>NC_059327.1:43339102-44610352 GCF_018350155.1 Leopardus geoffroyi
CCAGGGATGAGAGAACAATATAACATTTCCACCCCACACCACCCCCACATTAGCATGGGCAGACTTCAGTGAGCAACACAGTATCCCAAGTGGAGGCTCAAGCCATTTACACAAAGTCCCACCCCACTGTGCCCTGAAGGTGCATCTTTACTAGGGCAAGTGATGCTGAGGACCAGTGCAGTAGGCCGCTCCACCAGAAGACCAGCACAAACTCCCCAGCCACACCAATTCCACTGATCATAGAGTGCAGCAAAGCTTCAGCTCTAGGGGAAATAGAATCTAGCCTTTTCTAACAAGCAGTTAAAATATACCTACTTAAAATGTGCCACACACTGGACAAGATCCAAACAATCCACACCACAAGCAAGGAGAAACTCTACAGAGGACTGATCTGAGAGAAAGGGTAGCCAAATCACAACAGCAGAGTGCACAAAGCATACACCAAAACAACTACTTGAAGGGCCAGGCCCTGGACAGTATATGACCTCTACTTAATACAGTCATTATTATCAGGAGCAGCAATATAACAGGGTTTCCTAACATACAGTTGACAGAGGTCTAGACAAAATGCCAAGGAGGCAGAATTTATCCCAAAAGAAAGAACTGGAGGAGGTCATGGCCAGGGATCTAATCAAAACAGATGGAAGTAATATGCTTGAACCAGAATTTAAAACAACAATCATAAGGAGAATAGCTGGGCTTGAGAAAAGCATACAAGAAACCAGAGAGACATTTACCACAGAGATAAAAGCCCTAAAAACTAATCAAGCCAAAATAAAAAATTATATAACTGAGATGCAAAACTGACTAGATGTATTGGCAACAAGGATGGAAGAAGCAGAGGAATGAATAAGTGACACAGAAGATAAAATTATGGAAAATAATAAAGCTGAAAGGAAGAGGGAAAGAAAAATATTGGATCACGAATGTAGACTTAGGGAACTCAACAACTTCCTGAGCATAATAACATTCATATAATAGGAGTCTCAGAAGAAGAGAGGGTAAAGGGGGCAGAAGGTTTATTTGAGCAAATTATAGCTGAAAACTTCCTTAATTTGGAAAAGGAAACAGACATTGAAATAAAAGAGGCACAGAGAATGCCCATCAAAATCAACAAAAGCCATAGACAACACCAAGACATACTGCAGTAAAATTTAGACTATACACAGGAAAGGAAATAATCCTGAAAGCAGCAAGAGAAAAAAATCCTTAACTTACAAGGGAAGACAAATCAAAATCGGGTTCACAGCAGATCTCTCCACAGAAACTTTGCAGGCTAGAAGTGAGTGGCATAATATATTCAATGTGCTGAATGGAAAAAATAAATATGTAGCCAAGAATGCTTTATCCAAAAAGGCTGTCATTCAGAATAGAAAGAAAGATAAAGAGTTCCCCAGACAAATAAAACCTAAGAGTTCATGACCACTAAACTAGCCCTATAAGAAATATTATAGGGGACTCTTTGAGTGGGAAAGAAATCAAAAGCAACAAAGACTAGAAAGAAACAGAGAACATCAGAAACAACTGTAAAGAAACAACAGGTAACACAATGGCAATAAATTCATATTTTTCAATAGTCACTCTGAATGTAAGTGGACTAAATGTCTGAATCAAAATATACAGGGTATCAGAATGGATAAACAGGAAAGACCCATCTATATGCTGTCTATAAGAGCATAAATCATTTTAGACCTAAAGAGACTTGCAGATTGAAACTGACAGGATGGAGAACCATCTATCATGCTAATAGATGCCAAAAGAAAGCCAGAGTAAAAATACTTACATCTGACAAAGTAGATTTTAAACCAGACTGCAACAAGGGATGAAGAAGGGCACTATATCATAATTAAGGGGTCTATCCAACAAGAAGATGCAACAACTGTAAACATTTATGCTTCCCAACTTGCATGTATGCAAATATAATAATCAATTAATAACAAAAATAAAGAAATTCACTGAAAATAATACAATAAGAGTAGGGGACTTTAACATGCCACTTACAACAATAGATCATCTAACCAAAACTCAACAAAGAAACAATGACTTTGAATGACACACTGGACCAGATGGACTTAACAGTTATATTCAGAACATATCATTCTAGAGCAGTAGAATACACATTTTTAAAGTGCACATGGAATATTCTCCAGAGTATATCACATACTAGGTCACATATCAGGACTCAACAAGTATAAAAATATTGAGATCATACCATGCATATTTTCAGACGCCAACACTATAAGATCAGCCACAAGAAAAAATTTGGAAAGACCACAAGTATATGGAGGTTAAAGAACATTCTACTAAAGAATGAATGGGCTAACCATGAAATTAAAGAAGAAATTTAAAAATATATGGAACCCAATGAAAATGAAAACATGACAGACCAGAACCACTGGGATGCAAAAGGCGGTCCTACAAGGTAAGTATATTGCAATACAGGCATACCTCAAGAAGCAAGAAATGTCTGAAATACCCAACCTAACCTTACATCTAAAGCAGCTAGAAAAGGAACAGCAAATAAAGACAAAGCCAGTAGAAGATGGGAAATAATAAAGACTAGAGAAATAAACACCATAGAAACAAACAAACAGTAGAACAGATCAACAAAACAAGAACTGGTTCTTTGAAGAATAAAACTGATAAACTTCTAGCCAGATTTATCAAAAAGAAAAGAGAAAGTACCCAAATAAATAAAATAATGAATGAAAGAGGAGAGATCACAACAAACACTACAAAAATACAAACAATAATAAAAGAAGGTTATGAAAAATTATATGCCAAAAATTGAGCAATCTTGAAGAAATAGACAAATTCCTAGAAACATACAAACTACCAAAATTGAAACATGAAGAAACAGGAAATTTGAACAGACCCATAACCAGCAAAGAAAATGAATCAGAAATCAAAAATCTCCCAGCAAACAAAAGTCCAGGGCCAGATGGCTTCCCAAAGGAATTCTACCAGACATTTAAAGAAGAGTTAATACCTATTCTTCTCAAACTGTTTCAAAAATACAAATGGAAGGAAATCTTCCAAACTCATTCTAGGAGGCTAGCATTACCTTGATTCCAAAACCAGACAAAGAACCTACTAAAAATAAGAATATCAGGCCAATATCCCTGCTGAACATGGATGGAAAAATTCTCACCAAGATACTAGCAAATCGAATTCAACAGTACATTAAAAGAATTATTCACCATGGTCAAGTAGGATTTATTCCTGGGCTGCAATGGTGATTCAATTGCAAATTAATCAACATACACCACATAAATAAAAGAAAGGATAAAACCATATGGTCCTCTCAATAGACATATAAAAAGCATTTGACAAAACACAGCATCCATTCTTGATTTAAAAAAAAAAACTCTCGGGGCGCCTGGGTGGCGCAGTCGGTTAAGCGTCCGACTTCAGCCAGGTCACGATCTCGCGGCCCGTGAGTTTGAGCCCCGCGTTGGGCTCTGGGCTGATGGCTCAGAGCCTGGAGGCTGTTTCCGATTCTGTGTCTCCCTCTCTCTCTGCCCCTCCCCCGTTCATGCTCTGTCTCTCTCTGTCCCAAAAATAAATAAACGTTGAAAAAAAAAAAAAAAACTCTCAACAAAGTAGGGATACACAGAACATACCTCAACATCATGAAGGCCATACGTGAAAGACCCACAACTAATATCATCCTCAATGGAGAAAAACAGAACTTTAATTAAATGGTCAGGAATTAGATAGGGATGTCCATTCGCACCATTACTATTTAACATAGTACTGGAAGTCTTAGCCTCAGCAATCAGACAACAAAAAGAAATAAAAGGCATCCAAATTGGCAAGGAAAAAAGTCAAACTTTCACTATTTGCAGAGAACGTGATACTCTATGTAGAAAATCCAAAAAAAAAAACACCAAAAAATTGCTAGACCTAATACATGAATTCAGCAAAGTCTCAGGATATAAAATCAATGTACAGAAATTGGTTGCATTTCTATACACCAATAATGAAGCAGTAGAAAGAGAAATCAAGGAATCGATCCCATTTACAACTGCACCAAAAAACAATTAGGTACCTAGGAATAAACCTAACCAAAGATGTGAAAGATCCATACTCTGAAAACTATAGAACACTTATGAAGGACACTGAAGAAGACACAAATAAATGGAAAAATGTTCAATGTTCATGGACTGGGAGAGCAAATATTGTTAAAATGTCTATACTACCCAACGCATTCCACATTTTTAATGTAACCCCTATCAAAATACCACCAGCATTTTTCACAGATCTAGAACAAACAATCCTAAAATTTGTATGGAACCACAAAAGACCCTGAATAGCCAAAGCAATCCTGCAAAAGAAAAGCAAAGCTGGAGTCATCAAGACAGTATGATACTGGCACAAAAACAGACACATAGATAACAGGAACAGAATAGAAAACCCAGAAATTGACCCACAACTATATGGTCAACTAATCTTCAACAAAGCAGAAAAGCACATGCAATGCAGAAAAGACAGCCTCTTCAACAAATGGTGTTGTGAAAATTGGACAATTATATGCAAAAGAATGGGACTGGACCACTATCTTACACTAGACACAAAAATAAACTCAAAATGGATTCAAGACCTCAGTGAGACTTGAAGCCATAAAACTTCTGGAAGAAAATATAGGCACTAATCTCTTTGAAATCAGCTGTAGAAACATTTTTTTTTTTTTTTAGATATGTCTCCTCTGGCAAGGGAAACAAAAGCAAAATTAAACTACTGGATCTATGTTCAAAAAGAATGAAAATTTGCCATTCACAACTACGTGGATGGAACTAGAGGGTATTATGCTAAGCGAAATTAGTCAGAGAAAGACATGTCATATGACTTCACTCATATGAGCACTTTACAATACAAAACAGAGTAATATAAAGGAAGGGAAGCAAAAATAATATAAAAACAGGGAGGGGAAAAAAAATTAAAAAAAAAAAAGGGGGGCACCTGGGTGGCGCAGTTGGTTGAGCGTCCGACTTCAGCCAGGTCACGATCTCACGGTCCGTGAGTTCGAGCCCCGCATCAGGCTCTGGGCTGATGGCTCAGAGCCTGGAGCCTGTTTCCGATTCTGTGTCTCCCTCTCTCTCTGCCCCTCCCCCGTTCATGCTCTGTCTCTCTCTGTCCCAAAAATAAATAAACGTTGAAAAAAAAAATTTTTAAAACAGGGAGGGAGACAAAAACATAAGAGACTCTTAAATATGGAGAACAAACAGAGGGTTGCTGGAGGGGTTGTGGGAGGGGGGATGGGTTAAATGGGTAGGGGGCATTAAGGAATCTACTCCTGAAATCATTGTTGCACTATGTGCTAACTAACTTGGATATAAATTTTAAAAATTAATTAAATTTTTTTTAAATGAGCAGTAAACATGAACAGACATTTCTCCAAAGAAGACATGCAGATGAACAACAGTCACATGAAAAGATGCTCAACATCATTCATCATCAGGAAAGTGCAAATCAAAGACACAATGGGATGTCACCTCACATCAGTCAGAACAGCTAAAATAAAAAACACAAGAAACAACAAGTGTTGGCAAGAAGGTAGAAAAAAGGAACCTTGTACACTGCTGGTGGGAAAACAAACTGTACAACCACTATGGAAAACAGTTTGGAGGCTCTTCCAAAAAATTAAGACTGAAATGACCAGGCGCACCTGGGTGGCTCAGTCAGTTACACATCCAACTTCAGCTCAGATCATGATCTCATGGTTTGTGGGTTTGAGCCCTGTGTCAGGCTCTGTGCTGACAGCTCACAGCCTGGAGCCTGCTTCAGATTCTGTGTCTCCCTCTCTCTCTGCCCCTCCCACTCACGCTCTGTCCCCCTCTCTCTCTCTCAAAAATAAATAAACATTTTAAAAAACTGACATCAGGGGTGCCTGGGTGGCCCAGTTGGTTGAGCGTCCGACTTTGGCTCAGGTTGTGATCTCGCGGTCTGTGAGTTCAAGCCCTGCGTCAGGCTGTATGCTGACAGCACAGAGCCTGGAGCCTGTTTCAGATTCTGTGCCTCCCTCTCTCTCTCTGACCCTCCCCCATTCATGCTCTGTCTCTCTCTGTCTCAAAAATAAATAAACGTTAAAAAAAATTTTTTTTAACTGACATCAAAATACATCATCAGATTAAAAAAAAAAAAGGACTAGAATGACCATATTAAACAGTAATTTCACTACTGGGTAATTACCAAAAGACTACAAAAACACAAATATGACAAGATATATGCACCCCTATGCATATTATTATTATTATTATTATTATTATTATTGCAGCATTATTTAATACAGAATGAACCCAAGGGCCCATCAATAGATGAATGGATAAAGAAGATGTAATATGTATACAAAACAGAACATTACTCAGCCATAAACAAGGAATGAAATCTTGCCATTTGCAACAACACGAATAGATCTAGAAAGTATAAAGCTAAGTGAAATAAGTCAGTTAGAGAAAGTCAAAGAAGAATAGAATAGAATAGAATAGAATAGAATAGAATAGAATAGAATAGAATAGAATACCCCGAATTCAAAAAGATGTATGTACCCTATTTACTGTAGCACTTTACAATAGCCAAGATATGGAAGCAATCTAAGTGTCCTTTGATAAATGAACAGGTAAAGAAAATGTGGTATACACACACACACACACACACACACACACACACACACACACAATGGAATATTACACAACAATAAATAAGGATGAAATCTTGCTTTTTGTAAAAACATGATGGACCTTGAGGGCATTATGCTAAGTGAAATAAATCAGACTGAGAAAGACAAAGATCATATGATTTCACTCATATGAGGAATCTAAAAAACAAAACAAATGAATAAACAAATAAAAAAGAGAATCAGACCTGCAAAAACAAAGAACTACCTCTGATGGTTGCCAGAGGGAAGGGGGTTGAGGGGATGGACAAAATGCCTGAAGGGGAATGGAAGATACAGGCTTTTGTTTATATGAAATGAGTAAGTCATGAAAATAAAAGGTACAGCACAGAGAATACAGTCAATGATATTATAATAAAGTTATATGGTGAAAGATGGTAGTTACACTTGTGATCATAGCATAATGTATAGAGATGTTGAATCACTATGTTGTATACCTGAAACTAATGTAACATGTGTCAACTATACTTAAAATCAAAAAATTTTTAAAAGAGATTCTCTTAACCATTTTGGTGAAAATTATTCTCTTCATCTGAATCATGTAAATATTACTCAGATAAGACCCTAATTCTTCTACATTATTTTCTTTATTAGAACTTTTAAAATTTTGACCATAAGGAAATGACAAATGTTAGACAAAACAGAAGATTCCCATCTATATATTTGCTTTCACTATCAAACTTAAAATTCCATATAAGTAGTAATAGTGTATACTTAGATTCATTCTATAATGGGGTTGATACATTTAATTGCTATAAATAAGAATTAAAAAAATCATATAATATTGTGAAAAATATCTCTTACATTTTCTAGTTCCAAATTATCACTTGTATTTTCTTGGATTTTCTCTGGAACTATAATTTGTAAAAATGGATTTTGAGAACCTGAAGAAAGAAAAAAGATAGTTAATAATTGTGTCTTATACCTGACTATTTGCTCAGGTTCTTTTGTAGAATTCACTAAAATGCACATATGAGTCATTCTTATGTACTCCTATAAAAATCTTGAAAATGCTTAATTTAAAAACAGAGTAGTTATAAAAGATCAAAAAAAAAAAAAAAGGACTGGGGGGTGGAGACAGGGCATAGTTAAACTTAGACAAAATTTGCTGTTACTGGAGAAAACAAACAGACCACAAAAAGGTCAAAGATATACTTCAAGCAAACTTTCCTTAAATAAAAGATTTGAAACAATACACTGAAAAGTACACAGAATTCAGGAATAACTGATAACAATTAAAATTGAGAAATATTCTACTAAAGTTATTGGGTGTCGAAGATAAAGAAAGAATCCTATTGGCCTATGAACAAAAAGAAAAACAAAATCATATTGGGCATAAGGGAGAAAAGCAGGCTGGCTTGACAATTTTTATAACAGTATTCAAAATTTAAAAACTGAAGAACAATGTCTTTATTTTCTTGAGTGTTTATTTAAATTCCAGTTAGTTATCACACATGGTAATATTAGTTTCAGGCATACAAAGAGTGATTCAACACTTCCATACAACACCCTATGCTCATCACAAGTGTACTCCTTGATCCTTATCACCTATTTAACCCATGCCCTCACCCACCTCCCCTCCTGTAACCATTAGTTTGTTCTCTATGACTAACAGTCTGTTTCTTGGACTTTTCCCCTTTTATTTTATTTTATTTTCCCCTTTGCTCATTTGTTTTGTTTCTGAAATTCCACATAGGAGTGAAATCACATGGTATTCATTTTTCTCTTACCATGGTAAATCACATGGTATTCATCCTTCTATTCTCAGCATATTACTCTCTAACTCTATCCATGTCATTGCTAATGGCAAGATTTCATACTTTTTTAATGTCTGAGTAATATTCCATTGTATATATACATACTACTTCTTTTTTCTTCTCAGATATAGGATTAGGGTTAGGGTTTATGGCCAGTGTTAGGGTCAGGCTTAAGGTTAGGGCCAGGGTGAGGGCATGTTCCTGGTATCCTGCTGTTTAGAGAACTCTCCAGAGGGCTCAATTTGGAGTTAGGGCTTTGGGGTTAGTGTTAGGGTTAGGATGAGGATGAGGATTAAGGTTTAGGGTTAGGGGTTGGGGATTAAGTTGGAGTTAGGGGTTAGGGTTAGGGTGTTGGGGGCTAGCAGGTTTATATTAACTAGAGAAGATGTTACTTGAACTGATGGTTTATACTCAATGTAGTTTCAATAAGATATACACAAGGCTCTTCCCATATGCTTCTAACATATGTTTACAAACACTTATATCTTAATGAAAAGGTGTCACTTGAAACATGCCATAGTTTCATTCAGGTAAGAATAGGTCTATTCCTACATGCTTTTACAGATGCATTTACAAACACATATAAATCAGTGAAAAAGATGTTACTTGAACAATGGTTTATATACAGTGCATTTTCAATGAGGTAAGCATACGACTATTCCCATATGCTTTTATGTGTATGTGTAGAAACTTTAATGAAATATGATGATACTTGAAAACTGAATCTACAGAGTGTGGTTTCACAGTGTTAGGCATACGACTATTCCCATATGCTTCTATGCATATGTGAGAAACTTTAATGAATATGATGATACTTGAAAAGACTGATTATACACAGTGTGGTTTCACAGCATTAAGCATATGGCTATTCCCGTATGCTTCTACACATATGAAGAACTATGTTTTTATAAAATCTTCAAGAAAAAGTGTAGACCCTTGTATTTCATCCCCAACAAAACTGTTATTCAAATATAGAGGCAAAAGACAGGTATTTATAAGCAAAACTCAAGGAAAATAGCTCACCTCCACCTGTCACCAAAGGCAGAGAAACTTCTTCCAACAAAGGTACCAACAGAGTTAAAGGTTAGTTGTGGATATTAAACAAACTTAAATATAGAATAAGGCTAATAAAACTGTGGAAGTCTTAGTTATCCAATAGGGTACAAATGTTTTTAAACCATGATGATATAGATATAACATATATAATAATGTCAGGCAGTGTAGCAGAAGAGGAATACCGTAAGTGCATCCTGATTTCCTTACATTTATTGCAATGTGGCCCCCCAAAAATGTGACTTAAAGTTTAAAATCAAGTTATAGAAGTAGAAACATACTGTTTAATGGTATAACAGTGTATAATAACTAAGATTTAAAATAACCACAGTCATGTAATAAAGGGGAGAGCCAAAAGTGGGAAGAAGTAGTAAGATAGTAATTTTTCTAATTACTTACAGTGAGGAATCACTATTACTGCCTAAATAAAAATTTTAATGTATTATGTAAAACATTATAAATATTCCAAATTAAGAGAAGAGAAAACATACACAAAGGCACCTACAAAATAAACCAAAAGCCAGATTTTTACAATGAAATACTTTACCAAAACAAAAGTATGAAATCAGAAAAGTATGACAAGATCAAGATCTCAGAAGTTGTAAGATCAAAAATCTCAGTTTTATCAATAAATGTAAATAGGATAAAGCAACCAACTAAAGAAATACTTCAGACTGGATCCACAAAATCAAAACCCAACTACTCAGACCTTCTATGGAATATTAAACACTTGCTCTAAGCTAATACTTATTTTTGAGGACCTAAAATATAACTGGTTCACTTCAGGAAAAGACATATGCTTATAAGAAGACTGGTGATACATGAAATTTAAGTTCAAATCTGTGAGTTTACTCGTGGGTCTACAAATTCATCCTATCATAATCTGACCAATTACAGAAGAGTATGTGGAAATAGATATAATCAATATCTTATGTAATCACCGTCTTGCCTTCCTGACCCATAGAATGAGAACTATCATGGTAGGAAGTCTGTGAATATCATAATGCACCATCACCAAAACATTAAACCAAAAGTTTTTCTAAGTCCAGAAGGTAGTCCAACCCTGAAAAGAATTGAAATATACAAGAGCAGTGATTCCTATTATTTTCCTATTTTGTTTGTTTGATCTGTGCAGATTATAAGCAATAGAGAAAGACAAAGAATTGTCTTAAGTTTAATCAGGTGATATAACAAATCTTGTTTATAGTAAAAAATATTGTTCCAAATATAGTCTCTTTACTGAAGCAAAGCAACACAGGCATTGGCACCTGCAAGTAACTCCTGATAGAAAAAGGTGTTTTCTCTCTCCCAATAAGCAGAAACTTTCCAGGAGCAAGTCTGCTTAACAGTGAGAACAATGTACTTTCACCATCCATACTGCCTCAGGTTCTTGAATCATTTCTAGTTCTACTTCTTCCTAGACTCTAACATCTCACTATCTTTGGTAAGGGGAATAATAATTCCTCTCAAAGATGTCCATACTCTAATCCCCAGAACCTGTGAATATGTTAGATTACAAAGCAAAGTATATTAAGGTTGGCAATAAACTGACCTTAAAATAGGGAATTTATCCTGGATTATCCATGTGGTATTAATTTAATCACAAGGGTCCTTAAAAGAAGATGAATGGGGGCAGAAGAGAAAACCAGAGAGATGGTAGTGTGAAAATAACTCAGCCCGATATTCCTAGCTTTAAAGATGCAAGGTAGAGGGCCTAGCCAAATAATGCAAACAGCCATTAGAATCTGGAAAAGGCAAAAGGAAGCAGACTACTATAGCCTATAGAAGAAACACAGCACTTTCAACACCCTGATTTTAGCCCAACGAGACCCATCTTTACAAAATTGTAAGATAATAAATTTGTATTGTTTAAGCCACTAAATTTGTGGTAAACTGTTACAGCAACAATAAAAAATTAATACATCATCTAAGAGACAATTATTCTGGAATTCTGGAATGAAATTGGACCACCATCTCAAACTATATACAAATATAAACGACACATACAAAAATAATCTGAAACCATTAAACTCTTTATAAGAAAAAATAGGCAGTAAGCTCTTTGACATGGGTCTTAGTAATACTTTTTTGGATCAGTCTCCTTGGACAAGGGCAAAAAATCCCAAAAATAAATAAAATGGGATTACAGCGAACTACAAAAACTTTTATGCAACAAAGGAAATCATCAATGAAATTAAAAGACAACCTGCTGAATGAAAGTAGATATTTGCAAATCATACATCTGATAAGGGGTTGATATTCAAAATATATAAAGAACTTACACAAGTTAATATCTAAAAAATAAACAAATAAACAAACAAACAAACAAACAAACAAGCAACACAATTAAGAAACAGGCAAAGGGGCACCTGGGTGGCTCAGTTGTTAAGCATCTGACTTCAGCTCAGGTCATGATCTCACAGTTCATGTGTTCGAACCCCACATCAGGCTCTCTGCTGACAGCTCAGAGCCTGGAGTCTGTTTCAGATTCAGTGTCTCCCTCTCTCTCTGTCCCCTCCCTCCCCCCACTCATGCTCTTTCTCTCTCAAATAAACATTTTTTTTTAATTTACAAAAAAAAAAAAGAAAAGAAAAGAGAATTTAAATATACATTACTCCAAAGAAGACATACAGATGGCAAACGGGCCCATGAAAAGATGTTCAACATCATTAATCGTCAGGGAAATGCAAATCAAATCTACAATGAGATATCAATTCACATGTGTCAGACTGATTATCAAGAAGACAAAAAATAGTGTCCTTAAAAAAAATAAAATTTGAACAGATTGGAATTTGGATGATCTAAGAAATTTCTGTTAATTTTTAAGGTGTGATCATGATACTATGAGATTATATTTCAAAAGTATATTTTTTGTCAATTAGCAATACATACTGAAATATTTAGAGATGAAATGATATGTCTATAACTTGTTCCAAATAATATGAGAACAGAAAAGCAGAGGTACATAAAAAGAATTGGCTAGGAATTTTTAATTGTTGAAGCTGGGTTTTTTATACTCTTCTACTTCTGCATTTATTTGAAATTTCCATAATTAAAAATAAAATAATAACAGTAGAGGCCAAATAGTAAAGTATCCTCAAAGTGTTATTGGAAAAATAACTGTCAGTCTGAAATTCCATATCAAGCTAAATTGCCATTCAAGAGTGAGGGAGATATAAGGATATTTTCAAGTGAACAGACATTTGTCACTCAAAATTTTTATGAAAAAGCTAAGAAAGGAAGAAGTGCTAGAAACAAGGTAAGCAAAGAAAGCAGTAAACAGTGGATAAATCTAAGCAAACTTGACTGAGGAAACAAATAGTAATAGAGATAATGACTAGGAAAATAATAAAAGTGGCACTAAATACTAAATAACAATAATATGTAAGAAGATGAGAGTGGTGTCTGACAACTTTCTATTCTCATTGTTGGAGGAGTTAAAATGGCAGAAAAGTACAGCTGTATTGAGGTCAGAATACTTGGACCACCCAGGAAATCTATCCGTGGAGTTACAGAAAAATCTCCACAGGTGGAGGGAGATAGCTTGGCAGGACTGAGCTGTGTGTATGTGAATTGGGGGACATAAAACAGAGTGGGCACAGAGGGGAGGGATCCCCTTCTATGGAGAGACAAAAGGGAAAAAGAAGGTGTGGACTGTGGTATTGTGTTAGGACAAGAGAAAAACCTCTGCAGATCAGGACTGGTGAACAAGAAATACGAAGAGTGCCACTCTCTGCTTTGCAAACAGCCGTAGGAGCTGAAGATCAGAGTTTTCAAAAGCACTCCTTTCTCCAAACTGGAAGACATGTGCGCACTTCTGGTGGGGAGGGAGGCCGGCCTGGGGAGCAGTAGTGATCTCAGGGGCACACTGGGAGAGAACAGTCCCCTCCCTTGAGTACTGTGGGAAGAGGGTATATTGCCCCCCAAGGAAAAACGACCCTGCAGACGTCTACCTTATCAGCAGGGCTGAGTGGCGCTACCCTAGAACAAGGTCTGGGACATGCCCACTCCTTTAAGACCTCAGGTTTTGAATCCCAGCCAAGCACCCCAGAATGCACCGGAGAACTGTGGGGCAGGACAAACCAGCCACTAGTGCTACTCTGTGAGAGCTGGCTGAACAGCGTGGTTTGAGACACAGGGTCTGGGGAGAGACTGGATGTCGCCATTTTTCCCCTCCCTCACCAACATGGTGAGGCTTCGGGGAAGGGGACAGCTGCCCCCACTGGAGGCTTGGACCTGCTTACACCAAACCCCGCCCCTCCATGCCTGGTAACTGCCTATCTATTGGAGTGAGACCAACAGTGATCAAACCAGACAGCCTCTTCTCCAGACCAGCACAGCCACTGGTCCCAGGTACCAACAGACAACTGTACTGCAGTTTTGTATGTTAATCTGTTGCTCTTTTCTCTCTCTCTCTCTCTCTCTCCTTTTCTTTCCTTCTCCTCTCTTTTCTTTTCCTTTCTACCCTCTTCTTTTTTTTCCTTTGGAATCAGGCTCATAGTTTCTGATTTGATTTTTGGCCAGAAAATCTGCTTTGTCTGTTTAATCAGGCATTTTTACTCTATTCTTTTTACACCTTTTCTATAGCTCCTTCTTCTTTATTTTCCTTTCTCTCTTTCTTGATTAAGTCTTATAGTTTCTTTGATTCTCTGTGTGGTCTTTTTTTTCACCCCTTTCATTTTTCTCTTACTATGGGATCAGTCCCCTGCCCTTTCCTTTTTTCCAGGATTACTTCAATGAGCAAATCAAAGCACACCTGGTGGAAGGTTTAAACAATCCACCACTATGAGTAAGGAGAAGCTTTGTAAAGACAGACCAGTGGGATAGAGCAGCCAAATATGCAACAGCAGAGCGCATGCAACATACTCCAAAAATACTGCCTGAAGTGCCAGGCCCTGGAGAGTTTATGGCCCCTTTTTAATACAGTAGTTTTCACAGGTTCAGAACACATAAAAAGCTATTAAAACATATAAAAGAAACCTAGCCAAAATTATGAAACAGAAGAATTCTCCTCAAAAGAAATTCCAGGAGGAAAGGACAGCCTGAGAGTTGCTCAAAACAGACATAAACAATATATCAGAACAAGAATTTAGAATAACAGTCATTAGACTAATATCTGGGCTTGAAAAAAGCACATAAGACAGCAATCTATTGCTACAGAGATCAAAGATGTAAGAAATAGTTCACGATGAATTAAGAAATGCTATAAATGAGATGCAAAATAAACTAGATGCAGTGACAGCGAGGATGGAAGAAGCAGAGGAGAGAAGGGGTGAAATAGAAGATAAAATTATGGAAAATGATCTGAAAAAAGAGGGAAAGGAAATTACTAGACCATGTGGGGAGAAATAGAGACCTAAGTGATTCAATGAAATGAAATAATATCCATATCATAGGAGTTCCAGAAGAAGAAGAAGAGAGAGACAGGGAAAGAAGGTTTATTTGAACAAATTATAGCTGAGAACTTCCCTAATCTGGGGAAGGAAATAGGCATCCAAGTCCAAGAGGCACAGACAGCTCCCTTCAAAATCAACAGAAACAGGTCAACAGCATGACATGTCATAATGAAACTGGCAAAATACAAAAGTAAAGAGAGAATTCTGAAAGCAGCTGGGGACAAATGGCCTTAACCAACAAGGGTAGACAGATAAGTGTAGTAGCAGAACTGTCCACTAAAACTTGGCAGGCCAGAAGGGAGTGGAAGGAAACATTCAATGTTCTGAGTAGGAAAAATATACAGCCAAGAATCCTTTATCCAGCAAAGCTATGGTTCAGAATAGAAGGAGAGATAAAGGCTTTCCCAGACAAACAAAAACTAAGGAGTTATAATCACTAAACTAGCCCTGCAGGAGATCCTAAGGGGGCACTCTGAGTAGAAAGCAGCAAAGACTACAAAGGACCAGAGACTTCACCACAAGTATGAAACTGCAGATAATACAATGACACTAAATCCATATCTTTCAATAATCACTCTGAATGTAAATGTACTAAATGCCCCAATCAAAAGACATAGGGTATGGGGCACCTGGGTGGCTTAGTCGGTTGGGCGTCCAACTTAGGTCATGATCTCATGACCTGTGCTAACGGCTCAAAGCCTGAAGCCTGCTTTGGATTCTGTGTCTCCCTCTCTCTCTGCCCCTCCCCTTCTCATGCTCTGTCTCTCTCTCTCAAAAATAAATAAACACTAAAAACAAAAAAAGACATAGGGTATCAAAATGGATTTTTAAAAAAAAGACCCATTTATACGCTGCCTACAAGAGACTTATTTTAGACCTAAACACACCTGCAGAGAACCATCTATTGTGCTAATGGATGGCAAAAGAAAGCCAGAGTAGCCATCCTTATATGAGACAAACTAGATTTTAAAACCAAGATTTTAAAACAAGAGATGAAGAAGGTCATTATATCATAATTAAAGGGTCTATCCATCAAGAAGGGCTAAAAATTATAAATGTTTATGCCCCAAGTGTGAAGCAACCAAATATATATATATATATATATATATATATATATATATATATATATAAATTAATCACAAACATAAATAAATGTCTATTGTCATTGTCTTTTTTGGAAAAAGTAACAGTCTTAGTTCGGACTTTTTTACATTAAAATTAGAAATACAAAACACATAAGGCTGGAAATGAGATTTTTTTAAATGGTATCAAATAAAAAGCATGATATATAGAAAGTATAAAATATCATAACAGACTTAAATACAAATATCCTTCCTGGAAAGCTGTATGGCTTTTTCAGTTTACTATCTGCATCTGGAAGTTTCAGGGCCCAAGGGCTGTTTTAATTCTTAAAAGTAAAAATATTTTTTAATCTAAGTTTGAGGTTCCTTTGCTAATACACTACCCTCAAAAACTTAGTAGTTTCTCATCTAGTTGCTTTCCTGTATAAGTAACACACATACAAAACTTTTTAAAGTCATAATTTTTGGGGCGCCTGGGTGGCTCAGTCGGTTAAGCGTCCGACTTCAGCTCAGGTCACGATCTCAGGATCCGGGAGTTCGAGCCCCGCGTCGGGCTCTGGGCTGATGGCTCAGAGCCTGGAGCCTGCTTCCAATTCTGTGTCTCCCTCTCTCTCTGCCCCTCCCCCATTCATGCTCTGTCTCTCTCTGTCTCAAAAATAAATAAACGTTAAAAAAAATTTTTTTTAAGTCATAATTTTCAAATCTGCTTTATTTCTTTGCCTTTAATATTCTGGATACTTGGCCCCTTTCAGACAAATGATTTGCAAATACTTTCCCTCATTCTATAATTTCTTTGCCTAACTCCCATTTCTCCCTCCCTCCCCTCTCATCTCTCTCTCTTTCTCTCTTTCAACTAAATGATGGCAACCTTGACTCTATCTGGAAAAATATATGTCCATACCCTTAATTAGAGCTCTTCCCTGAGTAATTTTCTCTATGTGAGAGTTTTTACTGACACTCTGGTGCCCAAACCTTTCTAAATTCCATTTCTTACCATTTGGAATCTGGAATCACTTTTTTAAATCCTGAAAGGCCTTGAATTTCTGGATTTATTCCCTATCATTTCTTTTTACAAACTGGCCAATTGTTTCCTGAGATTATATCCTTCTCTTAACACTTTGCCAAACTTGGGTAATGAAACTGACCTCCAACTGCAAAAAAATAACATACTGTTATCTAACTTCGGTAAAACGCAGTCATACAGTTTACTATAACTTTATGAAATATACTATGAAACATTTTGTAACTTCCTAACATAGATCTCCATTTTTCCAGTTAGTTTCAATTTTTTGTCATCTACTATCCATTACCCATCATTCACTACCCAGAAGCTCAAAGACATCTATTTCAAGTTTATTATGGCAGCACACCACTTCAAAGTTCCAATTTCTATATTGGTCAACTTAGCCTGACCAGGCTATGGAATGGTAATAAATAAAACATTGAAATGTTAACACAATAAAAGCTTATTTGTTTTTCATGTAAAGTTTGGTAAGGGTCACCAGGAGCTCTCATTAAAGTAGTGACTCAGAGATCCAGGCTCTCTCCAACTGGTGACACCATAAACTCAGCTCATGGCTTCTCAGGTTACTGTGGCATCAGAAAAGAGAGATGGAAGGATATCAACTCTTAATTGCCTTGATCCAAAAATTACTCACCTCATTTCTTCTCAACCTCATGAGCACGAGATAGTTAAAATGACCCAGTCTGAATGTTAAAAGGCCAAGAAATATGGGCAAAAGGATGGAAAATATATATTTACAGCAAGTACTAGCCAAAGGAAAGTTGATGTAGCTATGTTAACATCAGCACAAATAGATTTTAATGGGGCAAAAAAGCATTATTAGGAATAAACAGAGAAACCAGAATGAATGTGAAAGAATGAAGCTGAAACTCTACCTCACAGCATATATAAAAATTAAGTTAAAATGGATCAACAACCAAATTTAAGAGATAAAACAATAAAATTCTTAGAAGAGAAAACAAGAGTAAATCTTCATGACTTTAGATTTGGCAATGGATTCTTAGATATGTCATCATAAACATGAACAACAAAAGAAAACATAAATATATTAGATTTCACCAAAATAAAAAACTTTTGTGAATCAAAGGGCACTCACAAGAAAAGTAAAGATAGCCTACTGAATGAGAAGATATTTGTAAATCATTTGTCTGAAAAAGGTCTAGTCCCGAATATAAGAAGAACTCTTACAGCTTGACAACAAAAACAACCCAATTTTAAAAACAGGCAAAAGACCTGAACACTCATTTCTCCAAATATATACAAATGGTCAACAAGCACATGAAAAGATGCTCAACATCACTAAACACTGGGGGAATTCATATCATAGAGACATATCCCCTAGGAAGACTATCATCATAAAAAAACATAAAATAACATGTTGACAAGAATGTCGAAATTTGGAACGCTTGTACTCTGCTAGTAGGAATGTAAAATTGTGCAGCCACCATGAAAAACAATGTGATAGTTCCTCAAAAAATTAAAAATAGAGTACCATATGATGCAGCAACTCCTCTTCTAGAAATATATACGCAAAAGAAGTGAACACAGAGACTCAAACAAGTACAAGTACACATGTGTTCATGGCAGCATTGTTCATAATAGCCCACAAGGAGCTGCAACCCAAATATCTATCTACAGGTAAAGAGACAAACAAAATGAAATACGTATTTGTCCACTTATATTCCACACAATAGAATACTACTCAGCCTTAAAAAGAAGAAAATTCTGATACATGCTACAACACAGATGAACATTGAGGGAGTTATGTGAAATAAACCAGTCACAAGAAGAAAAATACTCCAGAATTCCAGTTACATGAGGCACCTCGTATAGTCAAATCCACAGAGACACAAAGTAGAATGGTGGTTTCCAAGACTGCAGGGAGAGGGGGAAGAGGAGGTTAGTGTTTAATGAATAGTACATTCTATGCACTGACACGGGATGGCAAGATTCAGAACAGTAGTGTATAAAAAGGGGAGGAAAATAAGAACATACCTAAAATGTTTGCTTGCATCTAAACCACCTCTAATATATGTTAAAATTTTGTGGATTCTTTATACCGTTCTTTGTACCCTGTCATAATGGACCTCTGTCACTGTCAGCACAGCTGACACTGAATTTTTTTTTCTTTGACAGCAGGACAAATTATTGTCATAGGTATGCCGGATTAGCTATGTTGGAACAAATGGTACGTGAGGAGAATCAGGTTTTTGTTTTTATTTTTGTCTGGATTTTGAGTGGAATTCAATAAGATTCTAGGGTGCTTCTGAGTACAGGATGTGTTGGGGCAGTTTTGTGAGGTGGACGACACACCTGCAGGAAAGGCTGCCCCCAACCCACGTTCAGAGAGGAAGAGATTTGTCCTTGAGTTCACTGAAATGACCTTCCCCTCTCGGAAGTCACTTGTCTATCCCAACAGAACGCCCCCTAAAGGCCGGGTTTCCAGGCTGACCGGCCAAAAGAAACCAGAAGGCAGATCTGAACCGAGTTGGGCCACCGTTTGACAGAAGCAGGAACTCGTTGGAGGAAGGAAAAGAAACACCTTCCTCTGCCCAGACCCAGTGTACCAGGGTCTCTGCTGCCTTACCAGGTCCTGATGCCAGCAAGCCGCGGAGCCCAACAAGCAGCAGCATTAGGAGGAACATGGTGTGGCTTTGGGGCTCCGACAGTGGACTGGGGCGGCGGCCGTTGGGAGCGCTCTAGGGTCGGCGTCACGGCCGCTCACACGCGCGCATTCGTGGGGCGAAGATCTCGCGAGGCCGCTGCCACGAATGCTAGTCGCCAGCAGCACGCACCCACCTGGCTTCCGACCTAAATCCCGCGTGCCAGGCCCGAGAGCCCGCAGCTCCTCTGAGGTTGTCCAGACGTCTCTTCGCGCCTGCGGCATCGCAGTCGCTGTCCACCACTAAACCTTTCTCTTCGTGTTAACAGACCTAACAGATCTAACGCATTGATTGAACTGTACGCTGTTTTGTATCACACACTTCCAGATGTTTTGAAAAACAAACGTGCAGTACTTTCTGAATTTAAAACTATATGCACGCACGCACAGACACTCATATTTACTAAAGCTCGGTTTCTAAATAAAACAACAACAAAACTAGCCAGATGTGTGAAAGACATTCCAAGAAAGGGAAAAGTTTTGGTATCTCTGAAGAGAGCTTACTGTGATTTTTTTTTTTTTTTTCCATGCCTACTGCCCAAATGCGCTGTGTAATCAGGCTGTGTCTACTTTTCTTCCAATCTGGTTCTTCAACAGGCCTTGGCTAGAATTCATGTGTTAGCATTCTCTTGTTCACGAACTTCTCAGTACAGTGACTACTCATTCATTCATGTAGTCAACGAGTTGGAGGAGATTCTTAACCATAGTTGCAGTACTTATGTTCCAGTAGAAAAAATTTCTAAATTCCAAGCCCAGGCTGCCGCCTATTTTCTCTTAACCCCCAATGCTTTGGCCACTCCAACTTCTGCTCTTTCCTGAATAAAAATTGCCTTATTCCCTGGGATACAATGTCTCCTCCCTCTCAGCTTCACCTCCAGTCTCTACCTATATGCACTGTCTTTTAATTCTTTTGAAGTCCCAAAGAATGAATTAATCAATCATACTAAGTAACAAAGAGGCACACACAGACTAAAAAGCTCCATAGAAACCAAAAAGCACACTTAGAGAATTACATCGTAAATTGCCATTTGAGATGCAATTTTGCAGACGCATAGGACTTCAACAGGGCCATCTAGGCCTACAAAAAGAATAATATGAGCAAAAATAAGGCAACAAAAATCTACACCCAGCTTGTATCTCAACAGAACAGCCAAAACTAGACTCTAGGCAGTAGTTGAGCCAAAAGCTGGTTTCATCTTGCTTCATAGTATTAGAAGAAAAATTACAGTAAGTACTTAGACTTGTCAATTAGTGGTATTTTCAATGAATTCCTGGTTTATTGGTTCTCTTCTTCAACCTTTCCTGTTTCAATCTTTAATAGAGCAGACTTTATATTATTCTTACTGTGTTTATAGTTCTCAACGTAACAGTTTTATGTCTCATCCAGAACTTATATATCACAGTGCCTAATATGATATCTGCAAGGTGATCAAGTTTCAGTAAACATTTATAGAATTCAATAAAATCTGATTTGTGCTTAGAAAACCTGGATTGTGCTTAACTATATGGTTAAAGACCCAAGCAACTGCTTAAGACAAAGAGAAAATGCAATATCCTGAGCTATATAATTTTGTGAACATATAGTCAAACAGGGATAAAGTTACATATAATTTATCTAATTATTAAAATGTGTTTATCAGATATTAAAGAAGCCCTTTAATATTTGCAAATCTTGAAGTGATATTTATGGCCAAGAAATTTTACAATTTTAATAGCAATCCAGAATAAATCAAGGCCAAACCTAAGTGAAAAACATATACATATGGAAATGCAAGCTGGTGCAGCCACTCTGGAAAACAGTATGTAGGTTCCTCAAAAAACTGAAAATAGAACTACCCTACGACCCAGCAATTGCACTACTAGGTATTTATCCAAGGGATACAGGTGTGCTGTTTCGAAGGGACACCTGCACCCCCATGTTTATAGCAGCACTATCCACAATAGCCAAAGTACGGAAAGGGCCCAAATGTCCATCGATGGATGAATGGATAAAGAATATGTGGTATACACACACACACACACACACAATGGAGTATTTCTCGGCAATCAAAAAGAATGAAATCTTGCCATTTGCAACTACATGGATGGAACTGGAGGGCACACACAGACTAAAAAGCTCCACGGAGAGCTAAGTGAGATTAGTGCTAAGTGAGATTAGTCAGTCAGAGAAAGACAAATATCATATGACTTCACTCATATGAGGACTTTAAGAGACAAAACAGATGAACATAAGGGAAGGGAAACAAAAATAATATAAAAACAGGGAGGGGACAAAACATGAGAGACTTAAATATGGAGGACAGAGGGTTACTGGAGATGTTGTGGGAAGGGAGATGGACTAAATGGGTAAGGGGCACTAAGGAATCTACTCCTGAAATCATTGATGCACTATATGCTAATTTGGATATAAATTTAAAAATTAAATTAAAAAATTTTTTTAAAAAAGGAAACCATGTATGTAAAAATATATACAAAAGTAAAAGAAGTTAAATGATTAAAGGTTTTTAGAAAAACTTTTTGTCTTTTTTTAATGTTTATTAAAATTTTTTTATGTGTATTCATTTTTGAAAGAGAGAGAGCACAAGCAGGGATGGGTCAGAGAGAGAGGCGGACACAGAATCTGAAGCAGACTCCAGGCTCTGAGCGGTCACCACAGAGCCCAACGCAGGGCTCGAACTCACAAACGATGAGATCATGACCTGAGCCGAAGCCAGACGCTCAACCGACTGAGCCACCCAGGCGCTCCTAATGTTTGTTTATTTATTTTGAGAGCAAGTGAGTGAGTGAGGGAGTGGCAGAGAAAGAGGGAGAGAAAGAAAATCCCAAGCAGGCTCTGTGCTGTCAGAGCACAGCCCAATGTGGGGCTCCATCTCACAACTATCATGACCTGAGCCGAAATCAAGAGCTGGATGCTTAACCAACTGAGCCACCCAGCACCCCCTTTTAGAAAAACTTCATAAATATTAAAAAATCCAAGGAATTATCTAATTCTGGAAAAAGCTTTGAGTTACATAGTTAAAATATTACTGAGGTTTCAGTGATATGAATTACAATAGCAAAAATTGAGACAATATGAGAGAAAGACACAAACATTCTAGTCTTACATGCATTCAGAGGTTTAAACTGAAAGAATCCTCATTTGGGATTGTTTATACTTTTTTTTGTTTTTTAAATGAACACATTAGGTGCACCTGGGTGGCTCGGTCTGTTAAGCATAAAACTTTGGCTCAGGTCGTGATCTCGTGATTCATGGGTTTGAGCCCCACATCACAATTCAGCACTGAGACTTCAGAGCCTGCTTGGGATTCTCTCTCTCCCTCTCTCCCTCTGCCCCTCCCCAACTTGTGCTCACTCTCTCTCCCTCTCTCCCTCAAAATAAATAAACTTGACCAAAAAAAGTAAAAATAAATGAACACATTGTTGAAGATTGTGTTTAATTCATTAATGAGGAAAGTGGTAAGGTATTACACCCAGTTCAATGGAGAATCCAAAGATCAGGAATATCGAAATAAATGTGCCAGTGGAGGCAAAATAGGGAGGGATGTCAGCTCAACCTCTCTCTGCTGGGCAGAATTTACCTTTACATCTATGGACAAGAATTATTTTACATTGCTATCAGTTATCTACAGCTTAAAGCTGTAAAATAGTTCTATAGAATCCTATAGCTAGGAAGGGTAAATTCTCTTCTAGAGTCTAGACTCCAGACAATGCATAGTTTTCACTGAAGTGGAAACTATATGTCTATATCCTACTGTTCTTTTAAATATTTTTTTAATTTTTATTTATTTTTGAGAGAGAGAGAGAGAGAGAGAGAGAGGGAAAGAGAGAAAGCACAAGGGGGGGGGGAGGGGCAGAGACAGACACACACACACACAGAATCCAAAGCAGGCTCCAGGCTATGAGCTGTCAGTACAGAGCCCAATGCAGGGCTTGAATCCACAAAGGTGAGATCATTACTTCAGCCAAAGTTGGACTCTCAACCAACTGAGACACCCAGGCACCCCATATCCTAACGTTCCTTTAATGGACTACCTGGCCCCTGAGTATTTATCCACCCATGTCCTATGTGCAATTTTTAATATATACCAGATTGTTAAAACAGTGTACCATCTTCAGAGAACTGAAATATCAGTCTTCCTCAAAACTAATCTGTTTTCTTTTAATAACAAAAAAGCTACTGTGCACAATTTAGCAGAAATCTGAAAATTAGTGACATAATATCTGTAAAAGTTTGACTAGTAGTTTTATCTAAAACTAATATGATGTTTTAATTAATAAGCTTATAAACAGCTGGGTAATTAGAAAGTTACTGGGTGACACAAAACAGAATTTCAAGTATTTTATTTATTGTAAATGTTATATTTGTATATGTATATATACACAAACCAAATTTTTTTGAAAAACTAATGAAATTCAGTTAATAAACCGATTATTAAACTTTATTATGAAAGGTTATGAAAAATTTTTAAGTGTTCAAAATTTTACCATTCATATCATTTTTTTCCAAAGTAAAAATTCATTTTTTTTTACACAGCTGGAATAATAACTACTACACACCACACTTGCTTTTTTGCATTTATCTAAGAAAACCTTTTCTAACTTCTTTTCTCCAGCCTAATTTCTTTGAAAACATTAGTATCAACAGAGACATGATCCAGCACACCTTAGTAAATGTAAACATTCTAAATTATATTAATAGCAAGCTTTGAAGTTTCAGATTTTAAAGTGCTCATAAAATTCTCAAGTGGTTTTATGATATCTCGATTTGACTGAAGATATTATAAGAGCTCCTGCTTTATTACAGCCATGTATCAACAGCATATCTGATTAGTTCTATTAAATACTCCGTACCTTAAAGTTTCATTTATTTAAAATAATGCTATTGTAAAAGAATTCCATGCTTTAACATGATTCATAATAGAAATTCTATTATTAAATTAATTTTTCTAATATTCACTATCCATAGATAAATCCATAGACTCTATTATCCTTAGAATCCATAGAATCATTTATCCATAGAATGATCATAAAAATAGAAGACAATAACTGTATGTGAATACACACATACAAACTTTTAGTATGCTTTGTACTTCCAAAATAAGATTATGATCTCTTAATTGTGGGTTTTGCCCATTCTTCTGAAGACAGAGTGTTCCTTTATTTGTGAAGTGAATGAGACAGACAAGATTATAGCATATGATGATTATTAGTCCGTGCAAGATGAAAAGTATTAGATATTATTGACAGCTAATTAGTTTTCACAGGTATTAGATTATCACGTGTTCAACCAGAAACTACATTAATGACAACTAAGGTCGAAATTCAGAATTACACTTAAGTGCTTAATGACAAAACTTAAACCAATACAGTTAATTTAAGAGTCATTATAATAACATGTTTAAAGTAACATAATCCACGTTCAGTACATTAACATCACGGAACGACTGAATAAAACTTATTCAGTGATGGAAATGGAAATGTTATTCTAGATTCCCTGGCTTTACTGTGTTTCATAGATTTATCAATTGCCACTACTCGATTTCTGTTTTTCTATGTTAGTAAAGTTTGTTTCATGGTATTTTGTTGTCATTCATAGTTGCAGCAGGAAGAAAGGCTTTTCAAGAAAATATCAGGAAAAAAAAAGGATTATCTTAGTTCCCTGAAGATATCTGCAGAAGTAAAGGAAAAAAAAAAAATCAAGTGAGGGAACTATATAAAGGAGGTGCAGGTGCAGGACGAGCAGGAATTAAATTTCCCTGAGATGATACTTTCGGTTGTGGTGGAGGTGGCCTGTAGGAGGAAAAAAGACAGTTAATCATGTGTTTCAGCTACATGAAATAATACTACTTCATTACAAGCCCAGTGTAACACCATCTGTAACACTGCTGACAATTCTTAAGAGTACATTATATTCTGAGATTATTATTCGTCTGATATGCAATGGGTAAAGACAAAAACCAGAGCGTAAAATGGAGTAACTACCACAAAGTAATGCTATTCTATAATCAAAAACCATTGTATGAAGGTTCTGGTTTATGTATTTTTAAATATAATAGCACATGAAATTGAAAAGACAAACTGCAAAACACACACGAGGTCACTAGCTCCCTGTTGACATAAATAGAGCTGAAATTCCAACTTCCTCAAAACATTACATCCACTCTGAGAATTAAACCTGCTATGACTTCTATACCTGTTCTTAACCTCTCTACCCTTCCTTACCCTCTTCATCTAATTCTAGTATTACTCTACTCCAATAACACACTACCACATTACTTGATGAATATCTGTCTCACGATTTATGTATTCTTCTCTTGATGCACAGCTGGATTTCAATGAACTCTTTATTACATAATAAAGATTATACATGAGGACACTCCCCAGTGTTGCAATTCAATTGTAATTTGAACGACTTTTGGAGGTGGGAGGGGTAAGATGCATTTTATATACTGCAAAATATCGTAATAAATGCTCCTTCTTTCTGATTTTAAGCCCATCTATTGAGAACTGAAAGATTTTAGTTCTTGTGTTTTTCAGGTCTAGAATTTCCATATAATTCTTTTATTAAAGTTTGTAGTTCTGTGCTGAAATTCTCAATCTTGACTATTAATTCTGTGACATAATTATTACAGTTATTTTAAAGTCTGTGTCTGATAGTGCCACTCACTGGATTGCCCTCTGAGTCTGTTTCTGTGGTCTATTGCTTCTCTTGTTTTAGACACATTGTCTTTTCTTGTGTGTTTGCTTTTGTGATGAGGGGCCAAACATAAAAAAAATCATAGAAATAAAGTTGAGGATCTAGTTTACCCTTACTGCTGGGTCCCAACACAAAACCTGGGATGTTTGCCAGGGTACTTCCTCTTTGGCAGGGCTTCAGTTTTAGTCCCCTCAACCCTGTGAATTTGTTGAAAGCTCTCCTCAGTTTCCTAGTCTCTCCGTTCTCATTTTCAGAATAGGTAAATATGTCCAGGACAGTAAAGTGTTCCCCAAAAGATGGAATTATCTCCAGACTGCCTTCTTCTCCTGGGCCCCATACTTCCTCATTTCCTTGGTAGTTCTCTCATGCCTTCAAACACATATTTTATTACACACTGTCTAGCTTTTCTAGCTGTTCCTAATAGGAGGGGCTGGTCTAACCCATCTGGTTTGCCATTGCTGGGTACTTTAAAGGCCCTTGCTTCTGAAACTTACATACACCAAAGGTTGCAGCACCATTTGCTTGTCCTATTCAGACTTCTTTAAAATTTCATTTTGACACTGCACTAATATGACAAAATTTATATCAAAAGTTCTTAAAAGTTTTTCTAAAAATTGGATTCGATCTAAACTGTTGATAATAAATACCTTGTGCTAAATTAAATACAAGGGGAAATATTAGACATTAACCCTGGGTTTTATTCTGCTTAAGTAATCTAAGTAAATTCACTTCAGACCTTGATGGGAACTGCTGAGGCTGCTTGGCTGCATAAGTTGGTACTGGAAATCTGTTTGCATATATAGGCTAAAAAAGGAAGAAACAGTTATTACCACAATGCACTCATAAATTTATTTTCTATACAGTTTATTTTCCATATGAAAGTAATCAATATATTTAAAATTAATGAATAGATTGGGGCACCTAGGTGGCTCAGTCAGTTAAGCATCTAACTCTTGATTTCGGCTCAGACCATGATCTCACAGTTTGTGAGATAGAACCCCGCACTGGACTCTGTGCTGACAGCATGGAGCCTGCTTGGGATTCTCTCTCTCCCTCTCTCTCTGAATCCTCCCATGCACACCATCACTCTCTCTCAAAATAAATTTTAAATAAATAGATAACATTAATAAATAGATGACTTACGTGCTGACATTTAAAAATATTTTGCTTATTCAACATTTTGCCACTGAATGTGGACTACTTAATTCTTTTAAGGTTATTTTTTTTTAATTCAATAATACTAAACTATTATAATCTTGGTTTAATCAACTACATTAGTTAAAAGGTAACATGTTTCCTATTTCAATATATTTTAAATAAAAATTTCCAAAAATGTATTGCCAAACATGTATAGTACCTAACTGGTATTGTAAACAGTCCTAATTTACAATGCTTAATTTTGGAATTCATGATATTCTTCCTTGACAAGATAGTTGAAATGAAGTTTTACAATAAAGTGAGAGTCTAAAGCAAATAAGAAAGTAAACAGATAAGCCTCAAATAAGAAAGTAAAAGTAAGAATATTTTTTACACATCACATTTACGTTAGGAAAAGTTAGGGAAGATCAGATGGAATTACTGAATCACCGATAATATGATCCTGACCAAGATGTTGTCTACTAACTGCTGTTATTTTCTAAAGCTCTATGAGTGACAAAATATGCACAGTGTTGGAGAAGACCCTGAACATTCTCTGGGTCCTGCTGTGGAACAGGTGGTCTATTTTTGGCCCCATAAAATGATTTGCTTTTATTGCGAAAATGGAGAAGGGATGCAAGAAAATGTCTCCATCCCTTTCCATTAACCCATAGAAGCAGCACTTTAAAAGGATAGTTCAACTCCACTTCTTGGAATTTATCTGACATATACTTTTACATGTATGCACAGACCTATACAGAAGGATGCTTGATGCTGCATTTTTTTATGGTAACAAGATTGGAAACAACCGGTTTTTAAATCTGTGATAAATCCATAAGATGGAATGGTATAGATATACAGTTATTAAAAACAATAGGATACAGGCTTATTACTAACCAACAGTAGACTAAAATGTTCTAAGTAGAGAACACCTAAAATGCTGGTTAAAATATTAATAGGTACTTTTTAATGGTTGAATGAATTTCTAGGGAGTAAGAAATATCTTAAAGACCCAAAACAGTAAAAGTATGAAAGAGTCCAGAGGATGTAGCAGCATTGGTCCTATGAATATCTTCCATCCTTGGTGGACTACATTATATGTTTTCAAATAATACATAGATCTACAAGACAAAACCTGGAGCCTGCGTTGGATGGAATGCTGAATCTAAGACCTAACATAAAAAGCCTAGGCCCCTGAAGGGCAATGTCCTCACTGGATTAACTCAGTGAAGAAACACCTGTCCCGAAGAACAGTGGGGGAACTGCCTAAATAGACGGTGGTGGTGGTAGAAGGGGAATAAAAGAAAATAATCTCTGTGGGTTATTTCTAACCACATACCCATCCTCACAAGGGTTCGGGGGGCCAGAGTTCATAACACTTGTGCGGCCCAAAATACCAACAAAAATTTTGATTTAGAGAAGCTGAAATTGACCCCAGGCATATGGCCAAGAGAAATATACACACTCTCTGTAGGAACTCTATAATTCAGGACTGAAATAAAATTTCATATAAAATTCTCCCATATAAAATTCCAGAGAATATGAGTTTACAATCAGTATCACAAAGCACACTAACAAGCCACTGTAAGAATCAGTAGAAATAACAAACCAAGACTGCACACATTAAAATGATCAGATAAAGCACAAAAAGTAGGTATTTTTATATGTTTAAAGAAATGAATGCTTTTAAAAAAAATGAAGCTACAAGAAACTATCACAAATAACTGGCAGATTTGAATCTAATTTATGTAACAATGTATCTAAACACAAGCAGAAGAGAAAAATGACATGGGGCAAGAAGGAAACTAAATCAGCCCAAAAAAATAGAAGAGGATTTGTGGTGTGGGAAGAAAACAGAAAAACAAAAAAAAACAAAAAAAACAGGAAAATTAAAGATCATAAAGTAATATGGTAGAAAAACTACATTAATAATTGCAATCAACATAAAGTCTCCAGTTAAAAGACAAATATTTTGGGGGTGCCTGGGTGGCTTAGTTGATTAAGCGTCTGACTTCAGCTCAGGTCATGATCTCACGATTCGTGGGTTCAAGCCCCGTGTTGGGCTCTGTGCTGATGGCTCAGAGCCTGGAGCCTGCTTCCCTCTCCCTCTCCCTCCCCCTTTTCCCCTCTCCCCTTCTCCCCCTCTCCCCCTCTCCCTCTCCCTCTCCCAAAACTAAATAAACTTTGGGGCGCCTGGGTGGTTCAGTCAGTTAAGCATCAGACTTCAGCTCAGGTCACAATCTCAGGGTCGGTGAGTTCAAGCCCCGCGTCGGGCTCTGGGCTGATGGCTCAGAGCCTGGAGCCTGCTTCCGATTCTGTGTCTCCCTCTCTCTCTGCCCCTCCCCCGTTCATGCTCTGTCTCTCCCTGTCTCAAAAGTAAATAAAGGTTAAAAAAAAAAAAAACTAAATAAACATTAAAAAAAAATTTTTAAGACAAATATTTAAAAAAAAATTTTAAATAAAATATTGTGTTTATAAGAGACAATATTAGGACAAAAAAAATTACATGTAACAGATATAAGGTAATATGAAACAAAAATAAAAAGCTGATATTGCTGTATTTATATTTCAAAAATGGGTTTGAGAAGAGAGATGATCTTTCCCAATTTCATAAATAAGGACTCTGACCACCAACAGCTGAAAACCTTTAAAAACAGCTATCAGGAACTGCTTTAAGTACTTTTCACAATCAACATGAAAGATGTCACTGGAAGAACATGGAGAAATATTTAAATATGCCAAGGGGGAGGCGGCTGGGTGGCTCAGTTGGTTAAGCATCCGACTTCAGCTCAGGTCATGATCTTGTGGTTCGTGGGTTCAAGCCCCACATTGGGCTCTGTGCTGATAGCTCAGAACCTGGAGCCTGTTTCAGATTCTGCCTCCTCCTCTCTCTCTGCCTTCTCCCTGTTCCCTTTCTCTCAAAAAATAAATAAACATCAAAAAAAAAAAAGGTTTTTTTAATATGCCAAGGAAACTGAAAGCTTTCCCACCAAGATCAGGAATATAAGGATGCTTGCTTTTATTTTTTTTTTTTTTAATTTTTTTTTTCAACGTTTATTTATTTTTGGGACAGAGAGAGACAGAGCATGAATGGGGGAGGGGCAGAGAAAGAGGGAGACACAGAATCGGAAACAGGCTCCAGGCTCTGAGCCATCAGCCCAGAGCCTGACGCGGGGCTCGAACTCACGGACCGCGAGATCGTGACCTGGCTGAAGTCGGACGCTTAACCAACTGCGCCACCCAGGCGCCCCAAGGATGCTTGCTTTTACCACTGCTATGCAACATAGTACTGGAAGATCTAGCCAGAGCAACTGGACAAGAAAATTATGGAAATAAAAGACATCCAAGTCAGAAAGAAGTAAAACTACCTCTATTCACAAATAACATGATCCTATGTAACAGAAAATCCCAAAGGGTCCACAAGAAAGCTACTAAAGCTAATAAATGAATTCAGCAGAGATACAGGAAGTAACATGAACATGCAAAATCAGCAATGAAAAACCCAAAAAGGAAATTAAGAAAGCAGTTCCATTTACAATAGCATCCAAAAGAATAAAACACCTAATAATAAACTTAACCAAGAAGGTTGAAGACTTGTATACTGAAAATTACAAAACACTGCTGAAAGTAATTAAAGTAGACCTAAATAAATGCAAAGACAACTGGTGTTCATGGGTTCAAAGTCTCAACACTGTCAAGATATGTCAATACAACCCAAAGTGATCGACAGATCCAATACAACACCTATCAAAATTCTGCCTTTTTTGCAGAAATGGAAAAGTACATTCCCAAATCATATGGAATCAAAGGGGCCTTAAATAACAAAAAATCTTGAAAAAGAAGAAAAAAGTTGCTGGACTCACAATTTGCAATTTCAAAACTCATTATAGCTCTACAATAATTAAATCATGTAGAACTGCCATAATGATGGAAATATGGTCCAAATGAATAGAACTGAGAGTATAGAAAGAAACCTATATATCTATGGCCAACTGCTTTTCCACAAGGTGCTAAATCTACTCAATGAAGAAAAAATAGTCTCTTCAACAAATAGGGCCAAGACAAATAGATTTCTACATGCAAAAGAATGACATTGAACCCTATTTCATATCATATACAAAAATTACTCAAAATGGATCAAAGACCTAATAATAAGAACTAATATCATAAGCCTCTTAAAACATACAAGTAAATATTCATGACCTTGGATTTGACAATAGATTGTTAGATATGACATCAAAACACGAGCAATAAAGGGAAAAAAAGATAAATTGCACTTCATAAAAATTAAAATCTTTTGTGCACCAAAGGATATTATCAACAAAGTGAGAAGACAGAATGGAAGAAAATATCTGCAAATCATATATCTGGTAAAGTGTTAACATCCAGAAGTTCAAAACATTTGAAGTAATATCATATATTTTTTAGGGATATATGCATATGAAAAAAAAGGATATCATCCTAGTATTCCCTAAAACACTCAGAGGAACAGTGTTTACTGTTCCATTACTGAGACAATTAGGCCTATTGCAGAAGCTCAGCACTAGGTCTTTGGCCACATGCCCTAGGGAAGCCAGGCATTAAAAACAGAAAGATAGCAGACACAGAAAAACACAGTGACAGTATAGATCCCACGTCATTTCCCAATCTTGATTTCAGGACCAAGCATTCCTAATGTCTACATATCTTCTCCCAACTTCTCTGAGCCAGGGACCCTACCCAGAGACCACACTCTTAAATTATAAAGAAATCATCAATGCTTATTTCTATATCCATGTAACAATAATTTTTTTTCATTTTTAGCAACGTGATACCTAATAAATTTTGTTTGTTTGTCTGAAACTTACAGCTTCTCTGGGAGGAGTCACTGAAGAAACAGGTCGAGGAACACTCGCTGGCTGTCTAGAAGCTTTCGCTTGATTTTTGCCATCTGATCTGAAAGAGACAATTACTTTTCAGCCAAGGTAAGATTAGAACATTTCTACATGATATGTAGAAAATGACATTGCATTTTTTTCAAATATAGAATAATGATGTCTGCAGTGGTGGTAATGATGATCATGATGATAGTTAAAACTTTTATGGCACTTTTAACCGCTTTCACGTATTTTCAATCCTTACAGCACTGGAAAGTTTTGTTAACTCCACTTTATGATTAAATAAACTAAAATTCTAAGAAACTATAAAATTTGGCCAACTACGCCAGTGTTTCCAAACTTTTCTCTTCAAGTGTTTCTAAAATCAAAAAGCAAATGCATATTCTTAGGCTGAATACACAAAATGTTAAGTAGTCACTCTAAAAATTAGGAAGTCCAAGAGGAGCAAACAAGCTGGTTGGAAAGATACCAATTAAATTTTAGACATGCTGAGGTAACAGCAAGTCAGCTCAATAGAGATGCATAGGAGAGAGCTATGATTATGGAACTAAAATTTCAGAGATGCAGACTGGAGAATTATCTATGGATTGGTCAGTTTGAGTATGACAGGAAGTAAGAGAAAGAAAGAATAGGAGATAAATCTGTTTTAGAATATGTTAAAAATTAAAACTCACATCAGAGTATTCTATCAAAATATATTAAATAAGAAATCATTATCATGATAAACTATTTTTATTATAATAAAAACTCATTTTTAAATAATTGCATTATGCTAACAATGGACTATGGATTTTGTTAATAATCTCCCATTTAATCCTCATATCAACCCTAAGAGACAGGTAATATTATCCCTATTTCAGAGGAAATAAACCAAAGTTCAGAGAGCTTTATTTATTATTCCAGTTCACAATTCTAGCATATGACAAGCTAGATCTTAGATCTGATTACAAGGCCAGTATGCTATATGTTATATTCGAACATGCTGTATGTTCTATTCGAAAGCCAACATGTTAGAAGTGATAGTTGAGAGACAGTCGTGCAGGAGTCCAACACACAGACCAGAAATGTCAGGTGTCTGAATTATAATAGCCCTTCCTTCCTTCCATCAAAACTAATTTCTTAAAAACTTATGATTCACAAAATAGGAGCGCATAGTGATTCAGTCAGTTAAGCAACCGACGTTGGTTCACGTCATGATCTCACTGTTTGTGAGTTCAAGCCCCGCGTCGGGCTCTGTACCGACAGCTCAGAGCCTGGAGCCTGCTTCAGATTCTACGTCTCCCTCTCTCTCTGCCCCTACCCCACTTATGCTCGCTCTCTCTCTCTCTCTCTCTCTCAAAAATAAACATTTAAAAAAAATTATAATTCACAAAGTATGTTTTCAGTATTAAATATTCTTCTTTTATGAGAACTGATACTTGAAATATACATGGAAAAAAATTTTTGACATTTACATTTTTTATCTTTCACCCATATTTTAACATCTAATTAAGAAGCTCAAGTCAGAAGCTATAGCCCCAAATTATACTTACCCAACTATCAGAAATCAATGTCAAACAAATGAAGCCTAAGGGCCATTTTCAGTAGCATACAGGCTGGTCATTATAATCTTTTCCCTCACCATTATAAGAGGTGGCTGAATCACCGCTATCCTTTAACCTCTGCTAATTATGTCAAAAAAATAGAAAGAACCCTTAGAACTCTATTTTTAAACCAACCTCTATGATATGACTGTCATCATTAATAATTACTTTAAATTCTTTATTATGAATTTAAAAGAAAAAAAATTAAGTACTCATATGTTTGTGATCTCTTCTTTCTGAAGTAGCTTTTCCATAGTTGATCTCTTTTGATGAAGACAAAAGCAGCAAACACAATAAGGGGAACAATTACAAAGAAGAATACCAGAAGTCCATCTCTCAATGCAGTACTCTTTTCTAGAGAAAAGAATTTTATATTAATGGTCATTAAATTAGAAGTTAACACATATTAACTAAAACATACTAGGTGACTATAAATGTTTTACATTAATTTTCACATTGTTCAAAAGTCAAACTGACAGAAACAATTCATTGAGAAGTCTTGCTTATACCTCTTCCCTAACTACTTCATCTTTGCCTTTCCATTAGATAACCACTTTCATTAGTTTCTTACAGTATTCCTTCATGCAAACATAAGCAAAAATAAAGTATGCTTTTATTATCAACCCTTTCTTACACAAAAGGTAGCATATCATAAACACTATGGAGCACATCATTTTTTTTTTGCTTCTATGTACATCTTCCCAAACCATACAGAGGACCACCTCATTTTCTATACAGCTATACAAAATTCCATTACAAGGATGTCCTACAGTTTATCTAGCCAGTGCCCTACCAATACTTTTATTTTTCTTATCTTTTGCTATTCTAAAAAAAATGCTATAATAAATAACCTTGTACATATATATCATATCATATTGATACAGCCATATGTATAGAATAATTTTGCAGAAGTAGAATTGCTGTATCAGAGAGTAAAGGCATTCATCATTTTTTAAGGCACTGTTAAACTGTCCGCCACAGCGGTGGTTACAATTTAGCATGCCAGCCAGCAATATATAAGAATTCCTCATTGTATCACCCATAGAGTCAACCTTCTGCATTTTTGCCAACCTGTTAGGTGAAAAATTGTATCTTATATAATTTTAATTTACATTTTTTTTTATATTATGAGGAAAAAAACTGTTCATGTGTAAGGAAATACTGTATTTCTTTTTCTATCCAATCTATTTTTCTATTGGACTATTGGTTTTTTTCTTCTCAGTTTCTAAAGGTTCTTTATACATTAGGAAACTAGCTTTGTCTGTGATATGAGTTGGAAATATTTTTCCTATTTTATCATTTGTCTTAGGATCCAATGCTTTTCTCTATGCATACATTTATTGTTTTTAGGTATTTAATTTTATCAATATTATTTTTTCTGGTTTCTAGGTTGTAAGTCTTATTATAAATTTTAAAAATTCATTAATTCATATTAATTTGATATATTCCATGTTCTTTATGAAAAGAAAAAATATACTAAATATAAGCAGCAATGGTAAACTATAAAGTTGTCTATAAAATATTAAGTTTATAAAAGTACCAAAACTTTCTGTTAAAGCTTGTATGAAACTACATGAAATAGAATTCAACCCAATTAAAAATAAGAATATAAAAAATTAAAGTCAGTTTGATGTCTCATTTCATACTTACTAATGAGTAGACAGAATTTAAATTAAAGCAACCAACACTGACAAGGTTATATTGAAACTGATACCTTCATACTATCAGTGACATTAACATAAATTCATTTGGAATTGTGGTCAAGAACCATAAAAAGGATTATATCTTCAACCTAATAAGCTCATTACTGGCAATCTATCCTTCAACTGGAAAAAATGCATAAGTATTAGTATGTTATCAGTGCATATCAAAAATTTAGAAACTTAATGTCAAATAACTAGAAAACAGCTAAGTCAAGTTATAGCACACCCACTCAATGGAATGATAAAGAGCCACTGAAGTCCATAGTTCCAACTTTCCACTTCTAGTCAAGATGGAATAACAGGGACCAGATTTATCCTGTGAGCTAAAATAACCAGAAAACCAGGAAAAATACATTAAGCAACAGTTTTCAAGACATTGGGCACATCAGGTAACAAAGAAAAGTGATCCCTGAGAGAAAACAAATAAGGTGAGCTTTGCTGCTCAGGGAAAGCTAACAGATCATAATGACAGTGAGGGAAGCTCAGTGGTCTCCTTGAATTGAAGAGATGGAGCTGGTTGTCTGAAGAGGCCAAGGCAGCTAGAGTTCATGGAGCAAAGTACTGGACAGGAGAGCTACACAGACAGAACTTAAAAGATCTGCAAAGGGCCCCTCTCAAATATTTAGTTGAGTACTGATCAATGTATGCATGTAAAGAAAACACCTGAAGCCAGAGAAAGAATCCTCTAAAAGGATCAGTGGGAACAAACCACACAGGTCACATAGAATGAGGAAGAGTGCCACTTCCTACCATTCACAGTAGAAAACTTCATCATCAATGCGGCACTGAGTGGAATAAACAGAAGGCTTTTTGCCTCAGTAATGGGACAAAATTAGCCCTAGACTAATTGCTGTTCAAGTCCTGCTTAATAGAGCTTAAAAGCAAGACCCAGAAGGATCAAACTATGTCCAAGTAACATCAGCACTCAAGAACAAAGTTCATCAATAGAAATCCCAAAATACCTAGTATCCAACAAGGCAAAATTCACAGTTACTGGCATCCAGTAAAAAAAAAAAAAAAAAAAAAAAATTTACTGGGCATGCAAAGAAGAAACATATGACTCAGAATGAGGAGAAAAATCAAGAAAATGATACAGATGATAGAATTAGTAGACAAAAACACTGTAAGTTATTATAATTGTATTACAACTATATGTTCAAGAAGCTAAAGATTGAACACGCTACATAGAGATGAAAGTAATGAAAAAAACTAGAACTTATAGAAGTAAAAACTACAATGTCTATGATAAAAACACACTGGATGGAATTAATGGCAGATAAAACATCAGAGAATAAGAGTGAATTTGAAGAATAACAATAGACTATTTGAAATTAAATACAGAGAATAAGGAATTAAAAAAAAATCAAGGCAAAACAGTGAAATGTTAAAGAACTCCAAGTAGCCAAATTACATGCAACTGGAGTCCTGAAGAACGGGAAGAAGAAAGACAGAAAAAAATATCTGAAGAAATAATGACCACAATCTTTCCAAATTTGAAGGAAACTATAAAAGCACAAATCCAAAAATTCCAACAAATCCCAAACACACCAAGGCACATTATAACCAAATACTAAAAACCAGAGATAAAGAGAAAATCTTACAAGCAACCAGACAGTGAAAAAGACACCTAAAAAAACAAAAGACCAAAAAAGAAAAGATGATGGCCAATTTCTCAGGAAAAGCAATGCCAAAAGACAATGGAGAAACATCTTTGAAGAAGTAGAAGAGGGAGGGAAAAACTGCCACCCTTTCATAATATAAAGTTAATAAATGTAAGTTAATAATAACTTTACCCAGTTATTATTCAAGAAAGAAGGCAAAATAAAAACTTTTTAAGATACACAAATGCGGGGCGCCTGGGTGGCGCAGTCGGTTAAGCATCCGACCTCAGCCAGGTCACGATCTCGCGGTCCGTGAGTTCGAGCCCCGCGTCGGGCTCTGGGCTGATGGCTCAGAGCCTGGAGCCTGTTTCCGATTCTGTGTCTCCCTCTCTCTCTGCCCCTCCCCCGTTCATGCTCTGTCTCTCTCTGTCCCAAAAATAAATAAACGTTGAAAAAAAAAATTTAAAAAAAAGATACACAAATGCTAAAAGTATTTGTCACTGGTAGAGCTGCATTACAAGAAATGTGAAAAGAAGTCCTTCAAGCAAAAATTGAATGATACCAGATGGAAATATAATTTTCAGAAATGAAGACCACCAGAAATGGTAATTATGTGGGTAAATACAAAGACCTTTTCTATCATTTAAGCCTCCTTAAAACATAACCAACTGTTTAAAGCAGAAATAATAACAATGTATGGTAGGGTTTATAACATATACAAAATATGACAGCAATAGCACAAAAGCCAGGAGGAGATAAAGGGAAGCAACGGAATGAAGTGGAAAGTATCACATGAAGCAGGACTGTGATAGAAAAATAGCAATATGATAGATTTAAACCCAAACATCAATAATAAAATTAAATGTAAGTGGTCAATGGGGCGCCTGGGTGGCTCATTCGGTTAAGCATCCAACTTCAGCTCAGGTCATGATCTCACAGTCTGTGGGTTCGAGCCCCGTGTTAGGGCTCTGTGCTAAGCTGCTCGGAGCCTGGAGCCTGCTTCAAATTCTGTGTCTCCCTCTCTCTCTGCCCCTCCCCTGCTCACACTGTCTCTCTCTCTCTCTCTCAAAAATAAATAGCATTAAAAAAATCTTTTTAATTAAAAAAAATAATAAATGTAAGTGGTCAAAACAACTCAATTGAAATGCAAAGATTGGCAGACTGACAAAAAAAAGCAAAACCAAACTATATCCTGCCTACTAGAAACCCACTTTAAATACAAAGACACAAGTAGATTGAAAATAGAATGAGAAAGGATTTCCCATGCTGATTAATCAAAAGAAATCCGGAGTAGCTATATTAATTTCTAATTACAAAGCACTGAATATTAACAGGTATAAGGAGAGCTACTTCATAATGATAAAGGGATCAGTTTGTCAACAGAACAGAGCTTCACATTACATGGAACAAAAACTGACAGAACTTCCATGACAAACAGGCAGATTCACAGTTATAATAATACCAGAGATTTCAATATTCCTCTCTCAAAATTGACAGAACAGGTATACAGAAATCAGTAAGGAGATACAAAACTTAAACATCTGTCAACTAACATGAACTAATTATTTATAAAACACTCTAACGAATGATAGCAGAATACACATTCTTTTCAAGTGTACATAAACTAATTATTAAGATAAACCACAATCTGGAACATAAAACAAGTTTTGGAAAATATACAAGTATTTGAGTTATATAAACTATGTTCCTGACTACAGTGTAATAAATGGGAAATCAATAACACTAAGGTATCTAAAAATCCCTCAGATACTTCAAAGCAAAGCATTTTTTAATAACTCATGAGTCAAAGAAAAAAAATAAAAATACCTTAGAAGTTAGGTTGAGATGAATTAAAACAAAGGCACAACATATCAAAATTAGTGGGATACAAAAAAAAAAACAGTTCTTAGAGGAAAACTGATAGCACTACAACACCTATATTAGAAAAGAAAAAAGGTTTTGGGGTGCCTGGGTGGCTCAGTTGGTTAAGCATCCAACTTTGGCTCACGTCAGGACCTCAGGGTTTGTGAGTTAGAGCCCCGCATCAGGCTCTCTCTGCTATCAGTGCAAAGCCCTCTTCGGATCCTCTGTCTCCCTCTCTCTGTCCCTCCCCCGCTCTCTCACAGGAGCACTGTCTCTATGTCTCTCTCAAAAATAAATGAACATTAAAAAAAAAAAAAAAAAAAAAAAGCAAAGCAAAAAGGTCTCAAATCAATTACCTCATCTTTTACCTTAAGAAACTAGAAAAAGAACCACAAATGAAACCCAAAGTAAGCAGACCAAGAGAAAATATTTACAAAGGATATATGTCAGAAAGGACTTGTATCCAGAATAAGGAACTCAAGAAGACAACCTAACTAAAAACCGGACAAAAAGATTTGAACAGACACTTCACCAAAGAAGATATGTGGATGGCAAATAAGTGAACAAAAAAATGTTCATCATTAGTAGTCAGAGAAATTCTATTACACTAGAAGGCTAAAATTAGCCATCTGCTAGAAGGACTAAAATTAAAAAGACTGACCACACCAAGTGTTGGAGAGGATGTGGAGAAATTAGAGCCCTCCCATGCAGCTGGGGAGAATATAAAGTGGTACAACCACTTGGGGAAACAGTTTGGCAATTCCTTAAAATGCTAAACATAAGCACACTCTATGAACAACCATTCTACTTTGTAATTACCCAAGAGAAAGCGAGCATATATTCTCACTAGGAAGATACTGGTGAACAAGGAGCTCATTCATAGTCTATCAGGGAAAAAAAAAATTAGTAACTAATTACTATAGAATGTGATAGTGCTTACAATAAAAGGAGAACAAATAAAGAGAGCACATTTATTCAGATTTACACAGTCAGGGGAAACTTTCTAGAGAAAGTAAGGTATAAACTGAAGTCTGAGTAGCAATTAGCCAAGTTTCTACAATGTGACTATAATACTGTATGAAGACCAGAGGTAAAAGAGTAGCCTGTTAAAGGAAACAAAAGCAGTTACAATGTCTTTTTTTTTTTTCCTTTTAGAGAGAGAGAGAACACATGCGAGACTGGGGGAGAGGGGCAGAGGAAAGGAGAGAGAGAATCTTTTTTTAAATGTTTACTTATTTTGAGAGGATCGGGAGAGCTGGAGAGAGAGAGAGAAAGAAGAAAATCTCAACCAGGCTCTGAGTTGTCAGCACGGAGCCCAATGCAGGGCTCAATCCTACAACCCTGGAATCATGACCTGAGCCAAAATTAAGAGTCAGACACTCAACCACTCAACCCTCAATCAACTGAGCCACCCAGCTACCACAAGAAGTTTACCATGTCTTAAGCAGAGTGAAAGGAGGGAAGAAAGTTAAGCTAGAGACAAATCATGCAAAGTATTTAAGCCAGGGTAAGGATTTCTGGACCTCATTCTAATAGCAATGTAGAAGCACTGAATTTATTTAAGTTTATTTATTTATTTTGAGAGAGAGAAAGACACAAGCAGGGGAGGGTCAGAGAGAGAGGGAGAGAGAATCCCAAGCAGGCCCTGAACTGTCAGCACAGAGCCCACGTGAGGCTCAAACTCAACCTGAGCCAAAACCAAGAGTCGGATGCATAACCGACTGAGCCGCTCAGGCACTCCAAGAAGCACTGAATTTAAAGCACGACACAGACATAACCAAAACGAATTATTGACGAAAAACACTAAAATTCTGTAATGTAATGGAATATTTCAGTTATCAAAAAGTATGACAGGGTGCCTGGGTGGCTCAGTAGGTTGAGCATCCAACTCTTGATTTTGGCTCAGGTCATGATCCTGGGGCGTGGGATCGAGCCCCACATCAGGCTCCACACTGAGCATGGAGCCTGCTTAGGATTTTCTCTCTCTCTCTCTTTCTCTATCTAGATCTCTCTCTCTCTCTCAAAAAAAAAAAAAAATTAAATTACATTAAAAAAAGAATACAATCTTGCCATTTGCAATGACGTGCATGGAGCTAGAATGTATTATGCTAAGCGAAATGGAGAAAGACAAATACCATATGATTCCACTCATTTGTGGAGTTTAACCAACAAAACAGATGAACTTATGGGAAGGAAAAAAAAGAGACAGAGAGACAAACCGTAAGAGACTTTTAAGGTGGGTGGGGAATGGGTTAAATGGGTGATGAGTATTAAGGAGGGCACTTGTTTTTGTTTTCTTTTGTGTTTAGAGAAAAAGAGAGGGCACAAGTGGGGGAGAGGGGCAGAGGGAGAGAGAGAAGAGAATCCCAAGTAGGTTCCACACTCAGCACAGAGCCCAACACAGAGCTTGATCCCACAACTCTGGGATCATGATTTGGGCCTAAATCAAGAGTCAGACAGGATGAGCAGGGAAGATGGCGGCGTAGAAGGACGCTGGGCTCACCGCGCGTCCTGCTGATCACTTAGATTCCACCTACACCTGCCTAAATAACCCAGAAAACCACCAGAGGATTAGCAGAATGGAGTCTCTGGAGCCAAGCGCAGACGAGAGGCCCACGGAAGAGGGTAGGAAGGGCGGCAGGCGGTGCGCGCTCCACGGACTGGCGGGAGGGAGCCAGGGCGGAGGGGCGGCTCGCCGGCCAAGCAGAGCCCCCGAGTCTGGCTGGCAAAAGTGGAGGGGCCGGAGGGACTGTGTTCCGACAGCAAGCGCGACTTAGCGTCTGGGAGGTCATAAGTTAACAGCTCTGCTTGGAAAGCAGGAAGGCTGGAGGACAAAGGGAGGGAGAGCTGCTGAGCCCCCGACGACAGAGCTCAGTTTGGTGGGGAACAAAGGCGCTCGCCAGCGCCATCTCCCCCACCCATCCCCCAGCCAAACTCCCAAAGGGAACCAGTTCCTGCCAGGGAAATTGCTCACTCCGCGCAAACACCCAACTCTGTGCTTCTGCGGAGCCAAACCTCCGGCAGCGGATCTGACTCCCTCCCGCTGCCACAGGGCCCCTCCTGAAGTGGATCACCTAAGGAGAAGCGAGCTAAGCCTGCCCCTCCTGCCCCCGCGCACCTTGCCTACCCACCCCAGCTAAAACGCCAGATCCCCAGCATCACAAGCCTGGCAGTGTGCAAGTAGCTGAGACGGGCCACGCCACCCCACAGTGAATCCCGCCCCTAGGAGAGGGGAAGAGAAGGCACACACCAGTCTGACTGTGGCCCCAGCGGTGGGCTGGGGGCAGATATCAGGTCGGACTGCGGCCCCGCCCACCAACTCCAGTTATACACCACAGCACAGGGAAGTGCCCTGCAGGTCCTCACCATGCCAGGGACTATCCAAAATGACCAAACGGAAGAATTCCCCTCAGAAGAATCTCCAGGAAATAACAACAGCTAATGAACTGATCAAAAAGGATTTAAATAATATAACAGAAAGTGAATTTAGAATAATAGTCATAAAATTAATCGCTGGGCTTGAAAACAGTATAGAGGACAGCACAGAATCTCTTGCTACAGAGATCAAGGGACTAAGGAACAGTCACAAGAAGCTGAAAAGCGCTTTAAACGAAATGCAAAACAAAATGGAAACAACGACGGCTCGGATTGAAGAGGCAGAGGAGAGAATAGGTGATAGAAGATAAAGTTATAGAAAAAGAAGAAGCTGAGAAAAAGAGAGATAAAAAATTCCAGGAGTAGGAGGGGAAAATTAGAGAACTAAGTGATACACTAAAAAGAAATAATACACGCATAATTGGTATCCCAGAGGAGGAAGAGAGAGGGAAACGTACTGAAGGGGTACTTGAAGAAATTATAGCTGAGAACCTCCCTGAACTGGGGAAGGAAAAAGGCATTGAAATCCAAGAGGCACAGAGAACTCCCTTCAGACGGAACTTGAATCGATCTTCTGCACGACATATCATAGTGAAACTGGCAAAATACAAGGATAAAGAGAAAATTCTGAAAGCAGCAAGGGATAAACGTGCCCTCACATATAAAGGGAGACCTATAAGACTCGTGACTGATCTCTCTTTTGAAACTTGGCAGGCCAGAAAGAATTGGCACGATATCTTCAGTGTGCTAAACAGAAAAAATATGCAGCTGAGAATCCTTTATCCAGCAAGTCTGTCATTTAGAATAGAAGGAGAGATAAAGGTCTTCCCAAACAAACAAAAACTGAAGGAATTCGTCACCACTAAACCAGCCCTACAAGAGATCCTAAGGGGGATCCTGTGAGACAAAGTACCAGAGACATCACTACAAGCATAAAACATACAGACATCACAATGACTCTAAACCCGTATCTTTCTATAATAACACTGAATGTAAATGGATTAAATGCGCCAACCAAAAGACACAGGGTATCAGAATGGATAAAAAAACAAGACCCATCTATTTGCTGTCTACAAGAGACTCATTTTAGACCTGAGGACACCTTTAGATTGAGAGTGAGGGGATGGAGAACTATTTATCATGCTACTGGAAGCCAAAAGAAAGCTGGAGTAGCCATACTTATATCCGACAAACTAGACTTTAAATTAAAGGCTGTAACAAGAGATGAAGAAGGGCATTATAGAATAATTACAGGGTCTATCCATCAGGAAGAGCTAACAATTATAAATGTCTATGCACTGAATACCGGAGCCCCTAAATATATAAAACAATTACTCATAAACATAAGCAACCTTATTGATAAGAATGTGGTAATTGCAGGGGACTTTAACACCCCACTTACAGAAATGGATAGATCATCTAGACACACGGTCAATAAAGAAACAAGGGCCCTGAATGAGACATTGGATCAGATGGACTTGACAGATATATTTAGAACTCTGCATCCCAAAGCAACAGAATATACTTTCTTCTCGAGTGCACATGGAACATTCTCCAAGATAGATCATATACTGGGTCACAAAACAGCCCTTCATAAGTTTACAAGAATTGAAATTATACCACGCATACTTTCAGACTACAATGCTATGAAGCTTGAAATCAACCACAGGAAAAAGTCTGGAAAACCTCCAAAAGCATGGAGGTTAAAGAACACCCTACTAACGAATGAGTGGGTCAACCAGGCAATTAGAGAAGAAATTAAAAAATATATGGAAACAAACGAAAATGAAAATACAACAATCCAAACGCTTTGGGACGCAGCGAAGGCAGTCCTGAGAGGAAAATACATTGCAATCCAGGCCTATCTCAAGAAACAAGAAAAATCCCAAATACAAAATCTAACAGCACACCTAAAGGAAATAGAAGCAGAACAGCAAAGGCAGCCTAAACCCAGCAGAAGAAGAGAAATAATAAAGATCGGAGCAGAAATAAACAATATAGAGTCTAAAAAAACTGTAGAGCAGATCAACGAAACCAAGAGTTGGTTTTTTGAAAAAATAAACAAAATTGACAAACCTCTAGCCAGGCTTCTCAAAAAGAAAAGGGAGATGACCCAAATAGATAAAATCATGAATGAAAATGGAATTATTACAACCAATCCCTCAGAGATACAAACAATTATCAGGGAATACTATGAAAAATTATATGCCAACAAACTGGACAACCTGGAAGAAATGGACAAATTCCTAAACACCCACACTTCCAAATCTCAACCAGGAGGAAATAGAAAGCTAGAACAGACCCATAACCAGCAAAGAAATTGAATCGGTTATCAAAAATCTCCCAACAAATAAGAGTCCAGGACCAGATGGCTTCCCAGGGGAGTTCTACCAGATGTTTAAAGCAGAGATAATACCTATCCTTCTCAAGCTATTCCAAGAAATCGAAAGGGAAGGAAAACTTCCAGACTCATTCTATGAAGCCAGTATTACTTTGATTCCTAAACCAGGCAGAGACCCAGTAAAAAAAGAGAACTACAGGCCAATATCCCTGATGAATATGGATGCAAAAATTCTCAATAAGATACTAACAAATCGAATTCAACGGCATATAAAAAGAATTATTCACCATGATCAAGTGGGATTCATCCCTGGGATGCAGGGCTGGTTCAACATTCGCAAATCAATCAACGTGATACATCACATTAACAAAAAAAAAGAGAAGAACCATATGATCCTGTCAATCGATGCAGAAAAGGCCTTTGACAAAATCCAGCACCCTTTCTTAATAAAAACCCTTGAGAAAGTCGGGATAGAAGGAACATACTTAAAGATCATAAAAGCCATTTATGAAAAGCCCACAGCTAACATCATCCTCAACAGGGAAAAACTGAGAGCTTTTTCCCTGAGATCAGGAACACAACAGGGATGCCCACTCTCACCGCTGTTGTTTAACATAGTGCTGGAAGTTCTAGCATCAGCAATCAGACAACAAAAGGAAATCAAAGGCATCAAAATTGGCAAAGATGAAATCAAGCTTTCACTTTTTGCAAATGACATGATATTATACATGGAAAATCCGATAGACTCCACCAAAAGTCTGCTAGAACTGATACATGAATTCAGCAAAGTTTCAGGATACAAAATCAATGTACAGAAATCAGTTGCATTCTTATACACTAACAATGAAGCAACAGAAAGACAAATAAAGAAACTGATCCCATTCACAATTGCACCAAGAAGCATAAAATACCTAGGAATAAATCTAACCAAAGATGTAAAAGATCTGTATGCTGAAAACTATAGAAAGCTTATGAAGGTAATTAAAGAAGATTTAAAGAAATGGAAAGACATTCCCTGCTCATGGATTGGAAGAATAAATATTGTCAAAATGTCAATACTACCCAAAGCTATCTACATATTCAATGCAATCCCAATCAAAATTGCACCAGCATTCTTCTCGAAACTAGAACAAGCAATCCTAAAATTTGTATGGAACCACAAAAGGCCCCGAATAGCCAAAGTAATTTTGAAGAAGAAGACCAAAGCAGGAGGCATCACAATCCCAGACTTTAGCCTCTACTACAAAGCTGTCATCATCAAGACAGCATGGTATTGGCACAAAAACAGACACATAGACCAATGGAATAGAATAGAAACCCCAGAACTAGACCCACAAACGTATGGTCAACTCATCTTTGACAAAGCAGGAAAGAATATCCAATGGAAAAAAGACAGTCTCTTTAACAAATGGTGCTGGGAGAATTGGACAGCAACATGCAGAAGGTTGAAACTAGACCACTTTCTCACACCATTCACAAAAATAAACTCAAAATGGATAAAAGACCTGAATGTGAGACAGGAAACCATCAAAACCTTAGAGGAGAAAGCAGGAAAAGACCTCTCTGACCTCAGCCGTAGCAATTTCTTACTCGACACATCCCCAAAGGCAAGGGAATTAAAAGCAAAAATGAATACTGGGACCTTATGAAGATAAAAAGCCTCTGCACAGCAAAGGAAACAAACAACAAAACTAAAAGGCAACCAATGGAATGGGAAAGATATTTGCAAATGACATATCGGACAAAGGGCTAGTATCCAAAATCTATAAAGAGCTCACCAAACTCCACACCCGAAAAACAAATAACCCAGTGAAGAAATGGGCAGAAAACATGAATAGACACTTCTCTAAAGAACACATCCGGATGGCCAACAGGCACATGAAAAGATGTTCAACGTCGCTCCTTATCAGGGAAATACAAATCAAAACCACACTCAGATATCACCTCACGCCAGTCAGAGTGGCCAAAATGAACAAATCAGGAGACTCTAGATGCTGGAGAGGATGTGGAGAAACGGGAACCCTCTTGCACTGTTGGTGGGAATGCAAATTGGTGCAGCCGCTCTGGAAAACAGTGTGGAGGTTCCTCAGAAAATTAAAAATAGACCTACCCTATGACCCAGCAATAGCACTGCTAGGAATTTATCCAAGGGATACAGGAGTACTGATGCATCGGGGCACTTGTACCCCAATGTTTATAGCAGCACTCTCAACAATAGCCAAATTATGGAAAGAGCCTAAATGTCCATCAACTGATGAATGGATAAAGAAATTGTGGTTTATATACACAATGGAATACTACGTGGCAATGAGAAAAAATGAAATATGGCCTTTTGTAGCAACGTGGATGGAACTGGAGAGTGTGATGCTAAGTGAAATAAGCCATACAGAGAAAGACAGATACCATATGGTTTCACTCTTATGTGGATCCTGAGAAACTTAACAGAAACCCATGGGGGAGGGGAAGGAAAAAAAAAAAAAAAAAAGGTTAGAGTAGGAGAGAGCCAAAGCATAAGAGACTGTTAAAAACTGAGAACAAACTGAGGGTTGATGGGGGTGGGCGGGGTGGGTGATGGGTATTGAGGAGGGCACCTTTTGGGATGAGCACTGGGTGTTGTATGGAAACCAATTTGACAATAAATTTCATATATTAAAAAAAAAAAAAAAAAAAAAAGAGTCAGACAGTCAACTGACTAAGCCACCCAGGTCCCCAAAGGAGGGCACTTGTTATGATGAGCACTGGGTGTTATATGTAAGCGATGAATCACTAAATCCTACTCCTAAAACCAATATTACACTGTATGCTAACTACCTAGAATTTAAATAAAAATTGGAAGGGAAAAAAAGAGTACACTTACCGTGATAGACACTGAGTGATGGACAGAATTGTTACATCATTATATTGTACAGCTGACACTAATATAACATTGTATGTTATACTTGAATTTTAAAAAATAAATATAAATTATAAAACAAACAGCTGAAAAATAAAATAAAATAAAATAAAATTCTGTAAAGTAGTATGAAACATGGATTACAGGAAATAAGATGGGGAAGAGGGAGCCTAGTTAAGAGGCTATCCTGTAAGTCCAGACAAGAAATTGAAGGTAATGAATAGGGATTTAAAAAAAAATGGAAACATTCATGAGAAATTTAGGAGGCAGAATCAACATATTTAATGTATAACCAATGTGGGAAATAAGGGAAAGGTACAAGGATGCCCACTTTCTGACATGGGCTACTGGACAATCTCACTAATTTTCTTCTATATACTTGCCATTGTATGTAGGTCCGCTGTCCACGCTTCCTCCATATCCTTTAGTCTCACAATTTGGGGGAGCCCAGCCATTATCACAGTGACAATTCTTATTGCTATTACATACCTTCAAAACAATAATAAAAAAAAAAAAAAACACTTTGGTTAATTGTGAATATTGTGAATTGGTTAATTGTGAATATCTACATCATAAACTCAAGAATGGAAACCAAGAAAAAGGATGAAATTCATGCAAATCCACAGGCACTCACTCTTTTTAAGAATGAAAAATTTGTCAGGTATCTAAATTCCCCAATATCTAAAAACCTAAAAATCTTGGGAAGTCTCACCTAACCCTCACTGAGAAGTCTCATGATTCAGCACTAGTTTCATGAACAAACCAAAAGAGAGTGTTACCTACCCCATGTCCATGACACTTTTTCTGAATATCACAGTCATAATTCAAAACAGAAGCATTTACACACTGGAAGTTTCTACAGATCTGGGCAAAAAGAAAAAAAAAAAAAGAAGAAGAAGAAGAAGAAGTAATGAATAAGGAAAAACAGAATACATTAATCAAGTGCCTAGAAAAGAAGAGCTAGGCACACACTATTTCACGGTGACTTTTTAAACTTTCAAGGAGTAGCTAACCTTCATATTATATATTTGAAAATGTAAAAAAGTAAATGAAATTAACATAGAATTAATCAGAAAAGAGAAGGATGACACAAAGGCCAAAAACAACGATAAAATTATAATCCATCCTTCCATACAAATATAAATGCGAAAAGCCCAAGTAAAATATTCACAAATGGACTTTTCCAAATCAAAAGTAACCAGACAGAGTTGATACCACTCTTATAAAAAAGGCTCAACGATAGGAAATCTATTACCATAATACCTCAGATAAACTGTCATTAGTACAAGATATCAAAACAGTATTTCACAAAGTTTAAAACACAATTAAATTTTTAAAATTCTTCCAAAACAAGAATAAAAGTATACTTTGTTGATAAGACAAAACCTATCTACCAATATCATGATTAATGATGAATTAAGAGGCATTTCTATTAAAATCACTATTGAAAATAAATCATTATTATCTTATATAGTTCTAGAAATTCTACTTCACGCAATGAGATATGAAACAGAAATGAGTCCTAAATACTGAAAGAGATATAAAAAGTATTATTATATACAAAAAACATTATAGACTCAAAGGAATCAGCTAAAAACTTACTAGAAATTTTCTCGGTTTCCAGAAAAAAATTTTAATTTATTTAAATTTATTTACTTATTTTTTTAAAAAAAGAGACATGTTTATTCAGCATCACGATCAGACTATTACATTTAGCAATCAACAGCATAGGTGTAAAAAAAAAAAAAAAGTCTACATTAAAACCCTTTGTTGGAATGCTTTACACTTTCCACAAAACAGAAACTGAAATAACCTGTTATGCAATTAGTCACAAATACAGTCGAGTTTTTTGCCCATACACTTGAGTATTGTCTAAAACATGTCTTCTTTGTAGCAGCTAGGCCCAGCAACCACTGTGCTTGGCTGAGTCCACAAATCTGTTGTAACCTGTAGCTTCCCTGTCACTTCTCTGGCTCTCCTCTCCTGCTAAGCTTTGTTTCCTGGCAGTAATTAAAATCTTCTGCCACTGCTATAGCTACTGTTGCTGCTGGAACCGCCATAGCCACCTTGGTTTCATGGTTTGGCAAAGTATTGGCCTCCACCACCATAGGGACCAGAGCTTCTGCCTCCAAAATTTCCTCCTCTCATGGGTCCAAAATTTGAAGATTGATTGTTGTAACTGCCAAAATCATCATAGCTTCCACCACCTCCAAAGTTGCTTCCATCATTACCAAATCCGTTATAGCCATCCCCACTGCCACCATGTCCACCACACCTCGACTGCCACCAAAGCCACCTCGCCCAATTAAGTTTCCTCCATGGCCAAAGTTGTCATTCCCACCAAAACCACCGCCACGACCACCACCGAAGTTCCCAGGACCACTTCGACCTCTTTGGCTGGAGGAAGCACTAGCCATCTCTTGCTTAGATAAAGCTTTCCTTACTTCACAGTTGTGGCCATTCACAGTACAGCATTTTTGAATGACAATCTTGTCTACAGAGTCATGGTCATCAAATGTTACAAAACAAAGCCTTTCTTTTTGCCACTGCCTCAGTCAGTCATGGTTTCAATCACTTCAATTTTCCCATACTGTTCAAAATAATCTCTTAGATGATGTTCTTCAGTGTCTTCTTTAATGCCACCGACAAAAATCTTTTTCACAGTTAAGTGGGCACCAGGTCTTTGAAAATCTTCTCTAGAGACAGTCCTCTTTGGTTCTACAACTCTTCCATCCACCTTGTGTGGCCTTGCATTCATGGCTGCATCCACCTCTTCCACAGTGGTATAGGTGACAAACCCAAAGCCTCTGGAATGCTTGGTATTTGGATCTCTCATTACCACACAGTCCATAAGCGTTCCCCATTGCTCAAAATGGCTCCTCAGACTCTCATCGGTTGTTTCAAAGCTCAAACCTCCAATGAAAAGCTTCCGCAGCTGTTCAGGCTCTTTGGGATACTCTGACTTAGACATGACGGCAGTGGGAGGGGAGACTTTGACGATGCTTACTCGGGGGCATCCACGGGCAGAAAGGATTAATCTAACAAACATATCTCCAGAAAAAATTTTTTATTGAAAAGCTGTTCTTTTGGGGTAAGTTAGAAAAAAAGGCTAACTTTTCTTAAAGACTGTGGAGTGCTATTTAAAAAATTTTTTTGGCAACCAACTACACAAAATCAGAATGTTTAAATGCTCTAATGAAATAAAGGACAATCAGAGAACAATGCAATATCAATAGCTACCTTCATTATTCTAAAAATACATAGGTTTCAACATTATTGTAGAGTAAGAGGATCCCCAAATTGTCTAATAATTTTCAACTAATTTTTAAATAAGAAGTATATTTATATGATTAGGCATTTTTAAAGTACAAAAGATTCCACAGTAATAAGTAACTCCTCACCTGTCCTCCACCCACCCATTTCTCCAAATAAAGATCTCAAAATACTTTTTTTATATATCTATAAGCTTTTGAGGAGATATTTACCAATAACTTTCCCATTCAGCTAAAAGGAGACTTTTCTTTCAATAAATAATTTATAGTGGATGCTTGAAGCATTAAATAAGGTCATAGAAATAAGATGGAATGTGTTGACATCTGGCAGACTTACTTTAGAGAACAGAAAACTTCCAAGTTCTTAGTGGAAAACGGTGTTCTGATTGGCATTGTTTACTTTGTGGAACGGGTAGAACCAAACTGGAAGGAACACCCTGATAAATTGCTTGAAGGGGTGAAGTAAGCCCATCCTCTCCAACACTACCGAGCCCACACCACCAACAACAACCACAAGTAAAGGAGGGCAGATGAAGTTAACTACAGGACTCACTTACTAATGTCAGGATATGAGTTTGGAGCCAAAGCTGAACTACCTGGGATAATAAAAAAGAAGCTAGAGTTCTCTTTTCCCACTTACTGTTTAGCTCCTCCCCTAAAAAAAATGTTGAGTAAATATATAAAGAATATAGACCTGAACTAGTACCAAATTATCAGCCTGCTCAAAGTCCCCAGAGTCCAGCCTTTGGTACAGACCAGAAGGACAGGACCCAACCTATCCTATTTTATGGCTACAGAAAATGTTTGGTGTTTTGTTCCATCAGTATGTTAGTGTAGGTACACATACCAAGCATTTGCTATCCTTGTACATAAACGTTGACATACTAATACAACACAAAAAGAAAATATTTTTGAATAAAACACAAAAAGATAAAAGCCCTTAAAATACAGTAATCATCGGAATTTAAAGCCAGTATTTTTTCAACACCACCACCAACAACAACAAAATAGCGTGTGAGGGATTGGAAGTAATAGAGGTACATCAGGGAGAAATCAGCAGATATTATTTTGCTTCTTGACATCATTGGGGAAAATAAATTAATGTGTTTCTCTTGCTATTAAAAAAAAAAACTAGTATAACAGAAAGAAAAAGGTATATAACCTCCATATCAAAATTGTACAAACACACAAACATTCAAACACAATTTGTGCAATACAACAAGAGAGGAAGATAAAGCAGGAAATATTAAGAAAACATTTTAAAACATTAAGATTATAGAAATAGAATGAAATATTAACAAATTAAACTGTGCCAATAAAAGTCAAGCCCAACAACACTGTAAAAATATAAAAAGAAAACATCAGAGAATTTTTATATTTTACTGGAATACAAAAACTTTTCTAAGCATAACATGAAACCAAGGCAAAACAAACAAAACTGAAATAACTTCATTATATTTTAAAATTTCTTTGTAGCAAAAACAAATAAATCATGAGATAACTGTTAGGAGAAGCCCTTAAAAACGATAATAAAATAATAATAAATAAATAATAAAATAATAATTAAAAAGTAATAAATAATAAAATAATCCAACAGAAAAACAGAAAGCTATAAATACTGGCTTAACAGAAAAGGATATACAGAGCTAATAAAGATATAAAAAGATGCTCAAGAAGGGAAATGCAACTAAAATAATAATGAGGCTTTTTGTCAATTAATCAAAATTAAAAAGACTGATAACATACAATATTATCAAAAATAAGACAATCTTATATATAATTAGTGGAATGTGAATTGTTACCACCTTGTTGAGAAGTAAATTGACAGTTTCTATCAAATTTTAAATGAATGTCCCCTTAATTTAAAAATCTATTCCAGGAAATCTATCCTACAGAAGTACTCACAAAAGTAGATGAGATTAAATGTGGAAGAATGTTCAGTGCTGGTAAAGTCAACCAACTAACCAACCAACTATAGACAATACAAATTTCTGGAATGTGGTTAAGTCAATGGTATATCTATAATGGAATGAAGTAGATTTCCATATATTGACATGAAGCATTGTCACTCTCCATATAATGACACTCTGCATTGTGCTGTTGAGTAAAAAACATTTCAGAACATTATTTAAGGTCTAATCCGAAAGTCTAATGGGGGTAGTAGAGAGTATATCCATTTGCAAATGCCCAGAAAGAGAACTGAACCGAGAAAACATAGTGGTAACAGTAGTTACCCCTAGGAAATGAGTTTCAAAAGAGGGGAAATGAATAGGGTATGAGCAAAGGACCTTGATTTTTCGTTTTACACAATATTTTTGAATTTTTTAATAACAAAAAATGACATTCCCATAATCTTTTTTAAAACCTTTTTTTCCATAAAAAAAGAAAAAAACTTAGATTGGGCCACAAAATAATATGTAAGGCTATTTATAAGGCACATGCTTCAAACAAAATGACTCTGAAAAGAGTTGGACAGAACTTCTATTTGGCAAACTTAAAGTGTGGTAACAATATCAATTGAGGTAAAATTGAAGATAAAAACATGAAGATAGAGCAAAGGGACATTTTGAACTACTCAAAGATATAACCCACAACTAAAATGTAATAGTCAAAAAACTCTGCCACATGGATTCAGCATTCTTAGTTCCAAAAATGTTATAGCTACAAGGGGAAATGAAAACAGAAAACTAGGAGACTTTAACTTCCCTTTCTCTAAATCTCGAACACATTAAGGACAATAAGAACGTAAATGATCCGAACATATAATTACCAAACACTATACATTCTAAGCAAGAATACACTCTTCAAATGCAGTTGGAGCATTTGAACATTGATCCAAGAGTGAACATACAGAGTCAACTCATTCAAATAGATGTTTCATTCCTAGAAATAACCAAAAATATTAAACCAAGAGCCAAACCTGAAGTGAATGCCTGATGGCTTTTACAGCCATCAGAGCATGACCAATTTCCAAAGCAAAGAGTCGTTTTCATTGTCAGTAAATCTTTTTGCCAGGCTACATTTAGGGAAAGGAAAAAGGCATGTTTTGTTGGTTAAATCAAACCAGGCAATCAAGCACTTTCTGATATAGCAGTAGGTTCAGAGAAAAATCTCAAAACTTTGGTAACTCATAAATTATTAAGTAATCAGGCATTCCAGTAAAACTATATCACCACTGTCATAAATTCTTCCCACTGCAGAATCACTCAGCCTACGAATGTCAACAAAAGTCTCTGAATGTCAATGCTGTACTATTCTCAGTCAAGCTGACAGAACACGTCTAAACTGACTTCCAAAGAACAGGATACCAGTTTACCTTTGTTTTTTCATTTAATTTTTTTTTAACAAAACACATGCACATGGCTAAAAATCAAACAGTGCTAAAAATGTTTAATGAAACAACTACATGACCCATTTCTAGCCTCTGGCAGTCTAGCAGTCCAGGAGCAACTACTGTATTTTTCTGGTAACTCCCTACCATTTTTAATTAGTATACTATTTCTTTTTCTTTTCTTCCTTCCTTCCTCTCTCTTTTTCTTTCTTTTCTTTCTCTCTCCCACTCTCACTCTCTCCCACTCTCTCTCTCTCTTTCTTTTTTTCAGCCAGGTAGTTTTGAGTCTTTTTTTTTTTTTTTTTACTTGAAGTATAGTTGACATAAAATATTAGTTTCAGGTTTCAAGATAGTGACTCGACAATTATACACATTACAATTCACCATGTAGTTACCATCTGTCAACATGCAGTTATTACAGTATCACTGATTATATTCCCTATGCTGTACTTTTCATCTCCATGGCTTACTTTATGCTATTTCTTGACTTATCTATTCTATACATTATCAATAACGCCTTTTATGATAAATAAGGATTCAGCTTTATAACACAAACCCAAACGCCCCTTGTTCATCTTCTCAAAGTAAATATTGGTTCATATTTATACCACTAACACTCAGATATTATCCCATCAGTACACTGCATACGACTATTCCCTGAGCAAGTTCAGAACTAGGTGAAGGAAAAAAAAAAAAAAAAAAACAGGGGAAGCTGACAACTGAAAATTGAAGTATCATCTTTATTATCAATAAGGCACTTAACATGACTAAAGTAAACAGCAAAATGGGCTTCCTAATACTGCACCCCAAAATCAAACTTACCTGCCTAATCACAGGCTGCTCTGGACAACCACAGGCCTCCCCCCACAGAAGCAGAGCCTGCCCTGCTAATCTTACTGCATGGCTGAGAGAGCAGACCAGAATGTACCCTCTCTGCAGGCAGGGAGATCTGAAAAGAGAAGACAGAAGGGACTGAGGCACCCATGCCCAGTGTCTTCTCCCAAACTCATTAACTACATCAGTTACTTTGCTTTCCTTGGGTGTGAAAGAGGAACACACTGAGGCTGAGAGTGTTACTTTTTTCCAGCTTTACAGAGGATATAATTGATGTATAATATTGTACAACTTTAAGATGTACAACATATTGATTTGATAAACTTGTATTCTGAGAACTGATCACAGTAAGGTTAGTTCACACCTCCATCACACCACATAATTACCATTTCTTTTTTGTAGGGAGAACATTTAAGATACACTCTTAGTACTTTCAAGTATAAAATACAGTGTTGTTAACTATAATCACAATGCTGAATATTAGATTCCCAGAATTTATTCATCTTTTAACTGAAAGTTTATACCCTTTGACTAACATCTTCCCATTCCTACCACCTCCCCACCCCAGCCCCTGGCAACCAAGATTCTGCTTTATTTTTTTAGTTTGGCTTTTTAGATTCCACATATAAGTAAGTTCATAGAGTATTTGTCCTTCTCCATCTGACTTTTTTCATTTAGCATAACACCTTCAAGATACCTCCACATTGTCACAAATGGCAGGATTTCCTTCTTTTTCATGGCTGAATAATATTCCATTGTGTATATATATCACATCTTCTTTATTCATTCATCAGCTGATGGACACTTAGGTTGTTTCCATATCCTGGCTATTATAAATAATGCTACAATACATATATGAGTACAGAGATCTCCTCAAGATCCTATTTTCATCTCCCTTGGATATACACCTAGAAAAGGGATTGCTGGATCACATGGTAGATCTATTTTTAATTTTTTGAGGAAATTCCATACTATTTTCCACAGTGGCTGTACCAATTTACATTCCCACCAATGGTGCACAAGAGTTCCGTATTTTCCATATCCTCATGAACACTTACCTCTTGACATTTGATGAGAACTATGTAACAAGGATGAGGTATAGATCATTGTGGTTTTGACTTGCATCTTCCTGATGATTAGTGACGCTGAACTTTTCTTCATGTACCTGTGGGTCATTTGTTGTCTTCTTTATAAAAATGTCTACTCAGGTCCATTGCACATGTTTTTAAATTAGATTGAGCTGTATGAATTCCTTACATGTTTTGTATATGAATTCCTTATGAGATATATGATTTGCAAATATCTTCTCCCATTCCAAAGGTTCCTTTTTCACTTTCTGACTATTTATTTCACTGTGCAGAGGTTTTTTAATTTGATATAGTCCCACTTAATTATTTTTGCTTTTGTTGCTTATGCTTTTGATGTCATATTAAAAAAAAAATCATTTGCAAAACCAATGTCAAGGAGCTTTCTCCCTGTGTGTTCTTCTAGGAGTTTTACAGTTTCAAGTCTAATTAAGTCTTTAATCCATCTTGAGTTATTTCTGTAAGTGTTGTAAGATAGGGGTCCAATATCAATGAATATTCAATAGCATGTGAATATTCAGTTTTCCCATTACCACTTACTGAAAAGAGTATCCTCAATGGGAAATTGAGTAGTCTTGGTTCCCTTGTCAAATAGTAGTTGATCATATATGAAGGGGGATCTTTCTGGGCTTGATTCAGTTCCACTGATCTGTGTGTCTATTTTTATGCAGTGTAATACTGCTTTGAGTACTACAGCTTTATAATATAGTTTAAAATCAGCACTTGTATGCTTCTAGCTTTGGTCCTCTTTCTCATGATTGCTTTGGCTATTTGGAGTCCTTGTGGTTCCATTCAACTTTTAGGACTGTTTGTTCTATTTCTGTGAAAAATACCATTGGATTGCGTTGAATCTACAGATGACTTTGGATAGTATGGGCATTTTAACAATACTAATTCTTCCCATCCAACACAGGATATCTTCCATTTATTTGTGTCTTCTTCAATTTGTTTCATCATAATCTTATAGTTCTCAGTGGACAGGTCTTTCACCTCCTTGCTTCAATTTATTCATAAGCACCTTATTTTTTTGACACAATGGTGAATGGGATGTTTTTATTTCTCTTTAACTTAGTTCACTGTTAGGATATACACACACAACTAATTCCTGTATGTTGACCTTGTATCCTGCAACTTTACCAAATTCATTGATTAGTTCTAACAGTTTTTTTGGAAGTCTGTAGGACTTTTTACTTAAAAGATGATATCAAAAAATAAATAAAAGATCATATCATATCAAACAAAGACAATGTCACTTTTTCTATTGTGATTTGGATGCCTTTTATTTCTTTGTCTTGCCCAGATGATCTGGCTAAGACTTCCAGTACTTGTTAAATAAGAGTGGTAAGACTAGACATCCTTATTTCTTATCCCAGGTGAAAAGCTGTCAACATTTTGCCAATGAGTGTGATGTAACCTATGGGTTTATCATATATGGCCTTTATTATGTAGAGGTACATTCCTCCTATACTCAATTTGTTGAAAGGTTTTTAGCAAGAAAGTATGTCGTATTTTGTCAATGCCTTTTCTACATATATTGAGAGGATCACGATTTTATCTTTCATTTCATTAATACGGTGTATCACATTTATATACTTGCTTATATTGAACCATCCTTGCATTCTAGGGATAAAACCACTTGATTATGGTATATGATCTTTTTAATGTGCTGCTGAATTCAGTTTGCTAGTATTTTTGTTGAAAATTTGTGCATCTATATTGATCCAAGGATTTGGACTGTAATTTTCCTTTTTTCCTGTATCTTCATCTGGCTTTAACATCAGAGGAATGCTAACCTTGTAAAATGAGTTTCCGAGTGTTCTCTTCAATTTTTTGAAGCATTTAAGAAGGACTGGCATTAGTTCTTTAAATGTTTGGTGGAACTCACTAGTTAAACCATCTGGTTGTGAACTTTTCTAAGTTGGGAGATTGTTGATTGCTGATTCAATCTCCTTCCTTGTTATTGGCCTATTCAGATTTTCTATTTTATCATGACTTAGTCCTAATAGATTGTAGGTTTCTAGAAATTTATCTGTTTACTCTAGGTTATCCAATTTTTTAGCATAAAATTGTCCACAGTAGTTTCTTATAAACCTATGTACTACTGTGGTAACAGTTGTAATGTCTCCTCTCTCGCTTCTGATTTTATTTATGTGAATATTCTTTTTCCATAGCCTAACTAAAGGTTTGTCAGTTTTGCTTATATTTTCAAGAAACCAATTCTTATTTCTTCGAACTTTTCTATTGTGTTGCTGATGTCTATTTTATTTATCTGCCCTGATCATTGTTATTTCCTTCCCTTATTAACTTTGGGCTTGGTTTACTCTTCATTTTCTACTTCCTTGAGGTGTAAAGTTATGTTGTTTAAGATCTTTAATTTTCTTAATGTAGATGTTTATTGCTTTATACTTCCTTCTTAGGACTGCTTTTGCTGCATTACATAAGTTTTAGTTTGTTGTCTTTCCATTTTGTTTGTTTCAAGATATTTTTGATAGCCCAATGGTTGCTTTCAGGAATGTGTTGCTTATTAATTTCGACATATTTGTGAATTTTTTAGCTTTCCTCTTGTTGATGATTCCTAGTTTCACACCATCGTGGTCATAAAAGATACCTGGTATTATTTCAATCTTCCTATACAGTATATAGTACAAGTAATCACATCCCTTTAATGTCCTCCAAGAGTAATGTGCCACTCTCCCAGTCTCTTATGCTCACTCTCACAAGTTAATACTATGGATGAGGTAAGAGAGAATGGGTCCTCCACAACTAGGAAAGCCAGGGGCCCATTCACTACTCTCAATTCCCCTCATGGGAAAAACCACGGGCTGAAAACATTTATCTGGCCCTAAGCTGTGCCACTGTGGGTGAGGAGTGATGTGGGCAAAGTCAAATCGTTCCTCTTACCCTCTCCAATGTGTCCAAACTCATATACTTTTGCTCCAACACTGTGCTGGAAATTCTCTACTGGAAACCTGGACTTCCACAAAGGTTCTTTCATCTTGTGGGTTACTGTCTAAGACAGTATTTTCCAGGGACTTACAGACTGCAGCCCAGAAGGGCTAGAGACAGAAACAGGCCACTGCAGAGTCCACAGCCAGCACCGAAGTCTTTATGCCTATTACCTAACACACAGTGTGCAAAGCTCCTTCCTGGTCCCTTGACATATGATGCCGTATCACTCAGCTCCCACAAAGGCACTTCTGTCCATAAATGGATACCAAATTGTTATTGTTGGGAGGGGGGCACAAATGAGGAACATCTTATTCAGCCATGTTGCTGAAGTCACTCAAAACCCAGGAGTGCTGAAATTCCTCTACAAGGAAAGAATGACGTGGGGAATTAAGTATTCCTTGCCAACAATTAACACAAAACACTGTTGATTTCAAAGCTAAGTACTAAGAGTATATTTTCTTTCTTATATAGCCTTTGTTTTCACTACAGCAAACACTTGCCTTTCTTCTTACACAATCGGCCTCTGTCATATCAACATTCAACCCCTGACTGAAAAAAAAAAAAAAAAAAAAAGCTATTATGCCATTTCAAGTTCCCGCTTTCTCTAGAAAACTTCCTTCAGGGTTCCCTTACTCCAAATAAACTGATTATTCGCCTGGCTGGTACACAGCTGTTTATCTTGGAATTTCTCTTTGACATTCTTCTGTGTCCTAGATTACGATTCTTTCTCTTTTTTTGGTTTCCTTCCTCATTTGCCAGAACATTACATTAGATTACTTCCTAAGAAAATATAAATAAAAGATAATTTTGCTGAGCCTCTGAATGTCTGAATTGTTTTTACTGTGCCCTCCCAGTTGGCTGACACTTCAGCAGAATTCTAGTTTGAGAATCTTTCAGAACATGAAACTATTACTCCCCTGTCTTCCAGAATTCAGTTTTCAATCTCATTCTTTTATAGGTGATCTATTTTTGGTTTTGTTTGCTTTGGGTTTGTTTTTCTTTTGTTTTGTTTTTGTCTCTGGAAGCTCTTAAGGTTTTTCTTCACCAAGTACTCTGTAATTTCACAATTGTCCACTTTCTCTACTTTCTTTCTCTAAAGATTTAAATTAGCTGGATTTAAAAATCTTTAATTGATTCTCTCAGGCTTTTATCTTTCTCTCATTTTTCTGTCTCAGTCTTTTTGCTCCGCTTCCTCTGAAAACTGTCCAACTTTATGTAAGAATTCCTCTATAGTTCAGTTACATGTGCAACAAGGGAAACAGCATACTATGGTTAGGATAGGGAGACAGGCATCTCACAGGATGAGCAAATACATATATCAAAAGTCCTATCTTCTCACCTTCGACCTGGAGAAATAGGCAACTGCTTGCTGAAGCTTTGCTGGCCAGATGAGAGAACCAGACAGATAGGACAACAAGCTAGCCTCTCCATGACTACAGTAAACATAACTCCATATTCTGTCTCAAGCTTTAGCCCACTCTCAGCTATAACCAGTGTTTCCAAATCTGAGCTGCAAACTGATGTGTTTCAGGTTCTGCCCACCTAAGAAACAGTCTTCTTGTTCACATCCCATCAGTTTGCTCTGTAAGTTGTAAATCCCACCACTGTCTACTATTTTCTGTCCTCTTTCAGTTTTTCATAACTGGCTAAAATCTTTAGCTACTGTTGAAATCTCCTGTATTTCTCACTTCAAGATTTATTCCTTGGGAATGCAAACTGGTGCAGCCACTCTGGAAAACAGTATGGAGGTTCCTCAAAAAACTGAAAATAGAACTACCCTACAACCCAGAAATTGCACTACTAGTATTATCCAAGGGATACAGGTACACTGTTTCGAAGGGGCACATGCATCCCAATGTTTACAGCAGCACTATCAATGATAGCCCAAGTGTGGAAAGCGCCCAAATGTCCATCGATGGATGAATGGATAAAGAAGTGGTATATATATACAATGGAGTATAACTCGGCAGGCAAAAAGAAGGGAATCTTGCCATTTCCACGTGGATGGAACTAGAGGGTATTATGCTAAGCAAAATTAGTCAGAGAAAGACAAATATCATATGACTTCACTCATATGAGGACTTTAAGACACAGAACAGATGAACACAAGGGAAGGGAAGCAAAAATAATATAAAACAGGGAGGGGGATGAAACATAAGAGACTCTTAAATATGGGGAACAAAGAGATGGTTACTGGAGGGGTTGTGGGAGGGGGGATGGGCTAAATGGGTCAGGGGCATTAAGGAATCTACCCCTGAAATCATTGTTGCGCCATATGCTAACTAACTTGGATGTAAGTTAAAAATATATATATATTCTCTATTTATTCCTTTCTACTTTGAGAGGTTTTGGCAGACAAAGAAGATAAATGAATATTATAATCCACCATTTTTTATAGATTTTTTTTCCCAATACATATTTTTACTCTGAACTTCATTAACTTGTAATAACTATGATGGTTACCTTTATGTGTCCACTTGTATGGGACACTGAGTGCCCATGATCTGTAGTGAAACATTATTCTGAGCGTTTCTGTGAGGGTGCTTTTTTTGGTCATTTAAATTAATTAGACTGGTCATTAATTAATAGACTGATTTAGGTCATTAAATTAATAGACTGAGTAAAGGAGATTGCTTTCCTAATGTAGATGGACCTTGTCCTATCAGTTGATGGCCAGAAAAGAACAAAAAGCCTGATCCTCCCCTGAGAAAGAAAGATTTACTCCCGCCTGCCTGTCCTCAATCTAAGGCTGGTTTTTCCTTCCTCCTGACTTGAACTAAAGCACTGACTTTTCATGGGTATTGAGCCTGCTGGCTTCCAGACTAGAACTATCATCAGCTCTCCTGGTTCTCAGGCCTTTGGACCCTGGCTAGAACTGCACCATCATCTCTCCTGGATCTGCAGCTTGCAAACTGCAAATCTTGGGCCTCTCAGCCTCTGTAACTGTGTGAGTCAATTTCTTATAATTAATAAATGAATGAATACACACACACACACACACACACACACACACACACACACTCTTCCTATTGGTTCTGTTTCCCCAGAAAACTCTGACTAATGCAGATAATGATACCAAGAGTGGTTTTAGAGGAACAGGTTTTAAGGATGAGTTTTCTGAATTCGTTCCTGGGCCTCTGGAATTGGATCTCTTACCTGACTACATTTGAAGATGTTAGTGCTCTATTTGCAATAACAGAGTACTGAGAGCCCATAGCATGATCTGACAGGAGGATATGCAAAATATCACCACTGTTTACTCCTAATCAACCATTTATAAGAATCAAGGATCTGCATAATTGTGCATATGATTCCTTCAAACATTTCTTATTAAATTAATAAGTACGACATCAGGTAGTTGCTCCTAATATCACTGGACAAAGTAGGGAATGAAAAGAGCTTATTGCTCAGAAATTTGAACTCTCAGCTCAAATACAGCAAAAATAACCTGAGAGCTTCTAAGTGTCCCCAGAAGGGGACCCTAATCTTTTGTAGCCACAGGGCTGAGACCTCTGAAAATCAAACCCAGAATTTCATCCTTCAACTGGTGAGATTACAACACAAGTTGGACCTCCCAGACTTGCAGGGTACCTACCATTAAAATGAGGGCATTAGGGAGAAAGAATGTGATCCTAAAACTTGTCTTGAGATGTGTGGGAAGACCCTGATATCTGTATAAGCAGAAAAGTTCTAGGTCAAATGAACAAGAGTCTAACCTGAATTGTTGAGCCCCTAAAGACTGATGAGTCTTCCTTGCCAGTGGAAGCAGTTTCCTTACCCTTAAAAGAAAAAGCCTTTCCACTCCCAAGTAAAGAGATTAGCATTACATTAGAGGAAATTGTAATGGCCTCCAAGGAGGAAGTTGCCTTCTAAGACAATGCTGATTCACCTCAGGACTCACCCCCACCTGGCGCCCATCTTTGCTTTTAGACCTATCACTAGACTCAAGTCTCAGCAGGCCCCTAAAAGTATGACCTGTGAGGAGGTGTACCAAAAGAGCTACTTGAAGGGTGCATGGATGGTTCAGTTGGTTAAGCATCCGACTTCGGCTCAGGTCATGATCTCACAGTTCCTGGGTTCAAGCCACGTGTTGGGCTCTGTCCTGACAGCTCAGAGCCTGGTGCCTGCTTTGGATTCTGTGTTTCCCTCTCTCTCTGCCCCCTCCTCACTCACACTCTGTCTCCATCTCTCAAAAAATGAATAAACATTTTTTAAAAAAAGGGAGCTACTTGAGTTTTCTAATTTATCCAGACAGAAGTGCAGGGAACATGTGTAAGAATGGATATAAAGGGTGTGGGATAATGGTAGAAGGAACATAAAGTTGGGTCAGGCCAAATTTACTGTCATGTATGGGCTTACTAAGTAGAGATTCTACATGTAATGCTGCAGGTCAGGGATTTATTAAGAGCTTTAACAGTTTGTTGGTTAATTAGCTGAAACATGGACCAAAAGTTAACTCATCCTGAGCAAGTTGGAAATGCTGGACCTGTCTTGGTTTAAGGTAAAACAAATGATTCAAAGGCTTAGTTAAGATTGGAGTGTTAAGAATGGGTTATTTCAGACCCACTCACTCACTCTGGGAAGGTCCAGCAGACACACCTTCCACAATAACTGTGAGAAATAAATTTGTGAGGGGAACCCCAGCAGGCCTAAATGGCTCTGTCATCACTCTTCTCTGTAGGCCACTTGATATTAGGAACTACAGTCACTGAATTGTAAAACCTAAATGCCACAGAAGTAACTGAATGCCAAATGGCCAAGGCCAAGTGCAGTGGCACTCAATGACAAAGGCAGGGTGGATATGGCTACCATAATAAACAGCAAAGTCAAAGGAGCAATCATAAAAGTCAGACTTGCACAGACCTATGGCATTAGTTAGTTGATCATGGTATTCCTAGAAATAAAAACGGAGGAAGCCTACCAGTAAATTCTTACTACATCTGTAGAAGCAGAAAAGTTCTAGGTCAAGTGAACAAAACAGTATCATGGGCCCTCAATCAATTACCAGACTTGAGCCATATTACAGACCCAGAAGCCTTTAAATGAAGGAGAGGATGAGTCCCATTCAGGTAGTACCCTGATACACTGCCAAAAATTTATATTGGTAATCTTTCTCCCATCCATCCCCAATAGGACCTACGGCCTTTTACCAGGGTAACTGGGCACTGTGAAAAAGGAAAATAATCAGATCTTTCAGGGACTACTGGATGCTGGCTCTGAATTGACACTGCTTCCAGGAGACCCAAAACATCATGGTGGCCTACCAGTCAGAGTAGGGAGCTATAGAGGTCAGGTGATCAATGGAGTTTCAGCTCAGGTCGTCCTCATAGTGGGCCCAGTAGGTCCCTGAACCCCATCCCAGTTCTAGAATGCATGACTGGGACAGACATAATCAACAGCTAGCAGAATCCCCACACTGGCTCCCTGACCTGTGGAGTCAGGGTTATTATGGCGGGAAAGGCCAAATGGAAGCCATTAGAACTGCCACTTCCTAGGAAAACAGTACACCAAAATTAATACCACAATTCAGGAGTCACTGCAGAGATCAATACCACCACTAAGGACTGGAAAGATATTCCAATACAACTAAGCTATTTGGCCTGTGCAGAAGACAGACCTTGGAGAACAACAGCAGATTATAAGATTAAGCAGCTGGTAGGTGTAATTGCTGCTGTAGCTACTGTGGTTTTACTGCTTGAGCAAATTCACATATCTCCCGGCACCTGGTATGCAGCTACTGAATAGGCAGATACTATTTTCTCCACACTGGTCAATAAGGATCACCAGAAGCCGTTTGCTGGCAAGGCCAGCAATACACCTTCACTGTCCTCTCTCAGGGGTATAGCAACTCTCCAGCCCTACATCATAATTTAGTTTGCAGGGATCTTAATCAACTTTTCCTTCCACAAGATATCACTCTGGCCCATTACATTGATGACATTATCTGATTGGATCTAGTGCATAAGAAGTAGCAATACTGTAGACTAACTGGTAAGACATTTGCATGTCAGTGGAAAGTAAATCAGACAAAAATTCAGGAGTCTTCTACCTCAGCGAAATTTCTAGGGCATCAGTGGTGCAGGACATATCTAGATTTCCCTTCAAAAATGAAGGATAAGTTTTTACATCAGGCAACCAAAAGAGAAGACAATTAGTGGGCCTCTGAATTTGGGGGGCAACACATTCCTCATGTGGGCATGTTACTCAAGCCCATTTACCATGTAACTTGAAAAACTGCTCATAGAGCATGGACCAGAGCAAGAGAAGGCTGAAACAGGTCCAGGACGCCACAGAAACTGCTCTGCCAACTGGCCCCTTGCTCCACTAGATCCAATGGTGCTTCAAATGTCAGTGGCAGATAGGGATGCTGTCTGGAGCCTCTGGCAGTTCCTTAGAGGTAAACAGCACTACAGACCCTTAGGATTTTGGAACAAAACCCTGCCATCCTCTGCAGATAACTACTCTCCTTTTCAGATACAGCTTAGGCCTTACTAGACTTAACACTTAACCATAAGCTACCAGGTTACCATGGCACCTGAACTACCCATCATGAACTGGGTGTTATCTGACCCACCATACTTTAAAGTCTAGCATGCACAGCAACATTCCACCATCAAATGAAAGTGGCAGATACATACTACAGCCTGAGCAGGTCCTGAAGATAACAGTAAGTTGCATAAAGAAATGGTCTAAACACCCTGGTCTCCATTTTTGCTTAACCGCTTTCTCTCTCTCAGCCTCTAGACTGGAACTACACCATCAGCTCTTCTGAGTGTCCAGCTTGTCTACTGAAGATATTGGCTCTTAAGACTTGTTAACCTATATAAACATGTAAGCTAATTCCATACAAGAAATCTTACATACACACATATACAGACATCTTATTAGTTCTGTTTCTCTAGAGAACCCTGACTAATACACTGACCAATATCTCTCACTTATATGTCCAGACCAAAAACAAATACCAAAAATAACTGAAATGTGAAAATATTTAGGAAAAGGTTTAAAGCCTTTACCACACTGAGCAGAACATACAACTGCACAGCAAAAAGCTACATGGGCATAAGGAAGGAATAAATATTATTCTACTTTTACTAATTTAAATCTACCCTAGTGGCTCTCTTTATAAACTCATTGCTTGTATCCTCTCAAGATTCATATGCTGAAGCCCTAACCCTGATATAGTAGTATTTGGAGATAAAGATTTTGGGAGGTAATTAGGGTTAGATGAGGTCATGAGGGTGGAACCCTGGTCTGATGGAATTAGTGCCTTTATAAGAAAAGACACCAGAGAGTTTGTGCTCACTTTCTCTCTCTCCCTCTCTTTCTCTCTCTCTCTCCATGTGCACACAGAAAAAGGGTCATGTGAGCACACAGCAAGACGACAGCCACCTATGAGCCCAGAGAAGACTGCAGGCATAGGGACCAGGCAGGAGAAACTCCCATCTATGCCCCCTGAGGTCCTGAAAGGGCCCAAAAGCAGTTCTAGCTTCTTCACAGCCACAGTCTGCCAGCAGTCCTAAGGGCCCAGGGCCCCGGTGGGGGACACTCTTGTCTACAACCCTAGTATTTCTAAAAGGACACTCTACTTGGCTCTATCCCTAACAACTGCACTTTGTGAATATACTTTCTGGCACAGGGACCCAAAATGAGACTCTCCCAGCTGTAACCCCAGAAATCCTGAAGGGCCTTACACTTGGCTCCAGTCATATCACAGCCACAGCCCACCACTAGATCCATCAACCAAGGAACCCATCTCCTGCATTCCCAAAAATTCTGAAAGGGATCTATACTCAGTTTCAGCAACTCCAAGCCTCAGTCCTCAAGCTGTCCTGCCAGCTTTTGGGGAACCAAGAGCAGATGCTCATGTCTACACATCAAGAGACCCTGAACTAGCCCTATATTCAGCTCCCAGCCCATCCATCCAGTTAGGGACCCATCCTGGCCACCCAGAGATCCATCCAGTGAACAGACAGCAGTATTCTCAGGTATCTGATGGGAGCCACACCAGTCCATGCACCTAGTAATAGGCCTGGTGTCTGAAGACCCAACTGTGGACTCTGAAGCAGACCCTTGTCTCAAGGCCACCTTGAGGTGGTACTACTACAGGAAGTTCAATCCACTCAGAGACCAGTCAGGATTTATGCCCACCCAAGCTCTTGATAACAGGCCCACCAATCACAGACCCCACTGTGGAGACAGACTTGTAACCAGTTCCAACCCAGCCTAAAATTCCAAGGTAATCCCATCAATACTGAAAACAGACAGGAGGTCTTTACCTGATGAAACCAGTATGTAAAGACTAGAAGAGGTGTTTATTCCTTCAAATACATAGCCACCAATGCAATACTACATAAGCATCAGGCAAATATGGCATCACCAAAGGAAACTAATAAAGTGCGAATAAATGACCCCAAAGAAATGAAGATCTATAGGTTACCTGACAAAGAATTCACAATAATCATCATAAAGAACCTGAATGAAATGAAAGAAAACAGAGACTACTAAACAAAATCAGAAAAACAATCAATGAACAGAATGAGTTTAAGAAAGAAGTAGAAACCATTAAAAGGAACCAAACAGAAATCCTGGACCTGAAGAATACAATAACAGAAATGAAAACTTCAATATAGAGCTTCAAGAACAGATTTACTCATCCAGAAGAAAGAATCAGCAAACTCAAACACTGTTTGAAATTAGCCAGTTAGAGAGACAAAAAATAAAAAAGAATGAAAAAGAGTGAAGAAAGCCTATGTGAACCATTATGGGACACCATCAAGCAAACAAACATTCATATCAGAAGATATGATTCAAATCAGAAGATTTCCTCAGAAGAGGAAAATGGAAGAAAGTTTATTTAAAGAAATAATAATTAAGGGGTGCCTGGGTGGCTCAGCCGGTTGAGAGTCCAACTTTGGCTCAGGTCATGATCTCACAGTTAGTGAGTTCAAGCCCTACATCAGGCTCTGTGCTGACAGGTCAGAGCCTGGTGCCTGCTTCAGATTCTGTGTCTCCCTCTCTCTCTGCCCCCTTCCCCACTCATGCTCTGTATCTCTCTGTCTCTCAAAAATAAACAAACGTTAAAAAAGAATTTAAATAAATAATAGTTGAAATCTCCCAAATGTTTGGAGAATATGGACATTCAAGTACTGGAAGCTCAAAGAACTCCATGTTAGAAAGCAGAAAGAGAAAGCAGCAAGATTCATCACATACAAAGGAACCCCCATATGGCTGTCTGTGGATGTATCTCTCTAAAGAAACTTTGAAAGCCAAAATAAATCATCGGGATTATATATCCAATGTGCTAAACAGCAACAATAAAAAAAATTGCCAACAAGGAATACTATACGTAGGAAAATTGTCCTTCAGATATGAAGGAGAGTTAAAGACATTCCCAGATAAAGAAAAACTAACAGTTCATCACCACTTGCCCTACCTTACAAGAAATTTTAAAGTGAATTCTTCAAGTTGAAATGAAAGGACACTAATAATATGAAAATATATAAAACCATAAAACTCATGGTGAAGGTAAATATATAGTTAAATTCAGAATACCTAACTATTGGGGCCAACATGGTAGAGAAGTAGGGGAGACTCCCCATGTCTCTCAAACAAAGAAGTGCAGAAGCCAAAGGACTTTGAACACCAGAGTCTGGGAGGAAAAGAGACTGAATCTACCCAAAGACAATGGGAGAGCTGGAGAAAAGATAGGTGGGTGACTGCAAACTGGGGGAGATAAAAAAAAAAAAAAAAAAAAAAAAAAAAGCCACATGGGCACAGAGGGGAGAGACAAAGGGAAGAGAAAGAGCGGCTAGGGAAGTGTATGACCATATCTGGACAGGAGAAAGACCTGGGACTGAGACTGAGAGAGATCCTATCTCTAACTGCTGGGCTTTCTTCGGACTGGGGCCAGCTCCCTGTTCGCACACCAGGGGCCTGGGTGCAGTGGTATGTAAGGGGCTCAGTCAGCAGCTGGAGAAAGTGGTTCCCTCCCTGGAGGGTTGTGCAACAGTACAAAGCCTGTCCATGTCCATGTCTGCCACCCACGGGATCCGTGGCTGGGCCGAGGGCACAGTCTGCAGGAGGAAAAGGGAGCCATCTCCCTGGAGTGCTGTGGGAAAAGACAAAGCCTGCCTGAGTCCGCGACTGCGGGGACTAGCGGCGAGGGCGGCAGCTCAGTCCGCAGAAGGCAGTCCTCCCTGAAGTGCTGTGGCACAAAGCCAGCTGGGGCCACATATTGCCACACTGAGAGGCGCTTCCCCACTGCCAGAACGCACGGAAAAGGACTTTGAATCCTAGCCAAGCGCAAGGTCAGGGGAGGTGGCAGAGCAGAAGGACCGCCCCGTCTGCGCCCATGGTGTGGCACAGTGAGGACGACTAAAACTGAGTCCACCGGGTCCAGGTCCATGGAGAAGAGACTGGGGATCACCACTCCCCCGTTGCCCCCATCACCACCAAGGCGGGGCCTCAGGGATCAGTTCAGGGGCCCATAGTAGAAGTGGGTCCAGACTACACCAAACCACGCCCCTTCGCACAGGGTAACCGTATATCCACCAGAGCCTCACAGACCCTGCGGAAAGCTCCTCCCACAAGCGCTGCAGCATTGCCTGGATTAACTCTCGGTCTAATCTGGATGTATAGATATATCTTCCCCGCCCCCCACTTTCTCCTCCTTATCTCTTCCCTCTTCTAGGCTGGTAATTCTGGTTACTGCTCTGTCTAACACGCATATTTAATCCATTGTCTTGATACATGTTCTATACCTCCTTCTTTACACTCCTTTCTCTCTCTCTCTCGAATAATCAAGACATATAGTTTCTCTGTCTGGGTAACTTTATCTTCGTTTCATTTTCCCCACTTCCTTCTTTATTTTCCTTTCTCTCTCTCTGGATTAACACTTTTAGTCTCTCTGCCTAGTCAATGTTTATTTTTTCTCCCCCCTCCCTCATCATTTCTCTCTTTGTATGTGCTCTTCTAGCACTGCCTCCACCCTCTTCTTTACTTGTAGTCAGTGTTTCGGGGTTTTTTGTTTTAGACTTTAATTTTTTGTTTTTATTTGTTTGTTTGTGTTATTTGTTTGTGTGTTTTCGTCTCCTGTTTCTCTGTTTTCCTTTACAGGGCTACTCCAAGGAACAAATCAAAGCACACCTGGTGGAGGGTCCAAAATATCACTACGAGTACGGTAATAAAATAACCAAAGTCACAATAACAGAGAGCAAGTAACACTCTCCAAAAAAACACCTCCTGAAGGGCCAGGCCCTGGACAGTGTATGACCCTCCTTTAATACAGCAGTGCTCGCAGGTCCAGAGCACACAACAAGCTTTTAAAACACATAAGGGACAGAAAACTAGCCAAAATGACAAAACAGAAGAATTCTCCTCAAACGAAATTCCAGGAAGTAGAGACAGCTAACGAATTGATCAAAATCGATTTAAGCAATATGACTGAACAAGAATTTAGAATAATAGTCACAAAAGTAATTGCTTGGCTTGAAAAGAGCATAGAGGACAGCAGAGAATCTTTTGCTACAGAGATCAAGGCAGTAAAAAATAGTCATGATGAATTAAAAAATGCTATAAATGAGGTGCAAAATAAAATGGAGGGGGCCATAGCACAGATTGAAGAGACAGAAGAGAGAATAGGTGAATTAGAAGATAAAATTATGGAAAAAGAGGAAACTGAGAAAAAGGCAGATAAAAAAAAATCCAGGAGTACGAGGGGAGAATTAGAAAACTAAGTGATGCAATCAAACGGAAGAATATCTGTATCATAGGAATTCCAGGAGAAGAAGAGAGAGAGAAAGGGGCTGAAGGCATACTTGAACAAATCATAGTTGAGAACTTCCCTAATCTGGGGAAGGAAACAGGCATTGAAATCCAAGAGGCACAGAGAACTCCCTTCAGGCGTAACTTGAATCAATCTTCTGCATGACATGTCATAGTGAAACAGGCAAAATACAAGGATAAAGAAAAAATTCTGAAAGCAGCTAGGAATAAATGGGCCTTAACATACAAAGGTAGACACATACAGGTAACAGCAGATCTATCTACTGAAACTTGGCAGGCCAGAAAGGATTGGCAGGACATCTTCAATGAGATGAACAAGAAAAATATGCAGCCAAGAATCCTTTACACAGCAAGTCTGTCATTCAGAATAGAAGGAAAGATAAAGGTTTTCCCAAACAAACAAAAACTGAAGGAATTCATCACCACTAAACCAGCCCTACAAGAGATCTTAAGGGGGACTCTGTGAGTGAAATGTTGCAAGGACCACAAAGTACCAGAGACATTACTACAAGCATGAAACTTACAGACATCGCAATGACTCTAAACCCATATCTTTCAATAATAACACTGAATGTAAAAGGACTAAATGCTCCAACCAAAAGACATAGGGTATCAGAATGAAAAAAAAAAAAACAAAAAACAAGACCCATCTATTTGCTGTCTACAAGAGACTCATTTTAGACCTGAAGACACCTTCAGATTGAAAGTAAGGGGATGGAGATCTATCATGCTACTGGAAGTCAAAAGAAAGTGGAGTAGCCATACATAAATCAGACAACTAGACATTAAATTAAAGGCTGTAACAAGAGATGAAGAAGGGCATTATATAATAATTACAGGGTCTCTTCATCAAGAAGAGCTAACAATTATAAATGTCTATGCACCGAATTTGGCAGCCCCCAAATATATAAAACAATTAATCACAAACATAAGCAACCTTATTGATAAGAATGTGGTAATTGCAGGAGAGTCTAATACTCCACTTACAACAATGGATAGAACACCTAGACAGAGAATAAATAAAGAAACAAGGGCCCTGAATGATACATGGGATCAGATGGACTTGACAGATACATTTAGAACTCTGCAACCCAAAGCCACAGAATATACTTTCTTCTCAAGTGCACATGGAATATTCTCCAAGATAGATCACATACTGAGTCACAAAACAGCCCTTAATAAGTATAAAGAATTGAGAACATAGGCACACTTTCAGATCACAATGCCATGAAACTTGAAATCAACCACAGGAAAAGTCTGGAAACCCTCCAAAAGCATGGAGGTTGAAGAACATCCTACTAAAGAATGAATGGGTCAACCAGGCAATTAGAGAAGAAATTAAAAAATATATGGAAACAAATGAAAATGAAAATACACCAATCCAAATGCTTTGGGATGCAGCGAAGGCAGTCCTGAGAGGAAAATACATTGCAGTCTAGGCCTATCTCAAGAAACAAGAAAAATCCCCAATACAAAATCTAACAGCACACCTAAAGGAAATAGAAGCAGAACAGCAAAGACACCCCAAACCCAGCAGAAGAAGAGAAATAATAAAGATCAGAGCAGAAATAAAAAATATAGAATCTAAAAAAAGAGTAGAGCAGATCAATGAAACCAAGAGTTGTTTTTTTGAAAAAATAAACAAAATTGATAAACCTTTAGCCAGGCTTCTCAAAAAGAAAACAGAGAGAGGACCCAAATAGATAAAATCACGAATTAAAATGGAATTATTACAACCAATCCCTCAGAAATACAAGCAATTATCAGGGAATACTATGAAAAAGTATATGCCAACAAACTCGACAACCTGGAAGAAATGGACAAATTCCTAAGCACCCACACACTGCCAAAACTCAAACAGGAAGAAATAGAATATTTGAACAGACCCCTAACTAGTGAAGAAATTGAATCAGTTATTAAAAATCTCCCAACAAATAAGAGTCCTGGACCAGATGGCTTCCCTGGGGAATTCTACCAGACATTTAAAGCAGAAATAACACCTATCCTTCTAAAGCTGTTCCAAAAAATAGAAAGAGAAGGAAAACCTCCAGACTCATTCTATGAAGCCAGCATTACCTTGATTCCCAAACCAGACAGAGCCCCAGCAAAAAAAGAGAACTACAGGCCGATATCCCTGATGAGTATGGATGCAAAAATTCTCAACAAGATACTAGCAAATTGAATTCAACAGCAAATAAAAAGAATTATTCACCATGATCAAGTGGGATTCATTCCTGGGATTCAGGGATGGTTCAACATTCGCAAATCAATCAACGCGATACATCACATTAATAAAAGAAAAGATAAGAACCATATGATCCTGTCAATCGATGCAGAAAAAGCATTTGACAAAATTCAGCATCCTTTCTTAATAAAAACCCTTGAGAAAGTCCGGATAGAAGAAACATACTTAAACATCATAAAAGCCATTTATGAAAAGCCCACAAGTAATATCATCCTCAATGGGGAAAAACAGCACTTTCCCCCTGAGATCAGGAACACGACAGGGATGTACACTCTCACAGCTGTTGTTTAACATAGTGTTGGATGTTCTAGCATCAGCAATCAGACAACAAAAGGAAATCAAAGGCATCAAAATTGGCAAAGATGAAGTCAAGCTTTCACTTTTTGCAGATGGCATGATACTCTACATGGGAAACCCCATAGACTCCACCAAAAGTCTGCTAGAACTGATACATGAATTCAGCAAAGTCGTAGGATACAAAATTAATGTACAGAAATCAGTTGCATTTTCATACACCAATAATGAAGTGACAGAAAGACAAATAAAGAAACTGATCCCATTCACAATTGCACCAAGAATCATAAAATACCTAGGAATAAACCTAACCAAAGATGTAAAAGATCTGTATGCTGAAAACTAAAGAAAGCTTATGAAGGAAATCGAAGAAGATACAAATTCCATGCTCATGGATTGGAAGAATAAATACTGTTAAAATGTCAACACTACCCAAAGCCATCTACACATTCAATGCAGTCCCAATCAAAACTGCACCAGCATTCTTCTCGAAGCTAGAACAAGAAATCCTAAAATTTGTATGGAACCACAAAAGACCCCGAATAGCCAAAGTAATATTGAAGAAGAAGACCGAAGCGGGAGGCATCACAATCCCAGACTTAAGCCTCTACTACAAAGCTGTAATCATCAAGATAGCATGGTACTGGCACAAAAACAGACACTATCATAGACTCCAGAATAGAATAGAGACTCCAGAATTGGACCCATAAAAGTATGGCCAACTAATCTTTGACAAAGCAGGAAAGAATATCCAATGGAGAAAAGACAGTCTCTTTTACAAATGGTGCTGGGAGAATTGGACAGCAACATGCAGAAGGATGAAACCAGACTACTTTCTTACACCACTCACAAAGATAAACTCAAATTGGATGAAGGACCTAAATGTGAGACAGGAAACCATCAAAACCCTAGAGGAGAAAGCAGGAAAAAAACCTCTCTGACCTCAGCCGCAGCAATTTCTTACTCAACACATCTCCAAAGGCAAGGGAATTTAAAGCAAAAATGAACTATTGGGACCTCATGAAGATATAAAAAGCTTTTGCACTGCAAAGGAAACAATCAACAAAACTAAAAGGCAACCAACGGAATGGGAAAAAAGATATTTGCAAATGACATATCAGATAAAGGGCTAGTATCCAAAATCTATAAAGAAATCACCAAACTCCACACCCAAAAGACAAAAAATCCAGTGAAGAAATGGGCAGGGGACATGAATAGACACTTTTCTAAAGAAGACATGCGGATGGCCAACCGGCACATGAAAAGATGCTCAACATCACTCCTCATCAGGGAAATACAAATCAAAACCACACTGAGATACCACCTCACACCAGTCAGAGTGGCTAAAATGAACAAATCAGGAGACTATAGATGTTTGGAGAGGATGTGGAGAAACAGGAACCCTCTTACACTGTTGGTGGGAATGCAAACTGGTGCAGCCACTGTGGAAAACAGTGTGGAGGTTCCTCAAAAAATTAAAAATAGATTTAACCTATGACCCAGCAGTAGCACTGCTAGGAATTTACCCAAGGGATACAGGAGTGCTGATGCCTAGGGGCACTTGTACCCCAATGTTGATAGCAGCACTTTCAACAATAGCCAAATTATGGAAAGAGCCTAAATGTCCATCAACTGATGCATGGATAAAGAAATTATGGTTTATATACACAATGGAATACTACATGGCATTGAGAAAGAATGAAATATGCCCTTCTGTAGCAACGTGGATGGAACTGGAGAATGTCATGCTAAGTGAAATAAGTCATACAGAGAAAGACAGATACCATATGTTTTCACTCTTATGTGGATTCTGAGAAACTCAACAGAAGACCAGGGGGGAGGGAAAGGGGGGGTGTGGAAGTTACAGAGAGGGAAGGCGGCAAACCATAAGAGACTCTTAAATACTGAGAACAATCTGAGGGTTGATGGGGGGTGGGGGGGAGGGGAAAGTGGGTGATGGGCATTGAGGAGGGCACCTGTTGGGATGAGCACTGGGTATTGTATGGAAACCAATTTGACATTAAATTATATATATATATAAAAATGTGATTTAAATAAATAAAGTAAAAAAAAAGAATACCTTACTATTTTAATGGTGCTGTGTAAATCACTCTATCTCTAGTAAAAAAAAAACTTAAATAAAAATAACTAATAACTTATTAATGGATGCACAATATAAAAAGATGCTAAGTATGACACAATAGTTTAAAATATGAGAAGTAAAAGTGTAGTGCTTGTGTATGCAATTGAAGGTAAGTTATTATCAGCTTAAAATAGACTGTTATATCTACAAAATGTTTTATATAAGCCTCACACTAACCACAAAAGAAGAAACATAGTAGAACACACAAAAGAATTAAAGCATACTCTAAAAATAAATAAATAAATAAATCATGAAAGAAAATAGTAAGAAAGGAAAAAAGGAACAAAAGAACTAAAAACAGTCAACAATGAAATGGCAATGAGTCCTTAGCTATCAATAATTACTTTAAATAGAAATGAACTAAAGTCCCATATCAGAAGACACAAAGTGGCTGAATAGACTTAAAAATATATACATATCCAACAATATGCTGCCTAAAAGAGGCTCACTTATAGTGTTAAGGACACACAGGTTGAAAGTGAAGGGACAGAAAAACATATTCTATGCCAATGGTAACCAAAAGAGCAGGAACGGCTATATTTATATCACATATAATAGACTTAGTCAGAATTGGTTGCAAGAGACAAAGAATGCCATGAAATGGGGATAAAGGAGACAATTCATCGATGTAATAATTTTAAGTATTTATGTACCTTCCACTGGAGCATTTAAATATTTAAACCAAATAGAGACAAAAGTGAAGGGAGAAACAGACAGCAATACAATACTAGTAGTAGACTTCAATACCCCACTTTCAACATTGGATAGGTCATCCAGACAGGAATTTCTTTTTATTTATTTTGAGAGAGAGCATGCGTGAATACGTGAGCAGCTGGGGAGGGCAGGCAGAGAGGAAGAGAATCCCAAGCAGGCTCCACACTCTCAGTGCACAGCCAACACAGGGGCTCAATCTCACAAACCGTGAGATCGTGACCTCAGCCAAAATCAAGAGATGAGTGCTTAGCCAAGTGAGCCACCCAGGTGCCCCCAGACAGAAATTTAATAAGGAAACAGCGGATCTAAAGAACTTTATAGACCAAAATGGATCTAACAGACATAAACAGAACAGCCATGCAACAGCAGCAGAATACATACTCTTCTGAGGCACACACAGAACATTCTACAGGATACAATTTATGTTCGGCCACAAAGCAAGACAACATATTTAAGAAGACTGAAATCATATCTAGTATCTTTTCCAATCACAATGGTTTGAAACTAGAAATTAGTAACAGGAGGAATGTGTAAAATTCACAAAAAATGTGGAAAGTAAACAACACAGTCCTGAACGACCAATCCTGTCATTTGCAACAACATGCATGGACCTTGGGGACATTATTCTAAGTGAAGAAAGTCTGACAAAGACAGACAAATACCATATGATCTCACATATATGTGGAGTCTTTAAAAAAAAGGGGGAGGGGGGGTGAAGCCTCACCCATAGGAAAAATGGGGAGATGTTGATCCAATAGTACAAATCTCCAGTTAAAAGATGAGTAAGTTCTGGGTATCTAATAGTCAGCCTGATGATTGTAGTTAACAATATTATACACTTGAAAGTTACCAAGAGAGTAAATCTTAAATATTGTACCACCAAAAAAAAAAAAAAAGAAAAAAAATTATATTTATGGGAGGTTATAGAAGTGTTAACTAACCTTACTGTGGTAGTCATTTCACAATACATACATGTATCAAATCATCACACTGTACACCTTAAACATATAGCCTATTAAATGTTAATTATATCTCAATAAGATGGGGCAAGGGAGGGACAGGGAGCCAAAAGGGAGAAGCAAAGATTGTAGAAACATTATTTGAGATTCTGGGTTCCAAAGCTCTTTATTTGATTCTTTGGTTTAAATCAATTAATCCTATTATACTTTAATTCAATATTATCTGAGTTTTTTGTGGGACTTAAGAGTACTGACTACAATCTACAGAGTAAAAGTTCATAAATTCAAAAAACATCAAAAGTAGACAGTTTCAGAAACACAAAAGTAAATTCACCAACACATAGAATCCGGGAATATATCTAAAGAAAAATTTAATGTTACCAGTGTGTGCTCCAGGAATGCAAAAATAATTTAATGTTAGGGAATTTATTTATATAACCCAGCACATATCAATAGGTCAAAGATAAATAATGATTATTTTTTTAATGTTTTTATTTATTCATTTTTGAGAGAGAGAGATAGAGAGCACAAGTTGGGGAACAGCAGAGAGAAAGAAGGACACAGAAAATCCAAAGAAGGCTCCAGGCTCTAAGCTGTCAGCACAGAGCCCGACACAGGGCTCAAACTCACAAACTGCAAGATCATGACCTGAGCTGAAGTCAGACGCTCAACCAACTGAGCCACCCAGGTGTTCCAAATGATTATCTTAATAGTATCTAATATTTTTTAAATATTTAATATTTTAATGTCAAAGAACTACTTATAAAATGTAAAATCTACTGTTTATTTTTATTCTTATTCAATAGGATTAAAAGGATACTGCATTAAGTGAAAAATACCATGTACCCCAAGCGATCAGCCAAAATCATACATAACCTTGAAAGGCTAAACGCATTCCCACTCATGTCAGGGTCAAGACAAAGATGCACACTATCACTATTTACAATTATTCTGGAAGTGCTATCATTGCAATTACGCAAGAAAATAAATCCAAACTGTAAATATGAGAAAGGAAACCAACTTTTTATCATTTGCAGATGATGACTTTTACTTAGAAAATTCTAATATAATTGACAATAGAAATAGGTAACACTAAGTGTATGCCTGGTAACAAAATAAACATATACAAATGAATTTTTTTCTGAATATCAATAATACCCAGTCAAAAATACAAACAAAATAGCTTTTCTTGTCAGTAAAAACCAATTAGAAATTGAAATATAACAAAACAGAAAATATAACAGGAGAAAATGGGCCTATTCATAATAACAATAAAAATCTACCCAATAATAAAATTAACAAAAAACATAAAGACCTTTATTAGTAAATCTTTAAAAGAAGACCCCTCAAAAATGGACACACATACCATGTTCTACTTTGAGAAGACTCAATAATGTAATGATGTCACTTTTCCCCATTATAAGTTTATAAATTTAATGTCAACCAAAATTCCAAAGCATTTTTTAGTTTTTTAGATTTTAATTTTTTTTGCATCTCAACAAACATTATCTCAAGTTCATCTGGAATTATAAGCAAATAAAAATAGCCAAGAGAACTAGGAAAAAAGAATGGGAGGGTATTTGCATGACCAGATAAGAAAAATACATTATAAAACCAATAAAAACTAAATCAAGGCAGTACTGACACATGAGTAGTTAGACCTATCAACGGGCATGAAGAGGGAAAAAACAAAAATTAAGCCCTAGAATATATAAAAATTTAATCGGTAATTTAAATAAAATTTCAAATTAAAGGAAAGAGATTATAAATGAGGTTAAGGCAAATGATAAGCCATTCTGAAAAAAAAAATGGCATTAGAACTCAGCATACAGTAATGAATAAATGATAAAAAAGAAAAAAAGAATGCCAACCTCATACTATATACACTCAACATTCCCCTGAATTAAAGAGGTATTAAATAAAAAACAAAATCTACTACAAAATACAAGAGAATAATGATCTGATATACTGATAAAGGTCTTATAAAACATGTAAGTAAAGTTAGAAACCATAAAGGAAGAGAATAACAGCTTTAAATACATAAAAATGCAAACAGCAAAAAAAAAAAAAAACACTAAAAACAAAAGAAAGAAGAGGCAAGAAGTAAGCTGGGCAAAAACATCATATATGTATATTTATATATTATACTTGTTACATATGACAAAATTAAGGTTCTTTAAAATCAATAAGAAATCAAATTCAAAATCAATAAGAAAACAGGCCAATTTTTAAGTGTATAAAGAACATCAACATGGCAAATCACAGAAGAAGGAATAAATATATAGAGACAAAAAAATTCAACATCACTAATAATTAAGAAAAAAGTAAAATAAAAAGGAAACCACCAACAAAAGCTTGAAAATGATAGCTAATCTTGCCTATGGTATGAAGAATTAAAACATTTCCCACTAAAAACTGGTTGGAAGGTAAACTACTAAAGCTTTTTCTAAAGAGAATCAGGCACGGGCACCTGGGTGGCTCAGTTGGTTAAGCGTCCAACTCCTGATTTCGACTCAGGTCATGATCTCACGGTTCATGAGTTTGAGCCCAGCACTGGGCTCCATGTGCTGATAGCGCGGGGCCTGGTCGGGATTCTCTTTCTCCCTCTCTCTTTGCTCCTCACCCACTCATGCTGCTCTCTCTCTCTCTCAAAATAAATAAATAAACTTAAAAAAGTAAAAGAGAAATCATGCAAAACTCTAAAACCTTAAAAAGTATGCACACCCCATTATAGTAGTTTCACCTCAGAAAACAATCATAATATTCTGAAATTTTTATTTATAAAGCCATTTACCTCAGCATTGTTTATAGTAACTACAGCAATCAAGTTTTTATAGTGGCAACAACAGGCACAAAAATATAAGGGTCTTTTTGTAGGAAAGGAGGAACATAACTGGAACTGAAAACTCAGTACACAATGACTGAGGTAACTGGCAAGTCCACCCGTCTTTTTTATGGTCACCTTATCAGTCACTTGTGTTCTCTCTCTCTTCCCCCTCCTCTACTCTCCTTTAAATTGGTTTCTTCAATTTGCCCAACACTCCTGCTCCCCCATATCTTTTGTATATGACTGAAGTTTGCCATAACCATTCTAGCCCTGCTCTTGCTTCATAGCATCGCTGAAGAATTCTTACAGTTTCTGCCCTATTCTTAATAGTATTTCTTAATTATATATTCCCCCCCAAAAGGAATTTGTCCTAGCTCATGTTATCATATAGAAACCAATGGTAGTGAGTCAGGAGCTGGCTGACTCTTGACTCATATCTGATCCAAACAGCAGTGATCAGGGTAGCAGAGAGCATGGGGGGACAAGCATTATGACATTTCTAGTACTACACATTCTAGTCTAGAGACACACAATCATACACACACACACACACACACACACACACACACACACACACACAATCCTGGAAATCCCTAAATGTCCCAATAATAGCAGACTGCTAATAAATTATAGCACCATTGATAATGGAAAGAAATATGCACAGTATACTGCAACACAGACTAGTGGTTATAATATATGACTGCCAGTGAAATCTGGATAGTAGAATAACAGCCATTCTTAATTTTGTATTTTCCAAAATCTCTACCAAAAAAACATTAGATTTCTTTTATAAATAAGAAAAGAATAACCACTTACTTTGTATAATGCTTTTCATATTTTTTTAATTTTAAATTATAAATAGAAAACATTCTGATTACCTTTCCATCATCACATCTTGTACCTTCGTTCACCATCCCAGGATCTGGAACATCCGATCCTAGCTGGAAATCCACACCCCAACATTTGGTGCCTCTACTGGGAGTCTGAATTATAGCAGGCACAATTCCAAATACAGGCATGTCTTGTACATTCTCACACTGAAGCTTTCCACACAAAGCATTCCTATAAGATAGAGAAATAATGCAAACATAAAATGCACCCACTGTAGATACAAAATAAAAATTATATATTTGGACACATAAAGGTTTTTGTTTTTTTTTACTTAAAGAAAGTTTACTGATAGTTAGCTGAAGGAGTCTCAACAGAGAAAGCATATAAGAGCAAAGGCACCTAAGCAGGTCTCTTCAAATATGGCAGAGATAACTGGATGCTAGGATGAAATCAGTAGGTGTACCAGGTGGTGTTCCTGCTCCTTCTCTCCCCACCCCTACTCTCTCTTTACTATCGGTTTAGGGCTCAAACACGTCTAACTAAAGAGTTGTTTATAAATACAATTTTATAAATGCTTTTCCATAGAAAATAATAGAACTATACCAAAATTCGGTTGTGACTTCTTACAGAGTTGCCATAAGGAGAAAATTAGATTCTGTACTATAAAATAACTAAGAAAGGACTCCACCCTTCATGGCTTGGGCTAAGCTAACTCTTAGTTACTTAATCTAAGACTCAATTAATTAACTCATTAATTCACTAATTCAATTCACTGATTCAATATTACAACTCTATGAAGGGTTATTTGACTACAATTCCTATCACCAAGGCTGTGTTAGCTAAATGCCCTTCCTATATCCTTCCATAACACACTAAATACCACTAATATCAACTCTTAAGATGCTATATTGAAATTTTCTACCTGATTGCCTTGTGATCCAAGAATCTACCCTATACTAGAATCTCCTTTATGTTATCACTGCCAAGTCATTATAGGATATTGCTTTCCTCTAATTCACCAATTCCTCTAATTAATCACCCCCCTAAAAATTCCCAGTCTAGCTTTCATAAAACTATTTTATTTCTTGAGCTAAAATTTATATCCTTATAACTTTTCCTCATTGGTCCCAGACCTTCCACATGAGATCACACAGCTAATAGCAAATGTCTTTTCCTTCTTCCACATGGCAGCTATTTTAGGACAATTATCACATAGTTCCTAAATACTTATTCACCAGAGCAATATCTTATAATCATTTCTCATGGAACAAGGAAGCTCCCCTCTAAATATGTTCCAGGTTCTCTCATTGCCTCTTGAAGCACAGTGCTCAGAGCAGGGCATGAAATTTCAGTTATAGCCTGATAAGCAAATAACATAACAGAGCTCACATTTCCTATATTCTAGATACTGTACTACTATTAGGCCCATGATTACAGTAGCTTTTATGGTAACTACATTACATTATAGATGCCCTTGAACTGATCACTAGCTAAAATTCCTATTTACTTTTTGCATATATTGTTAAGTCTCCTCTTTCCTCCATCCTGCACTTAAGGGTTAGTAATTTTGTCTCATTTACATTTATTCTTATGTCACCATTTATTCCCTAGTTAACCTGAATAAAGTGTTTAAACTTTCTGAGCTTCAGTTCCTTCATCTGAAAAACAAGAGATAAATAATAATGTCTATCTCACATAGTTGGTTGAAATTAGATATGAAAACCTCTAAAACATGGGGTGCCTGGGTGGCTCAGTCAGTTGAGAGTCTGACTCTTGATTTCAGCTCAAATAATGATCCCAGGGTTGTGGGATCAAGCCCCACGTCAGGCTCCATGCTGAGCCTGTAACCTACTTGGGATTCTCTGTCTCTCTCCCTCCATTTCTCTCACCCACCCTCTCTCTCTCTCTCTCTCTCTCTCTAAAATAAAGAATAATTTTTTAAAAAAGAAAACCTCCAGAACAAAGTGTAGCATAAAGCAGACTTTAGTTAACATCTGTTGGACCTACCAAAATTCAAGCTGTGATGATATACTCAGTGTTTCATGTGTAGTCTTGGTGACATGTTAAAAAGTAAAAGGAAAATACTCTTAATGTATAAAAAGCCATAGGACACCTAGATGGCTTAGTTGGTTAAGTGCCCGAATTCAGCTCAAGTCATGATCTTACAGTTCATGAGTTCAAGCCCCACATGAGGCTCTCTACTGTCAGCATGGAGCCTGCTTTCTATTCTCCGTCTCCCTCTCTCTCTGCCCCTCCCCTGCTCACTCACTCTCAAAAATAAAAATAATTTTTTTAAAAGTTAAATATATATATATATATATATATATAAAGCTGTTACAAATCAGTAAGAAAAAAACCCACTTCCACAGAAAAAAATTAGCAAAGATACAAAAAAGGCAATTCACAAAATAAGGAATACAAACAGCCAACAAAGCTAAGAGGTGTTCATGGTTATATTATAAAAGAAAATTCTATCACAAGCCTCAATAGAATAATTGCTTCAGGCAAGGATCATCAATGCATATTAAAACTGTGAAGCGGGGCGCCTGGGTGGCGCAGTCGGTTAAGCGTCCGACTTCAGCCAGGTCACTATCTCGCGGTCCTTGAGTTCGAGCCCCGCGTCAGGCTCTGGGCTGATGGCTCAGAGCCTGGAGCCTGTTTCCGATTCTGTGTCTCCCTCTCTCTCTGCCCCTCCCCCGTTCATGCTCTGTCTCTCTCTGTCCCAAAAATAAATAAACGTTGAAAAAAAAAAAAAAAAAAAAAAAACTGTGAAGCAAAACATTGGTGGGAGCAAGTTCCAGGCTCAGCATGGAGCCTGACATGGGGGTTGGGGGCTTGACCACTAATAAAAAGACAACCCAGAATTATGTGCCTCCTTGACATCATGTGCCACTTACGAAGTATTCTTCCCTAAAATGTTTAACCTGAATCTAATTACGACTTTAGATTTAACTTCTGATTTATAGAAAATTTAGGGATAGAGACACATATAAAGCAACACTGAGAAGAAACTATCAAACAAATCCAGATCACGGGCCATACTAAAAGAACTGGCCCAGTTATTTCCCTCAGATCACTGTCGTCAAAAAGAAAAAAAATTAATGAAGACTACATATTTTATATTAAAAGTGACATAAGTGGCATGACAACTAAATGTGATGCATGATCCTTGACGGAATCCTGATGTGGCAAAAAAACAGCTATGAAACACAACTTGAGGACAGTTGGAGAAACTTTAATATTGACCAGGTATTACATGATATTAGGAAATTATTAATTTTGGTAGGTATGACATTGGTATTGTGAATGGCCTTATCTGTCAGAGATGAATACTAAAGAATTTAGGAATGAAGTATCATAATGCCTATAATTTATTTAAAAGTGGTTCAGCCAAGTCTAGACAAAGGAAATATGATAGAATACCAACAATGTTTTTAATCTAGAATATATGGGTTTCATCATACTTCTACTCCTTCTGTATATTTGAAATACTCCTTCTACTCCTCTGTATTCCTTCTGCTCCTCTGTATATTTGAAATTTTTTGTTTAAAAAGTTTTTTAAAAGATGACACCATCTATGTACTGAAAGAGAAGAGAGCTCTTTCGGTGAAATGCAACAATACAATCTGCACAACAGTGTCTGCAGTATGCACAACAGGAAGCGGGGAGGGGGGAGGAAAAAGACTGTACTGGCACAAAGACACTGCAAAGACATACCAAAAGCTAACAGAAATAGGTACCTGGGGGTAGGGTGGGAAGAGAGAAAAAGAGTAAGAGTGGAAGCCACATTTTTCTAGATCTCTTTAAACATCTTTTGAACAACAACAAAAAATCTTAAATAATTATTTACAAATTCATTTAAAATAAAAATGAGGGGCGCCTGGGTGGCTCAGGCATTTAAGCATCTGACTCTTGATTTCAGCTCAGGTCATGATCTCACAGTTCATGGGATCAAGCCCTGTGTCAGGCTCTGAGTTCAAAGTGTAGAGCCTACTTGGGATTCTGTCTCTTTTCCCTCTCTCTTTGCCCCTCCCCCCATTTATGTGTGCTCACACTTTCTCCCTCTCTCAAAATAAATAAACATTTTTTAAAAATGGGGGCACCTGGGTGGCTCAGTAGGTTAAGCATCCAACTCTTGATTTTGGCTCAGGTCACGATCTCAGGGTCGTGGGACTTGAGCCCCACATCAGGCTCTGCACTGAGTGTGGAGACTGCTTAAGATCGCTTGCTCTCTCTCTCTCTCTCTCTCTCCCCACCCCCAACCCTCTGCTCCTGTCCCCCATTCATGCTCTCTCTCTCTAAAATTAAAAAAAACAAAAACAAAAAACAAAAAAAGAAACATCTATTTGATATAACAAATTGGAAAAGTCCAGCTAACCCTAGAACATTACATGTTTGAACTGCACAGGTCCACTTAACACATGGATTTTTTACAGTGCAGTCCTGCAAATGTATTTTCTCTTCCTTACGATTTTCTTAATAACATTGTCTCTAGCTTACTTTATTGTAAGAACACAGCATATAATACATATAACATTCAATCAACTATTTTTTTTGTTATTGGTAAGGCTTCTGATCAATAGTAGGCTATTGTAATTAAGTTTTAGGGGAGTCAAAAGTTATAAGTGAATTTGTGACTATGTGGGAAGTCAGCATCTCTAACCCCCATGTTGTTCAAAGGTCAACTATAATTTTTAAGATAACACTCTGGCATTGGTGAGGAGGTAGGGAAAGCATAAATCAGTTAAATGTTTTGAAGATCAATTTGGAAGTATCTATGAGGAGCCTTAAAACTTATCCATATTTTTTGAGAAAAGCTATTAAGGAAACAATCAGAGAAATAAACAAATACTTCAGCTGTATATATCACAACCTTATTTAAAATAGCAAACTACGGGGTGCCTGGATGGCTCAGTCGGTTAAGCGTCCGACTGTGACTCAGGTTATGATCTCACAGTTCATGAGTTCAAACCCCGCATCAGGCTCTGTGTTTGCAGCTCAGACCCTGGAGCCTGCTTCAGATTCTGTGTCTCCCTCTCTCTCGGCCCCTCTCCCACTTGCACTCTGTCCTCTCTCTTCTCTTTCAAATATAAGCGTTAAAAAATATAATAATAAAGTAAAATAAAATAGCAAACTACTAGAAACAACTTGAATTCCTAAAATAAGGAAATGATTAAAAGAAGCTGAATACATCCTATAAACTCTCTTAAAATAGTGGAAAGTAAACTGAATTTATAAAATAGTATAAATCATACTTTGCAATTTTGTTTATACATACAGATGCGGGGCTCTGAGTACACATATGTATGTGTACATACATGTATGATGCACAAATGTATGCTTATGAATGTATATACACACATACAAAAAGGAAATACAACAAAAATGTGAGGGAGTATCTCTGGATGGCAGGACCACAGAGTTCACTTCCTTTAGATTCTTCTAGATTTTATACATTTTCTGTGATGAGGATGATTACAAAGCAATGATGACAATGATGAGTCCTGCAACAAATCGGGTATTCTTCTTAGTAATAGCATCCATCAACACATTTGGTCTTCAAAACAACTGGAAATAGGTACCATTATTATCCTCATTTTATAGAAAAATGAGGCACAGAAGAAAAAGAAAAGGAAAGCAACTTGTCCAAAGTCTCAGAGATCTTAAGCAGTTGAAGCAGTATTCAAACCCAAAGAGTCTGACTTCAGATATGCATTCTTAATAGCTATATTAATGCTATATTACTATTATAAAATGTTTTTCAAATCAGCTACCCAGTCATTTATACATTTCCTAAGTGTAGTTTCTATAATTTCATTAAGATACTCATAAGATCATGGAAACAGAACCAGGCTAAAGACAAAGATCAGACACATCTAGCAAGCTCTCTCCAAGTCTGCATTAATACACTTACCCCAAAGTTTCACCTCAGTTCATTTAATCAGTTACACTAATTACCCACCCATCAGCTGTATCATCTGTTCCTACATTCATTCAACAAATATTTAATAGGTACTTATCACATTGCCAAATATTACACTAAACACATAAGATAAAACGTGTCACTGCACTTTAGTTTACCAATGAAGGGTGATCACCAAACAGTCACATAAACAAATGAAACTGCAACAAATGCTAAACAAGAATATTGCAAAGATAAAGAAGAAAATTTGGTAATAATTAAAGGGCCAATTCGTCAAGGAGACATAACAATCCTAAATGTGGATGCACCTAATAACATAAGCATTTACTGATTCAAAAGACACACAGCAAAAAAATGTATAGAACTAAAAAAGAGAAACAGACAACTTTATAATCATAGCTGGAGATTTTAACCCACTTCTCTCAGAAATTAAAGGACAAGGGGGTGCCTGGGTGGCTCAGTCAGTTCAGCATCCGGCTTTGGCTCAGGTCATGATCTCACAGTTTGTGAGTTCGAGCCCCACATCGGGCTCTGTGCTGACAGCTCAGAACCTGGAGCCTGTTTCAGATTTTGTGTCTCCCTCTCTCTCTGCTCCTCCCCTGCTCGTGCTCTGTCTCTCTCTCTCAAAAATAAATAAACATTAAAAAAAAAATTTTTTTTAAATTGAAGGACAAACCTAAAATGCACACATGTAACACAAAGATATAGGAAGCTTGAATAAGACTGTTAACATTTATAGAATAACACAACCCAATAACTATAGAATGCACTTTTTTTCCAATTGTACATGGACATTCACCAAAAGAGACCACATGCTGGGCAATAATTCACATCTCAATAAACTGCAAAGAACTAAAGTTATACAGAGTATGTTCTCATTGGAATTAAACTAGAAATCAAAAACATAACCAGAATACTCCCAAATATCTAGAAATTAAGCCACACACTTTTAATAACTCGGAGTCACAGGAGAAATCACAATATAAATTTTAAAAAATTAATGATATGAACAATAAGGAAAACACATCAAATTCAACAACAAAAAAAACATCCAATTTCTTAAGCAGTTCGTCCTTCATTCAACATTCAAGTTCCTACTTTTCTCATTTTAATTTAGACAAATTATGGTAACCAAGATGGGTCCAATCTCCCCAAAATGCAGGACAGACCCTCCTGTGTCTTTTCTAAACACCAGAAAAGAATCATAAAATTCTATGCCTAGAACTGGTTTTGTATTTATTCTTCTTTTTACCTGGAAAATTATCCTCTATCTTATTTGAAGATATTGTCATTTTTATTTTATTTGAGAGACAGAGTGTGTGCAAGTGGGGGAGAGATGTTGAGGGAGAGAATCTTAAGCAGGCTCCACACACAGCACAGAGCCCAACATGGGGCTAGATCCCACGACCCTGGGCTCATGACTGAGCCACCCAGGTGCCCCAGATCATATCATTTTTAAATGATTGTTCTTACTAGGACAGTGGTTTGGGCATAAACCAAAAGAATTTAGAATTTAAATACACTAAAAATGTATTAATAATAATAGTATGACTTCCCCAGAAAAAGTGCTATGTAAACAGAAGAGAACTTATATCTACAACTACTTTTAAAACTATATAAGATGAATATCAAAAGTTACATTCATATCTCCTTTTGAAACACTTTCTTGTTTTTCTTATCTTCCTTCCATCTACTCTGTTTTATATATCAAGAAATAATTAGAACAAAATAAATTGGCTAACATTAAGGGGGAAAAGCACACAGCAGTAAGAACACTTTACAAGAGGGCTCTCTGGCTCTGTTAGGAAAGGTGAGGAAGTCTTTAAAACTGAGATCTGGAGGAGCTGAAGGCATGCCAGGCAGAAGGAATAGTGTGTGCAAAGGCCCTGTGGCAGAAGGCCACATGTAAGCCAGCATACGTGGTGTCTCCAGTATTTAATGGCTGAGTAGAGAAAGATGAGCCTACAAATAAACACACTAAAGAAGCAACCAGAAACACAGAAAAGAATACTAGAAGAACATCCCACACAAAAGCGAAGGAAAGAGGTTTCTTCAAGGAAAAAACAGTCAACATACTTGAATGACACCAAAAGGTCAAGTAGCATGAAGACCTAACAATGCCTGATGGATTTAGCGACATGGAGATTGGCTGCTGTTATTTCTTCTTAGCAAACATGGTTTCCATACAGTTACTTAGACTAACTGGCAAAGTAGGAGCAAAGAGAAAAGATGCTCAGTAATATAGAATAATTCCAATTATACAAAATATCAGTGTGTGTATCTACAGTGCATAGAAACAAAAAAGAGGAAGAAACACAATGAAATTAGTAAATATATATGGACTGATATTATGGATGACTTTTTTTTATTTGTAATTTTTTAATAATTATTAACTTTTACAATAAGCAAATGTAGAAACAAAAAAAGGTTTTAATTTGTCACTTTAAAATTATATAGAGCAAGAAGAAAATAACAACATCCAGAATGAATTTTGCAGGTATCTACACATTAATCAGTGCCATCTTTTAATGAAAAAAAGAAGAGGAAGAGTGTTTCTTTGAGGTTCTTATTGTAGAATAAGGAAAAACAAAGATTCTAAAATCCATTAGACTTTAGACAGTTAACATCAAAAGGGATGAATTATTTTACTAGTTCTTTTCAGAGTCTCGCTGAAGTCTTATGTTTTAAAACTTGAAAAGTTAATTTGAAAAGTTCAGTATTTAAGGGAGAGAAAGCCAGCAGTCACAAGATGACGGGTCTTAAAATCATTCACATTCCTTTATAACCTCACCTCCACTTACCCAGTGGCACACTTCTTGTACTCATTGCCAGAGAAACCACAATTGCCAAATCTGTCACCTTTAGAATTCACATCAATGAAACAATCTCTTGGGGCAGCCTTGGCTTCTGTAACATTAAAAAAAAAAAAAAAAAGGTATGGCAATTTAATTCATAAATAAAAGTATATTCCCTATGACAATCCATACACCTTGATGAACTGCCTCAACACCTTCTAGAAAGTGTCAGGCCTCACAGATAAAACATTTTTGTTCTACTTTTATACTTAACAACAAAATGTAAAAATAAAGCTTACATTGTACCTGAAAGTTAGCCTGGGCTCAAACACTAAGACCCTACAAGAAATATCATTAAAAAGATGAAATTATAAATAAATGAAAAAGCATGCATAGTATGCTAGTGTTCTCAGCATATTCCTTTTCCCCGCTCTCAAATATGTCTCTAATACATCATTAGACTTTAGATCAGGCTGGGAAGGGTTGGTGAAGACATTGCCAGCTATTGTTATTGGGTTTTTAATTTACCATATATAAAATGCTGAATTTAGATGCTCTACTAACAAGAAGGATTGTCAAACAGCCATGACAGCTGACAAAGTGGCAATCCATTTTTGCTTTCTCATATTGTATATATGTATTATCACTTCATGTTCAATTCGCCCACTAATTACACATTCCTAAATAAATTTTATTTGTAAATATTTTTAAGTCAAAATGTCAGTACTTTCTATTGAATAAAGGAATTCACTGGCCTATCTTATGCATCTAATGTTTAGATGGTTTCGTTTAAAAGAAAATGGATTCGAGGCGAAAGAAGTTGGATCGAGTAACGTGAAAAGGGAACAGAGAATAATACCTGAACGGGGCAAACAGCACATGGCGGGATCCCTAACAGGGCCCTTCTAGGGAACAGAAGGAGCTCTAAAACTTCCAGATAATCTCCAAAGAGAAAAACAACTGATGGTGCCTGGGTGGCTCAGTCAGTTAAGCACCTGACTTTGGCTCAGGTCATGATCTTGCGGTTCACAAGTTCAAGCCCCGCGTCGGACTGTGCTGACAGCTCAGAGCCTGGAGCCTGCTTCAGATTCTGTGTCTCTAATCGCTCCTCGGCCTTTTGGCTAAGATCAAGTGCAGATTCTGTGTCTCCCTCTCTCTCTGCCACTCCTCCACTCTCGCTCTGTATCTCTCTCTCTTTCAAAAATAAACAATTAAAAAAAGAGAGAAAAAAACAACTGCAGTTTGTAGTCCTAGACTTTTTCACAGGCCTCTATGAAGGTAATATCTTTGCTACGTAATAGTATTTACCTCATCAAAATGTATCTGTAATTATTTTTTTAGACTGCAATAACTTGCCATTTTTACAAAATGTATCAAGAGTTGACAGATCTCTACTACTCTAGCCTATGATCTAGCATAAATACGTTCCATTTAATTTTTAGTTGTCTCTCCTCAATCCCTATCTGACCCACCATAAAATAAGGTGTACAACAGACAGACACTAGAGACAGCAGAAGTCTGGTCAAAGTCAACATCTCTACCTTCAGAGAAATCCAGCACAGTACTCATGACTGACCTTCTTAACTGAGAAGGAACAAAAATAAAAATAGAAAATTTGGGTCTCCATTCATTTTCTATCCTTTCTTTTCCTTTCCCTTCCTTTCTCTCCCTCCCTTGCTTTCCTTCCTTTCCTCATTAAATATATATCAATCCCCTACTAAGTGTCCCACATCCTGGTAAATAATGGATTTAGTTTACCAGTACCTCTCTGAAGAGAAACAGAACAGCTCCTATTATTAAGTCTCTGTTTTCTCAAAGACAAGCCTCAATCAACATATGGTGCTCACTTATTTCATTCACTTGAATGCAATGTTGTTGCTGTTCCTACTGACTCAGGACAGAAATGGAAGAAGATGGGAAAACAAGAATCCAGTATGATCCTGGCATAAACACATCACTGCCAATTTTCAAACAAAGAAATCTGCCTAGTTGTGCTGAAAGCACCCATTTCCTTGGGAACCTCAATCATTTTAACCTAAGGAAGGAAACATAAGAGGCAATACAACATATACTATCACTGCAGGAATACTGCTAGCATCATTGTGTAATCAAAATAAAGCTGACTAAAAATTAGTAACACGGGGCACCTGGGTGGCTCAGTCAGTTAAGCGTCTGACTTCAGCTCAGGTCATGATCTCACGGCTTGTGGGTTCGAGCCCCACATCGGGCTCTGTGCTGACAGCTCAGAGCCTGGAACCTGCTTCAGATTCTGTGTCTCCCTCTCTCTCTGCCCCTCCCCCGCTCATGCTCTGTCTCTCTCTTTCTCTCTCTCTCTCTCTCTCTCAAAAATAAATGAACATTAAAAAAAATTTTTTTTTCATTAACAACACAAGAAACAACAGGTGTCGGTGAGGATGTTTAGAAAGGGGAAAATTTTTTCATTGTTGGTGGGAGTGCAAACTGGTACAGCCACTCTGGAAAACAGTATGGAGGTTTCTCAAAAAGTTAAAAATAGAACCACCCTACAACCCAGCAAGCACTACTAGGTGTTTATCCAATACAAAAATACAGATTTTTTAAATACAAAAATACAGATTAAAGGGGTACATGCACCCTGATGTTTATAGCAGCATTATCAACAATAGCCAAAATATGCAAAGATCCCAAATGTCAATCGACTGATGAATGGATAAAGAAGATGTGGTGTGTGTGTGTGTGTGTGTGTGTGTATACATATACATATGTGTACATACAACACATGTTACATACACATGTATACATACATACACACATGTATACATACATACACATACATACACTGGAATATTAGCCATCAAAAAGAATGAAATCTTGCCATCTGCAACAATGTGGATGGAGCTAGAGTGCATTATAAGTGAAATAAGCCAGTCAGAGAAAGACAAGTACCATATGATTTCACTCACATGTGGAATTTAAGAAACAAAACAGATGAGCATATGGGAAGGGAAAAAAAAAAAAAGAAAGAAAAAGAAAGAGGGAAACAAACCATTAAGAGACTCTTAACAAGAGAGAACAAACTGAGGGTTGACGGAGGCAGGTGGGTAGGAGATGGGCTAAATGGGTGATAGGTATTAAGGAGGGCACTTGTTATGATGAGCACTGGGTGTTATATGTAAGTGATGAATTACTGAATTCTACTCCTGAAACCAATACTGCACTGTATGTTATGTAACTAGAATTTAAATAAAAATTTGAAAAGAAAAATATAAATAAAAGAGAGAATGGTTTCTAACCCAACAACAATAAAAGTAATTATAAAGCTGACTACCCGTGGTGCCATGCCTCAGTGTAAACTTGCCATGGTTTTTCACCAGAACTACTACATAGCAGCTACTTGATATCCTTTTTGCATAGTGAACAGCAAAGTCAAAGGAGCAATTAGAAAAGTCTGACTTGTACAGACCTATGGCATTAGTTAGTTGATCACGGTGTTCCTAGAAATAAAAAGAGAGGAAGCCCACCAGCAAATTCTTACTACATCTCTATAAGCAGAAAAGTTCGAGGTCAAATGAACAAAAGACTAACCTGAATCAAAAAAAATCATGGGCCCTCAATTGATTCTCAGACCTGAGCCATATTTTTAGACCCAGAACCCCTTAAGTGAAGGAGAGGTAGAACCCTGATATGCTGCCAAAAATTTTTGCTGTCAATCTTTCTCCCATCCATCCCCAACAGGACCTAAGGCCTTTTACCAGGGTAACTGAACATTGCAGAAAAGTAATCAGACCTCTCAGAGACTACGAGACACTATCTCCGAACTGACATTGCTTCCAGTAGATCCAAAACATCATGGTAGCCTACAAGTCAGAGTAGGGAGCTATGGAGGTCAGGTGGTCAATGGAGTTTCAGCTCAGGTTGTCCTCACAGTGGGCCCAGTGCATCCCTGAACCCATTCTGTGGCTATTTCCCCAGTTCCAGAATGCATGACTGGAACAGACATAACCAACAGCTAGCAGAATCCCTACACTGGCTCCCTGACCTGTGGAGTCAGGGCTATTATGGTGGGAAAGGCCAAGCGGAAGCCACTAGAACACCCACTACCTAGGAAAACAGTAAACCAAAAGTAATACCACAATCCAGAAGGCACTGCAGAGATCAATACCACCATTAAGGACTAGAAAGATAAAGATACTCCAATTCAGCTAAGCTATTTGGCCCATGCAGAAGACAGACAGAACTTGGAGAACAACAGTGGACTGTCATAAACTTAAACAGTTGGTAAGTGTAATTGCTGCTGTAGCCACTGAGGTTTTACTGCTTGAGCAAATTCACATATCTCCCGGCATCTGGTATGCAGCTATTGAACAGGCAGATACTATTTTCTCCACACTGGTCAATAAGGATGACCAGAAGCAGTTTGCTTTCAGCTGGCACTGTCCTCTCTCAAGGGTATAGCAACTCTTCAGCCCTACATCATAATTTAGTTTGCAGGGATCTTAACTGCCTTTCCCTTCTACAAGATTATCAAAAGATATGTCCTCACGGGAAAAACATATGAAGATATCTGTGTCCCATGTGAACACTCACCAAAAAGTGACCTCAGCAGAGGAGAATTTTAATAGTCAAATGAATAGGATGACCTATTCTTTGGATACCAGTCAACCTGTCTTCCCCATCATCCCTGTCATCTCCCAATGGGGACAAGAGCAAGGGGCCATAGTGACAGGGATGGAGATTATACATAAGCTAAACAACATGCACTTCCACTCATCAAAAACAACTGGGCTATGGCCACTATTGGGTGCCCAATCTGCCAACAGCAGAGACCAATTCTGAGTCCTCAATATGGCAGCCAGCCTCCTGGTTGTAGGTTTATGACACTGGACCTTTTCCATCATGGAAGAATAAGAATTTTATTCTTATTGGAATAGACACTTAATTAGACAAGGACTGCTTTGCCTGGATGGAATTCTTCTGCCCAAACTACCATCCACAGATTGACAGACTGTCTTTAACCACCATCATGGTACAGCACATAGATTTGCTTCTCATCAAAGAACTCACCTCACAGCAAATGAAATGTGGCAAGGGGTACAGGCTCATGGAATTCTTTGGTCTTACCACATTTCCTACCATCCAGAAGTTGCTAGTTTGACAGAATAATGGAAGGCCTTTTGAAGACTCTGTTACAGCACCAACTAGGTAGCAATGCCTTATAGGAAGGGGCAAAGTTCTCCAGAGGGTTGTGTATGTTCTGAATCAGCATCCAATATATGGTGCTGTTTCTACCACGGCCAGGATTCACGGGTCCAGGAATCATGAGGCAGAAGTAAAAGTACCACTGCTATTTCTCCTAGTGACCCTCTGGCAAAATTTTTGCTTCCTCTTCCCACAACCTTCTGGCTTAGAGTCTTAATTCCAAAGAGAGGAGTGCTTCCATCAGAAGACACAACAATGATTCCGCTGAGAGCTGGAATTGAAGACCACCAGCTAGCCATTTTACACTCCTCATGCCTCTGAATGGATAGGCAATGAAAGGAGTCACTGCGCTGGCTATGGGGACTGATCTTGACAACCACGGGGAACTGCTATTGCACAATGGAGGGGAGGAAGAGTATGTGTGTAATACAGGAGAGCCCCGAAGGTGCCTCTTAGTATTACTGTGCCCTGTGATTAAGGTCAACGGAAAACTACAGCAACTCAATCCAGGCTGGACTACAAACGGCCCAGAGCCCTCAAGAAATGAAGGTTTGGGTCACTCCACAGGTAAAAAGCCACAACCAACTGAGGTGCTTGCTGAAGACAAAGGGTATGTGGAATGGATAATGAAGAAGGTTGTTAAAACTACCAGCTGTGACCACACGATCAGTTACAGAAACTAGGACTTTAATGGCCATATATATTTCTTCCTTTTTGTTATTAATATATTTGTGATTATATATAGATCAGAGGTTCCCACAACTCCCTTCCTAAGTTTGATTAACCTGCTAGAGCAGCTCACAAAACTCAGGGAGGCATTTGATTTTCTAGATTACTGATTTATTATAAAAGGATATAACTCAGGAAAAGCCAGATGGAAGAGATCCATAGGGCGAGGTATGGGGAAAGGGGTTAGAAGTTTCTATTCCCTGTCTAAGTGCAACACTTTCCGAGAATATACACCTACCTCTTCACCAAGCTGGAAGCTCTCAGAACCCTATCCTTTTGGGTTGTTATAGAGGCTCATTACATAGGTAGGATTAATTAAATCATAGGCCATTAGTGATTAACTCATCCTCTAGCTGCTCTCCCTCCACAGAGGTGGGGAACTTAAAGTTCCAACCCTCTAACTGTGTGGTTGGTTCCCTGGGCAACCAGTTCCCATCCTTGAGTTACCTCTGAGCTTTCCAAAAGTCACTTTGTTAACATATCAAGAGACACACTTCTAGCTCCCAAACTTAGGAAATTCCAAGGGTTTTAGGAGTTTGAGGCCAGGAAAGGAATGAAGATCAAGTATAGTTTTCTAATTATAAATCACAGTATCACAAGAGTCCTCGATGCTTTAACTAAAATCATACTTAATCCATATTAAAAGGATGGAGAATGCAAAAAGACCATGAATATGATGGGAGTTGACAAGGGTTGAAAGAATTCTAAATTCTCATCTTCAGTAGTGAGAAATTAGTAGTTAATGCCTAGAATGTAAAAATTAAAAAGTAGCATTACCAAGAGATTATTTAAAGACCTGGAACAAGTAACAAAATAATCAGCTAGAAAAGGTGAAAAGTGGTTGCCCCAAGGGATGGGGATTTTAGGTGGGAGCACGCTTTTTCATAAAACCTCATAAAAAAATTGGCTCTTTAATCTATGTGTACGTGTAACTTTGACAAAAATGAAAATTCTAAATAGAGAAAACAGGAAAAACTTTTAAACATCTGAAATATCTATCAGTGAGGGAATGGATTCCATTTATATAATGGAGTACTCTAATGCACTAAAATCTAAATGCATCAACATGTTGATATTGTAATCAAACGTATCAAAAACATTTTCAGTGAGCAATGAAAGTAGCAGACCCATATGTACATCCCCTTATTATTTATATGAAATTATTAAAACTAGAACATGATACTAAGTAAATGTATATTTACTTATTTTGTTTATATACATAGAATAGAAAGGTGATAAAAAGGAGAGGGAGTAAAAGCAAAAATCACCAACTGAATTTCTACATATCAAATTCATGATGGAGAAGGAAGGAGATAGGACAGGGGAGAGAAAACAAGAGAACTTCACTTTTATCAATAATGTTTTCTTTCCATTTTTAAAAACGGACGCAAATAAATGAATAAAATAAAGGCCATCGATTATAATTAAAATGTCTTACTTGAGCCAAAGATGACTTGGCACTGAGCATCGTAATACTGGCACACGCCATTGTAGCAATAGGCTTTGTTACTCTGGCAAGCATAGCCATTCTGAATAAAAACGTCTGGCTGACAGAACTGAGATGAACCATTGCAATATTCTGGAACATCACATTCATTAGTTTTTCCTCGGCATAAAGTACCTCCTGGAAGGAACTAGGGTAATAAGATTCAAATTAAACAGGAATATCAAGACAATCCCCACAAAGTGATCAAATTTGAAGCCACAGTATTTATGTCTATAAAACATCTAGCAACAACAAAAGATTATATAACCCAACAGAAGTACGAACAAAGGCCAGTAACAGGCAACCCATAAAAGTCATGAAATACGGAAAATGAAAAAATGTAACTTTACCGATAGCCAAAAGAAATACAAATTAAATAAAACTTTAAAAGCACTTTACACCTATCAGGCTAACCAGTATTGGACTCACCAATGATGTCACAGCACATATTTGATTACATTGTTGGTAGAAGTACAGACCAATATATTTGTGGAAGGTATATAAAATGTGTGCCACAATTTTTAACATACATACTCTGTCCCAGCAATTCCACTTATAGACAAAAATTAGAAGCAACCTAAACATCCATTAGTTAACTAAATAAAGAAATTATGTAATCGCCTCATAAAACAGCACTAACTATACAACCATGTAGAACTAATTATATGAATAGATAAAATCTACGGTATGCTACTGAAAAAAGCAGGTAGTAAAAATAAATGTATCTGTGTTCACACATATACACTCACACATATACACATGCATTCACTTTTGTATAGGAAAAAGTACTTAAGTTAACAAATTATCAACGATGGCTACCTGAGGAAGGTAAAATGATACTGCCTTTTACTCTGTACTTTCTATATTTGGTATTTGTGAATTATTTATAAAAAACATAGATTACTCTTAAAATCAGAAAAAAAGTTTCTACTTCTAAAAAAGTCTCATGAGACCGCTTGTTATAAAAAGAATGTAATTCAAAACTGCAAACAAGTGGCATAAAATTTTTCATAGAATCATGTAATAAAAATGGTGCTCTCTTATAGACCAGAAAAAAAAATTTTTTTACATATGCATGTTTTGCTTTCTTCTACTTTTTTTTTTCCAAATAGGGAGGAACTCCTTACCCAACAGTCTTTACAACAGTCACCGTATGCACATTCAGCAAATGATTTAAGTTTACAAGTACTTCCTTCACAACAAGGGTCCGATTCACACTCCTGTGAAGAGTAAATGACTATCAATAAAGAAAGGACTTACTGTCATCAATATTCATTAACAAAGGTCTTATCTTAAAGTCTAAAATCTTCTTTCTAACCAAGCTACAGCAATGATTCTCTGGAAAATCACTTACTATCCTTCTGAAGTTTTCATAACCCTTTGGCTACAACTATTTAAAGCTCAACATATTTCAAAGGAATGAAATCATACAGAGTATGTGTCTGTGTCTTCTGGGACTGGGAGAACAAGATACCACAGACTGGTGGCTTCAACAACAGAAACTTAATATCTCACAGTTCTGCAGGCTAGATGTCCAAACTCAAAGTTCCTGCCAATTCGGTTTCTGGTGAGGAAATTCTTCCTAGCTTGCAGAGAGCTGCCTTCTCTAACATGGCCTCTCTTCAGTGTGTATGTTCTGAGAGAAAGAGAGCGAGAGAGCGCACAAGCAAGCTCTCACATGTCTCTTTATAAAAACACTAACTCAGGGTGCCTGGGTGGCTCGGTTGAGTACCCATCTCTTGGTTTCAACTCAGGTCATCATCTTACAATTCATGAGTTCAAGCCCAGCACCGGGCTTGCTGCTGTCAACACAGAGCCCACTTCGGATCTTCTGTTCCCCTCTCTCTGCCCCTCCCCTGCTCGCTGGCTTACTCTCTCTCTCTCAAAAATAAATAAACATTAAAAAAAAAAAAAAGCACTAACCCTGTCAGATCAGGACCCCCTCCTTTTGATCTCATTTAACTTTAATTACTTACCTAAAGCCCTATCTCCAGACACAGCTACCCTGGTGGGTAGGGCTTCAACATATGAATTTGGGGGAGGAGGTTACAAACATTTAGTCCTAACAGTCTGCGTAATCATCACCGAAAATTAAGCATCCGTGAATGCATTTCTCTTCATAGTCAGGAACTAACTTGTCTATTGAGTAGGTCTTCACCTCATGTAGACATTCTTTTTATCTTGCCTGCCTTGTCTCACCCTACTTTGAGCCACCATGGCTCCCCATTGCACCACCACCCATGCCCCACAACCTCCCACCCACAGAGACATCTCTTCTATGTTTCAGCTAATGTGTTCAGGTCTGAATTGTTTGAGAGAGAAGAAGGATGGGGAAATAACAATACAGAGGAGGAAAGAAGGAGGAGGAGAAGAAGGGGGAGCCAAGGAAACAAGCTTTCTTTAATTTTTGAAGAATATGTGTCCTATGTATGGAACTCTAGGTTGTCAGTTTCTTCCATTTAGAACAGTAAATATACTGTTCTATTATCTCTGGCCCTTATTGCTTCAGGGGAAAAAAATCATCTATCATTCATATCTTTGTTCCCCTGTTTTCTATTGGCTTCTTTCATTACTTTCTGTTTATCTCAGCACTTTGATTACAATATACCTAAGTGAATTTTCTTTGCAATGATTCTGACTTGGGTTCACTTTGGAATTGTAAGTCAATATTTTTCCCTAAATTAGGGGATTTTTCAGACATTATTTCTTTTATTTTTTATCTCATTCTCAGTGTCCTGAAATTTCACTAATAGTTACATTAGATTATTTGATATCTCCTAGTGTCCCTGATACTCTGCTCATTTTTCTTTAATCTTTCTATTTGTTCTTTAGTTTGGATTTTTTTTTTGGCGGGGGGGGTGGGGTGGTCAGCTTCATGTTCATTGACTCTCTTCTGACATATTAGCCTGCTTTTAACTCTAGCCAGTGAAACTTTCATTATCGGTTTTTAGTTCTATAATTTTTTAGTTCTATAATTTCTATTTGGTTATAATTTAAATTTCTAAGATTTTACTCTTTAATCACAAAGAACATATTTTTCTTTAATTCTTTGATGACAAATAGTGGAACATAATTCATAACAGCTTTATTTTTAACAGCAAAACGTTAAAAAAAAAAACCCAAATGCCCTTTAAAAGGTGAATGATTAAACAAACTCTGCATGGTTATACTACAGTTAACAGATGGTTAACCATGGTTAAACATGTTAAACAAACTCTAGGCAGGACCTCTCAGCTGGTAGAAAGACCAACAGAAACATTATTCTAAGTTCTCTACAGTTAAATCCATCCAATGGAACAATACTCAGCAATAAAAAGGAATGAAATATTAATACATACAACAATCTAGATTGACCTCAAAGGCATTATGTTTAGTGAAAAAAGTCACTCTCAAAAGTATATATTTTATGATTCCATTTTTTGACATTACTGAAATGGCAAAACTACACATGGAGAACAGATAAGAGGTAGCCAGGGGAAGAAGGGATCAGGCTAGAGTTGGGAGTAGGTACAGATACAAAGAGGTAGCAGCAAGGAGGATTTTTTATGATGATAGAACAGTTCTCTGTGTTAACTGGGGTGGTGTTTACAGAAATCAATGAATGGGATAAAATTGCATAAAACTACACAAATACACACATACACAAATGTGGTTAAAAATGGTGAAAACTGGGGTTGCCTGGTGTCTCAGTCAGTTAAATGTCCAACTCTTGATTTTGGCTCAGATCATGATCTTCACGGTCATGAGCTCGAGCCCCTCCTTAAGGGGCTTAAGATTCTCTCAAGAAATTTAATTTAATTTAATTTAATTTAATTTAATTTAATTTAAAATGGTGAAAACTCAATAAAGTCTTTAATCTAGTTAATGCATCAGTGTCAGTGTCCTAATTTTTATATTGCACAATAGCTACATAAGATGTCACCTCTGAGGGAAACTGGGTGAAAATACATGGAGCTCTTTGCACTGTTTTTACAACTTTCTGTCAGTTTATAATTATTTCATAATAAAAATTTAAAAATAAATGAAATATCATTTAAATCTTGTACCATACAAAAGAATTATATAAAGTTGAAATAGATCATAGTTCTAAATGTAAAACCTAAAATTAAAAGGCTTGTAGGAGAAAACTTTTGCAACTTTAGATTAGACAAAGATTCCTTAAATGTAACACCAAAAAAACATAACCCATAAAAAACACAGCTAGGGTGATTAAAGATAAGCTACAGACTAGGAGAAAATATCTGCAAATCATTTACCTGATAAAAGACTTGTATCCAGAATATATGAAGTACTCTCAAACCTCAAAAATAAGAAAACTACCCAATTTTCAATATGGGGAAGAAAGCTGAACAGACAAATCATCAAAAAAGATATACAGATGGCAAATAAGCACATGAAAACATTTTCAACATTACTAGTCACTAAGGAAATGCAAATTAAAACCTCAGTGATGGACTACTTCACCCTTAATAGAATGGCTACAACTGAACAGATTGACCATATGAAGTGTTGGCCAGGGTGTGAAAGAACGACAACTCTCATGGTGATAGTGTGGATGTAAAATGGTACAAACACTTTGGAAAACAGTTTGAAATTTTCTTGAAAAGTTATACACCTATCATATGGCTCAGTCACTCCACTCCTAGGTATTTACCCAAGAGAAGTGAAAACAGAAGTCCATATGAAGACTTGTATGTGAATGTTCACAGCAGCTTTATCTGTTAATAGCCAAGACTGGAAATAGCCCAAATGTACATGAACAGATGAAAAGATAAACCAACTGTGGCATATCCATACTACTCAATGATAAACAACAATAAGGAATGAGCTACTGACACAGTAGCAATATGGATGAATCTCAAAATAATTATGCTGAGAGAAGGGAGCTAGGCAAAAAAAAGAGTCATTCTATGAAATTCTAGGAAATGCACCCTGATGTATAATGACAGAAAGGAGAAAGGTGATTGCCTGAGGATAGGGGAACAGAAGGGGTGGGAAGAAAGGATTACCAAGGGTCACAAAGAACTTTTTGGGATAATTACATGTTTAATATCTTGATCATGGTGAGTTTCATACATGTATACATGTGTCAAAACTTACCAACCTGTATGTTTTAAACATGTGCAGTCTATTGTTGACCAAGTGTTCACAATTGCATGTTTCTTACTCTTCTCTCTATCTTGGCCAAACTTAACTAAGGCTTCTCTCTTTCCTACAGGCCTCTGAGCTCTGCTTGTCCCTACAGAAAAAGTGGAGCACCCCCACCTTATCAGCTTCTCCTGGAAATCAGCTGACCACAAAGAACACTATCAGACTCTTCATTTCCCCTTGCTTATCTAACTTCCTCTTAAAAGATTCTGTTTATCTCTACTTCCCCCACCTTGACCCTTTAAAAGAAAAGCTTTTTCTTATTTGATTTTGAGATGCTTCCAGATTTTTCAGATCAGGGCACTGTCCTTGTTACAACAGTCTTTATTCTGAATAAAGCCTTATCATTATCTAAGACCAAGTTTGTTTATTTTTTAACATTGTATTCAATTACACTTCAATAAAGCTGTTAAATTGTTTCAAAAACACTGTGTAAGACAGATGGCTTCATAAAAGATTAAAGAATGAAGAAATAGACTGCAAGGAATTTTGTTCATGATAAAAGTATAATTTTAAATGATTATGTAATAACTGATCACAAGTGGATAAAAGTTAATACCCTAGCTTATTCCACATGCCCCCTTCAATTAAAAAGCTAAAAGAAAAATTTTCAATTAAAAAATACTAAAAGAAATTATGGAGGGGTTATGCTGATAATCTTGAAATAGGAGTACTACAAGCCTAGTCAAAATACAAACTTCAGAAAATCCTAAGGAAAAAAACTGATAAATCTTCCTTCATTTAAATTTCAAATTTCAACCTAATAAAATACACCATATGAAAAGCTAAATATCAAGAGTGAACCTAAGGCAAACCAAGAAACAGACTCTTTACTATAGAGAACAAACTGATGGTTACCAGAGGGGAGGTGGGTGGGGGGTGGATGATAAAGGTGATGGGGATTATGGAGGACACCTGTGAGGAGCACAGAGTGTTGTATGAAAGTGCTGAATCTCTACATTTTAAACCTGAAACTAATATTAACTAACTAAACTAACTAGTTTAAAATTTAAACTAGTTACTTTAATTAAAATTTAAACTAGTTTAATTAAAATTAACTAAACTAATATTAACTAACTGCAATTTAAATAAAAACTTAAAAAATAAATGAACAGAAAAGGAAATCAAAAGAAACATTGTAAACTAGAAAAGAATTAAGAAAACACAAAATAGAAATGAACTAAAAATTATAACTAAAAAGTACAGACTGGGGGGAAAAAAAAGTAAAAACCCTAATGTAAACTTTGGGTGATAATGACGTGTCCGTGCAGTCCTCAACTGTAACAACTGTACCTGGGGTGCAGGATAGGGAAGGGCTGTGTGTGTAGTGGTATATGGGGACTCTCAGTACTTTCCATTCCATTTTTCTGTGACCCTAAAACTGACCTAAAAGATAAAGTTGAATAATTTTTTAAAAGCTAAATGGTGGGGCGCCTGGGTGGCGCAGTCGGTTAAGCGTCCGACTTCAGCCAGGTCACGATCTCGCGGTCCGTGAGTTCGAGCCCCGTGTCGGGCTCTGGGCTGATGGCTCAGAGTCTGGAGCCTGTTTCCGATTCTGTGTCTCCCTCTCTCTCTGCCCCTCCCCCGTTCATGCTCTGTCTCTCTCTGTCCCAAAAATAAATAAACGTTGAAAAAAATAATAAATAAATAAATAAATAAATAAATAAATAAATAAATAAAAGCTAAATGGTAAGCTATAGAGGAGAAATATTAAAACATATACCAAACAAAAGACTTTGCCCACAATACATGAGTTCCTAAAAATCAATTTCAAAGAATGACTAACCCAACAGAAAAATTGACAAGGGATGTAAAATGGTAATTCTTAGGGAGAAAAAAAATATGTATATAGTCTCCAAACATATGAAAAGGTTAAAAAATGAAACAATATCTTCTTACTTTTCACCCATCAAAATTAAGAAAAAATTTATCATTCTTTGCTGGCAAGACTATACAGGGCACTGAATGCCATGATACACCATTGGTATAAGTGCAAATTGACACAGCCTTTTTGTAGGAAATTTCATAACGACTAATAAAATTTTAAAGCACATAACTCTTCAATTCAGTAATTCTACCTTTATGTAATTATCTTAGAGAAATACTTGTATATATGCACATGGGATGCGTATAAGGATGTACTGTTTGCAACAGGAAAATATTAATTACAGTAAGTAAATGTCCATTAATGGTCCATTATGGTTCAAGAAATCATAGAACATTCTTTATAGGAATACTAATTACAGTAGATTAAAGGGTAGATTAAAGGATTATGCCTACATGAGGTAATGACATGGAAAAATCTCTAAGATACAGTAATGGGGAAAAAATCTGCATACAATATATTGCCTGATTTCATTTCTGAAGAAAAATAAAATCCTAAAATAGGCCAAACTATTTACAAATATACATTATATATATACTTGTATAAATGTATAAAGTCTAAAAAGAAATACACTGAACATTGAAGAATGATTACCAATGCAGAAGGAAGTTTAAAAATTTATGGGGAAGGGGAGTCTGGGCGGCTCAGTCAGTTATCTTGATTTCAGCTCAGGTCATGATCTCATGCTTTGTGGGTTTGAGCCCCTCATCAGGCTCTGCACTGATGGGCACAGAGCCTGCTTGGGATTCTGTCTCCATCTGTCTCTGCCCCTCATTTGCTGGCTCTCTCTCTCTCTCTCTCTCTCTCAAAAATAAATAAATAAACATTTTTTTTTTTAATTATGGAGGAAATAAAGGTCTGAAAGGAGAATTTTGCTTGAACTTAATATTTGCAACTATTGTACCACGAAAAAAATCTGTTGATATTTGAGAGGGAGGTGGTGTTCCTTTTTAAAGAGTAATTCTGGGGGTGCCTGGGTGGCTCAGTCAGTTGAGCATCCGACTTCAGCTCAGGTCACAATCTCATGGTCCGTGAGCTCAAGCCCCGCGTCAGGCTCTGGGCAGATGGCTCAGAGCCTGGAGCCTGCTTCCGATTCTATGTCTCCCTCTCTCTCTGCCCCTCCCCCGTTCATGCTCTGTCTCTCTTTGTCTCAGGGATAAATAAATGTTAAAAAAAAAAATTTTTTTTTTAAAAAAAGAGTAATTCTTTAGTGTGAAAGCTTAAGAAGAAAATATAGACCATTTCAATAAGTTTGGTAGTGAAGTGGACAGTTGGGAGAAAGCAAAAGATCTATTAACACTTTAAGAACAAAGATCTGAGAATGGCTGGAAAGGGGAAGAGCTTGGTCAGCCCAACAGTATAACGTTAATTTAGAAATTAAACATAATCTTTTTGGCCTTATTTTCTTCATTTGAAATGAGAGTATGAAAAATACCAATCTCTTAGGGTTATTGTGAGGATTTTACCATGTAAAACACTTAGTAGAAGTCCCTGACATTCAGCAATAGTGCAATGAAGGCCTGTCCCAAGATCTTCATAAAATACGCGGTGTCTTTCCAGAGCATGAAGTCATCTGGCAAAAGCCAGATATGGTCAGATATAAAAGAAGAAGAAGAAGTGGAAAGGATGAAAAATATTCACCATATTACACACCTAGTTACCATCTTGCACACCATTAACAAATTTCTTCAAAATTTAATGCAAGGCCTAGGAGGAAACGACTTACACAGGCCACTTTGAGAGAATGGCTAAGATACAGAACAATCAATGATAAAGACAGGCATGGGCTTATGGCACTAAGTGTGGATAACAGGTCTGATAGAGCTAGAGACCGTTAGGCACAACACCGAAGGTTAATAAAGGGGAATGCTAATTTAAATAGCAAGGATTTTGTTACTGAAGGACTATGGAATATGGATTGGCTTCAATTTAGTATTAAAATGAATCCAACTGAATAAACATTTCTGCAATGGCAGTGCCAGAATACTGAAAGCTGACAAATAAAGAGCCAAGTGAAAAACTGATTAGCTCTTCAAAGTAAATAAATGACCTAATAACCATAACAGATATGGTAGAAGCGAGCAAAAAATACAAGAATAAACACGGTGCTTTACTTGACACCAAAACAGATGATACCATTAGTTATGCTCTGGGAAGGAAGAGATGACCAATCCCAGGAATATATCCCCACAAGCAAAATGAATCTTCACTGGCCACTAAATTTCACTAACTCCTATGTCCATTGCCCAAAGCAAGCTGTTCCATCTTTTTCCAAATCCTAAGGTAATTTCACAAAGCAAAAATCGAAAATTAAACTGACCTTTGGAGTACCACAGTCACACTCTTCCCCGGGATCCACCAATTTATTACCACAGAAGGGAGCACTATAGGCTTCATCAGGCTTTGGAATATTAAGAAGGCAGTTTCCTCCTTTATTTAAAGTTAACTTCTCAAAGTCCTCTGCACTGCAACTGCTAAAGTTTCTGGAACCTCTACAATAAACATTAAGAAAAAGATCTTATGTCATGGTGATTATTCATTTTGAAATTTTAAATCATGTCCTCAACCAACAAGAAGAGAATATTTTAAATGGCAGAAAATGAGCTACCAAAAATAGAAATGAGAATTTATATATCTATTTCTAATAAATATAGTACATTATTTCAGTTACTACATAATAATTCACTATTTTGGTGACAATATATTAGACCTCCATGAAAATACCTTCCAAACATATCATTTACATTAATATATAAAATCATAAGAGACCTGAGAAATTATCTAGTCCTATCTAAAATTCAGTTTTATTTACCTTCCATAGTAAAAGTTCCTCAAATATTTGAAACTAGCTATATATTTCCCCAATCTTTTTTCACTCTACAGGATAGCATTATTTTGTTCTCCTCACTCTAACTTATAGGGAGCTATGCGAAAATAATGGGAATGGGCATTCGAGTGAGGGTGCATGATAGCCATCGAGCAGCAGAATAGTGCAGAATTTCCACTACAGTTTGAGATTTAAATACCTTATGTTAACTCCTGAGAACCCTGGTTAATACTCTGAAGGCTACATGGGCTTCTACAAACGGTCCACCTTGAGCTACCCACGTGATATTTATACAATTGTATGCAATTTTCATGGATTCTATAAATTGTTGGGTTTTTTAGTTACTGGTTTACTCAGTAACTCTAAAATATATTCAGATACTCCTACTGCCTATTTTCATTCTTGAAGATTATGGAGAAATACACCCATACATACACCAAGGATCTTTGAGAAATCCAAGTCCCATTAAAATTTTATCAGGGGCATTTGGTGCCCTGAAAGAATCTCTTTCATGAGTTTGAGCAGTTGTGCCAAAAGTAGCAGTAGAAATGAAAACTGTGTTGCATTACAGTTATTGAGGAGGAAACCCTGTCTGTGCTGGGTCTTTTGTACATCCAAGGAATCTAAGACACAGATCCTTTCTGTGAGACTTTGTGTTTTAGATATACATGTTATACTCTTTTTTGCTAACTGGCCCAGATTCCAGAGAAGTAAAAAGTCCTGGCTCTTGGCTCTTGAGAATAGAAAGCAGTCTGCCTAGACATTTCAGTACCATTAACTACTATTTGACAAAAAAAGTCTTTGAATGTGGGGTTAACAAACTGACCAGCAGACAAAGAAAGGAGAAAGAACATAAATGGTCAACTGTCTATAACAAAAAAATTAGCAAAGGCAATATATTGACTCACATAGAAAGAAAACATCAGCCACAAGGCTATTGACAATAACAAAAAAGCTTGTTTTCTGTATTGTTTTTCTCACTACTCTCTGATTAAGGATATTATGAGGAGGAGTCCTTTTGTATACTATCGCTCATTTAACAAGTATTTGCTGAACCTTATGTACAAGGCACTCTTCTCTTGTGCAAGGGATGAAACTGAACAACGCAGACAAAAATCCTCACCTTTATAAAGGTGAGTTGTAGTGAGTGAGACAAACCATACACATAATAAGTAAACTGGATAGTACACACAAAGTGAGAAGTGTCATGGGGGAGAAAAAGTGAGAAGATGAAGGGGGTGACCCAGGCCCCAGGGTGGAGGGAAGGGGCTGGGGGGAAACAGTCGTTTTTAAGAGAAAGGACAGGCATTTCAAACACCGTGAGAACCAAATCAAAACTGCTTATCTGGGAAAAGAACCTCACACCAGGAGGGAATAGCAAACGCAAAAGCCCTGGCGGCAGGAAGCAGTAAGGAAGCCCGTGGGGCTGGAGTGGAGTGAGTCCATGAGGGCATGAGTAATGAGAGAAGCAATCAGCACAGGTGAGAATAAGCCACTGTAAGACTCTTACCTTTTACTATGAGTGAAATGAGGAATTTAGGGGGATGATACAATGGAAAGTAGTGAACAGGAGTAACATGATTTGACTTGTGTCTTAATAGGATCACCATGGCTGCTATGTTAAGCAGGAAGAACAAACAAGAGGCTCTTGCAGAAAATCACCCAACAGATGATGATGAACCAGCATGACAGCAATGGAAGCTGTAAGAAGCATTTGCATTATTTACATGTTTTAAAGGAACAAACAGCCCGTAAGATGAGGAATGTGAATACAAAGAGAGAAGTCAAGGATGACTCCAACTTTGTGTCCTCATCTACGACAAGGAAGGCGTCGCCCTTAAATGATACAAGAGCAGGTTTGGGGAAGGACAATAGGAGTTTGGGTCTAACAGTCATCAGGTGAAAATGTCAAGAGTAGCAGTATCTAGTAATTATCTGATAAACAAAGAAAACTTCCATTTACTTATTTTGTTTCCATAGGAGACTTCAATTTAAACAGATTTGTAGGGGCACCTGGGTGGCTCAGTTGGTTAAGCGTCTGCCTTTGGCTCAAGTCGTGATCTCACGGTTCATGAGTTTGAGCCCCACATCGGGCTCTCCGTTGTGTGCACAGAGTTGGCATCAGATCCTCTGTCCCTCTCTCTCTGTGCCCCTCCCTCACTTGTGCACTCCCTCTGTCTCTCTCTCTCTCTCAAAAATAAATAAAAACTTAAAAAAAAACAGATTTGTGACCGCTTTTTATTTCCTATTGTTGATCTTTATATGGTAAGTACCTCACCGGCCACATAGTATACATACAACGTTTTCTGTAAGAATACATTAATCAGCCAATAGCCACAAAAATTTTGCAGACATGTGTATATTTCTACACTTGAGTCCCTAATTCTAATCTACATAAAGCCTACCACTTTGAAACAGGTTATTTTTTAAATACGCCTCCTACTTAGTGGTTTGGACACAGTTTCTCACAAATACAATGTTTAAAATGTTTGATCCTAAAGCAACCTATTAAAAAAAAAAATCTTTTTCCCCACAATGAAGCTGACTAGAGTACTGAAAAGGATTAACAAAATCATAAGCATTTCTCATGCATTTTACCTGATGGAGATAGTTACAAACATCCCCATATTGCTTGTCAGTAATGCTCTAGGGGCTATAAGGAAGATATTTTTCTCCTAGTCATCCCTGGATGGCACCTACAGTAATAAGGATGATCTTTCTCCTGATACTTGGCTTGAATAGCAACTAAAGTATTCATATTCTCTACATATCACCTCTGGGTGCGAGGGTATCAATCTCCTCATCTCTTTTTTCACATCTAAGCAAGTTTTCCAAAACTGCATCAAAAGGAGATGGATGTGACTGACAAGGATGGAAATAGTCTACCAGAATATGACACACACACACCCCAAAAAGAAACTATCATTTAGAACATTCTTTCTATGAGTGACCTTGAAGTAATCAGAACACAGTTCCACCATCATCATCCTAATCCTCACAACAAAAGAGCAGAAGTCCTAAAAGAGGGCTCTAAATGATGTCACTTAATTAGATTTTTTTAAAAGAGTACCCTATTGTGGAAGCTTTCTGAAGTAGGTGGCATTGAGGGGCATAGTTAAGAAAGCCGTTTCTCTAGAAAAGTATCTCTCAGGAGGAGTACTTCATACTTCTAGGAATCTAAGAGCAGTATGTGAGAAAAATCCTACCAGTCCCACCTCAAAATACCTTAATAATAACAAAAATCATATTACACAGTTTGTTACCCACTTTTTAAACAGAACTGGCTCCAAATGACTGAATTATCTGGAAAAAAAAATGAATATCTCTATCACTTGCATCTAAAAAAAGGCCTAACTTATAATGAACATTCAGTTAATGTTTATTTTACTACACATGATATGAAGTAGAAGTTGGGAAATCTATTCTCAAAATAAGACTTGAAGGGTGCCTGGGTGGCACAGTTGGTTGGGCGTCCGACTTCGGCTCAGGTTATGATCTCGCGGTCTGTGGGTTCAAGCCCCATGTTGGGCTCTGTGCTGACAGAGCCTGCTTCAGATTCCGTGTCTCCCTCTCTCTCTAACCACACCCCCCATTCCCCACTCATGCTCTGTCTGTCTCTTTCAAAAATAAACATTAAAAAAAATTTTTTTTAAGATTTGATATAACCCTTCTTCTCAAGTTATTCTTACCGAAAATTGTTCAAACACATTGACCAATATATTACCAAAATATAACATGAAGACACAAAATACCAAGAACCACACACACACACACACACACACAAATTAAAAGAAACTATGAGAAAAAAAAAGATACAACCCAATAAAGTCTCCAGATACTAGAATTATCAAACAATAACCAAAACACCCCACTTATGGCCAAGGAAAAAAATGACAAGCTTGAAAATTTTAGCAGGGAAATGAAATCCACAGTAGTAATACAGCAGGTATGAAAAAGAACCAGACAGAAATTTGGCAACTGAAACATAATAAACAAAATTAAGAATTCAATGGATAGATTTCACAACAGGCTAAATACAAATAAAGATACGTTCAGTGAATTGAAAGGTGTGAGAAGGAATTACCCAGAAAGAAACACAAAATGATGAAAACTATATAAGAAAATTTAGGAGACAGGATGTTGTGAGGTCTTATACACAGTGAACAAGAACCACACAAGAAGGAAAGGAAATACGCATGAACACTATGCACAGAGGCAATATGTGAAGAAGCAGTTATGGAAAACATAATGGCTAAGAATTTATCACAATTTATGAAAAATATCAAACTTCCAACTTTAAAACTCAAAAAAAAAATCCTAAGCAAGACATGAATGCATATGTGGGTGTGTCAATGTGTGTGCATGATATTTTTTTCTCTTTCCACAACTTCAATGTTAGTGAACCTTAAAAAAAAGAGAGAGAAAATTATGAAAATAGCCAAAAGTAAGTAGATAAATCTACTTCAGTAAAATTACATTTAGTAATAGCTGACATCAACAGCAACATGGAGGCCAAAAGAAAACAGAATAATACCAATATGCTAAGAGAAAATAACTGATAATCTAGAATTCTATATTCAACAAAAATGTTCTCAAGAAAGAAAGAGAAATAAAGACGCCCTCGGGGGGGGGGGGGTCACTAAGAAACAAACTAGTAAAAGAAATTTTAAAAGGGTTTTTCAAGGTAACTAAAATATGATACTAAATGGTAGGCAGAGATGCAAGAGAATCAAAGAGTAATGGAAGTGATTACTATGTACGCAAATCCAAACAAACAGTAATGACAATGTTCATTAAACAATCGTAATAATACACGTCTGACACATATCTATATATAAGTCAGGAAGTGGATAAAGTCAAACTGCTCTAAAGTCCTTGCACTGTGTAAGGAAGGATATGATTTAATATTAACCATCATAAATCATGGACATGTGCTGTAATAACTTCTAAAACAAAATAAAAAAGTATATAACTTCCATTCTAATAGAGGGAAAATAATGAATATAAAAACACATTATCAATTCAAAATAAACAAAATAGAAGATTTTTTTAAGAACATAAAAGTGAGGGGCGCCTGGGTGGCTCAGATGGTTGAGCGTCCGACTTCAGCTCAGGTCATGACCTCACAGTCTGTGAGTTCGAGCCCCGTGTCAGGCTCTGTGCTGACAGCTCAGAGCCTGGAGCCTGCTTTGGATTCTGTCTCTCCCTCTCTCTCTGCCCCTGCCCCACTAATGCTTTGTCTCTCTCTCTCTGTCAAAAATAAATAGACATCAAAAAAAATTTTTTTAAAAGAACATAAAAGTAAGACAGTAAAACACATAAGATGGCAGATTTAAACCCAAATACTGCATTTCATTAATTCTAAAACACATTCTTCACATATTTAAAATACTCTGAAATTGAAGTTCATCTAACAAAGTATTGATTTAATTGACACCATTTTTCATTTCTTTTTGTAGAGGGAATTTTTATTTTTTGAAACAGAGAGAGAGAGCATAAACAGGGGGAAAGGGCAGAGGGGCAGAGAGGGAGAGAGAGAGGGAGAGGGAGAGGGAGAGGGAGAAGGAGAGGGAGAGGGAGAAGGAGAGGGAGAGGGAGAGGGAGAAGGAGAGGGAGAGGGAGAGGGGGCGAGAGAGAGAGAGAGAGAGAGAAAGAGAGAGAAAGGGAAAGAGAGAGAATCTTAAACAGGCTCCGATGCACAAAGCATGGAGCCCCACACAGGGCTCAATCCCACAACCTTGGGATTATGACCTGAGCCAAACTCAAGAGTTGGCCATCTAACCAACCAAGCCACCCAGATGCCCCTCCATTTTTTCTTTCTTAGTGGTATGTAAATAATGGTGTAGCTTATATCCAATTGCATTTACATTTAAATAAATACAGTACATTACTAATCACATTAAACATAATGCAATGTAATTAAATGATACAATTGAGAGATAAATATTGTCAAGCTGGATTAAAAAGTAAAACCTAAATATATGTTGTTTAGAAGCATATATCTAAAATATAAAGACAAAGTTCAAAGTAAAAGATATACAAAAAATATATATACTTCAGACATGAAAAAAAATCTAGGAAAGCTAAATTAATATCAGACAAAACTGACAGTCTAACCAATAAAAAAAGGAAATGAAGGCATACAGATTGAGAAGAAATAAAACTGTCTGCCATAAATGATATGATTGTCTATGTAGAAAACCCAAAAGAATCAACAAAAAAATTTCTGAAACTAATAAGCAATTAAAACAAACTAATTAAAGCAATTAAAGGTTGTGGAACATAATAAAATGAATATACAAGTCAACTGCTTTCTTATATACCAGCAACAAACAACAGAATTTGAAATTAAATGCACAATAATATTTACATTAGCAAAAACAAAAACAAAACAAAACAAACACTTAGGTATAAGTTGAATAAAATCTGTACAAGATCTACGGAGGAAAACTACAAAACTCTGATGGAAAAAAATCAAAAAGACCTACATAAATGGATTGATATCCCATGTTCAAGGACAGGAATACTCAATATTGTAAAGAAGTCCATTCTTCCCAACTTGATCTATAGACGCAATGCAACCCCATTAAATCCCAGCCAGTTATTTTGTGGGTATCAACAAATTGATCTAAAGTTTATATGGAAAGACAAAAGACCCACAATAACTAACACAATATTGAAAGAGAACAAAATTTAAAAAGTGACACTCTCTGACTTTAAGATTTACCAATACTCTACAGTAAATCAAGACAGCATGGTGTTGGCAAAAGAATGGACAAATGGATCAATGGAAGAGAATCAAGTCCAGACATAAACCCACACAAAGGATCCTTTGACAAAGGATCAAAGACAAGTTGATGGAGAAAGGACAGTCCTTAACCCAATAAAGAGTATCTGCTGCAGAGAAAGGGGAACACTCTTAAACTGTTGGTAGGAATGTAAATGGTGCAACCACTCTGGAAAACAGGATGGAGTTTCCTCAAAAAGTTAAAAATAGAACTATCCTACAATCCAGCAATTGCACTACTAAGTATTTACCCAAAGGATACAAAACTACTGATTTGAAAGGACACATGCACTCCAAAGTTTATAGCAGCATTATCAACAATAGCCAAATTATGGAAAGAGTACAAATGTCCATTGACTGATGAATGGATAAAGATGTGGTGTGTGTATACACACACACACACACACACACACACACACACACACACACACACGTATAATGAAATATTACTCAGCCATCAAAAGGAATGAACTCTTGCCATTTGCCATGACATGGATGGAGCTAGAGAGCATTACACTAAGAAAAATAAGTCAGCCAGAGAAAGACATATACTGTATGATTTCACTCATATGTGTTAAGAATCAAAACAGATTAATATGGCGGGGGGAGAGGAGGGGGAGAGAGGCAAACCAGAAAACAGTCTCTCAACTATAGAAAACAAACTAAGGGTTACTGGAGGTCAGATAGGTGGTGGGATGGGTTAAGTGGGTGATGGGTATTAAGGAGGGCACTTGTTAGGATGAACACTGGTGCTGTATGTAAGCAATTTAGTAGAACTAAATTCTACTCCTAAAACTAATATTACACTGTATGTTAACTAACCAGAATTTAAATAAAAGCTTTAAAAAGAAAAGAAAGAGTATGTGCAAAATCTTTACCAAGCATTATATTTAATGGTAAAATGTTTAAAGCTTTCCTTTTGATATTACTGTATGGTGACAGATGGTAATTACACTTGTGTAATGTATAGAATTGTTGAATCACTATGTTATTATATACCTAAAACTAATATAACATTGTATGTTAACTATTTTGTTAAAAAAATAAAAAAAGAATAAGACAAAGATGCACATCACCACCATTTCTATTTGAATATTGTACAGGTAATAAAAGTAAATAAATAAAAGTTATATAAGGATTGGTAAGGTAGAAACAAAACTTCATTATTTCCAGATGATATGATTATATAAGTAAAAATCCAAAAGAATTTACAGGTGTGTAGCACTAATGTAAGAATGCAAAAACAAACAAACAAACAAAAAGAATGCAATGAGATGCTAGATGTAAAGCAAATATACAAAATCAATTTTACTTTTATACAAAAAATTAGAAAATTAACTTTTAAAAGAGACATCACCTACAATAGCATCCAAAAATATAAAGTATAGGAATAAACTAACAAAAGAAGTTTAAATCTCTGTAAAAATGTAAGAGGAATTAAAGATCATGGACTTGAAGACTACTTATTGAAAATATGTTTAATTCTTCACCAGACTAATCTAGAGATTTAATACAATATCAATCAGATGACAAATAAGACTTTTTGGTGGAATTGGACAAGTTAATTCTAAAATTTACATGAGGAAGCACAAATAGCCAAGACACTCTCAAACAAGTAGGTCAAAGTAGGAAAACTTGCTTTAATGAACCAATTATAAAGCTGTGAAACTTAGGAAATTGTAGTACTGATGCAAATATAGACTAATTTACAAATGAAACAGAAGAGCCCAGAAACACACACATATTTGTGGACCCTTGATTTATGACAAAGGTGGCACTACAAAGTAGCAATGAAAGGGATATCTCTTTAACACATGGTGCCAATTCAACCAAGTATTCCTACTGGAAAAAAAACTTGACCTCTACCTTATACAATGTACAAACAGTAATTCTAAGTGGATTACAGACCTAAATATGAAGATTAAAAGAAATAAGAGTCTGGAAGACAATACGCAAGAGTATCTCTGTGACATCAAAGTTAGGGAGTAATTTCTTACGTAAGACACAAAAAGCAATAGTCATAAAGGAATATATTGATATACATGACTACATTAAAATTATTAATTTTTCACTAAAAATAACCAAAAAATTTATGAAGAACTTCTAAAAAATCAATAAAGAAACTCAACCCAACAGCAAAATGTGTGTGTTGGGGTGGGGGGAGACAGATTGAAAAACAAAATCCAAACAGCCCATAAACAGGTGATCTAATCTAATCTTATTAGTAATCAGGGAAATGCAAAGTAAAAGCACATTAATATACCACTATACACCCAACTCATTAACTAAAGTTTAAAGTAGATAATACCAATTGTTGGTGAGGTATGTAGTTAGCACTCACTGTAGCCCACAAACATCTCCTCCAGCCACCTCTGATTTCAGCAGTTATGGTGGACAACTCTCCACAACCCCTACCTCTAAGCTTTCTTTGAGTTGTAACTCAAATGTATAGAGGAATTAAAATCCTAGAGAGGCAACCTTCAAACCAAAAGAAGATGGAAGCAACAAAAATGAAAATGTACCGCAGTTACCTGTATCAGGATGGACAAACATCACAAACAATGTCAACTAAAAAAAGCCACACCAACGGAAGCACACTTGTATAATTCTATTTATTTACTCTATTTAATCTATTCTATGATTAGAGCTTAAAACAGGCAAAAACTAATGTGTTTAGGAATACATACTTAGGTGGCAAACTGTAAAGAAAAGCAAAGAAATGATTGCCATAAAAATCAGGATAATGGTTAACTTTAGGGAAGAAGGTATGTCGGGGGGAAACTGCAAAAGGAACTTCTGAGGATGCTGCTAGAGACTTGATGTGGGTTGTTATACAAATGTTCACTTTATAAAAATGTGTTCATCTGTACATTTGTTTAGCTAGATTTTCTGTACGTACTTTATTTTTCATAATAAAACTAGGTTTTTTTTAAGTTTCTTTACTTTGAGGGGGAGAGGCAGAGAGAATGAAAGTGTTTTTTAAAGTTTTTTTTCAATGTTTATTTTTGAGAGAGAGAGACAGAGAGAGAGAGAGAGGGTGACAGAGCACAAGTGTGCAAAGGGCAGAGAAAGAGGAACACACAGAATCCGAAGCAGACTCCAGGCTCCAAGCTGTCAGCAGAGTCCAATGCAGGGCTCGAACTCACTAACCATGAGATCATGACCTGAGCCGAAGTCGGACACCCAACTGACTGAGCTACCCAGGTGCACCTAAAAGTGTTCTCTAAAAAAGTACATCATTGAGTTCTATCAGAACAAGAAGGCCCAGCAAGAGTTATCCTTGGTGTTTCTCTTTCTAAAGTCAGGCTCAGTGGAGTCTAGTAAACTAGAAGGGTTTACTACTAGTAAACTACTGAGTCAGGTATGAGAAACCCTTTAAAAAAAAAGATGAATTTGCTCAACCTGATGGGGGTTGTTAAAGATCAAAAACCTGACACTGGAATATAGCTTTTATAGGAAGCAATCATCTAAAACAAAACAAAACACCCAGAATCCAAGATAAAGACCAGAGTAACATGTAAACTTGGAAAGCAGGGCAGGCTTTCTTTAAAAATCAAAACAAAAATTAACAAGAAGATACAACAGAAAACACCACCATTAATAAATCTAGATTTATCGCCAACTGTGGAAGCAAGTACGTCCATTTCAATTAGGAATAGGAATAGGCTAGAGTCACCTATCTAATGAGTAGTGCCCACCAGATCTTACAAAGTTAATCCAACACCATCTCCATTATATGTCCATTCTGCCCTCTTCCCAGAGTATTTCTTTTTTTACTATTTTTTTTCAACGTTTATTTATTTTTTGGGGGACAGAGAGAGACAGAGCATGAACGGGGGAGGGGCAGAGAGAGAGGGAGACACAGAATCGGAAACAGGCTCCAGGCTCTGAGCCATCAGCCCAGAGCCCGACGCGGGGCTCGAACTCACGGACCGCGAGATCGTGACCTGGCTGAAGTCGGACGCTTAACCGACTGCGCCACCCAGGCGCCCCTTCCCAGAGTATTTCTCTGTTCAAAGTGGAAGTGAATGCAATGTCGTCTGGGATAGTTTACATTTTCCTTAGAAGAAGCAGGTTCCCCTTTATTCGGTAGTAAAGGTCTCACTTATTGTTCTTTTTGGGGAGTTGCAAAAACTTTTATTCTCCAAGATTTTATATTCCTAGATCTAGAAAGCAATGTTCCCTCATTAGAAGTCCTTTTGGACCAAGCCATCACAAGTGTTGCTCAGACCACAAACTCAAAGGGTCTATGTTTGCTACAGACTCAATTTTATCCTAATATTCCTAAAGTGTTTCTACACTAACCCTACAAGCAATGATATCCCAAAATGACATTCCTTGCAAATCTTGCACCCAGTCCCAAACTGTCTCTTTAATATTTTGCTTTGCCTTAAGACCATGCTTAAGCCAGCTCCCATTTCAACCCTGTAAGCATAATATGTATCTGTTTCATATACAAAAGGTCAATAGTGAAAACAGAAGCTCAAGAGGTGAACATCTATTAGCAGTGGAATATTTATAGTTATCCCATACTTATGTCTACAAGCTATAGCTCTGTCATAGAAGGGAAGTAAATTACAAACAAGACTTTTTCTCTTTTTACCCTGGGTAATTTTAACTTACTACACTAACAAATAAAATTACTTCTACAAGATCAATAGACTGTGTATAAATTCACATAATGACTCACTACACAATCATGCAACCTCCCAAAAGGCAAGGGCAACAACTGACAACTACTCCATATATCCTAAAGTCTCTATTAGAATGCTAAACAAGTGTGAAACTATTAGGGCACCAGTAATAATGGGAAAACAAAGTCAGCACAATCCACTCAGATCTATACAAAATATGATCATTCAGTGAAAAGTTTTTAAAATAAATAAATCCACAATAAAATCAACATATAATATTTCAAGCATATATTATCAGTTCTCGAGAGTAAAGTCCAGGGAATACCGGCAAATAGCAACCTCTTAAATGGTCAATGCTTTTAATATTAATATTTGTAATAGACTGGTACCTATACTTTTTCTAGAATACTTCTATTAAATAATATTGCTTTATTTCCTAACTAAAAAATTATTTATCAGCTCAGAGCAAAATCATTCAAAAGACAAAGAAAAACCATCAGAAAAAATATAAAAATGACCTGAAAGACTACTGCCAATAATCAGAGCCAGCTAAACATCTTGGCATACATCCAGTCTTTTTTCACATGTTCATATATTTTTAAAACAGGAATAATTCACACCATGATATTTCACATATTTTTTTTCACTTGGATAAATATATATTTTAACAAACATATTATTGACCAGAGTGATTTACAAACCATCTTCTGCAGTACCCTAGAGTTTCTAAGAAGATGCCCTCAGGAGCCAGGGCTAACAAATACATTAGGCACAGTATGGCACAAAGCCAAAGACTCATGATAATTTCAATGGCCCACAAAAATGTTTTAAGTGAAATTTATTTTAAAATCAGAAGAAAAAAGGGAAATCACAATAATGAATATTTAATAATGAATCTAGGGCACCTGGGTAGCTTAGTTGGTTAAGCATCCAACTCTTCTTGATTTCAGCTCAGGTCATGATCTCAGGGTCGTGAGATTGAGCCCCATGTGGTGCTCTGCATTGGGCCTGGAGCCTGCTTGAGAGTTTCTCTCTCCCTCTCCCTCTGCTCCTCCCCTGTCCACACTCTCTCTCAAAAAAAAGAAAGGTAAAAATTAAAAATTTAAAAATTTAGAAACAAAAGAGAAGAAGAAAGGAAGAGAAGAGAAGAGAAGGAAGGGAAGGGAAGGGAAGGGAAGGGAAGGGAAGGGAAGGGAAGGGGAGGGGAGGGGAAGGGAAGCAAAAGAAAAGAAAAGAAAAAGAAAGAAAAGACGGAATCTAGACTGGGTTATACCTGTCTTTATACCAATACAGTCTTATATTTAATTTTTAATCATTTTTAATGGAGGAAGGGACTCACAAAAGCGAAAGAGCCTAGGGCCCATGAAAATAATAAGGCAGCCTAGGGATAGAGAGAGCCACTAAGCAGTTAGAGAGGAGAGGTACTTCTCCTCCTCCCACTTCAACCAGAAAAAGTCCTCTTCTATATTTTATATAATGGGCTTCTAAGTAAGAATATAGTAGGGTGAAAACAAAGGAGGTGGCTTTCCCAGCTTAAAAAGAAAGTTTAAAATCCACTGTTTAAAAATATGACTTCTAGGGGTGCCTGGGTGGCTCAGTGGGTTAAGCGTCCAACTCTTGATTTCGGCTCAGGTCATGATCTCACGGTTCATGTGTTTGAGCCCCACATGGGGCTCTGCAATGACAGTGCAGAGCCTGCTTGTGATTTCTCCCTCTCTCTCTGCCCCTCCCCCACTCCTGCTCACTCTATCTCACAATAATAAATAAACATTATATATATATATATGTGTGTGTGTATATTTATATATACATACATGTGTGTGTGTGTGTGTGTGTGTGTGTGACTTCTACTACTATACAGTGTTACATTAAATAGGGATTTCATGGTGAATTTAAACAATCTGGTGTTTTTTTGGACATGTGTAAGTTGTGTCCATGTTTTTATTGTTGAACAATGCATATGCATACTATTTGCCCACTGTCTGGTTATTCCCTTAGAACAACTCCAAAAATAAAGCTGCTGGCTCAGAAGTGTTTGGACACAAAAAAGGGTTTTGGACACAAATAACCAACCTGCTCCACAGAAAACCTGTAGCAATTCTCATACCAACAGTATATGAAGGTGCACTGATGACTTACATACCCTTCAAAAATAAGTATTAGTGCTAGATCTTTCCTGGTTTCATAGGTTAAAAACATATTATTTCATTGTTTTGATTTGCATTTCCTTGTTTCACAAATTTACTGGTCTTTTTATATTTATTTCTTTTATTATGAGCTACCTGATCATATCCTTTGTTCATCCATAAATTTGTGATATTTTTATTAAAAAAAAAAACTTCTCACAAATGTTTCAAATAGTATTTTTGCTATTTGCCCTTTCACTGTTTGAATTGTTTTTGACATACACAACTCTTCAGAGCCATAGATTTTGTCCTTTATAGTTTTTTGGGGGGAATGGGGAACAGAGAGCAGAAAAGTTTATGTTTAGAAAAACCCTTCTCCAAGATTACTATTTATTAAACGTTTTCTTATATTTCATTATACATTTGGAATTTATTTTAATGTATGATATATGGTAATTTCTTCCAAATTCTTAACACATTATCTCAGCCCCATTTACTGAATAACCCCATCTTTTAAAAAATGCCACTTTTGGGGTGCCTGGGTGGCTCAGTCAGTTTCGGTCATGATCTCACGGTTCATGAGTTCAAGCCCCACATCGGGCTCTCTGCTGTCACACGGAGCCCGCTTTGAATCCTCTGTGCTCCTCTCTCTGCCTCTCCCCTGCTCACATGTTCTATTTCTCTCTCTCTCGCTCTCTCTCAAATATAACTAAACATTAGAGAAATGGATAGGCTTGCATAAAATACAAGACTTAAAAAACAAATACAGTAGTATTTCTGAGCTTTCTACTATGAGACTGTTGATACGTCTGTCATGCTTAATATTGTACAATTCCCAAATATCATAATAGCTCATATCAAAAGCGTTCTTTAAGGATCTTCTTTTTCAGTATTTTCTTCACACTATTACAAAATTATTCTTCCAAGTTGACTTTAAATTTATTTTTGTCAATTTCTAGAATGAAAGAACTATATACATATCTGGAACTTGATTAGAATTACATTACATTTATGAATTAATTTCATAAAGACAGATACATTTCCAAAATTTAGTCTTCTCATAAACGAACACTGACTTTACTCAAATTATGTATTTGGACTTTCAGTAAACTTCTGTGTGTTCTTTAAAGAAGTACTGCATATTTCTTATTAAGTTGATCCCCAGATATTCAGAATTTTTGGCAAATAAAGTTTTTTCTAATGTTTTTCAAAATAGTTATAACTGGTTTATTAGAAATCTACTTATGACTATATTTCTAATATTTGATTTCCTTACTTTTCAAAACTAGACAATCATATAACATCATTAACTACCCCTTCTTTTCATATATTTATTCCTAAATCTTTTCCTCATTCATTGTACCAGCTAGAAAATCCAAACCAAAATAAAGTAATAGTACTGATAGTATCATGTATCCTCAATATTTTATGGTTTCCCCTCTAATATTATCCCCATCCTTCTCCACTGTTCTATGCTTAGGAGATTGTACAGACTGCATCCAATGATACATGGCCAATAAGAGGCACTGGCAGAGATAAGTTGGTAGGAGAATAAGGCTGATTATTCCTATGGGTCCCACTCTATCAGGTTCACCTGATGTTGGCAGTTTCCCTCTACTTCAACTCCTAAAGGGTCAGTCTCCACAGTCCCCCAACAGCCCTCTCCCGCTATATCTTCTACATTCCTACCGGTTTGCACACTTAAGGTATCCCCCGAAAACAACTTCTTGCTGTTCTCATGGGGAAAACCATGTATCACCTTATATATTCGAGATCATCTTATGTTCATGGTGAAGTTTTAATATGCAGTAAGTTTTAAAGGTAATATTCATAATACCATTTTATTCAAAATACTATATAATTACCTTAGACTTTAGGTCTCTAATACAAGATTTACTCAGGAAAGTTTTTATTATTTTTTTAAAATGTTTACTTACTAATTTATTTTGAGAGAGAGGGCAAATAGGGGAGGAGCAGGAAGAGGGAGGCAGAGAATCCCAAGCATGCTCTGCACTGTCAGTGCAGAGCCCAACACAGGGCTCAATCCCACGAAGGGTAAGATCATGACCTGAGCCAAAATCAAGACGCTGAACTGACTCAGTCACCCAGGCACCCCAGAAGAGTGTTTTTAAATTACCAACTCATTTAAGGGTTTTTTGTTAATAATATCTAATTTTACCACAGTGTGGCTAAAGAATGAGACCTGTTCTATTTCTGCCTTTTTTTAATTACGTAAGTCTTTTGGCAAAATACTTGGTCAATTTTTGTTGAGATTTCTAACCCTGAAATGAAGATATATGCTCTGTTTGTACAGTTATATTTTAATCTATTAAATCAACCATACTAATATTTATTTAAGCCTCTATAATCTTATGTTATGTTTATATAATCTGTTAATGATTAAAAAAGATATTTTCAAATTTCCTCTAAGATATGTGCTCATTTTTCCCTTGACATGCTTTTTACATTATATATTTTAATAACACAATACAAATAATTATAATAAATGTTCATTAATGATTATATACCTCATAATTGAAAAGTGATCATTTTTTGCCTATTTTGAGCCTCTTTGTCTCAGGTATGTTTCCTAGATAAAACATTTCAATAAAGTAGTGTGAGACCTAGTCTAAAAGGCATTCCATATATATTTGTCAAAAATGTTGTATTTGGCCTTAAATTATTATATCTTACACTTTGTATTCTGTAACACCTCAACAGTATGTTCTTTAGGGCTTTTTTTTTTCTATGTGGAATCCATTTTGTAAAAATTTTTTGTCCTGGGGCACCTGGATGGCTCAGTCAGTAGAGCATGTGACACTTTATCTCAGGATAATGAGTACAAGCCCCATGTTGGGTGTGGAGTCTACTTAAAAAAAAAAAAAAGTATTCTCCTTGTGAATTGGAAACGTACATCCTGTTTTCAGTTCTTCCTTTAGACTATTATTATGACAATTTAAAATGCAGTTAGATGGGGCGCCTAGGTGGCTCAGTTGGTTAAGTGTCTGACTGCAGCTCAGGTCATGATCTTGTGGTTCATGAGTTTGAGCCACGCGTCTGTCTCTGTGCTGACAGCTCAGAGCCTGGAGCCTGCTTCTGATTCTGTGTCCCCCTCTCACTCTCTCTCTCTGCCTCTCCCCTACTTGCACTGTCTCTCTTTCTCTCTCTCAAAACTAAATAAACATTAAAAAATTTTTTTAAAATAAAATAAAATGCAGTTAGACATATTTCTTCCACTTTCTGTGATTTTATACCTCTCCCACTTATTTTTTTTTTAATACTATATATTTTCTTTCAAGCTCCGTTTGTTCTGGTTGCTCCTCCACTAAATCCAATGGCCCATAAACTATTCTTTCCACTGTGTTCTCAACCTCTACTCCATCTTTCTAACTTTAAAAAAAAATTTTTTTTTTCAACGTTTATTTATTTTTGGGACAGAGAGAGACAGAGCATGAACGGGGGAGGGGCAGAGAGAGAGGGAGACACAGAATCGGAAACAGGCTCCAGGCTCTGAGCCATCAGCCCAGAGGCCGACGCGGGGCTCGAACTCACGGACCGGGGCTCGAACTCACGGACCGCGAGATCGTGACCTGGCTGAAGTCGGACGCTTAACCGACTGCGCCACCCAGGCGCCCCTATCTTTCTAACTTTTAATCTCTGTTCTTTCCCTCTGCAATCTGGAAAGCTTATCAAAATTGACTTGCAGATCTTTTGTGGAGCAGGCATTAAGGAGGAGTCACCCACCCAGGGCCAAAATGAATTCCGGTGCTAGGACCAAGATAAACTCAGATCTCTTAAATCCACTGAGGGAAGTCACGAGGAAATCCCAAACACTTCACCTGTTCCATTTCCTAACACATGCAGCCCAGCGTCAGTCCCTGCCTTGAGTCTACCAGAACAAATCTCGTTATGTCCTTTATTTCTGTTTACATCTATCACCATAGCAAGCTGTAGCTCTCTATGTAGGCCCTTGTCTCCTTCCTGTTCCTTTACTATGCACCCTGGAATTCACAGTCCATCAGCAGCAAAGACTCCGAGATCCTCAACCTCTTCTCTGAAAGCACCTTTCACTGTCAAGCTCTACTTGAAATTCAGCTATTCCCTGATTTCACAGCTTCCACTAGAACCTTTTCAAAGCACAGCAGCTTTTTCCCAGAACCCTCATACAACTAAAGATAGAATCGGTGCTCTTCCTCCAGATTGCTGCTTCTAGTCCATTCTCTCTCCCGCCTTCCCAAAATCTCCCAGCTTTGAATCTCATAAAATTAAACTGCCTGCTGTCTTTATTACTAACATCTACCAACCCCTGGGTTACTCCCTCTCATCTCCTTCTTGCTAACATTGTCACTCTAACACTATTCTTGTCTTAATTTTTGCTGAATTCAATATACAGGTAGATAATCCTATTAATCCCTTGGGCTCTCCTTGGCTTGAATTCCTCTCCTCCAATGATCTAATCCTCCACCATTAAACCCCTCATCGCCACACTTTTAATGGACATTTTACCATTACTATAATTTACAATTCAACTTTATGCATTTTATTCTCCCCAGGTACACCTTTATACTCCAATATACCTTCAATCCCATCAGGACATCTGATTCATTGATGTTTTCCCTTTTTACTTCCCTGATCCCATTGATGTCCTCCCTTTCCTAAACCTTATCCAGCTTAAATATCACAGTCCATCATTATAATTACTCCTTTGCAAACAGATTTGACTTCCTTTCACCTCTCTTATTTCATTGTATTTGGCCTGACTACAACCTAGTTAACATCAACCCTCTTATGTGCCTGTGCAGTTGAATGTGGCTGCACAAAACCATACAACCAGAGACTAATATCATTTAAAATTCATGACTATGAATCTCAAGTAACCCTTTAAAACTGCCCGGGAAACATACTCTCCTCCATTTATTCTCCCATGCTACCACATGACTATTTCATACCTTCTCCTATTTCCTGAAATCCCCAACAGCTCCCCGTCAACCTTTCAGCTGATGAACCTACTTCATATTTCACTGACAAAACTAAACCACAGACTCCCACCACCACATCTATCCATCTACCAGCATCTATGTCCACTTATTCCCATTACAGATACCCTACAAGTAAGTGCTCCATTAGAACAAACCCCTCCACTTGTGCCCCCGATCCCAAACCCTCTCACCCACTCAAGGTCTACTACGGCAATGCCCCCTCTTTGTCCTAGATTACCAATTTTACCCCTCTACTAAATTAGTCCTATTAGCATACAAACCTGTTGTAATTCCTTCCATCTTGAAAAAAAGTCTATCCTGACTGTCCTCCCTTTGTATTTGGCTCTTCCCTCAGATATCTACACAGCTTTCAACTCACTTCCTTCAAGTATTTAGTCTAACATCATCTCAAAGAAGCTTACACTGACAATACAGATTTAAAATTGCAACCTGACCTCTACCATCACCACTTGTGGCCCTCCCAATCTTCCAATCCTGCTCTATTTTATTTTCCATGGCACTTATCACCTTCTAATGTTCTATATTATTGATGTATTTATTACATTACTAGTTTGTCTTCCCCCATTAAAATGTAAATTCCATGAAGGGCAAGTCTTTATCTAATTCTCGGAGATATTCCAAGTGCCTAAAACAAAGCCTAGCACATGGTCAGTGCTCAACAAATACCCGATGAGTGAATGAGTAAGTATGGGTCCATCCTTCACTACTTCTTATACCATTTTAAGTTCCACTACAGCACTGTTTCAGGGCATTCCTTTCCTAACTCTGCATGTCACTATTTTTATCTTAGTCTCCTGTCTTATTTTACTGTTGATCATTCGTTTCTTATTCTCTCAATTCACGTCTTCCTCAACTCCACTCTCAGCCAAAGCAAATACTAAATTTACTTCCTTCTCCTACAGGAAATCTTTTATAAACATATGACTTTTCTTGTGAATATAATTACTTTTTTTTTATTAAATATAGGTTTTTTTTTTCATAAGCACTATTCTAATTCTTCCATATCTATTTTTCAACCTAGTATTCACTCAAAAACAGATAAATTCTCCAGTAAATTCTGCTTGAGTGCTTCCCTTTCCACCCAGATTTAATTAGAATTGTATCTTCAGATCTAAAGATAAAGAGCTGGCTAAAAGCAGTTTTTATTATTCTTTCTGTGCCCCAGGAACTTGAGGGAGATAGGAAAGGAAATGAACACTTGGGGCTATGGATATTCCCCATATGAAATCTTCAGCTGTGTTTGGAAAAGATGAAGTGCTTCCACATCTAATTTTTTCTCTGGCTCAGCTTCTACTCCACATATACATTGTGACTATGTCCAACTGTCTGCTTAGCACTACGACCTTCTAAATTAATTAGGAAGGAACCTTGTTCCCTTATGACAAATCTGCATCAAAAGAAGCCCAACAACTCAGTGGTGTTGTTCACACTTAGACCCTCTCTTATAATTACTTTTGAACCCTCACAAAGGGAGGGGTTCTAAGATCACAGGCTTTGGACCCAGACTTCTTGACTTTAAATCCCACCTTCGCCACTTACTCTGATGTTTCTTCATCCGTAAATAGAAATACCCACATCTCATTAGGTTGCTGAGCATTAAAGATTAATATATTTTAGTGTATGTGCTGCCGAAGCGAGCACTAAAGATTAATATATTTTAAGTGCTTAGAGTGGTGTCTAATACATAAGAAAAATTCCATGGAATTTTATTCCATAAATGGAATGTTTCTTCTTCTTCTTCCTTCTCCTCCTCTTTGTCTTGCCTCCCACCTTTATCTATAAAATTGGAAATGTCAGTAGAACTATGTCAAGATTTCCTCTACTTACAGTGACACTGCAGCACTTTCTCAAGAAGGGGTTTATGAGTAAATGCTTCATATAGTCTTTCAATCTAATCCAACCTGCACTGCATCTAACAGAAACCCTTTGCTAATTCCTAATGCAGATGTAAATTTTTCCACATTCTTATACTCTTTTGGTCTGTCAACTGGTTTACACAAGAGTGTACCTACATAAATGTTTATTTCTTAAAGCTCTCTGGAATCACTTACTTAGTTAAAAATAGACTTCTCATTGGTATATCATGTATTAATTTCACAGGAGCCAGGAACATTTTTTTCAGCACAGACATGAGCATATCATAGAGTGTAATAAACACTGATCTACAATACCACATAAAAGAAGAACAAAGAATTCAGTCACTCACGATGCTCCTGAATTCATGATGCAGCTCTTTGCTCCACAAAAACAATCTCTGCCATCATCATGATTCATTCCAAGGTTATGACCCAACTCATGAGCAACAATGGATGCAAAGGTCTCCACTGTGATTTGCCCAAACTGCCCAAACATAGGAAAAGTATTAATTAGGTTTCTGAACAAAAAGGACATGTTTTGTTTCTCAGATTATTTTTTTCCACAAGAGGAAATTTATCAGTCACTACAATGGTGACAGTCTTTATATAAATCAAGCATCTAACATCAGTCTTCATATATTTCAGTAGGAAACTGATGTGACTCAACATACTGATTATGGATATAGATCCTTTAAGCAACAGACCAATTAGCACTAATAGATTATGTGCAATGATTTATGGGAAAACAGATTCATGGTTCTAATTTAATTTTCTTAAATGGCATCTCAACTTCCTTGTCCAGAAAGAGTGAGGAGCTGATAAACATATAATATTAGAAAACTTAATCGAGTCTCTAGGGAAAAAAACACATCTACCATTTCTACCCAAAATTTTGTTTTAAGGAATAGGGGAGGAAGTAATGCAGAGAAATGCTTGACACTGTCCTAATGCAGTGTCCAAAGTTAAATATCAAGAACAAAAACGTACCACATTAATCCCACCTGCGTGGCTCCTTGAACACACTGTTCCCACAAATGCCATTCCTGCAGTCCCACCAAAACCTTTCTTCCTAAATGAAAACAAAAGGTTAAAGTTAGAACATATACTTGGTGTGGAAAAGGAACACACTGCCTTTATTTCTTTGGGTAAGTTTAAACTGGATTGGTAGAACCTACAAAAACTGGAAGAAAAATGGCAAAGATAACTAACATTTTAAAATCAGAATACAGGGGCATCTGGGTGGCTCAGTCAGTTGGGTGTCTGACTTCAGCTCAGGTCATGATATCACAGCTCGTGAGTTCAAGCCCCACATCAGGCTCTGTGCTGACAGCTCAGAGCCTGGAGCCTGCTTCGGATTCTGTGTGTGTGTGTGTGTGTGTGTGTGTGTGTGTGTCTACCCTCCTCCGCTCATGCTCTGTCTCTCTCTGTCTCAAAAATAAATAAACATTTAAAAAAATTTTTTTTTGAAAAAAAAATCAGAATACAACTGGGGCACCTGGATGGCTCAGCTGGTTAAGCGTCCAACTTCGGATCAAGTCATGATCTCACGGTTCATGGGTTCAAGCTCTGTGTTGGGCTCTGTGCTGACAGCTCAGAGCCTGGAGCCTGCTTCGGATTCTGTGTCTCCCTCTCTCTCTGCCCCTCCCCCACGGTGCTCTGTCTGTCTCTCAAAGGTGAATAAACGTTAAAAAAAAATGTTTTTTTAATCAGAATACAATTAAGTCTTACTTCATTTTTATTATCAGAGAACGAGATCAACAACACAAATTCATTTTTTCGAACAAATGAAGATATGTTTTAGATCCCAAGCCAAGTTTTTCTCTTCCCTCGAGGTGAAAAATCTTCCAAAAACGCATTACAATTATCTTTTCAAAAATTCTAATGAGGAGAGACAGGTAACACACTCAATGAATATATGTACACAAGAGGCTTCAGGGCAGGAAGCACATGGAACCAAAGAACCACAGTGGCCTCCATGTGGTTCCCAATCATCCCAGACACGCTCATATCTCAGGACCAATTTTCTCCACCTAGAACTCTTTTGACCAGTATATATCCCTAACTCATTCCCTCACCTCTTTAGGTCTTTAGTCAAAAGTCTTCCCATCGCGGCCTTCCCTCACCACTCCAACCTCACTCCTCCAATACTTTTTTTTTTTTGACAGGTACTCAACTATTGAATAAAAAAGCATAATAATAACAACACAATGTATTTAAGCCTTCACAAGTGCTTCACAAAAATAATATCATTCGATCCTGAAACCTTACTACATAAAAATCACTGTACCCACTGAACAGATTTAGAAACTGAGGCTCAGGGAAGTTGTATCTTTACTGTTAGGTAACTGGAGCTTGACGTAATGCTATCTGAGTCCATATTGACTGCCCTCCATAACTATACCATCCTGGCCCTTTCTTCCCTGTAAGGGAAGCAGGTAAGCAGGCTCTAATTAGAGAGAAATGCAAGAAAAGAAATGTATCTTCATGGCACCAAGAGCTGAGCCTTCAGTGCAACAAATATTGTGGCTACTAAGTTTCTTCAAACATTTCCTAGGTTCTAAGTCAGAATATGAGCTTCAATGGTTGTCACCTTAACCTTCCTGGGAGACATGCACCTACAGGAAAAAAGAGGTACTTATTCCTTCACATGATGACAAAAAATCAGAAACCAAGAGAGTGTGTTGTATGTCTGGGTCCATCATCACAAATTTACATATGACAGAGGTCACATGACATGCCCAAGCTCACAAAGGTTCTTTCTGTACCAGTCTTCACAAACAAGCCAAGGTAGGCAACTCCTTCCAGTGATAAAGGCAGATGCCAAAACCTTGGCTTTCAGTGGCTAAAACAAAGGCAAGGAGATGGAGAATTCAGCCTCATGCATCAGCTCAGGCAGTGCCACTCAAACTAGGGGAAAGGAACAGTAATTTTTTCTTTAATATCAAATTCATTGCAGACCAATACTTCATTTTGCCACTTTTTTACTTGAACTATTACCGACATATTAGTTTCAGGGCTACAGCACAGTGACTGAATAATTATACACATTATGAAATGCTCACCACCGTAAGTGTAGTTACACGCTTCCAATACTTTTACTTCTACCTCCCCTGCTTTATTTTTCCTCCTTACCACTTGCTAGTATTTAATACATTATACACACTCATTTATCTCATTTATGGCCAATCTCCATCACCAGAATATGGACTCCATGAAAGCAAGAACTTTGTCTGGACAAAAACAATAAAACTGTATTATTTTCCTTACAGAAAAGTCTAGAAAGTGTAAATTAACCCATATTAACAGGAAAAAGATTAGCAGTTGCCTGGGGAGGGAACGTTTTTGGAGGGGAAAGGAGATTGGATTACAAAGGGGCCAAGGAGACTTTTAGAGGGACTGGATGTTTATTATCTTGATCATGGTGACAGTTAAGTGGTTATATACATAAGTCAAAATTCATCAAAATGTACACTTTAAATATGTGCAGTTTAATCTTCATCAGTTTTACCTCAATAAAACTGCTTAAAAATTTAAAACAGTTTGGGGCACCTGGGTGGCTCAGTCAGTTAAGTGTCCAACTCTTGATTTCACCTCAGGTCATGATCTCACAGTTTGTGAGTTTGAGCCCCATATCAGGCTACGTGCTGACAGCATGGAGCCTGCTTGGGATTGTCTCTCCTTCTCGCTCTGCCCCTCCTCTGCTTGCTCCTTATCTCTCAAAATAAATTTAAAATGTTAAAAAAAATTGTTAACATTTTAAAAATAGAGAATTTTTGCCTACTTTATTCATTGCTATCCCCAGTGCCTAGCATATACACCTATAAATATAAATGAATGAATATATCTTTCTCTGGGGCATCTGACCAGCAAGGAGAAGAGGACCAGAGATACTGACATAAAGAGATGGCCAAGGAAAACACTTTAGCCAGATCACCTCTACTTAATGCCATAGTGTCCAAGCCCCACTCATGTACTCAGTGCTTCCAAAAGGCTCTTTAGTATCCCATTCTTAACCAAAAACACAACCAGAAGTCAACAAACATTTGGGAAATGCCTCTAACATTACAGATGGATACCAGATAGAGAAGAAAAGATACCTTGGTAGGTTTGGTTGGGCAAGGTATGGAGAATGTGCTAGAGGCCTGTTCTTTCTGGCCCTTTGTGAATTAGAAGGCATGCTCACTGCCAGGATACTTGCAAGTGCCATATTACTAAAAATTAATAAAAAGGTCACGACCCAGGCTTTGTGAGTATAGGGCTATAAAAAATTATTTTGGCATTTTCAGTGCCTTGCTCTAAATTAACTCCCATAACAAAAAAAGAAATCAAAGGAAATTTCTCCTTGGAAAAAATTATGAGTTTTAGGTACTCTTGACACTGAAGGAGGCAAAAATATATAAATTAGAACATTTTTCTGCAAGAAGCCAGCCTATCAAGTTAGAAAACGTTTTTTAGGAGGTTGTGGGAAATAAAGAGAAATAATAGCTTTATTATTTTGCCGGGCAAAGGATGCTACAGCAGGCTAAGGCCTTCAAAACTGCAAGCACTCAAGCCAGAAAACTTAAAAAAATTTTTTTTAATGTTTATTCATTTTTTTGAGAGAGAGAGAGAAAGAGAAAGACAGGGAGGGAGAGAGAGGGAGAGAGGGAGAGAGAGAGAGAGAGAGAGAGAGAGAGCAGGGGAGAGGGAGACACAGAAACCAAAGAAGGCTCTAGGCTCTGAGCTAACAGCACAGAGCCCACTGCAGGGCTCAAACCCATGAACTGTAAGATCATGACCTGAGCCGAAGTTGGACACTTAACCAACTGAGCTGTCCAGGCGCCCCTCAAGTCAAATAACTTTTAAGAAGGATGAAATGTTTTAAATAGTTTTAATTTTTTTTAACATTTATTTATTTTTGAGAGACAGAGAAAGACAGAGCATGAGCAGGGGAGGAACAGAAAGAGAGGGAGACACAGAATCTGAAGCAGGCTCCAGGCTCTGAGCTGTCAGCACAGAACACAATGTGGGGCTCGAACTCACGAACCATGAGATCATGACCTGAGCCGAAGTCAGACGCTACCCGACTGAGCCACCCAGGCATCCCTTAAATAGTTTTAAATGAGGGTTTTGCTGTAAGTTTTGGAATGTGTTTGTATTAAGTGAGTTATATAAGTTTAAGTTTTATTATGGTACCATGAAGATGCTGTGTAAAAGAAGAAAATTTTTAAAACATGTATCAGTAATATCTCAAAGAGAGCAAAAAAAATTATTATATCCATGAAATCAGTACTTGATTATATAAAAAAATTAAAAGGAACAAAAAGATCTACTGAACATTAAAAATAAGATAGCAGAAATTTAAAAAACCCAATAGAAAGCTTAGAAGAGAACAAAGAATAAACATAAAGAGGATCAAATCATCTATAAAATAATTTGAAAACAATTCTTAAAATTGCAGGACATGAGTTTCAAGACTGAAATGACCCACTAAGAACACAGCAGGATGAGTGATAAAAGACCTACACCGAAGCATATCATCAGGAAAATTCAGAAGCCTGGGAACCAAGAGAAGATCCTACAAGTTTCCAGAGAAGGAGGAAAACAAACCTATAAACAAAGGATCCGTTATCAGAATGGGTTAAGGCTTCTCAACAGTGATACTGGAAGTCAAAAGACAAGAGCCATGCCTTCAAAATTCTCAAGGAAAAAGATTGCATGCCTAGCATTTTACACACAGCCAAAGAATCAAAAAGTTACAAGGCAAACTGTAAAGCACACCGTGGAAAGACTGAGTTACTCAGGCTCTGGGATGATACGAGGTCACATTGATGTAATTCTTAAATTCTCTTCTGAGACGGTAAACACATTTTCTGACATGTAAAAAGCCAAAAGTTTTTTTCTTTCCATATATCCTTTCATAAGAAGAAACTAAAAAACATGCCACACCAAAGTGAAAGAGTAAATCCAAGAAAGAGGAATGACATGGGACAAAGGTGACAGGGAATCCAACACAGAAGAGAAGTCTCATTATCTTAGTGTAACTTGTGAGGTGTCATACAAAGTTCTCCTTATGCAAATGAACGCTCAAAAACCTTAAGAAAACATGATTCTAATAGAAAAAGATAAGCAAAAGTTATTCTGACCACTTCATTAATAGTACTTTTTTAAAAATCACTTACAGAACTAGCTGTGCACTGTCATGTCTCCGACGTGTTATGAGAAACTTTTCCCGCCACTGTACAAAGTTCCCCAACACATCACCAGCACCTCCAATTATGTTGATCAGGTTTCCATTTGTCCAAATCTCCAGCCCAACTAACACAATTCGAATATTCAACATAATATACATCTAGAAAGAAAACAGAAATGGAAGTATATAAAATATATTAAAGAATATGAGACTATCTTTAAACTTATGATGAAATAACACAACTACTTAAAAACATTTCCTTCAGTATAATGAGATTCTAATCTCTCAAGGGTCTCGGTTTCCCCATTCATAAAATAAAAGTAACAGAAGTTCAAAATCCTTTTTTATCTTCCATTCCAAAATCTGACAAACTGAAAATTTTAAGTTTTTGGTAAATTTGGTTTCCAAATTGCCCTCAACTAATGCAAGTCTATTTACAGTCTGTATGTTATCTCACTTAATGTAAATATTCATACACTTCACTGCAGGACTATCAATGAGTTTGATAACAAAGTGCTACCACAAGATCCTATTAGAGGTGTTATGCAATACATGGTGAACCATATTACCTTTCTAAGTTTTTATCTAAAATTCTAATTACACGCACCCCAAAGATTTCAGATAATGCACTAAGGAACCCATTTTTATTTTATAGAGATACTGTGAGGAATAAAGGACAATAAATATAAAGCACTTGTCTCATATTATAAATACTCAATAGAACGCTATTGTCCTCATCATTATTATTAAGCGTGATATTCACATCAGGGAAAAAACCTTATAGGTGAAATGATCTTATAAGAACATGTATCTAATTCTTCAGTATCTCTCAATGGGTGAACATACTCCAAAGTCTCAAACCAAATTTCTCTCCTTCCCTCCTTCCCTCTTGCTCTCCCTATTGCATTCTCTCTCTCTCTCTCTCCCTCTCTCTCTCTCCCCCCCCACCCTCTCTCTCTCTCTCTCTCTCTCTCACACACACAGAGTCATATCATGATTTCAGAGAAGGAGGCAGCCTTAATCAAAATAAGATTGAGTACAAATTCAAAGATCTTTTCATAAATGCCAAAGTACCTTAGCCTATCTACCCTGAGAATAAAATAGATCCTAATATGAAAGAAATCTCTTGCTTGTCTCCAAGTCTTTGTACAATCATACATTCCTTTCAAACATAAAAAATGTTACAAAACAATCTAGAAAGCAAACCCCTGAAATGAGACAATTTTTTAATTCTGCTCTGAAACTGTGAAAAGACAGGCTAGAATAATCCCAGTGAATAGAAAACACAACTTACACTATCCAAGTAGTTTGCTAAACGGATCATCTCTTCTCTCACCGCAGTCTGATTTCTTCCCATCATGTCATACTGAAAAGCAAGAAAGGAAAATCATTTTCACCAAGTAAGTTATGAAAAAATTTCTATAATCTGTTACAACGAAGATAAGAATCCCAAATATTTCCTCTGAACTAAAAATGGAGGCATTTAGACATTCACCTGCATTTTAAATTAATAAATCTAAGGGATACATTTTAGTCTTAAATACGAATAAAAGAAAAACAGGTTCAAGTGTGAAATAAGTAATAAGACTTATTATTACTGAAGTCTTTATTCACTCCAAATTAGCATAGTTTTAAAATGAATTTTCTCTTTAATGTTCCTTTTACTCATTTCAATGCAAAAATGTTTTCAAAACTAAATTTTATAAAGGTAGTGTTTAAAACAATCAAAATGCAGGAAGCCTGGGTGGCTTAGTCAGTTTAGTATCTGACTCTTGATTTTGGCATAGGTCATGGGATCAAGCCTCACATCGGGCTCCACACTGAGTATGGAGCCTGCTCAAGATTCTCTTGCTCTACCTCTGCTCCTCTCCCCTACTCAAACTCAGGCTCTCTCTCTCTCTTAATGAAATGAAATGAAATGAAAAAAATAAAATGAAATACATAAAAAATAAAACAACCAAAATGCACAGATAAAGGAATAAAAACAATTTAACAGATTTTCTGACCTTTTTTTCCCTTAGGCTAAAGACATTATCAGTAAATAACTTCTAAACTCTGGGCTAAATTAATAATGAGAGATTAACCAATGTTTACCAATAGAGACATTACATGTAGACAAAATAGATATTTAAAAGTTTAACCATATTAAAACAAACAGTTGATATGACCTATTCTTTTCTTCAAGACCTGGCTAAATTCAAATGTCTTTTTTGTTTTTAAGTTTCATTTATTTATTTTGGGAGAGACAGAGACAGCATGAGTGCGGGAGGGGCAGAGAGAGAGAGGGAGAGAGAATTCCAAGCAGGCTCCATGTTGTCAGTGCAGAGGCCAACACGGGGCTCGAACCCACAAACCAGAAGATCATGACCTGAGCCAAACCAAGAGTTGGATGCTTAACCGACTGAGCCACTCAGTCGCCCCAATTCAAATGTCTATTTTAACATTATTTTAATATGACCAACTAAATAACAAAAAGAAAATTTTAAAAGAATGTATGGTTTTGTTCTAAGATAAGAGCATTAATATCAGAATATATCAGATCTTACCAGTTGGGCATTTTATCATGATTCTCCTAAACAAAAAATCTAATATACCTGACAAGGTTTGATTTAAATGGAACCATTCTTATTTTGAACCAGTTTCCAGCAGTACATAACAAATCTATCTGGAATGAGTAATAAATAAAAACATCTCAAATCTCTATTTTTGTCACTTGTGCAAACATTCTCCAGAAACTTTTTATCCACTATCTGGTGCAAAGTTCATGCTTCGTCATACTCCCTGTGCTTTTTCCATCTACCACTTGAGAGTTAGGAACTTATAATGAACAAATCTGAATACATTTCTATCTATTAATAAACACAGCTTATTTATTTCCAACCTACACACAATAAGAGGTTTTTCTTAAACCATAAAAATCCTCTAAACTGTCTCTGCAGCTTACAGGAAGGAAACTGCTAATATTGCTAAGTTTCTACAAACAACCTTTTCACACAAACAACAAAGCTGACAGTAAAAGTCAGACAAAACATTTAAAATAATCTATATGTTAAATTAAACAGCAGCTATATCTAAAACTGATAATCCTGTAAATGCTGAAATAGACCTAGTACTTAGTTAAGTTAAGCACAATTCTTAAATATCAATAAGGAAAATCCCTGGTGTTATCCTGAACACAGAAATTAATAGTAAATACTAAGATCAAGTACTCTCCTCGATTCCCTTCTAAAGCATGCCATGACTTGGAAGTTTTCCGTCTCTTAAAGGGAAGTACAGGTTAACTGAAATTCTAAAAAGCAAAGCAATTTTATTAGGCAACAAAGTAGTATCTGATTAACTGGTTTTTCAACACAATCCTTTAAAGTCATCTGAAAAGGTGACACTAACTAAAAGGCAGTACAGTTACACTTAAGAAATTAAGCAAATCACCCAAAAGAACAAAGGGGGGGAAATCACCAGTACAAAATAGTTAGATGTACTCTCATTCACTACATTTGGCTTCTGGGGGGATTATGAATATCAAGCATGTTTAAAGGACGAAAGTCACTCTAGTTTTAAATTACATTTAAGAAAAATCAACACAAATATATCACATTTTATGTTTCTTTCATGGGATGCTCACTTCTCATCTGCTTTTCATGAAAAAGAAGAAAAACTGTCACCAATCCTACCCTTTCCTTGTCTACGACAATGAACAGCTCCACATAGCGGGTCTGTGGCAGGATAGCTCTTCTTCTCTGTCAAAAACACAAACATCATAAAGGCAAAAAACAAACAAACAAAAAGTTATAACACTACATGATTTTTATATATAGTGGTCTTACCCTAATCTCTAGTCCCTTAAAACATCATACGATTAGTTTACTTCACACAGATCAGTAAAGCCAAAAACGTGTTGCTGTTGTTTTAAGTGGTAACTGCTCTCTGTACTAATCTCAGAAAAATCCTAGGTAAAGATAATATGAGGTATTCAGGTTTCCAAGGAGAATTACTGATTTTCTAATATTGAAATTATACACATTCACACACACTTTAATGGGAAACCCCATTACTGTGTTAAGAGTGGAAAAAAGAAATATAATAATTATAATATTATAAGAATATAAGAACCCAGAGCAGAAGTAAGGACAAGGTTGCCACTTCAAAAAGTGACTAATTCTGTGATTTTCAGAAATTCATATATAGTGCAGAATTGGGCAAAAACTTGACTGTTTTCCAATGATTAAAGCTAAAAGAGTGGACGGCTAGAGAGGCAATAAAAACAATGCCATAAACTGGCACAAGCCTTTCCCAACCCAGCAGCACCATGACACATATAGAAAGGCACAGATAACTGTAGCTGACCTATTCCTAGAAACACCTGGGTCAACGAGACCCTTGTCAAGAGTAAGCAGCGAATTCTAGTGAAGACTCAAAACTGGGATACGAGTGTCCCTGCAAGACATCTGAAATAAGTCATAATGCCTGATCTCTCTCTGTTTCTTCAATCTAGCACTCAAGGATCCCCATTCTGTTTGTGTAAAAGGTATCTAAATAAACTGCTCTCTGAAAGACAGTGTAATGGACTATAATGCAGCAGTGGTAAAAAATACGTATATAAGTATCGTTTAAGATCTAAGCCCTAATTTCTAAAACACATAGAAGCTTGACTATGTTCGACTTGGTGGAAGGAACTGCATCTTTTTATTCCCCAGTAGCTACCACAACATCTGGCACATAGTTGGCAAAAACAAAACAATAATAAGTATTGGTGTGATGCAAAAATACATGATTTTTTAACACTTTAGTCTGGGCCATGAAGAAACATATTTCCTTACTCGAAGTAGCTGAGTAATCCTAGGAGGCTCTTCTTCTTCATAGTCTGTGGTTTCTTTCTCTATATCCTTGTTGGAAACCCCACATTTCAGAGGCTCTTTGTGGACATGATCCATTCGATAAAAGATGTGCTCAAAACGAGAGCTATTTTGTAGGGGTTCAATCCCGTAACTCACATTCTCTATATGTAGCATTCCTCTAAGTGTCGCATTACGCGTACACAATTTTTAAGAATGAAGAAAATAATACACAGGAAAAGAAATTAGAAAACCCGAAATCAAGTCCCAGTGCTTAACATGTTTAAGAAAAGAACAGTCCAACAGTCTAAAGAGTGGATGACAAGAGAAGCAATGAAAATAATGCCATAAACTCGAATGAGTTAATGAAAATACACTAGAAGAGGCACATGCCTCTCTCAACCCAGCAGCACCATGACACATGTACAAAGGCACAGTGCCCACAACTGTAGTTGACGTATTCCTAGAAGCATTTTGGTCAAAGGGACCCCTGTCAAGAATAAGCAGGGAATTCTAGTGAAGACTCAAACAGGGAGTCAGAAGAACATCTGAAATAAAGTCCTAATGCCCAATCTCTCTGTTTTTCCAATCTCAGACTGTTGGTTTGTTTCTCTATACCATGCTACCTAGAGAAAAATACTAGGTTTTAGAATCACGCAGACCTAAATATAAAGCTCAAGACTGCTACTTACTAACGTCACTCCCCTGAAAGTCAGTTAATGTCTCCAAGTGACTGCTGTATAATGGAAGGCAATACAGAGGAGTGGCTAGAAGTATGGAGTCTGGAGCCAAAGAACCAGAGTTTGAATCCCAAAAGTTTCCTACTAGCTACGGGATTTAACACCTCTTCTTTATGTTCCTACTAGCAATGATTTAACACCTCTTCTCTACGTTACATTCTACGTGGGGCTGTTCTGGAAACGAAATTATTTAATAAGTGTGAAATACTTAGCACATTGCCTGGCACACAGTAAGTGTAAGTGTTATTACTTAAATGGAGATAATTATAGCCATTTATACAGCTGGTTTGATAATTAAAAGTAATATTTATTAGTTCAATCAATCATGTAATCAACCAAACAGCACAGCATCATATTGCCAGGCCCTCAACAAATGTAATTTTAATATTATTATCACTTTACTTCATATGTGGTATAATTTCTCTAAATCCCAGTTTGCTTAATCACCTAAATATGGAGATAATGAGCCCCTTTTCCCAGGCATTGTGAGACTTAAATGAAATATAGGTGAAAATTGTGTATACATAAAGTACTACACAGACTTAAAGTATGTTTTTTTAATAGCAAAAATTACTTAGCAATCTCAAAACAACGAAATTTTCTCTTTGGATATTGAAACTCACTACTGTAATATTTTCTTAAATAAACATGCCAAGAATGATATCTGATACATAGCTCTAAAGACCTTCAGCAATACCAAAGTAAATCTAATATTGTTAATTCCCCCAAATGACTTGATTTGGAAACAGAGATAGGGAAAGGGGTAAGAAATAGAAGGAAAAAAATGATAAAGATAATTCCTTACCTGAGTCCAAAACAGTCGCTCAGAGCAATGGATGAATTATAAACTCCCTCCACATAGCCCCGATAATGACAATGATTCTAAATGATAAAAACTGTATTATCTTCAAATACTGTTACATTGCTAAAATCATCATAGAAATTATAGAGCTAATAAAATTATTTCAGGTCAGTAAACTAACAATTTTGTTCATATCACTGGCATCTTATTACATGGCATTCTTTGGATTATCTTCAGATTATCTACTGCCCTCCTATACAAGGATACAAATATTTAGGCAGATTTCCAGAGGATACTAAGCACAAAGAGCTCTATCCCAATAACCATTAAGCCTAGAAGCAGAACAAGACACCATTATATCATGTTTAACATTTTTTTTAATGCTTATTTTTGAGAGAGAGAGAGAGAGAGAAAGAGAGAGAGAGAGAGTACGAGCAGGGGAGGGGCTGAGACAGAGACACACAGAATCCAAAGCAGGCTCCAAGCTCTGAGCTGTCAGCACAGAGCCTGATGTGAGGCTCGAACTCATAAACTACAAGATCATGACCTGAGCTGAAGTCAGACACTTAACTGACTGAGCCACCCAGGTGCCCCATATCATATCTAACATTTTATATCACAGTCAATCCAAGAAGCAATAGCAGCCAAATGACACCTAATACAGAAGGGGACCTTATGACAAGCTAATGATGCCAAGGAGGAAAAAAATCAGTATGTGGTAAAAAAGTAATTTTGACCAGATGATTTTTTCTTCTTAACTATATATTGATTATATTATTATTAGTTTTACATTTAGCCATCTTAAAAAAACCAAAGAGCCTTTATCCTTAATTTTGAGGAAGAAATTGGCCAGTGGAAACACAAGCATAATATCACTTACTAATATCAGATTTTTTTACTGCATGATGAGACCTTGTCCTCTTTAAAACAATTTCAAAGCACAAAAAAAAAAAAAAAAAAGCTAAGGTGGGTGGGGGAGGTGGTTGTTAGGCAACATTAAGATGTATCACAAGGCCTTAATATTTAAAACAGTACAGGGGCGCCTGAGTGGCTCAGTCGACTGAACGTCAGACTTCGGCTCAGGTCATGATCTCACGGCTCGTGAGTTCAAGCCCTGCATTGGGCTCCATGCTGACAGCTCAGAGCCTGGAGCCTGCTTCAAATTCTGTGTCTCCCTCTCTCTCTGCCCCTCCCCTGCTCTCTCTCTCAAAAATAAACGTCAAAAAAAAAAAAATTAAAAAAAAAAAACAGTACAGTACTGGTGGTGCATTGGGATAACAACCAGTGGAACAGAATTTGGGGACTTGAAATAGACCAAGTACACATGGAACTTTTTGTGATAAAAGTGGCATCTCAAATCAATGCGGCAAGGATGCACCTTTAAGTAAATGGTGCTCAGTCCACTTAGACATTTATAAAAGGATAAAATTAGATCGGTACCTCACACCATGCATAGGAATAAAATCTTAATGAATCAAGAGTCTGAACATTAAAAATAAAATCATATATAAAAACCAAAAGAAAACATGAGTGAATTCTTCTCTAACCTGGGTATAGAGAAAGGCTATTACTTGAAATATAGACGCAATAAAAGAAAAAACTGGGGCGCCTGGGTGGCGCAGTCGGTTGAGCATCCGACTTCAGCCAGGTCACGATCTCGCGGTCCGTGAGTTCAGGCCCCGCGTCAGGCTCTGGGCTGATGGCTCAGAGCCTGGAGCCTGTTTCCAATTCTGTGTCTCCCTCTCTCTCTGCCCCTCCCCCGTTCATGCTCTGTCTCTCTCTGTCCCAAAAATAAATAAACGTTGAAAAAAAAAATTTTTTTTAAATAAAAGAAAAAACTGATAATTTTTACTACATAAAAAGTTTTTCAAGCTTCTATATGGCAAGAAACACCAAAAAACAAAGTCAAAACACAATACACAAACTGGGAAAAAATATTTGTAACTTGTATCAGAGATACAGTAGCTATAAAGAACTCTTAAATATCAAAGAGGAAAGATTAAAAACCCAACAGAAGAGAGGAAGAAGTAAAACTGTCACTATTTGCACATGACATGATATTATATATAGAAAACCCTAAGGTCCCCACCAAAAAACTGTTAGAACTAACAAATGATTTCAGTAAAGTTGCAGGAAACAAAATCAATATAAAGAAATCTGTTGTGGTTCTATTCACTGATAATGAACTAGCAGAAGGAAAAATTAAGAAAACAATCCCATATCCATCAAAAAGAATAAATTACCTAGATACAAATTTAATTAAGGAGGAAGGTCCTGTACACAGAAAATGGTAAGATATTAATGAAAGAAACTGAAGATATAAATAAACAGAAAGATAATCCATGACCACAGATTGGAAGAATTAATATTGTCAAAATGTCCAAACTACTCAAAACAATCTTACAGATTCAGTGCAATTCTTATCAAAATTCCAATGGCATTTTTTACAGAAATGAAACAAATAATCCTAAGATTTGTCTGGGACCACAAAAAAACACCAAATAGAATAAAGACACTCCTTCCTCTTCTTGAGAAAGAAGAACAAAGCTAGAGGCATCATGCTCCCTAAGTTCAAACTATATTACAAAGCTATAGGAATCAAAACAGTATGGTGTTGGCATAAAAACAGACACATAGATCAATGGAACAGAGAGCCCAGAAATAAACCCATACATACATGATCAATTAATTTCTGACAAGGGAGCCAAGAATATACCAATCTCTTCAATAAATGGTCCTCCAGAGGGGCACCTTGGTGGCTCAGTTGGTTAAGTCGTGAAGACCATCACGACTTCAGCTGAGGTCATAGTCTCACAGTTTTTGAGTTCGAGCCCACATCGGACTCTGTGCTGACAGCTCAGAGCCTAGAGTCTGTTTCAGATTCTGTCTCCCCTTCTCTTTGCCCCTCCCATGCTCATGTTCTGTCTCTCTCTGTTTCTCAATAATAAATAAATGTTAAAAATAAAATAAAATAAAATAAAATAAAATAAAAATAAAAATAAAAATTTTTTTAAATAAAAATAAAAAAAATAAATGGTCCTGGGAAAACTGGAGAGCTACATACAAAAGAATGAAACCGGACCACTATCTTACACCATACATAAAAATTAACTCAAAATTAGATTAAAGACAGCATAGTGACTACAGTTAATAATGCTGTATTGTATAATTGAAAGTTGCTAAGGGAATAAATCTTAAAAAGTTCTCACTACAAACACAAAAAAATTTTTAACTATTATCATAACAGATATTAACAAGACTTACAGTGGTGATCATTTCACAATATATACAAATATCAAATCATTATGTTGTACACCTGAAACTAAGGCAGTAAAATGTATGTCAATTATACCGCCATTTAAAAAACAAAATCTTAGAGGGACAACAGCAAAAGAAAACCCAGTGGAAAATTGGGCAAAAGACATAATTCACAAAAGAACATAAAAATGCCCTCACATACATGCAGATTTTCAATCTCACTCATGAAAAAGTAAGAATCCATGAGTCTGCACTGATATAAATAAATGAGAAGGGACATCTTTTCCTTACAGAAAGCACTAATTCATACGGAAGCACTAATGAAATTAAGAAATCACCATTTTAACAACCATCATAACCATTAATTCAGACAACTACTACATACTAACACTAGTGGGTAAAAATTTGAGAAGTAACAGGATATTTATATTAGTCTCAAACTGTCTAACCATAATATTAATTAAAAAGGCAAAAACAGTAACTTTATAGAAAAGAAACCTGGCAGGCAATTCCTTAACTAAATGATCAATGTTAATACCATCAGGAACAGCACAAATGCAGCCGCTGCTTCCTGACAGGATACACTGAGGACCATTCGGTATCACTTTGGTGGTATTCCTGCCAAAAGTACATAACCTGACTCTGATCACGAGCAAACGTCAATCTCAAATGGCAGGATGTTTACAAAAGTTGGCCTATACTTCTCAAAAATGCTATTGTCATGAAATACAAGGGAAGACAAAGGATTTCCAGATTAACGGAGGCTACAGAGACATGACCACTGAATGCAGCACAATAACATGGATTTTCTTTTGCTATAAAGTATATTATTGGGATGATGGACCAAAAAAAAAAAAAAAAAAACAAAAACAAAAAGAAAAATCATTAAGGTCTGTATATTAGAAAACAGCATCACTTCAATGTTAACTTCCTAATTTTGAGAATTGTACTTGATTAAATAAAAGAACTCCTTGTTTTTAGGGAATTAACAATGAAGTGTTTAAGGGTAAAGTGATACCATGTTTGCAATATACTCTTTAAAACTTTCAGGAAAAAAAATAGAGAAGAAAGAAAGGATAAAGCAAATGCAGTAAAATGTTAACATTTGGGGAATCTGGGTGAATGGGATGCATGAATGTTTTATATTATTCATGCAACTTTTCCTATAAGTCTGAAGTGGTGAAATTTAAAAAAAAATTAAACAATTTACACTAAAAATACAGGCTGAATTTCAACACTTTACAACTTTTTCTATTGTGGGGCAATTCACAACCACTAATGTTTTTCTTTCTAGTGCTTTATGTTAAAGTCTAGCTTTGATATTGTCTTCTTCTCACCAGAGAAAACTAAATACCTTCTACTATTACTAATGAGGTAGCATCTATGAGGTAATAATACTTGTAACTCATGGCACTCTAAAATTAAATGTTTCTAGGGGCACCTGGGTAGCTCAGTCGGTTAAGTGTCCTACTTCGGCTCAGGTCATGATCTTAAGGTTTATGAATTCGAGCCCTGCGTCAGGCTTTGTGGAGTCTGCTTCAGATTCTGTGTCTCCCTCTCTCCTCCCCTACTCATGCTCTGTCTCTGTCTGTCTCTCAAAAATAAATAAACGTTAAAAAGAAAAATTTTTTAATTAAATGTTTCTAGTTCCAATTATAATAGAAGCTCTCTTATTTGACATGACTGAAATCCATCACTTGGTTGCTTAATCTGCCAACTTGACAGTATTTTTTAAATAACTGGGTTTTATTAATAAATCTTTCCAAAGGCTCCAATGTACTTTAAAAATCTTATTTCATAAGTTTACAAAACATCTAGTTAAACTGCATGATTACAGTAAAGGTGCAAATGTCACAGTTTTGGAAATACACAAACTATAAGCAAAACACTCAACTAGGGAGAGGAGAAATACACAGAACTATTATAGAGCCACCTAAAAAAAAAAAAAACAACAACAACCTAGCCACAGCCCACAAGCCTTGGGCAGTCAATATACTTTTCATATGGAACAAAGAGTACTAATTAATTAAAGAAGTTAACTTTAGAAGTGTCTTAAGACACTTGCTAATACATTTGCAAGGTACCCCAAAGTTCTAACACATGGTAATCTGGAATTTTATTTCACACAGAAACTTGAATAAAGTGGTTATTAAAACTTAGTTTCTTTGTGAAAAATGGCCTTTGTGAAAGACACGAATGATAAAAACCAGGTAATAGCACTCATAAGGGAAAGCATTCATGTTTACTCAGTGTAATTTCATTGCATTTGATAAACAAAAGTAATGTCATTATAATATCTGACAATCTAGCCATAGGCCAAAAATTCCCAGTACCAAGGTTTTAATTGGTATCTCAAATCTACATACTTTCATTTATCTAAACAATACTAAAAACCAAGAAATAAGAAAAAGACTTCATCTGTCTTAATTTGTATTTTTCAATCACCCAAGAAAGCACAATTCCATAATAACACTTTCAGATAACAGTTGCATCAATTTCTATTGACTGAAATCTATTTTTAGCAGTTTTAAGCATTTATATTTTCAATAATAATAAATAATATTTATTGAGTTAATAATGGTCAGACTATCTGTTCTGAGTATCTTACAGGTATTAATTCATTTAATGGAGACACAATGTACAGCATAAGGATTATAATTAACAATATGTAACAACTTTGTATGGTGACAAATGGGAGCTAGGTTTGTTGTGGTGGTCATTTCATAACGTATATAAACTTTGAATCACTATGTTATATAGTGAAACAAATACAATATTGTAAGTCAACTACACTTCAATTTTTTTAAAAGTATTAACTCATTTAAGCTTTCCAGTAACTCCATGAAGTTGTAATTATCATTCCCATTTTAAGGTGAAGAAAATAAGGTACAAACAACTCAAAGTAACTTGACCAACAAATAAATGACAGAGCCAGCAACAACAACAACAACAACAAAAAAGAGCCAGGATTACATCCAAGCAGTGTGAAATTAATCTAAAACAAGGGTTTGCCTTCTATTTATTTGAAGTGCACTGCAAAAGTGCGTAACTGACATAAACAATTCAACCCAGCCAAACATTACAGAGCTTGCAGGAAAATAACACATGTTTAATGGGAACAAAGACTTCCATGGACACTCATGCAAAAGAAAGAAATACAGAATAGCTAACTGCCAAAAAGGACTGCAAAATGCTCTTCCCAAAAGACACAAAAAATGTTTATGCTCTAATTTAATAATGCATAAGGCCAAATTCAGCAACTACCAATTATTTTGAGTATTCCTGGCCAGTTCTGCCTTCAGAAATACTCTGTTCTCTGATGCAAAGAAGACCACACTTCTTTAGAAAAGAACTATTTTTAGTAAAAAAATTACAACATATAACAGCATGCAAGTGTTTGTTCTTTACTAAGTACTAATGGCAAATCAAATGTCTTAATAAGTAAGAGATGCTTTCAGGGAGATTAACTTCCAGCAAAAACAATTTTTTAGATTTTAAAATATAGCAAGCATTCATAAGGAGTAAGGATTACCATAAATAGAAGATTATTTCTTGAGCTTTAAAAAAAAACATTTGACAACTTGAGGACCTGGAGAACTGTAAAGTGCGCTCCAGTCCATGTAAATACACCCACCACACACCCCCTTCCCAGAACAACTCCATATATTATAATGTCAAGAGAGGCCCTGGGTGACTGTGCAATGTATATACATAGTCTTCTGTACCTGAATAGAACTAATTGTAAAATTATAATTATGTTAAATTCCAATATAAGATCAAGAGGAAAATGTTACCTGTACATCGGGATGGTCAGAGATCAGAACCCCTTCCTTGTTGTAGGTATAAACTACAAAATCTTGGGGCAAAAGGTCGCTGGAAGAGGAATAAAACATATCACTTAAAATTATTTTACCTACATACAACTAAGAAACAACTCATAAGGCAATATTCCTAGAACATATAAACAGGAACAAAAACTTTCATCTGACAAATTATTATTTAAAGGGAAAGCTATTATAAAACAAAAAGGTCATAAATAGACTCAAATCTGAAATCATGTGCGTTGCTTCCTCATAAAGAATGCTAGGCTGCCTATGTGTTCTAGTGGTCATAAAATGTTGGCTGCAAAAAATAAAAGTAATGTCTTTAAATTTTTCTGATACATCTCATAGGAAAAGTATAAATAAGGTTATGTACTTATCATATTTCTAGATGATGTACTCATCATGTTTCTTAGTAGAAAAATAAGTGCTTTTACTCTTTCCTAAAAGTCCTATATAAACGAGAAGCACTCACTGCTTTAACCTTGTAAGTAGAGAGGCAAAATCAGTGTCAGTTGGAGGAAACAATTACTGCTGATTGCTGAACTCCCTTGCATGTTAAGGGAGCTCAGTATTGTGAGAAAAGACAGGGTTATCTTCGTTAAAGAAAACAACTGTTCAGTGACACTTGTTAAAAATGGTAAGGCAGACTTTAAAATTCAGCTCCACTGTGATAAGTATAGGAACCACTGCAATGAGAGATAAAGGATCAACTACAAATACAGCATGGGCAAGTGGGAATTTATACCCAAGGGGCAGAGGTCAGTGGATAGGAAATTACTAACTGAAAATATCAGTGGTGAGGGGTGGTCTGGCTAAACTAACCTAACAGATTCTCGCTGAAGATAGGCCAGGGTGATAGGAAATCATCTGGGGGGTGGTAAAGGATGAGGAACCTGATCACACGTCCAGAGGGATCAGAAACCAGGGGGTTCTTGCTAAAACCAGATTTTATAAGGAAGTGCATGGATGATGTACTTAGGAAAAGGTTCAACCGCCTAAGGTTTGGTCAAGCAAAGAATGTTTGTCAGTCTCCCCTCTTGTTCAAGAAAAGAAGAGACATCCTTCTTTCCTCTGAACAATATAAATCCAGACAGAATCTGGAATCCTTTTGTTCATTAAGGACCAGCTGAATCATCTATTGGAACTTGGTAGTAAAGGACATTTGCTGGATGGTGCTAGCAGTCAGGCATTTAATGAGGACGGTTGCTATGAAAATAAAGACAAATAAACTCAGTTTCTGAATCCAGTGGGCAGCAGTCAAGGTTTTTAGATTTGAAATTCTCGAAGCATGTTTAGATGGTAGAGGATGGCACTGTCCATCCGACAAATCTTCCTGGTTGGAAATTTGAATGTACCCGGTGATGGCATCAGGCGTTCTGGTGAACTTTTTGAATGGTCCATACCAGAAGAGACAGGAAGGTTGCCCATATGTGAACTGTTGTGGTAAATTTTTTTTTTTGAAATTTATATCAATTTGTTCACCTTCTGCTTGTAGAGCTTCAGGAAAAGGGCAGTTTTAACTCTCAATGATTCCAACTCAGAAAGGAGAAAAACTAGAAATGTTAATTTGGAGAGTGGTAGCCAGATATTGGAGGAAACCAGAAGATTTCAGATTTGGTAAAAAAAAAAAAAAAGGCAAAATGTGCAAGATGGAACTGGCAAGGGTACATTGGAGTTTTCTACTGAAACAAACAAAAATATTCTCTCTACAGGCACCCTCATTTCTATCAAAGATAATCAAAGTAAGACTAATCTGTTTGCCAAGTGAGTCAAGTCTCATTAAACCTGCCCTGATTATTTACGTAAGTGCAGCAAAAACAGTGATTGGCCACACAGGTCCTTGTTTGAGTTTCATTTCCTGGAACATTTCATAAGGAATCTCAGATGGGACTTCTAAAAGCCTCCCAGGATGGGGCATCTGAGCAGCTCAGTCAGTTAAACGTCTGACTTCTGCTGAGGCCGAGATCTCACATTCCTGAGCTCAAGCCCCACATAGGGCTCTCTGCTGACAGCACAGAGCCCACTTTGGATCCCCTGTCTCCCTCTCTCTCTGCCGTTCTCTCTCTCTCTCTCTCTCTGCCGTTCTCTCGTTCTCTCTCTCTCTCTCAAATAAATAAAATAAAAATAAACATTTTTTTTTAAATAAAAAAATAAATAAAAGCCTCTCGGGCCTTAGAAGCCATCAGATTTTGCCTGCAGTGCCTAGAGGTATGGAGAATTCCTCTCTTCTCAAGGTTTTCAAAATACCCAGAGGTTCCTGGACCTGCCAGAAATGACCTTCCTTACTCAGCTGTAAGGCAGGAAACCCTGCAAGAGGCCAGGTACAGGCTGATTTTACCAAGGTGTGTGGGGTGACGGGAAGGTATAAAATTGGCTCCTTAAAGTCAACCTTAGCTCCTTAATGCTGTCTGATCATACTTGATTTGATGCATATCATTCTCAAATATGACATTCCAGTCAAAAACCTTAATAATACAACGAAGGTTTCCAATTGGATCCTCACAGATTCTCACTGAACTTCCACAAAAAACCACACTGCCATGAAAATAAGGATACTCTCTAAAAATTTCTAATTTCTGGAGGTCTTGGATAGGGAGAAAAGGTCAATGGTTCAATTCCATATACAAAAAGAAAAAGGTTTCCTGCAATCCCTATCAAAATAACACCAGCATTCTTCACAGAACTAGCAGAGCAAACAATCCTAAAATTTGTATGGAACCAGAAAAGACCCCAAATAGCCAAGGCAATCCTGAAAAAGAAAACCAAAGCTGGATGCATCACAAAATTCTGGACCTCAAGCTGTATTACAAAGCTGGAACCATCAAGACAATATGGTACTGACATAAGAACAGACACATAGATCAATGGAACACAATACAGAACCCAGAAATAGACCCACAAATGTATGGCTAACTAATCTTTGACAAAGCAGGAAAGTATATCCAATGGAAAAAAGTCTCTTCAGCAAATGGTGTTGGGAACACTGGACAGTGAAATACAAAATGAACCTGGACCACTTTCTTACACCATATACAAAAAATAAACTCAAAATGGACGAAAGACCTAAACGTAAGACAGGAAACCATCAAAATCCTAGAGGAGAAAACAGGAAACAACCTTTTTGACCTTGGCTGCAGTAGCTTCCTACCTCACATGTCTCCAGAGGCAAGGGAAACAAAAGCAAAATGAATTATTGAGACCTCATCAAGATAAAAAGCTTCTTCACAGAGAAGGAAAGAGTCAGCAAAACTAAAAGGCAGCCAACAGAAGAGGAGAAGATATTTGCCAATGAAATATCAGATAAAGGGTCAGTATCCAAAATCTATAAAGAACTTACCAAACTCAATACCCAAAAACAAAAATCCAGGGAAGAAATAGGCAAAAGACATGTCTTTTCCAAAGAAGACATCCAGATGGCTAATGGACACATGAAAAGATGCTCAACATCACTCATCATCAGGGAAATACAAATCAAAACCACAATGAGATACCACCTCACACCTGTCAGAATGGCTAAAATGAACAACTCAAGCAACAACAGATGTTGGTGAGGATGTGGAGCAAGAGGAACCCTTTTGCACTGCTGGTGGGAATGCAAACTGGTGCAGCCACTCTGGAAAACAGTATGGAGGTTCCTAAAAATATTAAAAATAGAACTACCCTACGGGCGCCTGGGTAGCTCAGTCAGTTAAGCATCCAACTTCAGCTAAGGTCATGATCTCATGGTTTGTGAGTTCAAGCCCCATGTCAGGCTCTGTGCTGACAGCTCAGAGCCTGGAGCCTGCTTTGGATTCTATGTCTCCCTCTCTCTCTCTGCCTCTCCCCCACTTGTCCTCTGTCTCTGTCTCTCTCTCTATCAAAAATGAATAAAATGAAAAAAACAATTCTTAATTAATAAAAAAAAAAAAATAGACTACCCTAAAACCCAGTAATTATACTAGTAGGTATTTATCCAAAGGATTAAGGAGTGCTGATTCGAAGGGGCACATGCATCCCAATGTTTACAGCAGCACTATCGACAATAGCCGAATTATGGAAAGAGCCCAAATGTCCACTGACAGATGAATGGATAAAGAAAACGTGATGGACTACTACGCAGTAATCAAAAAGAATGAAATCTTGCCATTTGTAACACATGGATGAAACTAGAGTGTATTATGCTAAGTGAAATTAGCCAGAGAAAGACAAATATCGTATGATTTCACTCATATGTGGAATTTAAGAAACAAAACAGATGAACTTAAGGAAAGGGAAGCAGAAATAACATAAAAACAGAGAGGGGGACAAACTATAAGAGACTCTTAAATACAGAAAACAAACTGAGGGTTGCTGGCAGAGTGTTGGGTGGGGGGATAGGCTAAATGGGTGAGGGGCATTAAGGAGGACATTTGTTGGGATGAGCACTGGGTGTTACATATAGGTGATGAATCATTAAATTTTACTCCTGAAATCATTATTACATTATATGTTAACTACTTGGATTTAAATTAAAAAAATAAAAATTTTAGAAATTTAAAAAAAGTTTTCCTTAAATTTGGGAAACAAAACATTAAAGAAGCAGGAATGTTTCAACAAAAAGTCATAAAAAAATTGTAATAATCCTCATCAGTTCATTCAGGCCCATGTAATTAAGTCTTGTTCTACTTAATCTTGTGTTAGCAGTTTTTATGAATCCATCAGTTTCTTCATTAGTTCTGACATTCTTACTCAATCCAATGGCAAGGTCTGAAAGTTTTTAAGTGATGCCATCAAGGAGCATTCTAACCTGTAGCTAATTATAATGCTTTCAGAGAAGAATCACAGTAACTGTCTGTGACAAAACACCTAAAATAGTTGTGGTTAAAGATCTGACAAGATTTCATTATAATGCTATTGACAAGGACATTTCGTTATTTCTGTGACATACAGCAATTTAAGGTAATAATTCAACAATGACAGTATTGATAAATTTCTATGAATATCATACAATTTCTGAAATAACCTGTAATAGTAACATATTCACACACATGTAACCTAAGAAGGCTTATCATCACTTATTTGACAATGCTTCCCATGTAATTTAACATATCACACGTAATTAGTTATACATCTCTCCTTTTATAAGAGACAAAACCCATGAGATTTTCCAAGGGTCATCTAGGAAATCTCAAAGTTAGTCTAAGGTCAAAAAGACTTCACTTAGAATCTGATATGGAGAAGTTGTCATGTCAGAAGGTTTGATCACTTGACTAAAGAAGATCACAGTCACTGTAAAACAATCCTTAGTCATCCACTTAACCAAAATCACAATTAAAAGATATCAAAGGCAAACACAGAAAGTTACATGGTTGTAAAACTTCTTAGCCTCTTACAATTAAGAAGACCTGGTTTTCTTCAATAGTCAAAGAACTGATCAACATAATATGAAGCACAAGAAATTATTTTAAAACACAAAATCTTGTTTTCCCAGGCATATTACTTAAAAGGTAAAGAAAATCAACTTTTTTTTACAACTTCTTATTAAGAGCAAACCAAAAGAAACTTTGCTGTTTTAACACTGAGAGAAAATCAAATAATGGTTTTACATCAATGTACTATTAGTACAAAGGCAAATTTTTTTAATTAAAAACAATTTTGTTTAATAATAAATACAAATAAATCCATCCAATCTTGGCCAACTTTGACCAGAAAAAGAAAGATTCCTTTTCTAAGGTTCCTTTTCCACAAATCTTACAAAATTTTTTTCTTATATCCATTCAGTTTTTCTCCTACTCTTTTCTTCTTTCTCATTCTGGAACAACCAGTCCATTCTACTTTCCAGTAAAATTACTCTCTTCTTCCCTTAACAAAAACGCGTCCTTCATAACTTTCCTCACCAAAAATACATCTTACTTTCCCTGAATACAGTTTTTCTTTACTATTACTATTCCTAGTAGTTTCATTTACATATATTGATTATATTTTTAACCATCTGAAACCCAAATTTTCAGTGAAAGTAGGAAGCAGACAATTGCAAACTCACATCCTATCACATACTCAACATACTATCATAATATAGCAAGTTTAAGAATATATCATTTCTATAGACATGTCTTTTTCATAGTACAACTTTATCACACTTACTTATAGACCTAAATATATTCAGCTTTTCTATACCATATTAAAAATGAGATACCAAAAGTAAAATAAAATTAATATTCAGCAATTAATGTCTCAATATTTCTCTAATTTGGAAATGATCTAGATGGTCAATAAATATCCATCTTTAACTTAGTATAGCTTTAATGTTTAAAGTTATGAAAAAGGTTTTGAAACTATTCTTAAGGAGAACTATCATAAAACAGAATGATCAATGAAAAGTTCATTTATAATCTTTTATTCCATTCATATCTATTTAGTTTACTTGATCTTAATAATTACACTTGAATTACCCATGAAAATTTCATAAGACATTAACTAAACAAAGCTAGCCATCCATCATCTTAAGTTATTTTTCCTGTTGACCGATGAAGTAAGTAAAAAAAAATCACAGAAGCAAACATCCTAAAGAATCTAAAAAGTTATTCATGATTCTTCTTTCTTTTCTAACTGCTGTGTTTGATGTGCACCAAGCAATTCCTTTTTATTATACATTTTGTTTTTAGGTTGGATTTATAGTTTATAATCTTAAACATCTAGTAGACACAAATTTGTCTGACTAGTAAACAGAGATAGAAAAAAACTTTGTATCTGCAACTCTGACAACTCTGAAGTAGTCAGAGTTTATCAATAAGTTTAGCAATAATTTTAAAGCTAGCTTTATTTACCAAAGATCATCCCAGATCATGTGAACTTAAAAAACAAAAAACAAAAGACAGGTTAGTTTCTATACTTCTGAATGTTAAGAAAACTTAATTTATGTAAGTGTTCGCTGTGTCCAGACCAATTTTAATAGAACTCCATTAAGGAATTTTATGAATTAATTTGTTAATACCATCCAGAAGTAGAAAACTACCACACATCTAGAATATACATATATAAACATATATATGTATAACATATATATATGTATATATATATAAACATATATAGACAGATACAAATAGAGATCCTATAGCTTCCATTTCAAAATTTCAGCTATGAGTCAGTACAACAGTAATACAATCTCACTGGTTTATCCCCACTTTGTTTTTTCATCCAAACTGTGTTTCTGGCAAATCGACCAAGTTAAGGTTACCTGCCTACCAATAACTGTGGAGACTTTTTAAGATTTTCTTTTGTTGTGATAATGTAATATGAAGGCAATGAGCTAAATTTTAGGTGAGTGATTAGAAGTCATCTAAGTGCTGTCTGGATGTTTCCAGCCCATGCATGGGCAAATCATCCAGCTCTATTTCCAAAGAGTCTTTTGTTTCTCTTCTGAGCCTTAGGTAGTCGCTCTCAGGGGTACCTGACTCCCTTAAGAGGCCCAGTGGAGGCCAGGACGCCTACAATTCCAGTGGCTGTAGAAAGCCGAAGGGCTGAAGTGGGACGGGAAAGGCAGCAAGGGTGGACAGAGGGATGGAGAACACAGGGGCTTGAATAGGAACATCTCAAAGGAGTCAAAGGAACTAGGGCAGAAGACTGAAGGTGGTAAAAGGAGGAAGGAGGAGCAGCAGCAGTGGGAAGGGAGAGGTATTGGGAGTCAATCTGGGGAGATTTCAAGTTTCCCAAATGGCCAACGAAGTTCCAAATTATCCTCAGCAAAATCATGCCAACAAGAAAGGAAGTAGGCCCAGCAGAAAGTCATCAGGAGTTTGAGAAAAGGGTTTCAGTTGACCAAGAAATTCCCCTGGGAGAAGTGGGATGCAACAGAAGAGAAGAGAGAGACCTCACAGAGAGTAACGAAGAAGAGTCTTCCAGCCCAGGAAGTCAGGGAATAATCCCCACTCCCCACTCAGAACAAGGAGGCAGGAAGACCTCCAGCCCAGCAGGTACCTTGCAAAAAAGCTTGTGACTTTAACCCAGCTTCAGAGAGTATAACCAAATCTTAAAAATCAAAATCTGTCCTTACCAGCTTCAACAGACATTTGTCTGAAGCAATAATCCAAGAGTCAGATTCACCTATGGATCCCCAATCAATCAGCCAGTAATAAAGACAAAGGCTTCAAAGATAGGTACATACTTAGGGCCCTAGGTGAGAGGTCTGAGGGTCCAATGATGAATCTGACCCTACCTAAGTCATGGCACCATGACTGCCAAAGAAAAAAAAAAATCAATGACACTTTTTTTAAAAAGTTTAATTTTGAAAGAGAGAGTAAGCACGCACATGTGTGCACTCTTGCATAAGTGGAGGAGGGGCAGAGAGAGGAGACAGAGAATCCCAAGCAGACTCCTCACTGTCAGTATGGAGCCCAATGCAGGACTCAAACTCACTAATCACCAGATCATGACCTGAGCCGAAACCAAGAGTCGAATGCTTAGCCAATTGAGCCACCCAGGTGCCCCTCAATGACGCTGTTAAAGATGGTAATGATGAGAGAGCAGAAGGCAAGCTGAGGGCAAAGCATAAGCCAACACCCTGTAACCCCCCACCATGTGAATATGTGTGACATACCTCAGGCGCTCCTGGCTGCCCAAGAACAGAGGAAGGGGAAAAACAAATGGCCAACTGATAGAGATCACAGTCATGCAGAACATAAATCCGTATCAGTTTGCAACTGTCTTAATGATTTACAAGAAAAAAGCAATCTTATCAATAGCCAGACTTTCAGAAACCTATAGACTCAATTTCCTGGGATGCTAAAATTACCATCCCCTCCAGAACATACAATATCTTATATAATCAGTCACTCCTCACACTTATAACGCAGCTCTTTCTGCCCACAGGTCCTGTTCCTATGCTATAATGAAAACATCTTTTTGCACCAAAAAAATCTCAAGAATTCTTTCTCAGCCATTGGCTCCCAAACCCCATTTCAAACCACATCAGTAAGGCAGACTTTATTCGAGTCCATTGCACTGAGTGTAAGGACCACTGCAATGGGATTTCACAGTGGAGGAAAGAGATAAGAATTAACTCCAAATACAGCATGGACAAGTGGGAATTTATAGCCAAGGGGCAGGGTAGAGGGGTCAATGGATAGAAAATTACTAAGAGGAAACTTCAGGGGTGAGGGGGGTTCTAGCTAACACAACCTAAGAGATTCTTGCTTAAGACAAGCCAGGGTGATCAGACCTCACCTGGGGATGGTAAAGGATGAGGAACCTGGTTACATGTCCACAGTGATCAAGGGCAAGGGAGGTGGTGGTTCTTGTCAAACTGACTTAGCAGGGTTCTTGCCAAAACTGGATTTTACAAGAAAGTGCACTGATACACCTAGAAAGAAGGTCAGCAGCCTGACTGAAGTTTGGTCAAGCAAAGAATCTGTCATTTGCAGCAGAACTGGAGCAGCTCTATGCTTATCTCCAGGGATTATGGACAAGTCAGGGAGGCAATGTGCTAGCTGGTGATTTAGAATACGCCATTTAACGTTCTAAACTCCCCCTGGAGGCAGCCGGGACCAGCTTCCCTGTACTGTTGATGGTTTGCATGCAGAGTAATGAGCTACAGAGCCTGATTTGGGCTACATGACCAGAGTAGTATAAAAGATCCCTTGTGTAAACCTGTGCCTGGGCTCCCATGAAAACAGATGCTACACACTATCTCAGAGGTTTGTTAAACTGAAGACAAAGCACATCTGTGCAACTGAGAAAGGACCCTGAGGGGTTTTGCATAGTTTTCAAACCCCTTGATTCTCTGCACTTTCTCTGTCCTGATGCACTGTATCATTTACCTTTATTAAAGCCAACTTGAATAAACTTGGGAGTAGCCTGTGGAGTCTTCAGTCCTTTTGATTCGTTCATCACTGCACTGTCTCCCCTTCTCTCTCCCCAACACGCGTGCACGCGCGCGCGCGCGCACACACACACACACACACACACACACACACACACACACACACACGTGTCTCCCTCTAGTGGTGAATCCGAAAGATAGTTTGCTTTGCTCTGCTTATCTTCCTCTTTGGAAGTCACTGCCTACCCAGTGAGAGAGAATTCTACTATGCTTCTCCAGAAGCAAACTTGCCACTATGTGGCATTCACATAAATAACTAAATCTGCCTAATACTAGGGTTCAGGATTAGTAGGTCCGTTGGGCTTTCATTCTGAGCTAAATCCTCCAACCCAGCCCTTATCAATAATAAAAGTGACATGTAACCTCTCATTTAACTTACCCTTGTATTTAATTTTTAAATTTGCTCCTCACAGGCAGAGAAAGATGTGATCTCTTCTTTCCCACAACCCCCAGTTCCTGCCAAATACTCCATATAAGTGACTATGTACCCTCCTCCACAAGAAGGGTTCAATGGCTTTTACCAAATTCTCAAGGGAGACCCAAAAAGAGTTAAGACCACTGTTCTAGAAGCAATGGAAGGAAAAAATAAGCATTTGCTACAATATAGTCACTCTTTTATTGAATGTCATAACTTCTCCATTATTACAGAGAATGTATCTGAGCCATTTTATTCTAGGCTATCTACCCTAACTTTTTTTCATTAGTGATCATAGCTTTGATAACCACCTTTCAAAGACGCTCAAACAAATGCCTGGAAAAGTACCATTTGCCACCAAATCAAGAAGCATAGTAATGTAGAGTATACATAGCACATATATTTGGATCACCAGACTTCCAGTCAAATGACCTGGATTTGTGCCCCAGCTTGAACCATTACAAACTGTGATACTGAGCAAGGCAGTAACCTTCCTGAACCTTAGTATTCTTATGCATAAAATGAGGACAACAAACACTGCTCAAGAATTAAGTTGTTATTAACAATATGATAAATGAGATCAAGGTTGTGAAAATGTTTTGTAAGATGCAACCTATGCAAAAAAAAAGGAACTACAGTGGATCCTTGAACAACACAGGAGTTCAGGGCGCTGACACCCCACACAGTCAAAAATCCACACATAATTTTTGACTCCCCAAAAACTTAACTACTGATAGCCATCACTGACTGGAAGTCTTACTGATAACATAAGCAGTCAATTAACACATATTTTACACATTGTATGTATTATATACTGTATTCTTACAATAAAGTAAGCCAAAAAATGTTAAGAAAATCATAAGGAAAAAATACATCTACAGTATTGTACATATATTTATTATATGTATAAGTTGACCCATCAGTTCAAACCCATGTTGATCCAGGGTCAACTGTATTATTTTATTGACATAATTTTAATTGATTTCCATCTACAGGAAGGATGAGAAGAAAATATTTAGACCTATTAGATTTTTTTTTTTTTTTTTACATAGTGACATCACTACATTGGAGTCAAGCAGGATCCTTCAGGAGTTTTGTGAGAATTAAATAAATACTATACCTAAAAGTACCTAATACAGTGCCTGGAACACACACACACACACAAAAAGTGTTCAATAAATGTTAACATCCATCAAATACAGTAGAAGACTTCAGAAAGTCTGTCTGAAAATATCTGTCACATTGCCTGAAATTCTGCCAAGGAGACTCAAACCCTTTGGGTGAACATCCTCTTCTAGATAAAAAGTCTTACTCAAACTTGAGGATACAAAAAAAAAAAAAATCAGGAAATCCTGTTAAAACACAGATTGCTATGACACCTCCCAAAATTCTGGTTCATTCTAGAGTTAGGCCTGTGAACTGGCATCTCTGACAAACTCTCAGCGGCTGTGGAGAGGTTCCAGGACTAGGCTTTGAGCAGCACTTCCTTAGACAGAAACACTTAGCATCCCTTCATTCATACCTCATTGTAAATGGGTCTATCATGTGGCTTTTTTTTTTCTAGGATCTCTCACTAAAGATATTAGAAGTTTTGCTGCGTAAGAAAAGGGAAAGATGGGAGAAGACAGGCCATAGGAAAGTTGGGTGACTCAGCATGCTTAAAAACTTGGCATTTCAAAAAGACAGCCAAAGAACACAGGTTACCAAGATGGGATTAGGAGAAAACATGCCAAAATGCAGAGAAGGGATTAAAATGGGGATGTGAGGAACAGCTGGGTGGCTCAGTTGGTTGAGTGTCTGACTTTGGCTCAGGTCATGATCTCGAGGTTTGTGAGTTTGAGCCCCACATTGGGCTTGCTGCTGTCAGCCTGTCAGCAAAGAACCCGCTTTGGATCCTTTGTCCCCCTCTCTCTGCCCCTCCCCCGCTTGCACATTCTCTCTCAAAAATAAATAATTTTTTTTTTAAAAAAGGGGGGAGATGAGGGGCGCCTGGGTGGCTCAATCGGTTGGGCATCCAACTTTCGGCTTAGGTCATGATCTCACGGTTTGTGAGTTCGAACCCTGCGAGGCTCTGTGCTAATAGCTCGGAGCCTGGAATCAGCTTCAGATTCTGTGTGTCCCTCGCTCTCTGCCCCTCCCCCACTCATGCTCTGTCTCTCTCTCTCAATAATAAATAAATGTTAAAAAAAATTTTTTTTTTAAAAAGGGGGGTAGATGAGAGACTACTATTGTGTTCTACACGTTTGTGTCCCTCCCCCACACCATAGAAACATTCATATTTTGAAACCCTCACCACCAGTGTGGTTGTATTTGGAAATGGGGCACGAAGGAAGTAATCATGGTTAAATAAGGTCATAGAGGGTGAGGTCCTGAGCTGACATTAGTGTCCCTATTAGAAGAGACACAAGAGAGCTTGCTCCTTCCCCACCCTTCACCCCCCACACCAAGGAGGCCATGTAAGTGAACACAGCATGAGAAGATGGCCATCTGTAACTCAAGGGGAGAGTCCTCGCCAGACACCAGCCCAGATAGCACCTTGATCTTGGACTTCTGGTCTCCATAACTTGTGAGAAAATAAACTTCCTTTTTTTAAGTCTGTGGTATTTTGTTATGGCAGCACTAGCAGACTGATACTATTTAAGACTTCTTTACCTTTGCTCAATTGTTCCTTGGGCCTATCACAATTAAAAACTTTTCTTCTGAAATACAGCTTTCTGTAAATTTATTTTCCCTTGCCCTAATGTCAATGGAAACACCAAATAGTGTGGCTTTTCCACACTGCTACTCTTGTTATCCTCACCTTTTTATCCATCTACTAAACAATATCTAACTAAATATACTATTTAAATATACTACTTAAAATATACTTTCTTAAAAATATATAATATTTTTAAACAAATTACCAAAAATCCAAAGTAAATTAAATTTCTTACTTGTTCTTTTCCAAGTGAATAATATGCTCTTTTCCTTCAGCTTGAATAATATAAGATACCTAAATGCACAGAGAAGGAGAAAAAAACAATAAAACACCATCTTATAAATTACTTTTCAAAAACAGGTATTTATAAGATACTGGAAATTATCCTGAATTAAAATAATTTAGCACTGACTGAAATTGTTTTATAGAACTTTATAACTGTTCTTAATAAAAATATACTCTGACAGGGGCACCTACGTGGCTCAGTTGGTTAAGCATCCAGCTCTTCGTTTTGGCTCAGGCCATGATCTCACAGTTTGTGGGATTGAGCCCCTCATCAGGCTCCGCGCTGGCAGCAGAAGTGGGCTTGGGATTCTCTCTCTCTCTCTCTCTCTCTCTCTCTCACACTCTCTCTCTCTCTCTCTCTCACACACACACACACACACACACACACACACACACTGATCACCCCTACCTTCCTTTAATAACTTATTGTGGGAAATCATCTCCATGTCCACCTAAACTCTTCTTAAATTCATTTATAATTCAGCTGTAACTTCAGGGATTATTTCTATTAAATCTGTCCATGTATTACCTACAGTATAAAGTAATTCTTCCTTTTGTTTAAGTGAAATGAATTTCTTAGTTTCAAGAGATTATCTCTAGTTCTAATTATCCGAAAGTTGACATTCGTACGCTTTTATGATTTTGTATCTTCACACAGCTTACCACATTTCATCAATCCTAAATCACACTTTTTTCCCCTCAAATGAACATCTCCTGAATTCAGGATGCATCATACAAAGGCAGAGCAGTCAAACTGGTAGGACTCTGTTTCTTTCTTAATTAGTGGTATATTAAACAATAGTGTGCCTTACAATGGATAGCATCTCAGAGCCAACGAACTAAGATAAGACAACTTGCACTTACACATCCTGAAGTTCATGGGATCCTCTTCTCTACCTCAAACAACTCTGAAACAACTTCCCCAGCAACTCACCACTTCATTAGTCGGAAGCATTTAATGTGACCGCTAGAAGCATGAGATTCCACTTTGCCTTAACTCTTTAACAAAAGAGAAAGTCACGGAGGGACTCAACAAATAATATTATTAGAAGTGTTCTCTTATTTTCCTCACTGTCTCTGAACTCTAAGTTAACATTTTGCCAAGAAATAGCATGATCCCCTCTTCTAGGGCTCATCAACATCTCAATTCGAAGGCCTAGACCAAGTTACAGAATCTGGCACTCTGCTTACACATCTGAATGCAAGCCTGTGATCTACTTCGATCTCAACTTAGGCATCAAAAATACCAAGCCCCTAGTTACAAAAAAGACAATGGAAATGAAAAGTACAGCATAGAAAATATAGTCAGTAAAATGGTAATAACATTGTTTGGTGACAGATGGTCACTACACTTAACATGAAGAGCACTGAGTAATGTATAAAATTGTTGGATCATAATACTGCATACCTGGCACTAATATAAAACTGTATGTTAATTATACTTCAATAAGAAAAGGATGAAAACTAAAAATAAAATGAAAGAAAGAAAGAAAGAAAGAAAGAAAGAAAGAAAGAAAGAAAGAAAGAAATAACAACAAAAAAAATACTAAGCTCCTTCCATTGACATAGCTTTGGCATGTGCTGTTCTATCCTCTCTGCTCTTGGTCAGTCATATGATATAAAATCACCACCATCATGTCATCTGAGAAAAATTCTGAAGAGTCTGAGGATTGTTTCATAATGCTATATTCCTTCCCCAAATATCTGCCTGGATTGCTCATTCCCCTGCTTTACTCAAGGGTCACTTTCTCAGTAAGGCTTTTCCAGGCTTAAAAAGTACAAACCCTCTTACCCCACCCTTACCCTCATCCAACACTCATTATCCACCCTGCTGCTATAATTTTCTCAAGAGCACGCATTACCACCTTAAGTAATCTACAACAATCTACCTTAGTTCTTTGTTTTTTGTCTCCTCCCCCAACCCCACTAAAATGGAAGCTCCATAAGAACATGGATTTTGTCTGTTTTGTTCACTGCCATAACCCTAGTACCCAAACAGCACTTCTACTTCTCCAAATATTTATCCAGGCACATGAATGACATTTATTATGATCACAAGTATCTGTGTGCATAGTCACTGTGCTAAAGAGTGAAGAAGAGGAGACAAATAATGAAGCAAGTATACATTAATTCTATTCTAAGTCAAAACATAATCCAATGGCAGTATGTCCAGCTCAAAACAGAAACAAGGAAGAATTCTAAATTGTAGGGTTATTTATTCCTTACTTATAGAGAAGAAATGGGGTTGAATGATCTACCCTAGTGGTAGTACTTGGAGGGTACTAAACCAAAAAGCTCCTGACTCTCAACTCCAGTGTTCTTTTTACGAGGTCCAGCCCCTACACAATGTTCGAGCTACCCTCTTTTTATGAATATATCAGCAATTCAGACATAATTAACAAAACTCTAACCCTCCTTATCTATTACTGTTAAATTACAGTACAGTTAAATTATGCTTCTATAAAGTTGAAGAATTGGCAAAATCAGTTGAAATCCAAACATTTTTTCTGAACTTTACAGTAGGAGAAAATAGTATAAAAAATAATTTTTGTGCATTGGGTTACAGCGTTCACAGCACAGTAATGTTTCTTCTGAAATGGAGATAAAACACTTTCGAGTAAACATTCCCAAATATGAAATATATACATGTAACATACTACTATTCTCCAGAGCCTGTGAAGATACAGTACGAAGTATTCTTCCTATCACAAACTAAGAGAGGTTCATTCTTATTATTATGAAAAGACCACTGTAACCATCACCAGTGAGAAAAGGGTTACAAATCTGTATAATCAGGGGCACCTGGGGGGCTCAGTCAGTTGAGTGTCCGACTTCAGCTCAGGTCATGATCTCAGTTCATGAGTTTGAGCCCCATGCTGTCAGCACAGAACCCACTTGGGATCCTCTGTCCCCCTCTCTCTTTGCCCCTCCCTGCTCACGCTCTCTCTCTCAAAAATAAATTAAAAAACACTTTTAAAAAATCTATATAATCAGCATCCTAAACTGGCCATAGAATTTTATTTAACTATTTCATTCTGTTATGTTTCAAGTTGACCATTTGTCTTAAAAAAAATAAGAAACTACTAAGGATCAATATATCACTTTAAGTAGAGTAATGGCCAACAGATATCAGTGCCATATGTATGGTGGTGCACTAATCACTGGCCAACACTACTCACTGAACCAATCCCTGCTGAAAATAACACACCTATCTTTAAAAAAAAAATTTTAACACATACATATTTCTTAAGAGATAACTTGCCTGTTCTGAAAAGGGCCTAGGGGCTTCTCTTCGTTCTCTAGTTAATCTCCAAGGAGTTATAATTTCATAAGAAGAGAGATGTGAGGTCTGTTGAAAACCTACAGAAAAGGGAAAAACAAATATTATATAACAAATGAACCTGAAAAATTAAATGGTACCAAAATGTAATGGAAATCAAAAGCTTTATGTCCAAATCACAAAATCACGTGACCTTCACATATATACCTGTGTGTGTATGTGTGTATATATACACCATATAATTTTATACAAAAAATAGCAATATACCTGATAAGTATGAAAGGGAAAAATATATTTCCTAAAAAATGATGTAAGTCTTCACACAGTGCATACACAGCAATCATTTTCAAACAACTGTTTGCTATTAACTCTTTTTCTTAAAAGAAATCTTAAGGTATAGACACAAGAAAAAAAAAGTGCTTTGTGGGAAAATAGAAGGAAAGCATCTGGAGCCTAGCCCATTCACTCATCTCCCATTTTCCACCCTCATCCAACACAAATGAAATCCCAAGACGGTATTGGAATACCTATGAAACAGACCAGGACAATTAGAGGGAAAAGTTGCTTTCAATGCCTGATGGATTAACTCTAATAAATATACACTTAACAATGTAGCAATTATCTCAAATGAAATTACTGCCACAAATCTGTCCTAAAAACTAAAACTTGTGATAAAATTTATTAACACTGAAGAACTCAAAACCATCATGCAGCCTTACTCCCAATTCCAATCATGTTCAGTTTACTGCACAGTAGAATCATATCTAAGTGGAGGTTGGGTTCTAAAGTCATCACTTGAGCAAAAATTGAGTATAACCAAAATTTCCCTAATTCCTTAGAAGACTTCTCTTATTGGAGTCTGATACAAAGTCTCTCAATACATCCAACATAATATCTGATGGCATGTCAATTTTTTTCAGTGAATTTAATGAAGTAGATGGTTACACCTAAGGACCATGGATGAAAATTCCTTGTCTCTATATGTTCATATGTACCTAAACCACATCCAGTATGAGGAGGCTTCAGTCTAGCATATACAAACAGGAAGACTAATGCAAGAATAGTCACATTCTTCACTCAGTAGATCAATGTATGAAATAATTTCATTAAGTGGAATTTCTTCAACAAATGCCCAAAAAGGGGGGGGGGGGGTGGAAGGGTGAAAGAGCCTTATAATTTAAAGAGCCTTATAGGGGCACCTGGGTGACTCAGTTGGTTAAGGGTCTGACTTCGGCTGAGGTCATGATCTCATGGTTTGTGAGTTCGAGCCCCACATCAGGCTCTGTGCTGACAGCTCAGAGCCTGGAGCCTGCTTCAGATTCTGTGTCCCCCTCTCTGCCCCACCCCTGCTTGTACTCTGTCTCTCTCTGTCTTTCAAAAATGAATAAACATTTTAAAAAAATTTTTTTAATAAATAAAGAGCCTTATAAATGTATGGATTTGTTGGATCCTAATTCAACAAATCAATAGAAAAAAACAAATTCTGAATCAGGGAAATTTTAACACTGCACAGATGTTTGATGATCTTGAAAAACTTAATTTTTGTATGTGTGATAACCATATTGTGGATAAGACTTTCTTTTTAAAGTCCTTATGTCTTAGAGATTCATTCAGAATATTCACATACAAAACTGTATGTCTAGGATTTGTATCAAAATAATCCGGTGTATGTCTGAGGTAGGAGATACATACGAAATTATATTGAAGTTGGGTAAGGGGTACATGTGAGTTCATTCATTATTCTTCTCTCTACTATCATGTGTGTTTAAAATTTTCTAGAATAAAATAATTATTCATTAAAGTAGTTACCTATAGGAAGTAGGATGAAGGGAAAGACATTTACTTTTCACTTCAATCAACTGCATTATAGCATTTATGAAATATTACATCATATCATATACACTACAAAATGTCATAAATAAACATGTAAATATCATAAGTAAACATACCAAACTTGCTGAAAGGAGTTATCACAATGGAATAGAACCAGAGAATATTGAGATAAGGACTTGGGGCTTTATTTCCTGCACTACTCTATATCTGTATTGTTTGAATTTGTTTTTACAATGAGTAATTCATAATCCCTGTATTACTTTTGAAATTATAAGAAGAAAAAGCATGTTTATTCAATAAAGAAAAGTATAACCTATTTAAAGTACTAATTATCAGGGCGCCTGGGTGGTTTGGTCGGTTAAGTGTTCGACTTCGGCTCAGGTCATGATCTCACAGTCCGTGAGTTCGAACCCCACGTCGGGCTCTGTGCTGACAGCTCAGAGCCTGGAGCCTGTTTCAGATTCTGTGTCTCCCTCTCTCTCTGCCCCTCCCCTGTTCATGCTCTGTCTCTCTCTGTCTCAAAAATAAATAAACGTTAAAAAAAATTTTTTTTAATAAAAAAAAAATAAAGTACTAATTATCTAGCATCTCCCAAAGCTCCTTCCTTTTCATCAGCCTTACTAACCCCACACCTTAGAAAGATGACTACAATTCCTTCTTACCTGGTCTCCCTACTCCCACTCTCTTCCTTGAATCCAACCTGTGTGTTCATTTACCCATTAATTGTTTATGTCCCTCAGATTTCTCAAATACAAAATGAAGTATTTATAGCTTTCTCCAAGATAACACTATATACAAATGTCTATAACCTTGTCTAGTTTGAGATTTTAAAAGATACAACAGAAAAACAAATTGTATTCTATCCAATACAATGCATATAATACTAACAGTTTTCAAACTCTTTACCCATCTTTAAACACCTTATGTCTTTATAATATGATATACTATCTAAGTGTGGATTCAAGCCATTACATAAAAACACCAGAAATGGATTCCAATACTCACAAAAGCAACCATGAGCTTATCCAAGGCATATTTATAACACACTATGATAAAATATCATTCAGATATTTGGAGTTATTAATTGGGAACCATGACAAAAGAAATCCATGGCCTTAATACATGCTGGCTTCAAATCACTAGATGAAACATCCTTAATCCCATCCACGTTAATTGAGGTACAGGACTACTTCCTCACCCAGAAAAAACCTTTCAATGACTTTTGGGTTTTTTTTTTAATTCCTAAAAATACAAGTTTCAATATTATCCTTAAAAATTTCACTCTGGGTCATGTTAATCTGTTCAACTACTAGGACAGTCAGTCACTCTAGAAGTGGTGTTGTTAACAGAACCAGACCCTTGTGCTCTCTAGCCAACAGAAACTGACAAGGGGGGAAGCGGGGAGCCTGGGTGGCTCAATCTGACTCTTGGTTTCGGCTCAGGTCAAGATCTCACAGTTCATGGGATGGAGCTTCATATCGGACTCTGTGTTGACAGCATGGAGCCTGCTTGGGATTCTCTCTCTCCTTCTCTCTCTGCCCCTCTCGCTCTCTCTTAAAATAAATAAATAAACATTAAAAAAAAAAGAAGAAGAAAGAAATTGACAAGAGGCCGAACAGGAGTTTCAAGCAAGGCTTTTATCAGGGGCTTCTGCAGGAGCAAAAGGCAGGGAACACAAGGCAAAGTATCCTTGGGCTAGCTCCCTGAAAAATGTCCAGGGAAAGTTTTTAAAGGGGCTGAGGCAGAAAAGAGGCGACATCTTAGCACATAGGGGCAGGAAAATACAGAAAGTTGGGCCCACAGGTACAGTTGACAGACCATACTTCATACATGGTATGTTTCATTTGCATGTTAAGTTAAATTTTTAGCATTACATTGAGGAGAAAAGTCAGTGACAGGTCAGAGCTAAGTCCACTTGGCTCTAACTGGCCTGGTGTTTACAGGAGCACACAGGCTGTAAATTGGGTCCTGGAGCTTGTTACAAGCTTGTGGCTTTTGACTTCCTGATTACATGCAGCCACCTGCAAGCTGGACTAGAGAAATGGGTTATTGCCACTCGTACTCTGAGAGGGTTCTGAGTTTTTCTGCAAGTTCCTGTTCTGTTTCAGTGGCACGAACAGTCGGCAGGAATAAAATTATTTTAGTGAGTAAAATAAATTAGAAGCTCTGTGTGACAAAAAGTAAATCATTGTGTACATTTATTTGCAACTTCCTCTGACTCTAGAATGATTTCAAACTAAAACCTTTTGAAAGTAAATCATTACAGGCAAGAATACATATGCTAAGAGGCTCAGGCAACTGTTAAACTAGAAGCTAAACAATATGCAACTGAAGTTTTCTCATTACAACTCAGAAGAAACATAACAGAGAAAAAGAAACATCTCAGAACTACAAATGGGCAGGCAGATAATTTAAAGAGCTTTCAATTTCAAACAGGTTAAATGACTTTAAAATGTCATACAGCTAGCTTCAGGCCAGGTCTGAAACTATGATCTTCTACCAAGACTGTTAGCAAAGAATAACAATCCAGTATAGGAAAGTAACATTCTTTCTGTCCTTTTCATTTTAAAATATAATTCTTGATAGGAAAAAAAACAAAAAAACAGCACCACAATTATCCTTTATTTTTAATAAGACTTTCAAAATTTTAGCAACCAAAAAAAACTTCTGTATGCAGAGCCATTATTCCAATACTGACTTCTTGGTTTTAAAATTGAAGGATCTAGGGGCGCCTGGGTGGCGCAGTCGGTTAAGCGTCCGACTTCAGCCAGGTCACGATCTCGCGGTCCGTGAGCTCGAGCCCAGCGTCAGGCTCTGGGCTGATGGCTCAGAGCCTGGAGCCTGTTTCCGATTCTGCGTCTCCCTCTCTCTCTGCCCCTCCCCCGTTTATGCTCTGTCTCTCTCTGTCCCAAAAAAATAAAATAAACGTTGAAAAAAAAAATTAAAAAAATAATAATAATAATAATAAAATAAAATCCAAGGATCTTTCTGAGTCCCATAAGGAGTTCCAGAACATCATAAGAAATTGCACATATTTTTTCCAAAATTCCTTTCTCTTTTTTTTTTTTTTTTTTTATTCCAAATAGAGGCAACCTTCTCATGGGAACCAAAACAATATGTTCCCCATGTTACTATAAAGTAAGTATATGCACATTATTTGTATAAAGCTTCAACCTCATCACTGCTGACATTTGGGACCAGAAAATCCACTGCTGTGGGGGGCTGCCTTGTGCAATGTAGGATGTTTAGTAGCATTCATGGCCTCTACCCACCACATGCCAGAAGAACCAACAGTGTGACAGCTAAAAATATCCCCCACATGCTTTCTGTGGGCAAAACTGCCCCCAGTTGAAAATCACTGGTATAAAGATATAGTTCACAATGAAAATACAAACCTCAATACAATCAACTAGATGGAGAATACAAATTTGTTATTTTAGAATTTGACAAATAAGCACACTGTCAAAAACCACATTACCGGGAAACATGGGCTAGAGACAAAAATAAGAGCTGAAACATGAAACTTAAAGAGTCTTAAACTTAGTGAAAGAAAAGAAAGGATGTTAGTTGCACTTTTCTTCCTCTAACTCCTTAGATCTTTCTATGAACTCTGTTTTGGAGAAAGTCTATGTTTCATAATAGTAACTGTAGTAGACGGCAACAAGTTAAAAGAATTGTACTTAATTGCAAAGCAAATAAACATGGGCTTTTCTCCTTTCCTTCCTGCCTATTATATAAACAAACAGCCACCTTTAAGTATTTTCACTGTAGAAGATAAACCCAAGTGCCACATATAGTACAAACAAAATAATTCTGTTGCCCAAATTATTTCTTGAAGAGAAATTATTGTAATTAGATCCATAAAACACTGTTATTTTGAGCCACATATTTCCATCTCATTCAAAAGGTCAATCCCAAGTGTGTATATATATATGATATATATCATATATTAATAACTATATTTTAAAAATTATAATTGCCACTGCTATGTCCTACCTTTTTACATTTTTTGAGTGTTGTAATTTCTTTCCACATTTACTTGTCTTCACATTTAAAAATAAACAGGGGCACATGGGTGGCTCAGTCGGTTAACTGTGCAACTCTTGGTTTTGGCTCAGGTCATGATCTCATGGTTTGTAAGTTCCAGCCCCGCAATGGGCTCTGTGCTGACTGTGCAGAGCCTGCTTGGTATTCTCTCTTCCCTTCTCTTTCTGCCCCTCCTGCTCACTCACTCTCTCTCTCTCAAAATAAATAAACTTAAAAAAAAAATCTTAAAAAAAAAAATGCCCCTTTGGGAAAACCACCAACCACTTATAAGATTTAATGCCCTCAAGAACTTAAGTTCCTCTAGCAAGGAATTTAAGTTTTTTGAGACAAAGGATGATATATCTAGTAAGGATGATAATCTTATTGATCATATGTTTCCTACCCTGGTACAGGGTTGAGTAAACGACTTTTTACCTTTATATCTATACATACATAGATTTCCTAATTGTTAATTATCATCTACAACCTGAATTATGCTTTATTTTCAAGATTAACATCTTTTATATCAATTTTCTAGAAATCCACATGGTCCACATATTTGTCATTTTAGGGGCAATGCTATATTTCTTTTTTTTTTTTTATATGAAATTTATTGTCAAATTGGTTTCCATACAACACCCAGTGCTCATCCCAACAGGCACCCTCCTCAATACCCATCACCCACCCTCCTCTCCCTCCCACCCCCGTCAACCCTCAGATTGTTCTCAGTTTTTAAGAGTCTCTTATGGTTTGCCTCCCTCCCTTTTTTTTTCCTTCCCCTCCCCCATGGTCTTCTGTTAAGTTTCTCAGGATCCACATAAGAGGGAAAATATATGGTATCTGTCTTTCTCTGTATGGCTTATTTCACTTAGCATAACACTCTCCAGTTCCATCCATGTTGCTACAAAGGGCCATATTTCATTCTTTCTCATTGCCACGTAGTACTCCATTGTGTATATAAACCACAATTTCTTTATCCATTCATCAGTTGATGGACATTTAGGCTCTTTCCATAATTTGGCTATTGTTGAAAGTGCTGCTATAAACATTGGGGTACAAGTGCCCCTAGGCATCAGCACTCCTTTATCCCTTGGGTAAATTCCTAGCAGTGCTATTGCTGGGTCATAGGGTAGATGTATTTTTAATTTTTTGAGGAACCTCCACACTGTTTTCCACAGCGGCTGCACCAATTTGCATTCCCACCAACAGTGCAAGAGGGTTCCCGTTTCTCCACATCCTCTCCAGCATCTATAGTCTCCTGATTTGTTCATTTTAGCCACTCTACCGGTGTGGGGTGGTATCTCAGTGTGGTTTTGACTGGTATTTCCCTGATGAGGAGCGACGTTGAGCATCTTTTCATGTGGGCAATGCTTATATTTCATTGAATGGTTGTACTGTACACTGCTTAGCCACCCTCTCAGGTAGCTGGGATCAGAGCTTCTATTCACAACAGGATTCCAATGTGTCAATGAAGCCCATGGAACAGGCTCTCCAGGGGTCTACTTGCACGAGGGTTTTAAGGAGCTACAAAAAGGAAAGGGGGGAAACCTCCTAAAATGAGTAAAAACCTCATTAAAAGAGAAATGTGTCAATGGGAAAAAGGCATTTCCCTTATTTGGGAGTGGATTTTGTCCTACAGTATGACAAATGTCTGGCAGTGGCATCGCTTACTTATAAACTAAAATACTGTAATCCTTAAGATAAATATAAACAAATACAAAAACAACTGCAGATTTAAAAACTAACCAAGGGGGCGCCTGGTTGCGCAGTCGGTTAAGCGTCCGACTTCAGCCAGGTCACGATCTCGAGGTCCGTGAGTTCGAGCCCCGCATCAGGCTCTGGGCTGATGGCTCAGAGCCTGGAGCCTGTTTCCGATTCTGTGTCTCCCTCTCTCTCTGCCCCTCCCCCGTTCATACTCTGTCTCTCTCTGTCCCAAAAAATAAATAAACGTTGAAAAAAAAAAAAAATTAAAACTAACCAAATTGGGGCACCTGGGTGCCTCAGTTGGTTAAGCGTCCGACATCGGCTCAGGTCGTGACCTCGAGGTTCATGGGTTCGAGCCCCGCATCGGGCTGTGTGCTGACAGCTCAGAGCCTGGAACCTGCTTCGGATTCTGTGTCTCCCCCTCTCTCTGCCACTCCCTGGCTCATGCTCTGTGTCTGTCTCTCAATAATAAATAAATGTTTAAAAAAATTTTTAAACCTGACCAAATTAAGTGAACTTCTCAGGTTTCCTAACTCGCTCTTAAAAGGTCTGATTCAAGCAGTATCTCATGCAGGATCACTTCAGAAAAATGACTAGACTAAAATAACAATGTCACAAAATGTAAAAGAAACTAGAATAATCTCTCAATATACAAACAAGACCATACAATTAGATTTATTTATGAGGCAGTCCTATAGCACTGACTCTAAGGATGGCATAACTCCAAAACTCTGAGATATACTACGTATCAAAGGGGGAGAAAAATACCATGAGGCTATAGTTATGTCATGTATCAGTGCTTGTGCATATTCCAAGAAAAAGCTTTCAATTACTTAGAGCTTGCATATTTGGGGAAATTTTCTAATAAACCAGGATTTTTAACAAAAAGCAGATATAAAGTCAACTTTGGTAAGATAAAATTCAAAATTCTTTTTGAAAACTATTTTGAACCCGGCAACTTGTTTTGTATATATTTTAATTATAAGAGTTTTATTTTTTACTTAAAGTTGGAAAATCAGACTATCTTTAAATTTAGAAGACTGCATTCTCCGATACAGCAAAAACACAAAGATATCAAATTCAAATAATTTGCTGGCACCCAAAAACAAAATGAGTATGGACTTAAGCTCTTTCTACATAGTTCGTTTTATAGTGATTCACCATGAGTAAGCTTTAAAACTCAACGTCTTTAGAATGCTAGTCTTAAAAAAAAGAAAAAAATTCTAGGGTCTGCATCATAACTACTACCTTAAAAGAGAAAATCAGAAACGGTTTCACACCCAATTCCCTTTGTTATTTTTTCACAATGATACAAAGTTACCTTTGTCAGCCTCAGTTTTTTTTTTTTTTTTTTTTTAAGTTTACTGTAAGTGTCAGCCCTTTGGAATTTATACTGCATTTCCTCATTGACACGTTACAAATGATCCTACCAAAGGCTGTTTAGCTTTTAGTGTTACTAATGTGTGGGTGGTACTTACTGAGTCCTCAAATTCTTCATTAGCAGAAAATGTTTCAGTGCATGTTTTAAACATCCTGTATTGCAAAAATTTAGTCAGCTGATTTTGGAAGAACATTCCCCTAGGGAAACATGAGTTGACTCACTGCACACTATTACAAAGGCCTCTCAAATGGTCTCTCACAGCCTCCAGTCTCTCCCTCCTATATTCTGTCCTCTACTGCCTTTGCCAGTTATCTTAATCGCAAATCTAGTTATATCACACCCATATTTGAAACCCTTTTTGCCCAAAGAACTTCTTGGTAAAGTCCAAACCTCTTAGCATGAATAGAAGGCGCTCTCCAACTGGTACTAACTTATCTTAGTTTCTTCCTAGCCTCCCTTTCATGTAGACTGCCTGCAGACATTCTCATCATTCCCTAACAAGTCATGTTCTTTCATCCTTCCATATTCTTGTAAAAAGTTTTTTCCCCTTAGAATGAACTCATATCCTTTTCCTTGAACATTCCCTAATGTACATGAGTTCAAATACCACTTACACTATAAAACCTCCCCCGAGATTTTATATATCACCCAGAAAGTCTTAGCACATTTATTCACCTTTGTCCCTCCATAAGCATTAAGCATGTTGTTCATAGGAGTTCGATAAATGTTGACTAAATTTTGAAAGTATACCCATGCTTAAATGAAGGGACTGGCCGTAAATTGTTAAAGCCACAGTTAAAAGCCATAAGGGTATTCCATTCATCTATATGCAGGTATGCAATAATACATACATTAATATTGGAGCACCTGGGTGGCTAAGTTTGTTAAGTATCCAACTCTTGATTTCGGTTCAGGTCATGATCTCACCATTCATGGGATCAAGCACCACGCTGGGCTCCAGGCTGACAGCTGATAGAGCCTGCTTGGGATTCCCTCTCCCTCTCCCTCTGCCCCTCCTCTGCTCATATGGGTGCGCATGTGCTCACGCTCTCGCCCATGCTCTCTCTCTCAAAATAAATAAATAAACATACACTATATATAAATAAACATATACTATATATAGTCCTATTTATATTTGCAAACACTGAAAATCATGGATTACTAAAACTCCAGATGGGTAATATACTACACCTTACCTACTGATAAATGTTAACCATCTAAGAAAAGCACAGCAGAAAGTCTTAACCAAAAAAGATATGGTGTCTTCCCATTCAATAAAGTTTTAGTATTTAGAGCTTCAAAATTTCAACAATGGGGCAACTTTACTTAATTGGAAAAAAAAAAGTAAGAAAAAAATTTAATTAATTTCCTGAAGGTCAGCAGTCCTACACTGAAATCTTCTATCATCACCTTTGCACAACTCTCAAGGCAACGATTCAGTAAAAACCCTCATTCTCCATACTTTAGGGCTAATAAAGGAAATACAGCCATGCAAACAATAATTTAACGCAAGAGCCAAAATAAACAAAGAAGTTGTTTCCAGAAACAAGCTAGAGTGTTAGCAATTTGTTTCCACTATGTCTGGGCATCTCCAGTATAAATACCTTACATATTCAAGGGAAGTTTCACAATTCAAAGGCGATCTCACATAAATGATTTAATTCTTACGGTAATCCCGTGAGTTAAGCAGAGCAGGGATTATTTTTACGGATTTAAGACATTATGAACCCAGTAAAACCACAGATAAAAGACTGTTTGGCTATACAAACACAGCACCTCGCTTCCAAAAAGAAGTACTCTTTGCTACAGCAAAAAAATGGCCCAAGACAAATGGGCGACCCCCCTTTATTCCATCACTAAATTTAGCTCTGTGAACCTACAAGGGACTCCGCTATTAAAAAGAACGTCAAAATTTCAAATTATGATAACCTGGAGCAAAAGTTCCATCTCCCAGTCTATTTCCGAGTGACATTAACTCTACAAGCAAAACGAAGCTCCATTTCTCAAAGCAGTTCAAACAAGAACACACCCTCGGCGCGCACTCAGACTCCAAAGCTTTCAGCCGACTCCCTGAGGTCAGAGTAGGTCCCAGAGAAGTCCCAAGAGAGTCTGGGGGACCCAGTTATGACGAGATGGGGGTGGGGCGCAATGCAAAAAGCTCCGCCGACCAGGAGACGGAGGAAGAGGAACCAGGCAGGAGAATGCTGACAAGGGTCTGGGGCGCCAGACCCCGAGCTTCGGGTCTGAGAACTGTCCACACACAAGCTGGAGTGGCTCCGCCTCCCGACCCCAGGTCCAGTCCCCAGCCAGGCCCCTCTGCTCCCAGACACCACAGGGTAACTCCGAGCGTCCCAGCCCTAGAAACAGAAATCTCAGAGGTCCCTGGGGGGGGCGGACACCCACCTGGCCGAGCCCCACCGAGGACTGGGCCCACCAAGCCAAACAACAGCAGCCACCGGAAGCGGAGGACCCCAAAGGGCGAGCCCGCGCCCGATCCCATCGCGGCAGATTCCGCAGGTTCCACTCAACACTCGGTCGCTTCTGCCTCAGCGTGCTCCATCATTTCCCAACCCAGACGGGGCCCCAGAGCTGGCCGAGATGCGCGCGCCTGGAACGAGCACGCGCTCGGCACTGACGCAACTTGGCTCCAGTCCGAGCTCGCTCCCGGCATCGCGCTCGCTACGCTGACGTAAAGAAAAATCCAGTCGCCGGCGGGAGAAGGGGATTTCTGTCCCAGCCGCTAAAACCCTCACTAGCCTACCCCGCCCATTCACACTAACTGCCCCGCCCACTACCATTTATGTCCCTCCCCCTCCGCTTCCAGGCCCGCCTACTTTGGGCGTAGAAGGACCTAATTGGAGGAAGTACCCAGAGGTGGAGCGCAAGACCCAGAAGCGGAATTGAGGAAAAGCGAAGGGCAGCCCCGCCCGCTGCGCAGCCTTTTCTGATTGGTTTGCGGGCATTGGGCGGAGCACACCCATTGGCTGTTTGGTGGCGAGGAGTGGGGCTACGCGAGGAGAGGCCTGACCTGGCAGGACTACCTTGGGTCGGCTGTGCCGGCCGAGCTTTGCTGTTGAGGTCGGGTCTCTTCCACTGGGCCCGGGAAGATGGTGCTGGGTGGTTGCCCGGTGAGTTACTTACTTCTGTGCGGCCAGGCGGCTTTGCTGCTGGGGAATCTACTTCTGCTTCACTGTGTCTCTCGGAGCCACTCACACAACGCTACCGCCGAGCCCGAGCTCACATCCGCTGGCGCCGCCCACCCAGAGGGCTCCGCCGGCGCTCCGAGCTGGGAATATGGCGACCCCCAGTCTCCAGTCATCCTTTGCTCTTACCTGTAAGCTACCCAGTCGTCGAGGTGGAGATGGAGATGGGGCCAGGGATATATGGGTGTTGGGGTTGGGGGGGAAGGGAGGCTGCTTTTTTTTTCAGACCCTCTTCACCTGAGGACCTGATAGTCAACACGCGGGAGGTAAATACCATGACAGGTTTCTCACTCCTCTCACCCGTGCAGGGGAAAACCTTGTGTGTCAGTGGCAGATCCTTTGGGATCCCGAAAAAGGAAAACTAGGAAGGAGTGACCTCATATAGCCTCCGGAAGAAGGGTACGAGGTTGTGCCTTCTCTATCCTGCTCCCTTTAACTGAAGGAGAATCCGTCGTATGTGCTGGTACTGAGGCACAAATGGAGTAAATTACTTATCCTTGCCTACAAGCCACTTTCTTTTTTTAAAAAGCAATATCCTGTTGCAGAACCAACTTTTTAACATCTCTTTTTAGTCCATAAGAAAAGGCGTTTGGAAAATGCAAAAGAGAACTGGGAATCCTTTGGCTTCAATTTTGCTCCCATAGCCTTGTGGCTCTTTGCCTAGGGAAGAGGAAGCCTTGGCAGAAGTAGAATCCATGTAGAAATCAACCAGAAACACTCCCTTCCCCCCAATTAAAGGATAGCTGTTTGACCTGCTGTTCTTCAGTCTGATTGACAGCAACTCTTGGGTACAGTCAGAATGAAATTAAACCCTAGAAAACTTGAAGCAATGTCTCTTGCTTGTTTTGTTTATATATACATAAACAGCCATTTGCAAAAACCATATGAGATGGTGATCATGATCTTACTGGTGATTTACAGACCTGATGAATTTATAGAATGTGACGACCCAGTGGATCATGTTGGAAATGCAACTGCATCCCAGGAACTCGGTTATGGTTGTCTCAAGGTGGGTTTTTATTTTGTTTTATAAGCAAACTCTTCCATAGAGAAATAGTACTAGGTAAATGCTGTTATAATAAAAGTATAGGGGTATGAAGTTACCTTTTTGTAGACTCTATTAGAATGACTTACTGGAAATTTCCATCATGGCCAGGGTCATTAACTGAACAAGACATTTCACTTCCTCAGGAAGAAGCAGTGTCTGTGCCAAAACTACCCAGGTGCACAGACTAACCTGTCTTTGATTCTTTGGGCCATTGAGATTGACTGATAGAAAGCTATTATGTAACCTCCTCATTATCTTTCAAGTGTGCAGTTGGCTGAAAGAGCAAAAGAAAGGTTTATGCACTTTCTAAAACCAATAATGGATTGAGCTGTATCTTTATTACACGTGCATTTGGGGCAGTGGTCGTTCTTTTCACCAGGCAAGCAGTTGCCATCTACTTCCTGTTTTCTTAGGAAATAGATGGGGTCTATCAGTATGTGCCTTTGTAGGAGGTTATAGTATTCAAGGAGAGGCCTTTGGTAACAGTGGCCTCTTGATGGAAAAAAGCCATTCATTTCCATTAATAACATCCTACTTAGTGTCCCCAAAACCAGTCAAGTTCATGTACCTTCCCCTCGTATTATGCAGCATAATGCAAGTCAAGATTCAATCAGGTATAAGAGAGTTATGGGAAAACATTGTTTATACTAAATCAGAGACAAAGGAATAAACCTGAAAGTAGCAAGACCAAAAAAGCAACTCTTACTGCAATCATGTGTAAAGAAGTATTTTCAATACAATGAGATCTTGTTCTATTGATAATTATCAATGAAGGTTTGAGTTAGCATTATATAGAGATCACTTACTTTTGCCCATTTTAATTAAAAACTGAGTTGATCCCGTGAAGGCACTCAAACTGCTACTTTCCCCAGAAGTCCTAGAGAACCAGTACTCAGGCACCTGAATCCCAGGGAAGGTATGATTTCCAAGTCCCTTCCCTTTGAGGATGCTCCAATGAAAATACTAGTCAGTACTTAATAAGGTGCCAGGGGAGAATGTACAGCTGTGCTTTCTCTACTAGAGTTCAGTTACATAAATGGTAACAGGTCCTGTTCTGAAATTTTTTTGCTGTAATTTAAGCTAATAAAAAAATGTACTGTACATATTTGATAATCACACATTCATGACCTAAATAGAATTCTGAGTCAGCTGATATTCTGAGTTTTTTCCTAATTATGTTCATTTATAATATATAAAGCAGACTTCTAATACACATTGACTTTTTAAATACCCATTTCCAAACGCTCCAGAATATGTTCTTTTTCCTGTAAATATAGGATAATTAAAGCATTGTGTCCATCTGTTCTAAATGGCATTTAATGAAACTGATTGTAAAGGTTTTTACTATATTATTAAAGAAGCCAGTCACAAAGAAGAAAAAAAAAAGTTTACTTAAAACAATGCACAATTAGGGTGGAATAGTTTAAAATCCCCTTGAATCACTAAATTCCTTGCTCTTGAACACAGCTTTACCCCAACTTTGTTAGTATAATTATTGTCCTGAGTCACCTTTTATTAATGAATATAAAGATATATTTTGTATTTACTTGCTTTGGTGAGTTTGGATTGTTTGTTTTGGTTGTTATGGCACAGTTTGGTGGTCAGGCCTACAGTGACGTGGAACACACTTCGGTCCAGTGCCGGGCCCTAGATGGGATTGAATGTGCCAGTCCTAGGACTTTCCTACGAGAGAATAAACCTTGTATAAAGTAAGTGTTACTTTCAGTGGTTTGGTTGGTACTTAGAGGTACAGCTGTTTTTCTTGTCATCTCTTGATGTGACTTTTTCTTTTAAGTGTTAAATGGGGCACCTAGGTGGCTCAGTCAGTTAAGCGTCTGACATCCGACATCAGCTCAGGTCAGTGATCTCACGGTTTGTGAGTTCAAGCCCTGCATCAGACTCTGTGCTGACAGCTCAGAGCCTGTAGCCTGCTTTGGATTCTGTGTCTCCCTCTCTCTGCCCCTCCCCCACTCGCCCTGTCTCTCTCTGTCTCAAAAATAAATAAAACATTTTTTAAAAAGTGTTAATTAGGGGCACCTGGGTGGCTCAGTTGGTTGAGCGCCCGACTTCGGCTCGGGTCATGATCTCACAGCCCATGAGTTTGAGCCCCCACATCGGGCTCTGTGCTGACAGCTCGGAGCCTGGAGCCTGCTTTGGATTCTGTGTCTCCCTCTCTCTCTGCCCCTCCCCCACTCGCATTCTGTCTCTGTCTCTTTCAAAAATAAATAAATATTAAAAAAAAATTTTTTTTAAAGTGTTAAAGGGGCAACATGATTACTACTGTGCATAATCCATGGACAGGGGCAATGTGGTTATAAACAGAGAGGATCCTGGACCAGAGGCCAGAAGTTTTAAATGTCTCTTTCATCAACTAGCTAAGTGCCTTTGGATGCCGAGAGACTAAATCCCTCCCTAACCTACAGAATAAAGGAGTTGGACCAGATGATCTAGTGCCAAAATTCTTATGATAGGTATAAATCCTGTGAAAATAGCCTTAGTATTTCAGGAGTAAAGGTTTTATTATGAAAAGTGTGGGTTTCTCTCCTTGAAATAAGTTTATCTTAAAGAATTAGGGTCATTTCGGGGCGCCTGGATGGCGCAGTCGGTTAAGCGTCCGACTTCAGCCAGGTCACGATCTCGCGGTCCGCGAGTTCGAGCCCCGCGTCGGGCTCTGGGCTGATGGCTCAGAGCCTGGAGCCTGTTTCCGATTCTGTGTCTCCCTCTCTCTCTGCCCCTCCCCCGTTCATGCTCTGTCTCTCTCTGTCCCAAAAATAAATAAACGTTGGGAAAAAAAAAAAAAAAAAGAATTAGGGTCATTTCTGTAAATTTTGCTTGAAGGCACAGAAAGTACATCATTTGCTAATGAAGAGTCTGTGATGTTTAGTGATATTAGGGCAACTGCAATTGAGTGTCATTGCAGTATGTAAGACCCAAGTCCTTATTGAAGAAACCTCACTTTTAGTTGCCACAAAACAGCAGAAGGGTATACGGAGATCAGTGTTCACCTGATGAAACACGACAGCACTTCCTTAGAGAACTGTATTCAGAAATGCAGCCTCAGGAGCCTGCCTGTGTCAGGGAAGGATGCGGGCCCAGACTCCCCTCTACCAGACTACAGAGCAAATGTGCTTGACTGTTTCTTGTCTAATCCAAATCCGTATTTGTTCCTATAGGTCCCAGGTAGTGCTCTTTTACAACACTAGACCAACTAGAGATTTTCTTCAGGTGGCGGGGGGGGGGGGGGGGGGGGGGGGGGGGGGGGGGGGGGGGGGGGTGGGGGGGGTGTGGGGCGCCGGTGGGAGGTATATCCGAGGCCACAGAGGAACTGCTACACTATCTCTTCACTTATGTTAAGTTCATTAATCATTAAATGTTTTAATTTTCATGTGGTAAACATCTTCCTTTTCATTCCTTCTGTCTAGATATACTGGACACTACTTCATAACCACTTTACTGTACTCTTTCTTCCTGGGATGTTTTGGAGTGGATCGTTTCTGTCTGGGACACACTGGCACAGCAGTAGGGAAGCTGTTGACACTTGGGGGACTTGGGATTTGGTGGTTTGTTGACCTTATTTTGCTTATTACTGGAGGGCTGATGCCAAGTGATGGCAGCAATTGGTGCACTGTTTACTAAAAAGAGCAACCGTCATGGCCCAGAGAGGCACGTCTTCTGAATTCATCTCTACAGGCTCAAAACTCTTCCTTGATGCCAGACCTGACCATTACTTTCCCTCTTTGGAGGGAATGGGTTTGGTTAGGAAGGTTTCTCTGGACTCTGGGTTTTCAACCCAAATTTTACCTTGCAGACTAGAAATGACAAACCAACAGTGTTTGGGAATCAAGTGTGTACCTTTCCTCATGTACAAAATATAAAGGGATAGTGACTAACTTATAAGCTGCAGAGGGGTTTGTGTGCTCTTTATTTCTGTACATTGCTGTGTCTTTAATACTTTGGAGCAAGTGGACCCAACAAGATGAGCAAGTGAACCTTGTGCCTTTTGTGACCCTAAATCTTCACGCAGAAGAGATCTAAAGCTGAACCAGTGAAAATCTTCAGCAGAAGTAAAATGGCCATGGATTTTAATACACACTGAAATTCTGACTTTCTGAATTTAAATTGCAGAATAAATTTTGCCAACCTGGAATGCTGTTTGGTACTTTCAGTAGGTAGAATGAGACTCAAAATTCTGTTTGTTTTGCCAAAAGCTAGGCATTTAAAATGAACCACTCTGTTAACAATCCTACTGTTACATCACTATTTTGCCCCAGAGGCAGTATATACAGTACAATAATTTCTTCATTTCAATTATATTTTGAAAGCCCAACAATATCAGTCATGTCTGGGTTAAGCTATCCTCTTGGCTATCCTATCCAAAAATTAGTTATTCACTAGCTTAGAGAGCCTACGTTTTAGGCTGGTAAAAAACATATCATACACCTAACTGTAAAACTATTCTTCACAATTATGTAAGATAAGGTGAAAGAAAAACAGATGCTTAAAGGACAGAATTACTGAGTACTGGGTAGAGTTAGGATGTGATTTATGGGGACAAAGAGAAACTGAACACATTCTGTCAAAATAAGTGTGGTTCCAGAAGCTGTCACTGTGGGCTATAGTAGTCAGTAGGGAAAGAGACAACCAGGCTTTTGCATTCCCAAATCACTGGGAATAAAAGGAAATGTTCTGAATTATAAGTGGTTTCAAAAGCTTAGTTCCCATCCTTTGCAATTTAAGTTGAAAAGAACTGCTAACTATAAAGTAAAAGGAGGACTCTGTGGACAAACTAAGAGCCTGATATTCAGGATAAATTCTAGAAACAAGGTAGAAGTACTCAAAGTTTAGTCTCATAATAGTTGACTTAAAGACCAAGAATCACAGTTAAAAAAAACTCTGGATATGTTCTGTCATTATGAATCAGCTTTTCTAAAAGTTTCAGCTTTATTATCCCTGATAAATATGCTCACTGTGCTTCTATTCTTAAATGGTAGCAACTGTGAAAAATTAAAACAGATTATTCTGTCTTGAAAGTTCTGTGCCACATTGACCTTAACCTTGTTGTCTACAATAGTAATAATTGGTAGATTCTTATTCATAGTCTCTATACTATAAGTATATAGTATTTTTTAAATTGTTGTAGGTCATGAAGAAACTAGACCCCCTCCCCAGGAAAAAATGCACATAAACATAAAATTCTGCATAGAATTTAAGGAGACACTGTATTAAAAAAAAATAATAACTACTAAGAGAAATCTGGAAAACAAACTAAAATTAAAATCTTACCAAAAATAAGATACTACTCTAAGCCACAAGTCCTGCCTCATCTCACACTTTTTAAAAAAAAAATCTCAGGATATTCACAAACCCCCACCAAAAGCTACTTTCTTTAAAAACAACACTTTGGCAACTTTCAGACTCAAAATCATTAATGTTGCCAGGAGGATGAGCTTGGGTAAAAAGGTAAAAATCTGTAAGTTATTGAAGTATCTGTCTTATAAAAGAAGCCCTTCTCAGTCAGAAAAGCTTTTGGAGACCACTGTCAGGGTGATCATGAGAATCTTTAATATTCCTCTGTGACACTCTGCAGTTGCCAGTGTCAGTTTGACTTGCAAATGATGCCCATCCTCTGCATGTATAAACCCTGGCCAAATATGATACAACCTGAAAAACTGGGAAAAGGAGTATTATTAACAATTGGATTTCCTTTGCACTCTGGATTCAGGTTGTTTCTTCATATTTGGTGTGTGTGTGGATGTTTGTGTTATATCCAGTTTGTAGCTATAGAGAAGTTTTAAAGTCCTAAAGCGGCCTTCTGTCAAGGTTAAATTAGAAACTGTGCCTGTCTTTCAGTTGTTTCTTTGTTTAAATAAAATGTTATCAGTTCCCAGACTTCCTGGCACCATGTCCTTCACTTGCTTTAGTAAGGCTTCTTAGCAACCAACAGTAGAGCACCCCAACCAAAAGGTCCCTGAATGTATGTGTGTTTTAAAGCATTCATTTTTCTTTATAAGAAAGAGAACCTAAAACTTGCCATCTTTGGTACATCTTCAATACAAACCAGGTAATATAGCTTTGATTTTGTTAGATAATTTCTCTTTAAGGCAAGATATTTAATTGATTGTTTCAGGTGTGACTGTCAGGATCAGAGTTTGACTTCCCCGACGAACCATCATGGAAAGGGAATCATTGTCCTTAACAGCTTGAGTAACATCAGTTGTGGTGGTAACAGGTTGCCCATTTATGCTGACAATTACATCGTGGTCTCTCAACCCAGAGCTGGGGGGGGAGAAAAGAACCATGAAACTGTAAGTTTTGCTTGTCCCCATCCAGAATTTAATGTCATCTCTTGGCATTATTTTGCTGTCATTAAACATACAACCAGGAAACCAGAAATAGCCTCAATCCTTCCAAATATGAGGACTATCCTAAGATAGTCCTGGGGACTATCACCTGGGGACAACAGTCTTACTTACCTTTATAAAGTCAATACTCTAACAATCATGTAAAAAGTTTACTCCTCCCGTATATTGGATTTGGTTTGGAATAGGGAATTTAGCTTTTGGTTTTTATCATTCTCTGACCTCTGTAAACCTCAAGCAAAGATGAAGCAATATATTTCCAAGCAATATACATTTTTCCCCAGACAGTTGTACTCTATCAGTTTGGTTTTGACAGCCCACTTGTCCCATCTTCACCCATGGTTGTGGAAGTAGACAATGCTGAGCTGCATGGTGGCTCTGCTTCCAGTTAGTCAAAAACCAGTCACCCCTCCAAGTCTAAATATTTAAGGCTCTGGTTGTAGGCTCCTTTTCCCCAAAGCTGTGATTACATTCTGTCTCCAACACGTTTGCTTCACATAGAGTACATAGTCTAGAAACAAAAAGCACCTCCAAACACAAAACACTGCAATAATATATGGCCATGCTGATGATTTCTCTTAAAGTCAGTAATAGGCTGGAAGAGGCTCATCAAATGAAATGACTCCAGGAGACACCATTTTAAAGAAATGGGAGGGGTGCCTGGGTGGCTCAGTCGGTTGGGCGACCGACTTCGGCTCAGGCCATGATCTCATGGTTGGTGAGTTTGAGCCCCGAATCGGGCTCTGTGCTGACAGCTCAGAGCCTGCTTTGGATTCTGTGTCTCCCTCTCTCTGCCCCTCCCCCACTCATGCTGTCTCTCTCTGTCCCAGAAATAAACATTAAACAAAATTTTTTTGATAAAAATTAAAAAATAAAAAAGATATGGGAAGTCGAAGGAAGTATGTGGGAGGATTACCAAGAATGTGGAATTTTTTTTAATAGAAATTTAAAGCAAGAGGCTATGAAAAGTTTGAGGGCAAAGCTAAAAGCATGGAAAACCTTTAGAACAAGGACACCTCAGGAGGATGACTGGGGCAGTGTACAAAGAAGAAACTTAATTCATTATAGTTCTGTGAATAGAAAAAAAAGATAAATGTGTAAACTACACACCAAAATGAAGGAGTGAGGCTTAGCCAGGATAAATGATCTTTCCCGTGTCCCACAGCTTGGAAGAAACTAAAGGATTTGATCCTGGGTCTTTCAGACTTGAAAACCCACCTGGCTACTCACTCTGCCTCTCAGAAACAAGAGAAGGAGCTACAAAACGGGATAATCCAGGGGTTAAGCCAGATTCCACATCCCTGCTCTCTGGATAATTATGTACCTCTCAAGTAATTACCTCTCTGTACCACAGCTGCTGTTACTATAAATTAATGCCTATATCATAAGACTACTGGGGGCTCAAAAAAGTATGTAGAACACTTAAAATGATGCCTGACATAGTGGTTAATAAGTGCCAGCTGTTATTACTATAATAATTGTGATTATTATTAGATATAAGTGGGTGAAGCCAGAAATAATAGATTTCTGGTTTATCGGTGACTTCAAGCAAGTCCCATATTTTAATGTTCATCCAAATCACCTGCAGCTCTTGTTAAAAATGCAGATTCTGGGGCACCTGGGTGGCTTCATTTGGTTAAGCATCTGACTCTTGATTTTGGCTCAGGTCATGATCTCACGGTTGGTGAGATCAAGCCAGGAGCTGGGCTGCATGCTAACAGCATGGAGCCTGCTTGGGATTCTCTCTCTCTGTCTCTCTCTCTCTCTCAGGATAAACATTTTTAAAAATAAAAATAAAATGCAGATTCTGATTCAGTGGTAGAGCCTGTCGTTCTGCATTTCTAAAAAGCTCCAGGTGATGCCAATGCTGCTGGTCTACAGACCACATTTTGAGTAGCAAGGACTTGGAGAGCGGAAAGAAATAGCTTTGGCCTTGAGCCAAAAGTTAAAAATAAAGGGGTGGGGGCAGGGCAGGAAGCAAGAAAGTTTAGAAAAGCCTATGACAAGCCAAATTTAGTAACATGAGACCTAACACTTAGCTATTCTGAACAGTTAGTACCCTGTGGTTTCTTCCCCCTAGTAAAAGAGTTGCCATAGTCTAAAAAGGTGACTGAGCTCTTGAAAACCAAAAATAGTGAGAAAGGGATATTGAAGAAGTATAAGAGAGAGACTCAGGAAAATAACTGTAGGACAAACCACCTCTTCCCTCAGTAGTTACTATAAATGTTTAAAGACAAGAGTAAAATCAGCTGAGCACTTCTTTGATAAGCTATTCTAGCCTTTGCTTTATTTACATTCATTCATTCATTCAGTGCTGGCCTCTGATACGGTCTTCCAGAGTTCAAAGAAAAAGTGTCTGAAAGTACCTAAAATATATTATTAAACCATTAGTCCTCTGAATTCTTCCTGTTCTTAATAACTAAGGTATCGAAAGAGTAGATTTGAGAATTCCTAGCAAAATTAATTTAAGCTTATGCTATTAACTCATCATGAATTCTTGGGCTACAAAGAACCATCCCCTTCCCAAAAGAAGTCCTTCCAAACACAAGTATTCAAAAGTCTAAATCCACACTGTCCAATAGAAACGTAAGGCAAGACACATACATAATTTTAAATTTTCTGGTAGGCATATTTTTTTTAAACTTTTTTAATTTTTAGAAATATCTTTAAAAGTAGATGAAACTAATGTTAATAATATACCTATTTGGGGGCACCTAGGTGGCTCAATCAGTTAAGCGTCCACCTCTTGATTTCAGCTCAGGCCATGATCTCACTTGTCATGAGAGCAAACTCCACGTCAGGATCCACGCTATCGGCGCAGAACCTGCTTGGGATTCTCTCTCTCTCTTCCTCTCTTTCTGCCCCTCCCTTGCACGTGCTTCTGTGTGCATGTTCTCTCTCTAAGTCAATAAACATTTAAAAAATATACCTATTTTAGCTCAATATATGTATTATCATTTTAACATGTAATTTTTTAAATTATTAAGTTATTTTCCACTGTTTCATATAAGTCTTTGAAATCCACTAGAAACAACACACACCTGTTATGCTACTATACAACATCTTACACAATGCAGTGATTAAGGTATGAAAGGCAGTCCTTCCAAAACAAAAGGTATGTTTAATGGAAAAATATTTTACATCCATTGCCTCTTTTTTTATTTAAATAAAATTAAAGAACATTCAGTTCCTCAGTCACACCAGCCACATCTGGGTATTCAACAGTCATGTGCGGGGAGGGCCACTGTACTGAACAGTGCACGTCTCAATCCAACACACATTTTACCACGGCACGTGAGCTGCGCTCTTACCTTTCAGCAGCTGTTCCTTGAATCACCTCATACACAAAAACTCCAGAACTCACATCAGGGAAATCTGGATCTTGCCTTTTCATCTCTTGAAGAAGGCTAAGAAAAGTGAGAAGAGTTTTCCCGGAAGGTTAAGAAACACAATGACTTAATAATCTTCAGAGCCCTGGCCAAAATCTGCAACTCAGTAGGTACTCTTATCTGTTCTACTCAAGGCTCCAAGTGGCCAGGGAGAATTCCATCAAGCCGGTCACAGTTATTCTTCCCCGGGGTGGTCTGGTTCTCTGCCGAAGCCTGGGACCATGGGACATTATAAGGTAGAGCCACAGAGAAAGAAGCTACTGAAACGTTCAGCAAATATTGGTGCCAGCAGAGGCACCTACTCTGTGACAACGAGGCCCTGCAGTCACAAGAGTAGCTAGTTGTGGTCCAAATGCTTTAGATCGCCTGTTAAGACTGTCCAGCTGTGACTTTTGCTTCTGAAAAACAACCCAGACACATTCAAACCCACGCTTACTTCATAGTGAGAGGCAGCATCCGCAGACCGAGATACTTCTTCTGTGAAAGAGCTTTTCCTGGAAAGGAAAATTAGGAAAATTAACAACAAGAATTCCTTCCTTTGGGCAGAGCATAAAAGACACCAAGTCATGGATTATCCTTACTATTATTATAACTGCCTTTTCAGGGGCGTCTGGGTGGCTCAGCCGGTTAAGTATCCAACTCTTGGTTTCTGCTCAGGTCATGATCTCATGGTTCATGGATTCAAGTCCTGGGTCAGGCTCTGCATTGACAGTGCAGGGCCTGGGGTGCTCTCTCTCTCCCTCTATCTCTGCCCCTCCCCTGCTCATGCTGTCTCTGTCTCTCCCAAAATAAGTAAATAAACTTAATAATAACTGTCTTTTTGGGATGTCAGCAATGAAAATGCTTCAGAGAATCTTTGTCACTAGCATGAACACTCCTCCCATCCACTCCCATTTCTCGCCCATGGGTTTCCTTTCCACCACAATTCACATATTTCTGGGGACGATACATGCCTGGCTTTGTGCCTTGTCTCCCAATATTGCCACTCAAGCCAACGTGATAAGAGCTGGGTATTAGTGACTCAGTATTCTACAGAATTCCTAATGGCAGTCTCTAAGATAGAGTGCTCCTGAAAAACACAAGAAAGGAAGAAAAAGTCCTAACTCCCCTCACCTTTCAACTGGCGCTCATGGAATTCTGCCAAGAACTGTCGAATTCGATCTGAGGGAATTGCGAAGGAGATTCCTGCGGTCACCTTGAGTGTATTTATGCCAATCACATCACCATCCTGGCAAGGGAGGAGCCATCATTAGGTCTCCAAGTCATGCAAACTGATAGGTACAAAACTAAAACCAGCAGAGGAGAGAGTGAAGCCAGTCACTGAGGGTCAGAACACAGAGGGGCTAGAGGAAAGCGGACTTCAACAGAGAGCAGTGGATGTTACCTTACGGGACACACAGGGTTGTAGGAAAACCAGGGGAGGGGGGGTACCTACCCATGTGCAAATCCCTACTGAGGACATTTTTTAAAATCTTGAGCTCATTTTTTTCCTTCGCCAAACTGATTTTAAAAGTGAACCACAGTTTGTATTTTGACAGGGATAAGAGGACAGGGAGTATTTGCCTTTTCTGCTTAAATGAAACTAAAAAAAACATGGAAGAGGCAAAAAGGCAACACTTCAGTGAAACTATTCAGGATTAGCTAATTGACCTTAAAGAACAAAGCTCTACAAGGCCAAAGCTAAGAAGTGGGAAACACTTTCCTCTTGGTGCACTTCATCATCCTTTAGCCTTTGTTGAGTAATGGCAAGGGTAGAAAAGGGACTTCTGATCATACTAAAATACATATTATAGGGGCTCCTGGGTGGCTCAGTTGGTTAAGCATCCAACTTCGGCTGAGGTCATGATCTCACAGCTTGTGGGTTCAAGCCCCACGTCAGGTTCTGTGCTAACAGATCAGAGCCTGGAGCCTGCTTCGGATTCTGTGTCTTCTTCTCTCTCTGCCCCTCCCCTGCTTGCTGTGCTCACACTCTCTCTCTCTCAAAAATAAATAAACATTTTAAAAAATACATATTATAATTCAGTAGGTCTGGAATGTGGCCTGAAAATGTGCATGTCACCCTCCTCTAGTAGACTCATTGTCTACAGGAGAAAGCAGGTGAAAAAATTACATGCATTGCTAAGCAAAAAGGGGCTCAGTAATTTCACATACAATTCATCCTCCAAAAAGTAAGTGTAATGTGTAAAGAACCAAAAACAATCAGCTCAAAGGGACTCAGCATGATCACAGACTGTCTCAAACAGCACTACACTCTCATGCTTTCCCCACATAATTAAGCAACAAGAAACTCCCATTTCCACTAGAAATGCTGAATGAAACTAAAGAAACATGACAGAGCAATGGATTCTTACTGTGGCTTTTCTGTCATCTCTATCAAGACTAAATTTAACCCTGAACAGACCACATCATGTAGTTAGCATCTTGAGATCAGGAACAGTTCTTCATACGCAGCAGCAGAGGGGTTTCAAGGATAAACCCTACATAGTACTGTTGGTCATTTAACATCTATTTTAGTTTAGTGCCCAGGACTTGTGTTAACTACGCGATGAAGACAGAACGCATGCTCAAGAGATGTCAGTAAGCATAAGTAAACCCTAGCACTCTCAGTTTGATGAAATCACATGCCAGGAGGATAAATCCACTGCAGATTTAAATTTCTGCTAACTGGTTACTTAAACGATGCAATAACAGAAAAGCATCTTACCACAAATCTCTACACAAGGGTGACATCCTAGTCTACATCATGGAATTTGTAAAGTCTTTGAAAGTGAGGAAGAGACGTGAAGCAGCAAGGAAAGTGGTCACTTACCAAGTTCACCAGAGGTCCCCCAGAATTCCCATGCTGAAGACAGAAATTTGGAAAAGTCAGTACTTTTCTCCTTGTCATTTATACATGATTCCTAAAGAGGTTTACCAAAAGCAGCCTACGCTGGTGAGCGCCTGTTCCTCCTAGATAGGCAAAGCCGTGCCCCCGTCATCACCAACGCTGAAGTCAGTGCCAATGAAGGACAACAGCAAAAGGACCACCACCTTCTACAGCAGGGGGTGACCCCTATGACAGACCTAAGAGGCTACCATGGATGCCAATTATCACATCAAACAGGCTGAACTCTAACAACATGGCATGCCATCCCTCTCGTGAGGATCTAACTGTACTCTGGACATCCCCAACAGGCCAATGGGAAAAGAGGGCATTCTTACATGTCCTTCTCACTGTCCTGTCAGTACCTAACGGGTTGAGGATGGCCCTCCCAAGTGACTTACGTTAATTATGGCATCAGTCTGGATATAGTCCATGTTCGAATCCTTCAGCCCCAGCTCTTTGCCCCCTCTCTGTGTAGTGCTGACAATTCCTGCAGTCACCGTGTTCTGCAGAGAAAACGGGCTGCCCAAGGCCACCACGAACTCTCCAGCCCACAGGTCAGATGACCTTCCCAGCAGCAATACAGGAAGGTCAGTCTGCACAAGACCAGAAGGGATGGGAAGGACAGAGAGGTGAAAAACAAATCAAGAACAGAATCAACCAGTATTTGTGTTCAACACACATATGACACCGTCTCTATCATTTGGGCAGTTAAAATCCAAGAATCACCTACCCACCCACATACATTCTACAAGTGCCTGATGCTTCTTCCTCAAATTCCAGCAACCACCAAACTCTCTCACTTGATAAGATGATCAGTATCATCTCTAAAATCTAAAACTATTGCTTTGTAGAAATTACTATAACTAAACCACCAGTGAAGTAGCTGATGAACATAAACTGACATTAGCAACTTAGCTCGATTCCAGCTCAAAGGTTCCTAGTCAAGGTTAAGCCACAAACAGAAAGGAGATCACCCAGAGCAGTGCTTCTCAAATTTTAACGTGCACACAAATCACTTGGGGATCTTATTAAAATGCAGATTCTGATTCTGTAGCCCGGGGTGGGATCTGAGATTCCGCATTTCTAAAACATTCTCAGATAATGTCAATGCTGCTGAAGTGCAGATTACACTTTGTGTAGCAAGCACCTCAAAGTATTCCTCAGCAGCTTTGAATCCATTGCAATCATTCCTAGTATTCTAAGGCAAGCAGAAACAAAGCTTCCCAGAAGCAGCATCTGTTGAAAAAAGAGGTAAAGGAGGCTGGATAGTTAATAGAAATTGTTAGGGATATACAGACGGGCAGAGAGGAAAATAAACAAAAGAGGAGTGAAAAACAGGAAAAAAAAAAAAAAAGAAACCAGAAAAGAGCATATACCAGGTAGAAAAGATGTGTGGGAGTGGGGTGGGAAAGAAAGTATCAGCAAATTGATGAAAATCCCGAGCTGTACAGACTGATTTGGCCCTTGCATACTCACGTTTGGCTCAATCTTAATCAGCGCAAGATCCAATTTATGGTCAATGTCCTTGACAGTGGCTTCATACTGGACCCCACTCTGGAGCTCCACCTGGATCCGCTGCTGGTTGGTGAGGACGTGGGCATTGGTAACAATGAGCCCATCCTCAGACACTATGAACCCAGAGCCACTGGATGCAGGAATATCCTTGCTGCTAAGAGGTGACCTGTCTCAGCAAGACAACGGCATAAGCAGAGGGCAGGAAAATTAGGGGATCTATCACAGTTTGGGGACATGGGAACCTCTCATTTATCAAGCATACCGCCACCACGGTTTTCTCAGACATTTTACTTTCTCCTGTCTGTTTTCATGCTCTCCATGTGTAATTGGATTCTGCATGTTCAATGCCTTGGCCATCTCTTAGGATCACGAATGAGAGCTGATTCCAGCTCCCCTTTTCCAGGGACCACCTCTGACCCCCATCTTCAGCGATGGTCAGAGCAGCAACCCTCTGCTTCAGAGACCTAATCTAATCATGCTACTGGGGCCAAATGTGGATCCCGCGTTACTGAGTGCCACATTACTGAGGACCCAGGCAGGGAGAGAGTGTAAGAGAAGGCTGGTTCCAGCTTGGATCCACTACTAACTGGCCTTGTCACACATGATTCCTTTCCATGCAAACGAGCAGCCTGAGCAAGATCACCATCAGGATGCCTTCTAGCTCTTACATCTGACTCTCAGATTTTGTCTGTGGGAGATGAGGGAGGGAGAAACCCCAGGCAACTAAGTGCAGAGGAGCGGCCCAGATTTGGAAGTCAGGAACCCTACGCTTCCGCTCTTTGGCTAAACCACCCTGAACAGATTACTCAACCTGTTTTGAGCTGCGATTTCCTCACAGCAGGTTTTATGACTAAACGATGCTTGTAAAGCGGTAGCGCAGGGACTTAAGTGGGCAGGCGCTCATAAACAGTCCGCTGGGCAGGTGGCGGCCGCCTCTTGCCTCCTTTACCTGCGGAACAGCTGCAAGTGAACCACGGATGGCGCCACCTTCTCCACCACGGCGGCGATGAAGTTGTACTTGCTCCTGAGCCGGCCTACACTCCTGGTCCCTGAGAAGAAATGCTCCATGCTTGGGGGCGGTGGGCGCCCCGCTGCCTGACCGCATCTGGTGTCCTATCCCCAAACTCCCGGTCTCTCTCCTCCTCCAGTTCCCTTTCCCTCCCCTTCCTCTCTTCGGGCTCCCCTTTATGTTCACGGCCATCCCGTAAGGATACGCCTTGAGGAAAACAGCTGTCATCCCATCCCGGGTGGGGAAAAAAAAAAAAAAAAAGAAAGGGAAAGGGGGAGACGGTGTTTAACAGGCCTGGGGAGGCAAATGGGGAGAAACCACATGGGAACTGGTAAGGAGACACCTAAGAAGGAAAGAAAATCGGGAACAAGGAGTTGAATCCGCAGGCAAAGGCGCAGGGACGAGCCTGCGGCTAACCCCGAGTGCCGCGCGCCGCTTAGAGGAGTCGCGAGCGCCCGAGCGCGCGCGGGCCGGCGCTCACCTTGGTCGGCGCAGTCGCCCTTCAGCACGGGCACGGCCGGGAGCGCGCCCCGGAGGCGCGCGGCGCGGTTCTCGGCGCGCAGCGCGCACAGGTTGGGGTAGGTGCGCCCATCGCTGCCGCACACGGCCGCTCCCACCGCGGGGCAGCCGCAAGTGCCCATCCAGGCGCCGCGGAAGCGCTGGGCGCTGAGCGGCGCGCGGCACTGCAGCCCCGGGGCGCACCGCCGGCCCAGCGTCCCGCCGCAGGCCTCTCCCTCGGCTGCCGCGCAGACGCGGCAGCAGCGGCAGCGGTCGAGCACCGGCGTCGCCCCAGCGGAGCAGGTGGGCAGCGGGGGGCAGCGCGTAGGCTCGCAGGCCGCCGGACAGGGCAGCGAGGGCCTGGACTTCCTAGCCTCGACCCTGGGCACAGGCAGCGGGGGCAGCAGCAGCCACAGCAGGAGTTGTCCGAGCGCGGTGGGCCGCAGCAGAGATCTAGTCATTCTGCCCCCTTCCTTCTTCGCTCTGTTCCAGTTACCTTGGTCTCGCAACTGCTCTAACGTGAGCAACACTTTCTCCCGGCTTGGGTGCCGCCTCCGCCAACCCCCAGACTTTATGGGGCAGAACCTGGCAGATCCCACACGTATCACCCACACCGTCCCCGCCCCGGGGCCAGGTCTACCCCCACGCCACGAAGAGAGGTCGCCAGCCCTGCCCTGTGCAGGCACTTACCTCGGGAAGTCCAGAAAACCAGTAATAGGGCACACTGACTAGAGAGATCACCCACCCACGGACAGAAGGTCAGCGTTAGGAAAACATACACCATATTTCAGTATTTCACATGGTTTTATTACAAAACAAGCAACAAAACAGTTTTAGAAAATTATTTTTGCTACATACCAATTAGTAGATCACATAAAATGAGAAGCATAACAGTTTCCATGCACTCAGCTCAGTGCTTGCAGTGAGTGCATTTCACAGCTGAAACGTACTGGTTCAAAACACAAAATCATGCCACACCATAAGCAGTGGGGGAAGGGGTCAAACAGTATATTTTTGCCAATATTAGCTCTACTCAAACTCTACTTAGCATGAGTGACTGTAACTGACTGCTGCAGGCAATAACATGGAGGAAAAAAAGGATGAGGGGAAAAAAAAGTGATGTTGGTAGAAAAGATTTAATAAACTGCCCATTTTTGATATGTTCAAAGTTTATAAACAAAGCTCATTTGGGAAACTCAATTTCCAAAATGGTGTTACTTCCATGTGCCTGTTTATCTGGTCAACAGTGAAAACTAACATCAAATCCCACCGCTCAGCTACTCAATCTGCTATTTATTTATTGGTTGCTTTTACTCATATCAGAGCACAGTTATATTTAGGAAGAAAAAGAAAAAACCTTTTGTGTCAAGTAAACTACAAAGCTGGGCCTTACCTCTGCTCTTTTTCACTCAGCATTCTACTCAAAAATAAACGTATAACCTCCAATATTTTGACCTGAGTCCACTCTTCACCTTACTAGGGTTACAATGTCTCACAGGATGCAAAAGGCAAAACTACATTTACCAACCACCACAGAAATTCTTAAGCTTTCATTCTTAAGCTTAAGTTCTTAAGCTTTCAAGATAGTGAATGGTAAATAGTTCAATTATAGGGAAGACCACTTGGGGCACCTGAGTGGCTCAGTGGGTTGAGCGTCCAACTTCGGCTCGGGTCATGATTTTGTGGTTAGTGGGTTCAAGTCCCATGTCAGGCTCTGTGCTGACAGCTCAGAGCCTGGTGCCTGCTTCGGGTTCTGTGTCTCCCTCTCTCTCTCTCTCAAAAATAAACAAACATTAAAAAAATTTAAAGCCAAATGCTTTGATTGCATAGGCACCATCTTTGGCTCACATGTGAAGTGACATTAAAAATTGTGATGTGAAATTGGTCAGAAGGTAAGAAATATGGACACAAAAGGAATTCTGAAATAAGGTTTGGGAATTAGAATGCTTTTAAGTGCCATTGAAGATAATTCTATTTATCTGGTGTTGGAACCACATTAACAATGTTCTCACTTGGTATTCCCAAGTATTTGCCATTTACAGTCCTTGTTTCCATCATAATAATACAGTCTAGATTTATAAGCATATTGAACTCACATTCTTAAAATAGACCCTACTGAATGAGAAATATTATCAGCTTACTATAATGGCCAATTAATTTAGCAGTAGTATTCTAGCAGAGAGTTTACTTAACAAAAGAGAAATGGATACATTTTTGCCAGAGGATGACAGCTTTTATGAGTTGGGGAATGTTTAAAGAGATCTCAAAAGTTCCTAATTTATTTTTGCTAGTGCAATATCATTTATTGTGTACCTTCTTTGACCTAGCCAAAGAATTTTCTTAAGGAAAATTTGAAGATGAAACCAGAGATGAGGAGCTTTAAGAATTTGAAATGGCTACTTGAAGCTGTAACCTCACTCACCCATGAATAACTAACTCCCAAAGCACAGATTTCTGAGGACAAAAGTCTACAAGAGTCTGCAAAAAAGAGTGGGGGGAGAGAAAAAGAGATCCAGTAGATGTCTTTTTTTATAACAGGACCACTAGGCCAAACAATGCAAGGGAACTACACTGCATTAAAGGAACAAAGATTTCCCTCAAGCCCCTAGGGGTTTCTGATGACATGTTTTTACCTCTGCATTACATCTGGACATAAGGAGGGGAAGATATTCACTTAGGTAAAAATGCTTCTCTCAGTATCTTCCTCTAGTCTTTAATCTTTAAGTTAAAGGTAGCTAATTGATCTAGCTGATGAAAGGTATAGACAGAAATGAGTTAGTTTTTCTCTCCCTTTAGGGAACCCTGGTAAGTTAGCAGTAGGCCACATTAAGTTAGACAAATTCTCCCAGGGACCTGGAAATAGTATCTTTTGTCAAGTTGAAAGAAGGTAGAAATTTGGGTGGAAAAGGCAATCTATGCTCTTCTACCTGGGAAATCTCTAGTCAGCAATGCAGAGTTTCTAAATCAATGTTTCTATGCATAGTTTCTATTTTATTAAAAATATAAATACCTCTCAGGATTATCCTTGTATCTCTTCACTGTTAAGTACATGGAACCTTATCATATTACAAGGTGTGATCATGCAAGTACACAAGGCTTCATTCAAAGGGCAACAGAAAAAGTTAGAAAGAAAGCAAATCTGCCAGGGTATATAATATACAGCACTTAAAATTAGACTAATATCAGCCCATTGAAGAGAGCTGTGAAGTAAGGATTCAAGAAATCCATCTGTGCTAAAACAGACCTTTTCTTCTGTCTGGAAAACACGGATCAGAAAAGTTTATCTGGATGAACTATAATCCACGTTTTCCCAGCACCTGCTTCAAAACAATTCTAACACTCTAAAACAGAGATCCGATCTATCACACAAGTGAATTATCATACACTTATCAACCCTCGAAACTTCCAAATAACGCCACTTCAGTGGAAATGTCTGCCCTATTCTCAACAGTCGTAACTTTTAACACTGATAAACCCATCCTCGGGGCCTGACACAGAAACTGGATGGGCAGGTCTATCACTCACGTTGACATTATTTGGGGTCGTAGACAAGAACAGAATAATTCCCCAAACTGGCTGATGCACTGAGGTTGAATCTTTCCCCATACCTTACAAGAGATCCCTATTTCTTCCCCAGTGGAAGATTCTCCCCTGGGAGGATCCACCTTAGTGGACATTCTGAGAGCTACCTGCCAGCCCCCAGATCGTAACACCTCCCCTCAGAATGTATCCCAGCCAAGCCAGAGCCTAGGTCTGCTGCTTTCAGCTGAGTCAGTTACCTACTCCTACTTCACTCTTAGACCTCAGCCAATAAACAGGAATAGGATAACCCAGATGACTGCCCAAGACTCTGTGCCCGGCCTGGAAACCAAAGGAAGAAACTATAACTAGGACACGGAAATAAAACTTGGTTGGGATGAAACTGCACTACTAAACCTCCTCTCACCAGGAAGACCTTGGAGTGGTCAAATGAGAGGCAACCTGCTCTCCACTGAGCATGCCTACAGGTCTAACCTCGTGATTTTCCAAGTCAAATACGCTGTATTATATTTAAAAAAAAAAAAAAAAAAAAACAACCAAATGGGCCCTCCCCACAGAGCATCCACAGGAATATGAGTGCCAAAGGGTCTCTGACCACCTTCCAAAAGGTAGGGAAACTGAGTCATGGCCTCCTTTTCTTGAGTCCTCCCCCCTCCCAGGGTACCGTGCCCTATCACACGTCAGAAGTTCGTATGCTCTCATCATCAAGGCTGAACAGAAATGGCTTCTCCTTGGGGTGCTGGGGCTCTGATCTGTGCCTTATCCGGGAGCTGGGCAACACCCCAGAAGTACTGCTCTCCCCAGGTCGAGGCATGAACAAGGAGTCCCCAGGAGTCTCTTCAGCTGGAAGCAGCTTGTCCCCGGCCTGGGGGACAGGTGTCCAGGGTTGCCAGGAGGAAGCCACAGAGGGGGCTTTGCAGAGGGCTTTTTTCTCTTCCACAGCTGGCCGCCCCCTGCACAAGGCAGAGTTGGGCCCACCTGACAGGCTGGAGCTTCCAGAGCGAGTCAAAGAGATGGATCTAGAAAAGGACATATCCTACAAAAATAAAAGGGAAGAAAAAAACAAAAGAAAATAAGGGCTTTCCTGACAATGTCTACTCCAAAGCCCCAGGAAGAACAGCCACTTAGGATCACCACCTCATAGGTCCAGAGACCCCTGTCTATGGAAATCAAGTACAACCAACGGAATTCACTCCAGATGTGTCATGTTCTGCCCGGCAGGGAGACGTGTAGAACACATCAGAGTCTCTGTTTCTTTACCCAACCCAACTTGCCGCTTTCAAACAACCAAAAAATAAAAATAAAAATGAAACTCTGTACTTAAATCAGTAGAAAGAGAAAACAAACAAGACAGCCTGGGGCTTCAGCTGCATCCAGAACAGGCTGCTTGCCTACATCACCAAATAAAACCTGACCACTCAAGCAGAATTCATCTCCAAGTTGACAGCGGCTGCGTACCAGAAAGGAAATGACTTACTCTGGGGTGGCATTTGAGGGCCTGGACAGCTGCCCTGATCTCCTTAATCCAGCTGTGCATGTCTTCTGGACTGTCCGCCTGCAAAACACCCATAGCACTTATGGAGAAATCTTTGGCACTGTGATTTCAGCTTTCAAGTCTGTGATTCAATTCTAAGTTTATGAAATTACACCATTAGAACTGGAAGGATCCCAGAGATCATCCAGTCCAGTGGCTTTCAGACTTTTGAGGACATTTTTTCCCTGCAAACTCTTATTTGACACCCCATAAATAAAACAGCTCAAAGTGGATCTGCTCTGCAGTGGGGCAGAGGCCGTCCCTGCTGAAGCCCCTCACCCCCACCCCCCCACCGCCCGGAGCACAAATGGCCTCCTACTTTACAGAAAAGGCAAATGGGGCCCAGAAAGCCAAAGTTCAACGTTTATGGCTGGTCTAGATTCCAGTTCTCCTGACTCCCAATGCAGTCCATCTTTCTACTACAGCTATCCAAACAGAATAATCCCATTTTCAACTCTAGTCCCACTAAAGCCAAATCCTCTGCATATCCTCCAACATTCATATTATCTCTAGGAACAGGGCTTCCCTCAGAATACAAATGACCCGGGTCTGTTGTGACTCCATCCAGGCCTGGAGAGTTGGCCTGGAGACTCAGGGCACTAAGCTTAACAACATGTAGGACACTGCTAAACCTTTAAAAGGCATATCCCCCAGAAATGCCCACCAACGCCAGAAGGGGGCAGCAGCGACTCTGTGACAAAAGGAAGGAAAATCAAAACACCAAGGAGCGGCAGGTGGAGCCCTCGGAATTCTCAGTGCCTTTCAGCTTTATAGGGGTTGAGTTCAAGTAAACCTAGCAGATGTTTGCTGAAGCCCTCAGTCTTACAGCATCAGGTGCCAAGCACAGAGATGGGACCAGACCAAATTCCTGACCTCCAGAAATTTCTATTCATTAATCTCTCTCTGCCCCCTGTGCCTTCCCCTAACAGTCCCACCATAAATCAGAAGCATGCATTTGTGTGCCTATGTACGGTATATGTATACACCACGCTCCAGCCTGCAAAACTCTCCACATACACCCCTCCCTTTCCGCAGCCCCCAAATGATTCTTTTACTTTGCACTGTATTTGGATAAAACACTAGTTTTTGGTTTTGTTTTTTGGTTTTGGGTTTTGTTGTTTTGTTTTTTGTTTTTTTTTAATCCTCATACTTGCATTCCTACCCCTTTCTGTCATCCCAAACAAACCCACATCGGTTAGGTGTGTGCAGAAGACACTTAGGAAAGAAACAGTGTCACATCCTGGCACGCTGCGTTAATCAGCTATAGCAGCAAGTGCTCAAGGTGAACACCCCTCTCAGGTGCTAGAGCTGCAAACTTACATGTATTCTCTCTCCACTGGGCTTTTCCCAGTTGTGTGACATCCTGATGGTTGGGTTTTCCGAGAAAAATCCATCACTAGTCCAAAAAGATAAACAGGACAAGGTGTCCAAGATCCTTCCAGAAGGTATTTTAGTAGCATCAGACCTAGCCTGTTCTGCAAGTAGAACTGCTGGGAAAATGTAATGAACTCATTTAGGTAAAGCAGTTTGAACAGTGTCGGATGCACAGAAAGGGCTTCTTAAGTATTAGTTATCGTTTTTATTATTATTACACATGGGACATGAATGAAGCCTCAAACTGCAATATTATAAATATGTTAACTGCCTTCTCCCTGAGATTTTTTTTTTTCTGTTTCCTCATACTCAAACTGCACATAATTCCTACCTAAGGATGAAATTGTCAGGATCAAAAGAGATAACCTATTTGGTTACTTTGAATAGAACGAGATGGAGGTAATTAAATTGTCCATTAAATAAAGAGACACACGATTTGGTAGGGGGCAATGTTAGAAGACTGGGAAAGAGAAAGATGGGACCTGAGGAGAGACAAACATCTCCCACATCATACAATAGGTCTGGCAAGATCCACACAACAACAGTTTCCAGGGCTACTGAGCTACTCTATCCCCTCCCACCACCCAAGCACAACACAGCACCCCCCAAGTCAAATGCTTCCCCACAAGCCACAGGCCACCTAACTGACTGTCCTTTAAAGCTCCACCAACGTATTTGTACATCTTCTCTAGGAACTTACCTCCATCTAGCAAGGAGCCACTGAATAAGAGAAAACTAGGGACCACCTGACTTACCATCTGGGAAGTCAGACACAAGAATCAAAATCCTATAAAACACATCTAGATTGTTTCCAATTCTCCTTTAGTATAAGTAATGCTGCTATTCACACCTTTGTGCACAAAGCTTTTTTCATTCTTATGATTCTAGGAAAATTACCAAAGACTTGCGTTCTTTTAAGGCTCTGGTTACATCTGGTCAGAGGGATTTCTGGCCAACAATATGGATTTCACTTACCACCAATATATTATTTTTTTACGTGCACCCTTGCTAGAATTAAATATTACAATTTTCAAGTCTTTGCTAATATGATGGGCAAAATTATTAAATCTCTTCCTGAAAACATTTAGAAATTCAGAGATGGAAATTATTTGCTAGTTATATTTTTCCCAATTCTCTAACTCCACATATGGACATTTTTCCATTAGATAACCTACAGAGTTAACCAGCCATGAGGAGAGTAATAATAAACATTAGTAAGCATTATTTTAATGTTTGACAAATGTCATTTAAAAATATTATTCCAATAGAAAAGCAGATATTGTGAGAAAAATTGAGAAGAAACAGACTTCCACTTTATTGAGATCACAATTATAATCTCTAAATTCCTCAAAACCTCAAAAACTGTGTGCAAACATATGGCGTATGTGTATGTCTACCTTTTATGGAAGGCTTGTGCTTACCTTTCATCAAAACCCCCCAAATACCTTAAAATACCACCTCAAAGGTAGCTTTGTGAACCAGGGGTAAAAAAACAGTGCTGAAGTCCACACACAGCATGGAGAATTGCAAGAAGCCTAAATTATGCTTAAAACTCAATAGAATAAAAAAGGAAGTACCATGTTCATACCTTCACCTCTTCCTGGCGTGCTTAAGTGTGTGCATTTGTTTTGGGCAATTGGTTCAAAAGAAAAAGTAGGGTTTCTGTCCTTGAGGGTAGTTTTGGAGGTGAGAGGAACAAAGGGTATTAAAAGCATGAGTCAGCATATCCTGATATTTATTGCAGTCCTACAAGCTTTTACTGAGTACCTACTATGAGCCCAGCCCTGTAACAGATGCCACGGTTTAAAGCAATGAATTCCACAGGTCATCAGTAATAGGTCTCCAGTCCCTACCAGGGTGGCTTCTCCTGCAGCTGCCCAACATTTGTCTGTTCCCAACCTCTGCACTTCCCCACCCTTCCCAACAGCTAATAATCCCTGCTTTCTCCCCAGGAACCAATCCCGTCTTTAGACACAGCCCTGCCAGTATGATTGCCTACAGAGTGCACTACATAGTTCAAGATGCTGTCATTCACCCTGTAGTCTAAATTAAAACAGTAAGTATCTATCTTACTTACTGTAAGAGCTCTATACCAACACTCTGCAATTCACATAGGAGCCATCTTATTACTACTCTTATCCTGACATAGCCCCCTAGTTCTGACGGCCTATACCAAGTTACCCAAACCAGTCTGCACTACATTTCTCATCTGGAGTAACTACATCCTCCTACCTAATACCCCTGACCTTCTATGAAAGGGAAATGGGGAAATGGTGACTGCTGCATGTCTCGTATTCCAAGGATTGAAATCTCATTTTGAACCCTTGCCCAGGACTGAGAACCTGCTGATAAGCTTGCTGACATCCCAAGCTTCGATACCTGATTACTGCCAGATCCTGGATCTTGGTCACCATGATCCATCACCCCAAGCTGATCTCCCCTAGTTGTCTATAGCCACACCTTCTACATCTTCGTGCTCTGCACCAAGCTGCTTTTAAACAACACAAGTGGGTGGGTCCTGCTCTAGCACCTGACTAGGTGACTCCTACTCAGTTCCATAATTCACCAGGTTGATGATCTCAAACAAATAGTTTGCCTTCAGACATTCTGTCTCCTCATCTCTAAAATGGAGATGGTCTCAGATACCACTGCGAATTCAGTGATGTGCTGCCTGTAAACTACTTAGCACTGTGCCTGTGACATCTAAGTGTCCAACACAGGGTAGCATTCTCAGGCACAAATTATATAGATGTGTGACTTGGAAGGCAAATGTGACAGAAGATAAATGACCAACACCTCAGCAGATGGCAGCCAGCCCCATTCTGTTGCCCAAGCCTCTGTCCCTGCCCAAGGAGTCTGCTCACCCTGCCTACAGCTGCCCTGGTCCAGCTTTCCTGGATAGTGAGGATATGTGGTTCTTTCAGGCAGGTTTACTGAACATCCCCTAGGAAGCAGGTCAGAATGCCACATAGGCATGGTGGGTAAAGCTGCTGGCACCAAACCGTAGGGGAAGCCATTATATTCTTTTACGTTTCTCATGAAACACAATTTTTAGGGGCACCTGGGTGGCGCAGTCGGTTAAGCGTCCGACTTCAGCCAGGTCACGATCTCGCGGTCAGTGAGTTCGAGCCCCGCGTCAGGCTCTGGGCTGATGGCTCAGAGCCTGGAGCCTGCTTCCGATTCTGTGTTTCCCTCTCTCTCTGACCCTGCCCCATTCATGCTCTGTCTCTCTCTGTCTCAAAAATAAATAAAAACATTTAAAAAAAAAAAAAAGAAACACAAATTTTACTTGGAACAAATGACTGACAAACTGTCAGACTTAGGTAAATGGTGGACACTTCCTCAAAAATGAATGAAATGAGTCCGTTCAGTCAGGGAAAATCATGAAAGCATTTTTTTTTTTTTTTTTTGCAATTTTGAGCTTCCAAACAAAATTAGAATTCCAAAAGCTTTCTGTACTTAAAGACTTTATTGGGTCACCTGGGTTGCTTAGTTGGTTAAGCATCTGACTTCAGCTCAGGTCATGATCTCAAAAGTTCATGGGTTTGAGCCCTGCATGGAGCTTGGCGCTAATGGTGTGGAGCCTGCTTGAGATTCTCTCTCTCCGCCCCTCCCCTGCTCAGGTGCACATGCTCTCCATCTCTCTCCCTGTCTTTCTCTCTGTCTCTGTCTCTCTCTCAAAAGAAAAAAGAAAAAGGAAAAAAGACTTGGTTGATGATGATCGTTGTGGTGCTATTAACAAATGTGATTTTTTTGATATTATATATAATAAAATGTGTCAACAATTAGAAGATCTGCATACCTCTGTGTGACCACTATCTTCCTAACGGCCAGCGCATGAAGTTACCAAATCATGCATTGGTAAAAAGGATCCATTCAAAGTATGAAACTGACCAGTGGATTTTAATGTAAAAGCATGGAAGTTTACCAATATTGATATTGGCTTCCAATTCCACACTGCACCTGAGCACTAAGAAACTACCATTTGTCAAGTTTTCATATAGAATCAAAGAAGACTATCCACAATTATCTGACAAAGCTATTAAAATAGTCCTTTTTTGCAAATACGTATCTGTGCAAGGCCAGATTTTCTTCATATTCTTCAACCAAAACAACATATGGCCACAGATAGAATGCAGAAGCAGATAGGAGAATGCTGTCTTCTTTTAAGCCAGCCATTAAAGAGATTTGCAAAAACATAAAAACAATGCTACTTTTGTTGCGTTTTTTGTTTTAGAAATATACCTATTTTTCATAAAATACTACTTGTGTTAACATAACTGAGTTTTTGGTTGCTATCTGAAAATAAATTAATACATATTTTTAATGACTTTTACTCTGTTCTCAATTTTCTACTCTCTCTGAGTTAAGTGCTGTAAACAGACTTGTTCATTCACTCATTTGTTTATTTCAGGGAGATGCTAGTATTCTTTTATCCTGGAAATGTGAGACTAGAAGGCAAACGGTGGTAAAAGTGATGAGAAGCTCTGGTAAATGTGCATACATTCATTCAGATGATGCAACCAATGTCTCTTAAACATTGTTCTTGTTGGGATTCACGTTTCCCAAATCACTCTCTCTAGTCCAAAGCTCTTACCGAGCATAATCGTTCACTTGACAAATACTTATTTAGTACCAACCATGTGTCAGGCACTGTCTACTGAAGGACCTTCATAACACGTCACCTTCAATATCCCACAGACACTGTCAACTCAGAACCCCCAACACTAGGCTTGCCTTCACACTCACCAGTACCTCCTCGCCTGGCTGTGGTCTAAGTGATTGCTGTTGTCTGACACCCTGAGGCCCAGGCCAAACACCCAGCGGTGTCCTTGCCTCCCCATCTCCCCTCAGCCCACATCAACCCACAACCAAGTCCCAGAAACAACTCTTCAATAGCTTTTAAGTTGTCCATTTTTCTCCATCCATCCTAGTTCAAGCTTCTTTCATCCGTCACCCAAATTACTACCACAGACACCAAACTTCTCTCTCTACCTCCTGTCTTACCTTTTCTTCATCTGTCTATACTGCCCTGGGCCTGGAAACTCACAGCCAGCACACCATTAATGTGGTCGGTTGAGGGATATCATCGCCACTTTACAGATGAGGAAAACAGGGTTTGAACGTTAGATCACTTGCCCAGGTGGCATTTTTAGAAGACAAACTTGATTGGGCCACTCCCTGGGTTCAACCTCAATGGGACCCAACCCTCAGGATAAAATACAAGCTCTCTAATAGGGGCTATAAGGCATGGGCCCTCCACACAGGCTTCCCAGCCCTCCCTGTGCCCTGTGCCCCTTTTATCTCCAGGCTTTTTCACACATGCTGTTCTCTCTGCCTAGGCCACTCTTCTCCCAACTGACTCAGTTTAGCTGTGCCTTCCTGCAAGAAACCTCCCCCAACTCCGAGATGGGGGAGATGCCCCTTTTATGAGTTCCCATGGCAACCACAACTCACTGTCATGGTAGCACTTACCACACCAGGTTTTTTTGTTCGTTTGCTTCCTTTTTTTTAATTCCCCTAGCCCCTTCAGTGAGGTCGTTCCAACCCTATAATGCATTTAAGCTCTTTTGTCACAGTCTATATGCCATGCTAGAATCACCCAACTGCCTAAGTGATTTTTTAAATTCACATATATTAAAGTTTACTCTTTACTTTTATTGCCTTCTATAAAGTTCTATTTCATATATCCACCATTACAGTATCATACAGAATAGTTTCACTGCCCCCCAAAACTCCCCTGTGTTCAACAACCCAACACTCCTTCCTCGACCCCATCACACTGTTTTAATTGCCTGTTTACTTGACTCTCTCTCTCTCTCCAGTTCACGATCTGTTCTATTTAACACAGTGTCGTCCCCAGTATGAAGCAAAATGCACGGCACTCTAAGGATACTCTACAAATACCTGTTAAATTCAAGAACTGGAAACTTTTCAAACCTACAATTTAAACCCTGTTCCTGAATGACAATGGAACCAGCTCTAACAACTCCAGCAATGCTATGCACAGCTCCCTTATGCTAGCTCTTCCCCAGTGACACATGCTTGGGTGAATGAATGGAGCCCACAGGTAGTTAAGGCTGCCAGCATGTCTGCTGGGCTCGGGCAGAATGACCAGCTCAGAAGGGTCAGGACTATGGAGCTGCTGCCCAAGAAATGGGGGAGGGGTGGCCCTGTGGAACAACAGATGGTACTTAGTGGGGAGTGACACTTGGAACAAAGAAAGAGCACTGGGAACCCTGAAAAGCCTTGGCTAGGGAGCCCCACATCTAAACCAACACATTGAGTGGCAGTCCGAATCCCAGAAACGCGGCATTATCACGATGCTGCATGGATCAAGGCATGCTCTGTAGATTACTAGGCCAGCTTGGGTAGGGACTTGGCATTGAAAGTCTAGGCCCTGCTCGGATATCTGCCTTTCTCGCTCCTATGATTTAAGAAAGAGCTGGGAGAACTCCAAAGCTGTGGGTGGAGGGAGAAGCTTCTGAGAGCTGAACTGTCAGAGCCCAAACAATGGCTTTCTCTGTGCAGCTGGGCTTTGCACCTGGTGCCTGCACAGGGCCCTCTGTGCTTCGGTTCTTCCGCACACAGCAATGTCCACACAGGCGGGGCTTATAAATACCCTCCAAAGGAGAAGTGAAACCACTGGCTAGTTCTCCTTTTCTCTGCTTAGTTGGCGCCCAGCAGCTGAGAGCAGCTGGTACAAACTCACATTCCCCAGTTCAGAGGCTCAACCTGTTCTTATTATTTTATGGTTGGGAAGCTTCTGGCAAACATCCTGTTTAGAATAAAATGGGACTCAGACTGACTATCAGGGGCTAAATTTACCACCTAGAAACTTCAAACAAAATAAAAGAGAAAGCAGAGGAAAGGGCAAGACCTATCACACACCATTCACAGAAAGAGAACACAAAAGTCTTCTCAGAGTGAGCCTTTTACCTGTATGTAGAAGGTCCTGGAGCTTGTTATGATTTCAAACAGGTTGTCCCTCATTAAGAGATCACTAGACAAAGAGAAAGCAAGTTACCAGGCATGCCTGCACACACACTGAGGACATGATTTATCCCAAGTAAAGGCTCCTGCGCCCTCTCCCATAGAAAGGGGGCTCCCAGGCCATTCTTCCTCCAGCCTCTGCCTCAAAAACCATGACAGGGTCTCCTCCAGCTTAACTTCCCACAGGTTCTCAGGAGGTCTCGCCATCCCCATGGAAATCCCCCCCACACACACACACACCCCACCACCAGTTCTAACAAGATAATGCTCCTTTCCCTCTAAAACCTCCTGCCTAAGATCCATCACATCCCATATGACCTATAGTTGTGGGGGGAAGGGGCAGTTAGGGGCCAAGATGTATAAAGTTCTTTGTACAAAGCACTGCTTTAAGTGCTTTGTTCAGGGTCAAGCAGATGAACATTTTATTGGTTTTATAAATATGTAAATGTAACTAATCAATTATTCATTTTACATATTTATTAATACATAAGATATTATTTATATATAAAGACATAGAGAGAGAGAATGGACCTGTAACATTTTATTAGTTTCAGGTACACAAGATAGTGATGCAGTATTTGTATATATTGTGAACTGATCACAAGAAGTCTAGTTGACATCAGTCACCACACATAGTTACAAGCTCTTTTTTTCTTGTGATGAGAACTTTTAAGGTCTACTCCCTCAGCAACTTACAAATATCCAATATAGCATTATTAATTATGGTTACCATACTGTACAGCACATTACTAGGACTTATTTATTTTATAAATGGAAGTTTGTGCCTTCTGATCCCCTTTACCCATTTTGCCCACCCCCCACCTCCCACCTCTGGCAACCACCAATCTGTTCTTTGAGTGTTTTTGAGTGTGTTATTTTATCCAATGTTTACAACAATCCAGTAAGGAACTTAAGACTTTCCCCACTTTGTGGATGAGGAAACCCAGCCTCAGAGAGGCTACGTGACTTGTCCATGGTGCCGAAGTTAGTAAACAGCAGAGCAAGGATTTGAACCCAGGTCTGACTTCAGAATCTATGCTTTTAAGTACTCCATTACCATTTGCCTCTCCTATGGGAACCAACTCTCACTTCCAAAGCCTTCCTCCCCACAAGCAGCAACCTCATCAGCTTCATTAAATTACTGCTCTGTGCCACCCTGTACTGGGTTGAGACGGGGAACCAATGAGATATGGAAGGAGAAACTAGACTACTTTAAGATACTTCAAACTCGGTATGAGTTTGGGAAGAATCCTGACTTCTACAAGGAAAAAGGGGAGATGTAAGTGGTGCCCAGTGACAAACCCTAAATCGGCCAAAATTATTTGCAGTGTTGAGCGCCTGTTGTGTGTATCCAGGTGCTGTGGGCAATACATAAGGAGTGAAAGATCTAATTTCTTCCCAATAAAAGAACCAAAAAAAAAAAAAAAAAAAAAGCAAAACTATACAATTAGATGTTAGACTGTGTGTTCTTACGCCAAGAGTGAGAATAATTCCAAAAAAGGACTGATTGCAGGCAGAGTTGGCTTCATGAATGAGGACTTGGAAGGACATGGCAGGCACTGAGCCAGTGACATGGGCACCCGGGCAAAGAAGGAGCAAGAGACTAAAGACCCACGTGGGAAGGGACAGCAAGACGGTGTCAGAAAGACCTGGGACCAAATCCTGACTCCACTTGGGGAAAAGATATTGTAGGAATATTTTAAATCTTTGTGGACCTTTGTACCCCAACTGTAAAAAGGATGAGAAGACCCCCCTTACCAGGCTGGTGACCACAAAGATCAATGTATAAAGTACATAAGGCATCTGCTACCATGCATGTCATATAGCGGTCACTTGAAACATTTCACTGGGGGCGCCTGGGTGGCGCAGTCGGTTAAGCGTCCGACTTCAGCCAGGTCACGATCTCGCGGTCCGTGAGTTCGAGCCCCGCGTCAGGCTCTGGGCTGATGGCTCAGAGCCTGGAGCCTGTTTCAGATTCTGTGTCTCCCTCTCTCTCTGCCCCTCCCCCGTTCATGCTCTGTCTCTCTCTGTCCCAAAAATAAATAAAAACGTTGGAAAAAAAAATTAAAAAAAAAAAAGATTAAAAAAAAAAAAAAAAAAAGAAACATTTCACTGACCATTATTACTTTCTGAATGGAGATAGCTCTTCTTACTGACTAAACTGTTTTCATTTTTTAAATTACTCACACACATACAGTACACTCATGTCATCAACTACTGAAGAGACGAAAGCAAAGCAAGGAGGAAATCCCCACCCTTGTCACATCTACTTCCCAAGCTACACGTTGCCTTTCAATTCAATTCAGTTCAATTCAATTTAATTCAAGTTAACAAATGTTTGTTGACTACGCAGATGCCCTAAAGCTTCTTAACTGGGTTTGGGGAGGCTGCACAATCTCATAGGCCTGGAACCTGCAGAGCCTTGGGGACTTCTTTCCCTAATGATCTGAAGCTCTCTTAATTCCTTCACTAAGGATTCAGTCTGACTGTGGCAGTGAGAGACTCAGGTGAAGTACAGAGCACTCTTAGGACTCAATGCCATCTGGGCTCGCTAAGCTGCCCAACATGCCCAGGTGGCTGTCGACCTACCTGTTTGCACGGGCCCCCTGTGAAGTCAGGAATCATCTCTCAGGATGCAGTCATGCCCAGTCTTTCCTAAACCCACCATCAACCTCTGGAGCCACACTTCTGGAACATCCATCACCAGCCACTTTTATGGAATACAAACTGTCACTGGGAACTTCCCTAATCTCTACTCTGCAAATATCATTTGCAAGACTCAGTACAGCTCCAGTTCAGTCCCTGCTTCCTTGGGGTCATGTGGCCTTTTGTTGCCAGGCAAGACCTTCCTATGCCATCATGTGATAACAGTCTGCCTGCTGCTAAGAGCCTCCCTGATGATGTTGGTCTGTAATAAACAGTCCATGGGATGGAGAGACGCAAACAGTCTCTAAAGACTGGAGCTTAAGGGGCAAAAGGAGGACTTTTAGATGTCCAGATGCCCTTGGGTTTCTACAGTTTAGTTCTAAGGGCATCTGTATCTATATTGACTACAGGAGAGCGCCTTTGCCTATGGGCCCCAGATCCCAAAGTCCTCCTATGCACCTTGGCACTCTTCCTAGTGGGAAGAGGAACACATTAAAAATACTCGCTCTTCCTCTACAAGGGAGTCACACAGAGATGCTGTTAATCACCTTTGTGTTAAGGAGATATCCAGGACTTTGTCAAAAAAGGGGAAAAGGCGTAAGAAGTTCAGGGAAGAAGCATTGGAATAAGCAGTGATCTGACCAGCAGTGCTGATAAGTGAGACCTCAGGACACTGTCCCTGCTCTGAGCCCTAAGCCTCCCATGCAATGAGCATCTAATTCTAACACTTGAGAAGCATCCCAACACCACTCTCTTCTTTTTCCCACATTCTTTCTTTTTCTACATCAAAAATTATTATTTAGACTCAGCCTGTCTCCTCAGGGGCCAGAGAAAAGCAGAGGGAAAAGATATGAGCTTGCCCAGTTTGGTCTCTTAGCTGCATTAGTTTGGACGCAGTAAGTGAGATGTCAGGCCCTGTCATGCTCATGGGAGAAAATTCTTAAATAGAGCTTCTGAAGGGTAGTAAATGAAGATTTAGGCAGGCAAATGGGGATTCCTATCAGAAAAAAAAAGAAGTAAGCAGAGATAATTACCCAGATTTGACCAGACACTCATGGGTCTTAAGAACATCCTTGAGAAATATAGTGCGCAGTGGTTCTCGGTCCTGGTGGAAAAAATAAGATAGGTAAATGAGACTATCCACATAATGCCACAACCCAGCCCAGCTGATGAACGTATCTCTCTGATCAGAGGTACACTGCAAACAAGGCAAAGTCTCAAAATAACTATCAAGAGAGGAAAAAGTTCTAAGAAGATATTCTGTGGCTCTGACCACAGAGCAGCTCACTGCGTTGAGGGAGGGAGAAAGTGAAGGCCACGTTACTATTGACATAAAGATGTACACATGGGATGGATGCTCATAAGACAGAGGCACCCCACAGGCCTGTGTGTGTGCCCACATCTCTACTCATGCACACACATGTCAGTGTCACCTGTGTGCCTCTTGCTTCCATGGCCTGTCAGAAGGGCCCCAGAATGACTACAAACCTGTTCACACTTGAAGTAGCAGAGAGTAAAGTCATCAAGTGCAAAGAAGCGACGTTTCCAGCTCTTCCGCTGAAATAAAAAGCAAGAGAAGGACATTAAGAAGAGGTCCCAGCATTCCAGAGGGTGTTCCAGTTCTAAGCTCCTGGGTACCCAGCCCAATGGAAGCTGGGCTCCCACATTCAGTGGAAGAGACAGGGTCAGCAGAGGGGGAGACTTCTTCCTATTAGAGGCAGAGCCTCAGGCAAGCAGGGGTGAGTATTTAGTCCCAAACCTTTCACCGGTTTGGGAGGTGGGCAGCTCCTCCTTACAGCCAGCTGTCCCCTGTGCACTGCCCACAACCACCGTTCCCAGGAGTCACCAGGACTCACTCTGGCCCCAGCGCTGACACTCACCACATTCCCTTGCTTCACGCAGTAGCCACTCTTAATGAAGTGGGGCCCAGAAGGAACATGGCTGCCTGTCGTGGGGATGTAACTCTGAGACCTTCGAAGGATGGCGTGGGACCCGGGTTCACTCCCTTCCTGCCCATCCCCACCGTTCTACAAGGAAACAGTGTCAGGATTAGCACCTCCCCTTGCTCCTCACACGGCAAACCCCATGCCTCACCCAGCTCTCTCGGGGAAGCCTCTCTTGCCTCTTTACCCATGATAGCAATCAAAGAAGAAATAACAAGAAAGTAAACATTCATTTTGCTCCCATCAGGCACTGTACTGGGTCCTGTCAGAGAACAAGGCTCGCGAAGTTGGGCAGACCCAGGAAAAAGGTAAGGACAGAGAAGGCAAACCAGAAGAGGGGAGAAACACCCTATGGGAGGAGGGACAGCAGGCTTGTTTTGCCCCTGTGATTTACAAGTGCTAGTCTCCCATGTATGGTGCAGGACCATACCGGCCAAAATGCCTCAAGATATGGTGGCCCTGATTTCTGTACTGCTACTATTCACACCCACCCCTGTCCTGGGTTTTCTTGGCCACCCCATCTTTCCTGGTTCCCCCACCCACAACTACCTTTCCTCAGTGCAGCCCACCTCTATGTACATCACTGGCACACTATGGAAACCCCCATACCCCTGCCCCCTCCCGCCCCCACCAAAAGCCCCAGGTCCCAGCACCTGGTTGATGGGCGTGTGTACCACCACCCCTCCGATGATCTCGGTCTTGTAGGCCACCTGCGGCTTCTTCTCTAGGGCTGGAGGAGCTGCTAGGCTTTTCAGAACCTCGGTAGTCAGGGGCAGGCTCCCAACTTTGGGCACCTGGCAAGAAAGACAGCTTAGGAAAAGTGGGGAGGCGAAAGAGGATTAGGGAAGAGGTAAGAAAAGCTAACGTACCAAATTGTAGTAAGGGCTCTTCCTCAGCCCTTCCATCGACACATTCCTGAATACGAGGAACTCTGCCAGCAGACCCCTATACGCACATGCACACACACACACACACACAATTACCGAGCACCCACTGTGAGCCGGCCCTTCCCTGACTACAGACCAACCATAAGACAGCAAACAGACATACATGCCCCACCCTAATAGCACAGACATTCCAACAATAGAGACTGACCAAAAAATGCACAGCCAAACAATAAGAATAATTATAAATTGTGGGGAGTGCCATAAAAAAAAAATAAACAGGAGCTGAGATACAGAGGTGCAGGGGAACTATTTGAAACGGAATGGTGAGCGGAGGTATCCAGAAGACAAGAGATGCTGGAACAGTAACCCAAAGATGAACAGGAACCAGGAATGTAAGGAGGAGAAAGCATGCTAGGCAGGGGAACAGGTAACATACATGTGGGATACAGAATAGAATTAGGGGACCATGAGCTTTGGAGCCCAAGGACCCGGGCTACCTACTCCTGACCTGTCACTGACTAACTAAGTGACCTTTGGCACTGAACCTCTCTCTAGGCCAAAACTGGTCCATGTAGAAAAGAAAAAGGGTAATAATATTTATATCGTAGTCACTGTACTTATCAAATGACACAGTATATATATTTTTAAATTTTTCAAAAATAAAAAATATACAAGTACAGTTGACCTTTGAACAACACAGGGGGTTAAGAGCACTGACTCCCACACAGTAAAAACTTCATGTATAACTTATAACTCTGAAAACTCAACTACTAATAGCCTACTGTTGACCGGAAGCCTTACTGATAACAGACATCATCAGTTAACACAGATTTTGTATGTTCTATGTATTATATACTGCATTCTTACAATAAAGCTAGACAAAATAAAATATTATTAAGAAAATCATAAGGAAAATACATTCACAGTTGTACTGCAAAAAAACCCTGCATATAGGTAGTTCAAACCTATGTTGTTCAGGGGTCAAGAATATTACAAAATATTTTAATTAACATTTCACAAATGGTACTCACATTTACAAACACAGCCCTTTTGAACAGTTATCTTTTTTTCTCTCTTGGAAGAATTAGGGCACCACGGACAATCACATAATCACAGAATTTTTATGGCTCTTTTGACACCACAGGCCACAGGCTGCAAACTGGTGGCCTGAAGGCAGATTCTGGCCAAACTATGTGTTGTTGGTCCTATGTAGTGTGTTTTTCAATCCACATTTCCAATGTGGAATATTTTACCTAAAAATCCAGACTTCCAGCTAAGCAGCATTTCTCTCTTAAGATGGAGAACACTCTTCAGTTTGCCACTGTCCCTATCATGCTCCCCAACACTGAGGCTACAAGCCAGGTGCTGTTTATCCTCATTTATGTTGTTGTTTTTCTTCCTCCTTGCTCATTTCACTCATTCATACTGGAAATTCCAACAACATCTTTCATTTTGTAAGAAAATAAGAGAGGCCCAGGCCAGTCAAGTCAATCGCCCAAAGCCGTGGTCAATAACTGAACAGAGACTAGATCCTAAATCCCTACCAGGGCGCAATTTCCACAGCATCACAAAGCCCGTCCTTCACAAGTCTCACACCCTATGCGGATCTAGACACAAGTAAAGCTAACATCTTCCATTTCTATGGCCTTGGGAATCAGAAGGACCTAAGAATCCAGACTTTTCAAGAGCTCATAGCTCAGGGCTCTTTGAGAACTCTGCCAAGGATGAGACCAAAGACTACTCCATTCCATGTCTATTCAAAGGGTTAAGACCACTGTGATTACGCTGGAGCTCCAGAAAGAAGATGAGACCCCTGGCCTGTGCATTCCATTTACATAGACAAAGGTGACCTCCACCCACCAGCTCTCCATATGGAGCCAGAAATCTACCTTCTCTCCCTTTCAGCTGTCTGAACTGCAGTTCCCACCTCAGTGGGTCCCATTCAGGGCCACACAATGTGTCAAACTCTGCTGCATGGTCTCTACCTCAAGCAATCTGCTGCATGGTCTCTACCTCAAGCAATGCCTATGAAGTAGGCATTATTTTTTCCATGTTATAGAAGAGATCAATGAAAGCTCATTCAAAGGAAGTAAATTCCCTGCCTGACTCTCCATTGCTAAATGCCCCACTACCTACCTATGCCACCTTTTCTTCCCTGAGCTTTGCTATAATGTGATGGGACCCCTTTAGGGATGTTGATTATGGCTGGGATGTTTAGTGATATCATCATCATGGAACAAAAGAAGCTCCCCTCAAGTGACCTAAATGAATTCTAGCAAAGAAGGAGGGATGTAGCCTTTTAGACTTCCCAGTGGCCAGCAAAGGACTCATAGAAGCTTAGCTGTTGTACTGCCTCTCAGAATCTTGTCATCATGGGCTGCATCTGACCATCTACACAGAGCCTTTCCAAAGCCTCCAGCTTGTGGAGGACAAACCCACAGTAACTGCCCAGAGCTTGAAAACAAGGTCATTCTTTTGGTTGGTCCATATCCCCAGAGGCCTAATTAAAGGTGTGCCCTCCTCCATCTCCCTGTGGAGTATTCTCTGACGGGGGATATCCTTATGAATCTCATTTGCAATGTGAAATGAAAATTACAGGGACATGGGGCACCTGGCTCAGTTGCTGGAGCATATGACTCTTGATCCCGGGGTTACAAATTCAAGCCCCATGGTGGGTGTAGAGGTTACTTAACAACAAGAAAAGAAAGAAAAGAAAGAAAGAAGGAAGGAAGGAAGGAAGGAAGGAGAGAAAGAAAGAAAGAAAGAAAGAAAGAAAGAAAGAAAGAAAGAAAAGAAAGAAGAAAAAGAGACAGAGAAAGAAAGAAAGAAAGAAAGAAAGAAAGAAAGAAAGAAAGAAAGAAAGAAAAAGAAAATTACAGGGGCTCATCTTACTTCCACCAGGCATGTCTAGACTGCAATGAGGAACAATCCAATGGGGGCAGGAGGCTGTGCTTTACTTTTACTGCTCAATTTTCAACAGTTTTGGGAAATGTAGTAAGTTGAATAATGTCCCCTTAAAACCATCCACCCACAAACTCAGAATATGACCTTATTTAAAAATAGGGTCTTTGTTGGGGCGCCTGGGTGGCGCAGTCGGTTAAGCGTCCGACTTCAGCCAGGTCACGATCTCGCGGTCCGTGAGTTCGAGCCCCACGTCGGGCTCTGGGCTGATGGCTCAGAGCCTGGAGCCTGTTTCCGATTCTGTGTCTCCCTCTCTCTCTGCCCCTCCCCCGTTCATGCTCTGTCTCTCTCTATCCCAAAAATAAATAAACGTTGAAAAAAAAAAAAAAAAATTAAAAAAAAAAAAAAAATAGGGTCTTTGCAAATATAGTTAAATTAAGATCAGGTCATAACCAGTTAGGGTGGGCCCAAAGTCCAATGACTGATGCCCCTTTTAGAAGGAGAGAGGACACACAGACACACAGGCCATAGTGATGGAGGCAGAGATGGGAGTAATGCAGCTATAAGCCAGAGCATACCATTTTCTTCAGTGATAAGGACCCAGTGGCCTCAGCACAAAATGAACAGTGATCTGTGGGCAGATAAACTTGATCTATCCTGGTTCCATAAACTTGAGCAAGTCACTTTAATCTCTATATATTTGTATCACCCATTTATAATTGGGAATAATAACACTTAAGGTTTTTATATGAGGCTAAAATGAAGCCATGTATGTAAAAATGGTGTGTGATCTAACAAAGTTTACAACTGTTGCTCTTTTTAAATATTTAAAAAATTTTTTTAAATGTTTATTCATTTATTTTTTGAGAGAGAGAGCAGGAAAGAGTGTGTGTGTGTGTGAAAGGGGGAGGGACAGAGAGAGAGAGAGACACAGATCTGAAGAGGATCCAGGCTCTGAGTTGTCAGCACAGAGCCCAATGTGGGGCTCAAACCCACAAACCATGAGATCATGAGATCATGACCTGAGCTGAAGTCAGACGTTTAGCCAACTGAGCCACCCAAGTGCCCCTTTAAATATTTCTATTAACTCTTTTAGGTCTTGGAAGTCATAGGGTTCTGGGTGTTTAATCTCAGCTCTACCATTTACCCACCTCTAGATTTTGGGCAAGACTCTGATTTCCATCTTTCTCATCTAAAAAAGGGTAATAAAACCATTTGTGAGAGGGGTGAATAATAAGAGGGGCACGTGTGAGAGCTTGGCTCGATACATTATCTGTTCCCTCATTCATCTCTGTATCTGCCAAAGTGCCTGATGCTGCACTTTGTATATAAGGTGCCCTAAAATAAGTAGGCATGCCATCAATGTGATGCCCAGCCCACATCTTCCTTCATCCCAGCCTCCCTTAGGAAGGACACAAGATACAGGACGATATGGAAGTAGAAAAAGAAGTAAACCCTTCCAGGGCACAAACTGAATAGGAAATAGAGTATCCATCCTCTTCCTTCTATCCCACGGGACCTTTGGCAGGAGGAGTGAAAAGACATATGAATGGAGTAAAGGAAAGTAAGGGGGATCCTGGAGACTATGGAGACCTAGCAGAAGGCTCTGACATTCCAGCAAGCCTCTGGACTCCCAGCCTCTGGGCACCGCCATGCTCCTTCCCACTCCTGTGGCTTATGACTTCTGTTCCACAAGACCATAAAAAAGGTGGGGGGACCTCACTACTGACAGCAACTCTATGCTCAAGGCACAAAAGAAAGGCTCCACCTCCTATCAGGCTTTGTAGCCCAGTTTATGAGGCAGGAACAGAGAAGGAAAGCCATGAGGGAATGTTGAAAGAGAATAAAGTATTAGACACTGAAAGAAGCTCCAAAAGTGTGTCAAACACAGAAGGGTGAAGACCGCATCATGAACGAAGGAAACCTGTACTAAGATCCGTACTCTAGAGTCATGTGCACAAGCATGTCGGTTAGCACACAAATGTGAGATAGCTGCACTCTCCCTCCCTCCCTTCCGTTCTCTTTTCACAGGTCAACCAAAGTTTATAAAAATAACAAGCTAATAAGCCAGACCACCTCAATGACTGAATTGTACTCTGCTTGAGACTGCCATCACAAGTGCTGGATAGGTGTACAGACTTCTCCTATTAATTTACTCACAGAAACCCTGAGGTATTTGGGAGAATAATCTGCCCCAGTACATAATGGTTACTATTAGAAGTGACTAGAATGTAAACTAGTCTGACCATATGACAAGAAAATGAACCATCCAGGGGCACCTGGGTGGCTCAGTTGGTTGAGCATCTGACTCTTGATTTTGGCTGAGGTCATGACCCTAGAGCCATGGGATTGAGCCCCTCATCAGGCTACGCAATGAGGATGGAGGCTGCTTAAGATTCTCTCTCTCCCTCAACCCCTATCCCCATCTGTGTGCTCTCAAAAAATTTAAAAAAAACAAAAAAAAGAAATCAATCTTCCAATTACAAAGTGGACAGAAGACATGAACAGACATTTCTCCAAAGACATCCAGATGGCCAACAGACACATAAAACGATGTTCATCATCACTTATCATCAGGGAAATGCAAATCAAAACTGCAATGAGATATCACCTCACACTGTCAGAATGGCAAAAATCAACAACACAAGAAACAAGAGGTGTTGGTGAGGATGTGGAGAAAAAGTAGCACTTGTACACTGTTGGTGGGAATGCAAACTGGTGCAGCCACTGTGGAAAACAATATGGAGGTTCCTCAGAAAGTTAAAAATAGAACTACCTTCTGATCCAGCAATTGCACTGCTGGGTATTTACCCAAAGAATACAAGAACACTAAGTCACAGGGATACATGCGCCCCTATGTTTATAACAGCATTATCCACAATGCCAAGACATGGAAACAGCCCAAGGATCCATCAACTGATGAATGGATAAAGTGGTATACACACACACACACACACACACACACACACACACATACATACACACATGAATATTACTTGGCCATAAAAAAGAATGAAGTCTTGCCACTTGCAAGGACATGGATAGAGCTAGAGAATATAAGGCTAAGCAAGATAAGTCAGAGAAAGACAAATGTCATATGATTTCACTCACATATGGAATTTAAGAAAACAAACAAGCAAAAGAAAAATAAAAGAGACAGAGAGAGACAAATCAAGAAACAGACTCTTAACTATAGAGAACAAACTGACGGTTACCAGAGGGGAGGAGGATGGGTGAAATAGGTGATGGGAATTAAGGAGTGCACTTGTGATGAGCACCGGGTGACATATGAAAGTGCTGAATCACTATATTGTACAACTGAAACTAACATAACACTGTATGTTAACTAACTGGAATTAAAATAATAACTTAAAACAAAAATAACTAAAACAAGAATATCAATCTTCTCAGCATACAAACCACAGTTTACATGCCACAAGCCTGCCTATTATTGATGAAATGTCTAGTGGTTTTTTGGCCCCCAAAACATTAAGTTTTCCCTCTCCTCCTTCCTACCCTTCTTTCTTTTTCTGTATTTCTAAGGAAGAAGAAAGGAGTTCACCAGTCAAAGAGAATGAGACTACTCACAGAGCAGTCAGTGAACTAGCTCAGTGATGCTTTTCAAATGGAAGGCTTCTTCAGGACAGGTTGGTGGATGGCCCGGACTGACCCCCAGGTCACCTCTTAAAGGAAGAAGAGTATCTCCCCCCTCCGTGCCAGGAAAAAGTTCTGACTTCCCTCTTCATATGCTTTCCTTTTACTCTGCTTCTCATAGTCAGCAATCCATCTTCCAATCCCACCACACTCTGAATCAGCACACCAGAATTACCCAAAACACGACAGAGCAGGAGCCCTCCCAGGAAGCGCAAAGGGGACGCTCCATAAACTTCCCCTTGAACTTGATTCAAACTCAAACTCTCAGTTCAACTTGTGGTTAGTCAGCCAAGGTGTAAGAAGAGGTAGGGGGAATTGGGTCTGAACCAGCTCCTGGGAAAGCCCCTGCCATCATCTGAGCTTTTCCCCACCCAAAATGGGCCACGTGCTGAGAAGGGGCACGCACTCCCTCCAGAAAGGAGAAGGAATCATACATACGGTGATTTTGCTGGCTTGGTTCAAGGCTTCAACCCAGTCCTTCAGATCTTTCTGGTCATTAGCTTGAAGGAAATACCTCTGAGAGAGGGCATTGATGACTGCAATAGTCATGGGGAAGAAAAGAGGAAAGACCCAGGTGAGAACACATGCAAGACAAAAAGACTCCACAAAACTAAGGTGCCGAAGTAGCAAGGTGGAGGATTCTACGAAGCAGATGAAGACATTTGTCATGACGCAAAGTCAGCTGCATGAATATCAGGGAAGCAGCAGGCTGTAAGTGCTCTCTCTTTAAAAGTGTGCATTAGTCCATCACCTGTCATTAATGTTCTAATAACCCCCTTAATAATATACTGTTGTACAGCGATGAGGCTTCTAGTCCACCACCACCAAGATACATGCTTGAACTGCTTTTTAGAGGTGCTCACAGATTTACAGTCATGATGATACATATATAATTTTGGACCCAGTGCTCCTTGTTTTTACTGGCACAACTGGCCTGGGTTAGGAGCCTTGTCTGTGGTCGGAAAATGGAACAAAGCTTGCCTGAGATCAAATCTGTGACCCTGACCTTATTTTCCACCTGTTCTTTCCTCTGAGCACTCCATGAGGTCAATAATTTACTTTTGGGTTCATTATTTATCTCTTTTAGATCTGCTGACCACAAAATCTGAGACAGTAATTTCTGAGCTTAGCAACGATATTTGAAAGCAATGGGACAATGAGAGCACCAAAGAAGCCTGAACCAGCCTGCAGTTGGGAGAGATGACAGCTCAAGTCACTATTTTATTCTTCTAGCATAAATAAGCCAGAACTATAAGAAGTAAGCATCATGTGGTACACATTGAATCCATTAGTTCATTCAGTCCCTCAACAAATATTATTGAACAGCCATTATATGCCAGGAACCACTGTATGTGGTGAGGAGACAGCAGTGACAGAGCAAAGGGATATCCCTGCTTCATGGAGCTTGCAAAACCACCCTAGAGAAAAACAGAAGCTACTTGTTAGTATCTGCTTGTAGAACTTTGTACAGTACTGAGAACACAGTAGGAGCCAAATAAATACTGATGATTTAATTAATGACTAGAGGCAGCCACCGAGTAATGCCCTCTCTGCTTCCTGTGTCACTCCCAACTCTTCACTCATCTGGCAACACTGAGACACTCGACAGGATACTCTTTTCCATTGTTCCTCCAGCTCCCCCCCCAAGTCTCCACCTTTCCTGAGCACACCACTACAGAGTTGGAGATGAGGGTTCCCAGAAACTACCAGTAGATACCTGTACCCTGCCCTGTGGAGTCAGGAAAACGGAAACGTCGCTGCTCCCTGCACCTCTGTCTTATGCTATTAATGGTGTTCACAGGGAGACCAAAGAAAGCAGTATCATTGACACCTAGCAACATCACTGTGACCGAAGTCACTCATATACACAGGACATAAGTCACATGTGATCACAGGACCGTCTCCACACAAAAAGGAAGTTGCTGTAGGAGTGTTTGGAGAACCCATCCTCCAGTGCAGTACTTACCGAAGCAAAACGGAGTTTTTGGTTTCTGCTTTGGTGTAGCTACGCTCACCTAAATCAAATAAAAAACAAAAGAAACAAGAATATATTTCTAACATTGTTGTAAAAGAAAACAGTGTTTTCTTTTCAAATTTTTTTATTGTGAAACTTCTCACACAAAAAAGAAAAGTATATAAAACATACATAAACATTCTGAAGAATAATAATTAAATGGAAACCCTATACTCAACGATCCAGATTAAGAAATAGGCCACTATCAATCCTCTTTCTTGGAAGCCTTTTGTATGCCTCTCCCTGATAGAATCCCACCCCCACCCCTCAGAAATAAGCACTATCTTGATGTCTATATTAATCTTTATCTTTGTAAAAATGCTTTTAGAAACCACTGAGTCCTGACAAAATTCTCTTTGGACCACACAACCTGTACTTGCCCCATTCACACTACAAGATTCCACTCCTCTCGCAACCACCGACCCCCTCCCTAAACAGTTCTCCAAATTAAAGATGGTATTGCTACACACACATAGATTCCAATTAAAGCACACAGAAAGGTCAGGCAGTGTGCATTTGGACATGCTTATCAGTGTCCTTTATATCTACCCTAACTGTTGAACCACAAAAAATAAGAGGGGCCCATGGAATCAGAACATACTTATGTATTTAAAAGAAGACAACAGAAGAAAGTAGAAATATGTTTATAGCTCCTGTTCTTTCATATTGTTTTATCAATCCTACCCCTTTCATGTACACTCCTGACTACATGCAGAGGTAAACCCATGTCACTCTGGTTCAAACCCACTGAGCCAATAAAGGAAAACAAATCATATTCCATCATATGCCCACAAACATTAGGTGACTACTCTTGATGTAGGTTGAATAGGAACTGTACCTGGGATTTCTAAGGAGGCACCTTCCCCCCGCCCTCAAACCCTAGGTTAGGAACTATTTCCACATTGTCATCATGCCCCTGTGGACACATTCTCTCAGTCCCCTTTCCAAGCAAGGGCCTTCTCCTACTTGTATGAGACCCGAAAAAAAACACCTTGCCCTCCAACAAACAAAATGAATATAGCATACTCAACATTAATACATCAATCATTAAATGTCTAGGTAACATTATATAAACCTCCTCGATATTATATAAACCTCTTTGACAAGTGTTTGCAAGATGTCACATTAAGTCAACTTCGTTCATGTTTCAGTTAAACAGTCAAAGAAATTTCATTACATTCGAAAATAATTAGTAGCTTTGATTTTCTTAGTTCGCAAGAACCCTCCTGGATGGGCAAGATGACTGTTAAAAAATTACAGCCAATCACAAATTAGAGTTACTCAGCCGAATCATTCCAAATATCAGGTGACTGAAATCCTTTCGAATATTTTACAGCCAATTATATTTAACGAGGGAGATGGTTATATTCTGATACGTTCACCATCATGTGAGGTGGAGGCCTTAGGCCTAACAGAAGTCTTTAAACAGTCCTGAAACACAAAGATTTAGGCAAAGATGAACACATATATCCTAAGTTCAGTCACAGACCACCCAAATTCAGGCATGTCTTTGCCATTCCCAGAAACCACTCAGCAGAGCTCCACGACATCATAGTTCTTTGCCCCTGTGCTGCCTGGTGTTCCTGGGTTTGAGATCCTGAATTCCATCTGAACCACAGTATGTGCCTTTATCCTGCTTGTGTCTGATGTTCTGATCTGTCAGTGTCTCATTTTCTTGCTCTATCCCTCGGCATCCATGTTCCCCCTGCAGGTCCTTACGCCCAAGGTCCACGCCTAAGGTGCGTGCCCTACCCTCCACTCCTGTGTAGCTCTGACCATTACAGAACTGCCTGGCCCTCAGAACCCACCCATCTCACGGCTGCTTTGTACTTGAAGCTTTCGGATGGCTTTGTAAAGCTGGGCACTTTGAGACCTTCTGGGGCTTATTTGGAGATGCACCTCTTTCTCCCAGAAACGGACTTTTATCACTGACCAGAGAAAGTACCACTGGCAGAGACTTTTCACCAGGTTGGGTGACAGACAGTCGACTCCGACCACAACTTATCAGCAGCCTATACTGAGAGACTACTACCAATATGCTTATTACAGCAACTGAAACCAAGAGATCATCTGGTTTTTCATTTGTTTTTATATGTTTATCCAGTTTTCAGTCAGGGGACGTGCGTGATTACATGCATGCACGTCTATAATTTGCCCCATGCCTAACCACGGAAGGAATATCTGGCAAGGCTGCTGGTTCTTTGCTGAATCAGTTCTAGTTCTGCCCTGATAGGCTATTTAGCGAGGGTCACACCCTCAAAATTTCTGATCAGCTTCCCAATTAGCAAAGCCAGACTGCAATTACAAGTCCCCTTCTTACAATCACAGAATGGCAGAAGAGGAAAAGAAATCGTGTCTCTAGCTGTGCTGTGTCCTTCGGGGAGAAGGGCCAAGGTACAGGCTTCATTTACCATGGAAAGTTAGCTCTGGCCTCCCCGACATCCTGGGGACTGTGGCAGCAGAATCCCTGCCCCCATGGGACTATAAGTATAAGCCCTCTGCTCTCCACCCCACCTCATGTTGGTGATCAGACCAGCCTGTGCAGCCTCTTTCGGATGTAGTGAAGGAACAGAGGATCCTGAAAAGGTATGGCGGACAGCTTAACTATAGTGGGTGTGGCCAAGTGCTACCATCTGCCTGCCCTGAGGTGGCCACAGTTAAGTAGCTGCGTGGCGGTGACTGACTGGTGGGTCCTGAATTATGCAAGCAATGAAAGGAGGTCAGGATGCGAGGCGGGGTATGGGCGCAGGTCACCCACAGAGTGACGCAGATAAGGCCACTCTACAGCGCAACAGACTCTCAGGAACTCGCTCTTATCAGATCAAATACAGACCACAGGAGCAGCAAACTCATCGGTGGCAGGGCACTGTTTAGCTGGCCCCATCCTGTCTGCCCCTGGCCGGAAGTAGAGCTGGGGCCCCTCTGGCAGAAGCAGCAAGAGCAGAACACGGTCTTGAAGCCAGAGGGTAGCTCCGCCCCGTGTCCAGGGTGACCCTGCCCCTTGAGGTGACATCAAGAGCAGAGGAAGAAGCAGTCAACTACACAGAATGGTTGGAGGGGTTCTAGGTAGGGGCCTACGGACCAGCTTCAGGGGGTCAATGAGCCCTGAAATCACAGGCAAAACTGGGGTGTACATAGACATACTTTACCTGGAAAAGGAGTCCACACTCTTCACGCAACTCTTAGAAGGATCCGTGACCATGACTCCCACCCCCCAACAACAAGAAGAACCAGTATTCTAGGAAGGTCTTCCTTATAGCTAGCTGAGGGCAAGGCCCTGACAAAGCGGGACACAAGCTGGGAGTGGGATGCTGGTGCTGGCTATATACAAGAGAAGAGACATCCAGCAAAGTGGGAAGGTGATGGCACCAAGGCCACCTTCAGACATTTTCTAGTTTGCCCCAAACCTGGTTCTACTGCCATTGGTGCCCTGGACATCAGGTCAAGAACATTCATCTCTGTTGGCCTTTCTGAAGGAACTCCTCTTCCCAACACGAGCCCTCAAGAAAGAACTATGGAAGAGCACGCAGCATCCCCCCCCCCCCAACCCCTGCACAGAGACCACACACACACCACAAGCCAGGTCAACACTGTGGTTAAATGCTTTACTCTAGGGGTTGGGGGGCAGGGGTGCTACCTAGGGGTTAACAAGAAATAACCTGGAAGGCTAAATTTGATGCCAGCACCACAGCTCAATGTTTTTCTGGGAAAACCCCTGCTTTCTGGCACTGGGTCAGGCAGGAGTTAAAGGCTCCTCTCAGCTCCATGTAACCTGACCCTGTGGCAGCTGTGGGTTTCTGCATAACACCCACCCAGGCCTGCATCTCCCAAGAAGGGCTAAAAGGCATGCCCATCCTTTCTAAATGAGGCAGCCTCCAAAACTGAGAACTCTAAAAGCCCTCATCTGAGCTGCATTTATAAATCATGATTCAGCAGGAGATTGTATTCACTTTTCCCTAATCAAAAAAAAAAAAAAAAAAAAAAAATCTCCAAAACCCTCTCAAACAGGAGAGGGTTTGGAATTTCACTAATAATGAGGTTCTCTGCTCCCCCTCTGATTGTGTTCCTCCAAGCCTCCTGGAGAAAGACCTAATGAGCTCACAACAAGACCCGACAGGCAAGGGGAAGGCCCAAACCTCTGGCCGGCCTAGCCTCGGAGGCGGCCACATCTCTCACCACAAGGCAAGCACAAATTGCCCACAGCTGTGCTAGCAAAGCTTTGCTTAAAGCCCTGCTCCCTTCCCACCCCCCCCCCCCACCAGGTCATTATCTCCTCTCTCTAATCCGCTCAAACCCTGCCCTGCATCTTCTGCCTTTGTGCCCAGCTGTGTCTGCCAGACGCTGCCCACAGCCCCTGCAGCCGCCTCCACCTCCAAGCCCCCCCCACCCCAGCCAGCTGGGATGGCAGGCTGAACACAAGGGCTCCCAAAGCTCATTATGAAAAGGAGCCAGTGGTCACTCAGATCTGGGTCCCCCTACCGTGTATCAACCCCTAAGGGTGGGAGAATGTGGACAAGGAAGCAGAGATTCCCCAAGAGGCCTGAAGTGAGGGGTGCGTGGGGAAAGCAGGACTTCCGGAACCTTTGTGCTGGCTGGGCGCCACCTGGCTCTTCTCATTGGACAAAGAGTTCCTCTTTCTGGCGAGGCACTAAATCCCCCGGCCTTTTTTATCTCTGCTGCATCACAGGTCAGCACTGGTGCCTGCTGCAGGGAGGGGCCGCTAAAAGAAGCTAAATTCAGCAGCTATGTGTGGGCATCATCAACCAGCCCTCTGCCCGCACCCCACCCCCCACCGCCCCCTCTCTGCCCCGTCTCTGCTCTGAAGGGGGGCTGATCTCCTACCATCCGCACTAACCGGATGGGGGATGGCCCGTCAGCCCACCTGCCAGACCCTCCAGCAGTCATCTGACTGCTGAATGGTTCCCTGGCACAACTGAGTGTCTTCCCGGGGCTTTCTTAGCCTTCCCTCCAGGAATCCTGTCCAGGTGATTGATAATCCAGCATAGCCCCAACTCTTTCTGAGCCGCTCCTTTAGAACAAGACCCCTGGGGAGAATCTTTTAGAGTCACTGGGAGGTTTCGTAGTTGTTTTTGTGCTCCTTTTTGCCCCAATTTCGAAAAAAGGTCATGCCCCACTCCTATCCCCACTACCAATACCTCATTGGCAGGAGCTGGGAGCATCACTGATGTGTCCCAGAAGGAAGAGGCTTCAGGCTCAGCTCCAAGAACCTGCGAGCCACACTCCACCCAGCCCTGGTCAGCAGCAAAGTTCCAAAGGCAAACGTGAGGACAGGGGAGCACTTCACTGCCCACGGAATACCCCCAAATGTTAACGCCAGAAGAACTGGACATTTCTTGTTTAGATACTAAACCTATTTAGAGAACATGAATTCCCAGAGCTCCAGGAGAACATTACCTTCGAGATGTAGGTCAGCTGCAAAGATCCAACAGCTCCTGCCCCAATTGCCAGGTTCTGAAAGACAGATGTTTTTCATTTTGAGAAGGATGATGCTACGTGAGGCAGTGGAAACGGCGCTAAGAGACAGAAGACTAAGACTCTAGTCCTGGCTTTGCAACCCTGAGCAAGCCACTTACCCACATTCTTGAGCTCACTTTCCTCTCTAAAACAGTGATAATTCTTGCCATGTATATGTATACACTAATCTTATCTTTGGCCTTACTTACCACAGAGGGCTGTGTTCTAGGACAGTGGTGAAAAGTGTGAGCTCCACTATTTGACAGTGAATACGTTCCTGAACCACTAAGCCTCCACTTTCTTTTCTGTAAAAATAGAGATGATAATAGTACCTACCTCATAAGGCAGCCATACGGATGACCTAATACATTTAAGGGCACTTGGAGTTGTCCCTGGTACATAAATGACTCTCAACAAGTGTTAGCCATTATATTTTTTCTTTCCTGACTGCTCTGATCTCCGTGGTGGCTTGGTCCTGTTTCATGCCTAACTCTAAGTTCTTTTTGTAATAAACACGGTGCAGATTCACACAATACAGAAATTAGAAAATACAGCTGTTTGGTTTATTTTACAGGAGCATTACGAGTACCAACTGGAATGATGTCTGTAGACCATAAAACACTAAGTAAATGTTCTATTAAAACAGCAAGAAACTCACAAGCACCTTGTCGGGCAATATTCTATCTTGGCACAATCTCTTTGGCTTTCTAATTTCTCCACTGTTACAAATGAAATAATGATGACACAGGGATGGTAGCATATCAAAGAAATGACCAAGATTAGAAATCACAGCTATGGAGTTTCTAATTTATAACGTGGAAAATTCACTCCCCCATGGACCTGAGACCCTGTCCACAGCTCCTGGTGACCTCTTAAACTGTTGCATAAGCCTCAAAGAATAACCCTGAAGTCCCCATTACCTGGGGTTATCTCAAAGCAATAAACAGAGATGAATCTTGGATAATGAGAATTTAGTGAATTTCCTAAAGGGTTAGCAGTGAAATGACCGGTCATTCCAGAAGACTGCCCTTAAGAAGTATCTTACATGGCAGGGAAGAGTCCTTCTAGGCCCAATTAACTAAATTAACACACATCACTTGAAGCAAATGCAAGATATGAAATTTTCTATTCAGGAAAAAAGGGATGGGGATAATACCACAGTGAAAGGATTCTCAGAGCCCTTAAATTTTAGAGTAAGAAATTCGGAAAGGATATCCCCCCTCTCCCTTTTACGAATGAGGCTATAAATCTAAAATGCTGCCTTGTGAGTCTCCAGATTAGCATTTCAAATATGGATGATCTGATTTACACATTTTTTTCAAATACACAGTGACAGCATTTTGTTTACTTTTAAGGAAACCTCTATTGGATTAAGAGAGATAGGTCCTGTGCCCCTAAATCAGAGTCCAAAAAGGAGCCACAGGACTCCAAAAGGCCGGTGAGGAACTGACACTGCCCCAAGGAGACCGTGAGTCACTCTGGATGGACACATGGAGCCACGGGCCTCTGCTGGACACAGAGCACCTGGCCCACTCCCAGCCCCCATTTGGCATTGGAGGAAAGTGAGGGGATTTGTGAGTGAGGGGATTTGTTCCACTTCACATAAATGCTCAGATCTCCTGACTTCAACCCAATGCCCTAGAAGCAAGCAGCACGATAAAATTTTAAAAGCTTGAGTGGCTGGAATTCTGGCTGTGACATTATCACCCTATGACTGCAGGCAAGTTTCTGTACCTATAAAATGGGGACGACAAACCCTGTTTCATAGGCTCATTGTGAGAACAGCATGAAAATGCAGAGGGAGAGCCCAGCACACGGCAGCTCCTCTCCCCGACCCACAAGGCTAATTACAAGATACACATGCCAAGTCTCAGAGCTGGTCTTGCACAACTCCCTCTCCTCACCCCAAACCACAGCCCGAAGGCCTCCAGAGGTATCTGGAATTATGAGAGATGAAGTGAGATCTGGGGAACCATTCGGGCACTAACCCACACGTAATGACAGATATGAGCCGATCAGATTTCAACTACTTCATCCCCCCCACCGTCTCCATTGCTCCCCCCTCCGCCCCCTCCCTCCTTCAGCTCTCCCGCTGCAGAAATACACAGCAGCAGTTCTCCAGGCCCAGCTACCTGAGGGCAGGGGTGTCTTCACCACCTTCACCCACAGCCTACCCCTCAGTCTGCTCCTAGGCTCACATGCACCTCCACCATGAGAAGCCAGGAAAATATGATGTCTGTAAATGCAGTTTCCCCCCATCTTTCTCCCTACCCAGGGGAAAATGAATGACAGGAGTAAACAGCCCCAAGATCACTGAGTCTTGATCCAGAGGGATGGCTCTGTGTCCACTCCAATTACTGGACCTAGGAGATTAATGGTGACAGCTCACTGCCAGGGTGGCAGCCCCAGGCAGACACTTCCTGGTCAAGGAAGAATGTGCCAACATGCCTGAGCTGAGGACCTCAGGCAGCCAGCTGTCAGGCCAGGGATGCCAGGAAACAGCACCTGGGGAGGGGCAGGGCGTCAGAGCCTATGCAAGCTGCCTCTCCAGGCCACAAACTGTCTCTTCCAGGGAAAGGACAAGAGGACCCTGACTGCAGTCTGTCCCTCTCTTAATTCACGTACACCAATCCTTCTCCAACTTTGGTGCACATCAGAATCTCCTAGGGAGCTCGCCTGAAAAGGCCCGGGCTCAGGCCTCACCCAAAAAACACTGAATCAGAGTCAAGTGGAATGTGGTCAGAACATGCACATTTTTTAAATGTTCCCAAGTGATCCCTCCACAGGCCCAAGTTTGAGAACAACTGGTCTACATGACAAAATCTAGCCCTTGATTCTGTATTGGAGTATATTTTTCTGTGACTTTAAGTCTCTTCTTACTAGATTTTAAGCACATTGAGGACATGAGTGGAATCGTATTCCTCTACAGAGCAGACTCCTCAACTTAAAACAAACAAACAAACAAACACCATTTACATGGTGGGCAAGTTCCCAAACCAGTCCATAAAAGCCTGCTACACTCAGAGTGCCAAACGCCTCCCATCCACCACTGGCGAATGACGTTTCTTTGGAATGACTTGTTCATGTTTTGAACTTGGCTGTCACTGAGTTTGCATTTCCCATGACCTTGGGTAGGGTTCCAGAGGGACAACAATAAGGGGCAGGGGGCATAAAAGGATTGAGTCCCAGCTACAAGAGGGTCAAGGGCTTGAGGAGAAGGATGAGAAGCATCAAGATGAGAGCATCTAAGCAGATGCGGAATGGAGACAGGCTGATGGGAACACTACTATGTGAATCACCTGGGGATACATATATATATATATATATATATATTTGTGGGGTTTTTTTTTTATTGATTTTGAGGGGGGGGGGCGGGGCAGAGGAGACAGGGAGAGAGAATCCCAAGCAGGCTCCATGCTGTCAACAGTGTCCAACGTGAGACTCGATCCCATGAACCGTGAAATCATGACCTGAGCCAAAGTCAAGAGTTGAACGCTCAAACAGACTGATCCACCCAGGTGCCCCAACCTGGGGATGTTTTTAAACAAACTAATACCCATGCCTCATCCTTAGTTTTAGCTGATCTGGGGTAGGGTCCAGGCACCTGTATGTTTCTCAAGCTCCCCACTGATTCCACGGTGCTGCCCGTTTTGAGGACCAATGCTGCACACACTGGCTGGTCCTGCTGACTGTGCGCTGGCAATGTAGCAGCTGGTGAGAGAAAGTCACGCCCAGTGGCAGTGCACAGGGTGACCCTGGCTGCTGCACCAGCAGTAAACAGGGAGGAAGGGAAGGGCGGGGCGGTGGGCAGGGAGACAGAAAGGGGATTCCAATGCCACACGAGGCTGTCAGCAATTGTGTGTGAGGATGTCTGTTAAGTCAGGAGCATTCTAAATTTTCTGGAACAATGTAGGGCACAGGACAGGTTCCCATTAAATGGTGGACAGTTTTTGTTTTAAGTTTATTTATTTATTGAGAGAGAGAGAGACAGCAGGGGTGGGGCAGAGAGAGAGACAGAGAGAGAGAATCCCAAGCAGGTTCTTTGCCATCAGCACAGAGCCCGACATGGGGCTCAAACCCATGAACCACGAGATCATGACCTGAGCTGAAATCAAGGGTTGGCTGCTTAACCAACTGAGCCATGCAGGCGCCCCGAATGACTGACAAGTTTTTATGACGATACTGCCAACACCTTGCTTTTTGTTCAAGTGTTCTGCCACCAAGGACCTCAAAGAAGCTCCCACTTCCCATGAGTGAAAAGTGTAGAGTTTATTCTTTTCCATTACCAAGGAAGGAGCAGACATGCCCACACAGAGATGTGACACACCTCCTATAGTAAGCCTGTTTTCCAGAAGCAACATTATTTCTTGTTGAAATAGAAAATTTTACCCGTGTGTCTCCTGCTGCCTTTCCCATCTTCTAATGAGAGTAACAGGGAACACAGAAATGACCAACTATAGAGTCATAAACTCACAGCACAACAACACTAAGGTTCTGGTGATCCCTCATCATTCACCATATGAGTCCTCTAAGGCTCAAGGTGGGGAAATGACTTCCTCAACAAGCAGATAAAGGCAGAGCTTGTAACTCCCAACATCAATCTGATACTCTGGCAAAGCACAACTGGAGGAAGAAAAAAGGAAGCTGATGCATATGTAGAGTCTATTATGCACCAGGCCTGTCGCTCATTGCTTCATCCTAGCAATCCCATTTTACAGATGAAGATACTAAGGACTGAGCAGGTGAAGCAACTTGTTCAAGGTCACACACGCACTGAGTAGTCAGGCCAGTACGCAAACCCAACCCTTTCTGATTCTCCAATCTCATGCTCTTTCCTTTGTACCTTGCCACCTCCCGTGAGACAATCCTTCAAATGTACAAGGACCTGCTCATTATCTGAGAGTTGATTATCAATGAAAGGTAAATACAAGAGCAGGACCAGCAGGGTTACACCAAAAGAGGCCCTATATAGTTACCCAAGCTGCCCTGGGCAGGGCAGGAACTGGTCAAACTGGCTCTTGGCTGCCAAACTCCAAAAGACTGGGGATTCAGAGTAGAAAGGGGGAAAGAGAGAGGCTAGCCATCTTACCTTCTCTCATATCCCTCAGTGGTGCCTAGCAGAACACATTAGGTGGTCAAAACCAGCTTGCTAGTTAACTAGTGGGAGGAGGAAGGGAATGTATGTGGAAATCCCACAACTAGGCCCTGAGCCAACATGGCTGCCCATGGGCTGAAACCACAACTCAAACCACCAGAAGCCAAGGCCAGACACAGACTCTCAGAAAAGAAAGACTTGCCCAGGAAGAGCCATGTGATGGAAACAGAGGGGAAAGCATAATTCCCTCTGCCCCACATTCCACAGCCCTCACCCTAGAATAAGAATAACCAAAAGGAAAGTAACCAAGCTATTCCCAGGGATTAGGTGATCCAGACAGTGGCTTGACCTGTTGCTCTGGTGTCAAATACATCTCCTCCCCTCCACTCTGCAGCTCCACTTCCTGATAACTAACTTGAGGAAGAGTGAAATGTCCATGGCTATTCTCCTCATTCTACAGTTCAAAATACGCATTTAATCTTTGCCTTCCAGAAAAGTCAACTCTGTATCATAAATTGCTGTGTTGGTATAATGCTTGCATTCTATTATCTGGATGCCTCTTTTTCACTGACACACATCAGCACCGGCTTCAGCCAGTGGCTGGACTTTATGATTTGTAAGTCTCCTGCCACCACATTCCCAGCCCCTTTATTTCCCTCCCCCAAATCCTGGTGACAGTGACCAAAAGACATGCAACCAAGGCCCGGACTGTAGATAATCCCCTGGACACATTCAGATTCCAAGACTCCAACTACTGGCCACAAAAATGGTTCTAAAACTAAAACCTTAAACTCAATAAGCCAACCCCCTTCAGGGTGCCTGGATAGTTCAGTCGGTTGAGGGTCCAACTCTTGATTTCGGCTCAGGTCATGATCTCATGTTTCAATGGGTTCAAGCCCCATATTGGGCTCTGCACTGACAGCATGGAGCCTGCTTGTGATTCACTCTCCCCCCCACCCTCTCTACGTCTCCTGTGCTTGCTCTCTCTCTCTCAAATAAAAACTTTAAAAAATTTCTTAAATTAAAAATAAAACAAAGTAAGCCAACACCTTCACCCCTGTGCTCAAGGCAGCCCCCTCCACACATGCCTCAAATTCAAGAGTCATTTCCCCTCCAGCCTCGAACTGGCCCCGTACCCCACTGCCCCGCATCTGCCCGCAGATCCACACCTTCTCCCAGTCAGCCTGGTCCTAAACCTCCAAATGCTCTCCTTTACCCTTCTGTCAGTCACCAAGCCTGTCATTTTCTTCCTTCACAGGGCCTCTGGATCTGTCCCTTCCTCCCTATTCACCCTGCACCACCACCACTGACATTCCAGGAAACCCTAGGAAAATGTCTCACTGTGAACAAGTAACATCTCGGTGACACTTTAGAGTTTATGCAAGCACTTTCACAAAAATTATTTAATCTTTATGGCAACTATGTCAGAGGGAGATATAATTAATATCATTACCCCTACTTTACAGAGGAGGACAGGAGGCTCAAAAATGATTGGTGTTTCCCTAATTAAGGTATACCTCAAAGTGTTCTGTGCTCAGCTGATGTGAACTAAGAAAACGGGCTCAGAAGCAAAATCTAATAGGTAGCCCCCTCCCAAATATACAATTGCCCGCTTTGCCTTAGAGGCATTATTTGAATAAAAACAATAATAAAATGCCATTCTTTTGTATATAGTTTTATAAATACATAAACATAGATGTATATGATAGATATATTCAAACAAATATTGAAGACTGAAATCTAAAAGCAAAACATTAACAACAATATAACCAAAGACAAATTTTAAGAAAACTTAGAACAGTTTCTTCACGGCTTCACATGGGTAAAACCTCAGCTACATCTCTCAGCTTTCCTCTCTTTTAGTTGCTTGAATTTTAATAACAACTAGGGCTAACTATTAACACAATTTTCCCCAAGTGCCTCTTGGTTTTCACTTCTTTTTAATTTAGACAAAGTACCATCTTGTTATAAAGAAGAGGAGGATTGTTTTTTAAAAAAACACATGATTATACTCTAGTATTCTATGTTCATTCTCCAAAAGTCCATGCATAATTTTAATTCTAAAAACATTAATTAAACAGTAATGTTCCCTTAACAGAATTTGCATTTGGGTGAAAGTACAGATGTGTTGCTTGCAATCTTTTAGAATTTTTTTTCCCCAAAGGAATTCTGCATCCTTACTCTAACACAGTATGGACAAAAGCATGCCAGAAATTCTACTTAGCCCGTTAAATCATTTGTCTACGTGGAAAGTTAATACACATACCAATAACACAAAACCCATGAATGAAAAACACTCGGCTCAAACAACTGCTGAAGATCTGAAAATTATCATGATGCTTGTTTATACAGAGAGTATCTCTGGATAGACACACAAGAAACTGGTCATGTGGGCTGCCTCTGGCTAGGGAAAGATGTGGCTGACACAGAGGACTGGAAGGGAGTAACTGTCACTATATGTGAGCTGTCCTACATTTTGAATTTTGTACCATATGCATGCATTGGCTATTTTTTTTAAGTTCTCTTACCCGTTCTTGGCATTTTGACAGGGTAAAGCATGTGATGCAAAGATCTTTTAAATATTGTTGGATTTTAGCCAAATTTTGCTCAAGGAGGTTTCTGACAGAAAACACAATTTTAAAAAGTAGCAATTTTCACCTAGCCTTTAAGACAACACTATTGTCGGGGCGCCTAAGTGGCTCAGCCAGTTAAGCATCTGACTTCAGATCGTGATCCCTAAGTTGGTGAGTTTGAGCCCCGCATTGGGCGCTCTGTGTCAGCATAGAGCCCACCTCAGGTCCTCTGTACCCACCTCTCTCTGCCCCTACCCCACTCATTCTCCCTCTCTCTCTCTCTCTCAAAAATAAACATTAAAAAAAGAGACAACATTATTGCTCATTTATATGTTCTACATACTCCTACCACTGTTCTGTATTCTACTAATATATCCAAAAACCCAAAATAGTCAAATAACCATCTTTTTTGTCAACACGGGTGAAACTGCTTGCCACTTTCAATGGAAAGAACTTATTAAAAGTTCTTTTAAAAAAAAAAAAAAGCAAAGGGCTTTCATTGCAGCCCCAGAGTTACCAGGAGAGATAACAATCTTTCTGAAGGTTATAATGATCCATAATTCATATCACGGCCTTTGCAAAGTAAAAGCATCTGAGTATTTTTCTGTCAACAGAGAGAAAATACACTTCGCAGAGTACATCTGACAAGAACAACCATCTAGTACAACAGTATTTTCATGCTTCTGTTTATTCTTTGTTCAGGGCTATATAATTACGTCTTGCAATTAGTTAGGCAAGTGGGCATCACGAGGGTGGAACATAAGCGTTGCTGTGCAACTAAAATATAGTTAGTCACTCTGTAGGTCACTGTAATAAAGTAGAGCAGCCCAATTAAGGTATTTCCTCTCCTCTCTCATGATAGACACCAACATTAAATTAAAATACACGCGCTCGTTCCATAATATCATGGTGACGTTTCAGGGAGATCCAGCCAATGTTTGTTTCCGTTCAAAAATTATTTGTGTACTTAATATTATCAGCGTATCGATTTTTAAATGCATTAGCCAAATCTCTGGCCATAACCAATAATATTGAAACTTTCTATTTATAGGGGTGCTTTTTAGCAAATGGGTTTCACCCATATCGGTCTGGTGTCACCACTGCCTGTATTAAAAACTTTACCACATTGAATCCAAATTCTGTCAGACATCTGGGGCTGTACTGGGCCCATGCATGCTGACGCCTAGCGTACCCCTGCCATTCATCCCGTGAGCAGACACGGCTGCTGTGCACACGATGGCCGGCACCTGCAGCTCTGTTTCCGAGGGCAGCCTTCAGGCTTCTGGAGCTGTTTTGCCCACACTGGTAGAGCCAAAACCAGTGACTGTCCAGTGGGGCATGCGAAAGCCCATGTCTCTTGGAGAACTCCGAGGCCTAACCTACAGCGAGCCCCCCTGCAGCATCAGGCTGAGGCCTACCCTCTGCCAACTTCTTGGAAGACCTTTGTCTGGCTCCCTCTGCTTCCCTGTCCTGCTTCCCAGCTCTCTTGACAGCTTCCAGAAGAACATTTCCTTAAGAAAGAGCTTGGCACAAATCCTTGTCTTGGTGCCTGACTCCTGGTCTTGGGGTCTCACTCTAACCAGGTGAGCTCACCTTCCTCCTTGGGACAGCCTCTGTCCCCAAATGACTGCTGTTTCCCTCACATAGAATACCTTCCTCTTCCCCTTTGGTTCTGCTTAGAATAGAGTGCATAACAATCAAATGAGAGGGGTGCCTGGGTGGCTCAGTCAGTTAAGCATCCGACTTCAGCTCAGGTCATGATCTCACGGTTCCTGAGTTTGAGGCTCACTGCTATCAGCTTGTCAGTGCACAGCCCGCTTCACCTCCCTTGTCCCTTCTCCCTCCCCCACTTGCACTCTCCTAAAAATAAATAAATATTGAAAAAAAAACCCTATCAAATGAAATAGCATAAGTGAAAACACTTCAAAACCTATAAAATGCCCTGCAAATGGGAATCACTTGTGGTAATAATTCATCTCACCCATCCTTCCATATCTGGATCTAGCACCACCCCCCTCCATGAAGGTGGGGGTCCCACTCTCCCTGCCACATTTTTTTTAATCGTCCACCTCCTCACCGACAGTGTAAGCTCCATGAAGGAAAAGATGCGGTCTATGCACTGCTGGAGCCTCAGCATCCACAGTGGCGTATGGTGCACAGGGCGTGTTTAGCAAACCTGTGTTAAGTTGTGTTGCTAAACTCCAGTAGCTCACTCTACTCTTCGCCCTTCAGGAAACGAAGGGCTGACAGCCATGTTAGAGATTATCTAGAGTACCTACAGCCCAGTGAGCACAGATACCTCACCTAATGTACAAAACCACTCAGTGGCAGAGCCAGAATCTGATCCTTCATCTCGCCTCCCAGACCTGAGAACTTTCCATGTGAGACTCCACCTTGAGGCCCTACATCTTCCCTGGATGGGCAGACACACCAGAAAACTGCACCCGCTTCCCCTTCAGCCAACCTACTGGCATCTGGGCCATTCAACTTAACACTGTGCCATCTTGTTATAAAGCTGCGCTGAGATTTTTAGCGCCACAGTTGTGTGTGATGTTTTCATCTCTCCAGCTAAACCTGAAGCTTCCCGGTGGCAAAGACTTCACTGAATTCAGCTCCCACCTCATCTCCAGGACCTTGCACAGAGCTGAGCACAGACATCAGTGGGAGGAAGGGGATGCAGGTGAAGAAAGCAGGCACTGGAGCGTCTATACCTGGCTCCAACTCCAGCTCTACATTTTAACACCTGTGTGACTCTGAACAAAGTTGCCAAACTTCCTGCTCCTCGTCCAGAGTGATAACGGTCCCTGAGTCCCAGGATTATTAGGAGGACGTAATGAGATAATGTAAGCATAAGCAGCAGGTAACAGTAATAGTAGCAGCAGCAGTAGGAAAAACAGGCTCCATAACCACCAACTACCAAGTGGCTTCAACAGGCAAAGATCAGAGACATGGGTTGAAAGAATCCCCTGCTTATTAGTGCCTATTAACTAAGATACCATATCAGGCGTCTCTTTTGCCCTACAAAAATAAGATAGTGAGCGACCGAACGCAGTTCCATGTCTCTTTCCTCAGGGGCAGAGCACCCCCTCCACCCACCCCCTCTGTTTGCTCCTGGGGATCATCTCCAATCCACCCTTCTCCTGACTTCCAGCACTCTGCTTTGTCCGCCTCTGCAGAGTTTCCACTCAATTTAGGCCCAAGGGAAGCCCAACCCCAGGAGAGCAGTGTTGGGCACTCTGCATTTCACAAAGGCCTCCCTTTGGACAGACTCTGCACTTGGCCCTCTTTGGTCTGTTCATCCATTCATTGAGCACACACCTTTATTGAATGCTGGACACTATGGATCAAAACCTAAGCCAGATGAGCTCCCTACCCTAGAGGACCTCCCAGCCCTGAGCGTCCTCTGGCTTCTCTTTCTTCATCAGAGCCTGCCTCTAAAGCTTTCCTTCCGCCTAAGCAACATTACGATGATGGTCTCATTATCAGCAACAAAGGCAGAAGAACTGGAGTCAGACTGCCAGGGCTGGAATCTTGGCTCTGAAACTCTTCACTATGTAGCCATGGGCAAATTCTTCCCCTCTCTGCCTCACCCACCTCACCTTTACAGTAAGGACAATAATACCTATCAATTAGACTTGTCAGAATAAAATGAAAACCCCATGAAGTCTTTAGAACAGTTCTTGCCACACAGTAATAAATGTTCATTAATAGCTATTTTACAACTTATAAAAATATCCACTCTCAAATCTAGAATGGCTATTTGGCCATTAACACAATGATGAGCTAAGTCAACAGCTGAAGGAGGAAAATGTTCTAAACTATTGTTCTGAACTATGTCAACAGCAAGACTCTGCTTTTTTAGGCATATGCCAGGCCAGCTGAAATCTCTGCTTCCAGGGAAACTGTAAAGACTCCCCAGCAGTGACCACAAGTTCTATTTGGTAACTCAAACTCAAAGAAGGCTCTAGCACAAAGTGCAGCCGAGAGCTCAGTCAGCAGGGAAGTGCAAGAGGCTGCCCTTGGCAGACGAGGGCTGACCCCAGAGGTCCTAGTAAGGCGGCCCAGGGCAGAGCATTCAAGGTTAGTGTGGGTTCTGGAACCAAGCAACAGTAAAATCAGTGGGCAGGACAGAGCAAGGGAAATCCCGACAACTGGCAACATTTGAAATCTGAGATGGTAACAATGTGGCCCTGAGTGATCCGTCACTGACAGCAAGGCTCTCAGTCTGTGGTCCAGGATATGAAGGAGGATCCAGCTCTCAGGGGCGGTAGCTGGCAACAGTTAAGTCAGGATTCCCCAAGTAAATGAATCTGCATTAAGAACAGTCTTAGCAGAAAGCATGGCGGTAAGCAGGTAGGACAGGATAAAAATACTTTTGAACTACCTTAGCTAATATGATAGGTGAGTCAGAGAAGGTACACAGAGGGAGAAAAAGAGAAAGGGAATGATAAGACCCAGAGACCATGAGTCACCCTTAGCTCACCCCTGGCATGCCAGGGGCCAAGTCGACCAGCAACAAAGATTTGATCCCAAGCTCCTCCAACAATGCCACTTCCTTTTGCAGTGGCTCTGTTGACCCAGCTAGGGGCACCTGTACAGAACAAAGGCAAGGAAAATGATAGAGTAGGGCCAGAAGGCAAACCTAAGACAAAAATACTGTAAGAGGCAAGCATTCCAGGCTAAGTCAAGGATGTAAGTGTTCATAGGGTTCATTCTGCACACTCAGCATTTTCAATGAAAGTGATCAACAGAAGGTTATCAGGAATGAGAGGTGACACACGGGACACAGTTCTATTTAGGGGTTAAGTTTTTTCTGGAGGAGGTGACTAGCAGCAGCTAACCAGAGTATGTTTTCTGTATCTATAGCATGTTCTCTCGCCATCAAATCCAGAGGGCAAATGCCAAAGGCCTCTAGAGGGTTAGTCCCTGGATAATAACTTAGAGATTCACCGTAATCTTTTTCCACTGCACATCTTAAAGCACATATCCATCCCCTAACATTCAGACTTTCCCCTTCCCAAGTCTATGAACCAGAGCCAGATCTCAGCCCCACACTCCTCCCTGCCACAACATGGCTGTGACCCATGAACTTGACATTCAGGGGCCATGCCAATCTTTGGGGACTCATTCATTCCACCCAACTTCCATTGCTCCAGGGCAATGGGAAGAAAAGACCCAACAGGACTCATAGCACCAGAAATAAAAAGACTTGAGACTTTTTCTCATACCAGTGACAACACCAGGGGCTCCCAAGCCCAGCAATTAAAAGTAGGGGACCCTATCTTTGTGTCTCACTGCCACAAAATGCTAGGCAGGTCACCTAAGTCTGGCCATGTCCTCGATGAAGTCAATTCCAATGTCTGAGACTCAGTTTCTCATCTGTTACCATCAAGAAGCAAAACTAGGTGACCACCAAGGTCACCTCCCACCCAGGATTCTACAACTCCCTGATGCAAGAGACCAAAGAAGTCCAACGTTTGTTGAGCTCAGGGAACCAGGCCACACTCCCTGCCAGGGAGGGGCCCCAGACTGGAAGAGCAGGAGTGGCCATGAGGCCACAGTCACAACAAGGGAAGTGAAAGAAAGCAAGCCATGCCTTGGAGCCTGGAACAAGCCGGGCCGGCCTCTGCTGAACTTCTGAAGTTTTAAATTCCTGAGCGTAAGAAAAGATACCAGATCCCCAGGATCAGGACAAATGAGCTTCTTTTTCCTCAAACTAGTATCTGGGATGGCTGTGTGTGTGTGTGTGTGTGTGTGTGTGTGTGTGTTGTAGGGAGTTTCACTCCTTACTGACCACCAGTGTGATGCTGCCCACAAGAGATGAAGTGCTTGGAGCTAATCCCATGCATATTCCTCCCAAGCAGTGACAGGCAGCCAGCCACCTTCCCATGCAGCCTCTCACCTGGGGGTTGTCCATGTACCAGAGAAGGCAGTTGGCCTGGGTGTCCAGAATAAAGTACCTCCGCAGAAACTTGCCGCTGTTCTCATTCTCCTCGATGTCCAGAAACCCACAGATTCGGTTCTGTCGATCCACATAAGGCATTCCTGGGCTCTGCTCACATCACCCTGCATGGCAGGAAGAAGGGAGGTGCTGATGAGGAGGGTGAAGAGTGCCCTGCCTCAGGGCCTGGAGGACCTTCACTCTGGCTTGACTCACCTCTGTAAGAAGGTAGGCTTCTACATATCAGCCCCTTTCCCCAGAGCAAATGTTCCACCCCAACCAGACCCTGGAAACCTCTATCAATTCTGTTCCATAAGCAGCCATCAAAATTCATTAACATGTACTCAACTAAGTGTCCTGAGGGCCCACTGTGTACCGAGCAGAGTCTTATGCAACTTTACACATAAAAAGAGGATATAAGCCTAGACTTCAGGTCAGGGGCCTGGGTTCAAATTCCAGTTTTAGCTACTTATGAATTGTGTGACTACAAACTATTTAATCTTTCTGCACCTCAGTTTCTGCACCTGTAAAATGGGGATAATAGTGGTACCTACACCTCATAAGATTTTGGTGAGAATTAAGTGCCCCGTGCACATCAAGCATTTTACGAACACTAGGCATTATGATGACCCTTTACAAAGGCCTTGTAAAGTAGGTCATAACCCAATTTTATACACAATGAAACTCAGAAAGGATTTAAGCTCCAATTCAAATACCTGCATAAAACTTTGCCAGGAATGCAGCCACAAAGAGCAAACCCTCCAGCTCCAGGAAGGTACTAAGGAATTAAATCTGAGGGGCTCATGGGGCCTTGTGGCAGGGCCACATCCCTCAGCCCTAGCTTCACTTACTTCACTCTGCTGTTCCCCAAAGGCCACTTATGACTGAAAGAATGAGGAATCAGAAGAAGGCTCCAACCAATGAACATGGTCACAGAGTCCAACAAGGCCTCTGATGATGGGAGACAAGCTTTGCCTTCAAGCCGGACTCCCTTCTCCTCATGATTTCCTTCTGACTCTCCAAAGAGCCAGACAAAAGGGCAGGAGCTCTCTTCTCCTCCCCAAAGAGGATGAGCGCCTTCCAACAAGCAGCTACACCCAACCCGGATGCACAGGTGGAACAAAAGAGCCAGAAAACGCCATGTGACATTCTGACTTTCAAGAACAAACACCACCCACCACTGGGTACCGCTTGGCTCTGACAAGCAAACCTCACTATGACCCAAGCCCACCAGGGCCCTAAGCAAAGTGGTGAGCTGGCTGGCTTACGGCCATGCCTGCACCACAACACTGGGTCAGCAAGTAAGCCACCAAGATGCTGCACCCATAGTGGTGCAGGCCCAGGGTAGGCCAGTCCCACATTCCCACAAGATCAGGCTCATTCGAAGGGTAGCTCCTGGCAGTGTGGTCTGCTCTCCCTCCCACCCCCACAGGGGGCCCTGCAGTGTGGAGAGGCTGCCCCAAGAAGAAAGGGCCTCCCCCCTCCCCTGACACACACAAGGACACCAATGAACAGTAAATCCTTGATTGCGGGTTAAGATCAGCCCAGATTCCCAATGGGGACAGATGACAGGGGACCCAATGGCCACTTGATGGGTAATGATGGGGGACAAAAGAGTACAGCAGGCAGAGAAACAAGACAAAGATGAAGCAGCACAGCTAAAAGGGAAGAAAAGGAGAAGTAAAAGAGAAGGTGAGAAGATAAAAAGTGGAAAGACGGGGTTTTAAAAGATGGTGGAGGAGAAGGAAGAAGAGCAGAAGTGGAGGAAGTGGAAACAGCATCACGTCTGTCACAGGTGCCTGCAGCCAGACCCCTGCTTCCCGGCGCTTTCCCCGAGCTGAGCGTCCACCCCGGCTCCCGTTTCACAGTGGGGCGAGTGTGAGGTCAGGAAAGGGGAAGAGATGGACTTGAGCCAAGAGTCAGGAACAAGCACCATAGGAGGAATTTCAAGTCTTCTAGCAAACGCTGAGTTAAAGACGGGAGGCGGTGTTGGTTGGGAAGGAGCACACCCCTCAGACAGGATGCAGTTCCCCACCCCCCAGAGAATCGGGAAAATCGGAGTCCCACGCAGAAAGGCTAGGATGACCCAGGCATCCCATGCATAGTCCCATGCACAGCTCCCTGAGGGAGCTCACCCAACCCCCAGGAAAACTCGGTAAATTCCCTTGGTGGCAGCCTAGCCACAGAGATAGAATTTCCGGGGGGGGGGGGGGGGGGGCGGTCAGGACTATTGCCACTCCCGGAACATCTCTAAGAGAAAGCTTATAAACTGCAGTGGGATAACCAAGCCGACTGTCTCTAGCCCCAGTTGGTAAGCACAGCATCCAACTTCATGCTGGCTTTCAAATGTTCCCTTTTCAGCCTACAGGATTCATCAGTGCCAGTCTTTTTCTCAGGTCACAGGCTAGGGAAGGCACTCTTTCTACAATCCTCCAACAGTCTACTTTTGTTGAGGGGCTTCCCATTGACATGATCCATGAGTGGGAGAGGATCCTCATGTGCCAAAAGAAGGATAACAAAAAGAATTCTGGTTATGTCTCCTGGCTATGGTTTTATCGCCAGAAAAAAAAAGCTGCTCAGATGTCCTGGGAAGCAGCTGAGTCATGGAGCTCATCGAGAGTGTGGGTGGTGAGGAGAAAGGATGGGCTGCAGGAGAAGCAAGCATCATGTGTAAACGTTGTTATGACTAGCCGACCCACACAGAGACAACGCACTCACAAGATGGCGCACCAGACACAAACCTGAGGTCCTAACCCCCAGTCCTCTGTCAGTTCATTCTGACCCCATTTGTGAATCCTTTGTCAGAACAGCGGCTAAGGTTTGGTACAGGGAGTCTGCAGCTCCCAAACCCCCAATCCCCTCTCCCTACTCTTCAACCTGCCACCACCATCTTGCAAGTCCCCTTGGCTCCTCCTCTTTTTCCTGGAAAGCCCCCCACCCCCAGTAGAGTGATCTCAGCCACCCCAAGCGCAGCCCCAACAAGTGGGCACTGAGGGGAGAAACAGAAGTGCTACTAATTGATTCATGAGGCGAGAAAAACACCCTGATGCACATGTACACACAGTCACCCCAAATTCCCCTCCTAAAACCAAGGCAAAGCTTTGTAATGTTCTCTCTCACAACATTTCTCCAATTATATGGTTTTAGCCCATTTTGTGACTCTCTAAAATCACTTGCTATCTTAAATTTCATTTGAATCCAAATTCTCTGGTGTAAACCTATGGGTGGGGGTAGTTTTAGAGGGTGCTTTATCCCAGTAGTTACCCCCAACCCATGTCCTGGGCCCCACACCCTGACAATGACTCTCTCCCCACCTCCTGGGACAACATGCCAAATGTTCTTGCTGTGGTGCAGCACCAGATACCCCTGCCCCAGACTAGCCCTAGTAGCATAATGAAGCCTTTGCTCTAGTAGCATAATGAAACCTAGTACCTTCTGAGCCTTCACAACACAATGGTGACAAAAAGTACAGAATATTTGTAGAGGAAGGGACCTCAATTCCACTCCGCTCAGTAGCCTCTTTCCAAAGCACGTCAAACCTCCCTAGAATTGGGGCGCCTGGGTGGCGCAGTCGGTTAAGCGTCCGACTTCAGCCAGGTCACGATCTCGCGGTCCGTGAGTTCGAGCCCCGCGTCAGGCTCTGGGCTGATGGCTCAGAGCCTGGAGCCTGTTTCCGATTTTGTGTCTCCCTCTCTCTCTGCCCCTCCCCCGTTCATGCTCTGTCTCTCTCTGTCCCAAAAATAAATAAACGTTGAAAAAAAAAAAAATTTTATAAAAAAAAAAAAAAAAAAAAAAAAAACCTCCCTAGAATTTTCCAATTTTTGGTGCAAAACTCAGAGCATAACAATGCTGGAATTTAAAAAAATTCACTCTGGCCAACCATTTTCACTTTTGCAAGCTTTTTCATGCCCCTATCCGCATAATTGGCCTTTTAAAATTTTTAAATTATATCATAAACATGTTCCATGTTGCTACATAGTCTTTATAACAATTGCCTTTAATGGTTGCATAACACTACTGAACTACATTTACTATAATTTACTTAACCATTTCTCTAGGATCAGACAGATTATACTCAATTTTTCATTATATAAATAATGTTAAAATTCTTATTTTCATGCTTTCTTTCTCCTTTTACATGGACACAGCATACATAATTTCCAAGCAATAATACGACTAGGTCATAGGTAATGATCTTTTAAAATTCTTGAGGCCTATTACAAAGTTACTTCCTAAAAATATTTTCTGTTTACATCACAGTCAGCAATATATCGTTACCATCTCTAGAATTGTATATACATTGGATGTTCTCATTTTAAACTGTTGCTAGTTTTAAATATATAATGATGCCTAGTGAGGCTGAACATTTTTTTCACGTTTGCTTCCTGCTTCATCTTCCTTCCTAGACTTTGTTAAATGCAAATCAAAATTATGTGTACATACAATAGTGTGTTCTCTCTGTCTCTCTCACACTCACACACACACACACACACACACACACACACACACACAATCAAACCAAGTCAAAACATGCCCTCCCATAATCCAAATAACTGAATAATGCATTTTAATGAAAAGTAAAATAGAAAAGAGGCTGGGGTACCTGGTTGGCTCAGTCGGTTAAGCATCAGACTCTTGATTTGTCTCAGGTCATGATCTCACAGTTCATGAGTTCAAGCCCTGCATCAGGCTCAGCGCTGACAGTGTAGAGCCTGCTTGGGATTCTCACTCTACCTCTCTCTCCGCCCTTCCCCCACCCAAAGTAAATAAATGTTTTTTAAAAAAAGAGGAAAATTTTATATGATCCAGATTTCTTCAGTATACAAGTTCCTAAGTATGCACTGCACTTGAAAATATGTTAAATATTTAATTTGTGGTAAAAGTGAGACTGAGCAAAAAGTGAACTGCATGGAGTTACCCATTGATCAGCAACAGAAAATGGGTTAATGTCAATTAAATCAAGATTGCTGGCCAACATTTGCAGTTGACCAAATGAAGCTCATTAGAAGATTCAAGTGCCTTCTACCTTTAGATGAGGTGAAGGGCACTGGGAGATATCTGTCTAAAATATCTCCTTGACTGACCATTTCAATGTCTTACTTTCCATTACTGGAGAATGTTTAATCCAAGAATAAAACTGTCCCCTACGAATTGAGGCAACTGACATCTTTATCAGGCAGATTAAAATAAGAGACAGCTGTGACCAACACCCTAAGGAAAAAGAACACACACCAATGGGAGACAGAAGCACCAGCGGGTTAAGAATGTAAAGAGAAGATTGCTGCTGGAAACAAATGTCATCTACTTGAAAAGATTTCTTAGGGCTCTTACACACCCAGGACAAAAGCATGAACTTTTGTGGAAGGCCATTTGGCAATACATAACAAAAGAGCTAAATATGTTCAGACCCTTTGACCCAGTGATTCTACTTCTAGGATTGGATCCAAATAAATAAAGATGCAAATAAAGATTAAAATTTGGGGGCACCTGGTGGCTCAGTCAGTTAAGTGTCTGGCTTTGGCTCAGGTCATGATCTCATGGTTCATGAGTTCGAGCCCCTTGTTGGGCTCTGTGCTGACAGCTCAGAGCCTGGAGGCTGCTTTGGATTCTGTGTCTCCCTCTCTCTCTGCACCCCCCACCCCGCTCACTCTGTCTCTCAAAAATAAACATTTTTTTTAAATTTTTAAATAAAAAATAAACATTAAAAAAGATTAAAATATTTTAAATGACAGCTGTAATAGAATTTCTAATAACAACAAGTTGAAAATGCCCTGAATGTCCCAATGATTAGGGGATAATTAAATTAGGGGACATTCACATAAGGAAATGGTACAGAATCATTAAAAAAAAAACTATGTTTCCAAAGAATTTTAAATAAATCAGGGAGAAACTCATTATACCATAAATGTTTTAAATATATAATATGACTTAGAATATCATCTCGGGTTTGAGTTTCATGAGTTTCATGAGTTTGAGTCCCACGCTGTCAGGACACAGCCTGCTTGAGATTCTCCCTCTCTCTCTGCATCTCCCCTGCTCACACTCTCTCTGTCTCCCTCAAACTAAATAAATAAACTTGGGGGAAAAAAAGAATATGATCTCGATCCCCTAAATATTATTTTTGTATTTCTATATTTGGATAGAAAAAGACTGACATATAGACATCAAAATATTGGCAGTTCTTATCTATGGGTTATGGGTGAATTTTATTTACTTCTGTGTATTTTCCAAATCTTCCAAATATTCTACAGGGAATGTGTGCTCCCCTTTATTCAGCAGGTGGGAAAGCTATTTAACTGCACACACACCCTGACCCGAGTGTATAAATTTTGAAGCTGAGAATAAATTTGTCAAGTCTCCAGATTCCACAAACAAACAAAACCTTGCCTCAATTATAGCTTTCTTGGGACCTTTTGGTGTTTCAAAGTCTTTTTTTTTTTTTTTTTTTTTTTTAAAGTAAGCTCTACACCCAACATGGGGCTTAAACTCATGACTCTGAGATCAATAGTCACACCAACCAAGCCATCCAGGTGCCCCAAAGTATTAAATCTCATAAAGCACTATGCATCACAATTGCCCAAGAGCCAGGTACCTACCCAGAGGGCTTTGGCACTCTCCAAACTAGCTGGGTTTGGGTTTCTTACCTACTATTGCAACATCCTCTTAGAGAGGCTCATTCTTTCCCCTGCAGGTTTGTTTCCTTACTCTCTGGTCTCCATAAGAGAAGCCCCTGTCCTTAAGGCCAACTCAGTATTCACACTCACATGAGTAACTATATTCCTCTACTGCTATAGCACCTAAGCCACACCATGCCCAGTGCTCTGGGAAAATGAAGAAGGAATCCTGACAAAGACCCGTAGTGGAATTTTCCTTCTTGAAACTTAGAAGACAGGGCTGACATTTTTTAAATAAATGGCTAAATAGATGAATGAAGAGATGGATAAACAGATTTATGTTTAAAAGAAAAGCTATAGGGGTGCCTGGGTGGCTTAGTCAGTTAAGCATCTGACTCTTGATTTCAACTCAGGTTGGTGAGACTGAGCCCCACACACCAGGCTCCGCACTATCAGCAGTGAACCTGCTTGAGATTCTCTCTCCCACTCTCTCTACCCCTTCCCCAATCTCTCTCTCAAATAAATAGATTAATTTAAAAAAAACTTTAAAAAAAGCTATAGAGCTATCACATCATTAAAGCTGTAATTTGCTCTACTGGACGTCTTATTTTTAAGATCGCTAGTGCAGTTTGGAGATACAGGAAAAAACAGGGTGAAGTAAGGGAGATTCATCTGCTTGACCAGCCTGACACTGTCGAAGCAGATAAAAGGGACAGAAAGTGGTAATAGAGATAAAAACCTCAAATAGTATCGTCCCCATTATGAAACGACCTCTGACAGTTCAAATATGAAAAAAAAAAAAAAACATCACTTTATTTTACAAATTTGGAGATTTTTTTCACATCACTTTGCGTTGGCAGCACAGGGAAATTTCAGGGATTTTGCTCCTGAGAAAGTCAGGATGGTGTTTCTCAACATGTGGTGGGGCATATGCAGTAGAACATCTCTTGTCTGGTTACCCTGCTAGGTTGGAAGGTGGAGACAGCAGCGTCCCGGTGAGTGAGAGGGATACCAACAGGCAATTGCTAAACTCGACAGGAGAAAGTTTATCGGGAAATGACATCAGAGGTCTCAGGGGACTGTAATACAGCAGACAGGAACCAGAGTGAGGAGGTTATGAGCAGTCACTCCACTATCGCTGGAACGCGCGTGGGCCATCAGTACAGAGCTCACCTATGTTTAAATCTGCAGCACAGGTAAGTGTGTCCTGTGCAGCTTCACCAATGCCAAGGGCAGGGTAAAAACCACGATAACAGCAAGACACAAGCAGGGCTGTTTCATCCTTGGGAATGGACCAAAAATTGTAACTTAGGAAGTGTGGGAGCATCTATCTCCTCTTGTTAACTATCACTGCATTTTGAATGTATCCTAAGAACAAATTCCAAATAGTCTGAAGGCAGGAGAGTCATGTGAGAGAGAAGGGGATGTACTGAGAGCATGTTCCCAACAGAAGTGCGAAGTGAAAAAAGCAAACGTCCACAGCAACAGAGGGGTAAGAAAACGTGCCCACGTGACACAGATAGCACAAACCCTCCTGGACCCTATAACTTGAAGGGGAGAGCCAAAGACACTCAAGAAGGAATTTTTAAGGGGGAAATTTTCAGGGAAAAGGCTGGAGAAACTGAACATCGATACACCGCAATCAAGATGCCAAAAGCAACAAAAACATTTTAAACAGTCATGACGTCTTTTAACAGCAACTTCATCTACGGCCAGAGAAAATGTGGCCGTTGCAGCCAGGAGGAAACGAAGGCCTTCCCGTGGCCCAAGGCTCCACCAGAGATCTCAGGCACAGGTAGGTGAGCAGCCACACCTGGTTTATAAGTTAGCCAATAAAAACGGAGATCTCCAACTTTCAGAAGTGTGGCAGTCCCCTCCCCCACCCACTTAGAAGACACAATTATTTCAGTTTTCACTGCAGGGTTTCCTAACAGGAATCGGGAGCTGAAATCTTCATTTAAAACTTGACCCGCTAAAACACAGGCAGTAGAAAAATGAAAAGGCAACATCATTACTTCTGTCTACTAGCCTTTTTGCAAAGTGCCAGGGGAAACTGTAAATGGCCTCAGCCTGTCTAAAGAGAAGGTGGGGCGGAGGAGGGACTGGGTGTGGCTAAGAGGATGTGCAGGTGACAATGACCAGTACATCTGACTAAACTCTTTTACATTTGAGTGCATTTGACCAAACTCTTGCACGAAGGTGACCATTAAAAAGGGCATGCTGATTTCAGTTGTCCATCAATGTGGGAGAGTGAAGTGAAAGAGCACGTATTTTAGAGTCAGACAGACTCCACTGAACTCTTCTCCTCATCTGCAAAATGGAGAGAATCGCTTTACCTACTTCAAAGGTGGCCGTGAGGATGAAATAAAATAGTGTGTGAAAGTGCTTAACAGGAGTTCTGGTAAAGAGTAAGCACTGCTTAAATGTTGTTATGACGCGTGTGCATGTGTGTGAAGTGCCTGACAAGTAGTACACGGTTACCATTACTACCGCAGAGCTGCTTATTACAGGGCAGGTAGCTGCACAGGCCGTCTCTACCCCTCCAATATCAACAAGCAAATGTCAAGAGAAAGGGATCCCCCTCAAAGAAAGGCATAAACCTCCCTTACTGTTCCCTCTACTCCAAGAACCATCGTAGTTTACATCTCTAAAATTCTTCAGGAGAATTTAAAGAAACAATCCAAGAGATCCACAGACTCCATCTTGGCCAGGCTACCCTGAAAGTTAACAACCCAAGCCCGCGAAGATCAGGTTCCAGGGAAGGGACTCCACCCTGCCTCCCCGCTCCGCCTACAGAAGCATCAGAAGGGGGGAGAGAGAGCCCCTTTGCAAGTAGATGGCCACATTTAAGTCCTAGTTGATGGGGCAGCGAATCCTGGCCTTTGCCCTTTAACTACAGTGTTTCTCAAGAGTGTAAGGACAAGTGGACCTAGCTTCCCACCCTCTTTATCTCAGCTGCCAGCCTCTGTGGGCAGAAAGGCACACCACAGGCCCAACGCTGAAAGCCTTTTGCCCACACTGGGCAGTGTTAGGAGCTCCTGCCTCAGCAGGCTGTGACCTCCACAGTGAAAGAGCTCGATTCAGCTTTTAATCCTCTCCAGTCACTTCAGTCAACAGAGAAGGGGCTTTCACAAAGGAGATAAATTATAAAGCCTAAAAGGTTGGATGGGCTTCACAGCAGGGGCCAGGGGAGGGGAGAGCGGAGCAACCCAAGATGCGGAATAAAGGTCAATGGAGTCTTCCAGTTATGGTCCCGCTGCACCCGCTCCTGGAACAGGAAGGAAGGGACCCCATCCCTCCCACCTCTCAGCAGCCCTATCTCCCCACCCTGTCCCATTCCCTGGCTCAGTGATGGGTTATACTGGGCAGGGCTAGGATTCTCCTCTCCCCATAGGCTGTCACACTACAATATTTGCTCTGCTTCCTTCCTTTCCAAAGCCTAACAGATTAGATTGCAGGAGTCCTATCCAACTCACTAAGACAGATGGAAAACTGAAAGTAAGGCGACCGAGACTGCTCACAGTAGGAAGACAGAAGAGGTGGGGAAGTCCAGTGTACCAGCACCCGGACGCTCTTTTCCAAGCCCGGGACTACATGGGCCAGAATAAGCCACAGTAACTTCAGTGAATCAGAAGTATTTACTGCACTGTGGCGCACAGCAAGATCCAACTTGAGGCACTCCAGCCTTTTGACAGGGGCATCCCCCACCTGTCCACCGGCCTCATGAAGAGAGGAAATCAATGAAGTGCCAGCTGGGTGCACACAATGAAGACCATGCCCCTGCTGTTTGGAGCTACTTCACAGTGTTCCAGCACTTTTAGCAAACACCCAGCAAGCAAGCAGGAGGGCTGGCTGTTCGGGATGATATGACTGATACAACTAATACTTCTCCCGTCCCACTTTCACAGAAGCTCTCTAGAGGTAGGCACCAACCAAAACCTGCGTGTCTCCAGGATTTATTTTAACGTTGCTAAAATACCGAGCGCAATATGGTTCGGCTCACTAGGATGACAAGATGCAGGCCCTACTTCCTTATACAGAAGAGAGAAGAAAGCACCGACAAGGGAAAAGACGGGCTTGCAAACTTTCTACCAAGGAGCAGCTGGTTTCCAAATCAAACCTAGGTGATTAATTACTCCCATCTGTGAGGTGAGCAGGGCTCCCATCATTAGCTAGCTGGAACACCACCAGGGGCATCACAGACACCCTGTAGAAAGGCTTAGAAATAGGAGACAAGGTCTAAAGGCAACATCAGAGGAAACCCTCATGCGCCAGCTTGGTGAACCAAATCTCTACAGGACTGAGTTACTGCCACACTGTTCTTTCCCCTTCCAACTGGACAGGTGCAAGCAATTCATGTACCTGCAGCCATTCATTCATCCATTCATTCATTCAACAAACATTTGGCTTAGCACCCAAGAGATGTCATACGTTGGGCTGCCCATAGCGTCTAGACTACAAGCTAGACTTTGCTATGGCAAAAGTCATTGTGTGTTCAACCGGCACACATGGAGAAGACAAGTATCTGAAATGAGGATGCTTTTTAAAAAGCCTCTTCTGGTTTCTCAAAGCACCCCGGATCTCTATTTTAGGCACTCATGTACAGCCTGCGTCCTCCATCAGACTGCAAACTCCCTGAAGACAGAGGCTGGGTTTAGTTCCTGTCTTTCCTATCCTTACTATCCATTAAATGTCAACTGAGTGCAACCATGAAACAGAACACAAACACTTCTATTCTTTCAAGACTTTTGGCTTTACTGTTTCTGAAGGCTTTGACACCAAAGAAAAACGATGAAGCTCCAGAAAGGAGGGAAAAGGGGGCTGACTTAGATATATTAGGAACAGGAGTACAATTTTGGAACTTCAGCCCCAGTGCAAACCACCACTCAGCAGGCTGAGGTGCCTCCAAGAGCCACAGCTGGTGTCCTGGTAAAATGCTTTCCCCTCCCTCTTTCTGCTGTTTACTCTCCTCTGAAAAAAAAAAAAAAAAAAAAAACCATTTGGAGTCCTAAAGAAAGCAAAGAGGAGGAAGGGGAGACGGAGTTAGACGGGGGAGATTCGGCTTGAACCCAAACTCGCTAAGAAGGAAGGAAACTTTCAGGCAAAAGGCTGGGGGTGTGGGGGAGGGCTGGCCTGGGGGAGGAGATGTGTAAGGCCCAAGTGGAGGTGGCCCTGCTGCGCCTCCTCTCTGGAGGTGACTGTACACTTTTCCTTCCTGCACGGCCTCTTTTTTCCCTTTCCTCCTCCTTTATCTGTTTTTTTTTTTTTTTCTTTTGGTTTGGGGTTTTGTTATTTTTTTGTTGTTAATTTGATGAAGTAACAGTCTTCAGAACTAGAGCAGAAAAGGGAAGCGTGTAAGGTGAGGAAGAAGTTAGAGCCAGAGACAGCTCTATCGAGGGTGCTTTCCCAATCTGGCACCGAACTTGGATTTTAGGACAGTTTTCCTTCAAGTCACCCCCACAGCCTGGAGTTCCAGAAGCCCTAGGGCCCGAGCTGGACCCAGTGGAAAGGAAGGGATCTCCCTAGGGGAGCACTGTAGGCCTGTCACGTAATAAGGTAATAGGGGAAGAGAAAAATGAGGATCCTTGGCCCAGTCCGAGCCCACGGGACTTGCCTGGGACGTTCTCCGCTTTCCTCCCCTACCCGCAGCCCGGGCAGTCGTTGCGAGGCCGGTGCTCCAGCGCCAGAACCCGCAGAGAAGTTTCGCCGCTGCAAACGTGAGAAAATGCAGCTCAGCAGAACACCCGCCCCCACCCCCTCCGCGCGGCCCCACCCCCGCAGCCCGACCCCTGGCGGTGGCGACCTTGGCCACCCCGGATGCTCCAGAAAAATGGAGGAGGGGCTGCCCTCAGGGGTTTCCCGGGGGCTGCCGGAGGCGCCCACGGGCCACGGCGACCTTTCCCTTCGCCGTCAGCCACCAGGACAGGCGCACCCAGCCCCCGCCTGCGCGCCCTCGGCGCCCCCGCCCGCGTTCCTGCTCCCCCTGCTCCGCAGCCCCGCCGGCCCCCTCGCGCCCCTCTGCGCCTCTCTGCTCCCGGACCCGCCAGGGCGCCCCACTTACCCTGCCGTGCGGCGGCCGGGGCTCGGGCAGGGTGGTTTACATCAGGGTGGGACGCACCGCTCCGGCCGGCCGTCGCTCTCGGGGGATTTCTTTATCTCGCTGCCAAACTCTCGGTGCCTCTCGCTCCTCTCGCTCTTCTCCCCCCACCCCCACCCCTCCTTCTCTCTTGTCTCTCGGCTCTTTTTTCCGGGTTAATTACGTTTCGCATTAAAGCAAAACCCAGCCCCGGATGTGAGTACAATGCTCCGCCGAGCCCGCCGGGGGAGGAGAGGGGTGCCGGGGCGCCGTGGGGTGGGAGGGGGCGCGGCCGGGCGCCGCGGGCTGCGCGGAGGAGGCGGGGGCGGGGCGCCCGGGAGGCTGCCCTGATGGCCGCGCGCCAGGCGCGGGCCGGGACCACCTCGCCGGGGTCGGCGGCCGCGCAGGTGGGACCCGGGCCGCGGAGACTGCCGCGCGGAGGAGGACTGCCTCCGACGCCGAGCCCCGGGCAGCAGGTGTCCGGAGCCGAAAGGGGGCCCGGGGCTGAGGGCATCCTTGAAGGAGGGAGGCGAGCCGCAGCGCGGGCTCCCTCTTGAACCCCGTTTCTTCTTCCCAGAGCCCCACCCCGCGACTTCAGCCGGGCCTCCCTCGGATCGGGAGCCCTTAGCCTTTCTGGGGCCTCAGGGTGAAAGTTTAGGGTTGGGGTGAGAAGAAGAAGCGATTCTCCTGGATTGTCATGAATGTGCTGGAAGAGCCCAGTGGCACCGGGCGTTTTTAACAAGGGGTATAGGGACTTTATCAGAGTGTGACGACGCAAAGTCTCCTTTCCTGCCCTCAGAGCGGGAGGGTGCTCTGGGGAAAAAAAAAAAAAAAAAAAAAAAAGGAAAATAGACAAGCATGCGTTAAGTAAATAATGCCAAGGGGAACCTAAGAAAATTACTGTGTGCCGGTGCAGCCCCTGAATTACCTCACTTCGTCCACACGGCAACCCTATGGATCTCAATCCCGTTCCGTTCACGATGAGGAAACCGAGACTCAGAGACGTTAAGTAATCTGCCCTGGGTCCCACAGTCTATCAGTGGCAGGTCTGTCAGGTTCTGACGCCGGCCTCCCACAAGGGGAGATCATTTACATATACAGAAAGTGAGGCGCAAGACATCGGAAACATGGACACGTAGTGGATGGAGGACGGGGAGATGCTGCTTCTGGGGATTCTGATGCGGGCGTGTTGAGGCTTTGAGGGAGAAGCGGACAAAGGAAGAGCCTCAAGAGGCTCGGGCACAGGGACTGGGCTGTGCGGGAGGGATGGAAAGGCTGGTCCACATCCCACTGATACGGGGGAAAGGCATGCTGAAAAGTCTCCAGGAGCTGAGGCAACAAAGCCTGGGAGCAGGGGACCTGGAGCCGGAGGGAGGTAGCAGCACACACCCCGAAAGCACCAGTGATGAAACCACACAAGTTTCCTCTTCCATTTTCATTGCCAAAGCAAAAATGAGCTGCCTGCTCTCTCAGGTGTGAAAAAAAGGAAAGAGAGAGAGAGAGAGAGAGAGAGAGAGAGAGAGAGAAAGGAGAGAAAAAGGAAGAAAGAAAAAAAGAAAGGAAGAAAGAAAGAAAAGAGAGAAAAAGGAAGAAAGAAAAAAAGAAAGAAAGAAAGAAAGAAAAAGAAAGAAAGAAAGAAAGAAAGAAAGAAAGAAAGAAAGAAAGAAAGAAAGAAAGAAAAAGAAAAGACTTTTTTGCATTAGAGCATTTTGCTTCGAATGAGGAAGGGGGGACACAAGGAAAAAAACATTTCCTTTGAAATAAATATATCAACGTCCATTTTTTTCTGCTTGTGAAGATTTTTGCTACTCATAGGTTTCAGGCAGCATAGCGTCTTAAGGAGCATGTTCTCTGGAACCAGATGGACTGGGTTTGAATCCCAGCTCTGCCACTTATTAGCTTTGATCCCTGGGCAAATGACATTTCTGTGCCTCAGTTCCTATCTGGGTCGTTATGAAAAGTAAATTGAGCTAACTTTTGTACTGTTTAGATTACTGCGGTACATGAAGTAGGTGTTATGTAAATGTTTTTTTATTTAAAAATTAGATTATGGTTTTCATTGTGAAAAGTAACAAAATTCCACCCAGCACCAAGCAAATCTGACTGGAACTGACGGTTTCCAGTATGAGCAATGAGGTAAAAGTCTCAGATTCCATGGTATGGTTCATATTAAAACCCATAAAACTCTACTCCCCATGGGGCCTGCCTGAGTCACTCAATCACAGAGCCGCAAATATTTTCTGTGCACTACTGTATTGGATGCCTGGTAAGCAAAGGGAGCCAAAGGCCTTGGGTCTCATTAGAAGGATACAAGTGTCACTTGAAGGCTGAAGCAGCCTCGTATCCCTCATGGAAGTGCCATGAAAATGGCACAGAGAATAAGTACAGTCAGTCTTTAGAGGAACAAGACATCTGAGGGGAGAGGTAAAAAGGAGACTTGTATCAAAAAGGAGATGGACTTTGAAATGAGCCTGAGAAGACAGGTACAATTTACTGGACAGGAGCAAGAATACACTGGACTAGAACGAGGGTCATCAATGTACTTTGGGTGATGCTCGTATTTCACTGGGAGCCAGCCCCATTTACCACCACATTTGCCCCTGGCCAAAACCTGGCCCCAGTTAGACTACAATTTCTGCCCCGATTCCACTCCCTTATTCCTAGATTTCTGGGTGCTTTCTCAATGGACACCCCCCACCTCCTCCTGTAGTGGGCACCACAGAGCAGGTGTCAGTTGAATCTGTGCCCTGCTGTGGCCCCTTTGCCACCTCTTGACCTGGACATTTAAAGAATACTTCCATTACCTGATTTTATTCATGTTTTTTCAGTGCAATAAATAGTCCTGATGTCTGAAAATGTAACCGCCTGTGGGGAAAGGAATGTCAAAAAAGGACCTTTCGCATCAGCTATTTCAGTCCCCTCATTGTGTCAGCAAGATGAGTTTCAACAACTTGCTCAAGGTTTTGCAGCTAATTAGAGGCAGAGTTGGTTCTAGAACCCAGGGTTGACTACCCCCAGAATCTTCTATTATTGGTATAGGAACCTTTCCATGAAGATGGAGACTTCTGGCCTAGAACCCAAGAATCTATAAACAGTACACTTGTACTCTAGCCATTTATTTATGCATTTTCTATTTCTTTTCAATATTAATAGCTGGGTAACTAGATGGCCTAATAACCTTCAGTGGTGAGCCAGCACACCCTCTGGGCAAATGCATTGTTTTCTGTCCTTAAAGATACACATTACATAAGGTACCAGGCTGCAGCCAGGGCCCATTAGTTCCATTGGGGAAAGTGTGAGACTCAAAAAGCCAAGGTCATTGGTTGATCCTGGTTCAGGCCAGTTAATTTTGCACAGAGATAAATTTCTCCAAGGCCATTACAACTCTAACGCTAGCTGGACATTTCATAAATAGTTACTATTAGTTTCCATAGCGAAGTACCATCCGTTTCCAAAAAGATTATTCAAACTAACTGTTGTCCTCTTCAGTCCTATTCATTCAACAAACAATTATCTGAACCTATTACCATTTTTCCTCCCACCATGTATCTTGCATTTACTTATTATTCAGGTACTTGCTAAATGCTAATAGTTTTACCTGGATTATCTCACTTAAGTCTTAACTGGGAGCAAGGTCCTATTATGTTCTCAGAGATAAGATGACTAAGGCATAGAGACCCAGCCTAGGTACAAACCTGTGCGGCCTGAAGCCAGAGCCTGCCCTCTTAACCACTGAGCTTGTGAAGGGTACAGAAAGACATAACACAAGACTCTTCCCAACCACATTGTTAACTGTCAACATTTAGAACCTCCATTCCATTTCACCTAGCAATTTCATGTCCAAAGATATGTGCTATTGAAAGTCATCTGGAGACATATACAGTATATAGGGAGTATATGTGTATGTGTCCATATGCCATGCATACATATGAAATATATACATACATACTCACTGCAGTATTGTTCATAATGTTGATAATTGGAAATCACCCTCATGCTCATCAACACGGATTGAACAGGTAAATACTGGTACATCCATACAATCCCATGCTATGCAGCTGTTAAAAAAGAATGAGGTGTACCTCTTTATAAAACATATGAAAAATGCTAAATATTTTAAGTGGAAAAAAGGTACAGAGCTGTCTGTATGGTATAGTCCTATTTCTGTAAATAAAAATTACACATGTTTATTATATGAAGAAAGTGTAGAAGACTACATTCCAAACTGTTAGCCACAGTTCTCTTAGGGTGGGGGAGGAGGGATTATAATAGTGTATCTCACTTTCTAAGAGATGTAGTTCTGTAATGTTTAATTTTTTGCAATAAGCATGCATACATTTGATTGTCAAAAAAAAAAAAAACAAATAATGATTTAAGACTTTAATAAAAAAAATTTTTTAAAGCTCTATGAGAAAGTATATTGTAGCCCTCAAGGAACCCATCCTTAAAGTTGGGAGGAGGGGCGCTTGGGTGGCTCAGGTCATGATCTCGTAGTTCATGAGTTCGAGCCCCACATTGGGCTCTGTGCTAACATCTCAGAGCCTGGAGGCTGCTTCGGATTCTGTGTCTCCCTCTCCCTCTGCCCCTCCCCTGCTCACGGTCTGTCTCTCTCTCTCAATAATAAATAAATGTTAAAAAAAAAGAAAGTTGGGAGGAAATATACAGAAATATACAGAAATAAGGAGGGAATATACAAGGAGACAGTACAACATATACAGAAATAACTATTATAAAAGCCAGAAACTTGTATACACAGATTGACGAGGGGAGATAAAATTCTGTGGGAAAAATCACAACCAGCTGGGGTTGAGAGGTGCGGGAGAAAATGCATAAAGGAGATGGCAGTATGGAAGGATGTTGAAGGGAAAGGAAGACATAGAAGGTGCAGAGGGGCTGAGAACAGGTGGGCCCCAGGTAAAGACTGCATCAAGGGCAAGGCACAGAAGCAAGAATGCATGGGATCAATTTGGAGAAGTATGGGTAGTCCAGTTCAGCTGGAGCACAGTAGGGAGATGAAGCATTTTCATGGGAAACAAAATGGGAAAGAAAAGTAGCTGGAGGGTCTTCATTGCTAAACTAATGAGTTGTATTTATTATTTTAGGCTTCAAGAGTCCCTGAAGGCTTTTGAGCCAGGAAATGACACAATTAGCAGTGAATAAGCAGCAATTTCATAGTGACTGGGTAGTCACTGGACTCTAGCGCCAGGATTTGCCTCCTGACTGTCACTAATTAGCTGCAAAGGCATGACCAGTTATTTTACTTCTCTGTGTTTCCATAAAATGGGGAAGGTGGTCATAATAGATAACCTATCTCATACCATTGTTGTTGAGTGAGTTAATGTTTCTAAGGTACATAGCAAGCGCTGAGTCCGTCTGTTACGCTTAAAAAATCAGTATGGTACCTTTGGATTAAGATCTTTGCATTTCATTTTGAAACTTTTATTACAAAGAGCTAACATTATATGGTAAATTATTAACTATTCCTTCTTTTCCCTTTCACAGGATTAGAGATTATTAATCTCATTTTACAGATGGAAGAATTTAGGTCTTAAGGAGAAAGATGAACCCTGCCCAGCATCCAGGGTTATTTCTTAGCTCAAACTCTCAGAACCTGGAGAATAGGAGAAATGGGCAATGGAAGAAGCTTTGGCAATTTCTGTTTATAGGATAAGGGAAACAACAGTAAAGGGCGGTAATAAAGTAAATTTAAAAAAGATAAAACTTTGGTGGAACACTTAAAAGTTTGTATATAAAATTAAACTTGTAAAATATAAATATATAAATACTGAATTATGTGTCCCCCTCCACCACCACCAAAAAATCATATGTTGAAGACCTGACAATGTGATTGTGTTTGGAGACAGTGCTTCTAGCAGGTAATTAAGGTTAAATGAGGTCATAAGGGTGAGGCCCGAATCCTATAGACTGGTCACCTTATAAGAAGAAGAGATCTCTCTGTGTGCACCAAAGAAAGGCCATGTGAACACACAGCATGGAAACGACCATTTGCAAGCCAGGAGGAGAGTTCTCTCCAGAACACAAACATGCTGGCCAACTGATCTCAGACTTCAGCCTCCAGAACTGGGAGAAAATACATTTCTGTTGTTTAAGCCATCCAGTCTGTAGTATTTTTGCTTCACATATGTATACATACATATATACATGCAATGCATATATACACAGGCCAAAAGGGCTATTTCCTAGTAACAAAGTTGGGAAAATATTGCTATACAGCTAAATCTGACACTAATAAACCTCAAAACTGATTGCACATCCTCTCCCCAGAAATAACAGTCTGCTGGCCAAATGCACCATTCCTATTGATTCATGCTGATGGCATTGTTTTTCTGTCAGTTTGAATAAGTGCAGTGCCCTGCTGGGATTCCTGCATCCCTAGAGATGCCCTGTGATTATATGGGAGGAATTGGACCCATAGAATCAGAAAGAGAGAATGAATAGATACGTTAGCTTTGTATCCATGACCATATTTAACACTACAGTTAACTTTATATTTGCTTAGACCAGTTACATAATTCATTTCCTCGACAATGAGCCTACGGAGGGGCTGCTATTAGCAAATACTTATGGGTGAATATAGTCAAAGTCATTAACTGGAATAAACTTCATCCAGTTTATTCCAAGAGATGCCTATGGTAGTCAGTGAAGTGGGCGGACTTTTATATCAGTGGTTCTTAACACAAGCTGGTTATTACAAAACAACAAGAAAGCACAAAGGATATTTGAACGTGAATTTATGTCCTTCCATTATTTTGTTAATAGGAAGTACATACACACAGTACAAAGTTCAGAAGGTGCAAAAGAGTAAGTATGAACAAATATTTCTTCTGCTCATGTGCCCCAAACACTACTCTCCTCTCCAGAGATAACCAGTGTGTGTGTGTGTTTAATAAAAAAAAATTCAGTTTTGCAGGGATATACTAAAAGTGTTAAAAGTAATTATCTGAGTTAGGTTTACAGGTGATTTTTAAAAATTTTTGTATTGGTGAATTTTCCAAGTATTCTTTAATAAGCCCATAGTATTTTGTTATTAGAAAAAAATATTAGGTTTAAAAGTAGATAAATATATTTTAATTTAAAAGTACCTTAGAGGGGCACCTGGGTGGCTCAGTTGGTTGATTTTGGCTCAGGTCATGATCTCATGGTTTGTGAGTTCAAGCCCCGCATCAGGATCTGCGCTGACAGCACAGACCTACCTGCTCACTCTCTCTCTCAAAATAAATAAATAAACATTTTAAAAAAATAAATAAAATTACCTCAGAGATCTCACAGCTGCTTTGTGACTTAAACACCATATAACTGAGACGCCAGGGTGGCTTTGTTGGTCAAGCATCTGATTCTTGATTTCAGCTCAGATCATGATCTCACTGTTGGTGAGATGGAGCCCTGAGTTAGGCTCCACACTGATAGCACAGAGCCTGCTTGGGAGTCTCTCTCTCCCTCTCTCTCTCTGCATCTCCCCTGCTCACACTCTCTCTTTCTCTCTCTCTCTCTCTCAAAATAAATAAATAAACTTTTAAAAAATAAAAAGTAAATCAAAAGAAAAAAACCATAGAACTAACTTTATCCTCAAATTAAAAATACTTGTCAGTCTGTGGATACATTTTTCAAAAGCATTGTAGCCAATTTTATTCCATTCACATTAAAATTCCTGCCTCTGGAAAAGATATACAGAAACTGATTACCAACCTGAACCCTGAGATCTAGTGAAACTCATTATGATTCACTGGAAACAGGTAATTTGCTCAAGGGTCTTCTTCCAAATTTCATCATAGTATCTATGATGACTTCACATGTCTATCAAACTATATTAAAACTAAGTATAACACTAGGCTGGAGAATTAAGCCTGGTCCAGCCTAACTTCTTTATTTAGTAATTAAATAATAACAAGCCAAATTTATCCTTACACCTAATACTTAATGATGCTGTGAATGTTCTAATTGGATAAATAGTCAAATGCACCCTCCAGCATCTGATGACAAAAGATGTCACAGTCTTGCTGAAAAGACATAGGGGATTTGGCACTGATCTGGAGGTCACCCTTCTGGCAATTTGAGTCTCCAGAGTGGAATTCCAAACACAGAAAGCAAGAGGGAAGGGGCCTCTTTGTAGCCAAAGTCCCTGTATTAAGGAGAGCCTTTCTTAGCTTTGCTTACTAAAGGTTCAGATATGTGGTTTTCTAGTCTTCAGATTAGAAACAGCAGGACAAAGGAGACAATATTAGAGACAGAGGAGGAGCAGGATGGAGAAGGAAATTATTTTACTCCGTTCATTCCTATGTCTGTAAATGGATTAGCTGACAACAAAGGAGGGGAAAGAAAAGTTAAGAATTCCCAGAAGTTGGGGTGCCTGGGTGGCTCAGTCAGTTAAGTGTCTGACTTCAGCTCAGGTCATGATCTCATAGTTCATGGGTTTGAGCCCATTCTGTGTCTCCGTCTCTCTCTGCCCCTCCCCACTCATGCTCTGTCTCTCCATCTCTCTCAAAAATGAATAGACATTAAAAAAAAAAAAAAAAAAAAAAAAAGAATTCCCAGAAGTTATATGTGCTCAAGACAATCTTTGTCATTTTGTCATTCCTGGTGATGACCTTGGGGTAGGAAAAGGTAGTTAAACTGTGATCAGCACCTTTATTTTAGGTGGAAAGTTCCATGTAGTTTTGCTGGTAGGAGTGGTGGCCTGTGGGGAGCAGACCACCTCTGAGGGAGGTGGTTAAGAGCAGGCAGGATTCACTCATACCCTCTTACTTTTTTAAATGTTGTATCATGTGTATTATGTACCTTTTGTTTAATAATACAAAAATTTTAAAAATATTTAATGCCCATACAAAAAACTTTACAAGTAAAAAGTTGGTGAAAATAAAATTGCAAAAATTAAAAATACTGAACACTTTAAACCATAAAACTCCTAGAAGAAAACATAATAGGTAAGCTCTTTGGCACTACTCTTGGCAATGATGTTTTTAGATTTGACACCAAAAGCAAAAAACAAAACAAAACAAAACAAAAAAACAAACAAACAAGTGGGACTACATCAAACTAAAAAGCTTCTTCACAGCAAAAGAAACAATCAAGAAAATGAAAAGGCAACCTCCTGAATGTGCGAACATATTTGCTAATCATGTATATTTTAAATGTTTATTTATTTTGAGAGAGAGTGTGTGGGCATGAATGAGCATGAGCAGGGGAGGGGTAGAGAGACAGAGAGAGAGACAGAGAGACAGAGAGAGAGGGTAAGAATCCCAAGCAGGCTCCACGCTGTCAGGGCAGAGCCCAGTCAGGGTTCAATACCATGAACCTGACCCAAAATCAAGAGTTGGACTCTTGGGGCGCCTGGGTGGCGCAGTCGGTTAAGCGTCCGACTTCAGCCAGGTCACGATCTCACGGTCCGTGAGTTCGAGCCCCGCGTCGGGCTCTGGGCTGATGGCTCAGAGCCTGGAGCCTGTTTCCGGTTCTGTGTCTCCCTCTCTCTCTGCCCCTCCCCCGTTCATGCTCTGTCTCTCTCTGTCCCAAAAATAAATAAACGTTGAAAAACAAAAAATTAAAAAAAAAAAAAAAGAGTTGGACTCTTAACCAATTAAGCCACCTAGGCGTCACAACTAATCACGTATTTGATAAGGAGTTAATATCCAAAATATAAAAAGAACTCACACAACTCAATAGCAAAACCAAAAGCCTGATTAAAAATTAAACATTTTTATAAAAATAACATACAAATAACCAAGAGGTATATGAAAAGATGCTCAACATCATTCATCAGCAGGGAAATGCAAAACAAAACCACAATGAGCTATCACCTCACATCTATCAGAATGGCTATTATCAAAAAGACAAAAGATAACAATTGTTGGCAAGGATGTGGAGAAAAGGGAAACTTGGTGCACTCTTAGTGGAAATGTAAATTAGGGCAGCCACTATGGAAAACAGTGTGGAGGTTCCTCAAAAAATTAAAAATAGAAATACCATATGATCCAGTATTCCATTTCTGAGTATATATTCAAAGGAAGCAAAATCACTACCTCAGAGGGTTATCTGCATGAGCTAGCCCATGTTCATTGTAACATTGTTCCCAATAGCCAAGAAATGGAAATAACCTGAATGTCCAATGATGGATAAATAGATGAAGAAAATGTGATATATATACATACGCATATATATTGTAATGCATACACACACACACACACACACACACACATGCATATGGTGGTTGCCAGAGACAGAGTAGTTGGGGTAGGAGGAAACAGGTGAAGATGGTCAAAAGGTACAAACTTCCAGTTATAAATAAGTTCTGGGAATATAATATATAGCATGGTGCCTAGAGCTAAACTAACAACACTGTATTGTATATTTGAAACTTGCCAGAAGAGTAGATCTTAAAATTTCTCATCACAGAAAAATTTGTAGCTGCATGAGGTGATGGATGTTGACTAAATTTATTGTGGTTACCATAATATATATGTATATATTATATTGTATATATATATAATATATATACATAATATATATTATATTGTATATATAATATATATATACATAATATATATTATATTGTATATATATAATATATATATACATAATATATATTATATTGTATACTTTAATACCATGTTATATGTCAATTATATCTCAATAAAAATGGAACAATTTCAAAAGATACAAAAACAAAAAACAGTACCACAATGAGATAGCACTACACACTACCAGAATGGCTAAAATAAAAAACAGTGGCAATGTCTGGTGAGGTGGTGGCTGGTGAGGACAAAGAGAAATGATCATGATACATTGCTGGCAGGAAAGTAAAATGGTATAGATCCTCTGGAAAACAGTTTGGCGGTTTCTTAAAACAGTAAACATGCAACTATCATATATCCAATAATCGTACTGCTGGGCATTCGCCTTAGAGAAATGAAGACATGTTTACACAAAAACCTGTATATGAATGATTATAGCCACTTTATTGATAATAGCCAAAACCTGGAAACAACCTGAATGTCCCTCAACTGGTGAAGAGTTAAACTGTGTTAGATCCATATGATGGAATACTATTCAACAATAAAAGGGAACAAGCTACTGACATACACAACAAAAAGAATGAATATTCAGAAAAGTATGCTGAGTGAAGAAAAGCCAGTCCCTCAAAGGCTATATACTGTATATTGATTCCGTTTATACAACATTTTTAAAATGACATTATAGAAATGGGAAACAAATACGTGATTGCGAGGTCAAGAAAGGCGTAGAGTAGGAGGGAAGTGGGTGGGGCTATAAAAGGGCAACAAGGGGCCACTTGTGCTCATAGAAATGTTTTTTCTTGGCTGTATCAGTGTCAGTATTCTTGTTGTATTGTACCATGGTTTACAAGGTGCCACCACTGGGGGAAACTGGATGAAGGGTGCATAGGATCTCTCTGAACTATTTCTTACAACTGCATGTGAATCTACAGTTAACTCAAAATAAGACATTTAATTAAAGAGAAAAATTATAAGCTTAAAAAATGAGAGTTTTATGCTTAAATAGATACTAGCTATTCTTAAAAATCACTTGTGATGCAACATATCCCTCTTGACCCTAGATTAACAGAGGCACCACTACTCACAAAGCCCACACACTGGTTAAGCACACTTTCACATATTGTGGCTGGCAGTACTCCATTTGTGGTGAACTAACATTTAGTTTTTAGTTCTGATATGAAAAGCAGTGCTCCATTGCCCTCCTACCTCAACTGCTACCATTCCTAGCCCATAGTTTCCCACATGTGCGTTTCCTCTGTCATCGGGGCCCATGGCTGCTCCCATTCATTTTTCTGTCTTCCTTTTAAAAAGCAAGGTTTTGGTACTTGGAGAAACTCCAGGACCTCAGCTGGTGTTCGAGAAAGTCACTCTCCTATAACAGGGCGCACAGAAGGGTTGGTTAGACCATTTCAATCAGTTACCATAAAATGCTGCTGTGGTTCCTCTATATTCAGAAGGTGAGAAGCAAGCAGTGCAGAAGTCTGTTGAAGGCAGCTCGTAATTATATGTTACCGAGTGCGCCATGAGTCAAATCATGGCCACTGAAACGTAACTGCGTATTCTTGAAATAGTTCAGCTGTGAGGTCGAGGGGCTGGTTTATTTCTGGTTTCTCCAATTTAAGCCCGTGTGCATGACCCTATGACTACCACTCAGTTCAGAGTAGATGAGCAGCACAGTGAGGTACACAGAACTTTGGACAACGGCGCCCCTGAAACAGCAGGTAGAATGGTGCCTGTGATGTTTGTTGTTCAAAGTTGTAAAGGATCTGGAAATGTAACTACTATATTTTGAGCAGAAGTGTTAGTAAGAAAATGACATAAAGCAGACGTCTTCAAACTTTTCTTCCCTTACACCCCCTAAAAATGCTGAAAACTACATATCCCTTCACACATTTTAAGTTGGTATCTATAGTTTTTCGTGGTTTGAGTGCTGGCAGGGGATGTAGTCTGTAGATTGTTTTCATCGAATGTTTTAAAATAAAACTGTTATATCACTCTTTTCAATGCACCCAATAGAATCTAAGCACCATAGTAATTTGACACCATCACTCTTTTTTCAAAATGAACACGAAGTTCCTTAACAGAAATGTTAAGTCATTCCCTTTCCTCCACGAACTGTATCTTCATTCCACTTCCGTTAAAGATTTGCATCCAAATATTTTTATAACATCTTTTATTACTTGAACATCTATCCTTTGGACATCTTTTACTGATTACCCTATCATCTTTTTTGAAACAAATATGCATGTGTAAATTGATTTTACAATTTCAAAAAATATCCTGTGACCATAGGGTATTAAAACATTTCCTGAGACGAAGCCATTGTTACCATCATCAGTAACATGATAAATATATATTTTATTGATCATTAAACATAAAACAGTAAAATATTGAAAATTATTGTCCTCGTAAGAATTATCTCTCCTAATGGATGAGGATGGGTTTTTACCTATATGGGTTTGAATATATTTACATACATATGTAATTAGTTCAAATATCCATCAATTAATATTACTTATTGCAAGAATGAACAGGCCTAGCACCAATATTTTCCCACATCGCATTTTTATGAATGTAAACATTGAGAAGCCTTGTTCACTTGAATAAGTAGATGGGGCCACAAGGAGCTTTGTCATGACAATGTCCAGGGCTGACAAGAAGAAAGGAAAATAGGGACATATTTCTAGGCTTATGGCTTCAGAGGCACACCTGGAATGACTGGCTTGCTCATGAATACAGACCCTATATGAAGATCCGTGGCCAGTCCACCTTTGCCAGGGAACTTGAGATTTGTTTTTCAGCAGGGCCAAATCTGGCAGTGTCATTCAATTCTTTGGATTCCTTCACCTTATAGGTCAGATATCACTTAGAAACTTTCCTTCAATAATTATTCTATGGGGGGAGGTTGTGCCTGTATAAGGGCAAGGGGTATGTGGGAACTCTCTGTACTTTCTGCTTAATTTTGCTGTGAACCCAAAACCCGCTCTGAAAAATAAAGACAGTTTTAAAAAAATTATTCTGATGATCTATCAGCGGTCAACTCAATTAGGTTTTTCTCCAAGTTTTACGGAAAACGATAACTTGGAAACCACCTAATTTGTGAAGTGATTGGTATCTCAGTCAAAAAGGCTTTTGCTTTCTCAACACAAACACAAATATTTCTAATTGTTCCTTGTCTGGCCCCTGGAGGCTTTTACAATCTAGGACAAATGCCTTTCTTTCCTTTTTTAGAAGTGAAGAAGGGCTAGTGTGCCAGGGGAGTGGGAGCAGAAAAGACCCAATGTGACACCTGGCTCTCACTTCACCTCAGGCGGATTCCGAAACGGATTCCCTAAAACCATCTACCCCAGAGGCACCCACCATTTAAATACCACTGGAGTAAGGTGGTTTAAGAACTTCTTCAAATACATCAAACTGTAAAGTCAGCTTTTGGGGGTACTTATCTGCTGGTTATCTGAAATTCACATTTAACTGGGTATCCTGTATCTATCTCTCTGGCAACCCTGTCTCATCCAAACCATTCCCTTTAAGAAATGGCAAAAACCAGGACCAGGCAAGACTCAAGTCCTCCACCAGGGAGTAGGGTCTCTTATTTCTCCCTCTACCTAATTCTCAAATGTAATTACTGTTCTCTCACTTTCTCATCATGGTGTCCATCTTTCTCTCCCAACATTGTTTCCACTCTTCTAACCCAAAGCAAGAAGGGAGGCAGAAACAAGAGCACGACAACATTCATGAGAGAAGGACAGCTTTTGGAGGAAACCAGGGCAGTGAAACGCATTTGAGAGGAACAGAACGAGTGTGGGTACAGTGTGGGCAAAACATCTCTGTCCTGTCGTCTCAAAAACAGAGGCTAAAAAAAGGAGAGGCGGGAGCAGCCGTTTCTTTGGGGGCAGAAACCACATGTATCAAATTTGTGCCTATGCTCCTTTACGGTCTAAAAATAATTTTTAAAAAAATAATAAAAAGTATTACTCAAATCCAGCTACATTTATTTTAATATTTGGTGCTCTCCTGAGCTGTTTCTTAGGAAAGATACTGACAAGCCTTCCTGTTTTTTCTGCCCCCTTCTGTTCCTATTTACTACCATTGCTTTCTCTCACCCCCCTCTCATCTCCCAAGCACTAAAATAATTTGAATTTCAAGCTTTTTTTTTTTTTTGGTGGGGGGGGGGGGCATCCTGTGGGTGTGGGAGGACCTCCTTTGGGAATTGTTCTGGATCTAGTCGGCTCCATCTGTATTTTGGCAAAATCTGTCTGCACCCCGCCTCCACTTCCTTTTCTTCATACGTAGGAGTCCGAGTGTCCCCCACCCGACAAAGAACCTCCTTTATCTAATCCTTAGGTAACCAAACTGAGAGGAACCCCCCCGCCCAGGGGGCCCTAGGGGTCTGCAGCCTCCACTTACCCCGCCCTTGGTTTTGGAAGAACAAGAACTCTGCAAAAAGGAGCCAGCTTCTCACCAGCCACAGGAAGCCATCTCCTGCAGGCGAAGGCTCCAAAGGACAAGGTGACTTCCAGGAGGAAGGCAAGAGCTGTGTTTTTCGGTTTCAGGAGACCCAAGGCAAGTTCCTGTTTCAAAGACAGAGTTTTAAAAACTGATTAAGTTCAGAGAGTTTGTGTGTGTGTGTGTGTGTGTGTGTGCGCGTGTGTGTGTGTGTGCGCGACTGTGTGTATGCGCGCGCGCACACACACGCGCGCACACGCTCGCGTGTCCCTCTCCCCAATTTACCCACGTGATCCCCTTGATTTTCCTCTGGGGAACAGCTGATCTGCCTTTCTAAAAAATCTCTCTAGACCTAACCTCCCCTCCTCCTCCCCCTTCCCCACCGGCTGTCATCATGGCCATTCCTTAGCTAGTGTCTCAATACTCTGGTACATTTTTGTTATTGACAAAAAAAGAAAAGGGAAAAAAAATGAGAAAAGGACTGCACATCTAAGAATTTCCTGTGGTTTGGGACAGGTTTAGTTCAAGCTTTTCATAACTTATTTTCTCTCATTTTTTCCACGCTGAAGACAGTGCTCAGAAACACTGCTGCCAACCCATGGACCTTGTTTTCTTCCTCAGGTCCTGGAGGAGACATTCTCCTTGGATCTGGAGTGGGAAGGGAGGAGATGAAGGGGTGATGCCCAAGGCTGAAGAGTCAACTTCAGGCAGATGTTTTGTGCTCACCAGAGCCTCTGTCTTCCATTCTGGGGACAGTGGGCTGCAGAGCCCAGGGAGAGCATACCCCTGGTTACCTGACCAGAGAGGCACCAAAGAGCGGTCTCACATCTTGTTTTCATAATATTTGTATATTCCTTTATTTTAGCAGTTTCCTTATAGTAAAATAGGTATAATAATGCCTAGCACACAACGATATGGGGAGGAATTAATAAAATGAAAGTGCTTGTATAGTACCTGACATACAGTAGACACAAAACTAACATTTGCTAAGCATGAAGTGCATTTATCACATTACATTCTGTGTGCTCACTTACCTGTCTGTCTTACCACTAAACTCTGAATGTCTTAGTCATGGTTATATGCCCTCTATCTATGATAGTGCCTGTAATACAGTAGACAGCCAAAACATAATGTGTTTAATCAAATAATTACTACCTGTTTCCACCCTCATCCTGGCTCCATTTTCCTTGCTGGTCAAGAGTATGCTCTTTGCGCTCTCTTGTGTTCTCCGGACAAGGTTCTAGAACTCAAGCTATGAATCAAAATTGCCAGGCTTGAAATGGATGAAATGATTGTTTTCCACTTCCTAGAAATACCAAAGGGAGTTTTCTCAGCAAGCACACAGAAAGGAAGAGATTAGGAAGCACAAAGTCTGTGGGATGTTGTTATTTCTAAGTCCGTTGCAGAAATGTGATGTGTTCAAATTAAAGTCAGAGTCCAGGGTGATATTTATAGTCAAAGTATTTCAAAGAGCAGAAAACATGAGATTCCCCAAGGCCCTTCAAGGAGGGAAGACCAGCATTCTAAAAGAAATAAAAAGAGAAAGGAAGGAAGGTAGGAATGAAGGAAGGAGAAAGAGATGGGGGGGGAGTGAAAGGGAAGGGAGGGAAGGAAAGGGAGGGAGGGAGGAAGAGCTGGAGAGAGAAGGAAGGAGAGAATATGGAGCAGGGAGAAAAGGAAGAAAGCTAGAAGAGTGGATTTAAAAGTAAGCACATAAGGGGCACCTGGGTGGCTGAGTCGGTTAAGCAGTCTGACTTTGGCTCAAGCCATGATCTCACGGTTCCTGAGTTCAAGCCCCATGTTGGGCTCTGTACTGACAGTTCGGAGCCTGGAGCCGGCTTTGGATTCTGTGGCTCCTTTTCTCTCTGCCCCTAGCCTGCTCACACTTTGTCTCTCTCTGTCTCTCAAAAGTAAATAAAAGTTGGGGCGCCTGGGTGGCGCAGTCGGTTAAGCGTCCGACTTCAGCCAGGTCACGATCTCGCGGTCCGTGAGTTCAGCCCCGTGGGCTGATGGCTCAGAGCCTGGAGCCTGTTTCCGATTCTGTGTCTCCCTCTCTCTCTGCCCCTCCCCCGTTCATGCTCTCTCTCTGTCCCAAAAATAAATAAACGTTGAAAAAAATAAATAAATAAATAAATAAATAAAAGTAAATAAAAGTTAAAAAAAAACACAATAAAAAAATAAAAGTAGGCACATGAAAATCACAGTTAAGCATGGTCTACCGAGCACATCTTTTATTAAATCTTCACTAAAATGACAACAAATGGAGAAAAGGAGCATAAACCCTCAAGGACAAAGAGAACATGAAAGCACCAACAACCAACGATAAATTTTACAATTAACAGAAGCACAAAAGCTATGATTGGTGGAAACTCAGCTACCATACCAGGAAAACCTAGACCTGCAAGAGTTGGAAGCCAACAAGAAACAAGCTCTTTGACATGTCCAGGCCCTAGAGAGCCTGAGGGAAATTAGAGGACCAGGAACCTCTGAAAGGGGTGGCAGGATAGGTTTGGGTGGGGCTGACAACAGGAAGGTTGGTTGAAAGCTTGTATGAGGAGGAAGAAGACGGAGAGATTGAACAAGATAGACTCAAGGCTTAGGAGCTGGGACCACCGAGGACAGAAATAAAGACAATTTACTAATGGAGGTGGGTTCATTGAAAGCTTGTACTGAATGGTAATGCCTCCACTCGTGCCCCATCTCCCTTACCCAACTTAGCTGGAAGAATTCTGAAAAAGGCTTCCACCTCCTCAATTCCCACCCCCACCCCCAGGCAGGAGTGTGGAGGAGTAATCTCATTGGGAAACTGTCCAGCTCAAGAGAAAAACTCTACAGAATCAGTTATTTGTCTCCCAGTACAACTTTGGTGCAGCCCCCTGTCTTCAAACCTCCCACACGTGCTCAATGCTTTCAAACAGATTTTTTTCACTTATAATTGTGAACCAACCATCAAGGACCATCAGATATTTCAGGGAAGCCTCCAACATCAAAGATAGACCAAAATAAACACATGAGGGAAAATGGGAGGGGGGGGGGGGCTTGGAAGACACAGAGACAATGCAGGGAGAGAAAAAATATATATATTGAAGTAAAAAGAGATACTGTGTTCATTCTTAAAATAATGATAATTATTTTAAAATACTAGGATGCTTTTTAAAGAGAGAGAGGGCATTCACAGAATAAGAAACACTCATGGAGATTACAAATATAACAGAAAAAAATTCAATAAGAGAGGTGAAAATAAAGTTGAGGAAATCTGAGGAAAGTAAAACAGAAAGAAAAACAAATTAGGAAGTAGGAAAGATGAAAACAGATACAAATCCAGAAGGCTCAATATCTGCTTATTAAGAGTTGCAAAAAGAAAACACAGAGAAATGAATTCATGATAGGATCCCAGAACTGAAGTACATTAGTTTCCAAATCAAAAGGGCCAATGGCTACTCAACGCAGTGAATGAAAAGAGACCTAAACCAAGGCACATCACTGTGAAATCTCAGGACTCCAGGGATAAAGAGGAGATCCCAAAAACTTCTAGAAAGGAAAAAGGTCATGCTTAGAAAAGCCGAGGAATCAGAATGGCACCAGACTTCAGGACAGCAGTACTGGACAGTAAGGGACGAAGACATGAGGGCCCTTCAACAGGTCTTTTTTTTTTTTTTTTTTTCTTAGAAAGGCAGACTGCCATGTGCAGCGCCTCATTTGGATGTGTCTGGAGTCTTGGAAGCTTGACTACCCTACGGTCTCCTACACATGAACCTTGAGAGCTTGTTTGGAGCTTCTAGCAGGGGAGAGCAGCTACTCATATACCCTTGACTGAAGAACGGTCCTCCTGTATCGGGTAAGTTCGTCCTCTTCGACCGAGCGCGCAGCTTTGGGAGGGACGCACATGGAGCGGTGAGGGAGGAAGGGGACACCCGCCTAGCCAGCCAGGTCAGCCAGATCAACCCTGGCGATCAATGGGGTGACAGATGTTGCAGCCAGATCACCCTCACATCCCTTCAACAGGTCTTAAAAAGGAAAAATGATTTATGACTGTGACTTCTATGTTCAACCAAAGTATAAACTAATCATGAGGATAGAATAAAGGTATTTTTCAGGCATACACTGTTTCAAACATTCACTTGCCATTCACCCATTCTCTAGAAGATACAAACTAAGATCCCTGGGAAAAGGTAGGCCTAACACATGAAGGAGGTAGAGAGAATTCCCAGGATGACGATGAAGGGAAGTTTCAGAATAATCGTTACGCATCAATCCAAAGGAAAAAGCAGTCCATATCAGAGGTGAGAGTCAGAGAAATGCAGGATTGCTGGATATTGGAGACATCCAGAAGAAAGAAAGAAAGAAAGAAAGAAAGAAAGAAGGAAAGAAAGAAAGAAAGAAAGAAAGAAAGAAAGAGAGGGAGGAAGAAAGAAAAGAAACTAGGATATCATCTGATGTGTTTGAATGTATTTGGAAGAATGTTATAATTCTATCAGAAAATTAGAAGATGAATTAATGACAGATACAGAGAAAAGCAAACAACAATAACAACATTGAAAAGGCAATTATTGGGGCGCCTGGGTGGCTCAGTCGGTTCAGCGTCCAACTTCGGCTCAGGTCATGATCTCACGGTTCCCGAGTTCAGGCCCCGCACCCGGCTCTGTGCTGACAGCTCAGAGCCTGGAGCCTGTTTCAGATTCTGTGTCTCCCCCTCTCTCTGACCCTCCCCTGTTCATGCTCTGTCTCTCTCTGTCTCAAAAATAAATAAACGTTAAAAAAAATTTTTTTTAAGAAAAGGCAATTATTAATTCCATGAAAAACAAAAAGTTATACAGGAAAGAAAAAGTAACCATAATGTACTACATGGCTCTTCTTTGAACAAAGCTTACATAAATACTAATGTAAACATTAATATTGATTTGATAAAAATTGTTATATAACTAGAAGGGAGAGGCATAAGGGAGCTAAAATCTCCCTTCCATAGTAAGATGTCCATAGAAGGAAAAATCAAGAACTAGATACTTAAGCATGATAAATGAAACTAAGATGGTAAAAAGCCTAAGAAATGGCTAAAAGTTTAAGTGATTTCCTCCCAGAAAACGGCAAAACGTCAAGGAAGGAGCTATGTTTTGTTATAAGCCTTGTAGTACTATTTGATTTTTTAAAGGGTGGCATCTCTTGATTCCATATTGGTGATTTCAAAGTTGACAAAACAGGCATTCTGAGTTCTGGTTCTAGTTCCCTTCCATGTTATAGGATCTCAGTTTCTTGTATGTCAAATAAGGGGCTGATGATGTCTGTCTCCTCCTTTCTCCAAATGGGGCAGTAATCAGAGCCCAGTCAGTGGAGTCTCCCCAAACACTCTTCTCGTCTGAACTCCTGGCACTTGATGTCCATCCCTTTTTCACAATAGTTATAATATTTACTCACCCACTAGAGTAAACTGGAGATTTGGGGGCATCTTTATGGCGCTTGGAGGAAGTTTTTAATACATTTTCTTTTATATAAGATGATCGAAAGATTCAAAGAGTAAGGGCAGTATTGGGAGCCTTGCCTCTTTTCTTTGATAACATCATGTCCTGCTTTCGGACAGTCTTTGTATCCTAAATCCGATCAAATATTTCTGGCCTGGGTCACGTGGGTGGCTCAGCCGGTTAAACATCCAACTTCCACTGGAGTCATGATCTCACAGTTTATGGGCTTGAGCCCCACATCAGGCTCTGTGCTGACAGCTCAGAGCCCAGAGCCTGCTTCAGATTCTGGGTTTCCCTCTCTCTCTGCCCCTCCCCCATTCACAGTCTGTCTCCCTCTTCAAAAATAAATAAACATTTAAAAAAATTTAATGAAATTAAAAATATATATATTTTTGACCTTTCTCCCCAAGCCAGTTGAAAACTTTCAGATGGTAGGGACCATAATTAGTGGGTTTTTTTGTTTGGTTGGTTGGTTGGTTGGGGTTTGTTTTCTGTTTTTTGTTTTTGAATTCCACATTGAACATGATAGTGGTTTGATAACTATCTGCTGAGCAAGCAGGGGGAGGCCTGTCCTGTCTTGGTAAGAGGTCCTGCAGTGCACATGAGTGTAAAGGGAGATATTTATTTTAAAAGAGAATAAAAAGAGCAGGATGATGGTGGGGGATTGTGGTCAAAGAGCCTGAGACACTGCTTGAGTGGTTTTCTGTACCACCCCTGTTTCTATTTTTTGCTCATTGCTTTGTCCAGTTCCTGGATGCATCACTGGGTTAGGAACCAGAAAACACCAAGACTAGCTATGCTTTGCCACTTATATACTGGGTGACCTTGAGGAAGTCAGATATGGTCATTTGTCCTCATTTCTTCTCCCATAGGATAAAAGGATTGGACTAGATGCTACAGACCCTTCTCATGCTAACATTGTAGAAATCATGACTGTCTACAAATAAGTGGACACACTGACAGGCTGCTGGAGGGCCCCATGATGCCCTGCAGAAAGAGAATGGCCTGAATGGCAATGGCATTGTTAAATATATAGAAAAGAAGGAATAATAGCACCAGGTGGCAGAGGGCCCAGCCAGGCGACAGATGTGAAAGGGGAAGTAAAATGCTGTGCAAGTAAACTGCAGGTGGAATAATTCATGAAGAGAAGAGCACCTCCTTTCATTTTACTTAAGGTGACTTTGGAAAGAAGGTGCCATTCACCTGGTCAGTCTGAGCCCACTGCGGAGCTCAGTAATTCCAGAAAATAGTGGTGATATTATTTCCATCAAAGTCACTGATTTTCAAGAGGCTCACTGGTGGGGGGAAAAGCCAGGGAGCATTTGGTGTGCAGATTGGGAAGGGCTGAGGTGCGGGGCAGGGAAATCTGGAAAGCCGCTGTATAATCACAAGTTATGGAGAACTACAGTGCTGAGTCTGCCCAGCACACTTGTACACACCTCAACTTTGGGGAAGACCCCCTCCCACACCATAGCTCTCCTGAGAAATGCTCCTTCTCCCTTCTCCCCAACTCTCATGTCAGAGGGGAGTCCCCATGTTCTTCCATAACTCTGCCTCCCTGGTATGGTCATTTGGTTGCCAATGGATACTTACTCTCGCCTGAACTCATCATGGTGCCCCACTCACCTGGCTCAGTTGGTTGGGCCAGGGAATAAATCTGTGACCAGAGTCTGGCCAATTAGTCAACTTAATTAGGATATTTCAAATTGCAGCTGGGTAAAAAGAGCCAGATCCTCTTGTATTGTGTCAAAGCTTGGTGTGAGCCCACCTATGCTGAGTGAATGAAGCTCCTAGGCAGGAAAGAGACTTCTAGGAGCTACTGAGTAATTGATTCCCAATAGCCCTAGGGTAACTAGCATCTGAAAAAGTAAAGCCCTCATTTGAGGTTCTAGAAGCCTCTCATGGAATTCCCCTATTCCCTTAAGCTATGTTGAGTTGTTTCTGTTACTTGGAACTAAGAGTCCTACCTAATGCTCCAAATCTAATTGAATATTTAAAAAGCCAGGCTTTCTCATGTATTGGACTATCGCAATTTTTAATTTCGAATCAGTTCCTAGAATTAGTTCTAGAATTAGTTCCTAGAATTATTTCAATGACTTGAAATACAATTTCTACCAATTTTGGAGCCAATCAAATAATTTTGCTTAAAAATAAATTAATGTTTAAGATTTTTCTGAAGATTTGATCCAGATTCTTCCATAACGAACCTTCCAGTGATAAAATAACACAGTCAGGCAAATGTGAAACAAGGGCATTATCCTGCTGTTTGCTTGACACGGTCATGTTTTTCAAGTTCGTTCTTCAAAATAAACATTTGCCTCTAAATGCTTTTGCTACGGCTGCTGGGTTTTTTTATTATTATTATTTACTTATTTTTGAGAGAATAAAGAGTGGGGGGAGCAGAGAGAGAGGGAGAGAGAATCCCAAGCAGGGACTGGGGCCTGAACCCATGAACCATAGGATTATGACCTGAGCCAAAATCAAGAGCCAGACATTTAACTGATGGAGCTACCCCGGCGCCCCTACTGTTTCTTTAGCCAAGACTAGCAAATAACCCGGGTTGCTGTTGTATGATATATGTGCCATTATTTCCCTCCTATGCCCATAGTGGACACTGCGAATGGACCACAGGGCTCTCATCCCCTAAACTGGAGTCTCCAAGTTGTCTCAATACAGCTTTCCAAGTATCTCTATGAGTTGACCAGAGGTGGCAAGTGAACGAAACCTATTTCCCCTTCCTGAACTAGGAAGTTTCAATTCTAGTTTGCATTAAGCTCCTCAATGGAATTCATTCATGCACTTATTAATTCACTCAGAAAATATTTACTTAGTGCCTTTGGGGGTGGGGGCAGGGCAAGGCCCTGTTCTAGGTGCTCTGCACACAGTGGTAAAGAAAACAGAGACTGTTTTTGTGGAGCTTATATGAACATGGAAACAAATAAGTGACGTAAGCATGGCAAGCACTAAGAGTAAAAACTGAATGAGAGGAGCAGAGAGTAAGAAGGATCCGAGGTACATTTAAAATATGGGAGGTGACATTTGAGCAGACACCTGAGTGAGGCTGAGGAGTCAGCCATGCAAAGATCTGGGGGAGAGACTTTCAGGTCAAAGGAACACAAATCAAAGGCCCTGTGTAGCACTGATTTCTGCAGAGTGTACAGGGGAGGTGTGTAGGAGACAAGGTCAGAAGGATGGGCAGGGCCACATCATGTGGAGCCGTGGTAGGATGTAGGATTGGTACACTGCACATCTGAAACGGTGAATAGTTCATACTTGGGGCAACGCATCAACATTAAGAGTTTGTTCTGTTGATTTTATCTTTTTTGCAACCGTTTTCAAAAGTACAATTGGATTTCATGGTGACTAGTCACCTCTCCCACCTCTGCCCCCAACCCCTTATTTTCCCTCCCCACAATGACCCTTGATATCTCATGTGTCCTTCTTAGGGATATGTTGCGCATCTGCAAGAACATTCCAATATGTGTTTTTAAACCTCCTGTGTTACACCAGTGTTAATATACTATGCATATCATGCTTCACCTTATAAGGAATTTTAGGAAAGTTGGCTCAGGATTAGTTGGGAATGAATAAAGGTAGCAGAACAAACACACTTTAGTTTCTCCCTTCTTTCTCTCCACAAATATCAGAAAATATACTAAAGGATTTGGAAATACTATACTACTGACTTTAAGATATGGCCTAGTCAACCACGTTCTTAGAGTCAACAAGCAATCTATATGTACAAACCTATCAGTCTGATTCTTCAGAGTCAATGACACTCTTGTTGAGGAATGATGGAAAGGGCAGAAAACCCAAGAAACTAGGGCTCAGTTTCTTCTGGCTCCATCGCCAACTTCCTGTATGACCTTGGGTAAGCCACTACAAAGTTGAAAGAAGGAAGGGTGGGAGAGAGAGGAAGGAAGGAAAGAAGGAAGGGGTGTTGGTTTGGGCTAAGTCTCTCCCTGAGAATAGAAGTGTGTGTGTGTGTGTGTGTGTGTGTGTGTGTGTGTGTCAAGAACAAAAGGGACAAACTCTATGCCCTTGGGGAGTTTATAGTCTAGCCTAGCGGATGAAAAAGAAGACAAACAACATAAATAATTGAAACATGTAATGTATTAAATAACAGTAAGTGCTAAGGAAGAAAAATAAAGCAGGAAATGGGGCAGGGAAGTAGAGGGGAGTTTAGATAAGAGTGTCCAGTCAATGTCTGGTTGAGAAGGTGATACTGGAATAAAAATCTGAATGGAGTGAAGGAGCCCGCATGGGAGGTTTAGGTTAGGAGGCAGACAGGACAGCAAGAGCAAAGGCCACAGACGTGAAAGCTGCGTGGCAAAGATAAGAGGTTGGAAGAGCAGAAACAAAGAAAGTATCCAGGATATTGGTGGTCTCATGGAGCTGCCTCTAGACATCTCTTTCAGTCACAAAAAAAAGCCCTACAGGGACACCTGGGTGGCTCAGTCAGTTAAGCATCCGACCCTTGATTTCAGTTCAGGTCGTGGTCTCATGGGTTCAAGCCCCACGTCGGGCTCTCTGCTGTCAGCACAGACCCCGCTTTGGATCCTCTGTTCCCTTCTCTCTCTGCCCCTCCCCCACTCTCTCTCTTTCTCTCTCAAAAGTAAACATTAAAAAAAATTAAAAGAAAAGGAAAAAGCAAGATACAATTATATATACACATATACATATATATCTTTCTCTGAAGGAAGTGAATACATACATACATACACATATACATGATAAATACAAATATTTTTAACTATGCTTTGTAAAGCTTATGGAGAAAAAAAAAACTAAAAGAACAAAAAGCTAATTGTGGCATAACTTTTAGAAGATTATAATTTATATTTGCCTTTCTTTGTTAATGAGTTTAAACTATGGTTATTTGAGGGGCACCTAGGTGGCTCAGTTGGTTGAATGTCTGACTTCAGCTCAGGTCATGATCTCATGGTTCGTGGGTTCGAACACTGCATCGAGCTCTGTGCTGACAGCTCAGATCCTGGAGCCTGCCTCTGTTTCTGTATCTCCCTCTCTCTGCCCCTCCCTCACTCATGCTCTGTCTCTTTCTCTCTCTCAAAAATAAATAAACATTAAAAAAATTTTTTAACTACGATTATTTGAAATATACCTTATTCAAACAAACAAATAAAATAGGGAATGGGGTAGTGGGCCTATATGTTTTCACAGAATGCACCCCTGCAGAGAATTCAGAAAGGAAAGTATAGTGTTTAGACAGAGGACTTGGTTCTTTGTCTCAAGTGCACATACTGTATTGATAAAATTTCCATTTGAAAATTCAAATGTTCAAAGCAGCAGGTTAAACACCATTCTGTCCTTCATTCCTTGGCTGGCCCCCTCGGTGACTGATTCCTTTGCTGTCAGAAAGGCCAAGCATAGAATGATGCCTCTCATGTGGCCCTTTGCAAACTCCTCCTTGAGTTCCGGCATCATGGGCACTTGCCTAGCCAGCAGTGGGGACACCTATCCTACAAAAGTTTGGGGAAGGGCCTTCCCTTGTATCCACAGGGGGGAACCTGTTCTCAGAAAGAACCTGTCATCAGCTCGTATTTCTCCCATTCACAGCCAGAGTCTTTCCTTCCCCAGTTTAACTGATGTCTTTCCTTTGACTTCAAGTACCTCTGTGTTGCCAACTCTTAAATATGTATCTCTGGTTTGGACTTTTCTCCTAAACTCTAAATTCCTATGTCAATTGCTTCCTGCTCTTCTATCCTTAAAATGTCCCAAAGTTACACCTAAGACTGAGCTCACAGACTGCCTCATAAATATTTCTCTTCTACATTCCCTGTCTCTATCAAAGATGACACAAGGGGCGCCTGGGTGGCTCAGTCAGTTGAGTGCCCGACTTGGGCTCAGGTCACATTCTCGCGGTTCATGGTTCGAGCCCCCCTTTCTGGCTCTGTCCAGCTCAGAGCCTGGAGCCTTCTTCCGATTCTGTGTCTCCCTCTCTCTGGCCCTCCCCCACTCATGCTCAGTTTTTCTCTCTCTCAAAAATAAATAAGGATTTAAAAAAAAATTTTTTTTTTTTTTTAGGGGCGCCTGGGTGGCACAGTCGGTTAAGCGTCCGACTTCAGCCAGGTCACGATCTCACGGTCTGTGAGTTCGAGCCCCGCGTCAGGCTCTGGGCTGATGGCTCATGATGGCTCAGAGCCTGGAGCCTGTTTCCGATTCTGTGTCTCCCTCTCTCTCTGCCCCTCCCCCGTTCATGCTCTGTCTCTCTCTGTCCCAAAAATAAATAAACGTTGAAAAAAAAAAAATTTTTTTTAAATAAAAAAAAAAAAAAAAATTTTTTTAAAGATGACAGAAGCTGGAGATCTCAATATCATTCTTACCCCTCCTCTCTCTCTCCACCCACATCAAGTTAGTCACTAAGCTGCATCCATTCTCACTGCTTTACATCTTCTTATTACACTGCCCTTCCCTACTCGTTGCCAGAATTCAGGTCCTTGTTTGACATGTCATTCATTCATTCAGGATCTAGGATATGTTGGTGAACAAGACAAGGATGACTCCTTCCCTCGTGAAGGATATTTGAGATGGCAAAAGACAATAATTAAAAAACCCAAAGAATCATACATTTATCATATACTAAAGTAAAAGAAGGTGAGATTAAAACTGAGACTTCATGGGCAAGAAGGTAGAGTTATGGGGAGAGCCCAAGGACAAGCACTTTAGGCAAGAGAAACAGGAAATAAATGCAAAGGTCCTGAGGTAGAAAGAGCTTGCCATCTCTGAGAAAGACACTGATAAAAGGCCCTGAAGCTGTACTATTCCTTGAGAAGGAAGTGGTTCAAGATGGCATGGGGAAGTAGACAGGCCCTTCTGGGCACTAAGGAGAAGTCTGGCTTTTATCTTAATCTATTGGAAAATTTTAAGCACAAGAATGAGATGTCTTCCTGGGTCCACTCCTTACTTCTTCAATATGGCTTCCAAGTTGCTTTTTCTATGACAAAACTCTAATTATGTGTCTCTGTGGTTTTAAATCTTTCAATGGCTTGGGATGCCTGGGTGACTCAGTTAAGCGTCAGACTCTTGATTTCGACTCAGGTCAGGATCCCTCGGTTTGTGAGGTCAAGCCCCAAGTCAGGCTCCTCACTGATAGTGCAGAGCCTGCTTGGGATACTCTCTCTCTCTCTCTCAAAAATAAATAATAAACTTTTAAAAAAGAAAAAGAACTTTAAATCTTTCAAAGGCTTTCGTTTGTCTATAGTTCAAACTCCTGAGCCTGGCCCACAAGCGCCTTCATGATCTTGCCCATGCTTTTCCCATTCTTATTTCTCCCTGTACCTCCTTCTCCCCTTTGCTTTGGCCATCCAGTGTGACTACTGGATCCCCTGATGGGTTCTGCTATTTCACCACCGTGTCTTTACTCATGATTTATCTCTTCTGAGCACAGTGTCCCTTACCCCATCATCTGCTCATCTTTTAAGACAAAGATCAAATGTCACCTTATCTGTGTAATCTCTCCTGATCACTATGTCGAAGCAGAATGTACCATTCCCTCCTTTGGGTCCTCAGTGTGCCCTGGATGAACTTCTAGCAAAAGCCCTTTGTGCTTATGGCACTTCTGAGTTTGCTTACATTTTTCCCTGTTTACACATGAGCCTCTTTTAGTCCTGTTCATTTCCTACCACTTAGCATAGATCTTGGCATACTTTATTGTAGAAAGAGGATGAGTTTCCCTCCGTTGTGCATATTTAGAGTACACATGACAGTTCTTCCAAAGTAGGAAGAGCCCAGAAACATGGAGCTCAGTAAGAATTTTAATGAAAATGTCAGATGAGACTTATAGCAGATCCACCTGTCGTTGAGCTGAGTGTCCCCACCATTAGCTCCATCAGAGCGTTGATTCTCATTGGCAAGGATGGAACTGGGAAGAGGTCTGAGTAGGTAAAAATATCTAGGTTTTGGAACCTATTTCCTTGTTATGCACCTCTTGGCATACTGCAGTGGCCACGTCATCGGACATGTCTGTAGTGCTCACTCAGTAACAGGTGGCACGAGGGATCCATTAGCTGGTGGGTGTGGGACTGTTGGAGACTAAGCTCATCATTTTATACTTTTCTGCTACGTGGTCAGCACTGTGGAGTGTGAGCTGCAGAGAATAAAGAGGCAAATAACTTGTTCCCTGTGTTTGGGGAAGGGAGAACATGGTTATGTCTATGGAAGACATTAATTGATAGTCGTCAATTAATGCGTTAGAGACATAACCAGAAAATAACCTAGGACTGCACCATCAAGAGCTGGATGAAGTGTTCTAGGCAATAGCCACCGTGGATTTTTCCAGGGTCTCTTGATTTTGATGTTGAAGGCCAATATGTAGCTTCTTCCCGCGTGTCTACTTCTCATGGGCTGGGCTGCAAAGAGAATCAGGAAATGACTCTGCCAACTGCTCAGAGCAGTTTCTCTGCTGTTTATTCAGAGTGCTTGCCGTGTACTGAGAAACACATATGGGACGTATGCCTGTCCTGCCTTTGCAGCAGCTGCATCTCAGAAGGTGATTCAAAATTGACCCGGAGGAATGACGAGGTGGCAAGATTTGCTGAGCCCTGGAAAACATGGGATGAGTGTGGTCTGCATATGCTGCTGTCTGGGGTCAAAAGAACTGTTGTCTACTGATTCCTTTTTTTTTTTTTTATGAGTTCTCACTGAGAAAAGTCATAATTGGACCCCAAAGGCAAATGTGCTCCTTGTGAAGAAGATCGATGGTAGTAAATTCTCTTGCTCCCCAAACAGCGGCAGCTGTAGCAGCTTATCCAGAGGCTTTGCCAAGAGGACATCATTGCCTGAGCCAGGATCACAAGTAGCCATACTTGGGAGAGAGCAGCTGGCTGGAGCGCAGATGAGATGTAATCATTACCAATTTCTGAAGAAAGATTTGAAAACTTAAATCGAACTACAAATTATGATGGCTCATCCTTCCATAAATCCTAATTGTGGTGACTTCATTTGGTCTTTTTTTTAATGTTTACTATTCATTTTAGAGAGGGACAGAGAGACAGAGCACAAGTGGGGAAGGGGCAGAAAGAGAGGGAGACACAGAATCCAAAGCAGGATCCAGGCTCTGAGCTGTCAGCACAGAGCCCAACCTGGGACTTGAACCCACAAACCGTGAGAACATGACCTGAGCCGAAGTCGGATGCTTAACCGACTGAGCCACCCAAGTAACATAATAGCTTTTTGGTGAAGTGTTAAGTCAGTGCATCTCTTCGCTTAATGGTACAAAATTTCAGTTGACTTAAAAAAATTTTTTTTTTGCTTTCCATACATTTATTTCTTGACTCACCAATCTAATTTGATACATAAGAAGACATGGTGTGTTCAGAGCAGGGGCCCATGCAGTTCATTGCACATAAAAAACATACTGAATATCTATTGCTTGGCTGACATATTGAGTCTTAGCTTTTTAGATCACTGGAAGACATTTCATATTAGCTAAATATCACCTAACATCAAGTCCATATTCACAAAGCTTCATTGTGTACAAAAGGTCCTTTGCAGCTTATTGTTAGCTAGCTTTTACCCTCTGAACCTCTTAAGACAGAAGGTTTTTGTATTCCCATTTGCTTGATCACAATCTTCTTTATTTTCTGTACAGGTAGAGCCTGCATCCTCAGAGGGGGAATTTAACCCTTTATCTCTCCTCTTTATCTCTCCTCTGCCCAGATGAACAGAAGAACGGGCACAATGTGTCAAACCTATTGTGAACTCCAGGCAACGCCCTGTCTCCAAACAGGCTCCAAGTGAAGTGCGGGAAGGGCAGGCACTGTTCCATATCTTTCCTCTGAATGTCAGCTGTAAACAACTCACTCTGGAACTAAGGACCCAAAGCTTGCTTTGAAAAAGGAAAACAAAAATGTGCATTAGCATTTGATGTTGATAAAATGTGTGACCACGTCCCAGTTAGCTAATCTGTCTTTTGATTAGCTGCTTATATTACATCACCCCATGTAACTTGGGTCTTTGCCTTCTATCGTAAGCTTAGCTGTAGTCTGTCCTTAGGGCAGTCACTCAAAAGCTTCACTTGATAGGGACCAAAAGACTCATAACCGGAAGGCAGAATTGGACACACCTGGTGTAAAAGTTACGTATCCCAGTTTCAGCTCTTGTCCGTTAGCATCTCCCCACCCCCATCGTCCATATTTAAAAATGTTGGGTGCGCATGTGCGCCAGATGATTCATCCAAGCTGCTCTGGAAGTTGTCTCTGCTGGTGACAGTAAAGCTGATCCACCCTCTCCCTCCCCTCTGTCTGGTGGAAATGCAGGGCGTCAGTCTGTGGCACTGCTACCAGCACATTGTGGCCCTTCTTTATTCAGGTGGGATGCATTTAGGCAACTTGCTTCCACACGGAGCTCTTGGTCTCCCGATCGATCGCAGTTCCCCATGGTTTCCATCTGCCTGCGCCACCCGGAATTGTGTGAGCCCTAAAAGAGGGGAAGGACCCACAGACCCCTCGGGTCCTGGGAACCCTCAGCCTTGCTCCGTGGCTGCATATCCATGGAGACTAGGCACTAACCTATTGCTCAGCTTTATCAGTGTAGGAGTCTTCGTTCTCTCTTCCTGCATCTCAGATTCTCCACTGCAAAGGTGCCAAAAAATGATTTTGAACTTTCAGTAATTTTGAGGCTGATTATATTAATAGAGATTCTGAAACCTGTAGAAGTAGCAGCTCTTGGGGTTTTATTTTTTTACAATATTTGGGGGACAGATCTGTGTGCCGAGGTTCAGGCTAAACATCTAAAACCACGGCTACTTTGTGGGAACTGCCCTTTTCCCCTCCCTGCTCTGCTCCCTCTATAGATTCTCACATTCTGGAGGAAAGCCAGGCTTTTTTTAAACTGTAGATTTTCAAGCTAGCCCTAGCAGGTTTCCAGCTCTCTCTCCCTCCTCCCTCTTCTTTCTTTCCCCTCCTGGCCCTTATTCAATGACTAAAGCTCTCCAGGAGTATTTATGGACCAGGGTATCTATTGTGACCTTGTGATTGCACTAATCCTTTGGCTTGAGGCTGCCCTGCTCTGACAGTCAGAAGGGTGATTGGGGGTGGGAGTGGGGAGGAGGACAGTGCATCATCCAGGAGTGGTATTTATTTATAGAACAGGCCTTTTCCTTTCCCTCTGAATTGTCTGCAAAGGCAGCAGTTGTCAGAGCCTCTGGGAGATAGGTGATGGAGGCCCGCGCCTAGGTAGAGGCCAGAGTTCTTGGAGTCAGAACCAAAGGGCTCCTTTCCCCTACCTCCATGGGACAAACCCAAGGAGGCCTGAGTTCCTAGGAATGGTTGACCACTGAGCCTTATAACTTTCTCACAGCCCCAGAGGGGCAGCCAGATGCTCCTGGCTGGGCCACCTGACCCAGGGCCTCAGGGAGTGTGAGTCAAAATTCCTGCAAAACTCTGGTCTCATTCTCATGGTATTTGAGGGCTGGTAGGACTGTCGATCCCTTTGGGGTCTTTGAGGAGCAGGCTGGGATGTTGCTGTTACAGTAAGAGAGAAAACAACAGGGGACTGACTTTGTATGTCTGGTGGGATGAAATTGCTCCTATCTGGATTAAGGAAAAAGAGGAAAACCAGGACTCTGGGAAGAGAGTGAGAATGAAGCCCACCTGAATAAACAGGCAAGGCCCACCTAGCCTCTCCCCAACTGAGCGCGTGGTTGTATGCTACTGTGGGTGACTGTCATCACTCTTTGTGTTGGATGTCCAGTTCTGACTCAGCTGGATAGTAAAGCATCTGAGGGCAGAAACCCTCGGGCACAGAGCTGGGTGCAAGACTAGTGCTCAGTAAGCCTTGTGGGTTCTTATACGTTGATTCTAATGAGTGACTCTTATTAGCATGAAGAAAGTGGTTGTTGTTGTTGTTTTTAGGGAGCCAAATGTGGGACTTGAACTCACAACCCTGAGATCAAGACTGAGCTGAGATCGGGAGTCACATGCTCAACCGACACGAGCCACCCATGTGCCTCTAAGAAAAGGTTTTTGACAATGAGTAGGATGGCAGAATTCGACTGTGGGCAGGACCTCTGCACCTTTTCTACTTCTCTCTTCCCTCTGCCCAGAGAGTACAATGCACATAGTAGGTATTCAAAACCATTTGCTGAATTGTTATTAATAAATGATGATTATAATAGTTCTATGTCTGTCACCTAGAAGTTCTAACCTGCTTGGTAATGAGTGAACTAAGCTTAAAGCATTTCTCTCTCTTAAAAAACCAAACAGGGCACCTGGGTGGCTCAGTCAGTTAAGTGTCTGACTCTGGATTTTGGCTGGGGTCACGATCTCACAGTTCATGGGTTCGAGCTCCACATCAAGCTCTACACTGACAGCACAGAGCCTTCTTAGGACTCTCTCTCTCTCTCTCTCTCCCTCTCTCTCTGCCCTTCCCGTGTGTGTGCACATACGTGCTTGTGCTCTCTCTCTCTCTCTCCAAATAAGTAAATAAGCATTAAAAAACAAACAGAATTTGCTGAGCTGGGTGGCCAGCTCTCCCACATAGCCCCTTGAGGGTGATACCATATGGTAGTGGTTGTCCAGTGTTAGCCTTGCCTCAGAGTCACCTGGAGAGCTTATGCTACATGGAAGCTGGGCTCCAGGGTTTCTGATTTGGTGGCTGTGGAGTGGGGCTCAAGAATGCACTTTCTGCGGTTCTGATGTACTCGTGCTGTTGGTGTGGGGAGCACACCAGCGGGGTGTGTGAGAAATGTCTCAGGTTCTCTTAGCTGCAACTTGAGCATTTAAGAAAAGTCCTGGGAGTCTGTGGATAGAACTGTGGAGAGGCCCCCTGCAGAATTCTCCGCATCCACCTTCTCTAGAACTTAGAAATTGCCAAAGTGGGGCAAAGGTTGACGAGAAACCATTTGGGGATCCCAATCGAATTGGCCTCCAGGCTCACCTCTTCACCAATCTGCTCTCACTCTAGTCCAGGTGGGTTTTCTAAATCAGAAATCGATCATCTCGGTCTCCTGCTTGAAAAGCCTTCGATGGCTCCCTAATTCCTCCAGCAAAAAGTCCAAACTCGGGTGCCTTAGACTGTTTGGCAAACCCTTCATGGTTTGACCCCTGCCTATCTCTTCCCTGACTACCTCTCTCCCCCGCTCCTCTGTACAAGCTTTCCCCTGGGCTTCCCTGGTCTCCTCTCAGCTGCATCCTACTACCCACAGGGCTCACCCCTGCTAGGCCTCCTAGCAAAGCACTCCTCCTTTGTTCTCGCTTCCTGCCTAGGCACCCCTCCTTACAGGGCCCTCACGGCCAGAGCTGCCATCATAGTGCTCTGCTCTCTGACTCACCCCACCAGGCTATGGAGGGCCCTAACGTTGAGCACACTGCCCGGGATCGCAGAAGGAGTTTGCAGCGGGTTTGTTGAACGAACAGAAATTGCGGAGGACTCAGCAGCAGCCGACCGCACACTGGACCAGTAATTACTTTTACCTTGGACACTTTTGGATACAATGCGGGGTGGGGGATGTTTGCAGGTAAAGAGGAGGGGAGGGAATGGAGAGAGGGGTGGGCGCAATTACCAGCATTCCCTTTAAGTCACCCACAGTAGGGGCCCCTGGGTGGCTCAGTTGGTTAAGCGTCCGACTTCGGCTCAGGTCATGATCTCACAGCTCGTGAGTTTGAGCCCCGTGTTGGGGTCTGTGCTGCCAGCTCAGAGCCTGGAGCCTGCTTCGGATTCTGTGTCTCCCTCTCTCTCTGCCCCAACCCACTCACATTCTGTCTCTGCCTCTCTCAAAAATAAATAAACATTAACAAAAAAAATTTTAAAGGGGCACCTGGGTGGTTCAGTCGGTTGGGCGTCCAACTTCGGCTTAGGTCATGATCTCGCAGTTTGTGAGTTCCAGCCCCGTGTCAGGCTCTGTTCTGACAGCTCAGAGCCTGGAGCCTGTTTTGGATTCTGTGTCTTCCTCTCTCTCTGCTCCTCTCTTTCAAAAATAAATAAATGCTAAAAAAAAAAAAAAAAGTCACCCACAGTAAAATGAGCTCCTCCAGCCTTTGTTTTCCTAAAGTACAGTGACAAAGGTGTGTCCAGAAGCAAACAAATGAAGCTTTAGAGGTAGAACTGTAGGCACTGGCCCGCACAGGGGGAGGAAGTTGGAGGTTTTGCAGAAAGGGAAGTAGGAGCCTCCTGAAATTACATTGGCCGGTGAGAGGGCCCTACCCCCCAGGCCCTTACCTCCCTGAGCTCCCCCTTCTCTCAGGCTGGGTGGTAGCATCTTTCTCATCTCTTTTAGTTGGGTGGCTTTAGATGGTGGCAAGTCGCTTTGAGAGGTTCTGTGTGGCGCCTGAGGACATTAGGCTTCTCTTTGTGCACTTAGTGTGTCAATCAACTCCATTTCTGAAGCAATTGTTATACTTACAGGGTTGGCTTATATACCATTGGATCATGTCTATAATAAAAGAGGTAGACTGGGAACCAAGAAGCCTGGTTCCTCTTTCTCCTCCAGTGACCAGCTAGCTGCCTGCTTTGGGGCAGTTGTATCTGCAAGTTCCTTCACTGCCAGGCGGTGCTCGTTGAGACTGCCCACTCGGGTTTATTTATGACCCTTTAGAGCTGACCACATAGCTGTTTTCCATTCCTAAGATTGCGCCTTAGAAAACTTGGACCCACTTTCTAAGTTCTCCCAGAGATATTAGTCTTTGTGAACTCCGATGGCCAGGGAAGTATGATAAACAAAAGCAACCCCAGAGGGACTTTGTCAAGTTCCAAATGTTTGATCTCAAAATCTGGCGGAATTTATCGGCTGAAACCACCATTGACAGAATATTTCTGGCTGACCTTTCTGCCCTCTGCACCAGCCACCCCCATTCTGAACACTGAGTTTCTCAGCCCTTCTATTAGCATCTGCACAGATACCTCCCTTGGGATCAGAGCCTATGTTCTTCCCGGAACCGATTTAAACCCAACAGAGACTTTAAAAAATACATTTAATAGTTGGAGAGGCTCCCTTCTCCTTTTAACTTCTGAGCTCATTCCCTCTGGGAACAAAGTGACATTTAGATTCCGGTGTGTAAGTTGTTTTTTCTTTAGATCAGTTATTGTGTAAACATTCCTCTGCAAATTATTTTCACATTTTAAGGCAACTTCTTTCAAGTGTCCAGTCAGACTGATTCCTACTCTGTTCCCTTCACTACCCTCAACTTGACTTTCTCACTCACCAACTTCCCCATTTCTCAACAACTCAAATTCAGACCAATTCTACCGTTCGTTAAAATACCTCCCCAACTTTCTGGAATTTCCATTTCTCAAGATTATCTCCCCTGGGCCACAGCCAAGGCTAGGCCCACAAAGACAGATGAAGGCAGCGTGGGTCGAGAAGGATGAGCCCTCATTGTTCTGCCCAGGGGCGGTCAGCCGGAGGCCAGAGCTGCCCTGAGAAGGCGACTCGGGACCAACAAGACAGGCTTAGAGTGACGTGGAACACTAGCACCAAGACCAGGCAAATGGGGGAGAAGCTGTCTCATTGTGACACTGAAGCCTAGCATTCAGAAACAGAAAAGTAGGCAAATTGCATCCTCTTCTGTTAAGAACCCAACTGCTCCTTGTAACAGGCCCACAAGAGTATCTTCACCTCATGCCTTTTCTTCTAACGTTGCTCTTGAAAGTTTTGTCTAATGTAGTGTGGTTCTCCTTATACCCACTCTTCATCTCTCAGTTTTATTTTATTTTTTTAAGTTTATTTATTTTTGAGAGAGAGAGACAGAGACAGAGTGGGAGTGGGAGAGGGGCAGAGAGAGAGGGAGACACAGAACCCAAAGCAGCCTCCAGGCCCTGAGCTGTCAGCACAGAGCCTGACACGGGGCTCAAACTCACCGACAGTGAGATCATGACCTGAGCCGATGTCAGATGCTTAACCGACTGAGCCACCCAGGTGCCCCCATCTCTCAGTTTTAAAACATGTCCCCTCATCAGGAGGGACAGCCACATGGGCCAGTCATGACTCCAGGGAACACCGGTCATACAGACTACAATATACTTTTCAAAAGAACAAACCACTTCTTCTCTTTAAAACTCAGAGACATCTTTTATTTTTCTTCTATACATTAAGAAAGGTGAACTGGCTGTGTGGAAGGAATACCTAAGTAGTCCTACCAGTGCCACAAATTTACTGTGTGCCACAGTGCCACAAAAGTCACCATGCTATCCACACCTCTCGGCTGTAAAATAAGGGAGGTGGACTGGATCATCTCTAAGGTCTTGCCCTCGGGCAATAATCTTTTCAGATCAGCAGAAAGTGACATTGTTCTGATCAGTAAGGTACGGGACAGGGAGCTTTGGAATAACCATTTTCTTGTATTGCCACTCTGACATTTCAAGTTGCTCAGCCTGGCTGTGAAATTAGCTCTTTCCTTGCAACACCCAGGAGTTTGAAGTCCAATGAATGTGAACTCACTGGGCCAATCCTCTTCCTTGATTTTCTGAGCTTGGATCTTTTCTGCACCATTAAAACTACAGGCACTAATTTGAGGAATTAACTGAGGTGGTCACTTGAGGTCATACAGCAGCTGTGGCCCTTCAGGGTCTCACTTTTGCAAAGAAGTCAAAACAAAAGAGGCAAGAAGGTTGACCAGATAATTTTGGAAGTTTAGGTAACAAAGCATTCCGTTCTAAGTTTTTTCGGGGGGCTGAATCACAGCACTTCCTGGGTTTTGTTTCCTATCAAGTCGTAACTTGGCCAACATTTTCTGGCAAAGGTCATAAACCAGTGCCGTGGAGAACAGTGGAGAAACACTTGCTTGACCAATCTCAGAGCAGTTCTGCGACGCAAGTTCCAGAAAGGAGGTTCGGGAGAGAAGGCTGTTTTCAGTTGCCTGCATCCAACAAGGCTTTGTCAAGGGCTCTGGTTGTGAGGAGACAAGAGTGGAAACAGTACTCCCGAACCTTGAAATCAATTTGTAATCTAACACTTGTGAAAAATCAGAAAATGAGAGCAATGCTTCCCAGTCACTCCGGCTATATTGCAAGTAATTCACTATTAATATGTAGGCCACTAAAGCTTGAAAGTGATTGTTTTGAAAATATAAATTAGAGTGGATTCAAGGTCATCTTTCAATACTGAACTTCTTTTAAAAAGTCTTCTGCAGGACTGCTAATTCCCTCTGAAAGAGAGAATTATTTTTGTTTAGGAAAATACCTTGTAGGGACATTTAGATTTTAAAAGATGGGATGGGGGCACCTGGGCAGCTCAACCATTTAAGTGTCCAACTTGATTTCGGTTCAGGTCATGGTCTCTTGGTTGGTGAGATTGAGCCCTCCATTGGGCTCTGTGCTGACAATGCAGAGCCTGCTTGGGATTGTCTCTCTCCCTCTCTCTCTCTCTCTCTCTGCCCTTCCACTGTGCACTCTCTCTCTTTTTCTCTCTCTTTCAAAATAAATAAATAAACATTTAAAAAAACAAAAGATGGGACACAGAGCAGAGCCTGAATAGACAGATTCAATGGAGGAATTAGTGAATTGTTCTGCATAATAAAGAGGATGGAATCCATTTTTTTTTTTTCCACTTGCTGTTGTTGTTGAAAATAGGTAAACCAGGAGGTGGAATGGTGGTATGGTCCAGATAATGTGACTGGAAATGGGGACCCCAGAGTTAGGCCACTTAGGTTCACATCTATAAAACCCACTATGATGTACCTTGCAACAAAGCATATTTAGAGAGAAGAGAATTGGTTTCCACCCTCTGCCCATCTCCCATTCTCAGCCAGCGTTGGGTAAGTTTCTTTCTTTTCTTTTTTTTTTTTTTTTTTTAATTGTGGTAAAATACACACAACACAGAATTTCTTATTTTAATCACTTTTAAGTGCACAGTTCAGTAGCATTGAGAACATTCACATGGTTGTGGTGGCCTAAGGTTCTTATTTTCTCTGGCGGAGGGGAGTGTGTGAGGGAAGGGTGACCCAACCCCAAAGACAGAAGGAATGTTTGGCATTCCTGGTGTTCTCCCAGCCCATCTCCCTGGCACCATGTAGCCTGGAGATTCCTGAAATTGCCATTCTGGAAGTCCAGTTAACCTCAGGACCAGAGATTGACCCTATCAATATTTAATCCAGAGTGGTCAGTCACCACTAGGTGGTTGGTGCCAGCCTATAGGATGGAGTCCAATAGCACCAGATGGACGTCTAGAATGCCAAGCCAGCAACTAGCACAAGCTCACACCAGCTCTATCATTAACCGCCCAATAAGGCAATCCCACCTTTTGGGGATTGAAAAATTTGGGCCCTAAATATTTCTTATGGAGGGGTTTACCGTGTATATAAACATATAGGTATATCTAGCACATAATAAGCACTCTAGAAGTCCTAGATATTACTGGGCATGTCTAATAACAATGTAAGTTGTGGCATTCCTGTGATGTTAGCTTGCTGTTCTGCAGTGGTTCTACATCTACAAGACTTCTTTATTATTGTTGTTGTTGCTATTACTTTGGTGAAGATTAAAAAAGATGCTAATGGGGGGCGCCTGGGTGGCTCAGTCAGTTAAGTGTCTGACTTCAGCTCAGGTCATGATCTTGCGGTTGGTGGATTCGAGTTCCATATTGTGCTCTCTGCTGTCAGATCAGAACCTGCTTCAGATCCTCTGTCTCCCTATCTCTGCCTCTCCCCCACTTGTGCTCTCTTTTCTCTCTCTCAAAAATATATAAACATTAGGGGCGCCTGGGTGGCGCAGTCGGTTAAGCGTCCGACTTCAGCCAGGTCACGATCTCGCTGTCCGTGAGTTCGAGCCCCGCGTCAGGCTCTGGGCTGACGGCTCGGAGCCTGGAGCCTGTTTCCGATTCTGTGTCTCCCTCTCTCTCTCTGCCCCTCCCCCGTTCATGCTCTGTCTCTCTCTGTCCCAAAAATAAATAAACGTTGAAAAAATATATATATATATATAAACATTAAAAATAAATAAATAAGATGATAAGGTACATTTTTGAGCCAATGCAAGCATAAAGATACAGAAATATCCATTAGATTCAGGATGAGGAATAAGAATTCACTGGAGGAAGGAAACTAGCTCCAAAGTTCAGCATAAGAAGGTAAGCCTCTAGAATTCTCAGTAATTTGGGGGAGAGTATTGGACTTTTCACCTAAGGCAGGGAATGCAGATTCAAGTCAAGCCTACCTATAAAGGAGACCCCTAGGTAATAACTAAGTCACTCATAAAGTCATCCCATTCAATGCCCAATGGGGACTGTGCAGATTCTAGGCATCCTGACCAAGGGAGTATTCATCACATGCATAGAGCATAGATGTGCTAAGCTGGCCTGGATTTTAACTCTGATTCTGCCACATGCTACCACATGTCATTGGACAAGTTTACTTGCTCTAGATTCCTCATCTACAAAATGGGGATAATAAGATAAGGTGTCCATGAAGTCTGGAAGCAGAGGAAATATACATTACATCATGAAGGACATCTTCTAGCTATAAAAAATCTATTTTATGGACACTGTAGTAGTGAATTCTGTTGGGGAAAAATTGCCACTTTGAAATAGGCAAAGAAAAGCTTAGTGATTAGCTCATTCATCTGTGTTGTGTCCATCTTTCATCTTTGAGCTTCTTTTCAACTCTATAAATTGTAGGAAGCTGATACCAATGAAAACAATTTTTGTCCATAGAAATGCCAATGAACTGTGTCACATAGAATGCATTATTGCCTTGAAGATAGACCCCTTTTTGTCTCTATACATTTATTTCAGAATTCCCTATTGTGTCTGTAGGCTCTTTGGGTTCCCTTCTGAGCCACTTAAGCATTTTATAGGTTCCCTCATTAATACACGAGTTTAATAAAATCTCTGATGTGTGTTCATTTTATATATCCGAACAAAAGTCATGATTATACCCTCTTCTAAAACTTTTTTTAACACTTCCTAGGGTTACTCTGAAGACCAAGTGGGTTAATGCATGTACAATCTTGAGAGTGTGCTTGGCACACAGAAGCACGAAGTGTTCGTGAGGATTGTTATTATCTATAATACGCACTCAGTTCACTGTGATGTCACTATTAAGGTCTTTTTCCTGTGTTAGACTCCACTTCTCTCTACAGTGTGAGGCCCATTAGGACAGGACCTTTGTAACTCCAGCACAGAGAACAGCAGAACCAAACTCTAAGAAAGAACAGAATAGGGGCACCTGGGTGGCTCCGTTGGTTAAGCATCCAACTTCAGCTTGGGTCATGATCTCATAGTCTGTGAGTTCGAGCCCCTCATTGGGCTCTGTGCTGATAGCTCAGAGCCTAGAGCCTGCTTGGATTCTGTGTCTCCCCCTCTCTCTGCCCCTCCCTGCCTCATGCTCTCTCTTCCTCTCTCAAAAATAAATGAACATTAAAAAATTTTTAAAAAAGAAAGAAAGAACACAGACAGTCAATACATTAGTTGGATATAACAGGGATTGGCCTTTTGGGGGTGGGTGGTAAAGGACTAGATAGTTAATATCGTAGATTCCATAGGTCAAACACTGTCTGTCACACCTACTCAACTCTGCTGTTGTGATATGAAAGCATCACAGACATTACCTAAAAAAATGAGTGTGACTGTATTACAAAAAAACTTTATCCACAGACACTGAAACTTGAATTTAATATAATTTTCACATGACATGAAGTATGCTTCTGATTTTTTGACCACTTAAAAATGTAAAAAACCATTTTTAGCTTGAGGGCCATAGGAAAGCAGGCAGTGGGCCAGATTTGGCCTCAGGCCATCATTTGCCTGAATTAGATAACAGGTACATGAAGGGCGAGAATTATGCCTATTCACACCACCTTTAATCTGGTCCTTGTCATGTAATAGATGTTCAAAAAATATTGAATTAAGTAGCAAAGGCTTAAAGGCAAAAGGGAGACATTTTAGGAGAGTAACTTGCTAAATCGTTTCAGAAATATTCAATCTGTAGTGATGACAGGCTGATGGCTGGCTTGGCCAAGCCTGTCCTGTGGTGGCAGTGACTAGTCCCAACTGCACCAACCAAGTCCTTTATCATAATCAGTCTTAACTGAAATCTTAAGTGACTCCAATGGTTTTTATACCCTGCCTGTAAACTGCCTTAAATTCTTCTTTAGAACAAAATAGAAATAAGTCTAAATAATATCTACTGATCAAAAAAATGGGACCAGAATCACATTACAGGATGCCTTCTCCAGAGAAGCTAGAAAAACTGTCAGACTATCTTATATTGGCAGGGGTCAATTTCATAGAGCAGAATTAGGAATTTTCCAGAATTAGGAAAATGGCAGCTCAGAGGCCAAAAGCACAGATAGGCCCAGAATTTGATCCACCTACATAATTGAAACAGACCCAGCTGGAATCTACAGATGCTGCCTGCTTTGCCTCTCGGTGCACATGCCTGCCTCCCCCTCACTCTTATCGTCTCCCATATAGAACAAAAGCATTTGCCTCCAGCCAAGTGAACTCTGTCCTCCCTGAAGACCACAAGTCCATGAACACTGAGGTACTAAAGGTATACACACATAGGTACAGCTGTATTTCTGTTTATGATTTGATTTCATTTACGGCTCAGGCAAATGTTAATTTGGATGGTGGACTTTCAAACAAGAATTCCATAAAAAGCATTTTTCAATGTATAACTATGACCAAATGAATTAGGAGAACCACTGTGTCAGGAGAACAGATCTGGAATAGGAAGGAAATCTGAACAGAAATTGGAAAAGAGCTCAAGTTTAAATGACACATTTAAAATATTAGTATACCAAAAAATAAAATAAAATAAAATAAAATAAAATAAAATAAAATAAAATATTAGTATACCTACACACATATGCAGGGTTAAAAAGAACACGAAGTCACAGAGCGAGTCTGAAATCCCGGTATTTTATAGGTGATGAAAGGGGTCCACGGTATTACGGTGACTGTCCAGAGCCCCACCACAGAGGCCAGGTCTGGCACCCAGCTCTCTTCTCAACCAGACTCGGGTGCTTTGCAAAGAAGATGCAGGGAAGAAAAGGAAAGGGGTCTTTCTTTCATCTATGGCAAATCATCATACATCGATTTGTAGCTTTAAAAAATGTACTAAGGTAATATACCTTATTGGAAAAGAGGTGGCCCACGATACCACCACTCAGCTATAACCACAGTAATGCTTGTTTCTAAGGTGGGGTGAAGAGCTCTTAGTGCTTCCTTGTCCCTTTGTGGAACATACCACAAAAGTACAATAATGCTTGAAAAAAGAAGGGGAAACCCTGGGGAATACAAGGGAGAAAGAAATGGATTAAGCTTCCCCCATCGGCACCTACCCGGCACTTGGCACATAGTGAATGCTCAGTAAACACTCAGACCCTCTTGGAACCCTGTAATGGTAAGATAAGAAATAGGGAAGGGGATGGGGCGCCTGGGTGGCGCAGTCGGTTAAGCGTCCGACTTCAGCCAGGTCACGAGAAGTCACGATCTCGCGGTCCGTGAGTTCGAGCCCCGCGTCAGGCTCTGGGCTGATGGCTCAGAGCCTGGAGCCTGTTTCCGATTCTGTGTCTCCCTCTCTCTCTGCCCCTCCCCCGTTCATGCTCTGTCTCTCTCTCTCCCAAAAATAAATAAACGTTGAAAAAAAAAATTTTTTTTAAAAAGAAATAGGGAAGGGGAGAAGTAGAGAGCTAACGACAAGAGAAGGAAAAAACGTCTAAAGAATCCTTGCAACTTGCCTATAAATCTAAAATTATTCCAAACTGGGTTAAAATGTTTAGAGACGCTGGTGGTTATTTCAATAAATATTCCAATTGACCCATTATTTCACCATTCCTCTGGAATTCTCTGATTTCCACCTGTGTGACATTGTGCTGAAACTTCTTGGTTTTTTCCTTAGGCCTATTTCACTGACTCAAACTCCCGGATTCAACTTCAAATTTTATCACACTTCTAAAAACATCTGGTAACTTCATGACTTAGTCACTTATTCGCTGAACACAAGCATCCTAATTGCTTGTGTTATTCACTTGAAGAATGGCATTCACGGTAACAGAAAATCACCCAAATCTGGTCAAGATTTTGATAATTTACTGCTTATGTACACATTTATAATTTTGAACAAGGGGCGCCTGGGTGGCTTGGTCGGTTAAATGTCCGACTTCAGCTCAGGTCATGATCTCAAAGTTTGTGAGTTCAAGCCCTGCATTGGGCTCTGTGCTGACAGCTCAGAGCCTGGAGCCTGCTTTGGATTCTGTGTCTCCCTCTCTCTCTGCCCCTCCCCTGCTTGCACTCTGTGTCTCTCTCAAAAATAAATAAACATTAAAAAAATTTTTTAAAATATAATTTAGACTTGAACTGTGCAAACGGAGTTTAGGATAAGAACTTGTAATCAGGGAGAAGTCTTGCTTCTAACAGAGGGGGTTTCATTTTTTTGGACCTGGGTCAGGTTAGCTTGTAGTACTGGTAGCAAAACAGAAATGGGGCATTGAACCTAAGGAGCCCGCCCTCTGCTGCCACGGAGGAGGGAGCATTCAGGACGGTGGGGATTGCGGAAAGCAGAGAATTTTGCTGTCATTCTTTTTCCAAATAGGTTTTAGTTTTTAGAGCACTTTTGGGCTTGCAGGCTTTTATTCTTTATCCCCCCAACTTCCTCTTCTCTTTCCCTCTCAACCGAGCATTAGGAAGGAATTTTTATTATGTCCTCTTTTCTGAACGCAGCTTCATGTTCCTGTTCTAGTTTTGACTTCTTCAAGTTACTATAAACCGTGGTTGTTGGTTACTGAGTGTTCTAACCCTGTAGCTTACTTTTAAGAGATGGACATTGCAGTTGTAAGTTCTTTTTTGCTCCCACAAAACACGTGACTGATTCCACACCCCTCCCCCCTTCCCCATAACCTGCAGTTAGTGGCTTTCAAAATTTCAAGTTGTCTTTGGTTTTGTTTTGTTTTGTTGTTTTAACTTTTCAGACCATCAAACTAAGTCATTTAAAATTGCAAGCCAGTGCACCTATGTGTAGGTGAAATACAAGTTCCACAGCTCGGTGCTTCCCTTCACTGTTCATTCTTACAACAAGCATTCTTTTCTGGTTTCTATTTCACATCCTCCCAAATGGGTTTTGACTCACAGTTGGAGTGGAGCCCCCCAGTGACCGTTCATACACATTTGCACTGGAAGCTGCTGCAGGAAATAGGCTATTTTAGACCTCTTATTTTTTTGCCGAAAGCTAGTAATGTTACAAAGATCAATTGAAAGGGCAAAGGAAAAAAATGTGTCTGGAGAAACCAGAACTTTATAAATGACAAATTACAGTAAATGCCACCCTTCCGGTGGAATCTCAGGTACGTTCTTCATTGCGCGGCACCTTGAGGTCTGAACTGGTCTGTCTGGACTCTTAAGATTTTTGTAAAATATGGTGACTATGCCTAATACATCAAATTAGCCAACTGCGCTGTCATTTTTGATGTTTGGAACAAAAAATTCCTACGTTTATAGAATGTCTTACGGTTGAATACTTGTGATTATGAGTTTGCACATCTTGAGAACTCAACACATTTTGGCAATGGAATTTTTCTCAGAAAGGCAAGATGACACAGGCTGGCTGTCTCCACAGGGTGCACAACCCAACGCCTGAGTCTGTGGGCATGGTGCCCTGGAACTGTTCAGCACAGGTTAGCTTGAGTCATGGGCGTGATGGGGACAGTGGCTGTAATACACTCTTGGGAGATGCTTGGAGGATAAAACCCGACCTCATCCTGCGGACAAAACCGAGGCCTAGATTGGAGCAGTTGGCCTGAGAAAATGAGCACAAACCTGGATGTTGGCTTGGGACTTGGGCCCAGGCCTTTTACCTTCCTGTGTGATGTGGGCTGGTGCTCACCTCTCTGAACGCTGCGGCCACAGTGGACGCTGAAAACAGCCCCTGGGACCCACCATCTTGTGGCAAGTCCACTATTGTCCGTACATCTGAAGACAGGCCTTTCCAGAACGCTTTTGAAAGGGAAACCGGGAGACCTTTTGCCTTCTAGTCAGCACTTTGGGCAGACCTGTGAAATCAGAAATCAGAGGAAGGGACCTGCTAGCATTCTCAGTCCAAAGGAGGGGGTTGAGGCCTGACTCAATGCAGTTGACAAAAACCGGGACTAAGACCCATGGCTCCGTCTCCCGTGCCAAGCTCTTTCTGCAAAGCCAGGATGCCCGAGAGGTAGAACTGGAGTTCCGTTTTCCCGTAACAGTGCCTTTCAATACAGTAACCAATTATTCATCTCTGACTAGGTTTCACGTTCTCACACTCTTGAACTGTGGGGACACTATGCAACAGCTTCTCTGACATCCGCTGAAATATTCCCACTTGAGATAAGGAAAGGACGAGAAAATTCATTTGGTGAATAAAAGGTCATCCTCTGCACTCTTGAAGGGTACGTTCCAAAGTGTCCCCCAACATGGAGTTGGCCTTGAGGATGGGATTTGAGATCAGAGACCTGGGTTCCCATGCCAACTCCACCTTCCAGTTAACTCCTTCGTGGCCAGTGTTCTTCAACCTCATTTTCCCCATTGGTTAAAAAAAAATTCCACCGGCATGGAATTGTTGACGTGACATGTTTGTAAAGGCACCTATCTGGTGCACAGAGGACTCAAATGTCATTTATCTTTTCCTTTAAATTAGCTAAAAAGTGAAATTGTTAACTGAATTCTATCTTTGGTCTGTTCTTGCATAATATATATTCCCACGAAGACCCACATATTCTGCTGAAGGAAAACTAGAGATCAGAGATCTATCATTTCACAGCTGGTACAGGTGTGTGTGTGTGGGGGTGGGGGCATGGGAGGGGGCTTGGAACAGTCTGTGGTACCAACAGCGGCTTCCATTCCCATTTCATTGCTCAATCACCCCAACTCTGGGATGTGTCTTCAGCGAATCCTCCACACTTCTACTTCCTATTAACCTCAAATAAAAGAACAAAGTTAGGTAACTGAAGTTTCTGAAGCCTTGTTAGAGATGTCTCATAGCAAAATCATTTGGATCTAACGGGGGGAGTCTCCATTGGAAATGTTCGACTCCAACAAGTGTTAGGTGATAACGATCACTATCCCTTAAGGACCCAAGGGCCAGGCACTATGTGTACATTCCTACAGAGTCCTCACCTCCTCTTCGGGAGGTGGCAACCCATTATCCCTAGTTAGGAAAACTGAAGCTCAGGCAGGTGACATAAGGGAGAGGCTGGATCTAAAGCCAGTCTGAGCCAAGTATTGGTCAGTGCTCCACACTGGTGCTCCACACGATTTGTGTGTCCTTCCCGATACATTGTCTCTCCTCCCAGACTCCTTCAGCACTTGGTGCTTGCCACAGCACGTAAGAGTTCCACGCCCTCTTGTCCTGTTTTGGGGGGTTAGATTTATCTGTAAGCACCATTGTGTCCCCATCCTCGGGCACCTTAGATAAGATAACCTACAAGTCACAACCGGGCAAAGAAATGTAGATTAGGAATGGCTTTCTGCTGGGAAAGAAATTTGAATCGGCATATCACTTGTATTTCAGTGAACTTTCAGTCAAATGCGAAAACAACTTCTCTTTTGCCAACCAGCCGTGGAAACTTTGCACGGTTCACTTTGAACTCTGCAGAGGCAGGAAGTATTTATTTGGTAAATACTTATTTGGTAAATGCATGCAGAAAAGAGACATTTTGTTTGGTCCTCATATACCTATAAACTTAGAAAATGCCTACATTATCCAAACATGAGAGGTCTTGTATTTAAAGAGCTTGAAAAGGACGAAGGGACAATTTTGTTGCCCATTTTGAGTGCTGCACAATCTTGGCCACATTTCTCCCCAGGCCTGTTTCTATAAATGCAAAAGGACTTAAGACGGTAGACTGTTTTTTCATACTTCGACCACCAGCCATAGCAAGAAATTAGTTTTTCGTCATGACCTAGCACACACACTTCTGAAACAGATTTCATGAAACACTACTTACCCTGGTGCGATCCCTTACTTCCTGTCATGGATTCTCTTACGAAAATATGGATTGTCACTCACTAAAATGATCCCATGATCCCCCTATTTGCAAAAGTGTGAAAACAACTTTTGGTCTGATGTTACCTAAGAATAAAATTCTGTAAGAGCAGAAAGGTAATTTTCATCTTATTCTTCCCAAGAATTCTTAGAAAATGATGAGATTTCTACTGTCACCAGCACTTAGCGAAAGCCAGTGCCGCCTCCTGCCGGTTCAGGAGCACACTAGTGGGAAACCTTCCTTTTAGGAAGGAACTTCATAGGCTGTGATGTGTTACATGTGGCCAACGGTAAGAAAGTGACAGTGTTTTGACCCTTCGCAGTGGTTCCCCACCAGGTTGTGAAGTGCAGCCGTAAGCAGCCTTTTCATTGATCTTCTCCGGCAATCAAACTCATGAAATGTCCTGCCCAGTCCCCCTACCCCTGTAAGCAGAGAGCAGCCTGGCCAGTACTGAAAAAGTTTTTCCTGGTGTTAACCTAGAAGAAACCTAAAACGTCCACTATTTCCTGTGGGCTCTCCTGCAACGTTTGCGCAGTTCTGGCTTTATCCTGTGTCCTCCGAGGAGTCAGAGAGCTGAGTTGACTTCGGTACATAGGACTTGAAAAATGCCAGGGCCGGCAGGTAGTCTCTAAGCAAAACCAAGCAGCACTCAATTAAAAACTCTGTTTGCACAGATGCGAAGGCATGGAAATTTATACGGCAAGGTCTGAATTCCAAAGTTTGTTTGTTTTAATTACACACCCCACCAAATGCATAAAATTTCACGAAATGAGTGTAGTGAAAATGTCATCTTGTCTATTTTTAGACTGAAATATGGAGCTCTTAAAAAAGCAAGGCTGTCAGAAATGTTCACGCTCAGGGAGAAAATGACTTATAACCAGGGGAAAAACATTCACACACCCAGCTCTAACAGTGGTAAACAGTTTTTATTCAGGCAATGAAACATGGAAAAAATATATTAGTAATCATTATAATCATTTCATTTGTGTGAGTATAACTTTTACAAATATTTACCTGACATATAAAAGGGGAAGTACTGTGCATATAAAATTTATGTAGATGATTATTCCACACGACACGATCCTGACAGCAGTAGTCAGTGCAGCGTTCACGCCTCCCGACGAGAGGTTCCTCACACACTTCCCAGCACCCGAGGGGGCGTAGCGGAAGCAGATGGGCAGCTGACATGTACTTGTTGGCACGTGAGTACAAATGGGCATCTACTGGCAAACACACGCTTGCTAATGGCGACACCGACAAGCTTACTGCTACCTGGGAGGTTTATAAAGGAAGGCCTGGATCCTGTCCCCGGGCGTGAGAAGGGGCTGGGAAGAAGCTGCGGGGTGGTTGGGAACGCAGGATGCCCTGTATCTGGACAGGGGGTGGGGTCAGGAGTTCAAATCTTCGTATGTCCACGTGGAAGTTCTTCACAGAGCATCGGTTTAACAATGTGACTGGGGCAGACCTTGTGTATTTCAGATACCACTAAAAGGCAGAGGGGGGCAAAGTGACACCTTCACGGCCCTAGAGTGAAGAGTGGATACAGGGAAGGTTCAAGCCACACCTCAGCTGTGCCTGGCCTCCTCCAGATGGGTTAAAGCATTATTCAGACTGCCACAGGCTGGCATCACGTGGGCCATCTCCATATTAGAACTATAACCAGGATCTATATACCTATATATCTATATGTAATAGCTGTAACCATATTATAGTTAATAAAGTCATTCCTTAGGAATCTTGTTTGTCCAAATCTAACTGCATGCTAAGAGGCACAGAAATGGGATCGCATTTGGACGAAGAACTACGGAAAGTGCAATCTTTAGTCTCCAGAATGCTAGCTCTGGGCACAAGGGAGTGGGTCTTGACTGGAAATGCTGCTGTTACAGTACCTTCCAGAGGAGACCCTCAGAGAGAAGTTGTCTAGTGTATCAGTTCTTTTTACCTTTACTGTGTGGGAGACCAAGGTTTCAGTGATACACTGCTCTTCATAAAACCACTGGAATCTGGAGGCCAGTCAAACCTTTTTGGACAGAAGTCTCCTCAAAGTACTACGTTATTAAAATCTTTACAGAAGATGACTTCTTAGACCTTTGGCTTGGCATTCTGGGATTCCCAGACTATATTTACTCTTTAATAAGCAAAGAATAATCTGCTATCTTTTAAATTCTTCAGAATATATACATCTTTACTTTTAAATCCTTTGCCTGAAACATTTAATCTTTCAACACCCAGTTTCTCTCTTCCCAACAAGAGGCTAAAGTAAGAACCCCAAGTTCAAGAGCAAGCTTGCACGGACACAGGAAGACTACAGGGGCAGCAGTCACGTGTAATTCAGGCCATGGCTGCCAGTCGTAGTGAAGAACCAAAGGAAATTAAAGGGAGCGTTAGAGCTTTTACTCCACTAACAAAGGATGTGCTGAATCACCTCCAACCACAGCACACAAGACTTACTGATGCTTGCTCTTCAAAACTCCATTCTGAGCTCGTAGAGCCACCAATGGGCCTCCTGTTACCTTTACTTAAAATGAGCGCTTTACTCTGGCTGCTCAATCAGCCCAGGAACATTTGGGGCACTTTATGCTCCCCATTTATAAACAGGCTTCGGGGCTGTCTCATAAATAGCTAAGTATCTGTGTGAGGATCGTACAAAGTGTGGGACAGGTAGAAAGGGTAACTGGCTGGAAATCAAATTCAAATTGAGCTAGGCTCCAGGACGAAACACGAATCTCCCCTTGGATTCCTATCATTCTGGAAGGCTGCCAGATCCTCAGAGGTTTTCACTATCATGTGCTTCTGCACTTCCTAATTTGGGCTGGGTCTGAAGAAACTAGAAACCATGTGAGAAAACTGGGCTTCTCAATATTTCCAGAACAAAAGGTTTGGGCAGGTCACTGGCTTCCAGGAGGTTCTCCAAATAAAGTAAATCTCAGGAGGTCTGACTGTCACTGACTAGCCAACCAAGTGACAAACTGGTCTGTCTTACACTAAATCTTCCTGTTAAAATGCTTCTAGATAAAGACTATCTATCCACATTTTGGCAAAGTCAAAAACAAGAAATGGCTCTGGGTCGAGTCTCAACAAGGTTGATCACCTAGTACTCCCAAAGCTATCTGGGACAGCAGCTTCCCTTCACCTCTGCTTCTCACTCTTGTGACAGGATTTACTACCTCCTACCCAACAAGTAATGGCCCTCACATGCTTTGAAGCAAAGCTCTAGGCTAAACTCTTACTCTCCAAAATTTTGAAAGGTTTTTTTGTTTTTTTTTTTTTTTGTTGTTGTTGTTTTTTTTGCTTTTGCTTATTTTTAAAGAGAAACAAACATAACTTCTTTCAGCCCAGGATATTCTCTTGATTTGCCAGCTCCATTTTTATTCTTGTTGGAGAATATCCATCTATTAAATGAGAAGGAAGAACATTCCCTTGTACTGGCTGTGGCTGAGAGGCCAGTGGCAAAAGTTACTTGACCAGGGCCTTTCGTAATCCTTGTGCAGCAACTTCACCCACCGGGGCTTCTTTACGGGGTCTCTTCCACCAGCATGCTAGGGAAGGATTGTCGTCACCTTGGTTTTAACACACAGCTACTTTTTAAATATGCACATGAAGCCTAAATGGAGGACCATGGATTTAGAATGGAGACCACTATAAGCCTTTCGTGCTTAAAACAGATCAATGCAAAACAAATAAACATGGCTGTCTCACCAAAACACAGCAGTAAAAAGGTTTAGCAACGTTCCTTTCTGCAAAATGCACAGTTAGTTTCCCTAGGAGCAGAGGACTGGCAGCAGAAACCAGTTCCAGCAACTGGAGACACGAGCAGTCCATGGGCACTATGACCGTGTGCAGAGACCACATGGAACTGCTTTCAAAGCCCACGTGATTGTCAAGTCACTTCTCCAACCACAGATCATTTCTGCTGTTCTTGTTTTGTACAAAATATTAAGACAATAGGCTTTAGAATACAGCCTAAGCACCAATTACGATAAATGCATATCGGTAAGACGTGACTTCTAGCTTTAAAGGACACTACTGACCTCCCTGGGGCTGAAGATTGCACCCATGTGAACAGTACACGGCTAAAGAAAAAATGCATGTTCGAAGATCTATAGAGGTTCTCCACGAGGCACAATTTGTTGCGGAAGTTGGATCATGCAAGAGTTTTACAAGAAAGGTACGAAAACTTACTTGTACGGAATACAGTGCGTATCACCGTGAAGAGAGTGTAAGATTAAGACAACAAGAGTGCTTTAAAACACTGCATGGATTTGGTTTTGCCTACCACATGGAGGGGAGTTCACCGGCATCACGCGGAAAATTTCCATCTTGGGTTTAAAGGCCCCCACTCCGTGACCCAAGCGCAGGAAGAGCTTGAGGAGTTTGGTTTTGAGTGCAGCTCTGCTCCCGCACTCCTCTGCTCTGGGACTCAATGCTCTTTGTTCAACAATATCCCCAATGTGATTTTTGGAGTCATTCACATGATTTTTATAGCCTGTTTTGTTAAAAATTCTACCATCTAAGTTTGAAAGGATTTTTTTGCCTTAAAATTTTTTTTGAAGAACAACACAACACACTTGTGAAAAACTGCTTCTTCACCTTCTAACTGCTACCGCGGCTACAGTTACCTTTTCACTGAAGATCACCTAAGCCTTTTTTTTTTTTTTACAAGTAGATTTTCTTTGTATATTTCAAATAGCAAGATGATAAATAAAGAGTAAATGTTGATTTTGAAGCAACAAACAGAAGCAGAGGAGACTGAACTGCTTTGGGACCAACTCGCCAAACCCCAGCTTTGAGGGATTCCTGCCTGCCAGGGCCACTTGCCGTTTGGTCTGAGGACTGACCCCAAAGGGGCCGCACCTGTCAAGGCCAAGGAGGGTCCCAACACCAGGACAATGAAACACTGGCAAAAAGTCTCCCCCAGATGTAAAACCTGAGTCTGGGGTCTTTATACCTACCATTCCCTAAATTCTGAGGTTGGCACTCTAGGCCACAATTCTATTTCAAGATAGGGTTATACATTTATGGAAATACGGTCTTCTGTGGAGAAGCTCTTATTTGACTATGCTTCAGAGAAAAAAGAGCAGCATATATAAATGTGTGTGTGCGTGTGCGCGTATAAACGGGTACTCAGAGTCCCTTCTTGCTTATAAACCAGAAATAACAATAGGCCAAATTATTTCCCCAAATAAAACCACTAATGTTGAACATTAAATTTCAAAGATGAAATAAATAGGTCACCAAAAAACTTAGGTGGTGGACAGAGATGAGCCCAAGTAGTAGGCACAAAATCCCAAATTTAACGAGCTTGGAAAAGAAAAGAAGACTTTTAAATGGACTAAAGATGATCGAGAAATCATGACCCTAAACTTAGCAGCCCGTCTGACTGAACCTGTCAGGGGACCGTGGTCAGACGCCCCTCCTTCCGGGCCTGTGCGATACTCCAGGGATCCTTCCAGGGCTGTTGTGTCGGCAGCAAAGCGGGACAGGCAGCAGTAGGCATGTGCTTTTTTTTAAAGTTTTTTTTTTTTTTTTTTTTTCTCTGCAAAGGGGCAATTTTTCCTGGATAAGGCAAGATAACTGTGGTTAAGAGAGAAGCAGCCAAATGCAGACCTGCTGAGCTAACGAGGGGGAGACTCAGTCAGTCTTTCCCAACTTCGCAATCAGCTCATCGCAGATTTTCGTTAGTTCTTCTATTTCTTGGTTCTGAAAGACAAATGACATGGTGATGTAGGCCACTTTGCATCCTGAGATCAAGGCAATTACACCCAAATAGTCCCAAGACTGGCCACACTTTGCCTAGACATCCTGACTCAGTGGTTGGTAACTTTCCTATGTCAGAGACCCTTTAAAGAAAGGGAATCTTGTCCCCTGAAAAATGTTCGTGTCGTGTTCATAAAGTCATGCTTCAGTTGAGTAGGGGATGAGGGTGACCACCGGCCCTCTGCAGCTTGCCCATAATCGTCTCAGTTCCCCAATTCTCTTGTTATCATGGGAATTACCTGTGATACTTGGTAAAAACACAAGTATTCTGGAGTCTGAGTAATCCCAGGGAACACTGTCTAGGGGTTAGCAGACCTCAAGATCGAAACCCTCGCCCTAGCTGAAGGGATGCCATACACGTGAGCACATAACTGGAGACACAGGAAGAAAAACACTAGAGGCACACACAAAAAAAATGAAGTCTAAGAATCACAGAGTAGCGAGAAATAGGGACCTGATTTTTATTTACCTACAGCAGAATTTCTCAACTGAGGCACCACCGGCATTTTGGGCCGGGTCAGTCTTTGTTGTAGGGACTGTCCTGTGCACTGTTAGATGTTTAGTAGCACTTCTGGACTCTACCCATGAGACGCCAGTAGCATCTCCCAGTCGTGACAACTAAATCCACCTCCAGATGTTGCCAATGTCCCCAGGAGGATAAAGCTGCAATCAAGGGGGAAGATGGCTTCATATATTACATAAAAAACAAAAAGAAAAAAGGTAACCTCGGAACCTAAGAAGTGTCTTGTCCCCTTTAGTTAATGCAACTTCCTCTCTGCATCCTGCCTGGGGATGGCTCCTACTCAGAGGCTTGGGAGTTCATGGTCTGCCTTGTTCGTGTCCACCTGAATCAGTTCCCAGAGCAGCTGGATCAAAGTTTGACTCTGGGCAAAAACACGAGGCTTCTCTTTCATCCAAATCCACCACAAGCCAGCCACGGCCACAGAGGAAAACCACGTGTCTCACAGGTCATCACCCCACACCCCTCTGTGTACCTTCTGCTGAAGGGCTCTTTCCAGGGACTCCACCTTCATCTGCTCCTTCCGGAGTCCAGCGTGGAGAGCCGCGCTCTCGGCCTTCGCTTTTGTTCGAACCTGAGCAATCTCCTCATTGGCTCTGTTTGTGGTGTTTTGTTTGTGGAGTAAAGGGACAAAAAGCTCATGGTTAGTTACAGGTCACAGCTAAGGAGTCAAGACTGCTGACATCTGTCAGACACAGAATAACAGGGCTTCATGATAAGAGAAAAACTGGTGACCCAAATCATTCCATTTAAATTTATAAAACTTCAGTGGATACACAACTGCTAAGGAAATTTCCAAGGTGCAAACCAGTGGTAGAATTAATCTCATAGGCCACAGTGACTTCAAAATTCACATGTCACTAGAAAATGGAATCATGTGACACTTTGTACAGCAATCTTAGATTTGTTTTTTAACCCAATAGCAGGCAGGGTCATCTGTGGGATTATCACAGCCAAAGAGTCAGGATGCTAACCACTGACATCTAGGACACTAGAACTAAAAGTGACTTTATTAATGAGATACAAAAGAAAATTCTAAAACTACAAATGTCAATTGATAAATGGCCAATTAATTGATGAAAGATGCTAAAAACTCATTAGTAGAGGCATGCAAATTTAAATGGTAAACTTTAAAAATTTATCAGATTGGCAAATATTAACTAGGATGATCTTATCCCATTATGGTTGAGATGCAAGAAACAGACTCACAAACTGACGGGGGAAGTGAAAACTGGCACCATCTTCACGGAGAGTGAGATGGCTGTAACTATTAGGATTTAAAAATGCATACACCTGGGGTGCCTGGGTGCCTCAGTCAGTTGAGCATCCAACTCCTAATTTTGGCTCAAGTCATGATCTCACAGTTTGTGAGTTTGAGATCCCACACTGGGGTCTGCACTGATAGTGTAGAGCCTGTTTGCAATTCTCTCTCCCTCTCTCTCAAAATGAATAAACATTTTAAAAATAAATAAATAAAATAAAATGCATACACCTTCTGACCCAGCAACTCCCTTACGTTACGTATCCACAGCAATACTTAAGTATCCACAGCAATACTTCCATGTTGCACAATGATTGTGGATAAGGATGTTCACTGCAGGAGTGTTTACGACTGAAAAACTGTGCAACTATCTAAATGCCCATCAGTAAGGAATGGAATAGTCCTACAACCTAACACGAATAATTAGACTGAGCTAGATGTTCTGACATGGAGAAGGGCCATATATACTATTAAGTGAAAAAGGAAATTTGTATCCTATGACTCCGATGTTATTTTTAAAAAAGTCCAAAGCCATGTTGGGTAGTATTTATAAAGGTGTCAAGAAAAAACTGGAAGGATACACAATAAAGCTTTTTCTTTTTTTTTGAGAGAGCATCCCCACATGCACCAGCTGGGGAGGGGGACAGAAGGAGAGAGAATCTTTTTTAAATTTATTTGAGAGAGACAGAAACAGCCAACAGGGAAAGGGGCAGAGAAAGGGAGACAGGGAATCCTAAGCAGGCTCAATGCTGCCCGCACAGAGCCTGTCATGGGGCTTGAACCCAAGAACCATGAGATAATGACCTGAGCCACAAACCGAGTCAGACACCTAACCACTGAGTCACCTAATGCCCCGAGGGAGTGAGAATCTTAAGCAGGCTCCATGCTTAGCATGGAGCCTGATGCGGGGCTCAATCCCACGACTGTGAGATCATGACCCAAGCCAAAATCAAGAGTCAGATGCTCAACCAACTGAGCCATCCAGGTGCTTCTGTTAATAAACCTTTAATAGTCGTATCTCTGGGGGTGGGAATGAGAGAGGGGAACTTAAAACGTTTTACAAATATGAAGATAGACAGCAAAATGTACAAGTATTACTTTTTAGTTAAAAAATAAAGTTGGATGCATTCTTCAGACTGTTCCCCAGGATAAATTCCAAACGTGTTGGATTTAAGGATTAAAAAAATGAAGCCATAAAAGTACTAGAATGAAAACATGGGAGAGTATTTTATATTCAGAGCAGAGAAGATCTTTGTTACCATGACAGAAAATCCTGAAGCCATAAAAGGACTGATAAATTTCACTACATAAAAACAAACAGATTTCTGCATATCAAAAAACACCAGAAGCCAAAAGACAAACTAGAAAAAATATTCAAGACTCCTATCACAAAAGGCCGGCATCCTTAGTACATAATTATAATAATATATTTACAGATGAATAATATATAAACTGACAACAGAAAACCAGGCAAAGAATAGTCAGTCACGGTACAGAAAGTACGCGTACAGATAGCTGCTCAAATAGGTTCAATTCCATGAGGTAAACAACAATCAAAACTACATTGAATAAATGCTCCATTTGCTTGTCAAAAAAAGAAATCCCCAACTAAACTGAAATACTATCTTGTATCTACTGGGTTTACAGAAAACCAAAAATTTGATCTGTGGGCAAAGCCATAAGGACAAGAGATGCTCGCACATCTAGCCTAGGGATAAATGGATGAAAATCAGGTGAGGGCAATTTGACACTTTTTATCATAATGATAAGCCTGTATGTTCTTTGGCCCAGCAATCCTTTTTCTAGCATATAGATAACTCACATGCACACCAAATGAGAACCATACCAGGTCACCTACTGCAGCACTGTTCACAGTGGATGGCAAGTACCCTGAGTGTCCGGAAGGAGGGGGCTGGTTAAATAAATGACACATTGCAACACTGGAACACCATATGGAGGCTAAGAAAAATACAGAAGCTCTTCATGGATTGACATGGAAAGGTTTCCAAAATATAACACTAAATGAACAATGCAAAGTATGCTGTTATCTGTATAAAAAAGGAGATTCTTATCACATAAAAAAAAAAAAAAAGGTGATCATGTGGTGTGATGGAGCTGTTAGCTAGGACAGGGGAGAAGAAGGGAAAAAGTTTATCTGAGGGGATGGAAGGAACCAAAAACTGATCACCTGGGTGAGGAAAGCAGGGGAGCCAGGGACAAGGGAAAGGGTGGGAGAGAGATCCTATAGATCTCTATTCTATTCTTTTTAATGTTTAATGTGAAGATACTATTCAAAAAAATTAAATAATAAAACATACACACACACACCAATGCAACCTAGGGTTGCAAAACAACATTGGGTGGTTTTTTTGGCCTTTCTCAATCTCCCCACAACATCACAAAACATGAAACAGATCTCATTGCGAGCTCTCACTTGTCTAGTTTTTCCTCCGCGTGGATTTTCAGGGCCTGATACCGCTGTTCCTCTTGTTTAACTCTGGCTAAATAATCCTGAGCACACTTTTTCAAGGCTTCTTCATTCTGTTCCAAAGTGACAATTTAAAATAAAAAAAACTGGTCATTTCATCTTTCTTCAACTAGTGACATCCCATGTATCAGAGTTTTCATTTTTGTTTTTAAAATGAGAAAACCTCATTGCTTCAAATGCCTTTAAATTCTACTCTGATAATTCAAAACAGGCACATGTAATTCTTACTGAAGAAATTCTGGATACTTTCTTTGCGTATAAATTTTCAAAACACAGTAAGGTTCGGTGACACCGATAAACCTAGTTTAGGGAGGCATTCTGAGTCTCATTGTAGGGAAACTAGGCAGTCTCATTTTTATTTTCCTACGGAAACAATAAAGAATGTTCACTGCTATAAATGTATCTTATTGATGATATGCAACTAAGTTGAATATGCCCACTTACAAGCTAAATCTGAAACATTATACTTATTTTCTTCTAGAATATGTAGCCTGAATTTTTCAGGGCTAAATTTTCCTTCTACTAATATTAAATTGGGGAATTATCAAAAACAATTTCTGGAAGTCTCCTAAGGTCTGAAGGTTCCACACTTCTTCTACTCCATGCCACACTCTGGCTGTGGCCTGACCCAGGAGAGGAAATGACCAAAACATGCCACCTGGTGGGCCAGATGCCTGAACCACCACAGAAAGAAAAAAGGGAAAAGAAAATCTCCAGCTTCACTGGAACAGAAGGTACAAGACCAATGATACATGGGCCCCGAGCCCCCGTTTAGAAGGCTACCCACACCTCTGGCATACATGTTTAAAGATCCATTACCAAGGAAATACACTACTACAGAGACAAAAGGAAAAGGACATGCTACCTTCTTGAACCCTTCCAGAACGCCTTTCAGGTTCTCGTATCTCCTGAAGAGATCAGAAAGGGACCTTTCCACAGAATTAAGGTCAGCCAGGGCCTGCTCCTTCTCCATGGTCAGTTGCTGGAAGCTCTTCTGAGAGGTCATATTTGTCCTCTGTTCATCTTCTGTGAACCACAATCAAAAGTAATGGCATATTCATTCAACAGATTGTTAGCGGCTGCCCTCTGTCAGCTAAGCAGTATTTTTGGTGGGGGGCCCTGGCAGCAGACATAGCAAAGTTCCTCTCGAGGACTTAGGTTAGTGGGGAGACAGCTGCTGACAAGTGAGGGGGGGAAAACAAAGCAGAACAAGAAGGGTGGGGGTTCCGTTTACATATAGAGTGACCTCTCTCAGAAGAAAGATTTGACAGGGACCCAAAACTGCTGAGGGAGGGCAGGAGCTGTGCAGCTACCCAGGAGAATATTCCAGCAGAGGAACAGCAATGGCAAAGGTCCCATGCTGGGAAGGCATGAGGTGATATGGACTGTAAAAAGTATGATTTTAGTGCTTAAGAAGTGCTTTAAGTAGAGAAAGACTTAGGCAGTCAGTCCTGCTGATATTGGCTACTCAGTTATTCCAAACTCAGTGGAATAAGAGAACCAACCACTGTTGCTTTGTAAAAGGTACCAGTGGGTCTAAATGAGGGAAATATGATTTGTGGCAGAGTTAAGGACACTGAGCCAAAACGAAGACCCCACGGGGGGGGGGGGGGGGGTGCGCACTAATGATGTGGCTAGGCCATCAACACTCTAGGGGCCAGGTGGAGGGCTTTTCACACAATTCAAGCATTTGCTGGCCTCTGAAATGAATGTAACTACAGCTTATCTTCATTATTTGTGGACTGTGTATTTGTGAATTCATCCACTTGCTAAAATTTATTTGCAAACCCAAAATCAATACTTGTGGTGCATCCCGGTCATGTGCAGAGTGGCAAAACATTTAAGTCACTTGACAGGCACATTCCAAGCCAAGGCTGATCAGGGTGACACTGCCTTCTTGTTTCCTACTGTAAACAAGTGTCCTTTTCAGTCTACTTAGTACACCATGATATTTTCTGCATTTCTGTGCTTTCTGTTGGTGATTTTTGCTGTTTAAAATGGCCCCCAAGTGGAGGGCCAAAGTGCTGTTTAGTGCTCCTAAGGTTGTAATGTGCCTTATGGAGAAAACACCTTCATCCGATAATCTTCATTCAGGCATGAATGATAGCACTGTGGGCCAGGAGTTCAATGGTAATGAGTCAACATTAAATGAGATGTCTTTAAACAAATGTACATAAGACAAGGTCATGTACTGACAAAAATGTTGTGACCAGAGGCCCGCAGCAACCTCACCCTGTACTTTCCCTAAAGCGATGGTTCAGTATGCAGCATTCGCTGTGTTTGTGGCAACTCTGTAGAACACAACCACTGCGAACAGTGAGAATCAACCGGATCTAGGCGATGTTCGAGCTTGTGTTCTGATTTGAAAACCATCCACGGAACCTATGGCTCACACCACACACACACATAAAAAAAGTCCTTACCAATCATTTGAGCAATGGTCTTTTCATATTCAGCCACAATTTTCCTTAAAAAAAAAAAAATATCAGAAGAGATTTTTCAATAGACGTTCCTGAAATGCTGCCCCAAACAATTAAACACATTAACACATGAACATTTCAACAAATAAGTACTTGAACGATGTTCAAATGAACAAATCTACCCTTTTGGGCAGCCTGCTCCCTCTAATTCGGTCACAAGTTTTATTTTACGGTCTTAGTTCCAAAAGCATTTCAGTTATTCAAAGACTTTAAAGATCACCCTGTCGTGTTAACCTTTCTTTTCAGTGAAGTGCCATAAAGTTTCCCTGACCCTGCCGACCCTGTCCAGGGACTGGCGCTCTTCCCTGTGTGCCTCCCTACTGTCACTGGTGGTGCCCATCACTGTGACCCTGCATCCAAGTCCTTTATGATGGCTACCGTAAGCTCTCTAAGGGCAGGGGCTGTCCCTTCCTCTCCGCCACACCTGGCATGGGACCTCACACCCAGGAAATGCTCAAAACACAAGTAATACAAGAGCTACAAGTTAGAGCGGGCATATTTAAAATATGTCTTAATCATTCAAGTGCTGACTACACAAATGTAGAAATTATGCTTTTTTCTTCTTCTTTGATCCTATCTTCAGTTATTTCACAGCCTCTAACTCTCCATTCTAGGGAATGAGCAGCAAAAATAAAAAAGATTTCAATTTAAGGTCAATCAATTTTGTTTTCGGTTAACATGCTTTTTATAATCTATTTGATGGTGATGAAAGTTGAAGCCATCATGCATAATTAATTTGAGAAAAGTATTATAGATTATAATGCCTCCAGAATCGAGTATGTCGATAAACTTATTCTTCAGTTCAAATGGATATCTTTGCACAAATTGATGTCTTTTCAAAAGACAAGAATCATGTGGGTTCTGCTTACATGTAATGTTCTCAACATCCCACAAGAAGCTACCGTATGTGAATAATTGGTCAGCAATCCTCATAAAAAGATGCTGTCACAGTCACAAATTAAAGTGCAAATATCAATGCCCTCAAGTTCTCAACACCAGGTTCTGTGGTAAGCAAATACTTTCATCACTTCATTTATATGAAATCTAATAATGCATAAAGGTATCCAATCCCTCCCCCAAACCTCCAGTCTAACCTCATCTCCAACACTTCTTGTCGGGTTTCTTCGTATTTTTTCTTCCATTCATTTGCTTCGATTTCCTTAGTGATTATCTAAATTATAATAGAGATAGAGCTTGGTTTTACTGAATCTATTACAGTTTGAATTTAAGATTGGAAACTGAAAACGACACGCAACCAGGTGCATCCCAAGACATTTGAGCTCCATGAGGAATATAAAGCCTCAACGTCTGTGTATAATGCTCACAAGCATCTGGAAAAATGTTCTCTCTGCCACACAGGATGGCAGAAATGTAGCCACCAAGGTAGGGGTGAACAGAACATCCCCCAGGGAAGATTCCAAGTGATAATCACAATCTCTGTGAATTCTGCCAGGGTCCAGGGTCTGCTCTCAGCTCTGCATGCCCAGAACCGTGACTGGGACAGGACACCAAAAGAAGAGCTATCTGCCTGGCAGAGATGCGCCTTAACCAAAATACTGATTTTACTTAGGATAAGAAAAATCAGAGCATTAGCATGACCAGCACATTCTCTTCCTATAGAGATCTCTGCTTGATAAGAATGAAGTCACAACTAGGGGCTCAGAAGTTCAAATCCTTTAGCCAGATGCACCCATCTCACCATAGGCAGGATCTTGCTTGTCAGACCAGAACCCATATTCCTATTTGGGGTGCCCCTGCTAACTGGGAAGAAATACTCTAAACTCATTACCTCAAACTCTGTGTGCCCAGGCACAGCTTAGAAGGGCATCACTGCCCTCCTTTTATTCTACGTCTCTATGCTTCTCTCTTTCTATTTGGTACATTCTTTATTTTGTGCCTTTAGTCAGGGTCTCAAGAAGCTAGCAGCCAGCCCATCTGCCTGAGGTGACGAGGCACTTGCCTGTTCTGCTCCATTAGGGCATCACCTCACAGTTTTGCTCTCAGGAGGAAGATAGGGTCATTTTTCTCATTGACAAGATTTTGGTAGGCCTCCTCACCACTGCTCCTGAGTTCTGACAACAGGGCCAGCTGACATCCCTCATTATCAACTTAATGCTATTTTTTGAAGCTTTAAAAGGCCTTGATATTAGAGGCTCTTAACTATTCCTATTATATTATGAAAATAAAATTGCTACAGCAAGGGAATTCCCTTCTTTAAAAAAAAAAAAAAAGGTGGAATCAACAAGAGATGCACAAACCAAACATACAAAATACAGCCTAGAAATATAATGGGAGAGAGTGGTAACTGGGCAACAGCATCTTTCATATTTTTTCAGATCATCCAGGAAAGACCTAGCAGTAATCTATTTTCAACACAGAACTGAAGTTGTTTAGTTAAAGAATTGAACTCTTTAAAGAATGGATGAAAGTAAGAGACATATTATTGCAAATTTAAGAAATTTTTAAGCATGAACATATCATATCTGTCAAAGGAAGGCACTGATTTAGTTATATATGTGGGTAGAGTCGGCAGAATTTGATATTTAAAAAACTTCAAGGCTGAAAGATAAAGAAGTGTTGTCGGCTTTGTCCCCAGGACACCAGAATGTCGGGACTCTAGCACCAATGCAGAGTTTACAGGGAGCCCTTTATATGAGCTCAACAAGCTGCAGGAAATAGGAACTTCCAGGAGGGGATAACTGAAGCCAAACAGAGATGGAATCTACCTGCTGGCACATGGGCTTGACAAAGACATGGGAGTGATAAGTGGACAGAACATGAGGGCCTTTACCTCTTCTCTTATGAGGGTGAGCACAGCTGTCTTATCGGATTCGCTGAGGCAGATGCCATCCAAGGGGCTCTCCCCTCCACAGGCCACAGACACGGGGGCCTTCTCCACAGATGACTCCAACAGTCCCTGAGGGGGGGAAGAAGTTACATTTAATATGTTCGGGCTTCAGCTTGTTAACCCCAAATAGCGTCCTCATTACTACATTGATTACAATCTTTAAAAACACGTTTGAAGAAAAAAAAAAAAAAACACAGCAGGGAAACTTAAAAAAAAAATCAAATCTAGTTAAAGTAGTTACTTAAAGGAAAAACTGGGGCGTTTGGGTGGCTCAGTTGGTTAACTGTGCGACTTCGGCTCAGGTCATGATCTCAGTTCATGGGTTCGAGCCCCACGTCAGGCTCTGTGCTGACAGCTCAGAGCCTGGAGCCTGCTTCGGATTCTGTGTTTCTCTCTCTCAAAAATAAATAAATGTTTTAAAAAATAAAAAAACAGAAAAAACTGAATATGGGGTGGGGAGGTTGGCTTCCATTTAACAGAGAGCCTAGTGAAGTTTTCTTATCCAAAAAGGATAAAATCTGATTATCACAGTGACCAGTCATCACATGCACCAAAGAGAAACCTGTCTATATAAAGTGGAAAATGTCTCTTTTTCAGGGGGTTTCTGGTTTCCAGGGAAAATGTGTTCCATGTAACTTTTCCCAAAAAAGGTGTCAACTTTTTAACACAGTGATACTTTGTGTACAACTTTAGCCACTTTGGGTGGAAATGTTTCCAAAATGGACTACTAACTTTCAAGCTTAAGGAAGCAGAAATGGCAAACACATGGCTGACTCCCCTCCCCCCGCCCCAGAATGAGTCAGGGTCATCAGGAACTTCAGCTGCTCTGTTGTGGCATGTCCCTGCCCTGGCAGTGTGTCAGGTTACAGCACTAATGTGCCCTCCCTCTACAAAGTGGCCACGTGTAAAGTCAAGGTCTGTGCCTGTACTCTCATTTTTTTGCTTCCTTGTTGCTGCTAAGTTTTCAGTTCCCTTCTGATGTGACAGAACTTAAGCTTTTATCATAAACTCAGGTTCCAGAAAGCCACGGTGGTTAGTGTTTTTTCACAAGAACATGGACTTCATCCTATTCTCCTTCCTAAAAGGCATTTTGGGGGCTATTTCCTCCCACGGTATGTAAGTAAACTTTTTTACGTAAATAGGGAAAAAGTCAGTCTAATAACATCCAAAATGCCAGCCCAAGTGATCTGGCAATAATCTTAACAATCTTAAGTATCTGTATAACCAATCCATCAGTTAGTGATCATAATCAATCAGTTCTCTGGTATCTTGTTTGAACCAAGACTGAACAGAAAAGTCTCAAGTCAGAGATCAGTGGTTTTTAAACTTTTCATGGTCATTACAACTCGCTCTTTCCCTAAAAAATGCCCCCCCCCCCCCCCCCCCCCCCCCAATTTTTGCATTTAGCTTCACATAGAAGGGCCCTGATACAGAAAGCCCTGGTTTAGGCCACAGAAAAGGGAAATGCAAAAGCCACAAGCTGGCAGTGCCCATTTCAAGCAGCATTTGGGGGAAGGTACCCACCATGCTGACAGGAGTCTGAGGTCCCCCCAGAAACACTATCTTGGGGTAGATCTATCACTAGAGCCAGAAGCCACTTGTGGTGAGCAGTCTCAAACATGGCCTGCAATGACCCCCACCCTGCTGGTACTAATCCTCTCGTGTAATCTCCTCCCCTCGGGAGCAGGCTGGTCCTGGTGACTTACTTCTAAAGAGACTATGGTAAAAGTCATGGGATGTCACTTTTGATATTAGTTTCCAAAAAGACTGGCTTCTGCATTGTGAGAAACTCTCTATGGAGAGGCCCATGTGGCAAGGAATCAATGTCTCTGCCAACAGCTAGTAAGGACCTGAGACGTGCCAACAGCCACGTGAATGAGCTTGGAAATGCATCTACCCCTGATTGAGCCTAGAGGTGACCACAGCTCTGGTTAATACCTTGATCGCAGCCTGTGAGAGGTCAGAGGCACCCAGCAAAGCCGCCCCATGATTCCAGAGCCAGAAATGATAAGAAGTGCTTCTTGTGGATAATGAATAAACCTCTGGACATCTGAGTCATCACATTGACTTCCTGTGCCATACTTCTCAAGAAACTTTCTCATAATCTTGCTTCCCATGTAACTTGCCTACAGGGAGATAACACCCTAGGGTCAAGTTGACACATTTAGTTCACTTTGTTGTTAGATTTCTGATTCTAAATTAATACACTTTAAAATCAGTCTTTTGTGTTTTTATTATTTGAAGCCAGAATCCCCAAGCTAATTCTAAAAAACAGCTCCCCTGTGCTTCCAATGACCCTCAAGTTAGCAAGAATTTGGGAAATAAGCCAAAAGAATTTTCCTAGTAAGGAAAATATCAATGTCTATTCTCGAGTTCAGCATCTCAATCATTTGTGAGGGGATGAATGAGTTGTCTGCCTGCTTGCTCAACAACTTAATGTGTCTGGAAGAGGCAGCACTCTGTTGGAGGCGGGAGACAGAACTCAGATGGTGGCAGAAATATCCAGGTGACTGGGCTCTGCAGCCTGCAGCCCTGCCTCCCCTGGCCACTCCCCTCCGCCAGGCCACATGCCTCTCGCCTCACGGCTCAAACTGCAACAGCTCTTAGGAATTTATGGCCATGGCCTATTTTAGCCGCCTTTTCAAGAACCCTAGGATTCAGTTTTTCACACTGTTCAGTCCTTTATATTGCTTATCAAACAGCACAGAAAGCCTACAGAATCTACCATCTCAAAAAACTGCGCCGGATCTCTTCCTAGCCTGGGAAATCTAACACGTTTAACAAAGATGCCAACCCAATTGATCAATCGTGGCCTTCGAAAGGGTCCTTTTTCATGTCCCCTAATCCTCTTCCCTGTCCCCAAAAAACATTTACAGTTGAGGGCCAAAAAACGCTTGTCTGTAGATAGTGGAGCCCAACACAGTCCTGGTTGCAGGATTTGCAGTGAGCAGGATGCCACAATGGAAACCTCTTTGCCCAGCTCCTTGCAGTGGGAGAATTAGCATCATTAATCTCTCACAGCATGCTGAGTTCATCCCATCTTTTGCCCTTGAACTCACTGGACTAGTACCACCCCAGGTACTTCACTCTAACAGAGACATGCCTGAAAAACCAAATGAACTTAACTTTTAAGAAGTTTAAGATGTCCTAAAAAATAAAAATAAAAAAATCAATAAAATAAATTGACTCCTACTTGAAAAATGCTGCAGACCAATAGCTGATAAACAAGATGAGACTGGCTACCCATCACTGACTGTCCTCTGGCCTTAGGTATTTTACCCTGGCTGCCACCAACCACTGGCAATGAGACCGCAAAGGCATTCACTTCCAAGCAGCCCAGAGAGGTGTAAAACAGTGAATGCTAGGCTAACCAGACTCTTTCACTGAGCATCCTGAATACGGTAATTGCTTCATGCAATACCTATCCCACATTCTAGGAAGTAGAAATTCACCAATTTCAGGAAGTTCAACTGGTGTTACTTTTTAAAAGATGGCAACATAGGATATGTTCAGCAGCTGGCTCCAAAGGCAAGCATTCCCCATTTTTCTTTCTCGCTCACCTTCCCACCCTTTTCCTATCAGCACTGCCCCATCTCATAGAGGTCTAGCTCTTTGCAGCTTCCATCTTTTACGTTACCAATTCCCTCATCCTCTCAACTACTGGGACCAGTCAGACAGGTGCTCTTGTTCTATGGATGAAGAAGTTGGGAATCCGGAAGTGGAACCAGTCTGTAGTTGAACCAGTCTGTTTCAAAAACCGGGTAAGCCACAGAGATCTGCAGCCGTGCAGAGCAATGCTTGGTCCCCTTGACACAACCTTCTTCAATCATCTCCTTGTTATTATCACACACTGAAAATACAAGGAAGCGCTCCCGCAGTACTTGGAAAACTTCAAAAGGAACTGGCTTCCCCAAGTGCACACGCAGGCTGTTCTGCTGGAGCGTGTAGTTTCGCCCTCTCGTGGGTGGGGACGGCAGGCACCCCTCCCTCTCAGAGATGAGGAAAGACAGGCCGAAGCCCAAGAGTGGCTGTGCTGCAATCAGGTGGCCCGGCTCCCAAAACAGTGATTTTACCCAGAAACATATGTCACTAATGCGTGAAGCCCTTGTGAGAGGACAACGCTCCTGAGACCCTATGTGCACATCCTCCTTCTGCTCACGCTTCCACAGGCTCCTCCTCCATCCATGTCCCTTCACGTCTACTGCTCACTGTGTCCTGTTGGGAACACCGTGGGTCATGGCCTAATAGTGAGTCCTGAAAACAATTTACTGGGACACATAGTCTGCATTAAAAAATGAAATAGAATATCAGAGTAAATCACACAAAGAAAGGTAGATACTGGTTTGTCTGTTTGTTTTAATTTGAGAGAGAGCACGTGCAAGCAGGGGAGAGGGGAAGAGGGAGACAGAATCCCAAGCAGGCTCCACGCTCAGCACGGAGCCCAATACCAGGGCTTGAGCCCACGACCCTGGGCTCATGACCTGAGCTAAAATCAAGAGTCAGATGTGAACCAACTGAGCCACCCAGGTGCCCCTGACAGATACAATTTTGTGCAACTTTTTTTTCTAAATTTCCTTTTTTATTTTTTTTTAAGGTTTACTTATTTTTGAGAGAGAGAGAGAGAGAGAGAGAGAGCGAGCACACGAACACGAGCAGGAGAGGGACAGAAGTGGGGGTGGGGTGGGGAGGCAGAGGATCCAAAGCAGGCTCTGTGCTGACAGCAGACAGCCTGATGTGGGGCTCAAACTCACAAACCGTGAGATCAAGATCTGAGCCTAAGTCCGATGCTTAACCAACTGAGCCACCCAGGTGCCCTTTGTACAATTTTTTTTTATAAATATACAAATGCATATGTTGTGATGTGTTATCTCTCTATATATATGTTAGTCAAGATGCAAAAAAATTTTTTTTTTCAATTATCCTGTGTCCCAAAGGCCTTCAAATCTATTAAATCCAACCCAGGCTTTTCTTGAACTCATGCTATGTACTTATTAGAACTGTCTCCTGGAAATAATGGACTTAGAAACTGGTCCCACAGATGTCTCAGAGCCACAGATCTAAAAATTAATTCCTACAATTCTGCTTTTCTTTCTGTATTCTTTTTTTTTTTAAGACTTATTTTTTAAGTAATCTCTACACCCAACATGGGACTTAAACTTACAACCCCAAGAACACAAGTCGCGTGCTCCACCAACTGAGCCAGGCAGATGCCAACTGTATTCTTAATTTACTGATTCCTGTGTTCACAGTATTTATTGTGGTTGGTGCTAATGTAGCAGCAAACAGTCATCTACCTGCACCAAGCTTAAAGTGTTAGAAGGAAAGAAGGGAAATCAAGAAGTGACTCCAAGGAGTAGCTTCACAGAACTAAAAGAAATTCCATAGATTAAGGCAAGCGTCAGATGTGCGAGGGAGAGAGGAGACAGCAGATGCTGGAGACAAAGGCAGAGTCCCACTGCAGAAAGCCACACTGGCCACAGGAAGCGTCTGAACTTACTCTAAAGACAGGGGAAGCCAACCAAGAGGTTTAAGCAGAAAGTAACAAGATCAGTTTTGTGTTTAAAACATCACCTTGGCTTACGTAAAAGGATAAGAGAATAAGCCTGGGAACAGGGGGATTAGTTAGGAAATTACTCCTTCCCTCCATCCCTCCATCCCTCCCTTCATTTATATTTCATTATTTTTTTTTTACTTTCATTTTAGACAAAGAGAGCACGTGAGCAGGGGAGAGAGGCGGGGGTGGGGGGGGGGGTGGGGAGAGAGAGAATCTTAAGCAGGCTCTATGTTCAGTATGTAACCCAACATGGTGCTCGATCTCGCAACCATGGGATCATGACCTGAGCCAAAAACAAGAGTCAGACACTCAATTGACTGAACCACCCCTTACCACCATATTTAAAAAGACTGGTGGTGGCCATGGGCTGAAGAAAAGTAGATGAATTTGCAATATATGGTTTCTGGACATAGAAACCACAGATCTTGCTTGTGGAAATAAGAGGGAAGGAGGAGTCCAAGGTTATCTTAGGTTTGTGGGGTGGGTTATCAGTAACACTGACCACTAGGATGTTAAAGGAAGAAACCCTGGGTGGCTTTTGCCAACCTTCCCCTGCCACCACCTCCACCCCAGCTGCAATGCACATCTCCCAAGTCGTCTCACCAAGCAGTCATGGTTCTACCTGATAAATCTCTCAGCCTCCAGCCCATCCTTTGAACTATTACTGATTATGATACTCCTTACTTAAAACCCCACAATAGTCCCCAACTGCTTCTACCATGAATTCTAAGACTCCTGGCACCATGTCTATGGCCCCTGATGATCTGGCCCTCACCTACCTATGTAGAGTACCCTGTGATCACATGAGATTACTAACAGTTCCACTTGCTTATAAAGGCCATGCTTCTCACTTCCTGCCTTTGTGCAGGGCAACTCTGCTGCCCAGAAAGCCCTTCACTACCTTATCAGTCTTGCAAACCCTATTCTTTCTTTACAACTAAGTTTTCAAATGGAGGAACCTCAGACACCACCACCTTAACCATGTGATCAAAGTTAATTCCAACAATAATGGGACACACTGAGATCCACAACGTCACTTCTGATGGATTCATACTCAAAATGCATAAACTGCATTTAATCACAAAGAAACACTGGACAAACCCAAATTGAAAGATATCCTACAAAACTGACCTGTATTCTTCAAAAGTGTCAAGGTCAGGAAAGATAGAGAGACTAAAGAACTATCACAGATTTTACAAATGAAACAATGAAGGAGGGTTCAATGAGGAGGTGGAGGGAAAACTAAGTAAATACCAATAAAAATGAAAAGTTATTAAAAAAAAAAAAAAACTATCACAGATGATAGGAGACTAAGAACCTGAGAACTAAATGCAACATGCAATCCTGAGTTGGACTCTGCACCAGAAAGAGAACATTACTGAGACAAATGACAAAATTTGAATGTGGTTTATAGGTTAGAAAATAATACTGTACCAGTGTTAATTGATTTTGTTAACTGTACTGTGATTATATAAAATGTTAACATTCAGGGGCATCTGGGTGGCTCAGTTGTTTAAGCATCTGAATCTTGATTTTGGCTTAGGTCATGCTGAGCCCCATGTATGCTTACAGTGCGGAGCCTGCTTGGGATATTCTCTCTCTCTCTCTCCTCTCAAAATATTTTTTTTTAAATAAAATATTAAAATTCAAAGAGTATGAGTGAAAGAAAGATTTACAGGAATTCTTTGTACTGTTTTTCTAAGTCTATAAAGTTTTAAATAATTTTCTTTTAATGAGCTCAAATTCAGCCTCCCAGATACCTGCTACACAGGCAGTCAGCTCTGGCTCCCACAGGCCCTGGAACACATTCTATTACAACATTCATATAGCATTAGTTTCCATTTTGTATCTACTACCAGTACTGTTTAAAAAAAAAACAAAACACAATGCAAGGCATACATAATTTAAAAATTTTCACTAGCCATTTAAAAAGTAAAAAGATATAAGTGAAATTAATTTTAATAATATAGTTAACTATATTTAGATATATATCTAACAATACATCTATATCTAATACATATTGAGATGATCATATCTTAGATATATGATATATATCTAACTATAGATATATCTCTAACTATATATCTATATCTATCTCTATAGTTAGATATCTAACTATATCTATAGATACAGATATAGTTATCTAACTATCTATAGATATATAGATATCTATATATCTATATATATAGATATCTAACTATAGTTAGATATATACCATATATCTAAGATATGATCATCTCAATATGTAGTTATCTAACTATCTATAGATATATAGATATCTATATATCTATATATATAGATATCTAACTATAGTTAGATATATACCATATATCTAAGATATGATCATCTCAATATGTAATCAATATAAAAGTTTGAAACATTTTTTTCTTTTCTTTTCTTTTCTTTTTTTTTGTACTAAGTCTTCAAAGACTAGTTGTATTTTATACTTAACAAGACATCTCAATTCAGACTGGCTACAGGTCAGGCGCTCAGTGGCCACTGGATAGGAGATCTCAGGATAGGCTATGAGCTCAAGTGAAGAAACTTGTATTTACATTTCATCCCCAGCACCAAACAATGACTATGGTTTATTTAATGAATTAACGCAGGCTTTAAAATAAATATTAAGGCGTGCCTGGGTAGCTCAGTTTAGCGTCTGACTTCAGTTCAGGTCATGATCTCACAGTTCATGAGTCCGAGCCTCTTGTCAGGCTCTGTGCTGACAGTTCAGAGCCTGGAGCCTGCTTCGGATTCTGTGTTTCCCTCCCTTTCTGCCCCTCCTCCCACTTGTGCTCTCTCTCAATAAATAAATAAATAAATAAATAAATAAATAAATAAATAAATGAATGAATGAATAAATAAATGAATAAATGAATAAATAAATAAAAAATACTGGAAAAAAAAAAAAAGATTGAGCTGCACCTCCTCTACACCCCCTGCCCCCCACAAATGTAGGAACTTACAGTCATGGTAGATCCATCTTTCTCCATCTTCTGGCACGTCTCTTTCTCTATGCCTAAAACACAGAGAGTCATTTTTATAGTTATCCCAAGAAGTCCATTCCTTTCTTTCCTAGTGAAAGACTCTGAAAACCTCAGTGCAGGCCCAGACTGACGTCTATGAACACATGAACAGCATTTCAAGATTTTCAAGGGAGCACTGGCATTTGGTTGACGGCTGTGTTGTCTGTGTTAAATGTCTAAAATATTCAGAAGGGAAGTGTGGGGTTAGCCAGCCATACACAGGATCGCCATCTTCAGGTGGAAAGAATAGCAAGGCTGCCACCTTGTGTCCATGAAAAGTTCTGTAAGTTGTACCAACCAAGGGACTATCTCACAAAGAGGAAGCGACAAGAATGCTATTTTCTTACCAAGTCTGAGTCAATTTAAATTCCAGCCCAGGAGGGTATCCTCAGACTAATTAATGTAGCAGACAAAACAATAAACTCTAAATTTCAATGCCTGAAAATATAAATTCATTCTCTTCCCCACACCCTTCCAACTCGTCTCCAGTCTACCTTCCACTCTACCACCACCAAAGGCAACATTAAAATAAAAAATACTATGCCTTTTCTTTTTTTTTTTTTTTTTTAATTTTTTTTTTTCAACGTTTATTTATTTTTGGGACACAGAGAGACAGAGTATGAACGGGGGAGGGGCAGAGAGAGAGCGGGAGACACAGAATCGGAAGCAGGCTCCAGGCTCTGAGCCCTCAGCCCAGAGCCCGACGCGGGGCTCGAACTCACGGACCGCGAGATCGTGACCTGGCTGAAGTCGGACGCTTAACTGACTGCGCCACCCAGGCGCCCCAACTATGCCTTTTCTAATTAAAGGAATGTGTACTCATTGAAGAAAAAATGTTAAATATGAAAGGGCACACAATTTTCAAGCTACCATCTTCCATGTAGCCACAACAAATTACTATCTAAGTGTACTGTCTATTAATAGTGGATTGTTGAACACACAAAAGTGACCATCACTATTCTGCTTACAAACCTTCAATGGCTCCCCTATACCTGTAGGATCAGGTCCAGATTCCCCAGTACAACCTCGTTTTCCCACTTGTCCTAGAGTCACAGAGAACTACTGGGCACTCACCAACATGACAGGTTCCTTCCCATCCCTGGGAGAGATTCTTGTTCCCTGGCACACATCCGTGTACGTCTCTATCAAGACCTAGTGCAAAGGTGACTCTCCCCAGGAAACAGACTCTGCCTGAGTCACCTGACAGCCCGTATTCCTTTCCCACCTCCACATATCTACCACCCCTCTGCATGACCACAGTCTCTGCCTGCTCCCAGGACATGGCTGATCAGTTACATACACGGTAGCACGAGCTATTCACTATCTCTGAGGATAGCACTACAGCTAACAGAACCCCTGCTCTAGAAATTTCTGTTGGAAGGAATTTCCTTCTAGTGAGGAAGAATATAATTCAAATATCTACATGCTCCTCTACTGAAGGAAGTTCAAAGAGGAATCACTCATAGTCCTTAACCTCAGCAAGTTCATCAAAAACAACTTTTATAATAAATATATGGGGAATAGAAACGGTAAGAAGAAATGTGGTGGGAACATAAAGCGTGGTGGAAGCCAAGAAACAGTTTGGAGAGAAACCAGAAAGAATGGGCAGAATGTTTATAGGAGATGACAAAGAAAGGTATTTCAAATGTAAGATATAAACGTAGGTACAAGAGTACTCAAGGTTATCCTGCATAACTGGGGTAGAGGGGTGCAGATGGGAAAGCGGCCTGGGAAGAAAGCTGGAACAGTGCCTGGCATGTGTACTTTACAGATGGGAAGCTGCGACCTGGGCAGCAGGGAGAGGCCGAGGGAGTAACTCTCCCAAAGTCATCTACTTCCCTGGTTTGATTGTGATTTTTAAAGTTCTAAGTATAAAAGTCCCCACATCAAATTACATTGCTGAAAATCTGAGATGTTAATAATAATGTTTAAGGTAGTCAGGGACATGGCTCTTAACATTTCACAAGTCAGGTTGAAGGCCACAGATGTAACTTGGGGCCTGGAAAGGGACCTTAGCTCTAGAATGTTCTAATGAGTTCAACAGTAAGAAGCTTCAGCATAGGTTAGTCTAGTTAGTTCTTATCAGAACATTAAAGATTTTTTAGGATATTGGTCAATTTCAATCTACTACATCCCTGAACAGGAAAATGTGTAATATTCTAGTAATGAAAGCAATCTCTTCCCACATCAGCACTGTGGCCAAAAGACCATGAAACCAGATGGCCGAGGTTCGAATCCTACTTCTTGTAACGAACTATAGAAATGATCCCTGAAAATATAGTCTCCGAATCCTACTTCTCTACCATTTGCTACTCAAGTGACCTTGGCTGACCTACTTAACTTCTATGTCTCACCTCCCTTCTCTGAAAAATGGGGTAAAAAAATAATACCTACCAAGGACTAATCAGCTAATACATGTAAAGCATGTAGAACTATTCCTGCACATGGTAAGCCATTATACGTGTTAAATATTATTATTTCTGTAAGTTGAACAATCACAACATGGCTACAGGCCACTGTATTTTGAGATGTGACCACATTAAAAGAAATTATTACAAAATTCAAGTCATCTCATATGTCGGTGTTTCCTGTGCCTTGTGCCACACTCATCCCTATGTCTCTGGTTCTTTGATAAGACTCCCTTCTGTGCCCCTCATCTAGGTAAAGAAGCAAAGCATAGACCAGCATCCTACATCTATCCTCCAAGTGACCCAATTCTCTCTAATCTCTTTAAAGCGCCTCCTGCATTGGCTTTCAGGCATTTCTAGGCTTAAGTACATTATAAAGATGAACATATGCTTCCATACCTGCTTCTGAGGATGAAAACGCATGATTTATGGCAGACACGGGAACATTGGAACATTCAAAGTACTCCAGGTCTTCCTCTGGCTCACCTTTCACCTCGGCCCCAGTTGATTTCTGACCAGATGAAGTGGACGCCAGTTTCTCCTCGTCAGTAGCATGGCCATCCCTATTAGAAATGTCTGAAATCTGGGAGATCACTGCTCCTTCATCCTGGGAAATGCAACACACCACATGCTACCGTTTAGGAAGACCAACAGCGGGGATGGCGATGTCTCAGGAATAGGGCAGGACAGCCACCATTCCGCACGGATGTCTGACAAGACTCAACCACAGATTTGGTACCAATCAAAGAGGAAGCTGGGGTCTCTCAATCATGGAATGCTATGTTTCCTAGAAGCTACCTTCACATCTGAGGTTTGAAAAATTAACCTTTAGCCCACCCAGACTTACAAGCAAGAAGCTGAAGTGGTCCAAGGCAACGGTTTTCAAATATTTTACTCATATACATCTTGAATTGTTTTGGAAAACCTAGGTACCCCACTGTATTTTCAGATGACATCCAAAAACATCTCAGCATAGGTATAAAAAACTGCAAAGGATACAATTATCTGGTACACTTTAAACACTGGCCTTGCCTAATTCAATCTAGTTACCAGAGTGATTTGATGATACTCTATCGTCTATTTAAAATCAAGCACGAACACGCTCCTCAATAGCTTTAATAGTCAGAATTTGCATCATACCCTTTCCCCTCTGAATTTGTACTTCCACTCTACTCCCTCCAAGAAATCATCCTTTAAAAAAGCATTTATATGCTTGAAAGTCTTTTAAAGTTCTCCCTACCATCTTTCTCAGTTAAAAAAGATAAAAATTAAAAAAAAAATTCTATGACAATAAGTCTTTAAGTATTAACATTTTTGCTTCTGAAGAGCTAATCATTATAATTAACTGATGCACAATTTATCCTAAAAATATCACAACTTTTGATAACTACTATCAAATACAAAAGTTTCTACTTTTGTATCGATTACATTTTGTTGAATCAATTATTTAAAACTTTTGCAGTGTGATACGTGCAATTTTTCTGAATCAAATCAAAGGTAAATTTCTCACGGTTCTTGTTGCCACTTTAGCAGCACTTGAAAGTGGATAATTACACACTTGTAATAGATGAAAAAATAAATCAGAGGACAAATCATTTTTTGTTTGTTTTTAATCTTAAGCCATGTACCCAAGTTTTTGGTCCAAACTGTGTAAAGTGAGTTAAACTTAAAATGCATTCTGTTAACCAGTGAATGCGTTTCTGTAATCACGGTTATGCTAAAATAGTTTAAAAAGGATCTTATCCCAATCAGATGGGTCTGCGTGCTTGATTTTCTGTGTTTCTCAATTCATATGGTCATGGACAAATATTTATTGCTAGAAGGAAATAAGGGTCTGCATGAATTTTATTCCTGTTTTTCATTTTTTAAATTATAAATCAGTAAAGAGTCTTATATATTTAAGCCTATTTATATAAATAAGTGAAACAGAAAAAAGTTTTGTAATAGAAATGTCTTTCAATTCTTTGAAACTCTTTCCAAGTTACATACCCAAACAAATCTATAATCAAAAATTATTTTTTAAATTGAGATATAAGTGACATATAACATTGTGTCAAAGGTAATTTTCAATAATCAGGTGACATCTCAGGTTCTCCTACCTCATTGGAAGCAATGAATTAGAAAACCATTTGACTTTTAAAAGAAGTTATTAAAGTCCTTCACTTTCTTAAAATATACACCAATATTTCAAATCTGCCCTTTGTTTGATGTCCCAGACATCAAATGCACCTTAGTAAGATTTAGAATGAAAGAAAACTTTACTCAAAAGAAGTGGGAAAAGGATAGTATGAAGGGTTCCTATGTTCTCAGGAGCCTTCTCAGGTCACTGTGGGAAGTTAAGGATCTGGAAATTGGTTTCCTCAAAACTAGATACTCAGACACCCACCGCAAACTCTTCGTTAACCTACCCCTCGCTCCCCCAGGAGGATACAAACACCACTTTGGGGCCACTGATCTAAGAGCCATCCTGACAATAGGCATGGACTCACCTGAGAACACCCGTCCAAAGCAAGAGACTGTGTTTCATATTTCTTCACCTTGCAGCCACTCCTGGAAAGGAAAAACAAAAACAAAAAACAAAAACAGGCCATTTTGGAATCACATTGGCAATTTCCAAGCTATGAGATGGCGCAGAGACAGCAATGTGTGCAGAGAGAAGCGAAAGCATACAGCACCACACAAGTTCTACATCTACACATTTGAGAGGGGGAGACCTTTTATGTCTCTGAATCTTCTCCCAAGAGACAAGGCAAGCAATGAAGTGTAGCTCAGCTCACTCTCTGAAAAGACCTCCTCATATGCTTCTGTGGGATGTTACACACCAGTACTCTGACCCCTACGGGTTCTGATTACATGCCACCAAGCCTTTCAGAGGTAGCCTTAGCACCTAGAGACATTCGGTTCATCTGATCCCAACTCACTTGGCTTTGACATTCATTAGAAAAATTACCACGCTGGACCAGATTCTTTAAAAAAGTTCTTTATTGCACTAGAAGCCACATAAGTCTGATAGGACAGTTCCAGACCTGTGTGCTGACAGAGAAGAACTGTGGTCAACAGAAAGTACAAAAATAAAACTATTTGCGTAAATTGTTACCATTCCTATGAAGCAGTAAGATGGAAAGCAAATGTCAAGTATTTGTGCCAAGACTGGAACTGGGGAAAACTCAAACCACCTGTTATTTTTTAACTAGCACATAATTTATGATCCGAGGATTGGTTCAGATACTGTTCTGTTTTAATGCACTTAAAATTTCCAGTAAAAACGCCACTCTGACAAAATAAATACATTTACAACTTTTTCTTCTTCTGCAGGCGGGATGGGGCTGGGTGTGGGGGGCAAGACGAGCATACAAAGTTCCCAAAATGTGCACGACTACTGTCTAGTTTCTGGTGTTCTTTCCTAATACTCTTACTAAACGCCACCCCCTGCCACCAAACCACCAAATTTGAGTTGCTTCTGAAATGTATCCCCTGCTCCAAGCCAGCAACCTTATCCTATCAAAGAAGTCCGTTATTTCCAACAACCGCAGAGCAGTCAGTCCCTCCAATCACTGTCGGGATGATGTGGGGGCCAAGCCAGCACGCATTATCAAAGCGCCACGTGAGGCGTGCCGAGCTGGGGAGCGCAAGCTCTCGCACCTAAGGTGGAAGGTTGGTCTCCACTCCGTTAGGTACAGACGATTGCAAGGCTAAGCTGACTCATGAAGTGGCAGATGAAATGCAAAAAAAAAAAAATCATCAGAAAGTCAAACTCAGATACAGAAGCCAACATGCTATGGAGAGATGGTCTGGGGAGAGGACGTGCCAAAGGTCCCAGGGACGAACAGAAACGGCCGGGGTACTTACAACAGAAAACAGAGAAATTTCACTTGTTCAGTAGTCCTGATGCACCAACAAAATTAGAGACAGGAAAGAGACAGACAGATGGAGAAAAAAATCATGTAAAGCCTGGAATATTTATCTGTAGTCTGGTAGATGTAAAGGCTGCAAAATTCTTTCTATGAGGTGAGACACAAATAAAGATGTCGTATTCATGAATGTTACCATTGGTGAGCGAATGATTATCAGGAACCTCTCTCTAATGCAGTAAGAGTGGTAGAAACACTCAGAAATGCCTCATATCCAAATTTATACAGGAAGAGTAAACTTCCAAATATTTGTGAATATAAAAAACCAACATTATTTCACTACTGAGAACATTTAAATGTCTCGTCACCCAGATTAAAGGCAATGCATGAATACAACAATAGTGGACAACATATCTGCTCATAACTACTATAGGTGTGTATCACCAAGAAGCTTAAAATGGTTTTACATTAACTTATTTGATCCACAAAATACCAATCATGGAGAGTATGATGTCTCTACTTCACAGGAGGAGAATCTGAGATGCCAATTACATGCATCTTTTAAAAAGTCATACAAGTGACCTGTTAACAGAACCTCTAACTCCCCACTTGCTTCTACTTCCACATGCATACTTCCAGTCTTTCTTACCAACGAAGGGATTTTCTAAACAAAGCCCAAGTTACATAAGAGGTCACACACCGTCTCTTATAGAAGGAACAAGGAGATAAGAGGTTTGATTATATAAGACATACAAAAAAAATCTACAAGGTACATTAAACCAAGAAGTTCACTCACCAAGAACAGAACAGGAGGAAAATGCTACCAGGTGAGGGTGGAAGGACTGAGAGGGTACTTCCTGCTACTGAAAATTTGGTGTACGATAAACTTCCCTCCCTCTGGTCCAGATTTAGTCTCATCTAACATGAATGTACTGGCTATACAGCTTCAACATGCAACTGAAAGGGAGGCTCCCAAGGACTCCTTACTAATTTTGCTAGCCAGAAGCACCGCACAGGAAGCACCAAGGCAATGATGTGGCCAACACATACCCCAAGCACTGTCTAGACAGGTAACTAACCTCAGCCACAGAAGGGCACCTGGCGGACCCCAGATCAATAATATTTTTCAGCAACCATTTAACTGCTCATATATGACCAAAGAACAAATCAAGAGCTACTAATGACATTTCAATCACCTTAGGCATTCTGGGGTTGCTGAAGAAAGGATTTCTCATGGTTCAAGCTTCTTGGTCCTGATGCTTTCTGCTCTTTAACTTCTCTCTCTAGTATACTTCATCACACCACACTAGCATACTCCTTTAGGTCACAATAATGCTGAACATTATTTCCCTGACTCATCTACAGTGACAGCTGGAAATAACAGTACTTTTTCTCATTCTCCCCTTTTACTTTTCATCCTCTGTGTCATTGGTCTGACTTTATTTTTAGTAAAATGTCACAGGGTCACAAAAGGATATATTGTCATCAACTCAAGTTCTGTGAAAAGGTAACCCTGTAACAAATTTAAATTGAAACTTTACGTGGAATAAATATGCCTTGATCACTCTGGGAACTTCAAGGACCCTGCAAAAGTGGTTATGGCGTTCCCAGAAAAGAGGGGAGGGGGAGGGAGACAACGCACAACAAAAGTCAGATTTACAAGAATGTTTAAAATATTCTTGCTTCTTACTGCAAATTGACCTCCGTACTGATGGAGCCATAAGCTAAACATGGAGACATGAGAATTCTTAGCAACTTTTCGTGGTAGATTTGTTTGTAACAAAAGTCACAGCTTTCTGTTTTAAGTGAAAGACTTCTATAAGACCTTTTGGGACCATTTTGCACGTTACTGATATTAGACCGGTAATCAATCCGGAGAGATGGAATTTTCCTTTTATCCAGAGAATCTGAAGATGGTGGCCAGCACTGACACTTGAATTCTGTATATAAAGCAATTCCTGACAGCCTGGATAGGATTTCTGAAAACCATCAAATCTCTGCCTGCTGTACACTCCTCTTCTTTTTTTTTTTTTTAATAGGAAAAATGTACCCAAGGTGTGGAGGTGGGAGAGGTCAGCCGAATAAGCTGAGGATTCAGAAACAAAGCAGACACCCACCAAGGACAACTCTGGCACTTCTAACTGTACCCCAGAGTTAAGCAAAACAGTGAGGGCTATAGCATAAAGCTCTAAGCTGCATGTCTGCCCCGATGCACCTCAAAGATCACTTCGGTTCACCGAAACCAAAAGCAGCTGGCTGCCAAACTCAGAAAGTACACAGAACACAACACCCACACCCGTCGCCACTCACGTTATTAAACGCGACTTTGCCTTCTTGGGTGATTCTAAGATTTCATTAATATGATTACCGGCGGGAGAACAAAAGTCACTGCTTGCTAAAGTTGTAGTTGGTTTAAAGGGATCCATGGATTCGTCAAGGTGGTAGGAGCCCTTAGAGGAGAGAGGGGGGGTGTTCTGCAGAGCGGAGAGGCCCCCAAAGGGACTGAAGTTGGGGTTATCCCACTGGCTGGGAGCCAGCTTAGCAGATGCCTGGGAGGGAGGAGCGCTGTCTGCAGCTGGGTCTGCAGGCTGGTCCCCACCTTTGGCGCCTACTGGCTTACTGACGCTATCTTTCTGTACCTTGGGAGGCAGTTTGCTACCCAGTTTCCTGCCAAGTTTCTTCGGAAGGCCTTTCCTGGACTCTACATTTTCCACATCTTCTGTGAAATCAAACTCGAGTTTCAGAGGTGAGTTCCTGGACTCCTCCAGCAGCTCAACTCCAGAGTCGTTGGTGTCACTGCCAGGGGCACTCGAGGTCTCCTTAGTGTCAGGAGGAGGTTTCTGGATCCTGGTGCCTCCTAGCAAAGGATTTGCTTTCCCATCCATCTCATCAGCACAGAACTGATAGGATGCCTGGGGGAGAGGTGAGCCCTCTAGGGCAACATCAGCCTCTAAAAATTCACCAATCGTCTTCTTCCTCAGAGAGACGGGTTTGGGCTTTCTTAGCTTGCTTCTGCTGGTAACAGGCTCTGGACAGGAGCTGGCAGCCTTCAAGTCAGCTTCTGTGGAGGCCTCCAGCGTCACCCCCATGGTGCCTTCTGTCATTGCCTTGTCGGGGATGGCTTCTGGTGTGCTGGAGGGCAAAGCCTCGCCTGAGACCACAGTTAGACAGCCATAAGCTGCCTTTGCTCCTAGAGCTGCCGGGGCGTCCGTGGAATTCTTGGTTTCTATCGAAAATGGCCTCACTACTGAAATTTTGCTACTATCATGTTCAGGTTCTTCTTTGAAATCCTTGACTGGGTAAGAAGCAATAGCCTGCTGTGACACCTCATTTTCTGAGGGTCTAGAACAAGTCTCAGATGAGCATTTTTCAACCACTTCTGCTACCAGCTGTTCATCAACTTCTTGTGATTCTAAAAACAAAACACAAAAGCCATCTATTAAAGACTTATCTTTTTGGCGTTCGTAAATACTCTCTACTAGCTGAATCCACCCAGACAAGCAGCAAATTCCTCCCTCTTTAAGAGCTTCTATTAAGCATCTCTAAGGTTCAGCAAGGTTGGCAGAGCAGCCTGGAAATGAACAGTTGGTATTACACTCTAAAGTCAATCTTCCTATCCAAAATGTATACATGTTTTATCCAAGCTATACACATAATAATTAGACCAAATAGAGCCACTGAGGAAAAGACGAAATAGATTGTGAGACTATTGCAAGGCATATTAATATGATGTTAACATTCCACAGGTTAAAGTAACCAGTCTGGAAAAAGCTTGAGACACTGCCAGCTCAGATAGAGGGTTCAGATCTGGAACCGACACAGTTCCCAGGGCCTGCCTGACAGCTTCAGGGTCCAAATGCTACACGGTACACAGATTTTAATCTCTGGATGTTAAAAACAAGTATTCTCTCTTCCCTAGACTATAGTTTAAATAATCGAACTGTTTCAAAATTAAATGAAAAACCCACCATGGCCTGCTCAGAGTAACTTCTCTATAGACTTAAAAAACTGAAAGAAACCAAATAAAAAACCTAATTTGAAAAAGCAGATACAGGGGCACCTGGGTGGCTCAGTTGGTTAAGTGTCTGACTTCAGCTTAGGTCATGATCTCTCGGTTTGTGAGTTTGAGCCCCACATTGGGCTCTGCGCTGACAGCTCAGAACCTGCTTCTGATCCTCCGTCTCCCTCTCTCTGTACCTCCCAGCTCATGCTCTCAATCTCTCTCTCAAAAAACAAAACCAAAAACATTAGAAAGAAAGAAGAAAGCAGATATGGAAATGGCTTTAAAACAAACAGCCTCAGGGTGATGGCTGGTTCAACTGGTAGGGCATGCGACTCCTGATCTCAGGTCATCTCGGGTCATGAGTTCAAGCCCTACGTTGGGCATAGAGCTTACTTAAGAAAGAAAAATCGACTGGATTTAATAAAACTTAAAAAGAGAATCAATGTTACTTAAAAGCAACCACCACCACCACTACCAATAGTTCTTATTTTACTAAGACATAAATCATACAATAATAAAGTTTTTTTTTTAGAAGTTCTGTCTCAAACTGGGCCAGGTATTCTCTCAAAACACTTGTGAAAAATAAGGATCCTTTCTAATCTGGGTCTTATTAGAAGGAATGCTACAATTAGGAAGGTGAAACTGAGGGTATTTCCTTAAAGCACAAACTAAGATAGTACTTTCCTGACTAGTTACCTGAAATAACGATCGAATAGCAGCAACAAAAACCGAATAAATTGGTATTATCATGGTATCTTGTGATTTTAAAGGAAACTCAGAGGGGCACCTGGGTGGCTCAGCCGGTTAAGCTAGGCTCAGTTCATGATCTCATGGGTTCATGAGTTCAAGCCCCACAGCAGGCTCCCTGTTGACAGTGTGGAACTTGCTTGGGATTCTCTCTCTCCCTCTCTCTCTGACCCTTCCCTGCTTGAGCCCTCTCTTCTCTCTCTCAAAACAAACAAACAAAACAAACAAACAAACAAACAATTAAAGAAACTCAGAGATGACCCTCTAATCCTACTTTCTAGCCCTACTTCTAATCCAGGAACAAAAAAGTGAGCACCACAGGAAGAGTTTTTTAAACCACCCACACATATTTTCACAAAACTCCTTTAGGACTACAATTAGGTAGGCAGTGGCTTACAAACTGTATTCTGCACAGATGCTTCAGGTATTCTATCAATGTCCAATGTAAGTTTTGTTTTCAAATACACATTTAACTATTATTAATACCGTAATCTTAAGAAAGCTCTCAATACATGGTATCTGGGATTTGCTTTAACATACATCAAAAGAATTTCTTTCTAAAAATAGTAAATGTGGCAAAATCTTGATAACTGTTGAATCTGGGGATGAGTATACAGGAGTTCTCACTGTGCTACCTTCTCTGTTGCACAATTGCGAAAAGTTTCAAAATAAAAATATTTTCAACTCAACTGCATTACACACAAAATTTTAACAAGAATGTTTTAAAGTGTACCAAAAATTTAACATGTCTGTGGATAGATATATACATAGCACACACACACATCTGAACTGTTATGAATTCTGTGCTGATGGGGAAGGGTAGACAAGCGACAATGAAAACACATCACCAGAAACCCAGCGCTGCAAAGATTTACATGTATCCAGATGCTGTAGGCTCAGGGAGAAGCACCAGGTCTAAGCACCCCTGCTCATAACCTAGCATCCAGTCAGTTACAGAAAATGGAATCTCGATTATATCGAAATATAGACAGTTATCACTTACTTTAAGTTTTGGTGCTTACCATGAGCTTTTTAGATTCAACATGTATGGTACAATAAAAATATACATTTGTTCTTTGTCCTGGGTTCCCAACACAGGTCTAAAACTCTTGGACTCTCAGGAGTGACAAGTGTCTTTTTATGCTCCTGAGGTGACTGGTGGCCCCTCTAGCTTCAGGATGGGGGCTGGTCACCAGAAAGGTCAAGCAGTAGACAAGGTTGGAACTTTCAGCTCCACCCACCCCCCCTCACCTTAGGGGAGGAGGGAAGCAGGAAGTGAAGTCTAATCACCAATAGCCAGTGATTTAATCAACGATGCCAAAGTATGGGTAAAAACCCCTAAACTATGGGGTTTGGGGACCTTACAGGTTGATGACCTTCTCAAAGTGCTGGAAATATGTATGCCCATAAGAACAACAACAAAATCTTGAAACTGTGTGGTGACAGATATTAATTAACTGGACTTACTGTGGTGATCATTTTGCAAAATATACAAGTACTGACTCTTTACAGTATACACCTGAAGTTAATATATCAGTTATACCTCAATTAAAAGAAATTTGAATTTTAACCAACTTTGTAAATGAGATATTATTAATAATTACATCATAGTTATGTGTCCAAATATTTTAGGGATGCATATTGACACAGATGACCTGATACCTGGAATTTGCTTTATTTAACAAAACAAAAGGAAAAGGAAGAAAAAGGGAATGTTGGAAGCAAGTCTTGAGAAAATCTTGATAATTATTTAATCTCAGCAGTGGGAATATGGAGGTTCTACTTTCCTGTGTGATGTTGGGAGCTGATCACAATACAAATTTGTTATGTAATTTCTCTGATGTCTTCTCCTTGCCACTGACTTACTAACATTCACCGTCAGTCTCCCTCGTGGGATCCCTGAGCCCCACACCCCACTCCTCTGTCCTTTCCTACAAACCTGAGAGAATGTGAGGGGAGGGCGAGGCTACAGACAGGACAGTACAGTGTGACTCCCACCCACCCACTTCTTGGAACCTCTTCTCGCTATTTCGCAGACGCCTTCACCATCAACCTGACGCCTTCCAAAGGCCAAGGGGAGACCTTTCACTGACCTCTCTCCTAGCTTTTGGTTTCTGCCCTAATCTTCTCTGTTAAAAAAGGGCAGAAACTCCTTTTAGGTCCTCCCTTCTTGTCCCCATCTCCATCAACTGCTTTTCCCAAGCTAAGAACTGGAGAGAGGGAGAGCACCTCACAGCGTGAGGGACAGGGCAGGCAGCCTGAAACCGGCCAAAGAGGAACAAAGGAGCAGGATCTCAGCATTCACACAGAAGTTCTAACGCTGCCCAGCCCAGCCCCATAGCTCTAAGGATTAAGGAGTTTTATCGGCTGCATTCTGAAGTGAGACACCCACCGGTGGAATGGGGAAGGAAAACCATCGCCCCTCACTGACTTCAGCCTGAGCAGACAGCTGAAGGAGCCCCGCCTGGAAGACACCACCCCAGTGCAGGCAAATTAACATGCCCAGTCTGCACCTAGTCCCTGAGGACCCCACCTTGGTCCGGTATCTTCAGTCACCACTAGAAAGTACTGCGGGGTGGGACAGAGTGGGTGGGAGAGGACTGCTCACCAGTTTTGGGAGTTGTGAGAATGTAAAACAAGAAAACAAATCAGGAAACTCAAAAAGGTAGGTTTGGGTAAGATCTGGTTTACATTTGCACTCTGAATCAGCCAAGTCTCCCAGGGCCCGCTGAGCCTGCATACCCAGTGCTGCCCTAAAAGAGAATGTACACCTCAGCTACCACAGAGCAAAAAGTTCGCCACCCTTCCCGGCAGGTTCCGCTTCTCAATCTTCTCCCAGTTAAGGGTTCTAGCCACAGCAGTCAGGGCTGGCTTTTCATCTGCAAACACTGTTATGTAACTGCCCTACCTCTATTCATCCTTCTATTTTTACAAAATTCCTGTATTCCTTAAAAATCTTCCTCCAGGGTGTGCTGAGATGCTCTCTTCCTGAAAGGAGTTTGATGAGTTTGGATGATTCTGACAAGCACTGCACAGCCTGGCAGCTTCGTGAACACAGACACTGAAGAGATTAGATCAGTAGATGAGTTCAAAGCAAACACAGAGGAAATCCAAAAATAGAGCGACATTTCCACTTCTGCCACATTTGTTGCTGTTAACAAAACTCTTCCTTTCAATTATCAGCCTCTCTTAAATCTAGACAGAAGGTTGTGTGAATCGCCCAGGGGTGCTTTAAAACATAGATGCTTTTTATGCTTACTCAGGACATAGGCTATTCTCATGTAAAAAGGTTTTCCCCCCATTTTATCCTATTTTCAAAAGAAAAGGCACAGAATATCAACATTTTGAAGGCTGGGGTAGCAGCCTGACATTGTGTATGTGTAATATACCTTCAACATACTGGAGTCGAACATAACTGGAGTATGTTGAAGGTATATTAAGTTGGAAGACAGGCTTACAAAACAGTTTAAAAGCCTCAGACGGTGACGTGCTATTAACAACAGTATTTTTGAGGATGAGAAACATACTCTGCTAACATACACGGAGAACCTGCTGGCTAGCTGCTTTCGTATGTACAATCTCATTTAAGAGAAGACAAGACAGGGGCGCCTGGGTGGCTCGGTCGGTTAAGCGTCCGACTTCGGCTCGGGTCATGATCTCGCGGTCTGTGAGTTCGAGTCCCGCATCGGGCTCTGTGCTGACCGCTCGGAGCCTGGAGCCTGTTTCAGATTCTGTGTCTCCCTCTCTCTCTGCCCCTCCCCTGTTCATGCTCTGTCTCTCTCTGTCTCAAGGATAAATAAACGGTAAAAAAAAAAAAAAAAAAAAAAAAGAGAAAACAGAACCACTTGGAAAACAACATGTATTAACACTTCAGATTTGGCATTACTCTCAAACATGCTTGTCTGTTCCCCCTCAGATTCTAATTTTTTGGTAAAACACTGTCTAGAAACTCCTTTTAGATCTGTCCATCGGCCCCTGTCCGTTAGCTACAGAAGGTCCCTTTTATGGATTCCTGAATACCTGACATATAAAGTGAGAAAGCTGCCAAAATTTGAACAGGCCTCCTGTATCATACAGACATACACCTGGCCTCTTCCTAACCTCAAATCCAGTCTTTCGCATCCAAGTTGAAGACACAGGTCTGACTCTAAGTCCTTAAAACAGAATCTGAGAACCAATACATGAAAATGAGTGACTTTTATAGTAAGTAATTTAAGAAGTGTTCACAGATAAATTTTGAGAGGGTCCACAAAGCCCCCGAAACTCAAAGAAAATGTTTCCCCAACAGAGAAAACCCAACAGCCTTCTTTATTGGCTGGCATTTAGGAAACACTGTTCTTGAAGACTGTATTTCTGGACCACTTTTTAGGGTCCTCAAAAGGGCTCCTCTCACTACTTTATAGTTATAACCTCAATCCCCCTTTGATCACTACACTCACTGAAGTTTAAAAACTCTTCAGCTACGGCGGAAAAAAATCTTAACATCTAAGAATAAAGCTTGTTACCTTTGAGAATGCTCAAAAAAAAATGTGTTGCAAGTACAGTTTTAAGCACTTTTTAAAGTGTGGACTAAAGCTCTGAGAGGGAGCGTTCATTAAAACATAAATTCAAGCAGGTTTCATTCAAACACAGTTCAGCCCCCTTACGTCATTCCTGTTGACATCAAGACTGGACTGAAGGGACGCTAAACACCCAGTGGGAGTGGGTGGGGGAACAGATCTCGCCAGCACCCGGGTGTGGCAGGACGGGACATTAGGCAGACCACCCTGGGGAGAGAATCAAACCCCAGGAACAAACTGGAGTAAATATTTTCCTTCTCTGGACAGTGGTTCAGATTTTGTCGTGCAGAGCGCAGCAGAAGGTCAAGGGACAACCAAACTTTGGCCTAAGTCTGCAGATCTTTCTTCACAGGCTCCTTACATGGAACTTTTCTCTAATAACTGCTGGATATTTAAAGAACATTGATTTGAAGGGGGATGCAAACTGCTGGCCTGCGTGGTGACCTTGGCCTTAGGCTGGCCCCATTCGGGGCCAGACAAGCAGCCACCCACAAGGCCTGGGGTAAAGTCAGAGAACAATGAGAGGGAAGAAAAGGGAGGAAGTAGCACTGACTACAGTGTCAGGCACGGTGACTGAGCATTTTACAAACAAAAACTCATACAATCAAAAGGAGGATTAAAGAGAACATACAGACAGAAACTCCATTTTAAGGAACCTATGAATTGGAGGCAGCAAGCAATTTTAGTGAGCAATCAGATGGTTGCTCCTCCCCACCTCCCATTAAAAAAAAAAAAAAAAAACACAACAAAACATCCCTGGTGCTTTCCACCGAACAAATGAAATAAAGAATAAATTCTGCATGATAAACGGTACAAACAAACAATTTTGTTGTTGTTTTTTTTTTAATGGCCAGGGCTGCCTGGGTGGCTCAGTCGATTAAGCATCAACTCTTGATTGTGTCTCAGGTCATAATCTCACCCTTTGTAGGTTCAAGCCTGGTTAGGAGTCTCTCTCCCTCTCTTTCTCTCTGCCCCTCCCTCATTCACACGTGTATGCACTCACTCTCTCTCAACATAAATAAACTTAAAAAAAAAGAGAATAGATTATTTCACTCATCAATGCCACTGTTAGGAATTTATTTTAATTATGCTCACAAAGAGGGCCATACACATATGTATGAGAATGAGGATGTTCACTGAAGTGCTGGTTCCTGCACACTGATCTGTGGCAATTATAAAGTATCACAGGGCACTGAAAGATCACTGCATGCGCAACATCACAATGGAATACTATAGGGAGGTTAAACCATAACGTAGATCTGTATGTGCTAACAGGGCAGGAACTCCTAAGACATGTTACATGGAAAAAGCAAAGTTATTCAATTGAAACATATAAAGACATAAAACATATTCTGAGGTCCAGAATCCTTCTTATTAAGTACAAAAATCTCTTCTTACCTAAACTTACTTTCCTTTTACCGATTTCTCTTTTTCTCCATTTCACCGCAAGATTCCTATTTCCATCCCCAACCCAGCTCGCCCTCTCCTCCTCCCGAGACAGAGGGGGGGGATTCATTGTAAAAGGTGATTTTTTAAGTGTCTCCTGAAAATTTTTTCCTCATTATAATATTATTGTAAGTGCTGGACACTCTAGATACTTATGCAGTCCTCACAACAACCCTGTGAGGTATTTTTTAACTCCATCTCACAGATGAAGAAACCATGGCTCAGAATGGTTAACACACACACACACACACACACACACACACACACACAAGGGGAAGAGGAGGGAGAGAGAGGAAGGCAGTTGGGAGTCTACGTTGGGGCACAGGCAGGCCATGGCTCAACCATGCTAGACCATCCCCCAATTAACTCCAGAGTTATCTTCATTCATCTAATTTCTCTTCATTCATGGGAAAGTCCAAGTGTGAACACAAGCCAAGGAAGAAGGGGTCTGGAGTACGGGTTCAATGCTATGGTATGACACAAATATACTGATCTATGCTGTCATATCCACTGAGGGGGGTGGGGGGGGGGAGCATCTGAAAGACAGGAAGCAGAGGGACAGTCTCTAGGAACAAAGCTCCAGTGCCATACTTCTGAATGCTCAGAAGTAAGATGATGAACCCATGTGACCATGCTGGGCTACATATCTCAAACAGATGGAGTTATTCCTATCTACTTTATTCTATCTTCACTGGGAGAGATAATCCTACAGTTGTACAATCCTCATATTGTAATATATCTCATAATCAGGCAACTTCAATCTATGCAACTATAGAATAGGACCCCTAGTTACCAAGACACTGGCCTACACCTCTGAACTCAAGCCCAAAAGGTGGGTCTTTGTTATTCAGGGCCACATAAAAGATACGCAGACACAATAACACAAACTTGGAAGGCCCAGCAACCACAGTGAAGTTTTATTTAATTTTAATTTTATTTTATTTTCGAGAGAGAGAGAGCATGCACGTGCAAGGGGAGGAGAGGGGGAGAGAGAGAGAGAGATAGAGAAAGAGAGAGATCTCAAGCATGGAGCCCGACATGAGGCTCAATTCTATGATCTTGGGATCATGACCAGAGCTGAAATCCAGTTGGAAGCTCAACCGAGTCACCCAGGCGCCCTGACAGTGAAGTTTTATAAATGTATAACAGCAATTGACTACAAACCACAGTACTAAGATATTCTACATAAGGATCCAAATCAGATGTTCAACAGTCAACACTTCCTAATTAATTTAACCATCAGCTTCATCAGGACTTGAAGTCCTAAAATCAAATCACAAAATAATTTCTAAAATAATCATCTAACCAACCAGGCACAGGCTCTTATAACCTGCAGCATATACTGTACTAGGCATGAAGAGACCACAAAATAAGTGCATGGGGCTTATAATGCAGTTAAGGAAACAAGAGCCACACTCAAAATCCCTTCAGAGAACAACCAAATACAACAGTGAGGGGAAAAAACTACCACCTTCTTATATGAGTGCCACCTCACATGTCTTTATAGAAACATGTTTACAGAAAACACCAGCACTTGCTGGACTTCTGATCTTAAGGAGTCAGTTTTTATGTCACCAACTTCTCTTCCCTTTCTAAAGGAGAGATTCCTTCTTTGAATTTGCCTTCATATTCAGCAAATGAAGAGAACTTTCTAGAGCATTATATGAAATAATTTTTTTTAACGTTTATTTATTTTTAGAGAAAGAGAGCACAAGCTAGGGAGGAGCAGAGACAGAGAAGGGGTGAGAGAATCCCAAGCAAGCTGAATTGTCAGCACAGAGCCCAACGTGAGGCCCGATCTCATGAGCCATGAGTTCATGACCTGAGCTGAAATCAAGAGTTGGGCACTTAACTAACTGAGCCACCCAGGTGCGCCAGCTAAGCTGTATTTTAAGAGAACCTTTATTACTGACTTTGACGCAAGCTGGGCAGAAGTGGGATGAATGAATATAGTGCATCTAAGGTATGGATTACAGGAAAGCTTAGGAAATCAGTGACTGGATAAGCTCAGCATTTGTTCAGAGAGGAAAGGAAACAGGTTTTCTCAGTGCTAGCTGAGAGCAGAATGAATCAGAGCCCACAACTGATTTCCTTAATGGAGCACTGATGTCCTCTGACCCTGACATAGGATCCCCAGCATAGGATCTAGAAGTTCTGCTACTCTTCAGGAAATAGGCAGAAATAGGCCCCCAAATGACTTTAATTCCCCTTTGAACCCAATCTTAGTTCATATTCTTTTGGGAACAAGAGCAACAACCTCTCCCCTGAAATGTAATTAACAAAGGAGGAACACAGTAGAAATGGTAAACTGCATAAATTGCAGACAGTGGTAAAATATGGTTATGTTTTCCTACAACTAAGAATTCAGAACAAGTAAAACATTTCACTTATTTGATCCTCAAAGCATTACCTAACTTGATCCTCAAATCAACCCTGTGAAAAAGGCAGAGCAGGGCTTATTAATTCCATTTAAAAATGAGATATTGCATGTTAACAAATTAGATAACTTAGATAAAGTAGAAAAATTCCTAGAAAGACACAAACTACTTAATCTGACTCAAGAGGAAATAGAAAATCTGAATAGACCTAAAACAAGGAGAGAAACTGAATTGGTAAATTAAAAACTCCTCCCGCCCCCCAAAAACATGGACCAGCCTGGTGAATTCTGCCAAATATTTAAAGAACTAATATCAATTGTTCACAAACTCTTACAAAAAATATAAGAGGAAAATAGTTCCCAACTCATTCTATCAGGCCAATATTACTCTGATAACAAATCCAAAGTTATCACAAGAAAGAAAAAAACTACAGACCAATATCTCCTATTGAAAATAGAAGCAGAGGCCCCTGGGTGGTTCAGTCAGTTGAATGTTCAACTTCAGCTCAGGTCATGATCTCACAGCTCATGGGTTGAAGCCCCACGTCTGGCTTATGCTGATAGCTTGGAGCCTGGAGCCTGCTTCAGATTCTGTGTCTCCCTCTCTCTCTGCCCCTAACCCAATTGCATTCTGTCTCTGTCTCTTTCAAAAATAAATAAACATTAAAAAAAAATTAAAAAAAGAAAACAGAAGTAAAAATCCTCAACCAAATACTATCAAACCGAATCCACCAACACATAAAAAGCCAATTTATGCATCATAACAGTGGGATTTATCCGAGGAATGCAAGGTTGGTTTAACACCTGAAAATCAATTAGTGTATGTCAATAGAATGGAATACAAAACCCACATAATTATCACAGTATATGCAGAAAAAGAATTTGACAAAATCCAACATCCTTTCACGACAAAAAACATCTAACAAACTAGGCACAGAAGGGAACCTCCTCAACTTGATGAAGGACAGCTATGAAAACCTTAATGCTAATGTTATACTTAATGCTAAAAGATTGATGCTTTTACTCTAAAATCAAGAACAACAATATCAGCTTTTGCTACATCTATTCAGAATTGTACTAGAAGTCCTAGCCAGGTCAATTAGGCTAGGAAAAATAAAATAAAAGATACCTAAATTGGAAAGGAAAAAGTAAAAACTATTTCTATTTACAGATGAAACGATCCTGTATATAGAAAGTCCTAGAATATAAAATCAATGTGCAAAAAATTAATTGTATTTCTATACACATGCAATGAAAAATCCAAAAAAGAAATTTAAAAAAATAATTTCATTTACCATTATATCAAAAAGAATAAGATACTTGAAAATAAACTTCACAAAAGAAAGGCAAGATACTCTAAAACTGTTTAAAAAATTAAAAATCTGAATAAATGGAAAGACATCCTATATTCATGGATTGGAAGATTTAATATTGTTAACATGACCACACTCCCCAATTTATCTACAGATTGAACACAACATGTATCAAAATCCCAGCAGGCTTCTTTGCAAAAACTAATAAGCTGATCCTAAAATTCATAAGGACATGCAAAGAACCTAGAATAGCTAAACCAATCAAAAGAACAAAGTTGTAGGACTCCTATGTCCTGATTTCAAAACTCACTACAAAGTTACCATAATCAAGGCAGTGTAGGACAAACATAAGGAAAGGCATATGTATCAATAAAACAAAATTAAAAGTTTAGGGACACCTGGGTGGCTCAGTCGGCTAAATGTCCAGCTTCGGCTCAGGTCATGATCTCATGGTTTGTGAGTTCAACCCCTCATCAGGCTCTGTGCTGACAGTGTGGATGGAGCCTGCTTGGGATTCTCTCTCCCTCTGTGCCTCCCCACTCATGCTTTCTGTCTCTCTCAAAATAAATAAACTTAAAAAAAAAAAAAACAATTAAAAGTTCAGAAATGAACCTTACATCTATGATTAATTGATTTTGACAAGGGTACAAAATTAATTCAATAGAGAAAAGGGCAATCTTTCAACAAATGGTGCTGAGACAACTGCACAGCTACATGCAAAAGACAGAATTTGCACCACTTCCTCACAAACTATACAAAAATTAACTCGAAATGAATCACAGACCTAAATGTAAGAGCTCAAACTATAAAACTCTTAGAAGAAAACCTAGGAGTAAATCTTTGGAACTGTGGGTTGGGCAAAGCCTTCTTAGATACGACATAAGGGACAAAAGAAAAAGTAGAAAACTGAAGTTCATCAAAATTAAAAACTTTTACACATCAAATGATACCATCAAAAAAGTAAAAAGATAACCGCCAGAATGGGAAGAACTATTTACAATCACATCTATAGTAAGGGACTCGTATGTAGAATACATGCTCTTATAACTCAATATGAAAAGATAAATAACCCAGTTAAAAAGTAGACAAAGAATCTGAATAAACATTTTGCTAACGAAGATATACCAACGGCGAACAAGTACATGAAAAGATGCTCGATATCATTAGATATAAGGGAAACGCAAATCAGAACCAGGAGATGCCACTTCACACCTACTAAGATGGCTACAAAGAGATGGATAGCAAGTGCTGGCAAGGAGGTGGAGAAACTGAAACCCTCACATGCTTGGTAAGAATGTAAAATGGTGCAGCCTCTTTGGAAAACACTTTGACAGTTCCTCAAAATGTTAGAAATAGAGTTACCTCATGACCCGGCAATTCTACTACTAGGCATCTACATAAAAACCTATGCACAGGAAGTGTTCATAGCAGCATTAACCATAATAACCCCAAAGTGGAAATAACCCATACGTCTATCAACTGAACAAAATACAGCATATCCATGTAGTGTAGTGCTAATCAACAATAAAACAGGACTGAAGTACAGTTACATGCTACAACATGGATGTAAACAGAGGTAATCACAAAAGACTATAGACTGTGTAGTTCCATTTATATAAAATGTTTACAATAAGCAAATCTACTGAGACACAATTTAGATTCTCAGTTGCCCAGGGGTGGAATGGGAAAGGAATGGGAGGTGACTCCTAATGGGTACGGATTCTTTTGGGGGTGATAAAATGTTCTAAAAATTGGATACAGGCAATAGTTTCACAACTCTGTTAATATACTAAAAATCACTGCATCGCAGACCCTTAAAATAGGTGAACTGTGTGGCATGTGAATTATATCTAATAAAACTTTTTGAAAATATTTTTAAATGTTTATTTATTTTCGGGGGGGGGGGCAGCAGAGAAAGAGGGAGAGAGAGAATTCCAAGCAGGCTCCCTGCTGTCAGCGCAGAGCCTGATGTGGGGTTTGAACTCACAAACTGCGAGACCATGACCTGAGCAGAAAGCAAAACACTTAACCAACCGAGCTACTGAGGTGCCCCTCAATAAAACTGTTAACAAAGAAAAAAAGGACACAGCTTAAAGGCTGAGCAGGAGGAGTTTCCTGCAATTCTTAATAAAATGTTCTAGTACACCACAGACTTACATTTCAGAAAATGCTGTAAATAGCTCTTATGTGTATCACCTGTAGGGACACTGCAGTGAGGTGGTAGGTCTCACTAGCACATCAATTTGGGATTTTAAATTTCTCTTGAGGAAGCCTACAGTGTGCTAGATAAATTCTATTTACAGAAAAAGGTGAAAAAATGACATCACTCCTCTCTCCTACAGCAGATATAGCCAAGCATAGGAACCATCCTAGAGACAGAACAATTGTTAAGCTCAAAATGCTTTTCGCTTTGTTTGTTTTTTTTTTTTTTGGGGGGGGGGGGGAGGAAGGAGCTGTTTCTTTTCAATTCTGATTTTTAACATTTGACTTCTCCCAAGACCTCCCTCATACATTCCCTTGTAAGAACACTGGTAATAGAAGCCGGCAGGCTTCCTCCAGACTGAGTTCTGTGGGGGCCTTACACCTGGTCCCTTTTGTATCACCAAAACTAGAGCGAGCACCCAAACCAGAGGTGATCCTCAACCAGTGCCCACTGCTGGGTGAACGTCTGACACATAAAGGACTTCTTTTTCAAGAGATTATCATTTATAGACAGAAAAAGTACACTGAAGTAGTGGGAAAGCTGTTCAGCTCTACACCAACAGCTGTAAAGGATTAACATTTGTTCATTCCATCCTTTCCCTTTGAAGAGCTGTCCTCTCTTAAATGTATGGCTTGGTCTTGTCTCCCACCCCCTGCTCTACTGTGCTGGAATCAAGGGCTTCAGGAGGGAAGTGTGATTCCGGCACTTGTGCCACCCCTTCCTGCTAAAGTGGTCTGACCCGAGGAGACTGTTAATAAGGTACAGATTAGCATTTAGGCAAGTGTCCAAAATTCGAGGGGTTTTTTTTTTTTTTTTTTCAGTTTCATGTCTCTGAATTCCCAGTCCCTCTGATTACCCCAAAGTTGAAATATACTTTATATATGTACATTCTAGGCCATTTAGTCAAGGACACAGGCCTTAAAATGCAGTAGAAGTGGACACGATGTGGTACCCAGGGGCAGGATAACAGCACACGCAGGTCTCTTCCAGGAATGCTGGGTAGAACCTCAGGGTATAGGCTGCAGAGCTCACGTTCCCTCACGACCAGTGGGGCCCCAAGGTCATCCAGAGCATGAGAGTAAGGAGAGGATTCCAAGTGGGTGAGTCAAGGCAGGAAAATGCAGAACATCCTCTTAGGTAGACAGAATTTTAAGATATCACTACTTAAAGCAGAAAAACATCAACATCCAACACCACCCCTCACGTACCCACCCCTGACCAAACCTAGACAACAACAAACAAACTGACCAGACCTCCTCCTCCGGGCCCTACACAAGAAAAACAAAACAAAAACAAAAACAAAAAAACACCAAAAAAAAACACTATTCAGGAGCTGGTAGGGGCGGGGGCAAGTTTAATTGCTTTTTGTAAGAGGACGCCAGATGCCGTGTTCTCCAGAGATAAGCTTCTAACTCCTGACAGAGGCTCATCCTAAAATATAAGACTCCACAGGTAAAGAGTAATCTGGAAAGCCACTGGACAGGCTTTAAAAGCTTGAACTAAGGGTGAAGAAAATATTTCAAATCTCCAAACCAGCATGTTATGCTATTTTATTTAAAAAGGAGACCCAAACCCTATCCTCTGAAGGCCAACATCACAATACAGTTAGATAGAGGGGCCCACTAATCAAGACTGTCTGCCCACCAGGCAGCCAAACCTTGTCCACAGAAACCCATCCAGCAACGAGTAAGTCTTCTCACTGATGAGATGTCCTGGAGTTTGGGAACCATCTGGATTTGTTTGAGGATACATTTCAAATACATTAGAAATCCTCCACCATAGACAGAAACTGTAGAAGGCTCTCCCTGTAGGACTTTTCCTCCATCCCCAACAACTGCAGCAGGAGGAGCAGAGAGAAAGGGCACGTGCTAACAGATGGGACTCCTCTGCAGAGATGTGAAATTGTGTAACTTCACTCCATTGCTGCCAAACAACCATAATGTGCATCTCTTCAGAAATAATTACTGGAGAATTCGAAATACCAACTGCCTCTCTCACAAAGTAGCAACCGCCCACACAGGAGCTGGGGGCTGATGCAGGATAAAGGAAAAGAGAGAGGAGCCTCCAGCCAAAGCAACAGCAACCGATTCACCAGGCACATGAGACACTTCCACAATAGGAGAAGGACCCTGGTTGAAGACCTTATTTCTCCTGTCGCTTCTGCTCCTGTACTCTAAGAAAAGGAGCCAAAGGGAGGGGTGGATAAAGCAGTGAAGAGGCCCCAGAGAAAGAAAGTAATAAAAAAGGCTGAAGACTTTGAAATTATACCCTTTGGTATAAGTTTTTTTTAAAAAGTAGAAAATGGTCTTGTGCTAGTCAGCCTCCAAGATGGCACCCAATGAGGGAGCCATTTATCAGGTGAAATGAATCCCACCTCCCAGCATTCATGTCCCTGGACTGACCCGTTTAACCGAAAAGATATTATGGAAATAACAACGTGACTTCTGAAGCTAAATCACAAAACACATTACAATTCCCATCTTGTTCTTGGATCACTCACTCTGGTCACTCAACTGCCATGCTGGAAGAACACTCAAGCCACCCAATAGAGAGAGAGGTTCATCCACATAGTAAAGAACTGAGGCCTCCCACAAACAGCCAGCACTTGCCAGGCAGTAGTGAATTACTTGAGGAGAAGGTCCTCCAGCCCCAGTCAAGCTTTCAGATGACTACAGTCCCAACCAACACTGTGACTGCATTCTCACAAGTAACCCTAAGCCAGATCACCCTGCTAAAATGCTTCCAAATTCTAGGCCTATGAAAGCTATGTGAAATAATGTTTATTGTTCTAAGCTGCTAATAACTTTTGGAGTAATTTGTTATGCAGCAATAGATAACTAATACAGGCCTCTTAGAAACTCTTCTTTCTAACCCAAAATAGGTACAGAGTCCCAGGAGGCTGCATACATCTCTAGGTACCTACCTCTCCTCCCCGACACGACTCACATGTGGAGAGAGAAAGCAAAAGTTACTACTCAATATGTCCCTTCCCTCTTTATTTCTCACTGATAAGCTGAAGCTAAGCATTAAGGAAGCAAAATGTTTTCAATAAAGTTGAATACCCAGTAATGCTTTTTTTCTTTCCTGCTTCTGGCTCTATATCTAAATTGTGCTGCAAACTTCTAACATTCAAAATTCCTGAACTACACTTTATTCTTCATATATGTGCAAAGTTAATAAATATGGAATATATATCCCCTACTGAACTTTTTCTTAAAATCACTGTCACTTAACAGGATACCTTAAAGGATGCTTTCCCCCATCACACACTCTGTCCTGGAAACATTTTAAGAACCTTCAGTTCCTCTGAAAAGTTTTCAATCAGTGAAGAGAATCACAGAAAATCACAGATTCCCTGGGGGAGAGAAGCTGTATGATATGTTCCAAGAAGCTCTGGATGTGCAATCTTAAAAGCTAAATTTAAGACCCCACTCTACCACTAGCAGTAAAGACTCTGGCCCCAATCTGTGGAATGGAGATTATATGTGTCCCATCTCACAGCATTACTGTTCTAAAATCAAGTAAGATGCTGAAAAGAAGGGGGGAAAAAAGCCTACTTGCTCCCATCAAATTCAATAAACTCAGCTGAGGGGCACCAGAGTGGTTCAGTCGGGTAAGTGTCTGAATCTTGGTTTCAGATCAGGTCACAATTTCACGGTTCATGGGTTCGAGTTCCACGTTGGGCTCTGTGCTGGCAAAGCATAGCCTGCTTGGGATTCTCCCTCTCTCTGCCCCTCCCCCACTCTCACTCACTGTCTCTAATAAATAAATAAAATAAATAAATAAACAAACAAACAGACAAACTCAGCTGAAACAAAGACAATGGTCTGCTAGGTGGCAGTCTTCTAGTGGGAAAGCTGGAGATGAGTAATTTGTTGTTATATTTCCAGCAAGGACATGGGAAAGAGGGCACCTGGACTGGCTAGGAATATATCTGTATCTGTCAAACAGAACTGTCAAATTACACTTTTTCCTTTATGAAATAATGAAATATCCATTCAGCCATTATCATTCTAACTCCTGGAGATACAATCATGTTTGTGGAGACTCATGAAATCAGGTTCATGTACAAGCAAAGGAGAGAGTGAGATCTTGAACTTAGAAACAGCAATCCCTTTCTAGGCCCAATGCTAACAGTTTTCAGGCAATTCAGCAACCCTCATTTATCACAGCCCCACCAAGCTGTTTTGTTTTGGATAGATAAACCAGTAGCTTTTACATCACTAACCTGAGTTAGGAGATAGTGACAAAATGGCTTATGCTGCCAGGACTTCCTATGAACATTGCTACTGCTCACTTGAAAAAGATACTATGAGTACTCTTTAACCTAAATGTTTAAACGGCTTTAGACCACATACATTTTTTTAAGTGGAGCATTAAATGGCAGCAACATAATTTTGGAAGGGTTGCCCCTCCCACACACACATGCACCACCAGAAACTATCACAGTAAGCTATATCACTTGATTTGCTGCTCAGGTAAGCCCCAAACTGGCAAGTACGAGTCTAAAGTGAGTTTAACCATTATAACATTTACTGCTTTACAGTTATTAAAATGTTTACTTCCTTTTTTTAATGTTTGTTTATTTTGAGAGAGAGAGAAAGAATGAGCAGGGGACGGGCAGACAGAGAGAGAGAGAGAGACAGAATCCCAATCAAGCTTTGTACCATCAGCGCAGAGCCCAATGTGGAGCTCGAACTCATCAATTGCGAGATCATGACTTGAGCCAAAATCAAGAGTCGGATGTTTAACCGACTGAGCCACCCAGATGCCCCTAAAATGTTTACTTTCAGCAGGGAGGCTTTACCCCTGCTCCTAAGTTTTGTATTCAAATATTGTGGTTCTGCACTTCCTGAGAAGTCTGCTGGAAAAACTATACTTTTTCCCCCGAGAAGACTTTCTTTTTTGGGTGGAACACCACATAGAAGCTCTCTGTGTGGCTCATTTACACTGCTATAAATTAACCAACAAAGAAACATGGCTCTGATCCCATTTACTAACTCGTAGGAATCTCCCAAGTTGAGAGCTAAAAATGTTATCTGGGAAAAAAAAAAAAAAAAAAACACCACAGAATTGTGTCATGCTGCTGAGGTTTCCAAGCCTTAAAGACCTTATAATAATAGAATATACAAATTTAAACTATGAAAGAACTAATTACATCAAAAATTAAAAAATAAAAGTAAAAGTATTGGTTTGGGATATTGTCAAAGGAGCCACATGGGTTAAACTTTTGGGCTAGGTAACATTAAGGGTCCTTATTAGTCCCATCATTAATAGGAAATTCTAATAAAGCAATCCTTGTGGTAGGGGCAGGGAGAGGATGTTAAACTAAATCCTTAGGAGAACCATACTCATGAATTTTACAGGAACACTTCAATAAATACCTAATGAAAAATGTCTGTATAGTATTTTCTTTTTTTTTTTTTTAATTTATTTATTTTGAGAGACAGTGCGCACACATGAGCAGGGGAAGGGCAGAGCGAGAATCCCAAGCAGGCTCTGCACAGCTAACACACAGCACAATATGGGGCTCAAACTCACGAACTGTTGAGATCATGACCTGAGCCCAAGTCAAGAGCTAGACACTTAACCCACTGAGCCACCCGGGTGCCCCTGCATACTTTCTTGTACATGTAACCCAAAGCCTTAGAATTGAAAACCTAAGTCTTACATTTTAACAAGATCTGCATTCTAGGTCTTATATATGCACAGTCTAAACAATCCAATAAATATACCATTTCAACCATATAGCATATACCAACAATATACCATAACAACTGTCAAATAAATTCTAAAACACCCAATTAAAACTATTAAATTAAATTAAAACTATTAAAAAACACTTAATGGGCAAAACTCAAAAGTTATATATTTGTATTTATATTATTAAATGATTCCCAAGTTCTCTTCATTCTTCTCTAATTTCCATTTTTCATAACTCCTTGGATCTCACAGTCAATTAAAAAGCAAGTACACTGACAGACCAATGACATTTGTGTTTTGTAAGGGAGACAAACAGCCAGCCCAAATCAGCCTTTCCCTAGAGTCTTACCTAAGCATACAGGCCTGCACTAATGGCACCAGGTGCCACAGTTCATGTTAATTAATCACGTATATAGCCTTGCTGCTTTCTTGAAAGTTAGCCCAAATTACTTAAGCTTTATATTTTTATCAAAATTGTCCTAGGTGTGGATCTAGGTCAGCAAACTTTTCTGTAAAGAGCCAAACAGTAAACATTTTAGGCTTTTGCCAGCTACACAGTCTCTGTTCCAAGTAATCAACCTTGTTGTTTTAGTGTGAAAGCAGCCACAGACAGCACCTAAGCGAACAAGTGTGGCTGCATTCCCACAAAACTTTACTTACGGGTCCTAATATTTGAATTTCATATAATTTTTACACGTCACAATTTTTTTCAAGCACTTAAAAATGTAAAAACAATTCTTAGTTCCCAGACAAAACAATAATCGGTCAGAGCAAGAGACAGGGCCACATTTGGTCTGTGAGCCACAGTCTGCTGATTCCTGATTGAGACTACCAAAACTGTGTCAATAAACAACTCTGCATTCCCCACCAGGCCTCCAGCAGTAAACATCTGTGGACTGATCCTGTTTATCTCTTTCCTTCTATTCTGGAGGACTACAGTGAGTCTTTGAAAAGGCACCTAATTAACATATCAAACAGGGTAGATTTAACTAGCTGTTCCAAGGGCACACACAAGAGCTTCAGCATGAATTAAGATTTTCTTTCTCAAAGAAAGGTATATATATATACATATATGTATATGTATATACATATAAAGATATATGTGTGGCAGGGAGACTTCTAGTAGCTTCTAGTAGCACAGGACATCCACTCACTGCAGCTTTTATAGTCTAAGACAATGGACAAAACCATAGTCCATAAGCACACATACACAAAAAAGTGGGGAGGGGATGAACTTGAGATTGTACCTCTTTCAGAAGTCCTCTGTACGTGCCATCTCCTCACTGATACATCCCCCAGCAAAAAGAAAGAACAGTTAACAGCAGCAGCTTAAACACTCTTTGTTGGGGGAGGCAGACAGATAGCAAACACAGAACTATCAGCCCCAGTATTACAGCCACCACTCTGGTATTTTCAAGGAACCTCTTTGGCTCAACTTTTATTTTACCAGTTAGTCCGAAGCCAGCTTCTGTCTGTGGCTTAAAAAAATCCCCACAACCTCATCCATTGTTTCATTCCTAGAATGGCATACAATTCTGTCTTAAGGAGTGTTAAGACAGAGTTCAGATACTGTAAGTCCCCAAAAACTTCCAATAAAAAGAAAATTAACTTCAAATAGGTGTAGATGTTTCCCTGCGTTCAAAGAATCATATGGAAGTTGGGGTGGGATACAGCCCATACATTGGGGGACCATAATATACCAGGAAGCCAGTATCTTTTATGTATGTTAACTCTAACCCCTAACTCATAAATAATCCCCCAAAATGATACAGTCTTATATAATTTCTACCTGCTATCCCACTATGTCTTGGAACCAAAGATATATGAAAGACTAACTTTATCAGGAGCCAAATAATCAACAATTTGGGAGAAAGAGGACCATCCAAGCTCAGAAGTTAAGACTTCAACGAGAAATGTGTCTCCAGGAATTTTGGTCCACTGATATCTTCCCTGGTCAGACCTGTGTTTGGTTGTATTTTTATATTTACTTTGTATGTATAACAAGGCCATCAACAAGACTCTGGGCTAACTCTACACGTTGGGCAGAAGGAGCTCTCAAAGGCAGAATACTACCAGGCTGATATACAATCATCCTATTATTTAAAAGCTCCAGGGGCACCTGGGTGGTTCAGTCAGTTAGGCATCCAACTTTGGCTCGGGTCATGATCTTACATTTTGTGTGTTCAAGCCCCACATCAGGTTCTCTGCTGTCAGCATGGAGTCTGCTTTAGATCTTCTGTCCCCCTCTCTCTCTGCCCCTCCCCCATTTGCCCTTTCTCTTTCTCTCTCTCTAAAATAAACATTAAAAATAAAACAAAACCCCAAATTGAAAGATTTCTTTTTTTTTTTTAAAACGTTTTATTTATTTTTTTTATTTTTGAGACAGAGACAGAGCATGAACGGGGGAGGGTCAGAGAGAGAGGGAGACACAGAATCGGAAGCAGGCTCCAGGCTCCGAGCCATCAGCCCAGAGCCCGACGCGGGGCTCGAACTCACGGACCGTGAGATCGTGACCTGGGCTGAAGTCGGACACTTAACCGACTGAGCCACCCAGGCGCCCCCCAAATTGAAAGATTTCTTAATATGTGGTGGTAGTCTCCTAGATTGTACACCCTACCCCATTACCCCATCAAATACATGGTCTCCAATCATGATCTACTCCACACAGCTTTCCTGGTCCATGACTCTCTAAAAAGAAATCTTTCAAAAGAAGAGAGAAAAAGAGTGTGAGCTAGAAGTTACCAAAACATGTAAAAAAAGAGTCAGTGGCACAGAAAGGACCAAACAATAGGTTCTCTATGGCTCTGGGGGTCTGAGCCATAGGAGCCTCTATGCAATTAGCAAAGAATATGTCAACATGAATCAGACTAGGAGCTGACAGAATGGTGAGGAAGGGAGCTGCCCAAGCTGAGGGACATTCAAAGAGACTTTCAAATCGCTACTTATGGGTCTTGTGAGCATTACTTAAATTTGATGGGAAAACTTCAAAATAGTTCTTTCCAGCTTTCAAATCTCTCTTCTGATCTGCCAATCTTGACAGAAGAAAAAGGAAGCTTTGAAGAACAAGTGCATCTTCCGTGTGCAAAGCTAAGCGCCACATGTGAGCTCTCCAATGTATAAACCTGCCTGTTCCCATGCGGTCTCTGCCTAAAACAATGGTGAAAAGCAACCCAGGGTGGAAAAAAAAGCAGGGAGGGAGGCTACCCAGGATGTGTTGAGAGTATGGCTGAATTCTCAGCAGGGGAAACGCATTAGACAACTCCCAAGTCAAAGCAAAATCAAACCACAAAAGTAATAATAATTATTATTATCAGTGAACCAATAATTCCAGCTCCATCATGAAGTCTTTCACAGAGAACCTGACTTCCCAAGCAACCTGTAAGGAAGTTATGAAGCAATAAAATACAGTAACCGTTAGGAGAAAAAAGTCATAATCAAGTCAAAAACTAGTTAACAGGATAACCTGGCTCTATTGAAGGATGACACTGGCAGACACTGGAAAAGAGAAAACATGGAAGAACAACATCCATGCTAGAGTCCCTTCTCCAGACAACAGTTAAGTAGCCTTTTTTTTTTTTTAATGTTTATTTGTTTATTTTGAGATAGAGAGCACAAGTGGGGGGAGGGCAGACACACAGAGAGCATCCGAACCAGGCTCCCAGTTCCGAACTTTCAGTGCAGAACCCATCACGGGCTTCAATCTCACAAACTGTGAGATCATGACCTGAGCTGAAATCAACAGTCGGATGATTAACCAACTGAGCCACCTAGGCGCCTCATGTCTTTTTAAAAGGATGTCAAAACATGATCTCTCTGCTCAAAGCACTCTGTTATGGGTTAAATTGCATCCCTCAAAAAGATATGTTGAAGCCCTAACTCTCCATACCTGTGAATGTGACCTTATTTGGAAATAGTACCTTTGCAGATGTAATCAAGTTAAGATGTGGTCATACTGGATTAGGAGGGTCCCTATATCTAATCACCGGTGTCCTTAAAGGAATGTCATGTGAAGGCACAGAGATACACAGGAAGAAGATGGCCTTGTAATGAAGGAGACAGAGACTGGAGTTATCCTGCCACAAGCCAAGGAACACCGTGAAGTATCAGCCACCACCAGAAGCTAGAGGAGACAAGAAAGGATTTTTCCCTAGAACCTTAGGAAGGAACATGGCTCTGTGGCTCTGCTGATACCTCGATTTCGGACTTCTAGCCTCCAAATCTGTGAGAGAATATATTTCTGTTGTTTTAACCCACCCAGTTTGTGGGTTTCTACTTTGTCAAGGCAGCCCTGGGGAGATAACACACCCTCCAATGGCTTCCTATCTTACTCAGAAAGAAAATCCAAGCATCATTACAAAGTGTTCCAGACTTTCCTTTATCTAACTTCAGCTCCTACTGTTCCCTTCCTAGTCACCACTCCATCCACACTGGCTTCTTCATTGGTCCTCAAAACCCTCCCACCATGGGGCCTCACCCCATCTCAGGCTGGTCCTGTTTCAGGCCTTTGCAGATGCCATTCCCTTTGCTGGAAAGGTCCTCTCCCCAAGAATCTGCAAGGCTGTTCCCTCAATCTTCTTTCAGGGCTCTGCTCAAGTTCCCTTATTGGCAAGGCTCGGCCTAATTATCCTTTGGCATCTCTTATCCCTACCCCATGCACCCTATGCCTCCTTCCCCTGCTTTATGTTTTTCCATAATACTTAAGACAAGCTGACATGTGTATCTTACTTAACCTTTAAAAGATCCATTTCCCTCCATAACGTTAGCTCAGTGAGAGCAAGACTTTTTCACTGCTGAATCACAGCACACTCTATTGAACAGATAAACAGATTCTATCAGGACAAGTGAAATTTTACTCAAAACTGGCTGTGTGACAAAAAAGGTTTCTACTAATTAAATGGATCAGAAGCTTTTGTAGTTGAAGGGCAGGCTCAAGGTTGAGCTCTGAGGGGCTAGGAGACCATCTCTGTGCCAGGTTTCCTTAGGTAGACTGAGAGGCTCACCATTCCTATATAGATGAAGGAGAAGTGAACAATTTTGAAACAGCTTAAGATTCCTTCTTATCTAAAAAGGTCCACTCTTACATATAATTTTTGTCTCCAGCCACACACACCCCTGAAGAAAGTGACTTAGCCTGAGAAATATCTGAAGCCAAATCTAAACATACCTTCACCTCTGCATTACTACACACATTTTTGGTATTTAGGGGCTTAGGGGGAAGGGCCCAGCAGGAATGTTTGATAATGACAATCTCAAACTGCAAATGTACAAACCACTTGGGAAGAAAACCATATTCCTAAAACAAACAAAAATATTTCAAATAAGCCAGGAGCCTTAAAACAGCTCTTTCTTAGTAAGTACTCGATCAAAACCTTTTTAAATGGTCCTAAGTTAACACTCTTCCTTCCCTCATTTACATTCTCAAAACTTTAAAACAAAAGAGGCAGAAAATGAAAATCTTCCTTTACCTTGGGTTTTGGCCCCCGGTGCTGCCAATCCTAATGATGAATCACAGGATTCCTTGAGAGGTGATCTGATTGGTGTTTCAGCTTCAGGGGTCTCAAAATTACCTTCTGAATCCGAGCTGCCAAGGGGGAAAAATGAGGAATTACCACTTTCAACGGTATTTCCGACACCCTTTACAACCTACATATCCGAAAAGGCTAAAGTCCAGCATTTTTGCCTAACTTTACAACCCACTAGTCCTCAGCAAGGACTGGCCTGTGGGAGCTGCTGCGGGTTTTCTCGCAGGGCCCTCCTCCGCCTTCTGTCTGGCATCCTGTCTCCCTGAATATCTCCTCCATCCTCCGGAGCTTTTCTCATCACCATTTATTTCTGAGGTCATCCTTTCTTCTGACATCCCCCCAAAAGCGCTTTCCAACAGACTCCTTTTCTAACAAGAATCCTTTCTCATAGGTTTAAAAATTAAGACTGCCCTCTCCCCCTAAAATTAAGCCAGCTCTCGCCATGATGCCTTTTTCTTTGGCAGGCCTCTACCTGTTTGGAACTCACTCGGCCTGAGGCCGAGAATGCTGTCACCTGCCTTCCTCAATCACTCGGTGGCAGCTCAGCAAAGACCACCATTTCTCACCAGCTGCCAGGGGCCTGTCATCACGCGACCTTCTTTACCAAGGCTGCATTTTCGGGCCACAAGGGGACACCAGGAGGGCCTGGGAGCGACTTCTTCTCCACAGGGAGGGCCCCAAGTTCTACCGGTGTGATCAATGACACTCTTGTGTGTAGGGGCGGGGGCTGGGGGATCGAAGCTTAGAGAAAGTGACTGAAGCAGACCGGGATGCGGGAAGACTGCAGATTCCGGGTTAGGTTCTGAAAGCTCATACGGAAACGGAGGAAAGGTAATACCGGACAAAACATCCTGAACTTTCGAATGCACAGCGGGGACCCGGTTACGGGCAGGGACGCAGCATTGCCATGATAATGGTTACGCGGGTGAGCGACCACACACAACGCACACAGAATGAGCCGCAGATGGATGGATGGCAGCACGTCTGCATCTCGGCAGGGATGCGTGTACTTGCCTGAAACTCAAGGATTTGGTCTCGGCTTGCGAGTCCTCCTCCTCGGGATCGCCCTCGGGCCCTCCGGCCTCGTCCTCTCCGGCGCCCCCGCCGCGCACCGCGGACCAGGTCCATTTCGCCCACTGCACTGGGGACAGGATCTGCCAAGGGCTGAACGCCATGAGCGCGGCTCCTCCGACTCCAGCTCCTACGAGTAGGGGAAGGGGGAGAGCCTTTTTTCCCTTTCAAAATGGAGGGAACGGGTGACAGGCGCCTGTAAGCGTTTCCAGCGGAGGCGCGGATGTGGTTAAACGAGCGCCGTCGGGGGCCCGGGTGGAGCGCTTCCTCTCGGCCGGCAGTCAGCGCCGCTTCCTACTCGTCCTCCTTCCCCAACGGTGCGGTCGCGGCCACCCCCGCGCCGGGCGACTCCCGCCGGGAAGATGCCTCTCCTGGGGCCTCCTCAGGGCCCCGGCCCGCGGCGCCGGGTGGCTCGGGTCTCGGGGTCTCGGGCTCCCGCCTCCCGGCCGGCGGGGCGCGCATCAGCTGCCGCGGGAGCCGCGCCCCAGGAGCCGCCCCCTTGGACCGTACTATTCGCGCGCGCGGGCGGGGGCGAAGGCGGCGCCGGGGCTTTGAAGTCCGCGGCGCGCCCGCCCGATCCCCCCGCCGCGGCGCCGTGCTGGTAGCGCCCGGACTGCGGGCAGGGGGCTGCCCGCTGCGACTCCGGCGGGCAGAACACCCAGGCGCCCCCAACAGTTAAGCGAGCGGCGGGAGCTGGGAAGATCCATTTCCTGGGTCCGTGCACGCTGGGCTTTTCCTCTTTCCCTTATTTTTTCATCTTGCTACTGTGACTTAATGGCGTTGTGACATTAGATCGCATAGAAGTGAAGCCCCTAATTAAAAAAAAAAAACTTTGAGGCCGCAGTTGCCTGTTCTTTTTACCCCTCCCTGACATTGACAGCGTGGAAGATTTCGGCCTATTCACCTCCGACTCTACCACTCCCAGGATTTGGAAATTCCTCAGCAATGCTACAAGAGGAGCCAAGGACTGGAATTGTAGATGCTTTGTCCCTCCCCAAACCGCACTCCTGGACGCTCTGGGGCCAGGTCTTTGTAAAGGGTGCTAAATTACCCCTGTGAAATTATAGCCTGATCGGCTTCCCATTCTCCTTTTTGAGGCTTTCTCTTCATAACTTCGTCTAAATCTTTGATTTCTGACTTCGTTTACTGCTTCAGAAGTATGCCAACAGGTCTGGTGAAGGCAGCCTTCAAAATAAAAACCCTCTTTAGGTTTGAAAGCAGAAGGAAATAGAAGAGCTCTCCTCGGATTTTCTTCATTTTCCGTTTAGGGATTGCTCGCCTCAGAATCTCCAATGCACCAAGGAAGCTGGCAGACACAAACCACAAACACCAGGTTTCATGATCTCCTTGCCTGGATAAGGCATTTCTTGTACTATTGTAATTTCCCAGAGTCGCCGTGAATCTGTGAGGTGGTTGCAGGTTCTCAGAGAGAGAGCAGCTTCAGAATTTAGGAACAAAGTCATGCTGAAACTGCAAGAGACAGTCTCCCCTAAAAGGGGAGTCATGCTGAGGAGTCATGACTGTCTTACACATTTGATAACAAAAACAAAAGCAAATGTACGGTAAGATAAGGCAGGGTAGTTATCTTACCATAAGATAACTTAGTCTTACCATAACAGAAAGGCAGAGGTTTGCCTGAAGTCTAGATAAAAGGATTATTAGGGTGTCAGGATGCTTTAGAATTCATCCAGCTCCTTTCCAGAGAGAAACACAACTGTCAAGATTGTTCTGGAGACTACAAGGATGGGAAGTAAGCAGGAGTCTTTTTTTTTTTTTTTAAGTCATGAAATATACCCCAACATTATCCAGTTCTTTGTATTTTTAGGTTTACGGCTCACCATATAAACCTTCAGGTTATAAACTCCCCCAGGTTCCTGGATTTGACCCGTGTTTTGTTGCCTGGAAATAATATTACCAACCCCCCCTCCCCCTTGTAAATTAGTAACTGGCACCTATGTCTTCTTACATCCTGTTCATTTTTTCTCCTGGGTAGTTCTCAAATCTTCATTCCTCTGCATCCCCACTGTCACTGACATACTTCCCAAACTGTCTGTTTCTTACAGCTCCACTGCAAATGTCTTCCAACTAGTTCTACCTCAGGGTTTTCCCACCTGAGGGCATCCCACCTGGTTGATAGGTGACTTGTGCTATAGTCTTGCTGTTCCTGTTCCTCATTACTCCCAGCCCTTTGTATTCCTAAGCCATAATCAGTAGAGAATTGGTTCTGAACTTTCAGTATGTCCCAGAATCATCTGGGGGTGCTTCTTTAAAAATACTAACTCAAATCACCACCAGGGCCTGGAAATCTGAATTTTTACCAAGTATCTTGCAGAATTTTTTTTCACAGGATAAATTTGGGAAACAATGATGAGCTTGGACTAATTGCTGCTGCTGGAACTATTTCTCTTTTTCCTGTAGAGTTCTGCACATTCCCACCCCCTTACCCCCACCTCGAGCTCCCAGACCTTGACTTCCCAAACTTCCTTCAATACCCAACTCAAGGGTTTAGTCTGAGAAAGCAGGCTGATTTCTCCTGTTTCTACCATCTCTATACCCCATCCTCTCAAAGAAACTTTTACTGTGGCCCTTAGATGGTTTCGAAAGGGGACACTATTAATAGTTACACCAGACAGCAAGCACAAACCAGGATGTCCCCAGGATGTAAGGTCACCCTACACTTAGCATATGATATATAATGTATTTGTTTGCCTATCTGTCCCACTTCTAGACCATAAGCTTCTAAATGGCAGGGACCACATCATATTTGTGATTTATTTTTGTTTCTCCAGAGATTAGGACAGGGCCATACACTCAATAGGTGTTCAGTAAATAAACAGAAAAGGGATATTGTAGTTTATAGATAGATCTTATGAGTTTGAGTAGGATGACATAAATTCCAAAAGCCTGACTCCTCCTGGGGAAATCAAGTTTTGGAACCAGCACAGAATGGAACTTGGAGCAAGTAATGACCCCAGTAAGATAAAGCCCAACCTATACAGCCATTTCTTGAAATTGGAGAAGCAAATGCCTAGTTTTCTGAACATCACTCTACTGCAAGCTCCTAGACTTGATGTGAACAGCGATAAAGGAAGTAATTACTCAATAACTTGAACTTATTTTATCGTCTAGAAGTTCAAGTAATGAGGCTAACTGACATATCAATTTTCCTGTAATTCTGGGAAAGAATGGGCAATGTTTGAAAACAGATATCCCAACCAAGGTAAGCCACTTTGCTGCTATCCTCAGCTTCAGAGAGCAGAATGTCTGCAAATACATGACCAAGTAACCTAATGCAACGGATTTGTCTTGGAAACAACCGAAACCACAGAAAGAAACCCATCTGTTCCTTCCTCTCTTCTTGCCCTTCACTGAAGCTTTAGATCAATAGGCCATGAAAATCTAAAATGTAACTTCCTTGAAACACTCCACAATTGTGGTGTGGCCAAGCCAGGCACATCCCTTGCCTGTAATGGATGCTCCAGAGGGATCTGCAAGATGGGTCTCTTCGTTTAAAAAAATAATAAAATGTACGGGTTAGCAAACTCAAACAAGCAAACAACTCATCATTTCATAGCATTTCACAGCAGAGCTATTCTGGGAAAGCCTGGCATGGGGCAGGAGGTGGGGACAGATGTAGTTGGGGCCTAAAGGAATTGGTATGGATCCTGTATACCTCATAAAGAGTTGATCTCAACTCAAGTACTCAAGTTGAACTTGATCCTGTAGCAGGGGACGGGGTGGAGAGGTGTCAAACACCAGAACCTCCCTAGGTAACATAAGGGAGTGACAAGGCCAGAGTGGCAGCTGTGTCATCTGGAGAACACTGCTGTGGCTAAGGGGCAGCGCTACCAAGTTCCTGGTGCCCAGCATTGCCATCTACCAGTCTTTCGAGAAAAACCCAAACCATGGGTTTTATAACCCATCTTCCGATCTTTAATGTTCTTACTAATTTAAATCATTTTGAACCTTGTGAAGGCCAACATGGTGCTGGACAAAAACAAAGCCATCTGTGTGTCCGGGTAGCCCCCGAGCCTGGATGAGCAGAGGGGAGTCATCAGGCTTTGAGCAAGTAAATAACATTTCCATTTAGATCATTTAGATCATTCTGGTAACAACCTGGGGGATGGAAGGGAAGTAGTGAAGACTGGGACCCAATTTCCCTGCCCTAAACTACCTAGAGAAAGTGGACAGCCTCTCCCCTAGAGGGTAAAGAAGCAGAACTGAAATTCACATCCTTAGCTGTCACTGCACTTGTTCAGGAAGCATCAGAGTTGTAAGCAGCTCAAGCATGATGTGAACACTTTGACAGTGGAAGGACCAGAAAACCACTGCTAAGGAAACCAAGTTTGTGCCAGCCAGTGAAATGAAAAAGCATCGGTTATGAAATGATGTGGAGGGAGTGGAGGAGGCAAGGCAGGAGGACCAGGATGGCACAAGGGAATTAGGGATGAAGTAGGCAGAGAGAAAACCAAAAGGTCAGGCAGGCAGACAAACCCGTCAACATATCTGTATTTTCTCACAATTTAGGAATCTGGTGAGTGAGAGACACATCCCATGCAACTAAGATTAGATGCCAGATTGATGATGTAACCAAAGTGGCTGGGCAGCTCTGAAGCACTTAGAAAAAGCACCGGCCTGGGTGAAACTGAAATGGCAAATAGCAGCTAGGCTGACATACCTCAGTGGAACCTCCATAGACTGTCTCCCACTCCCCAGCCCTGCTTTTTGAGAGCTGTTTGCTGGATGAGGTTCCAAGACGTGGCAGGGAATCCCCCTGCACGTGGTTGCCCCACCAGCCTGATCACTGAATGTTCTCACCTCACTCACCAAGCTAAACATCCTCAGGAGGTCTCTAAGATGTAATGGTTTAACAGTACCCTAGATCAATCTGATCCCTGTAATCCTTCTCTCCAGTAGCAGGGCAGGTTTTCTTATTCTCAGTTTGCAGATGACGTAACTGAAGCAGAAAAGGCAACCACCTGCCTGAAGTCATACAGCTAATTGGTGCCAGAAGTGAATCTAGAACACCAGTCTCCTGTCAGTACTCTTGGCGCTGTATCAGACTGGAAGAAAGCAGAATGTCTTCGCAGCCACGAGGTAGCTTGCCATTCCGTAATCTAGACACTCCTCTCAATATTCTTCGGCTGCAGTCCCTGCTTCCTGCTTACCCGGCATGAAAGCCACAACTAAGAATACCTCACTCTGCCGCAGAGAAGTGCCACTGCCAGCAGGAGGCCTGCTTTCCTGACCCACCTCGGTCTAACCAGGCAACAACATGCTGATGTCTGCACGAGGCAACATCACATGAAGCGGATAAGGGCATCTGACATATTCAAATACGTTAATGTTACAGTCTCAACCCTGCAAGATGAGATGTTCTTACCTAGAGGCTATAATCACCTGGAGGTAATCCAATCTTCACTCCACTACCCAAATACTCCCAAATCAGAATTCATACTACATATTTACACTGCACATTATATCATAAAGACATCCTCCTTTTTTTTTTTAATTTTTATTTAATTTTTTTTTTGAGAGAGAGAGAGAGAGAGAGAGAGACATAGCACCAGTGGGGCGGGGGCAGAGAGAGGGGGAGACACAGAATCTGAAGCAGGCTCCGGCCTCTGAGCCATCAGCACAGAGCCCAATGTGGGGCTTGAACTCACAAATCGTGAGATCATGACCTGAGCTGAAGTCAGATGCTTAACCGACTGAGCCACCCAGGTGCCCTAAGAGAACCTCCTAATTTTTTTTTTTTTTTAAAGAAAAGCCAGATTTATGTCTGGCTACTCTTAGTTAATACTCTTTCAGAGTTCTACAAAGATTAAAAGGGATCTAAACTGTATCCATTAAATACTTGGCCAAGCTCCCCACCTAGGGCCTGCTCAGAGACCCTTGTCCAGGCTTTCTGCTGGTGAACAACTCTTGTCAGGTCCACCATATCACAAAAGTAAAGTCTGACTTTCCCAGAAAGTATGCTTTTCAACCTGGGTCAGGATCAGACTGATGGCAGAATTGCCACATGGCAGTTAAATAGTGTGTCAGCCTTCAGTGGGAGGTGGGGGGAAAAAAACAAATATATTTTATGGTGTTTACACTGAACTAGTATCATTTAAGAGCCAGTTCTATGAAGTTCTCTCTCATCCCTATCAGACAGCATGAATGCATGTTTATTGACTTTATGAGAAAGTTCACTTTAGCTCCGCCCTGGGATGTAAGAGGGTTAGAGAAACAGTTGTTGAGTATGAAAGACAGAAGCAGAATTAGGTCTGTTCATTCCAAGTGAGGAAAATAACCCCAATATTATCCCTAATTCTTCCCACCAACTACCACAAACCCAAAGTTGAAAAGAAGCCAAAAATGAACACAAAAGATCCAATTAAAGCAGTGAACTCTCTTTAAATTTAGAAATACCTTCCATTCTAGGAGATAAAAGTGGTTTTTCCTGCTAAACAGCATTATTGCAATTACAGAGTCGGTTAAACAGGTAGGCAATCTTGTAAAATTACTGTTATTGATTTAGCACTTTTTGTTTTCTTCTGTTGAATTTGTATTCCTTTCCGGCAGATTAGGCATGAAGAAAAGTGGACCCTCTGAGTCAGGCAGTGCTACATGTTAAGCCTCAGACAAGAAAACCATCTGAAACCCTTTCTAAGTTGTTTATGAATTTAAGTTTCTAATAATGAACATTACCCCAAATTTGAGAGATCTACTTTACTTCATTTACCTAGATTAGGCAGAGGGTGGAATCTAAGGCTTGAGTTAAAGAGACTGAAGGAATTTAGGAAGTCGAAAGAGAATATTCCTACTCCTGCAGCCATTTTATTCCCTCCCCTCTCCTCTACCCAACCTCTAAAATAAATCTCCCAGATAATACACCTGGAACACTAGAAGAACACTGATCACATGACCCGGCTTTTCTGAGATCATCCTGATATCAAATATTCTACCTGCTCTCCTTGTAAATACATGTCCCCATTTTCAATTTATGAAACATTGTCACTAAGAAGTTGAAAGGTAATAGAGAGGGAGGACAACTGGAAAGGACAGCAGAGATTCATGGGGGTGGGGGTCAAGAAGGGAATATCCAAAATAACTGGGGTACCCACTCCATGTAAATCCTCACTCTGGGACGTGGGGTGGGGGGTGGGGATTTCATGACAGTAACTCTTTGTGACTGATAATCTTCCTGTGTTTCTAAGGAAAGTTAGAAGCAAACTCCTTGACATGATATACCACCAACCTTCATCTTTTTTTTTTTTTTAGTTTATTTATTTTGAGAGAGAGAGAGAGAGAGAGAGAGAGTGAGTGTGTGGAGGGGCAGAGAGAGAGGGAGACAGAGAATCCCAAGCAGGATCCATGCTGTCAGCACAGAGCCCGACGTGGAGCTCAAACCCATGAACCGAGAGATCATGACCTGAGCCAAAACCAAGAGTCAGATGCTTAACCAATTGAGCCACCCAGGTGTCCCTGACCTTTACCTTTTTAAAGCAAAAATGTAACTGCCATATTTGGGTTCTGGAACTGTATGTGTGTGAAAATTGAAGGAAAATATGTTCTTTTATATGTCGGTATACCACAAAGTGGGGAGAAGGGAAACCTGTCCTTTTTGTGTATGTTAAAATTTTTTAAAACTCCAAATGTTAACACATCACTCATTTTCTTCACTAATAAACAAAAGCTAACCAACTAGCTGAATAAATGGAAAGATGTTACAAAGTCTCAAGTTGGTTAAATTAAATATTTAAAGATGGCAACATTACCCAATTAATGTATAGGTCTAATGCTTGCAATAAAAATTGTTAGGGTTTTTTTCTCCTTGGGATTTGTCAATGTTTTCCAAAAATTTACTTAGAAACAAGTGAGCATATTTTAGATTCTTAAAAAACAAAATAAACAAACAAACAAAAAAAACAGACTCAAACAGGGGATTAGGTCTCCAAGGTATCATCAGGATACATTTATGCCAAAATAGGCATATCCTTGTTCTGTGAAACAAAATGGAAAGCCCAGAAAAAGAGACTACCAAATATGGGGATGTATTATGTGATAAAGAAGATATTATAATACAGTGGGGAAGGAAAGGATATTTAATTAGTGGTTGCAGAATAAGTGGTTGGCAATGGGGAAAAAGATCAAGTTAAAACCTTACCCCAGAACATACACCAAGACGAATTCCAGATGGATTAGATGTCTAAATAATAAAAATCAAACCATGGGGAGAAAAAAAACCCAGAAGCAACAGAATCTGTCAAAGCTCTGTCGAAAGGATGACTGTCTAATCTTCCAAGTAATTAATGAAATCACACACAAAATAAAGATTGCAGATTTGGCCACATAAGAGTAAAGTTTCTAAATGTTTGCCTTCAAATTAAAAAGCAAATGACAGGCTGGGGAAAATAATAGCAACCCAAAGCTAGTATTGTTATTACCTAAGGCTCTCATGAAAATCATTAAGATCATCCAAACCTCAACAGAGAAACGAGCAATTATAACTGCTTGCTATGGGTCAGACACTATGCTAAGCACTCTTTACGTGAATTATCTCCTCTAATCCTGCCCTCTGGCCCCATAGTATTGGAGGATATTATTATGAGGAAGGTATTAGTATGGCTTTTTTTAAAAACCAGGTCAAGTTGACTACATTTTCAACTTCTAGAGTAGGGACTCTGTATCTGAGCTTAGCAAGAAGGGTTTCAGAAGACTGTGATCTCCTTGAAATTACATGCAAAATTGTGTGTGTGTGCGTGTGCGTGTGTGTGTGTTTGTATTTACACCCATCTCCCCCTGCCTCGTCCCCGTATCCAGTCAAGCTCCACTCCAGGAACAATGCTTTAGGCTGATTAAAGATTAATTTCTGAATCTGAAAGTAGAACCAAAAATTTTTCTTCTCCCAAAAGGTACAGGGAAGTTCTAAACCAAAAGGGCCCTTACACAGAGAACCCAGACCTGCCAGGGATTAACACAAGAGGCAAGCTTGGGTGACACGCAGAAGGGTAGAGCCACGGGTACCAGTGGGCAGCCTGTGGGTCTAATCTAAGGGACACCCTCATTCCTGGGGAGCCAAGGTGCCACCAAAAAGGAGATTTTCCCAGGGACTTCCTACTGATACATATAAGTGTCCTCAAGGACACAAAAAAATGGGTCAGATATCAAAGGTGCATTTTATGTGGGAGATGCAAAAGAAATCAGTTTTAACATCCCTGTCTTTGGGGTGCTCTCCTTTTAGAATACTTCCTTTGGAGTGGTATCTTCTGAGAAACCATGTTGCTGGGGTACACTGGACTCTGGGAGTCCCCCCTTATCTGCCATGTGTCTTTTTGTAATTTCAGTTACCCGCGATCAACCATAGCCTGGAAGGGGAGGAGTCTCCTTCTTACACATGGTCAGAAGGTCAATAGCAGCCTAATGCTAGCTCTCAATGCCTACATCATTCACCTCGCTCTATCTCATCACATAGGCATTTTATCATCTCACATCGAAAAGAATGGTGACAGATGAACACAAGAAAGGGAAGCAAAAATAATATAAAAACAGGGAGGGGGACAAAACATAAGAAACTCTTAAATATGGAGAACAGAGGGTTCCTGGAGGGGTTGTAGGAGGGGGGATGGGCTAAATGTGTAAGGGGCATTAAGGAATCTACTCCTGAAATCATTGTTGCACTATATGCTAACTGGATGTAAATTTAAAAAAAGACTAAAAAAAGAAAAGAACGGTGAGTGTAGTACAATGAGATATTTGAGAGAAAGACCACATTCACTTAACTTTATTACAGTATGATGTTATAATAGTTCTATTTTATGGTTATTGTTGTTAATCTCTTACTGTACCTAAGTGATAAAACAAATCATAGGTATGTAGAGGAAAAAACATAGTGTATACAGGATTTGGTACTATCTGTAGTTTAGGTACCCAATGTATCCCCCGTGAGTAAAACGGGCCTACTGTACTAGGTAGGAGACTCTTCCCATCTAGGAAAAATTTGGAACTGTGGCAGGGCTCAGTGGGGTATGGAGGCATGGGGCAGAATTCCAAGGCCCAGTTACGTGGAACAGTACGTAACAGTACGTAAGCTTCCCAGTTACGTGGAAGCTTAAGGATATGGGGAGCTCTGAACACAACGATAGGGCTCCTCTGGAGACCTTGGAGGGGGCCTACCCAAGTGGGGGGTCCTGAAGTTTAAGCTTCATTAGCTTCGTGGTAAATTCAACCCTACCCAGAGGGCAAAAGTGATCCTTGTAGCTCTGGAGTATCCAGCAAAACTTCAACCTGGTAAGTGAAAACATTGATAGACTGAGGGAAGGGGTCTCACCGACCTCCTCTGTCTTCTGAAAGGCAATGAAAAATTTTAACTGTTGGAAGCCTGATAAAACCGTTAAAAGTTCTCTCCTATACGAAGTGTGATACATACCTCATGGTTCTATTGCTTCTGTACAAATACACACACACCACACATATATAACTTTAATTAAGGCGAAAAAGCAGGGGCGCCTGGGTGGCTCAGTCGGTTAAGCGTCCAACTGCAGCTCAGGTCATGATCTCACAGCTTGTGGGTTCGAGCCCCACATCAGGCTCTATGCTGACAGCTCAGAGCCTAAAGCCTGCTTTGGATTCTGTGTCTGCCTCTCTCTCTCTGCCCCTAACCTGCTGATGCTCTCTCTCAAAAATGAATAAACATTAAAAAAAAATTAAGATAAAAAAGAAAACATGTAATCCTTCTTCAGCATTGTGTGCGTTATGCACTCTTACCCTTTGAACTTCCACAACCACTGTAGCAGAGTCTAACTTCCCCCCACAGCCATTATTTCCTTGTTTCTTCTGGTAAAAGAATCCCCTGAGTTTCCATGGGCCACATGGCCACCCAGTAGAGGCCACATTTCCCTGCCTTTTCTGTAGCCAGGCGTGGTCTTGTGACTTCGTTCTGGCCTGTGGGATGTGAACTAGGTGGCAGATACAACTTTGGGGCGATGTCTTTAAAAAGAAAAGTGCTTGCCCTTGCCCAATGTTGTGGTCTGGTGCTGAGCCAGCTTCTACTGTGTGGACCAGGACCACACTCGGGAGATGGTGGAACAAGACGGACAGAGCCACGCCAGGCTGACCTCTGGAGCATGGTGGCCTGCTGCCCTAGACTAACACACCTGAGGACTGTTACATAAGAGAGAAACAAAAGTCCATCTTTGTGCTACCGGACGGTTGAGTCTCTTGGTGCTAGCAGCCTCTCCTCCCCCTTCACAATACAACCTCTTTTGGGGCATCTTAGCATCTTAAACTCCCTCAGCTGGCTCTATGGAAGAACCTGCCTTAAATTTCATTCCAGATCATTGTGAGAAGGACTACATTTTGGTTCTTTCAAAAATTCATCTTGGGGCGTCTGGGTGGCTCAGTTGGTTAAGTGACCAACTTGGGCTCAGGTCATGATCTCACAGTTCATGGTTTGAGCCCCGCATCAGGTTCTGTGCTGACGGCTCAGAGCTTGCAGCCTGCTTCGGATTCTGTCTCCTTCTCTCTCTGCCCCTCCCCGCTTGTGCTCTGTGTCTCACTCTGTCTCTCAAAAATAAATGTAAAAAAAAAAAAAAAAAAAATTAAAAAAAATTCATCTTATATCACAGTTGTATCTCTCTCTTTTTTTTCACAGAGCCCAACACAGGGTTTGAATCCACAACCCTGATTCAAGACCTGAGCTGACATCAAGAGTCAGATGCTTAACCAACAGAGCCACCAAGTGCCCCTTCAGTGGTGTCTTTTTCTTATGGCCAGAAAATTCCCCAACTGTGAGACTCAAGCCTGCCATGTAGATGAGGTGGTCTAACTACTCTGAAAACAGGACTGAGCCCACCTTTCTCCTTACTGTAATGACTTGAGTTGTAATACTTCCTTTCTGGAAAATTAGGCAGCAGTTTCTTTTATTTTTTCTAACATTTATTTATTTTTTTGAGAGACAGAGAGCGAGTGAGCGGGGGGGAGGGGGGGTGGAGTGGATAGAGAGAGGGAGAGAGAGAGAGAGACACACACACACACAGAATCCGAAGCAGGCTCCAGGCTCTGAGTGTCAGCACAGAGCCTGATGTGGGCCTCAAATTAGGAACCATGAGATCATGACCCAAGCAGAAGTTGAACATTTAACCAAATGAGCCACCCAGGCACCCCTGGCAGCAGTATCTTTAAAGATGACAGGTGTAGACGAAAAAGCTGAAGGGAAGACAAAGTCAATGCTTAGTTTCCTGCAAAGGCCAGATCTTCCAGGCAGAATGGATTTGGATATTGTACAAAGGATATAATCTTCTTTGAGGAGGTTTTCTTGAAGATAGTATGATTTTACAAATCCAGAAATACTATATAATAACTGAGTATATTTTTCCAATTCAAAGGCTAAAATCATAATTGACCCAGGACCTGGTTGAGTGTAAAGCGTCCAAGTCTTGATTTCGGCTCAGGTCATGATCTCGAAGTTCATGGGATTGAACCCCACATCAGGCTCTGTGCTGGCATCGTGGCTCCTGCTTGGGATTCTCTCTCTCCTCTCTCAGCCCCTTCCCTGCTTGCTCTTCACTGTCTCAAATAAACACTTAAAAATTTTTTACAAAAATAATTGACGCACATTCTATAAATAATCATTGTTGTTCTTTGGCTTTAATACCAACTGGTGTTAATAATAATTGCTGGTACTCACCCATAAAATATTTTTTTAGAAACTATTTTCTTATGGACTCAGTTATCTTTCAGAACTACCATAAGCAAAGTTATCCTTAACTGCTCTTAGTACCTCATCATGTAAGATACGGTAATACTGAATGGATTTTCTATTTCCTTTCACCAAGGCATAGATAACCACTAAGTAAAATGTATTTGCTTTAAATTGTTTTCTGAACAAATGATAAGTCAGTGACTCCAAACCTAAGCATCCACCCTAGATCTCACAGAACCACAGGAATTTTTAAATGGAAAGGAACTTTCTTTGAGAAAGATCACTGAGCTGAATATCCTTGTTTTCAGATGATCAGATGAGTCCCTGAGACATTAAGGATTGCCCAAGGTGCAGTCAGGCACCAAAGTTTTACTGTATGACTAGGACTCATAACCTTTTGGGTGAGAAGTATGAATTCTAGGCTTTTTCCTCAATCCTAAAGCATATGCACACTTCATATGTATAACAGAGATACAACTCCCTGCCCCCCAACATTCATCTTATTTTAAAAGGCAACTTGAACTATTTTATAAAGCATTTTAAATACCTTTATTAAGAGGAATAATACATACGTTCATTCTTTCATTCAATGATTCCACAGATTTCACACATGACAAAACAGACCTAGTTCCTGTCCACACGGAGCTTGCACATTAGTGAGTTTAGGAAGCAAAAAAATAAATATGTAACTTACAAACGGTTGTGCATGCTGTATCAGAAAAGTGCAGGGACTATGACAAAGGCCAGGGGCGGTGGGGGGATTAGTGGTGATAAATCAGGGAGGTGACATCCTGAGGCCTGAGGGATGAATGTGGTTAAGTGTGGGGGTAACAGCATCCTGGCAGAGGGCAGAGGAGCCTCTGCTTTGGAGCAAGTATGGCTAAAGCTAGGCCAGCCAGGGGCGGAATTGTCCAGGTTAGACGGGTGGAGTAGGAAGGGCATAGGTTGTCCAGGGGGCCCGCCAGATCGTGGTGCTTGAAAAGGTGCATTTTTGATGACACAAAAAAAGAACAAAGAAGGAAGGAAAACTCACCTACAGTTGTGCTTTTGATAAACAGCCACTGTTAAAATGCTGGTGAGCAATATACCATTTTTATCTTTTTCAAAGCACTTTTTACATCTGCAATCAAACTATTTCTATTTTTCTACTTATTATCTGTCTTTCCCAACTAGACATGGCTCCATGAACACGAAGCACCTTGTCTGTCTTGTTCTGTCTGATATTTGATGACCAAATGAACAGACGAAAACTTCCAAATACTCCTGGTGAATATAAACAAGCATGTACTTAGGAGAATGGATAGGTAGGTAGGTAGATAGACACTTGTTACACAAATGGGATTTAAATACCATGCTGTCCTCTGCTAGAGGTGAGGACTTCATCCCTGCTTCTCCTGTTTCATCAGGATCTCTGCTCCCTGGGGGAGGGGGGAGGGGGGTGGGAACCAGGATGTGCAACCAATGCCCTTCCTGACCCTGCAGAACCCAAGTGTTCTGCTCTCTCTTTGCTGCAGTGATAAGCCTCTCTGTGTCTACGACATTTATCTTGTTTCCCGTGGAGGGATATTTAGGGGTTCATTGTCCCTCATTATAAACGAAACTGTGATGAATAACCCTATGCACGCATCTTTTCACACACATACAATGACTTCTTAGAGTTAAAACTCTAGAAATGGGATTGTAGTATCACAACACATTTTAATATCTTGATGCACATAGCAAAATTTGTTGTACCAATTTACCTTTTTAAAAAAAAAATTTAACGTTTATTGTTTTTGAGAGAGAGAGACACAGAGCATGAGTCGGGGGCGGGGGGGGGGGGGCAGTGAGGTGGGGAATCCAGAGCAGGCTCCAGGCTCTGAGCTGTCAGCACAGAGCCTGACCTGGGGCTAGAACTTGTGAACCTCAAGATCATGATCTGAGCCGAAGTCAGACACTTACCTGACTGAGCCACCCAGGCACCCCTAATCTACCTTTTTAAATGACAGTGTATGAGACAGCCTTTTCTCTAAATCTTTTTTTTTTTTTTTTAATTTTTTTTTTTTTTTCAACATTTATTTATTTTTGGGACAGAGAGAGACAGAGCATGAACGGGGGAGGGGCAGAGAGAGAGGGAGACACAGAATCGGAAACAGGCTCCAGGCTCCGAGCCATCAGCCCAGAGCCTGACGCGGGGCTCGAACTCACGGACCGCGAGATCATGACCTGGCTGAAGTCGGACGCTTAACCGACTGCGCCACCCAGGCGCCCCTCTCTAAATCTTAATCAACACTGAGTTCAGTTAATCTACACTATGGCAAATAGGTGGAAATGACATGCCATTGTTGGTTTTATTTGAACACATTTGATTGCTAAATGAAGTCTGAATGTGTTTACTTATTTGAATGTATTTATTGAACCACTCGCTGACTTCCTTTCTTCCCACCCTCCCTTCCTTTCCTTCTTTCTCTGGTAAACAGAGTGCTTAAGTCCTCTGCTTTAAACCAGTAGTTCTGAGGCACCTGGGTGGCTCAGTCTGTTGAGCGTCCAGCTTCGGCTCAGGTCATGGTCTCAACAGCTCATGAGCTCAAGCCCTACGTCAGGCTCTGTGCTGACAGCTCAGAGCCTGGAGGCTGCTTCGGATTTCTGTGTCTCCCTCTCTCTCTCTCTGCCCTCCCCTACTTGCACGCTGCCTGTCTCTCAAAAATGAATGTTAAAAAATTAAAAATTAAAAATTAAATAAATAAACCAGTAGGCTGGTCTCTGCATCACCTCAGAATAAGAAATGAAATTCTCAAGCCCCACCCTGAACTTACAGAATTAGAAACTCTGGGGGTGGGTCCAGCATCTGTGTGCCCTCCAGTGAGAAGCAGCCACATGGGAGACCCTCCTTCTCTACACAGGAAATGTGTCTCTAACCTCCAAACTAGAGACAAAAAGCTTTTTTTTTTTTTTTTAAATATTTTTTAATGTTTATTTATTTTTGAATTTTTTTTTTAACGTTTATTTATTTTTGAGACAGAGAGAGACAGAGCATGAACGGGGGAGGGGCAGAGAGAGAGGGAGACACAGAATCTGAAGCAGGCTCCAGGCTCTGAGCCATCAGCCCAGAGCCCAACGCGGGGCTCGAACTCACGGACGGCGAGATCGTGACCTGAACTGAAGTCGGACGCTTAACCGACTGCGCCACCCAGGCGCCCCTAATGTTTATTTATTTTTGAAAGAGAGTAAGAGCAAGCAGAGGAGGGGCGGGTGGGGGGGCAGAGGATCCGAAGCAGGCTGATGTGGGGCTCAAACTCACCAACCATGAGATTATGACATGAGCCGAATCAGATGCTTAACTGGCTGAGCCACCCAGGCATCCCGAGACATAAAGCTTTTTGATCAAAAAACAAGTTCAATATTTCCTCCTCAAAATGGCATTTGTGGACTGAATTTCATTTACTATTTTCTCATATTCAAAATATTCTTAATTACCTCAACAAGACTCATGAGTCCATTGTATCACCAGCACCTAACTCACAATGGCCCAAGACAGCTGTAAGAAGTATTTCCTATTCTTGTCTGCCTGGCATCACTACCCCTTCTCTGAGCAAAACTCCACATTTTCTTTGAGAAGCCATCCCCTCCCACCCTCAGGGCCTGTGGTTTGGGTATCTGGCTCCAGATGTAGGAGTGGGAGAGTGAGTCAGGCCTGACTAAATACCACATTCCACAACCAGCCCCCCACACCACCACCCCCACACCTGGTTCTGCAAAGGGCACATGACCCAAGCACAACCACCTTATGTCTCCTGACAACCTCTCCAAACCCTGTCACCACTACCTCTCCTATTTCCTGTATCAAACCTGTGCCCTCTGATAGGATTCCAAAGAAAATCCAGCATCCTAAGGGAGGGAGACATGCTAAAAGCTGCCCACAGGAGCCACCTGTGGGAGAAATAGCCTCTACCATGGTAACTACAGTGTGTTCAGCAGGCATCCCAGGGCACAGGCTGGTATCAGCAGACAGTATATGCACAAATGTGACTCCACACCGGGATTAGCCAACATGATGGGCATTTTCATTAGTCACTGGCCTCTTGGTTCAATAATCCCTTTATTTAAGAAGCTCTGTAAGCCTCAAGTAATGACAGCTGGTAGACACATTTCCCAGGCTGGTGGGTGCCAGGAATGGATCTGTGGAGTTTGTGTGGTAACATTCTTCAGTCTCATTCCAGGGCTCCTGATACATCTGTTTGGTAAAAAGGGGCCTCAGATGTTCCCAGAATTCACTCTCCCTCACCAACACCACCAACGGCCAAATTTAAAGAAATTCCCTAATTCTTAGATACTTATTGAAGTGTCCTTGTGCTACAGTCTTTCTTTTCTCCCTTTGGTTTTTTGTTTTTTCCCCCTCAAATAAGATATGCAGAATTGTTTTATCTCCAGCACCTACACCTCAATTAAATTCACTCATTCAAAAACTTCTATTGAGTGGCTCTCAGTACCCGCAAGGCAGGCCAAGGGAACTTGGCCTCTCTGAAATCAACACACAAAACAGGCACATTACAGACAGCATAATGCAAGGAACTGATTTGTTTCACACATCCCCAGCCTCTGCCTGATGAAAGTGGAGGAAAGCTCAAGTATGACCAAAAAAGGAAACAAAATGATTCAGCTTCCATAGAGGGTTTTCAAATGCGTGAAGGGAAAAAGTATGGGGGAGAGGAAGAAAAGAGGGAGGGAGGGAGGGAAACCCAAGAGGGGTGACGTTATCGACTGCAAAAGAGAAAAGTGAGCATGCTCCTCTCAAGATTATTCTCCTCCTGGAGAGCTATTTTCATGCTGATAAATAATGTAGCATCAAAAAAATCTCTCTGCTTTGTAAAGAACATGGGAAATCTAGGATTTGATACTGTCAGCTAGAGTATTCATACTCTATTCAAGACAGACAGCTCTGAATACAGCTCTTCAGCTCAGGAGGGGAAACCACAGTCATCTGACATCTCTATGTATGCAACTGTCACAGCTCTGTGAGAAAGGATGTGTGGGAAAATCAGGGCTGGCAACACAGTGCATGTTCATACACGTACACCCCCCCCCATACACACAGCTCACACACAGGCATGCACAGCACACACAGTCACAGAGACCCACACACACACCCCCCATACCTCTACACCTACATGCACACCATACACACATATACAACAGAATCACACACACCTCACACACATGCGTGCACTACATGAGTCACACACATACACATAGCCCTACACACAGACACACACACACACACACACACACACACACACACAGTCATACACACCCCTCAAACACTTCAGTCCCAACACAAGCCCCAGCCCCACTGACCGTTCGTACAGCAGTATGGAATCGATCAAACAAGACAGACAATTATCAGGGGTATAAAAACAACTTCTACTTAAAAGAAAAAGACCATAAAACTGGGAAAGGTCTGCCAAATGAGAAACACAAGGAGAAATTAAAACGGGTAAGCCTAGGGAAACAAAGACTGAGAAAAAGAAACGTTGGAAGAACCAGTCAAGTTAGAGTTTTGGTCTCTGAAGAACATTCCTCAAAAACTGGGCTAACCCACTCTCATTAAGGAAGAACTGGCATCCTGTTGGGTTGGGGAAACACCGGTGTCCCCCTTTCTCTGTGTGAATAAAACCTACCGTGGGGCGCCTGGGTGGCTCAGTCGGTTAAGCGTCCGACTTCGGCTCAGGTCATGATCTCGCGGTTCTTGAGTTCAAGCCCCGTGTCAGGCTCTGTGCTGATGGCTCAGAGCCTGGAGCCTGTTTCAGATTCTGTGTCTCCCTGTCTCTCTGACCCTCCCCCGTTCATGCTGTGTGTCTCTCTGTCTCAAAAATAAATAAACGTTAAAAAAAAAAAATTTTAAACCTACTGTACAGATTTGCCAGCCATGTGCTACAGCAGCCACCAGAGGGCACCAGAAAGTTCTGTCACACATTCAATCAACAAATATTTTTTAAAGAGAAGTTCTTCAAGATTCGTGTTTCTATAAATACAAAAGGTTACCACGAGCCCCTTCTGCATCCAACACAGGTGTTTATTCTGGAACTCAACCTTTGCACACCAATAAACAACACACGAAGGAGGGAGAAGTCTTCCAACTTCTCAGAAGCCACAAAAAGGGGGCGCCTGGGTGGCTCGGTTAAGCGTCCGACTTCAGCCAGGTCACGATCTCGCGGTCCGTGAGTTTGAACCCCGCGTCAGGCTCTGGGCTGATGGCTCAGAGCCTGGAGCCTGTTTCCGATTCTGTGTCTCCCTCTCTCTCTGCCCCTCCCCCATTCATGCTCTGTCTCTCTCTGTCCCAAAAATAAATAAACGTTGAAAAAAAAAAAAAAAGCCACAAAAAGTATGCTCTGAATCATGTGATTTGAAGTGAAGAGAAACAACACACCCATGAAAAGCTCCTTCCTAGCCAGCGGGAGACAGAAATATCCAAAAATTCAATTTCATTCCCCGTTGTTCCCTATTTTCATTTTTCCTACATGTACTGAGTATCTGACGACTCTCTCTTTTATCCCACCCAACAAAGGAGTCCACAGAAGACACTGTCTCATCTCAGACCAACCTTGGTCAAGAACTAAGGAGATGGTGGCTGGCGCCCCCTGGTGGGAGGACTGGAGAACAGCGCCTCCTACCTGGCAAGAAGCAGGTAAAAGAGGCCCCACTCCACACCATCCTGCCGCTATCTCTTTCCTCCCCACTATTATCAGCTACTTTTGAAATTTGGGCACATCTCTTAGTTCTAATCTTATCCAAGGGAACCTTCCAACAAGCACTTCAGGTATCAACTGTGAAGGTGGCCCATATTCTTCAGAATTTGACTTGTGTTCCCAAATGTCATTACTAGGACTCATACTAGGAACCATGGCTTCACACATGGGGACCCAGTGGAGGCACAGGTTCGCCAAGGCAAAGGAAGCAATGGGGGACGGGACTGTTCTCAAAGAAATGCTTAAAAGGTGATGTCTGGCAGGTAAAATGTCATTCATCTTCCCACCATTATTTCATGCCCAAGCCTTCCTAGTTTTGTTTTCTCAAACCCCTATTTAAGAACAATTTGGATGTAGCCATAGAAACATAACATTTTGCAGTTGTTAGGAAAGCAAGACTCACAGACAAAAATAATTCAGCAAAGAAACCCAGGAGAGGCATTCTATCTGCTCTGTGTAAATGTAATACAGTATATGGGTATTTATCTATAGAATGGGCTGGACAATGTTTCTCAAACATTTACTTTCCTGAAACCATGTTATCACTAGGGAAAAAGCCATAAAACTTATTTTCTAGCAGATAACAGAAGCCGCTGCTAGTTAATGAGTTGCCTACATGGCAGACCCACTCTGGAAATGACTGGTAATTTTGTTTCTTCTGCTTCAGCCAGGTTCATTAGGCTTGAATCCCAGTGCTACCATTTACTACTAGCTCTGTGGCCTTAGTTTCTTAACTTTTCCCAGGCCTCAGTTTATTTATCTGTAAAATTCGGATAATAATATACCTCATGGGGTTTAGGAAAGGATTAAATGAGATAATTTTCAGTGGCTTCAGAATCTCTGATCCTTCTAACTTTAATGTATTGTATATATGTGTATTTTCATTTGGAAAAAGCCTACAAACATTTGATCATATAATCAAGGGATCTGTGATCCAAAGGAGTTTTAAGAGCTGCTGTTCTCAAGCAGAGCATCTTTATAAGATTCCTGGGGCTCCTGTCCTTATCAGTGACATATCATGCTGTCAGGCTTCTGTGGGGGCATGCAGTATGAGACAAGTGTATGGGTTATATTAGAAACAGAACTGGCCTGCTTTCAGAAAATAGCTAGGACTCTAAAGTTTCTATGTAATACTCCTAAATTTAAACAAGCCAAATATAATTTCTTTTGCCTACAACTGTTATTAATAGCATTTGTAGCAGACATACCATAAGATTGGTCAAGCCAAAACTGTACTATGTACAGGCAAAAAAAAAAAAAATTTATATCCACAGTATCCTTAACAGTGATAATATGAAAATGAAGAAGTGTCGACGTGAGGAATTCTCTTACTTTCCAAAGTTACCAAGTCTCTACAGGTAGAAGAGCAGGCGGATAAAGGACAAGTAGAGAATAGTGGTTAATCATTTGCAAATCCTTATAGAAATCTACAAGGGCTTTATATCATATCACCATGAAAAGGAAAGTCTAGATGGTCCACAGAAAGTGTATGTGTTACAAAACATGCAGATGACCTGAGAGTATTTGAAGGCACCACTGTTTCCATACAGGAAGCTAAACTGTTTAAAATGAAACCTTCAAGTGGACCCTAGATTGACCTATGTCAGTGTAAAATCTGTGAGAAAAGCTCTAGTATGGATGTTCTTTTTCTTTTTAACATTTATTTATTTTTGAGACAGAGAGAGACAGAGCATGAACGGGAGAAGGTCAGAGAGACAGGGAGACACAGAATCTGAAACAGGCTCCAGGCTCTGAGCTGTCAGCACAGAGCCCGATGCGGGGCTCGAACTCACGGACCGCGAGATCATGACCTGAGCCGAAGTCGGACGCCCAACCGACTGAGCCACCCAGGCGCCCCTGGATGTTCTTTTTTTCCCCAAGCTCCACATATTTTCCTCCATTCCCGAAATCATCTCCACCTGTTTGACTCTTCAGCAAATGTCCTGCCCTCGAATACTCAGATTTTAAACATTTAAAATAAGAATGGAAAGACCTTTTCACCATCTTTCCTTCTTCCCAGCTGCTGCAGCCATGAACATCAAGCTGTGGGGTTTCAGTGGGAGCAAGATGTACCCCAGACACGGGAGGCACCACAGCAAGACTGAGGGGAAGGTTTTCCAATTTGTTCATGCAAAATGTGAGTCGGCACTCCTTTCCACAGCAGATAAACTGGCCTCTCCTCTACAAGCACAAAAAGGGACACCTGGAAGACACTCAAAAGAAAAGAACTCACAGCTCAGTCAAATTTCAGAAGGCCATCACTGGTGCATCTCTTGCTAATATGATGGTCAGGAGGATCAGAAACCTGAAATTAGGAAGGCTCAATGAGAACAAACCATAGGGGCTGCCAAGGAAGCAAAAAAGGCTAATCAAGCACATAAAAAGGCAGCAATGGCTGCTGCTAAGCCTCCCACGAAGGCAGCACCTCAGTAAAAGACTGTGAAACCCATGAAGCTTTCTGCACCTTTAGTTGGTGGAAAATGCAAAGTTGGCAGATCAGATTTTTAAATAAACATCTATTAAAAAAATGAAAAGAGAAAAAGCATCAAGTGTTAAATAGAAGGAAAGAGAGGTTATACTCTAATACTCAATATTTTATTTATTTATTTGGCTAGTGTGGAGCCCAATGCGGGGCTTGAACTCACAACCCTGAGATCAACACATGAGCTGAAGTCAAGAGTCAGATACCTAACTGCCTCAGCCACCCAGACACCCCTAATACTCAATTTTTAAAATGCTATTACAATCTGCAGAAAAAGAAAGGATTAATGCAGGTCTTCCTCAATTTACAATGCAGTTATATCTTGATAAAGCCATTATAAATTGAAAATATCATAAGTTGAAAATGCATTTAGGGGCACCTGGGTGGCTCAATTGGTTAAGTATCTGACTCCTGATTTCAGCTTAAGTCATGGTCTCACAGTTCGTAGGATCAAGCCCAAGTCAAGCGCAGAGCCTGCTTGGGATGCTCTCTATCCCTCTATCTCTGCCCCTCCTGCTCTCTCTCTCTCTCAAAATAAACATTAAAAAAATGAAGAAAATTCATTTTATATGTCTAACATACCAAACACCATAGCTTAACCTAGTCCACCTCAAACGTGCAAAGAACACTTACACTAGCCTACAGTTGGGCAAAATCCTCTAACACAAAGCCCATTTTATAATAAAGCATTGAATGTCTCAAATGGCTCAGCTGGTTAAGTGTCCAACTCTTGATCTCAGCTCAGGTCTTGATCTCAGGGTTATGAGTTCAAGCCCCACACTGGGCTCTGCACTATGGAGCTACTGAAGGAAGGAAGGAAGGAAGGAAAGAAGAAAGATTACTAAATGTAATGTGGTATTCTGGATGGAATTCTGTAACAGAAAAAGGATAGCAGATAAAAGCTAAGGAAATCTTTATAAAGTATGGACTTTAGTTAATATATCAGCAACAGTTTCATTAACTATAACAAATGTACCATACAAATATGAGATGGTGATAGAGGAGATTGTGTGTGGCATCTACAGGAATTCTCAGTAAGTCAGCTGAATTTTTCTGTAAGCCTAAAACTGTTCTAAAATAAAAAGTTAATTTAAAAAATACCTCTCCAACAAAACAAAACAAAACAAAACAAAAATGGTGGAAAAGGGTTGCTAGATTTGTGTGACACAATTTTGTCACTCATTAGCTATGAGACCTTGGGCATGTTGTTTAATCTCTCTGTACCCTTTTCCTCATGTATAAAATAGGAATTGAAAATTATACCTGCCTAATAGGGTTATTTTGAGAATCATTTAAATAAATGCATGTAAGACATTAACATTTTCCTAGCACATAGCAAGCACTCAATAGATGTTAGCTGGCCTCATCATATAAAGAATCCTCACAAATAAATATGAAAAATTAATATCTCATTACAAAATTGACAAATAGAAAGAAATTTTAAAAATTACAGCTGGTTAGTAACATATAAGGGAAAAGTTCACTCTCATTGATAAGGACAAAAGAAATAAATAAATCAAAATTATATATTTTTTCTTACCAAACTGGCAAAGATTCAAACTGACAGTGCCCAGAACTGGAAAGGATGCTATAAGCATCTAGAAAGGACACTATACTGCTGGGGGGAGTGCAGTCAGTACTAGTTTTTTTGTTTGTTTGTTTATTTCTTTATTTTTGAGGGAGGGGGGCACGAACAGGGGAGGGATGGAGAGAGACAGACAGACAGAATCCCAAGCAGGCTCTGTGCTGTCAGCACAGAACCTGGCACAAGGCTTGATCCCACAAACTGTGAAATCATGACTTGAGCTGAAATCAAGAGTCTGACGCTTAACCAACTGAGCCACCCAGGCGCCCCTAATTGGTACTACTTTTGGGGGAATAATTTGACAATATGTGGTAATATATAACAAAACATTTAGAATGTTCACATTCTTTGATCCTGTGATTAAACTTCTAGGAATGTTTCCTAAGTTATTAACCAGAGATGTACAAAGAATTATAAGGATATTTATTAACTGTGTTATTTACATGAGCAAGAACAGTTACCAACCTAAATGTTAACCACTTAGGAAAGAATTGAATAAACTATGATACATGTAGATACTATACCATGTCAGTATAACGACAGAGAAATGTTAATAACATGAAGTCAAAAAAATCAGAATGTAAAACACAGTACAACCGCACTTTTGAAAAATATATTTACTGGAGAAAAAGAGACAGTAATAAAATATGCCAAGATATTAACAGTAATCTCTGGGTAATGAGATTGTGAGTGATTTATTTTCTTGACAGTTTTCTGTGTTTTCTAAATTTTCAGATTTTTAAAAATATACTTTATGATTATAAAAGAATATATGCTTCTAATAGAAAATCAGGAAAAAGGAAACATTTATATATGCTACTGAATAGCTAATAAACAAAAATGAAGACAGGGTAAGGGGTTGAAAAAGGAAACTCTAGTCCCCTGGATGTGCTGATGGGGTGGGCGGTGAGGTGCTGGGGAGAATCATAGGAAGTTGTGGTTTCCTGGAACCCCCCACCATTTGGTTGAGCCCCTCTGCAAGAATCCTTCTCCCCAGTCTCATCCAGGGCTGCCATGGTGGTTTGGCCAACCCCTCAGCTGAAAACTTCCATCTATGGCTCCTGAAATTAAGTCCAAACTCCCACATAAGCCACAAAGACCCCACACCCAGACTTTATCCACTTCTCCAGATTCACCATTTCCCGACGCCACCAGTCCATTCCACATACACCTTACCCCCAAATCCTCACCACTCCCCAGACATGGCAGGCTCCCCACACCACCAGGCCATGCTGCACACAGGCTTTCCTTGCACCTGGACTGCCCTTCCCTGACCCCCTCACCTAGCAACTCATTCATCCTTCAAGACTCCTTCCAGGGTCAGTTTCTTCTCTGCAAACAGGTGGGTTCCCTGATGCTCATCTCTCAGGACGTCTGACCCTCACAGTGATTCCACTTTCCTGCCTGCCTCTCAGGGGCTCCTGTCCACATCTAGGTCCTCTTTGGCTACACGGTGCCTGAGTGTCTGGCTCGGAGCAGGTTCTCAGCAGACATCATAGGGTGAAAAGTCTGGCTGGAGATGGGGAAGGCAGGGAAGGAGAATTTCTGGGACAGCATACTGCCACTGGAAGGCAGTCTAGCATTCTCTCAGGCAAGGCTGGCTGTCACAAGCCAAGAAGAAAAAGCCACAGAGAAAGAGAGAGAGATATTAAAACATACACACGCGTACACACATGTACACACACACATGTACACACACGCACACTACTTCAAGAAACCTCAAGCAGCTAAGACCATCTTGAAAAGGAAAAAAAGTTGAAGGACCATACTTCCTGTTTCAAACTTACTACAAAGTTACAATCATCTAAACGGTGTGTCGCCAGAGTAAGAATAGCCATATGAAAGCCCAGAAATAAAACCTCACATACATGGCCAACTGATTTTCAACAAGGGTACCAAAACCATTCAACCAGGAAAAGATACTCTTTTCAACAAATGGTGCCAGAAAAACTGGACCCACATTCACCCAAAAGAATGAAGGAGTCCTTACCTTATACTAGATGTAAAACTTACTCTCAAAATGGATACAAGACCTAAACTTAAGAGCTAAACTATAAAACTCTTAGAATAAGACATAGAACAAAATCCTCATGATGCTGGATTTGGTAATGATTTCTTGGATGCAACACCAAAAGCACACGCAATACAAGAAAGAGTAGTTAAGTTGGACTTCATTAAAATTAAGAACTTTTGTGCATCAAAGGATACTATCAACACAGTAAAAAGGCAACCCACATAATAGGAGAAAATGTTTGAAATGACATATATCCAAAGAACGCCTGTAACTCAAGAACAAGAAAACAAATAACTGGGGCACTTGGGTGGCTCAGTCAGTTAAGCATCTGACTTTGGCTCAGGTCGTGATCTCACAGTTCACGAGTTCGGGCCCCATATCTGGCTCTGTGCTGATAGCTCAGAGCCTGGACCCTGCTTCAGATTCTGTGTCTCACTCTTTCTCTGGCCCTCCCCGGCTCATGCTCTGTTTCTCTGTCTCTCTCTCTCTCTCTCAAAAATAAAAATAAAACATTAAAAAAAAAAAAAAAGGGAAAACAAACCTAATCCAAAACTGGACAAAGGACTTGAATAGACATTTCTCCAAAGAAGAGATACAAGTGGTCCATAAGCACATGAAAAGATGATCAATATCACTAATCACTAGGGAAATGCACAGCAAAACAAAATGAGATGCCACTTTACACTCATTAGGCTAGATATGAATTTTTAAAAAAAGAAGCAAAAAGAAAGTGTTGGGCGGATATGGAGAAACTGGAACCCTCCTGCATTGCTGGTGGGAATGTAAATGGTGACATACTGGGGAAAACCATTTGATGGTTCCTCAAAAAGTTAAACATAGAGGTACTGATCAATTCTGATCCTGGCATATACCCAAGAGAAATGAAAGGAGAGACTCAAACAGGTACCTGCACACTAACCCGCAGAGCAGAATTATTCACAACAGTCAAAAGGTGGAAGTGACCCAAGTGCCCATCAACAGACAAGTGCATAAATAGTATGTGGAGTATACATATCATGGAATATTATTCAGCCATAAAAAGGAATGAAATTCTGCCCCGCAATACAACAGGGATGAACCTTGAGGGCATTATGCTAAGTTAAGTAAGCCAGACACCAAAGGACAAAGGACAAATATTGAACGTTGCCAGTTACAGAAGGGACCTAGACTAGGCAGACAGAGACAGAATGCAGAATAAAGGTTACCAGGGGCAGGGGAGGGGAGGTTGAGGAGTTACTGTTTAATGGGTGCAGAGTTTCTGTCTGGGATGATGAAAAAGTCCTGGAAGTGGATAGTTGTGGTTATACAACATTGGGAAAGTACTTAATGCCACTGAGTTGTATGCTTATAAATGACTCAAATGGCGAATTTTATGTTATGTGTATTTTACCACAATTTAAAAAATGCAAACAAAACAACAACAACAAACCACCAAAAAACAAAACACACAGCCCACAAGAGCCAGAGTGAGCTTTCTCAGAAGATGGGTCTCCATGTTCCATGGCCATTTGGGATGCAAACAGTTCATTTCCTTGACCTTGGGTTAACAAATTCATGCACCCTGTGGCCCACTCTGCCTAGGAGCCAACTCAGACCTTAGAAAATCTGTTGCAAGCTCAGGACACCAGCAACTGAGCCTTCCCTGTTTTCCTTTTCTCTTCTTGATTTTTAATTTTTTTAATTTATTTTTTATTATTTTTTATTTTTTTAGAGAGCAAGAGAGAGCATGCACCAAGCAGGGGAGAGGGAGAGAGAGAATCCCAAGCAGGCTCCATGTTCAGTGTGAGCCCAACGCAGTGCTCAATCTTATGACAGTGAGATCAAGACCTGAGCTGAAATCAAGTCAGCTGCTCAGCTGACTGAGCCACCCAGTCAGCTTTTAACACTGAAACATGTACCAGCTTGGAGAAGCCACACTGAATGGAAAAGAGGGAAGAAACTGCGGAACAAAACTACACCTGAACCCCCTCGGAGTTTCAGTCCTAACAGACCAACTATCTTCCCTTTTAATGACTTTCAGAGAGAGATTTTTCTTCCCTTATTAACTGTTTACTATTTGAACTGCCCCCATGGTCTAGAAGTTGTGATAGCTAAGCTCAACATACACATACAAATAATCCCCTTGTCATGCAATTCAAACCATTTCCTTTTGTGCTGGCTGCACTGGAGATGGAGCCATTCAAACACGGGCATTTAAAAATTTTCTATAGCAATCGGGAACCTAAGTGTTTTTAAGGACAATATAAATCGCACTGGGTTTCGGAAACATAATTCTCAAAGTTCACTTATTTTGAGTTATATTTTCCTGTGTCTAAAACTTCAAAGCCAGTGCTTCCCTTTTCATGTCAGGGGCATCTGTCCCAAAGTGACTTGCCCGTCAAGGGGCACTTCAGTTTAATTGTTGCTGATTTCGCAGGTCACCAGAACCTTGTAGAAACCGCATCTGATTCACATGATCAGAAAGGTGCATGGGAAAAACACTCAAAACCTCAAACTCGTCCTGACTTTGCCAAAGTCCTATTCCATTACGATATATTCCAAATGCAAACAAAGGCTGGTCTAGAAATTTAATAAAAATTGACAGCAGGTTCATATCTTGCATTCCAGGCAGACAAGCTCAATGAGCAGTAAATGAATTAGTTACACACCATATTCCCTAATGAATAAGAGGCTTTGTTTATGTCATTGTTCAAATCTCTCCACAAATTACTTGTTCTTAGAAAACCCACCCTAGCCACATTTCAAAAAAAAAAAAAAAAAATCACCTAAGGAATCACTGATTTCAAATACTTCTCCAAAGTACCATATTCCCAAACACACGTCCATCCTCTTGATAGTGCATCTTTCTGGAAAATGGAAATTAACTGAGGAAAAAATTAACTTGAAAAAGTTATTGCCTTGTTGTTGAATTAGGACACAAGTCAATCTTCCCTTCAGAAAAGATGCTGCTTTTTTCAAAAATATACATCCCAAAGAACCTAGCATAGCATCTGGTTTATAGCTATATGTAAATGTACTCATAATAACTTAGGTATCGAGCCCTCAGTAAGTACCAGGCCCTGCACTAATAACAGACACCACTTCAAAAAGTAGTTATGAGGGGCGCCTCGGTGGCTCCATCAGTTAAGCGTCCGACTCTTGATTTCAGGTCAGGTCATGATCTCAACGTCGCAGGATGAAGCCTGGCACTGGGTTCCACACTGGGTGTCCAGCCTTCTTGATATTCTCTTTACCTCTCTCTCTCTCTCTGCCCCTCCCCCATGCTCGCTCTCTCTCTCAAAAAAAAGGTAGTTATGATTACTGCCATTTTATTTATTTTTTTTTTATTTTTTTTTTTCAACGTTTATTTATTTTTGGGACAGAGAGAGACAGAGCATGAACGGGGGAGGTGCAGAGAGAGAGGAAGACACAGAATCGGAAACAGGCTCCAGGCTCTGAGCCATCAGCCCAGAGCCCGACGCGGGGCTCGAACTCACGGACCGCGAGATCGTGACCTGGTTGAAGTCGGACGCTCAACCGACTGCGCCACCCAGGCGCCCCGATTACTGCCATTTTAAAGATGTAAAAATTTTACTCAACTGAAGAAATTAACTGTTTTCCAAAGCTTCCTAAACTAAGTAAGCGATCTAGCTGGAATTCTAACCTGAGTCTGCCTCAGTCCACAGCTTCTGTTCCTAATCACCATAATGTGCAGCCTCCCTGAATAAATGAAATGACATTTCCCCTACCATTTACCAAAGCAGCAGTTTTCTTTCTTTGGGTCTGGGGAAGGAAAACAGCTACAATTTTCAATAATAATCAGTATTGGGGAGGCTAGGTAGCTCAGCCAGTTTAGCGTCTGACTCTTGGTTTCCACTTAGGTCATGATCTCTTGGCTTCGTGGGTTGAGGCTTGAGATTCTCTCTCTCCCCCAGTCTGCTTCTCCCCCACTCACACTGTCTGTCTCTTTCAAAATAAATAAGCTTTAAACAAAATGTTCTTTAATGTTTTATTTATTTTTGAGAGAGTGCAAGCAGGGGAGGGGCAGAGAGAGAGAGACAGAGGATCTGAAGCAGGCTCTGTGCTGATAGCAGCAAGCCTGATGTGGGGCTTGAACTCCCAAGCCAGGAGATCATGACCCGAGCCAAAGTCAGACACTCAACTGACTGAGCCACCCAAGTGCCCCCCCAAATGTTCTTAATCATTAAAAATAATGAGTATTATCTTGGGGCTCCTGTGTGGCTCAGTTAAGCGTCCGATTCTTAATTTCAGCTCAGATCATGATTTCACAGTTGTGGGATCAAGCCCTGAGTGGGGCTGCACACTGAGGATTGAGCCTGGTTGGGATTCTCTCTCTCCCTCTCTCTCTCTCTGCTCCTCCTCCACTCACACACACTCTCTCTCAAAATAAATAAACATTAAAAATAATGACTATTATCTTAAAATCAGACATTTCTTTTCATGTACATCCATACTTCCTTATATTTCACAATACAGCTCTGTCACGAAATATTTATCTGGCTAATTTTAGCACTAGGTTAAATTATTCCAAAATATAAATTGTGAACATCCTGAAACATAATTTCCTCCTCAAAAGACAGATGTCAGCAGTAATGCTTTCCTTGTGAGATTTTCAAGTATTTATTTACTTATTTAAAAAAGGAACAATAGATTTTGAAAATGCAATTGAAAAGGCTTGAGTAGGAGAACTTCCTTAAGGTCAGTGTTATCCACGACAGCCATATGTCCGGCAGGAAATCTGCTGCCGAGTGACATTAACAATGAATCCCCCATTTTCTCAGACCCTGGAGACACTTGTGGCTTGTACATCTAAATAAGGCAGGGCTTGGACAAAGCATACTTTTAGCTTTTCATATTACAGGCATGGAATCTCATATTTCTAATCTTTGACCTGATGCATGCCAAGTCGTTTGTAGGCTGACTTCTTAAACAGAATCTGCACACTCTGATGAGACCAAATAATCCTATCACCAGCTACATGAGTTTCTGTGCTTTTTTTTTTTAATTTTTAAAAAGTTTTTATTTATTTTTGAGAGAGAGAGAGAGACAGACAGACAGACAGACAGACCATGAGCAGGAAAGGGTCAGAGAGAGAGGGAGACACAGAATCCGAAGTAGGCTCTAGGCTCCAAGCTGTCAGCACAGAGCCCAACACAGGGCTCCAAACCATGAACCAAGAGATCATGACCTAAGCCAAAGTCAGACGCTTAACTGACTGAGCCACCCAGGTCCCTGTGTGCTTCTTGATGTATTAAATTGGGCTATATTCCCAGGTGAAGATCAAAGATGGGCTTCTATCTTGATCATATTTAGGCAAGCTTTGCTAAATATCTAAAGTACACATAAGAACTTCATTGAAGAGAAAGATCCTCTATCTATCGCCAAGCCACTGGATAATCTAACAACTGAGAATCAAATTCCTCACCCTAACAACTGAACCTTACACAGAAAGTACTGAGTTCGGCATGCTACCAGTGAATGATCCCAATATTTACTTTCAAATTACACAGTAAACCCTGCCACATGTTCACAAAGATTAGTCAATTTTTATCCTTAGGTAAAACAATATATTGTTCAGAGATAAAACTATAACTTGTTTTTTGTACATACATGATTTTATAGCACCTTCAGAACAGCCTATCAAGTGGACATGGTTTTCATTCCCATTTTACAAATAAGGAAACAAACAGAGAGGTTAAGGAACAGATAAAAGATCTCCAGCTGTTAAGGAGCAGAGCCTAGAATTAAACCCAGGATTATGTGCTTCCAAAACTCTTAACTTCATCTCAATGTTACACTGCGTCTCATGTTTGTTTTTGAAAAAGGTTAAATCAACTTTGGCAATTTCCTTTTAGTAGGTACTAAGCATTGCTAATTCAGATTTCTGCCTTATTCAGGAAGAATTAAAGGAAAAAAAAAGTGGGATGCAGTCTGCCAGCTGAGACAAAAGTTTGCTTCCTAAGACAGCCCTAACTCTCCTGTGGGAGGCAGCTGCAGCAAGAGCTCTGGAGTCAGACAATGGGAGTCCACCACTTTCTAGCTGTGTGACCTTGAACAAGTCACTTAATCTCTCTGTCCTTCAGTTTTCTCATCAGTAAAACAAGGGCAGTAACAGAAACGAACTCAATGTTCTTGGGGGTTAAATAACTTAAAAGAATGTTTTTGCGCATTGTACATGCTTGTATTTAGAGGGTTTTTGCACATTTTACACGCTGGATAATTCTCAGCTCCTCATACGATTAATAAGCTGCCTGAACTAAGTTTAGTGTTCATACATAAACATCAGGAGGCACAACTAACATGCCTATTATTTAGATATTCAGAAAGCTACTTTGCCTTGAAAAGATGATCAAGGGCGCCCGGGTGGTTCAGTGGGTTAAGCCTGACTTTGCTCGGGTCATGATCTCACTGCTTGTGGGCTCCAGCCTGGCTTCAGGCTCGGTGCTGACAGCACCGAGCCTGGAGCCTACTTGGATTCTGTCTCCCTCTCTCTGCCCCTCCCCTGCTCGCACTCTCTCTCTCTCTCAAAAATAAATAAACATTAAAAAGAAAGGGAAAAAAAGATGATCAAAAGCCCTCCCATGGCACAGACTGTTGTATGTCAAGGCCCAGGGTATCCTTCTCAAACGAAATAGCTTTGTCACTGGCTGACTGAAAATACAGTATGAGTTCCTCTACATTACCTCACCTCCAAGTTACACACACGCTCCAAAATTAATTTTAAATGAAAAGGTTAACTATTGTTTGGGTTCTCAAGTAGTTAGCAACGCATCCTCTCTGGCGAGAAGCATGGCCACCTTGCAAACCGTGCAACTAATTTGCTCTAAATCACGTTCTCTAAAAGTGTTCCTTCGCAGCTTGCATTTCAGTTACTTGGTGTCCCCAATTGTTGTTGTCCCAGAACAAAAGCCTAATTGCTGCTGCTACAATACAGCCCTTTTTCTGAGATCATCATGAAGCCCTCGGAGCAAACAAGAGAGGGAGTTCTCATGAGCAGCAAGCACTGCATCCAAATTCCTGCACTCCTGCCAACACGAGCCAAATTATCGGAGACTCGAGCCCCTTTCTAATATCTACACTTCCCTGCAAATAGCTGTCTCGCGAATACTTCAGAGCCCTTTAGGACACATGTGTTTTCCTGCCCGGACGAGTTCGGAAAAACTCGGGGCCCCTTTCTCCCACCCGCGCAGCGTGAACAAGCGCCGGGCAGCAGCCCCGCCTGGGCGCGATTTTATCGCGGTGGGGTCGTGGCCTGGCGCCCCCGGGCCCCGCAGGGCGAGGCTCGGGACGGAACTTCCCACCAGGCCCAACCCGGAGCCCCCGGGCGCGGGCGGGAGCGCCACCTTCCCGGCCCCTGAGGGACCCGCGCCGTGCGCTCGCATCCCGGGCTGGCACGCAAACCCCCGAACGGCGGCCCCGCGGAGGGCTCAGGGACTCACGCGCTCTCTCGGGCTGTCGGGGGCCTCTCCCCGGCCGGCTCCCGGCCCCGCGGGCTCTGAGAGTGCGAGGCTCCCATGGCTCGGAGCTCTGCGCCCCGGCTGCGCCGGCCCGAGCTCCGCGGCGCGCCGGCTCGACCCGGACCCTGGGCGGGGAGGAGGCGGCGGGGCGGGGGAGGAAGGGTGGGGCGGAGGGGCGGGCGGGTGGTGTGGAGCCCTGCCTCAGGGTCCCGGCCGCCGGGAAAGCCGGCTAAAGGGCGTTGCTCGAGACGCCGCCAACTTCGCCGCCAATTGCAGGGCTCGGCCTGCGCCGCGGCTCGGGACGCACGCCCCGCGACGCCGCAGGGAGATGCTGAGCTGCCGGAGGGGCTCGGGTCGCGGGTTCCGCACTCCCAGCCGGGGAGCCGCTCGGCGGCAGAGGAAAACAGGTGGAGTGGGTGGGGGCCTGGGCGCGTCCCCGGGTCCCCACGGACAGGGAGACGTCGCTGTTTCTGCCTGCCCGGCCCGGGGCGCTCGGCGGCGTCTGGCTAGCCCCTGCTCGAAGCTAACAGGGAAGAGGCTCTGCGGGGAAGCACCGATAGGGGGCGGTGTGTGTCGGGATCCCGAGACCGAGGCTGCCTTTCCGCACGGCACCGCTCCCCCGCAGCAACTTCTTCGGAGACTGAGGCGGGGGCTGAGCTGTGCAGAAAAACGGGTTCATCCTGGTTGTGCCTCCGTCTAGCTGGGACACATAACTGCACCCTATGCGAGTCATCTGTAAAATGAGGTTGTATGTTCATTTTTACCTCTAATGTCCCTTCTGGTTCTGACATTCAGTTTAGAATGAATTCTCTTCCTAATGCTGTCTTAGGGAAAAATGCACCCTATCCCTCCCACTGCGCCTGTGACCCACCTAATGACACACCTAGTAACTCCCTTTGCATAATGTTTCATGCCCTTTCTCATCCATTCCCACCTCCTATATCCCTCCTCTCCAGCCATCTCTCCTCCATCCCAGAGTTTTGTTTTGTTTTAAAACAAAGATTGGAATGCCCTTTTGTGCTAACACCTATTTATCCTGCCAGACCAACTCATACCTTCCTTCTATAACTCTATCCTGCATCCTGATAGTACATCTTTTTTTGTTGTTTTGTTTTTTGGTTTTTGTTATTGCCGGTCTCTTTCACTAGAATGTAAACTCTGCGAAGACAGAGAATTTGTTTTTTCACTGTTGCCCCAGCACCGCCTGGTGCATAGTAGACATTAATAATTGTCGATAAATGCATTCATCCTATACTCATTTGATGTTTTCCTCCCCAGTGTTCCTACACCATGTGTTAATTCCTCTAACATACCACTTACCAATCTTATTTTATAATTATTTGTCTTTCCACTAGAATATGAGTTCTGTAATGACAAGAACCCTTTCTTATCTCTGTATGCAAGCTTAGTGCCTGGCACAGTGCCTCTATCCTGGCATATATACGATAAGTATTTGCTGAATGAATGAATGAGTGAGTGAGCGAGCCAGTGGCAACGCACACAGAATGGTGTTCAATATCAACTTAATTCTTGACTCGAAGCTGTAAGCAATGAAGATGTATGTGCCTACATTTTAATGTTTCTAGAAAGGGTTAGAAAACTCACACTAGAGACTTAATATTTACAATAGATCTCTCTCTCTTTTTTATGTCTAATTTTTATTTCCTGTTTATACATTATCTACACTCTACTATAGCCAGAGAGTTCCTAGAGTTCAGGATGCTGCCACACTGTAGGCATATACAAACAGAGTCTTTGGGGGTGGGAAAATAAACATTAATTAGTAAAAGTGTAGTGAGACTAGGAATTGAGACGGGGAGGGGAGGAGGATTTCAAATAGCTGTAGAAAAGTTGACTTTTGGCAGATGATTAAAAAAAAAAGCTCACATTCTTCACACATCCTGTCTGTAATACCTTGGCACTGAGATTGAAGTGCCACTGATAACACAAACATAACCCTGTCAGAGCTGTGGTCCCTTTCAGAGGAACACTCAGCCTCTCCTGGTAAGAAAGGTCTTTATTCCCAGTGGATCATTCTAAGGGAAAAATGGGAGGGGGGCGGGGGCGAAGCAACAGGCGGGACAGGGAAGGAGGGGAAAGCTTTCTTTCTACTGGGTAGACAAGATGGGCTGTTGGGAAAAGTTTTATTATCAGTGGAGAAAGGCACAGGGTAGCATCACTAAAATGGTTTAAAAGAAAAGGAAATATGTGACATCCACACCCTATTGTGATGCAGAGAAACCGAGACAATGAGGAGAAACAGTGTCTGCAAAATAATGTGAAAGTTTGTGTCTACTGGCAGGGCCCAGAGACATGGCCAATATAGAGACATGGGCAGCTGGGGCTCTAGACCCAGGGGAGTGAAGACAGTGAAGGCGAAGTCTTATCTTTGGAAAATAAACTTATGAAGGCTTTTCAGGGGAAATGCCCAGGATAGACCTGAGAGATCCAAACATTCCTCTTCCCTGCAACATTTAATGATTGGCTCTTCTCACAGAAGCAAAGCCAAGGTCTATTTCCTCATCTCAGAGACTGGCTGCAGATCTCCAACAAAGGAATAGGCTATAGGATATGTAAAGATCCTCTGCTTCACGTCTCTTTGTTTAAAATCCTTCTTGCTTTTTATCTTTCAATTAGAACACAAAATTTAAAAGTTCAGCATCCCTGAGCACCTGGGTGGCTCAGTCAGTTAAGCGTCTGACTTCTGCTCAGGTCACAATCTCACGGTCCGTGGGTTCCAGCCCCGCGTGGGGCTCTGTGCTGACAGCTCAGAGCCTGGAGGGTGCTTCAGATTCTGTGTCTTCCTCTCTCTCTCTTAAATATAAATAAACATCAAAAGCTCAGCATCCCTAATGAAGACATAAAATTGTTACCATGCAATCAAGAGTTCTTCTCCGAGGAAAATTAGTAAAGAAGTGCAACCACCTCCTCTCCCTCAGTGTGGTTCTGAAGTTGTGAGCTCAAAAGCCACTCATAAGTGGTGGACAACCTGGCTGTCATCTGACCTATTGACTGAGCAAGTAATGCCAGTTCTGGGGCTCCCAACTATTCATACAGCTGAGGAGTTGTTCTTCAAGAGGAGGGCAGGAAGATAACAGCTGGACACCACTTGCTGTTGCATTTGATAGGGAATAAAGGAAGAATAGAACCTTCTGACTGTTTTATGGTGTCTGTAGTTTCTGCCTAAAGTGACCAAAGAAGAAGAAAGGGATGAGAAGAGGAGGGAGGCAGCCTGCATTTTGTAGTCCCTGGGTCAGCAGACTGCTGAACATGATGGCCAGCTGGGATCAAAGGAGATATGCAGCCTGTGATGGAGTCTTGGAGGGGTAATATTTGATATCCAGTGTTATAGTTTCCATTTTGCATTATAATTCTGTCAGTAGGCATTTTTTAAACATTGGAAAACAAGTAAAGAAAATTTAAGAAACTGAAATTTATGATTGCCACCTAGATTGCAAAATACACTCTTCAGTGTCAAACCCTACCGCCAGAATGCTACTTATGCTCAGTAGAAGGATGTGAGCTAACATTGCATACCTGGGACATTGCTTGGTGGTTGATGAAAGTAAGCACATTTAGTCCTCGTAACACAGAGAAATGATAACAATAGTAGGTAATAGTTTTTTAAGTACTTTTTATGTTCTAGACTGTTCTAAGTGCTTTAGGTTTACTCATTCATTTAATGTTCATTACATTACAACGTTTATAGGCACTTTTAGTATCCTCAATTTACAAATGAGTAAAGTGATGCATGGACACTTTAACATGCAACACAGCTACAAAATGGCAGAGCTAGGAATAGAACCCAGGTAGGTTAACTCCAGAGTTATAACATAGAGCTTAGCCTCTATGCTGTATTCCTTAATTTTTATGCTGTGCACCCTATTTTATTTTATTTTATTTTTTAAAGTTTATTTATTTATTTTGAGAGAGAGAAACAGAGCATGAGAGCAGGGGAGGGGGAGAGGTAGAGAGAAAGAATCCCAAGCAGGCTCCATCTGCACTGTCAGCACAGAGCCTGATGCAGGTCTTGATCTCCTGAACAGTGAGTTCATGACCTGAGCCAAAATCAAGAGTCAGACACTCAATGGACTGAGCTACCCAGGTGCCCCTGTATACCCCATTTTAAGATGAAGAAACTGAGGCTTTGAGAAGTAAGTACCATAACCAGTATTTAAACCCAGTTCTGTCTTGATCACAAAGCTTATGTTCAACATGGATTTGTCTCCCCAGCAATCATGCCAAATGAGTATTACCCTTCACAGTAGCCCTCTTTGGAAGTTACATGCTTATCTCAGAGCTGCCCTACCTCTCCATTTTTGGAAGTTATTGAAATGTTAATTTATAAGTCAAAGGATAAAGTTAGGTTTACTACATATTGTTTGTTAGTAAGAGCCACATATTGTTCTTGAAATCAGGTAATGTAAGTGCTCCATCACTGTTCTCCTTTATCAAAATAGTTCTGGCTATTCTAAGTTCTTTGTTTTCCATATAAAAAATTTTTTCTTTTTCTTTTTTTTTTTTTTATTTGAGGGGGTGGGGCTGAGAAAGAGATGGAGAGAGAGAGAATCCCAAGCAGACTCCATACTCAGCATGGATCGTGCTGACCCTGGGATCATGACCTGAGCCATAATCAAGAATCAGACTCTCAACTAACTGAGCCACCCAGGCTCCCCTTCCCATATAAAATTTAAAATAAACTTGTAAACTTTTTAAACAACCTTGTCTGGATTTCTACAAGGATTACACTGAATCTATTGACTAAGGAAGATCGGTAGTTTAACAACATTGAGACTTCTAATCTATGAACATGGTATAGCTCTATCTATATAGCCCTTCTTGAATTTCCCAGAATGTTTTGTAGTTTTCAGTCTATAGGTCCTGCACATCTTTTGCTAAATTTATTCCGAAATGTTTTATGCTATTTTAGATGGAGAAATAAAACTGATTATTGTATATTGTATCCTGCTATCTAGCTAAATTCATTATTACTACTTTTTTAAGATTAAAAAAAATTTTTTTAATGTTTATTTATTTTTGAGAGAGAGAGAGACAGAGACAGAGACAGAGCATGAGTGGGGAAGGGGAAGAGAGAGAGTGAGATACAGAATCTGAAGCAGGCTCCAGGCTCTAAACTGTCAGCACAGAGCCTGATGTGGGGATTGAACTCATGAACCACGAAATCATGACCTGAGCTGAAGTTGGACACTTAACCGACTAAGCCACGCAGGTGCCCCTCTTCTTTAAATGTTTGATAGAATTCACCAGTGGGGAGGCATCTGAGGCAGAAGGTTTGTCAGAATGTTTTTAAATTCCAAATTTCTTTTCTTTAATTGTCATAGGGCTCTTCAAATATTCTGTTTCTTCTTGGCTCAGCTTTGTAATTTATGTCTTTCCCAGAATGTGTCCATCTCACCTAAATGGTCACATTTAATGGCATAAAGATACTCATACTAATAATAATGGAGTGTTCTTCTTTTAATGTCTGAAGGATCTGTAATGGAGTCCTCTCTTTCATTACTGATAAGGCAATTTCTTTTTTTTTTTTTCTTGGTCAGTCAGGATTGAGATTTATCAATTTTATCAATTTTTCCAGTGACTAGCTTTTGGTTTTATTAGTTTTCCCTTTTTTTCCTGTTCTCTATTTCATTTATTTTTGTTTTATCTTTATTATTTCCTTCCTTCTGATTGCTTTGGGTTAATTTGCTTCTTTTTCTAGTATTTTAATTAAAAAATTTTTTTTAATGTTTCTTTATTTAGAGGGAGAGAGAGAGACAGAGTGTGAGAGGGGGAGAGGCAGAGAGAGGGAGACACAGAATCTGAAGCAGGATCCAGGCTCTGAGCTGTCAGCACAGAGCCCAATGCAAGGCTCCAACTCATGAACTGCAATATCATGTCCTGAGCCAAAGTCAGATGCTTAACTGACTGAGCCACCCAGGCACCCCTTCTTTTTCTAGTTGGAAAAAGGTGGAAACCTAGACGGAAAGGTGGGAAATTGATTTAAGAGCTTTCTTCTTTTATCTTAGAGGCATTCAAAGCTATAATTTATTTCCCTCTAGGTGCTACTTAGCACATCCCACAAAGTTTGATATGTTGTATTTTCATTATTCAGTACCAAATATTTTCTAACCTCTTGTAATTTCTTCTTCAACCCATTGAATATTTATAGTATGAGTATTTATAGTATTAATATTAACATAGTATTAATATAGTATATAATATAGTATTATAGTATATAATATAGTATTAATATTTATAGTACATAGTATTTATAGTATTGTTTAGTTTCCAAATATTTATTATTTTCCTAGTTATCTTAGTTTCTAATTTAATTTAATTGTTGTCAGAGAACAAACTTTTAAAATTTACTGAAACTTGTTTATGGTCCAGAATATGATCTATCCTGGTAAACATATCACATGTACTTGAAAAGAATGTGCATTTTGCTGTTGTTGGCTGAAGTGTTCTATAAATATCAATTAGGTCAAGGTGGTTGATAGTGTTAACAGTTTCTTCTTTGATGATTTTTCTTTGTTTATCAATTTCTGAGAAACAATATAATCTCCAGTTATGATTACATATTTCTTCATTTAATTCTGTCAACTTTTGCTCCATATATTTTGAAGCTGTTATTGAACACAGGCAAATTTGCAATTTTTCTTTTCTTTTCTTTTCTTTTCTTTTTTTTTTTTTTTTTTTTTTGAGAGAGAGAGGGAGAGAGCCGAGTGCACACACACACTGGGGAGAGACAGAGAGAGAGGGAGAGAGAGAATCTTAAGCAAGATCCATCCCGAGTGCAGAGCGCGACATGGGCTCCATCTCACGAATCTCGAGACCATGACCTGAGCCGAAATTAAGAGTCAGACACTTAACCGAATGAGTCACCCAGGCACCCGAGTGATTTTTATGCCACCTTGACCAAAACTTTTATTGCTCTGAAGAGCTCTTTATCTCTGGCCATACATTTTGTTTAGAAATCTATTTTGTTTGATACTGATATAGCCACTCCACCCTTCTCCTGCTTACTGTTTACGTGACATATCATCTTCTATCCATTTTTGATCTATCTCTGTCTTTGTATTTAAAGTATGCTATTTGTTCTTTTTAATAGACTTTATTTTTAAGAGCAGTTTTAGGTCCACAGTTAAATTGAGCAGAAAGTATAGAGAGTTCCCATGTACCTCCTGCCTCCAGACACACACCCTCTCCCCAGTACCAACATCCCATACCAGAGTGGTACACGTGTTACAACCAACACTGACATCATTGTCCCCCAAAGTCCACAGTTTATATTGGGATTCGGTACATTCTATGAGTTTTAACAAACATATAATAACAAAAATCCACTATTCTAGTATCATACAGAATAGCCTCACTCCTCTAAAAACCTGCTGTGCTCTGCATATTCATCCTTCCCCCACCCCATTCCCTGGCCACTAGATATTTTTACTGTTTTTATAGTTTTGCCTTTTCCAGAATGTCATAATGGAATCATACTGTATGTAGCCTTTTCAGCCTGGATTGTATCACTTAGTAAAATGCATTTAAGCTTCCTGTGTGTCTTTTTGTGGCTTGATAACTCATTTCCTTTCAGCCCTGAATAATATTCCTTCTCTGGATATCTCCATTCACCTATTAAAGGACATTTTGGTTACTTTGGGAATTTTTGGCAATTAAGAATAAAGCTGCTATCAACATCATGTGAAGATTTTTGTACGAAAGTTTTCAGCTGATTTGGGTAAATGTCAAGAAATGTAATCACTGGCTTATATGGTGAGAGTATGTTTAGTTTTGTAAGAACCCACCAAGGTATCTTCCAAAGTGACTGTACTACTTTGCCCTCCCGCTAGCGATGAGTGAGAGTTCCTGTGGCTCCACATCCTCACCAGCATCTGGTGTCACCAGTGGTGGGAATTTTTGCCATTCTAACAGGTGTGCAATCAATGGTACCCCCTTGTTTTAATTTGTAGTCTCCTAATGACATACGACGTAGCATATCTTTCATATGTGTATTCGCCATCGATACAACCTTTTCAGTGAGATGCTGCATTTGGCTTTTTAATTCATTGAAAAACAATCGTCAATTTTAATTTTCTGAGTGGAGTGTTTAGGTTATCAACATTTAATGTAATTATGGATATGATTGGGTGAGGCCTATCATTTTATATTTTTGCTTTCTATTTTTCTCTTTTGACATTTGCTTATCCATTTCCCATTTCCTGCCTTTTTTATTTCTTTAATATTTTATAAATTATTCCATTTTAGTTTTATTGATGGCTTTTTAGCTAGTGTTCGCATTCTTATTTTAGTGGCTGACCTATAAATTACAAAATCCATCCTTAAGTTTTCATAGCCCATTTAAAATTAACAATGTACTGGGACACCTGGGTGGCTCAGTTGGTTAAGCATCTGACTTCAGCTCAGGTCATGATCTCGCAGTTCATGGGTTTGAGCTCCTCGTCGGGTTCTGTGCTGACAGCTTAGAGCCTGGAGCCTGCTTTGGATTTTGTGTCTTCCTCTCTCTCTGCCTGTACCCCCCACCCCCACATCCCCACTTTCCCTCTGTCTCTGTCTCTCTCTCTCTCTCAAAAATAAATAAATAAACTTATTTAAAAACTCTTAGAAAAATAAAGTTAACAGTTACTTCTTCATGTACATTCTAGAGATGAAAAGTGCAATTTCTGAAAAAAAAATTGAGCAGATGGATTCAACATCCAAATAGATACATTAAATGAAAGAATAAGTAAACTTTAAGATGGACCAACCAAAATTACTCAAGATGAGTAACAGGCAAAGACCAAAAATAAAATGAATAAAATCTTAGGGACTTGTTAGATGATATAAACAGTAAACATACATGGATTCCCAGAAGGAGAGAAGAGAATGGAGTGGAGGAAATATTTGAAGAAATGATCACCAAACTCCTCCCAACGGTAATAAAAGTCAGAAATTTGCAGACACAAGATGCTGGAAAAACACCAAGTAAAATAAACATAAGGTAAAAGTAACATAAAAGTCTAATCACATCCTGGTCAAAATGTTATAAACCTCAAAAGCAGAAAGAGAGCAACACATAAAAAGGGATTTCCATTTGGTTCTTTTTTATTGCTTCAATTTCTCTGCTGAAACTTTCCATTTATCTCCTGAGATTTTGATTCACTGAAAACAAGCATTTTTCCTTAATTTTCTTTGCTTCATGGAAGATGGCGACAAAGTCTTTTAAAACTACAAAACACTTACACATCCTTGCCTTCGAAATTCCAACATCTTATTCATCTCCAGGTTAGATGTGATTGACTTCTAAGAGGTGTTTTGTGTTCCCGGCTCTTCATCTGTCAGGTAACTCTGGACTGCATCTTGGACATCATAAATGCTAAGTTGCAGGGATTTCAGATTCCATTCTTTTTCTCTGATGAGAGTTGTTTTTCCTTTATTTCAGCAAATGATTTTCTCGCTGGGCTTACACTGCAAACTGTTTCTCAGGTAACAGCTCCAGTCCGGGCGTAGATCTTTTTGTCTGGCTGAGCTGCTTTGAGTGTGTTCTGTGCATGTCTGGTTCAGGGGTTAATCAGAAATTTAATTTGGGGATCCTCTTTCTGACGGTTTCCTTTCTGGGTTCCCCCACCTTTTCAGCATTCATGATTTTCAGACTTGACCCTTCTTACTCCCTAAAACAGCAAGACTGTAGAGTTTTTCAGTCTTCAGTCTTGTGTTACACAAGCCACTATGTGAACTACACTGAGCCCCAGGCTAAAAGCCATGGTAGCAGAGGACTTTCTCCTGTGACTCCTCATCTCCTCTCCTTCAAGCTGACATGCAACACCACAACCTATTTATTTCTGTTTTCTCTTCAGTACCTCCAGGTAGTCACTTTATATATCATGTCCAGGTTGTAGAGTTATTTTCTGCAAGAATGATCTTTATACCCAGAATAGTCCATAATATCCAGAGATGAGAACCCATATATTGTTCTTATGAAATGGTAATACTCAGCTTTATCACCCACTTTACTCATCACAGTTGTCCTGAGTGACCCCAGTTTCAAAAGTCAAATCTACCTCCACAGGATGAAGATTCATTTAGAATACTGAAAATAGGGGCGCCTGGGTGGCTCAGTCAGCTGACTGTCCAACTTCGGCTCAAGTCATGATCTCACAGTTCATTCAAGTCCCACAACCGGCTCACTGCTGTCGGCAGTGTAGAGTTCGCTTCGGATCCTCTGTTCCCCTCTCTCTGCCCCTCCCCCACTGTGCGAGCACATGCATGCTCTCTCTCTCTCTCTCTCAAAAATAAATAAAACATTAAAAAAAAAAAAGAATAGTGAAGATAATTTGCTGTGTCCCCTGAAGACAATTTTAAGGGATAGGACCAAAGGAGTTAAGCAATGGAAGCATCATTGCATAATTGCAGTACGTCTGTAATATCTTAAGGTGACAGAGGCTAATATTTCCTAATATCTGTTCTTCTCTTTTAGTAAAACAAACAAAGAGAAAACCACCTGGTTTTTGGCTATTACGAATGAAAGCTACATTTCCCTATTACACGTCTCTATCACATGTAGATATGGCCATGTAACTAAGTTTTGGTCAATGGGATAAAAATAGAAGTGTCAAGTTCAGCTTCCATGAAGCATCATTAATGGGGAGTGTGGAGGTACTACGGTCTGAATGCTTGTGTCCCCCTCAAATTCATGTGTCAAATAGTCCCCAAGAGTGATGGTATTAGGAGATGGAAGCTTTGGGTGCTACTTAAATCATGAGGGTGGAGCCCTCATGAACGACATCAGTGCCCTTACAATGACATTGACTCCAGAGAGATCCCTTGCCCCTTCCACACTTTGAGGACAATAGCCAGAAAGCACCGGCTATGAACCAGGAAGAGAGCCCTCACCAGAGTGCAACTATGCCAGCGTCCTGATCTTGGACTTCCAGCCTCCAAAACTATGAGAAATAAATGTATAAGCTACAGTGTCTGTGGTATTTTGTGATAGCAGCCCAAATAGACTCTTTACCTTGCTGGCTGGGATATTGAGGGGCTAGCTGAATTCATGCGGCCACACATCATGGAGCCTCTAAGCCTGCTGTACAGATTTTTTTTTTTTTTATGTGAGAAAAAAAAAAACTTACATATTGCTTAGCTACTATTATTTTGGATTTCTGTAAACCTCAGCCAAAGGAAATCCTAATTAATATTCTGGTCCTTAAATTGCAGAGAAAAACAGTCCTATTATCTTGTACTCAAACTGGAAGAACTGTATTACTTAGTGGCCCTGTCAGCAATTATTCCACCTACTCTTTAATTTTTTTTAATGTTTATTTATTTTTTAGAGACAGAGCGTGAGCAGGGGAGGGGCAGAGAGAGAGGGAGACACAGAATCTGAGGCAGGCTCCAGGCTCTGAGCTGTCAGCACAGAGCCAGATGTGGGGCTCAAACTCACGGACTGTGAGATCATGACCTGGGCCAAAGTCGGACACCCAACCGACTGAGCCACCCAGGCACCCCTATTTCACCTATTCTTTAGATAAAGAGTGTGGACAGAGGTGCCTGGGTGGCTCAGTCAGTTGAGTGTCCAACTCTTGATTTCGGCTCAGGTCATAATCCCAGAATCGTGGGATCCATGCTCAGCATGGAACCTACTTAAGATTCTCTCTCTTTCTCTCTCTCTCTCTCTCTCTCTCCTTCTGCCCCTCTCCCCTGTTCTCACTCTCTCTCTCTCTAAAAAAAAAAAAAAAAAAAAAAAGACTGTGTATAAATCAGCCCCTAACCCTAATACTTCTCAGGCCTGAAGTTCAGCTCCTGCTGAATGTATCCATAAAACCTACCCCAGCCATCATTGCCCCCCATGTGAATCTATGCCCTATCCCAAATAAACTTCCTCCAACTGAAGGTTTCCATTCTCTTCTCCCTCTTCTCATCTTGCCCTGAGTGATTCATTCATTCATGCATTCATTCATTCATTCATTCATTCACCAAATACATACAAACACCTACCTTGATGTCTATCTCAATTTGAATTCATCTTCACAAAAATGTTGCACAAGGTGACAGCTGCCCGAGGCCTGCCACCAGCCTCCAATGACCACATTGACCTTAATTCCACCCCACATCATTGTTATGGCACTGCCTAAACATAACAAAAAAGTCAAAACCAAGAGACTGATTCCTGGAACAGAGCTGGAAAGGACCCTGGGCGTCATCTAGCTTTTCCTTCTTATATTAATACATGTGAGCCAAGGCCCTGACCCACTTGAGATTTGCCCAAGGTCACAGAGACCGTGCCAGAGATGCAGCCAGGACTCAGAGTTCCCCACCCCATCCAGGCCTTTGTTTTTTCCTCCCTTCTCATTTCCTTCATGCATACTTAATCCAAATATGAAGATTATGTATCTGTTACTTTGATTAGAAAATATAAAAATGTTACCTTAAAAACCATCCTTATACTCAGTGTCAAGGAAAGAAATTACCTTTGGTGATTTGTCTTTGAATTTATTCTCAGCTTACTCTGAAGAGTGAACATGCCAGCAACCCAGACCAGGACCTTTGCCCGGGCTGGAGCCATTAGCACTGAAGAAAATTAAGTCAGGTGAAAGTCACATGCTTCCTTACAAGGTAGGTTTTCAGTTCGTTTCCAGCCAAATGCCTTTTGCCTAAGGCTAATTCTCAGAAATTCTTCCACAATTCCACCACTGTGTGTATGACTGTTCTCTTACACTTTGTGCTAGCAAAGCTGAATTCTGGGGCGCGCGCACACACACACACACACACACAGAGTCTTTGTTTCCCTGCTTCAAGGTGATACAACTGTCATCTATAATAAGTGGGCAGTTCCCAGAAGAAAGCTTGTGCTTCAGACCTGTGACACTGCCCTCCTCCTGTGGAAACAGCTGCCAACTTCACAATTTCAATCTGTATTCTCCGGCACAACAAGGAAAGCACTTAAAAAAAAAAAAAAAAAAAAAAAAAAAAAACACAAAAAAATCCCCACAAAAAAACCCTACTTGTCAATTCTATGCCTACATAATGGTTCAGGGACTATATACCTACATAATAGTTCAGTGTGCTTTCTATTGATTTTGTTTGGGAAGCAGGATATTTTTTGTGCCCTGGCATTGTCTTCAGAGACAGAACCTGCCTGGCCTATAATTCAAACGTCCTGGACTCAGTAACCTCAAGTGTCTTCTCGGAACATTAATCCTTGGTACTTTTTTGGATCTTATCTAATTCTGGGGTAGTGACCAGGAGCAAACTGTGGATATTTATTTACTTTTTTTTTTTTTAACGTTTATTTATTTATTTTGAGAGAGCTAGAGACAACACAAGTAGGGGAGGGGCAGAGAGAGAGAGAGAGAGAGAGAGAATCCCAAGCAGGCTCCGCACTGCCAGCACAGAACCCAATAAGGGGCTCAAACCCACGAAACTGTGAGATCATGACCTGAGCCGAAACCAAGAGCCGCATGCTTAACCAACTAAGCCACCCAGGCACCCCTGGGTATTTATTTTTAAGCAATCTCTACACCCAACACAGTGCTCAAACTCACAACCCAAGATCAACAGTCTCATGTTCTACTGACTGAGCCAACCAGGTGCCCCAACCTTTGGGTATTTAAAGATGGACTCCAACCCCACTGTCTGGTCCTGAGGGTTGGAGAGTAGGGAGACCATACTGTATTTCTCCTCTCTGACCCAGCAGGTTCCAGCTTTAGTCATTGTACCAAGACATGAAAAAGTGGGTAGAAAAAAACAGAAGGTTGGCAAGAATACTGAGTGCCTGGGTTCAAGGAAGTGCTTTAATTTGTGAGCATTAAATTTGGAATTAAAAATCAGTATGATAGTTCGTTGTACAAGAATAGCAGCATGAATATTAAAAAAAAATGCGACTGTTTTCTGGCTGAGCAAACCAACAGGATGTATGGAGCCCAAAAATGCTGCAAAGCAGAAGCAAACATTCAAAGGAAATCTCTAAAGAGAGACAAAGTAAATATAAAATGTTCTTTGGCTTAGAAGTTAAGACTGTCCTTAGAGGTCATGTCAGGACCTTGATTATTTATCTTTGGATATTTGTGAGCCAGACAGAGCTGCCAAGTTACAAGAATAAAACAGGCTTTTACTCATAAGCAGGTTAAATGAAAGGAAGATTGAGTGCATGTACACCAAAACATCAAGGCCACTCTTTCCTCAAGAAGTCTGAAAGTGTTCCACCTTGCTACAGAGAAAGACCAGAACTGCCCCAGCATGATTCTGAGCCTGCAGGTGAAAAATCCAGGGGCGCCCATGGGAATTGGGATGGAAGAAAATAAAAAAATCACACCTAGCCAGATGTAGTATATGCACTGATCAGTGGGGAGGGGCTGTTGTTTACTTTTTACCATGTTCCAGGGAAGCATGGGTGGTAATCAGATCAGGATTTGGTTTGGGTGGTCTTAGCTTTGAAGTTTTCAACTTTCTTGCCTGTGCTCACAAGTTTTTTGTCTCCATGCAACTCAGTGATCCACATTGCTATTGATACTATAACCATTTTCTTCAGCATCTGGGATTGGGCAGCACAAGTGGAAGCTCTAGACTCCATCATTTGGCTCCTCAGCCCCTCCATGAAGAGTTCCTGGGAGGAAGGGACTGATTGTACCTCTAGGACAGAGCAGGGCATAAGATGATCAGTGCAAGAAGGGAAACAGAGGTGTGAGCAAGATGGAATGAACATGAGAAACATAATACCTGGCTTGCCTGGATCAAAGCATGCTGAAGAACAATCCTAGGGCCCAACAGATGAAAGGTGCCAACGGGATCATCGGATTCCAAATTCCACCTGACTCAGGAATCCTCTGCTTGAGAATCCTGACCAGTGGTCAGCCAGCTTCTGTTTGGAATTTTCAAAGATATTTCTGGTAGGCACAGAATTGTAGCACTCCGATCCCTTTCCAAGAAAGGACTTAGCAACCCAGCTTCAAGGAATGTGGTTAGCTGATAACCTCCAGCTGTTAGTGCCTTCAGGGTCTGCCTCAGCTTTGGAGCTGAGATCAGTTTTCCCCTGGAGTCCCCAGCCAATGCCTGAGCAAGGTGGTAGTATAAAGGCCTGGCCATTTCTGCCCAACATGGCACTCCTCTAGTGGACAACGTTTGCTCTGGAACCCCTCAGCGGCCTGGCAGAGACTTAGTCAAAACTGTACAACAGTCTGAAGGCTTTCCTGCCCGATCTTGCTTTCTCTCTTTTTCCTTTCCAAGTGTTACTCTTCAATAAAGCACAGGGGATTTTTTTTTTTTTTTTAGGGCATAAGTTATTATTATTATTTTTTTATTTTTTGTTAACTCTACCCCCAAGATGGGACTCGAACTCATGACCCTGAGATTAAGAGTCATATGCTCTAGGGGCACCTGGGTGGCTCAGTCGGTTAAGTCTCCAACTTCAGCTCTGGTCATGATCTTGCGGTTCATGAGTTCGAGCCCTGTGTCAGGCTCTGTGCTGACAGCTCGGAGCCTGGAGCCTGCTTCAGATTCTGTGTCTCCCCCTCTCTCTCTGCCCTTCCCCCACTTGTGCTTCCTTTCTCTCTCTCTCAAAAATAAATAAACATTAAAAAAAAAAGTCATATGCTCTACAGACTGAGCCAGCCAGGTGTCCCAGGCATAAGCTATTCTTTATGATCCCATAATGGTGGAAACATGACACTACACATTTGTCAAAACCCACAGAATTTTACACCACAAAAAGTGAACCCTAATGTATATACATTAAAGAAAAATTACTCAGGAGGTCAGGGGATCCCAAGATAGAATTTGTAGAACAATCTAAATGTATTACAAATGTATGAAACATCTTTACTTAAAGAGGTTGAGGGGAACAAGGGGCTGACCTAAGTAACTTTGGAAACGAGTGGAGTAAGACTCACAGCCAAATAAACTATACATAAGCACTGTATTCTGACTGATAAAGTTGTTTCCCACAGGAGCCCATGTTAACAATTCTAATACCACTCTACATGTATATCACAACTGAACAGTGAGGTAAATGGATGGCAGATGGTGGGAGCCAGGTTTTTCTGTTGAAGTAGGAAGTTACAGGTAAGCAAAGGGAGGTCTACAAAGAGCCATGTGGTAATAGATTAGAACTGGAGACATCAGTATGAATCCATGTTTGGTTCCATATAAATTACGTATAGAAATATTAATAAATAGGGGCACCTGGGTGGCTCAGTCGGTTGAGCGTCCGACTTCGGCTCAGGTCATCATCTCTCGGTTTGTGAGTTCGAGCCCCACATCGGGCTCTGTGCTGACTGCGCAGAGCCTGGAGCCTGCTTTGGATTCTGTGTGTGTCTCCCTCTCTCTCTACACACCCCCCCCCCCACTCACACTCTGTCTCTCTCTCCTTCAAAAATAAATAAACATTAAAAAAAATTAATAAAAAAAGAAATATTAATAAATATGTTTACATACACAGGTTAGTATACACACATATATCTTCCTGCTCTATGAGCTGAGAGGGCATAAAAGCAACATCACCTCTGTATAACAAGCATGCACAGCACCCAGATCTTGGTTTTCAATTCCATTCTCTAATTAAAGGAACCAGGGCTACTTCTTGGAGAAATGGTTGATTCTAGGACTGAGGGAAGAAATATACAAGATGATCCTGGAACACCTTTTAGTGCCAGAAAGTAAAGAAGTGTAAAGAAGTGCTCAAAAAACAAACAAACACGACACCAAAACCCACGCTGATAGAGCTATAACAAAGGGACACAGAAGCCAACTGAAAGACTTCCCAATGGTCAAAGCTGGAACAAGTTGAGAAATGAAATTAAGAAATTAGTGTTGAGGGGCGCCTGGGTGGCTCACTTGGTTAAGCGTCCGACTTCAGCTCAGGTCACGATCTCCTGGTTTGTGAGTTGGAGCCCCTCATTGGGCTCTGTGCTGACAGCTTGGAGCCTGGAGCCTGCTTCGGATTCTGTGTCTCCTCCTCTCTCTGCCCCTACCCCCCCCCTCTCTCTCAAAAATAAACAAACATTTAAAAAATTAAAAAAAAGAAATTAGTGTTGGATTATAACCTGAAGAATGAAATAATTATGTATAAGTTTCTACAATATAAATAAATGATTTAACAAATAATAAGTAAAAGGACAAATGTTCCATGAAGAAAAATTCCAAATAACTTATGTAGATACTCCAGTCTCAATAAAGTAATGCTTAACTCTCCACTCCTTAAGCATGGACTGTGCATAGTGACTTCCTCCCAAAGAATACAAAACAGAAAGAGGAAAAAAAGAGAAACTGCACAGTGCAGAAATCTGACAAACACTGCTTCAGCCATGTGATCAAAGTTAACATCAACAGTGATAAGTCATGTTGACAGTATGTACCCCTGTCTTGATGCAAGGAAATGGTACTTCACTTCTGTGGTCTTCCTTCTAAGAACCCATAACCACAGTATAATCACGAGAACAACATAAGACATATTCCAATTGAGATATTCTACAAAATACTGGATCATTGGTCCTCAAAGCTCTCTGGGTTGTCAAAACCAAGGAAAGTCTGAGAAACTGTCAAACCAAAAGTAACCAGAGGAGTTATAACTACTAAATGCAATGTGGCACCCTGGATGAGATCTTGGAACAGAAATTGGACATTGAGCAAGAACTAAAGAAATCTAAATAAAACACGAACCTTAGTTAATAATTATGTATCAATACTGGTTCCTTAATTGTGACATGGGTTCCACACAAATGTTAAATGTTAATGACAAGGGATTCTGGATGTGAATTATACTGGAACACTCTATACTATCTTCACAAGTTTTTGTAAATCTAAAACTGTTGTAAAATGAAAAGGTTACTTTCAAAAACACTCCCTTATATTGTTAAAATTAACTTTCTTATATTTAGCTGACATGATCCTCCTGGTTTTCTCCATCTTCCTCTCCTCCTCCTCCTCCTCCTTCTTCTCCTTCTTCTTTCTTCTTCTTCTTCTTCTTCTTCTTCTTCTTCTTCTTTTCACTTAATTTTTAACGTTTATTTCTGAGAGGGAGAGAGTGTGTGTGTGTGTGAGTGGGGAAGGGCAGAGACAGAAGGAGACACAGAGCCTGAGGCAGTCTCCAGGCTCTTGAGCTGTCAGCACAGAGCCCAACGCTGGGCTCGAACTCAGGAATCACGAGATTGTGACCCGAGCCGAAGTCAGATGCTTAACTGACTGAGCCACCGAGGTGCTCTGACTTGGTTTTCTTCTGAAGTTATTTTTATTTTACGTATTGTCTCATAACCACCTTCACCCATTAGCCCCAGACCTCATTATTTTTGCCCACAGCAACCTTAGCAAATACCTAGAAAAAAGTCTGGGAATACAGTGAGCACTCAAAAAGATTTATTAGTTGAATGAACAAATACAACTGATACAACTAATACAACTGGTCTATTTTCTTCTACATGATGGTTCTTCAAACATATGGATTTGCATCTCTCCAAGTTTTCTTTACTTTAAGTTGGAAACCTCTAGATTCTTCACTTGTTTTTCACTTGACATAGGCACCTGGTACTGGCACTGGATGATGATACAGTAGTAATAAATTTATTTATTTATTTATTTATTTATTTATTTATTTAGTGCTTTATCATATGCTGTGCACTGTGGTAAGTAAGCACTTTTAAAACAACTTCTCTTTTAGCCCCACAAAATTTATGCTTTACAAGTCAGGCATTGTTAGATGATTTCTGGAATGTCATTATTCCTCATAAAGAATGGCCCTCGATCTGGACTCTACTGACTAGGTGCATTCTGGACAGAGGAACTATCACCCTCTCCAATGTCTTTGTTTATCAACATGACCTATGTGGGGGATAGGTTTGCTGAAGCAGCAGTGAAGCCATGCTTTTATTGTTGTCCTCTAGCCAGTGATCATCATGCTGGTCTGTGATGAGTGAAGGAGCTTGTAGCAGACTGCAAACCAAGCATATCACTCAAGTACACTGTTTAGTTAGCTGGCTTGTTTTCACAGCAAGACCTTCTCAATGAAGGAAGCTGTGTGTTGATTTATATTCTGATATCAGCCCTTCATCTTGTTGTGGACTGGCACTCTGAGTAGCACTGATCTAAGCCACAATTCTCAGCATTGTTTTCCTGTTCTGTGTTGTAACAGACTCAATATCTAGTGCATTCCTGCTGCCTATCAACTTCTAGCAAATGGAACTACTCAGGGTAGAAATCCCACAAAGAATACTCAAAGATTGTCCAGAAGGAGGGCAGTTGGTGAGAAGGTGTGAGAAGGATGAGAAGAATGTGAGAGGGTGGAATAGTAGAGAAGTCCTTAGACTGAGTCTATTTTAGTCCTGGATCTGTCATTCGCCAGCTGTTGGTAGGGAAATTCCCCTCTCCAGGTCTCATTTTCCTCATCTGTAAAAGAAGGTGATGGAGCCAGGTAATTGCTTTCAGTTTTTGTGCTCTAGGTTTTAACTCCTTGAGTCAAATAATTTCCACTCACAAAATGTCCCTAGGCTATGCTTTTCCACAACTTTTGCGTCGCCATCACATCTGCCACCATTTTGTTTCCCACAATGTTTGCCTGGTGACTGAACAACTGGCCTCAGAAAGGGAATGTCACAGTAATATCCATCAGCCAGGCCCAAAGATAAAGGATTAAGGGTCTAGGGGCTGAAAGGCATCTTCTGCAATATGTGTCTCCCAATGACTGAGCAATGCTTTTGAGGTGTCAATAAATGTGGGCCATTAAAATAGTTCTGGAGTTTTCTGGTACTGCATGAGGGTTTGGAAGTTACCACTCTGTCCTAACAGCAAGTAAAAAGCTGAACAGACTGAAAAATCAACAACTCTTCTTTGATCCATAAGAAAGGGAAGGACACAGGACAAACCACTGCACCCAAGATTGGAGAGACAGACAGGTGAGTACAGAAAGTCATTGCTTACCAGAGCAGAGATGCATAAGCAGAGACACCATGGAAGCCACTTGGATATCGACAAATTGATTCTAATATCTATATGGAGAGGCAAAAGACCCAGAATAGCCAACAGGATTTTGAGGGAGAGGAACAAAGTTGTAGAAGTGACACTACTCAACTTCAAGACTTACTATAAAGCTACAGCACTCAAGACAGTGTACTGTCTTTCACTATTGATGAAAGAACAGACAAATAAATCAATGGAACAGAACAGGGAGCATGGAAATAGGCCCACACACATATAGTCAAAGGAGCAAAGGCAAGACAATGAGCAAAGATAGTCTTTCCAACAAATGGTGCAGGGACAACTGGAACATCCTTCATAAAACTGACTCAAAATGGATCACAGACCTAAATGTAAAATGCAAAACTATAAAACTTCTCAAAAATAATACAGGAGAAAATATGGATGGCTTTGAGTGTGGAGATGACTTTTTGATACAATACCAAAGACACAATGAATGAAAGAAATTATTAAAAACTTGGACTCATTAAAATTAAAAATTTTCTGCTCTGTTTGAAAGACACTGTCAAGAGAATGAGAAGCCACAGACTGAGAGAAAATATATGCAAAGGACAGATCTGATAAAGTTCATTACCTAAAGTTTACAAAAAACTCTTAAAACTGAAGAATAAAGAAACAAGTGGAGCGCCTGGGTGGCTCAGTTGGTTAAGTGTCTGACATCGGCTCGGGTCATGATCTCACGGTTTGTGAGTTCGAGCCCCATGTCGGGCTCTGTGGTGACAGCTCGGAGCCTGGAGCCTGCTTCAGATTCTGTGTCTCCCTCTCTCTCTGCCCCTCCCCTGCACATGCTCTGTCTCTCTCTGTCTCAAAAATAAATAATAAACATTAAAAAAAAAAAAAAGAAACAAGCTGATTAAAAAATGGGCCAAAGACTATAACAGGCATTTCAATAAAGAAGCTATGCAGATGGCAAATAAGCATTTGAAAAGATGCTCCACAGACAAATATAATATGATTTCACTCATATGTGGAATTTAAGAAACAAACATGATGAGCATGTTCATTTAAGGCAAACATAGGGGAAAGGAAGCAAAAATAAGATAAAAACAGAGAGGCAAACAAACCATAAGAGACTCTTAAATACAGAGAACAACCTGAGGGCTGCTGGAGGGGTGTTGGGTGGTGGGATGGACTAAATGGGTGATGGGCATTAAGGAGGGCACTTGTTGGGATGAGCACTGGGTGTTATATGTAAGTGATGAATCACTAAATTCTATTCCTGAAATCATCATTACTATAGGTTAACTAACTTGGATTTAAATTAAAAAGATAGAATAGAAAAACAAGATACTCCGCATCATACATCATCAGAGAAATGCAAATTGAAACAGTGAGATACCACTGCACACCAATTAGAACGGTCAAAATCTGGAACACTGACAACACCAAATGCTGGTGAAGATGTGGAGGAACAGGAACTCTTATACATTGCTGGAAGGAATGCAAAATAGGACAACTGCTTTGGAAGACAGTTTGGCAATTTCTCATAAAACTAAACATACTTTTACCATTCACTCTAGCAATTTCACTCTTTGGGATTAATGCAATGGAGTTGAAAACTTATGTCCATAAAAAATGCACACAGATGTTTATAGCATCTTTATTCATAATTGGCAAAGCCTGGAAGCAACCCAGATGTCATTCAGTAGGTGAATGAATAAATAAATTGTGGTAATCCAGATAATGGAATATTATTCAGGGCTAAAAATAAATGAGCTGTGAAACCATGAAAAGACACGGAGGAACCTTAAATGCATATTATTAAGTGAAAGGAGCCAATGATAAGGCTACATACTGTATAATTCCAACTATGGGACATTCTGGAAAAGGCAAAACTCTGGAGACAGTAAAAAGATCAGTGGTTGCCAGTGTAGGGGGATGTGGAGAAGACAAATAGGCATAGTACAGAGGATTTTAGGGCAGTGAAAACACTCAGTATGAGATTATAATGATGGGTATAGATCATTATACATTTGTCCAAACCCATAGAATGTACAACACCAAGAATGAACCATAAGGTAAACTATGGACTTCGTGTGATTATGATGTGTCAATGTAGGTTCATCTTTGGTAAAAATGGACCATTCTGGTGAATATTGTTGATAATGGGGGAGGCTATGCATGTGTAGGGGCAGGAGGCATATAGGAAATCTCTCTGCCTTCCCCTCAATGTTTTTTGTAACCTTAAATTGCTCTAAAATAAAATCTTTAAAAAATTGTTCTGAAGGAATTCACCTGTGCCTCTATCACTCTCTGTAGTAAGCTGAATAATGACCCCAAAGATATCAGGTCCCACTCCCTGGAACCTGTAAATGTGACCTTATTTAGAAAAATGTTATTTTATTTGTAAATGTAACGAAAGATTTTGAAATGGATAGACTATCTTGGATTATCTGGGTGGGCCCTAAATGCAATTACAAGAGTCCTTCTAAAAAGGGAAGCAGAAGAAGATTTCACACACAGAAGAGGAACAGGCAATACGACCACGGAGGCAGATACTGAAGTGATGTGGCCACAAGCTAAGGAGAATGGCAGCCACCAGAAGCTATTGAAGAAGCGTGGCCCTTCCGATATCTCAATTTCTACCCAGTGATACTGATTTTGGACTTCTGGCCTCCAGAACGGTGAAAGAATAAATTTCTGTTGTTTCAAGCCACCAAGTGTGTGGCCATCTGTTAGAGCAGCCACAGGAAACTTACATAGCCTCTTCCTAAATTTCACCTTCCTTTCATATAGATTTTTCTTTCTGTAATAAACAAAGCCACCCACATGTATCAGTCAGGATCCTGGCAGGTAACACTGCCCAGTTTGAGAGTTTGATAAAGGGACTGTAGGAGCACCTGGGTGGTTCAGTCAATTAAGTCTCCGACTCTTGATTTCGGTTCACGTCATGATCTCAGCTTGTGAGTTCAAGCCCCACGTCGGGCTCTGCGCTGACAGTGCTGGGCCTGCTTGGGATTCTCCTTCTCTCTCTCTCTCTCTCTCTGCCCCTCCCCAGCTTGTGCACACGCACGCTCTCTCTCTCTCAAAATAAATAAGCTTAAAAAAAACCAAAAGGACTGTAATCAAAGGTCTGAGTAGAGTGTGAGAGATCTCCCGAGAGTGTAGTTTCACATAGCTGAACAATGAGGGAGACTCCAGCACCACTCCAGGCCTAAAGGGTGAGGGAGACAGAGCTGGATGGAGAGAGAGGGCTGACAGGAGCTGTGGCCTTCAGTCAGGGGACACAGTCGGCCCCCAGCAATGCCGCAGCAAACGGGCAGAGGGATAAGCACCTCATATCACTCTCTTCCCTTCCTCTGATTTCCTGCCAGTGGTCTCTGTTGCCTGCACCTAACTGGAAGGGAGCCATTCACATCAGCCTCCTGCACACAGAGAAAAGTGGAGAAGAGTGGAGAGTGGATTTATAAGGGCACATGGAAATATATGGCAACCGCATAACTTTAATCTCTTCCCAAAACCATCCACTTAACAGACCGGTCTTAGCTCTGTGGCCTTGGGCAAGTCACTACTACCCTAAGCTTCCTTCTCTTCATCCGCAAAAGGAAGGATGTAGACTAGGAGGTCTTTACGATCCCTTTCAGCCCTGATGCTCTGGATTCTAGAAGGAGACTAAACCCTTAGCAGGCTAACGCTGACACATGCCTAGAGTCCTGACAGCTGTTTGCTTATTCAGATATCAGCAGGCCCCTCTTTTCCATGACGCACCTCCGCATTTATGCAAGCACGTGCGGGGCATGCCGGTTACTGAGCCGCTCGGAGGAAAGGAGCAGGCTGTGCTCACTCACCATGTGCACATGTCACAGGCGTGCTGGAACAGGGCAGGCAACGGCGTGCGGCGAGGAGGCAGGGGAGACCGGCAAGCCACTTACCCGATGGCCAGGACGTGGTCAGTGGGCACGTCTGCTTGTCCCTCCAGAAAGCTCCAGGGGGCCCGGGCAGCTGGTGCAGCCCTCAGGCCAGCCTGGCAACATCCCTGGCAGCCCCAGTATGGGGCGGCTGCCAGCAGCCACACACATGGTAATAATTAGCCAGAGAGTCAAACTACAGAAACTTCCAAGGGTCCAGGACGGCCCCACGTTGAACAAGGAACATATACCAAGCCTTCCCCTGCTGCCTTGAGACGTTTTGCTCTGTATTAGGTCTGGTTTTACAACTACTCCTGTCTGCTTCTGTCTCTTTGAAAACTCCTTTTGGAAAGGGAGGGTGAGGCCAAGGAAGAGAACATCTTCATTAGCCCTCCAGGCCTGCAAGTGTAGGAGGTGCGAACTACCCACCCTCCCCCATCCCCATACACCTTGGGTGGCCCGGGACAAACGACAGATTTCCTCCCTTCTCTTAACCCCACCCATAGTCATTAACTAGGACCCTCCATAACTCCTGATGGGCCCCACAGGAGCACTGGTTTATAGTGTGTGATTTGGGGGTGGGGGGGCCTAACAAGGACCTATACCCCAAATCCTTTTTTTTTTAAATGTTTATTTATTTTTGAGAGAGAGAGAGAGAGCATGAGCAGGGGAGGGGCGGACACAGAGGGAGGCACAGAATCCGAAGCAGGCTCCAGGCTCTGTCAGCACGGAGCCCGACATGGGGCTCGAACCCACGAACGGTGAGATCATGCCCTGAGTCTAAGTCGGACACTTAACTGACTGAGCCACCCAGACACTCTTATATCCCCAAATCCGTAAAAACCCTCCCCAAACTGCTAATTCCTAAATTCCATTGTCATCTTGTTTCCAGCAAAACAATTTGATTCTTGTTGCACACACACCCGCACTTGAGGAATATGTGTTTCAATGTTGTCCAGTGAGTTAAGGGCCTGAGGAGCTTGTTGGAGGTGAGGAAGGAAGAAGAGTCTGCGTGTGAGGGATATAAGTGGAAGTGGGGCCTCCAGGAAAGACAAAAGGACACACAGAGGGGGGACCTGGGCACTGGGGAACGGCATCACCTATGTCACACTGCTGTCTAGAGCTGCCCCGGCTGAGCCGGTGCTAAAGATGTTTTGTGAGAATTCAGATAAGCAGCTTCTCCATCAAGAACACCTGAGAAGCTTGCACTGTGGACCTCAGACCCTCAGAAGGAGGCTGCCTTTCCAGGGCTGGAGCAGATAGCCACCATGGAATGTGGTTAGGGGGTGCCTGGGGGTCTCCCTCCTCCAAAATGTTTCCCCTCCTCACTGCCAGGGTGAGATCTAAGTCTCCCATTAGAGCCGAACCTGCATATCAATTCATTTATTAATCACTTTCCAGTGATTGGCTGAAAGTCAAGCACTGGTCGGGGCGCCTGGGTGACTCGGTTGGTTAAGCGTCCGACTTCGGCTCAGGTCATGATCTCACGGTCTGTGAGTTCGAGCCCCGCGTCGGGCTCTATGCTGACAGCTCAGAGCCTGGAGCCTGTTTCAGATTCTGTGTCTCCCTCTCTCTCTGCTCCTCCCCTGTTCATGCTCTGTCTCAAAAATAAATAAACGTTAAAAAAAATTAAAAAAAAAAAAAAAGAAAGTCAAAGGGAGTTCTGATGGACCACAAAAAGGATTCATTTTGGATACAGGACACTGAGGGTATGAGGTGCAAAGCAAGGCTCAGTAGGAGGCTGCAGCTGGGACCTTCTCTGTCTTGCAGAAAGTGACGGAGATCCTTGCATGGAAGGAGGGAGGAGGGGCACCTGGGTGGCTCAGTCAGTTAAGTGTCCAACTCTTGATTTCTGCTCAGGTCATGATCTAATGGGTTTGTGGGTTCAAACCCCGCCTCAGGGTCTGCACAGTGCAAAGCCTGCTTGGGATTCTTCCTCTCCCTCTCTCTGCCCCTCCCCTGCTCGCTTGCCCTCTCTCTTTCAACATAAATTAATTAACTTAAAACAATAAAAAATAAACTAAAATAAGGAAAAAGAGGGAGGAATCCCTGGACACAGGGACTCTGGAGAGAATGGAAACAAGTTCAGATAGCAACCTGCTTGCCGGGCCCTGCCTGAGAGTGTGCTTGCTTAGATGCAATTACTGTGCGTCCAGCACCCTGTCCCTGGCCTGCCTTTGCATCTTCCGACTCCTATTCTACAAAATGCCTAAGTGCTTCACTAGACCTCATGCTGTGGGTGTTCCTGCTCCCTCCATCTTCTTCCCAACAGCACTCTTCAAACAGACAGAAATGGCCTAAATCAGGGAGGATTAGATCCGCTAGAACCAAACTGTGAGATTTAAGCACCATGCGCAAACCAGACGGTCCTGAGTTAGTGCCAACCCTAGCACTTACCAGCTGTGCGTGTGTTTACACATATTGTTTTCTTCTCTAAACTTTGCATTCTGCATTTGTAAACTGGGGATAAGTACAAGTAGTACCTTGATATGCAGTTCTGAGGATCAAGCAAATGAGAAAATGCGTATGAAGCACTTGGCACAGTGCCTGGTTCATAGTAAGTGCTCAATAAATATCAATTATTAATTCATATCTTGCCTACTTTTCCTTCCAGTAAAGGTTGGCAAACTGATGCACATAGATTTCAAAATCCTTGCAAATTTAATCTAGGCTTAGGCTCTGCACAGATTTGTTCTTTGAAAAAGCCACAAAATTCTTTTGTAATTCATGATCTCTTTACTGGCTTTTTATCTGCTATATTTAGCTCTTAAATTTTATATCTCATCTTGAAACCCTGAAGCCATTCTTCTAAAAATACAAGTGGTTCAGCCATTGGCATTTGCTCACTGAAAGCACAAGCGATTTTTTTTTTCAAAATAACAATAGGTCAGAGGTGGGACTAATTACCATAACTTCAAAGATAAACAAATTATACTTCATTTAATCAAAGGATCCAATTTGGCAAGGCCAACCCTAAAGACTAGCTGCTTTAGTTCTACCTCTTTAATCTCTAAGAGAACATCTTAATTCTTTCTCAAGCTGGGACCCTGGTCCTTTCTGGCTGGGGTCCAGGAACAACCCTCTCCCACCCAGCTCACAGTTGAAATTGTTAGTGTCCATTTTATAGTCTCAAACACCAGGTACTTATTTCCAGATGGCCACCCAGCTACCTAAAGTTAACCCAACAACCTCTTTTACACATAATAACATATTTACTGAGTGCATACTCTGTGCCAGACACAGTTCTAAATGCTTTATGTGGACTAAACCACTTAATAATAATAATATCTCTATGAAATTGATACTGTCATTATCATCCCTCTATATGGGATGTCGTTATTTTGATAATTTGTCTAAGATGACCTAACTAATATGCGGCGGTACTAGGATTTGAACCCGAGAAGTCTGGCTACAGAGCTGTTCTTTCCCACTAAACCACACCACCTCTGAGGGAAGAAGTAAAGCTTACCAGGGATATAGCTTAAAAATCCTGATTCCACTTTTTCACAGAAGCACCCTTCCTCCCGTGGAACATTCTGTCCTGGCCTTGGTCACTCTGTTCCTCCCAGCCTATTCTCTGGGGCATCCTTTGCCCAAAATATGAATAAAACACACAACAACATCCCTCTTACCTCTGTCAAACAGGGCTGCAAAAATATTCAAGGCAGTGTGGCTCAGACTCAGAGGATGGGGTTCCAAATCCACCATCAACCCTAACCAGCTGGGTGCCCTTGAGCAAGTCACTTTATGTCTCTACCTTTAGATGCCCCGTCAGCACAGTGAGGGACCTACCCAACTGCCTAATTGGGGGGTTTTGTGGGGACTACATGAGCTAATTGGTGTAATGTGCTTAGCACAGTGCCTGGCTCAGTAGGTAAGCTGTTATTATTAAAAGAGAGCAGTAACGCTATTATGATTATTGATCATGCAGTCCATAACTGGGAACAGAGTTGAGAAGGGCACATTCAGAAAAAACTCAGAGGGAGGCCACGTTGTAATATAAGCTTGCCTGTCCCTGCACACGAGGACGGGCTGCCTGAGATGGAAGAGTTCACCTCCAGACCTGGCAGGCACACACCTCCACTGGGTGCCCCAGGGCAGGAGATGATCACTAAGTCGGAGGCAGTGGAGAGGGCCAAGTGAAAGCTTGGACAGGGAAGCTAGAAATCCTCCCGTAAATCAACTCCATCCCACAAGCAGTCATTTTCAGCCCAGACGCATGACTTGTTCCAGGTTAACGATTCTCAAAATTGTTCTCAAAACTTTCCTTCAGCTGGGCACCCCAACATACAAGTCCATAAAGGTGGAGGTGCTTGGTTGGAAGTAGGAAGAGGAGGCTTCTGGCTGAACTCCTCCCCAAAGGGACCCTGTGTCCCTTCTGAAAGACAATGATAACCTCAGACCACAGTTTGAGAAGCATTAAAAAAATTTTTTTTAATGTTTTATTTTTATTTTTGAGGGACAGAGACAGAGTGTGAGCAGGCAAAGGGCAGAGAGAGAGGGAGGCACAGAATCCGAAGCAGGCTCTAGGCTCTGAGCTGTCAGCACAGAGCCTGACACGGGGCTCGAACTTACGAACCATGAGATCGTAACCTGAGCCGAAGTCAGACGCTTAACCAACTGGGCCACCCAGGCGCTCCGAGAAGCATTTTTTAAGAGAAATAAAAAGACATACTATATGAACCCTGCCCTTAGGGAGCTTGGAGTCCAGTGAGCTGGCGGCTACAGTCCTGTACTGACTGGCAAGTAGAGTCCAATGTCCCTCATGGAAGGTACAGATCCTCACAAGGCACCCTTGCTGTCACCCACAGAACCCTGAGGCTTTTCATTTGCAAGAGATCCGTCCACATTCATACCACACACTATAGGGACTGGGAAGGGCTCACTTGCATTGTTCACTGGCTTCAATAAAATCATCTTTTAAATCTATTTTACCGCTCGCAGCTCTTCTCTAAGGTGGAGATTATCACTATGCCATTTTACAGATGAGGGACCTGAGGCTGAGGGCATTGAACTCGTCCAAAGTCACCCAAGGAGGCAATGCAGGAACCAAGATTCAAATCCCCACCTTCCTGGTTTCAGAGCTTGGCAGCAAAGATCCCACCTCTGCCATGGGCTGGTTGTCTCTTCACCTTCAGTGTCCTCATGGGTAAGTAAAGGGGACGACAGTGACACCCACCACCCTTAGAATGGTGCCTGGCACCAGCAACCGTTGCTGTCTTGGGATCACCAGCTAATAGGTTATGACTAGTCTGTTCAATTCACGCTCTCATTTTTGCAGCCTGTAAGAGAGCAGTGCAAGTGTGTGGCTCAGCAAGATACAGAGAAGTAAAAGCCACACGAGTTCAAAGAGAGGGCATTTGAGATGCTTCATTTATGACTGCTTCATAAATTTTTGAGTTACTCCTTAGGCAGAAGCCAAGCTGTGCTCTCCGTGTCGGTCCCATGTCAGCACATGTGGTGCCAAGGCTGGCTTTCGGCGACGCACGGCCAAGAGCATGTCCCTGACAGAGCCAAGGGCCCCACGCAGCCTCCCGGGTGGACGGGTGACCTCTGCCACGCTCATCTGGGTCTCGAACGCCACCTGGGCGGACTCATAAACGCGCAGCGCTGGTGCTCAAGGTTCCCCGGGGGCCTGCGCCACATTTCCACGCCTGGAGAAGCCACTCCAGAGTGTGCCCGTGGTGGGGGTGGGGCAGGGGAAGGAGACAGCACTGCCGGCCGGCCGGCAGAGCACGTGGTCAAGGTCCTGGGTGCCGGCTGCGCCCCAACTCACCACTGCGAAAATGCCACTCCATCTATTCAGAGCTGAAGGTATTTACAAATGTGACATTCCAGGGACTCGAAGAAGAAGAAGAAGAAGAAGAAGAAGAAGAAGAAGAAGAAGAAGAAAAGACAAACCCCCAAAGCCAGAGAAATCAGGGAATTCTCAGAATTCTGCCACAGCGCTTTCCATACCAGAAATCAAACAAAACGTGTGCTTCCAGGAACCCAGGAATTAAAGTTCCACTTGGAAAGAGAGGGAAAGAAACGTCTGACTTTATGGCTGTGCGTCCACCCCCCCCCCCGCCCCCCCCCCCACCGGCAAAAGAACGCCGTCAGCCCAAGGCTTAAAGGACAAGTGCCTCTTTGGCTCAATACATGTCAAAGGATCGCAAGAACGTCCGGTGCCCCCGTTCCTACCTCTTCGGCTGGGGTCCCCACGGTCGTTTCTGTCTCCCTCTTCCACCACCTGCTACCGCGGATCCATCAACCCTGCTTGGGAAGCCGGCGCTGCTGCTCAGGGAGGGGTTCCGCGGAAGGAAGGGGAGGGCAGGCACTGAGATCACGGATGTGGGGAGGGGACGGTCTCCGAACCAAGCACTTGGTCAGAGGGAAAAGGATGTTTTGTAATTTTTGGCTTGAATTTCCAGAGGCAGAACAGGAAATGTCCACTGGGGCTGGGAGGTCCAGGGAGAAATGGGCTGAGTCTCCCTTCCGAGGGGGTTTTTCCGTGGGCTCTCAACTGTGCCCTCTCTGGAATTTAAAGCTCCGTCTGAATTCTGGTGCCTTTTCCCCCTTACTCTTTCCTCTAGCACATTTTTTTTTTCTTAATGGAACGTCAGCTTCGTTCCTGACATGCTGGAAAAATTTTCCTCTGCCTAAACTTGGCTCAGGAACACTCTCTCCTTGTGAGAGAATTTCTCCTATTACAAAGTTCAGTTTAAAAAAAGAGGGCTATTTGTTTTGCCAGTTTTTGTATTAGGGACATTTTTCATGGATTTTTTTTTTCTCTGAACGTCTGGATTTCAAGAAATATGCACACCCATATTCCTCTTGACTGTTTCCCACTCCCTTCTACTGGAAAAACAACAACAATAACTGGTAAAAGATTGCAGCAAAAATGTCCTTAAACTGTGGGTCTAGGTCAACCTTTTCCCTGCTCACATCTCCACCCACAGTGCAGGGTGCCTAGAGTGTGTTAAGGAGGAGTAATGCTGGTCTTCAAGACCCTCTCTTAGTTCTAGGTCTTTCTATGACGGTAACGTAGGAATTGGCTACCTTTCCCAAATGGGGTCCAGTTCCAAGTAACAAACTTGCCTCAGAGATGGGTCAGCAAGATCACGGGTTGTGTGATTCTTGGAGGTGGTGGGTGGGGGTGATTTAGCTGTTGGTAATCGCCTGGAGGGTGGCACGTCTGTGAATTGTCAGAAGCCACCACAAATTGGGAACCTTTACGGTACTTATTGACCCTTGCAATAAAACTCAGTAGTTCTCACAGTGCTAATTGGGGATTTGTTCACAAACAGGAAATGAGAACATCCCCTCTCTTCTAGTTATTAAAAGGAGGTGAGTAATAAACAAATTAATCGTGTAAACAAGATAAGAACAATTTTTTTTTTGCCAATTCGTGAGTTTAGAAAATGTCAGATGCTTTAGAAGTCTCCTTCATTTACAAAAATGATACCGCATACATAAGAGGCTGAGGCTGGCGGTCTTTAGATTTTTGAGTTGATGTATTGATAACGTATTTGTACCTAGTCAGGAAAGCAAGACTGACATAAATGATATATATATTTTTTTGTTTCTAGCTTGAGTTTTGTGCCTAAACTTGAAAGTAATTGAAATGCATTCATATTCTGAAGTTTACAGATTCTATCATTTCAGTCTTGGTTTAGTGTGGAAATAATCCTAATCAACAAAATTTAGCCCATCATTAAAAGTATTTAACTAGATGCCCATTTTACTTTTTAACATATTTTAACATAATAGTATACGTAATAAATATAGAACTCCCTCACTTGGTCTTTGTCCGCAAATGCTCTCGAGAATCACACTCTGAAAAGAGGCTGACAAATTGAGTCTATGTGATATCTAAGCAAAAGATAAGCTATGTTCTGAAAAGATTGACCAAGCCCCCAAATGAGGGCAAGAGTCTACTTCCCCACATGTGAAGAGTGTGTGGCTTGCTGGGCCCAGCTCACCACAGGGGAGATGTTGCCAGGCAGATCGGTGGGGTGGCATTTCTAGCTCTCATCCTGAGAGCATGAGTCACTAGATTAGTCCTCTCTTTCCACTTGCTAAACTAACTGCTTTGATATCATGAATATAGGCAGAGGCATAACAATCTCATAGGCAGCAAAAGACAGAGCTTGAAGCTGAGATGAAAATCCAGTCTTTTCCAGGTTAGAGATGGACAGTATTTCAAAAATGCCCAAGTTTGGATTGGTTTGTGGGTGAGGGACCACACTGAATTTAACCAGCTACAGAGCACTGGTGGAGTGCTTAGTGTGCGTGCCAGCTCTATTGGAGGCCTCCTCAGATGGAGAACAATTTTAACGCAACACCTCTGTAAGGTATTGTTGATCTCGTTTTACAGAAGGGATGCTGGGGTTCTGAGAAGTGTATTTTGCAATTTTACTTGTCAGTGTCAAGATTGTTCATGATTTGAGGTTTTTTGTTTTTGTTGTTTTTGAAAGAGCGAGAGCAAGGAAGAGGGGGAAAGAGAGAGAGAGAGGATCCTAAGCAAGCTCCATGCTCAGCACTGAGCCCAATGAGGGGCTCAATCCTACGACTCTGGGATCATGGCTTGAGCCGAAATCAAGAGTCGGACGCTTAACTGACTGAACCACCCAGGCGCCCCATGGTTTTAGTTTTTTGCAAAGATTCATTTTATTCATGCTGCCTGTCTAGCCTCCAACTCCCTACCACCTTCCTTGTTAGAATTGCGAATATCATCCACTTATTCATTCCAGGCACTAAACATGTAATGAACATCAACTTACATAGTACTGGGTCAGGAGACAAATACCTCAAACTCTGCCCTGGGGATGTTTTTAATCTACTAGGGGGAGGAAGTAAATATATGTGTATCACTGGATGCAGCAATTCTACTCCTAGGTATATACTCAAGAGAACTGAAAACGTATGTCCACACAAAAACCTGTACACGAATATTTGCAGTAACATTATGCATTATAGCTGCTGATGAGAACAACCCAAATGTTCATTAGCTGGTGAATGGATAAACAAAAGTGATAGAGCCATACAATAGAATATTACTCAGTCATGAAAAGAAGTAAGTACTAACACGTGCTTCAACATGGATGAACCTTGAATACACTACCCTAAGTGAAAGAAATCAGACACAAAACATCCCATACTATATGACTTTATTTATATGAAATATCCCAAACGAGCAATTCTGTAGAGACAGAAAGTAAATTGTGGTTTACACAATTAGTAAGTAAGTAATAGTGGTTGCTAAAGTGGTGGTGGAGCGGGGGTCCTTGGGGCTGACAGTTTAAGGTACGGGGTTTCTTGGACGGATGATGAAAATGTTCTAAAATTGATGATGGCAACTGTTGCACAGCTTTGTGAATATACTAAAAACCACTGAATTGTACATTCTAATAAGGTGGATTAATAAGACACGATACACGTACCTGAAAAACTAATAACTGTATCTGTTTGTTTTGTAACCTACCCCAGTTTGCCAAGTGCCATATTCCACGTCCAGTTTCTTGTTTCTTTGGCTAATTCATTTTGAGGTTTTATTTTGAGAAGTTCAAGACGCTAAGAAAAGATGATGTGGGAGATTCAAGGAAAAAATCATTTCTTGTAGGAGCAAATTATTCTGCATATTGTGATTCTTTGACAATCTTCTTTCTTTGGGGAAACCAATATCCCCAAGCTGGTCCCATTCCGTCCTCTACCAAAATTCGTATTCAAGAAAGTATTTTAAAATTGTAATTACCCTGAGATTTAGGGACCAATTACTGTATGATTACTGTGTGTGCATTTAATTAATAAGCAACTGTTTGATTATCTTAAGCTTATTGAGATAAATTCACTCTACTTTTTCGTCTCTCAAAAATGATCAAACTCCTACTAATTCTGGGTACTCTGAAAGGCACAGAAACCAAGAGTCTGGCAGAGAAAGCAAGCAAGTAAAAATGTCGTAGGCAGTTCGGGTTCTATAATGGGAAATACAGGTACAATAAGGGCCCCATGGGGCAAGGAGCGTATGTGTGGGGAATCGGCTGGAGTGGCAGGTGTCGTAAGAAGGAGTCCTGTGGAATCACTTCTGAAATTGATGGGAGCCACCGAAAAGTTTGAAGCAAGAGAGTGTCATGTTTTAGAAAAGGTGTTCTGGAGGTCCTGAGAATGGACACTGGTACTTTCACTCTATAATTCCCGGCAATTGGGTGAATGAGGTTTCATTATTGTTGTTGTTTTATTTTAAAGGATGGATTATGTAAGGGTAAGGTAGTAGCATCTTTCTAACCCCCTGAAATATGATTTGCACTGATACAGAAGGGAAAGACAATTCAGCTGCCCTTCTTTAGAATCCATGACCCGCATCATGAACTTCGTTTCTCCTTGTGGGTCAGATGTCATTCTTTCATCTGCCCAGTAGATGGAGGCATTGCTGTTCCAGAAAGAAAACTTTCCAAACTTGGTCTTCAGTGTCCACAGCAGCTAAGTACCAGCAGTGGCTGCCATTTACTCCTTTCCATTGGGCAGCAGATAGGACAAGTAGCCCAGAATTATGCAGTACAAAGAGCAGCCGTATTCTAGTCTCGACAGTGACCTTGGGCACATTACTTCATCTCTCTGAACCTCATATGCCTCATCCAAAAAGTGAGGGTTTCCCAGGTCCAGAGTCTCCTGTCCACATTTCCAAACTACTACACTCAGAAAGCTAAAAGCATTTCATAACTCACCTGGCAGCAAGACTTGACTTCAAGTCATGTATTTTCTTACTTAGTGTGGATATTCTTACATTTTGCTCTAAAAGGGTTTATATGTTTAATTACAAGGTGCTCCCCCTGCTCATTGGGGGTTTGGATATAATAAAAGGTAGAATATGCAGAATTAGCTTCTTAAAATCTGCAAACAGTTGGAATCCTGAAGCACACCTGGATTTTGGGTAAGAGCTTGTAGACCTGAAGTAGTGACTGCAAGGGTGCTTTGGGGATGCAAGCAGGTATCTAAAGCACTAAAGCACAACATTGCAAAGAGCCCTCCCGGGCTCTTCTCCCTCATAGCCAACCCAATCAGATTTCCCAATAAGAGAAAACCCACAGGGAAAAACAAGGCAAATAATCCTGGTTGATGCGTTCATATCACTCATTCATACAACAAAGATACGTGAAGCACTTCTTACATGCTGGTTCTAAACACAGGACATAGATGTGAATGTGCACCCGAGTATGTACGGAGACAAGGATCGCAGATAAGGATGCCAGCAAGGTGGGCGGTGGCCAACTGGAAGACTGCCATGCAAACATTTCAACCACTACAGATTGATTCCTCTTCAGTCTTTAAAGAGTCTTCCTTTAAAATTCAAATACTTCTGGGTCCCACTTTGTGCCACCTTAAAATCATAGAATTTCGAGGCCAGAAAGGAATTTAGTTGTAACAACTCAGCTATCCTGTCAAAACTTTGCAGGGACGGTTGATGGGCAACAGGAGTGGGACAGCGCTGATGGCATAAGCCCCAGTGGGACCTACCTGTAAGCTGTTGACAGGGTGTAAGAAGGTACACTAGTAAATTTCTCCTAGTTGATTAGTTTCTCCTCTCTCCATTTTCAGTAGTGTAAGCACTTGTACAAAAGCAGAACTTATGTTCCAAATTCTGTTCTATTCTCCACCTCCCACTGCCCTCTCTAGGCATCCCACCACCATACATCCGTTGCTCAAACCAAAGACCTGAAAATCATTCTCTCCCTCCCCCATCTCTAACACTCGATCCATTTGTAAATCCTGTCATCTCTTCCTTCACATATATCCTTGGTCTGACCCGCTTCTCACTGTGAGAACTCGGGTCAAAGTCACTGTCATCTTGCTGGAACTAAAGCTGCAGCTTTCTAATTGGGTGCCTGCCTCTATTCTTGTGCCCTTGGACATCATTCTTTTTAAGAACAGCCAGAACCATCTTCTCCAGCGCAAAACCCTTCAATGGCTTCCCACTCTGCTAGAGAGGATCCAAACTCCTCACCACATCGCAGGGCCCCTGCCCACCTCTCCAACCTCATCTTCCAGGCTGTGGCCACACTGGCTTTTCTGTCCCTCCAACATGTCAAACATTCTGCTGTTTGTTTCAGTGTTATTGCCTCTTCCCCCAGATCTTCATACACAGGCGCAGCCCTGGCATTAGTGGGGCCCAGGGCAAGGGTAGAAATGGGGCCCACATACCACTAAGAACTGTTACATAAGATATGTTCTCTCATAACAAAATTGAAAAATTGTGTAAACGTATGGTTTTTATGACTGTAAATTAGCAAACTATAAAAGACAATTGAATTTAATTATTATTCTCATATTGAGCATTCTGTTGGCTGGTTGGCAATATTTAAATGAGTAACAGAATAGAGAAATACATTATTCATAATTATATATTTATTCCAGAAAAACTCACTTTTTGCTTTCACTTAAGTGAAATCACTGATGTAATCATTTTCAAATAATTTTGTTCTATTGAGATGAAAGATAGAAAATATTTTTTAAATTTTATTATTCTCAAAATATAGAAAACTTGAGTATATTATCATTAAAAACACATCTGAAGATAAACATAAAAAATGAAAAATTTTTTCAAACATTCAAAATTATTTAAAAGTAAACAAATGCATAATATAATTAGAGGGTATGAAAGTTGAAAATTAGACTTATTTAAATAAGGTTGAAGAACTTTTTTGGAAAATTTAGCCAAATTATATGAAATATCCTTATTAAAAACATGATTCTCATCATTAGTGTTCAATGTCCATGTGGTTGTCAGGGTGAAGAATTGGTATGCTTCCAGCATCTTGCATCTAGACTAACATACATATGAATTTAAGAGAAATACGAATTATTTAACATTGCAAAATGTTCCTCCCAAACCACGTGCAAATATTGCAAATACCGCTCCAATCCCTCAGGATCTCCCAAACACAAAGATGAGCAAACAAATAAACAAACAAGAAAACAACAGACATTCAGAACCCAAGGAAACAATTCTTTATGCAACGATCTCCTGCACTGATGCTATCTGATAAGAAGTTTTTAACAAATTAGTTAATTTGTCCTTTCTCTTGCCTAAGCATTTCTGCCATGCTCGCCCTGTCTCTACTTGTTTGTGTGTGGGAGCAGAGGTGGAAGAGTGTGTCCCTGGGGTCCAGTGTTGAAAAATGACAGTGCAAAGAGTGCTCAGGCAGGGGACCCAGAGCAGGGGCCCCTGCTGCCTCGCTCCAAGACTAGTCCTTGGAGGACTAGGTCACTTCTCTCTGTGTTTCAGACATAGAAAAGCCTTCCCTGGCGTTTTCTTCCTGACTCACTGCAGGGATGCCCAGCTCCCCACCCCAGTCATTCTTTACAGTTGTCTTGGATGCTTTCCTTCATAGCAATTAATAGTCTCTGAGATTACATTGTACCTAATTTGCTGATTGTTTATTCTCTTTCTCCCCCAATCATGGAGTCTGTTGTATGTCTACTATTATAGATTCACCAGTGACAGGACGGTGTGGCAAATGATAGGCCCACCATAACTATTTGTTAATTGAACATCTCCGACTTTATAATTCTAGAGGTACAATAGCAGTGTACTTTTATTTATGTGATGCTTTAACGCTTACTTACCCTTTTGTCCGTGCCCAAAACCTGGAAGTCTGAAGGGCGTGACTGGGACTGAGAGGTCAGTGTGAGAGCTGGGGCTTGAAACCATAACTCCCATCCATAAAATGAAGGTTCTTTCCTGTATACCACTAGAGCAAAGAAGTGTGATCTTGAGGGCTTATCACACACTGCCTTCAAACATAAACCCAGGGGCACTTGGGTGGCTCAGTTGGTTAAGCATTGGACTCTTGGTTTTGGCTCAGGTCATGATCTCTCGGTTCGTGAGATCGAGCTCTGTGTCAGGCTCCACGCTGACAGCATAGACCCTGCTTGGGATTCATTCTCTCTCTCTCTCTCTCTCTCTCTCTCTCCCTCTTTCTCTGCCGTTTTCTCTCTCTCTCTCTCTCTCTCTCTCTCTCAAAATAAACTTTAAAACAAAAAACAAAAACATAAACCCACAGTAAGCAGCCCCGCACATTTCTTCCCCTAGGGGGCAGTGGCTGCACGCTCAGGGACATCAGACTCATTTTGGTCAACTAGAAGGTAGTAAGTAGTGAGAGCCCACGTCTTCATCTTCACCCAGATTTTAGAAGCTCCGCAAGACATTCTTCTGATCATTCCGAGTCTGCAGTACCAGTCCCATAGATATTAGCTCTGTGTGTGTTTCCAGAAAGAATGGATTCCCTGCCTTTACCCCATCTTTTTCCAAGTAAAAACTTAGAAGTTAAAGCCAATATATCTCTGTTCCTTTTTGCTTTTCAGATACCTTATTGCCAATGTTTCTCAATCTCCAAAATCCTGACCTGTTGAACTGGAGGATGTTTTGTTGTGGAGGGGCCATTCTGGGCACTGTGAGATGTTGAACAGCACCCCAGGCCTCTGCACACGAGTTGCCAGTAGCACTCACAACCCTCTTCCGGCCACCACACATACCCACGGTTGTGACGACAGTGTCTGCAGACCCCACCAAATGTCTCCAGGAAGGGAGGGGTGACATCACCCTATCACCCTGGTTTGAGAATCCCTGCCTCATTGTAAAACACAAAACCCAAACCGCGGGGGGAAGAGATGCCACGGAGTCTAGTTATGAGTTGTGCTTCTGGAGGGTGCTGAGGAGGAACTCACAAATGTTCTCTGCGAAGGATCTCGAGATTTCCGTGTAAACTTTTCTTCCGGCGACATTTAATTTTTTTTATCGCCTCCCAATAGCAATCATTTGCAGATTAAGTGGTGTTTATCCTCCTGGCTATGAACTCTAAAAAGAGTGCAGGGGACCTGGGTTATTGATGTTGTTTTTGTTGTTGTTTTGTCTGCACTGTTCTTGGTCCCTGGGAGTCATTTCTTTCCCTTTTATTGCAGTCGTTCCTCCCCCTCCACCAGACAGGCTTAATAACTGGCAATCATCACATCGCGGGGCAAAGCGGTCGGCAGCCACCCCCGCAACCGGCGAATCAGACGTTCCGCAGATTCGGAGCTCTCTGGAACCATCGCTTCTTTTGTTTTCGCAGGCAGACTGCAGTTTTGCCTCTTGGCTCTCCCTGAATGAAGAGAATCTTAAAACATCGTGTGGCTGCAAATGGCTTCGTATAAGCTGGAAGGAGCGGTAAACAGGAAGTCAATAGCAAAGGAGGAATAAAAGTGATCAGTCAATTAGGCTGTTGGAACGACTGAAATCCCCCCAAGGCATCTTTGGGGAAAGCTGGGCCGCCTTAATCAGGCTTGGGTATACAGGCCCCCGGAGCAGAGCTACAGGGAGGCCTATGGGGGAGCCAGGGAGGGCTGTTGAGTGCCAAACCACTCTGAGAGCCAAAGATCTGCCAGGAGAGCCAGAACAATGTGGCCCACATGCATGCGTGGAAATCGTCACAGCCAAGTTGCAGAACTTACATGACAATTTTTTATCCTTTCCTGGACTCGGATGAAAGGCTGCTCTGTGAGTGGAGAATTCAATGGCCCTGGCATTCTGTCTCACATCTGGCCGCTCTTGTTGTATTCCAGACTCTCACATTCAGAGAGAGACGACCCACAGTGTTCGTGAGACACGAGGGCACTGAGGCTCCAACTGTGCCTTGGATTCTGCTCCTTGGGACCCTGGCTGCCCTTCTCAGCTGCCACCCAACACCTTTGGCTTCCGTGCCTGGTGTCCTGACCCAGCGGGGCCCCTTCAGAACCTGCCACACTGGGTTAGACACTGATCTGCCCTCCCTCAGACTCTTTTGTGAGAGCAACATCAGAGAATTGGGGGATGATATAGTGATGTTTGACGTCAGTCTTAAAGGGAAGTGCCTCCCATAACTGAGAGAGAAAAAGAGAGATGGAGAGATATTACAGTTTTGGTGTCGTATTTCACAAGGAGGATCAGATTGTGCAGATAGGGAGTTTAAGGGGAAAAAAAGATATAGGAGGTGACAAACTAGTTTGAAGCCAAAGATTAAGAAACATATTTCTTTTTTTTTTTTTTAAGGTTATTTATTTTGAGAGAGAGAGAGAGAGAGAGAGGGTGAGCAGGTTGGGGAGAGGCTGAGAGAGAAGGAGAGAGAGAATCCCAAGCAGGCTCCATGCTGTCAGCACAGAACCCGATGCAGGGCTCGAACTCACAAACCGTGAGATCACAACTTGAGCTGACACTTAACCGACTGAGCCACCCCGGTGCCCAAGAAACATATTTCTGAGGCTACCTGGGGGAAGCAGGGTATGCACCAAATAGACCACTATGATTAAAAAGTAACCCTCTCTCCAATCCCTATTCCCCGGGTCCACTTATCCTGTCACAGGCTAGGCTGCAAATGCAAGCATGGAAGTGGCCTGGGTTGTCTCCCTACCAGAGGTTCCACCGTGGCAAGTGGGAACGTTTTCAAGGAGGCCCCCGAGAAGACTCATGTTATGCATGATGATGGCGGAGCTCTGCCCTCAATGTTTCTGAACTAGAGCCATAAGCATGATGTTTTCCAACAGTTGACACCCTTGTGACTAGACCAGAGAATAGAGATCCTGACCAGGTGTGGGAGGTAGTTGGTCTCCAGCTTCTGGTTCAGCAAAGGCCCCACTTTCTGGAAACACTCTTGCTGTCCATCTCTGGGCTGCTGCTTCTGAACAGGACAGGACACAAGGAGGAGCTCATGAAACCTCCCACCAGGGCTCAGACTTCTCAGTTGTATCACCAGTTGCATGACTGTCCATCTTCTCCTTAAGCAGACCCAACAGGAATCAAGCCATCACGAATACATATCTTTGCAACAACTTGCACACGTATGTAGTAAGCAGGACACACACTCTGCTGGGGTGGGGAGGGCCTCTCAGTAAAACTTCCATTTCCCAGGTAAACTTAGTGCCGTGACCTGACCTAGCAGTCATCATGGACAACAGATGAATCAATGGACAAGAGCCTCTGCCGTGTGCCTGGGCTGTGTTCTGTCCTGTGGGTCATATTAAAGATGCCAAAATGGTCCTGGCTTCTGTGAGCCTGCATTCTAGTTCAACACACGAGCCTGACAGACATGTGAGGCTGAGACCATAATAGAAGGCCACGTGATCATTCTGGCCCTTAGTGAGCTCAAGCCTGAACATTTATGTAGAGGTGGCTACTTCCTTAAATAATATCTCACATTGTTATTTAATTTGTCCTGTATCACCCTGTGACATATAAACCCCTCAGTAGGAATCACAACTTACCCTTCTCAGGGTCTCATCACATATACACGCATAAGTGTGCACACGCACACGCACACACACACACACACACACACACACAGCTTCTAAAATAGTGCTGTACACAGTTAGGTGCTCATTATGCTATTACTGAATGCCTCAGTCAGTATGATTGTGTGGAACAGTATATGATTGCAGCAGGGGTTTGTGTAAGGGAGCAATCTGGGTGGAGGTGCCTGAGAGGCTCAGTGGGTTAAGCATCCGACTTGGGCTTAGGTCATGATCTCATCGTTCGTGAATTTGAGCCCCGCATTAGGTTTCAGAGAGTCTGCTTCGGATCCTCGGTCCCCACCTCTGCCCCTGCCCACTCATGCATGGACTCTTTCTCTCTCTCTCTCTCTCTCAAAAATAAATAAACATTTGTAAAAAAAAAAAAAGGGGGAGCAATCTGGGTGGGCAAGAGAAGATGGAATTGACAGTAAATATGCTGCGGTTCTTTTTTTTCTTTTGAAAGTAGTGATTAAAGACAAAATTTTAAAAATTATAAAAGTGTACATATTCATTATGGAAAATTCATAAAATAAAGAAAAACACAAGAAAATTTAAATCACAGATAGTTTGACTCCCAGACATTTGTAAACATACAGAATTTGTAATTATGAACTTGTAACCAACGCTAGGAAAGAACAGATGCATAAGAGAATAATAATGGAAGACCTGATCTCGAAGAGAGGAGCCTCTCTGCGGATGTGACATTTACACTGAGGCTGAAGGATGGGCAGAGGTTGGACAGATGAAGGTACGAGAGAGTATAAGAGGCAGGTATGTGTTAGAGAATGCAGTTTTTAAAAAGGTAAATCATACAAATATAAAATGAACCTGTGCCAAAGATTTTTTAACTCATTAATTATTGAGGGAACCATTAAGATGTTATAACTGTTTCATTTTTTTTTTTTTTAGTTTATTTATTTTGAAGGGAGAGAGTGCGTGCACATGCACATGGGTTGGAGGGAAGGGCAGAGAGAGAGAGAGAGAGGGAGAGAGAGAATCCAAAGCACAGCATGGAGCCCAAAGTGGGGCTCCATCCCACAAGCTGTGAGATCATGACCTAAGCCAAAACCAAGAATCAGATGCTTAACTGGCTGAGTCACCCAGGCACCCCGGTTATAACTGTTTCAAAGGAGAATTCAAAGGACCATCTTATCAATCAGGAATGCTGAAATGAGATTATTATATTATATTATATTATATTATATTTTTATTTTATAGAGACAGTGCTCGAGTCAGAGAGAGGGCCAGAGAGAGAGGGAGAGACAATCTTAAGCAGGCTCCACACTCAACATGGAGCCCGATATGGGGCTTGATCCCACAACCCTGGGATCATGGCCTCAGCTGAAATCAAGAGTTGGACATTCAGCTGACCGAGCACTCAGGTAGCCCTGAAATGAAACATAAATAGATGCCAACGTGGGTAGAGGAAAAATCTAGCCCTCCCCTGGACAGAATTTATTAGTACATGGAAATAATCATTTGCACAACTTCCCAAGTTGTAAACTAGCTCACAGAAAATGAAAGATGGAGATAACCAGAATGAGTAAGCTAGTCACGACATCCATGAATTTTTATCTCTCCTTTCAAAGTCCTTTATGATTTTTCCTGACATATGCAAATGCCCTGGGGAAGGAAAGAGCTTAGTAGAACTGAAAGAAGAGGAACGTTGCTGGGACATAATGAGCAAGGAGGGGAGTGGGTTGAGATGGGGTCATGGTGTACGTTCCAGTCAGTGGCCTGCTTTTTTCATTTAACCATAGAGGATGAACATTTCCCTATAGCATCCAATATCCTTTTGAAGCATGATTCTTTTTTTTAAATAAGTTTATTTATTTATGTAAGTAACCTTTACACCCCATGTGGGGCTCCAATTCACGACCCTGAGGTCAAGAGCAGCATGCTCTTCTGAGCTGCCAGGTGCCCATGAACCATGCTTCTTTTTTGTTGTTGTTTATTTTTGAGAGAGAGAGAGAGAAGAAGGGAGAGAACAAGCGGGGGAGGGGCAGAGAAAGAAGGGGACAGAGGATCCAAAGCGGGCTCTGCACTGACAGTAGCAAGTCCAGTGTGGGGCTGGAACTCACGAACTGTGAGGTCATGACCTGAGCTGAAGTCCGACGCTCAACCGACTGAGCCACCCACGTGCCCCATGAGGCGGCAGCACCATGTTCCCTGGAAGAAGACATTACAATTTACCAGCCATCCCCCCCACCTTGTCCATTTAAGTTGTTCTCACTTAACATGCTTGTGTGTGAGTCTTTGTTCTCACATATCTCTGATTACTTCCTTAGAATAGACTTCTATAAGTAGAATCTCTAGACCAAAAATAATTTTAAGGTGTTGATGAACAAAAACTGCTTTTTAAAAAAGTAGTCTCTACACCCAACGTGGGGAGATCAAGGGTTGCATGCTCTACTGACGGAGCCAGGCCAGCAACAAAAATCACTTTGCAATGAAATGTTTTGGGGAAATAATGGGGTGAGGAGAGGTGGAAGCCCTGAGATTAGCTAGAAGGCCAGTGTAACAAGGGGCAAGAGGGAGGCGGGTCTGAACTAGGGTGAGAGGAGCGAGGGGAAGGGAGGCTCAGAGAAAGAGGCGTTTAGAAGCAGTAGCAGTATGGGGGTCTGGGTGTGCAGAGGAGAAATGGGGCAGGAGTAGGCTTTGGGCTTTCCTTTGCTGCGGACACACTGTGGAAATGGGCATGTTTGGGAGAGGAAACAATTTGAGGAACATAGAGCTAGAAGCATGGAGGCAGGGTCTGGGCTAGGAAGGTAAATTTGGGAGGCACGCAGAGACCTGCTAGTTGGAACCAGGAGCGAGGGGATGCCTACATGAAAGGAGCTCTCACAGACTCCCCACAATCAGGGTGTGCTTGGGGACCCCAGCAAGAAAGAAGAAGGTGGGGAAGCCAGTCCAGGAGGTAGATGTTTAACAATGTTAAATATTGCTGTGGGGTCAGAAAGGATGAGGGATAAGGAAGAGAACCATTGTGTTTAGCCAGAAGAAAGTCGTCGTGACCTTGACAAGAGAAGCTTCAATTGAATTGTGGGGGCGGAAGTCAGTGGTTACGGGAATAGGAGGTAAAGGCATTGAGTGTCGGCCACAATGTGGAGGATTTTGGCAGTAAAAGGAATAAGAAAATCTGGAAATTAGCTAGAAAGGAGGGGAGTCCAGCATTATTGTGTGTGAGTGTGTGTCTTGTTCATATTCCAACCCAGCAACTTCCGTCTGCCTTTCCACATCCCCTACCACGGTTTCCTCTGCTTATTTTCCAATCCTAAGTACTTTTTCAACCTCAGAGGATGTTATGTGGCTTCATAAGACAAGCACGTAAACAGAGCAGGCACATAGTAAGTGCTCAATGAGCGTTAGCTATTTGTATTAATCAAGAGTCCTTAGGAACAAAATATGTGAACAGAAAGGAAGACTGATGTGCCACAGAGGGATAAAGTGGAGCCGAGGTTAGGGAGGAGGTACCGTCCTTAGCAGGGAGCCGTTAGAAACATAATAGGCCCTTTTTCTTTTCTTGGCCTTAAATTTAGATCTATTGTTGGCTTAATTCTAGATACACTGCTCCTATATGAGATGTCCTGAAGGAGCCTGCCTTTTGTCAGTTTGCACGTAGCTTTGAGACTCTTCTCAAGGATTTCTTTCTGTCTCCGCGTTCATTGCTTTGGGGTCAGTCTGAGTCGCGGGCCTGGCCCTGCCCCTTTGGAACAGTGGAAGAGAACAAAGAACTCCCCAAGGGACAAGATTTGGGAAGAGAATGTGCAGAGGGGAAACCAGCAAACACCAAATGTGTGGTCACAGCAAATAAACGAGGGATAGAAGAACCCAGGAACCCACATCTGCAGCAGCGGTCGGAGTGAAATCCCAGCCAGTCATCAACAGGGAGGATCTGGGCCAGAGCAAAAGCCCAGAGGATTCTGTTTCCAGGTGAAGGTGCAGGTACAGTGCAGGCTGAGGAGCAGAGAGGGGCCCCGTCCTGCTTTTCTTATCGTAGGATGACAGACTCAATCCACATTGCAGCAGGGCTGTGGGGAGAAGGTACAATTAGTTTATTTTGTCTGTGACTTTGCTGGCCTTCCTCCTCGGTCCTCCTCACCCACTGGTTAGAAGGCAGAAAAAGTAACTAACTGTCCAACTTAGTTTATAGCTTGAATAATGTATACAGTCCCTTTGAGTAGAGAGGTCAGTCTTTCATGAATAAAAATACTCCTGTTTCTCCGTCTCACCCGAAGATAGTGTCTGGGTCACAGAGGAAGAGGCCTGTGTGACTTACTAGAAGGAGGGCTTCAGATGTGTCCTCAGCATCCTGGAAGGTCCAGCGAACTTTCCTATGTCTTCTGGCTTGCTCCTTGCTCCAATTGGCCTCTCTGGTGACGTAGGGGGCTGTTGAATACTCCGTGTGGCCTCTCTTTGCTTGACCAGAGCTCAAAGCACTCCCAAGTGAGTTGACTTGGCTCTCCCATTGCTGCATGCCCCTCAGAGGACAGTCTGTGACTGTCATTAGGTCCCAGTGCCAAGGTTTTACTCTGCTGCCCTGGCCAGAGACACCCATCGCAACGATAATTCTTGTCTTTTCTCTCAGCAACATCTCCGCTGGCATTTCTTTTCAGAAGCAGAAGCCCTACTGTTACAAAAGCTGACCGTCTCATTGCTTGATTTTATAACTAGGCTAAATGTCAGCCTGGGGACAGGGTGGGGGGATATGTTATTAAGGCTACCCACGTAATGAGACAGGAGACCCCTCAATTCCTCTGCACTGAATGATGCTTCGGACCAAGTTGTTTGAACTGGTTAGTTCCATTGGCATCTGGTGGACACGGCTGGTTTTGGCCGGGCCTGAAAACCTGAGAGTCTTTTATTTCAAACCCTCTAAACTCTGTGCTCAATGAGTATGGAAAGTGTTGCATGTGGAAATTGCTTGGGCGACTGGGGGAAACGTTGCCAAAAGAGAAACTTTCCAGTTCTTAGCTTTCAAAGTGTGCACTGTGCCATATGTCATGAAGTAATGCAGATTCTCTGAATGGGGGCGCCACAGCCAATGAAAGCAGTGACTGGACAGTCAGCAAATAGAGTTCTAGTCACTAATCAGAGGCAAAAGAATTGCTCAGAAAGAGCAAAAGAACAGGCTACTAAGAATCCAAGCAGCACAAAATGGAGGGAAACTGCCCTTGGGCCCAGAACTTCATTTTGTTTAGGAAGAGAAAAATAAGCTCGAAAGTGTTCCCGAAGCAGCAGCGTTAACGTTAACAGATACCATCTGGAAATCAACAAAACGCAGATTTTGTTTTTACAGATTTGTACTGAAAACCAGTTCCAGCCAGGGAAACTCAAATCTCAGAAGTCTCCAACAGGGTACTGAGATATAAACAATCATTTAGCAAAATCCACAGTCAAAATGACAGATGAAGCCTGCTGTCTTGTCCTCTTTATTTAAATCAAGACATGAGGTCAGACGTGACCAAGTGGGTGGAGATGTGATCGTCTGCGGTGATACATTTTAAATACTTTTTAATACGCAGAGCCGAGCCTCAGAGACAGGCAAAACTGATCTTCAAGACTTCATCTCCCTCAAATACCTCCTGTCCTCCTTCTGGCCCCCACAGATTACTGTTCTTGGAAGATAATGATTTAATGGATTTGTTAGTCTTTTTCCTCACCTGCCTTACTGTCTCCCTGTATTTACATTTAAGAGGGCTTTTGGGAGATACAGGTATCCCCTGGTTTTAGAAAGTTTGCCTTTGGGGCACCTGGGTGGCTCAGTTGTTTAAGCATCTGACTCTTGATTTCCACTCAGGCCTTGATCTCATGGTTTGTGGGATCGAGCCCACGCTGGGTTTGTGCTAACAGTGTGGAGCCTGCTTGGGATACTCTCTGTCTCTCCTCTCTTTCTTGCCCATGTCCTGCTCTCTCTTTCTCTCAAAATAAATAAATAAACTTTTTTTTTTAATCTACCTTAAGCCACTTTGCTTTTATGAAAGACCTGTTTTTGCTAACTGAAAGAAATTCAAAGAGTATTTTCACTTTTATGAATAAAAATGGAAAGTGAAATAAAAAATAGCGTTCAGCGTTTATTTTGCAGCAAGCCGTTAGAGAGGCCGCACAGGGCCCTGAGCGGCAAGAGCGGCCCCGCCAAACTCCTTCCCTGGGAACTACACTCAGCATCTCAGTACCAACCCACCATAGCTTGAACTATGAGCATCTGTGCTTATCTTCATGTATTTTGTGCATTCATTAGCTAAATGCGTCCTAAGGTATCAGAACGGCCTAAGACAGGTCATTTTTGGGGTCTGGGAATGTTCAAAATTACTAATGGTAATTGTTTTTTGCTTTACAACTTTTGCTTCAGCTTACAAAAGTTTTCATAGGAACACTCCACTTCGGATATTAGGGAAATACCTCTAAAAGAATTGTCAGGATTGTGGGAATTTTAGACAGCAACCTGGTGGTCTTGAAGGGGAGCGGGTTGCCTTTTGGGAGTTGGTACATTTCTCAAATCACCCATCTACCAACAGTTGCCTGCATGTGAGCATTCCCTGGTCTAAGGCTGGCTGCAACTTTCTAGCCAGGCTTCCCATCTCCTTCCATATCCTGGCAAGTGTGAGCAGGGACATCCGTGAAAGTCTTGCATACCTGTTCAGTTCAGAGCGTGAACTACTCCGTGTTGTTGGTGGCGAACACTTAGCACAGGTTCCCCTGGGTAACTAGGTGGAAAACAGGCCTCATGCATAATTCCCTGCATGCATGTGGCTATTTGCAAACAAAAATTTCAAGCAGAAGACCTCGGCTTCTCAGAGAGCTTCCATGCCTGGCTTCTTTCTCTGGCCCTGCCCTGAACTGAGATTCAGCAGGATTGCTGCCCACGGCTGCCCAGATGCACTATGGTGCTGCTTGCCGCTTCACATTGGACTGTGGGTCATTCCTGTGCTGGGGAAGGTCACAGACTTGTTAATTAGACGGAAAGCAAAGACAGGATACAAATTTTCCTAGAAGGACACTAGCATGTGTGATGTCAATACCATTTTCAACTTTCAGTGGTGATTATGGCCACCACCCTTTCCTGCTTCCTGAGGACAGCAGTTCAATATGACTTCCAGCACAATTAAAACAGGCAGCTTAGATGGAGCCAAGGTTAAGGAGGGTGTAGGCCTCAGATCCACGACACGCTGATTTTTCCATTTGACTACTCAAGGGGGTTCTCATGCAAAACTACCACTGGGAACACACACCATTTCCTAGTTTTATTTTTTTTATTTGTATGCAAGGTATATTTGCATGATGTTTTATTTTTGGCAAACACTGTTACATTCATAATTTCATTTGAGCCTTACCAGGATCATCTGAGGCAGGTAAGGTGGGGATTAATCTTTCCCTTTGATAAATAAGATATCTGAAGCTCAGAGAGCTCCCACAAGTAGCAGTGAAAGATAGGACTAATCCCAGGTTTTCTGGCTCCTTGACCTTGTGATAGAAACACCTTGTGATGGGATAGAACTATCAAATCACCATCACCATTCATTACAACCCAGAGAGAGCTGTGGGTTGGTCAGACCCCGTCAAATCTGCTCAACTGGACATGTGCTTTTTTTTCTACCCAGCATCCCTTCCTTTGGGAATCACCCAGCCCCCAATTCTGTAGTATCCATCTAGTTTGACTGGTAAAACCCACCAAATCCCTATTTGAAGATAGGGAACTATAAACCCTGGCCAACCAGAGAATTCTATTATCCTGGTCACATAATTGGCCCAGGTATGACCAAGATGACCCAAGATGACCAATCACAGTCTTCTCTGGGCCTTTCACTAAAGCTCTTGGGAAAGATGCATTCTCTTTCTCTGGGTCCTTGCTTACATGAAGCAAGAGTCTGAGAATGCAGGCAAGCAGAGGCTACCAGAGCTGAGAGATGGTGAGATGGCTGCTATCATTTGAACCACTGAGTCCAGCTGTGCCTGAAACTTCAGTGAGCCAATCATTCCTATTCTGCCTAAGCCAATTGGAGTTGTATCTATGACACTTGCAAATGAAAGGAGTTATTGACTAATAAAACCACCATTTCTGTCTCTCCCAGGATTACAAAATTACCTCTTTAATGTTTATTTATTTAAAAAAAAAATTTTTTTTAACATTTACTTATCTTTGAGAGAGAGAAACAAAGCATGAGCAGGGCAGGGGCAGAAAGAGAGGGAGACACAGAATCCAAAGCAGGCTCCAGGTTCCGAGCTGTCAGCACAGAGCCTGACGCGGGGCTCGACCTCATGAACCGTGAGATCATGACCTGAGCTGAAGTCGGACACTTAACCAACTGAGCCATCCAGGCGCCCCTCAAAATTACCTCTTTAAAACCGTTTATTTATAGTATGCTTTATTCCTTTCCACACCAAGAAAAAAAAAAATCTGAGGCACCTTAATACAATAAAAAGGCCAAATAGGCAAAAAGCTAAAATCAAAGATAAATTTAATGCATAAAATACATATCATATGTATACATATAGAGCACTCTTTATATTAAATTTAGAGCCAAGTATAGTTGAAATTATAGTACCAAGTGTTGTTGAAGATGCTAGAAAATGGACACTGTTGGGAAAGTATCAACTGGTGCAAACTTTCTGGAGAGAAATTTGCCAATGCTTATTCATAACCAGCATTTGCCCATAATCAACAATTCCACCTTTAGGAATGCATCCTAAATAATTAAATAAAATAATTAAATAAAAAATAATAATTAAATTATTAAATAATTTAGAGGAAATAATTAAATAATAAGGATTATGCAAATATTTAGCTATAGGAATGACTACTATAATCACCAAATAATTAAATAGGGAAATAATTAAATAAAAAGGATTATGCAAATATTTAGCTATAAGAATGACTATTGCAATCACCAAAAGTTGGAAAACAGCCAGGATATCAAATGACAAGTGATGGATCAAAATAGTATGTCCACCCATTGGAATACCATGTATTTATTCAAATAATGATGTGGACTTTTATTTGCCGACCTGGAATAATATTCACATATTGTGGAATGGCTTTGGACTAGTACACCTAAATTCTCCCTAGGCCCCAACAAGATATGTATAAATTGTTCACTCTTAACCCCATGTTTTTTTAACAAAACAAAAAGAATCTACTTATTGGTTGTGCTAATTAAAATGGGAGAAATAGAGAAGTGGAAAAAGTTGCCTCTTTTTTTTTACAGTTTGGATGTTCTTATTTAGGCCAAATTTCGTTCTCCATAGATGTGTGGTTAATTATCCCCTCTTGGACCATGTCCGTTTTCAAACACTTCACTAATATTGCAAGGTTATTTATTGGCAGTGAGTTGAGTCTTATGCATCATCTATTCTAGACCACTGGTCACCAAAATGTGTATATGCTCAAAACAAACCACTGGGTTGTAAGAAGAAAGTTGTAGAATTTCTATCTATGGATAACTCTTTTTTAGTTTCTATTTCTGATACGTTTTATAATATATATAATACAACTTGATAATATGTAACAAATAAGTATACAACGATTGCTAAATGTTTTTGATGATAAAGTTGTGTTCTGGGTATCTACTGCTGTGTAACAAACTGGAAACTGAATGGCTTATAACACCATTTTATTTTGTTCAGTCTTGCAGATTGGATATTTGTGAAGGACTCACCTAGGACATTTATCTTTGCAAGAAGCAGCATGAGTTAGAATAGCTCAACTGGATCTAGAAGATCCATTTCCAAGATGGCTTCCAAGATGATTGGCAAGCTGGTGCTAGCTATCAGTTGGGAGTGCAGCCAGGGTTGTTGGCTAGGGGAGAGGGACATCTCAGTTCTTTTCCATGTGGCATCTGTATTAGGCTGCTTGGGCCTCCTCACAGAATGGGATCTGGCTTCTGAGAGGGAATATTTCAAGAGATGGGAGGTAGAAGCTGCCAGTCTCTTAAGGCCTGGAGTAAGAAAATACCAAAGTGTCATTTCCATCATATTCTACTGGTAAAAGCTATTCAGGAATCCATTCAAGATTCAAGGGAAGAGGCATAGAACCAACCTATCTCTCAGTAAGTGGTCTGTGAAAGAAGCTGTGGCCATCTTAATTTAATTTTTTTCTCTTTTTTTCGTGACTGGCTTTATAAACAAGTGTTTTGCCACCCAAGAATGGAAAATGTAACACGTTCAATTTCATGGCAAGAAAATATTTGTTTCTAAAATTAGATGCCTTTTTAAAAAATGTTTATTTAAAAAAAATTTTTTTTTTTCAACGTTTATTTATTTTTGGGACAGAGAGAGACAGAGCATGAACGGGGGAGGGGCAGAGAGAGAGGGAGACACAGAATCGGAAACAGGCTCCAGGCTCTGAGCCATCAGCCCAGAGCCCGACGCAGGGCTCGAACTCACGGACCGCGAGATCGTGACCTGGCTGAAGTCGGATGCTTAACCAACTGCGCCACCCAGGCGCCCCAAAAAATGTTTATTTTTTAGAGAGAGAGAGAGAGACAGAGAATCCAAAGCAGGCTCCAGGCTCTGAGCTGTTAGCACAGAGCCTGACACAGGGCTCAAATTCACAAACCGTGAGATCATGACCTGAGCCAAAGTCGGACGCTCAGCCTTCTGAATTACCCAGGTGCCCCTTAGATGCCATTTTTAAATGAAGTATCAGGTTACCCTACTTTTTAAAACCTTTTATTGAAGCATAGTTGACATACAATACTACACTAGTTTCAGGCATACAACCTAGTGATTCTGCACTTTACACATATACATTGTGAAATGCTTATCATAAGTATAATTACCATCTGTTACCTTAAAAATTATTATATTATTGGCTATATTTTCTATGCTGCACTTTTCATCCCCTGACTTATTTGTTTTATAATTGGAAATTTGTACCTCTTATTTCACCCATCCTCCACCTCACCTCCCTCTGACAACCACCAGCAAGCATATTTTCTGTATTTATGAGTCTATTTCAGTTTTTCTTATTCGTTTGTTCATTTGTTTTGTTATTTAGGTTCCACATATAAGTGAAGTCATGTGGTATTTGTCTTTTTCTGTCTGACTTATTTCACTTAGCATAATATCCTGTAGGGCCATCCATGTTGTCACAAATGGCAAGATTTCATTCTTTTTTACAGCTGAGTAATAGTCCATTGTATGTATATGTGTGTGTATATATATATCTTCTTTACCCATTCATCTATGGACGGACACTTAGGTTGCTTCCATAGTTTGGCTATTATATAAACAATGCTGTACTAAACATAAGGGTGCATATAGCTTTCAAATTAATGCTTTTGTTTTCTTTAGGTAAATACCCAGAAGTGGAATTATGGAGTCATATGGTATTTCTATTTTCAGGTTTTTGAGGAGCCTCCATACTGCTTTCCACACTTATATTCCCACCAATAGTGTACAAGGTTCCCATTTCTCCACATCCTTCCCAACAACTCTTGTTATTTCTCATCTTTTTTGGTACTAGCCATTCTGACAGGTGTGAGGTGATATCTCATTGCGGTTTTGATTTGCATTTCCCTGATGATGAGTGATGTTGAGCATTTTTTCATGTACCCATTGTCCATCTGCATGTCTTCTTTGGAAAAATGCTTATTCAGTTCCACTGAATAAGTGGAATAAGTGGTGTTGAGTTGTATGAATTCTTTATATATTTTGGATACTAAGCCCTTACCATATGTGTCATTTGCAAATCTTTTCTCCCATTCAGTAGGTTGCCTTTTTATTTTGTTGATGATTTTCTTTGCTGTGCAAATGCTTTCCAGTTTGATGAAGTCCCAGTAGTTTACTATTGCTTTTGTTTCCCTTGCCTGAGAAGACAGACACATAAATATGTTTGCTAAGGCTGATGTCCAAGAGACTACTGCCTATGTTTTCTTTTAGGAGTTTTATGGTTTCAGGTCTCACATTTAGGTCTTTAATCCATTTTGAGTTTATTTTTGTGTATGGCATAAGAAAGCGGTCCAGTTTCATTCTGTGCATTAGCTGTCCAGTTTTCCCAGCACCATTTATTGAAGAGCCTTTTCTCCACTGAATGTTTTGCTTCCTTTGTCATAGCTTAAGTCACTATACAAGTGTGGATTTATTTCTGGGCTCTCTACTCTGTTCCACCGATCTATGTATCTATTTTTGTTTCAGTACCATGCTGTTTTGATTAGTGTAGCTTTGTAGCACAGTTTGAAATCTGGTTCTGTGATACCTCCAGCTTTGTTCTTCTTTCTCAAGGTTGCTTTGGCTATTTGGAGTCTTTTGTGGTTCCGTACAAATTTTAGGACTATTTGTTCTAGTTCTGTGAAAAATATTACGGATGTTTTGATAGGGATTATATTGGATCTGTAGATTACTTTTAGTAGAATGGATATTTTAACAATGTTAATTTTTCCAATCTAAGCACAGTATATCTATTTATCCGTGTCATCTTCAATTTCTTCCAGTAATGTCTTATCGTTTTCAGTACAAGTCTTTCATCTCCTTGGTTAAATTTATCCCTAGGTATTTGTGTGGCCATCTTTAGTTCACCACCTAGTATGTGAAATCACATATCAAAAATATGTGAAGACCACTAATTTAGGTAAACAGAATGTGGACCAGCAGCTCCGCCCCCAGACTGGAGCTCAGCTGTCTCACATGAGGAATTCTTGGCTGTCAGAAGCTTGTCTGCTCCCACTGGTGCATGTCCTCATAGCTATTTCACCAGAAATGAGGCTCAGGTTTTTCTCTTAGTGTTTTTTTTTTTTTAATTTTTTTAATGTTTTTACTTATTTTTTGAGACAGAGAGAGACAAAGCATGAGTGGGGTAGGGGCAGAGAGAGAGGGAGAGACACAGAATCTGAAGCAAGCTCCAGGCTCTGAGCTGTCAGCACAGAGCCCGACACGGGGCTCGAACTCATGAACTGCAAGATCATGACTTGAGCTGAAGTCGGACGCTTAACCGACTGAGCCACCCAGGTGCCCCTCTCTTAGTGGGTTTTTTAATCCAAAGGCATAGAAAGAAGACTATATGCAGGACAATGTGAAGAAAAATAAAGTTTAACTCTTTATCGGCACTACCGCTTTACCTTGCTTAATAAAATGGTTTGTCTAGGGTCAGAAACAAAACATTTATCTGGTCAGGTCTTGATGACCTTTTATTATTTATTTATTTAAAAGTTTTTTAACATTTATTTTTTGAGAGACAGAGAGAGACTGAGCGTGAGTGGGGGAGGGGCAGAGAAAGAGGGAGTCACAGATTCTGAAGCAGGCTCCAGGCTCTGCGCTGTTAGCACAGAGCCCAACATGGGGCTTAAACTCACAAACCATGAGATCACGACCTGAGCCAAAGTCGGATGCTTAACCGACTGAGTCACCTAGGCACCCCTTGATGATCTTTTAAAAAATCTCTCCATTATGGGGCACCTGGGTGGCTCAGTTGGTTGAGGTCTGACTTCAGCTCAGGTCATGATCTCAGTTTGTGAGTTTGAGCCCCACGTCAGGCTTTCTGCTATCATGGAACCTGCTTGGGATCCTGGGCCTCCCTCTCTTTCTGCCTCTCCCCAGCTTGTTTTCTCTCTCTCTCTCTCTCTCAAAAATAAATATTTTAACAAACTAAAGAAAGTTAAAAAAAATTGTCCATTACAACAGTATTCTCTAAAGCAAAATGTACTGAAACTTAAACGAAATACAGTCAGAGTGACTTTTATGACTCAAAGGATATGATTGTAACGGTATTCTACCAGAAATTTCCCAATGCACAGGCTGACACCTGCTTTTCCTTTCACATCAATCAAGTAAAATAATCACAAACAGAGGTATAAGATTTCTCCCATAACACCTACTCTTAAGGAAAGCAAAGTGGGTTATAAACAGTATAAACCCATTTTTTTTTAAAGAAAATATGTGTAAGAGAGATGAGAGTAAAATTTTTCACTATTTATGATTCTAACCTCTACCATTAAGAGGATCCTGAGAATAACATGTTGTTTTCCTGAACAGGGCAATGGGTAAGGGAGCAAATTAGAAAAAGTGAGATAATGAAAAATTATTTCTCAAGAGAAAAGGAAGAGTTGTCTCAAGGTGGCAGAAGCAGAGAAGGTGAGTAGTTTAAAAGAGTGATTCGGGGGTGCCTGGGTGGCTCAGTCAGTTAAGTGACTCTTGATTTTTTTTTTTTCAACGTTTATTTATTTTTGGGGCAGAAAGAGACAGAGGATGAACGGGGGAGAGGCAGAGAGAGAGGGAGACACAGAATCGGAAACAGGCTTCAGGCTCTGAGCCATCAGCCCAGAGCCTGACGCGGGGCTCGAACTCACGGACCGCGAGATCGTGACCTGGCTGAAGTCGGACGCTTAACCGACTGCGCCACCCAGGCGCCCCAAGTGACTCTTGATTTTGACTCAGGTCATGATCTCACGGTTTGTGGGCTCGAGCCCCACATGGGGCTCTTTGCTGACAGCATGGATCCTGCTTGGGATTCTGTCTCTCCCTCTCTGTCTCCCTCTCTCTCTGCCCCTCCCTCTCTCTCGCACTTGCTCTCTAAATAAATAAATAAGTAAATAAATACACTTTTTTTAAAAAAAGTGTGAATCGGGGATAATTTTGCTACATGGGCTGTGGGGACTCTCCTCTAGGTTGTCACAAACCCTTTGGTAAAGTCTTCACTGTTTGGCAGTTCTTTTTGGTATTGGATTGTGTTCTTTGGGGGATGATTCCAGTAATGTTGACATAAACATGTTGAAGGTAGACACAGGCCAAGAACAAGGGTAGCCTAAGCAAGTTCAAGTCGCTTGTAAGTAACATCTGAACAAGAAAAGTCCAAGGTATATGTACCCCAAATCGGGACAGTGAATACCCCTGGGTGGCGGAGTAAAAGGATATTTCTTTCATTCTCTCTTCATTTTTGTGTGTTTACATTTTGTTATTAGTTGTGTTGTTAAAAGGAAATTGTTTTGAAACACACATGGACTTTGCCATGGGACAGATCTATGTTAGAGCCCAGCTCTGCTTCCTCAATTTATGATTTTGGACAAGTGCCTTAATTTTTGTAAGCCTCACTTTCTCCGTTTGCTTAAAAAGGATAATAACTGTACCTTTACTCGTGGGTAGTTGAGACAATGTGTGAGGTTATGTCTGTAAAGTTCTTCGGGTGGTGCTTAGAGCTGAGCAAGCATACAATAAGTTGCGTAAACTGTTGTTGTTTTGTCAACAACGAAAGCTTGTTGGTGGTTCTCAGATCCTGAAAATGACCAGCCTTTCCTGCTCATTGTCAAGAAGGCAGCACCTGACTATGTGTCTCTGTCCTTGAAGGAACCAGGAGTGTAAATCCAACTGGGTTTTATCCCTTCTACCGTAAGTCACACAACATATTATCGTCATAAAGAAAAGCCTTTTTGAATACCTACTGTCTGCAGGTCACTTAAGTTCTCTAGAAGACACGTAAAATGTAGTCTTCATCTCATAGCCAGGTCAACTTTGGCCACTAACACCCGAGTGTCTCAATTCCTAATTAAAAACACTTTAAGGGTAGGCTATACTCAGGACTGGACCCACATGTCTGAATTCCCAGTGAAGAATACACATTACATTTCAGGACTTCTGCACTAGCCAAGGCGTTCTGATGTGGGGTTTGAGTTCCTTGGTGCTGTCATGTGACTGGCTTTTTGATGTGGTTTCTGTTCCAGTAAGTTAAACTCTGGCATCTCAGAACTGGCACAGCCTGCCATGCTAAAGATGAATTCTGAGCGCAGACTGAGGCTGAATCTGCATGCCTGCGGGTTGATGAAACCACGAACTGCCACGGGATTAATTAGCTGGAGGCTCTTCAATGTGGCACGGTCCCACTATTCAGGGTTTCTTAGTTGCTGCCATGGAGCCTGGCTATCTAAAACAGCACTCTCCAAAATATTTTTGGTCTTTGACCTCTTCAATGGAAGAAAAAAACCAAAAAAACAAACCCTGAACTTGGCATATTCCTGCTTGAAGCTCTGGAGGCACACTTATTGGGATTTATGAAACGTCTCACTGTTCTGTGGTGCCTGGCGTTTATTCATTACATTAAGTAAATAAATAATTCATGCCTGAAAAAAGTATAAGCATTATGATAAATATTCTTAGTGTCCTCACCAATATCTGGCTCTCCTCTGTAGGCACATAGAAGACCAGACTGCCCAGCCGTCTGTGGTTAGGCAGAGCTATGTGACTGGTTTAGGTCAATAGGATGTTAGCTGCAGTGACATCTATCACCTCTTGGCTGAAGTGTGAAAGCTTGGGAGCAGGCGAGAGGTCCGGTCTCTTTCTCCCTGCTGAGACCAAAGGAGGCATGCGTGCTAGATGGTGCAGCTACAGATGGTAGATCTCCATCAGCCTGGATCCTTGAGTGATTGCTGGAGTGGAGTCTTCTCAACACACATACCCCCACCCTTGACTTGCAACGGACATATGCAAGAAATAAATCTTGTTTGTGTCCACCTTTGGGGTCTGCAGGTTAATTAGTTATCACAGCACAACGTAGCCTATTCTAACTAATGCAATTATCTTGTGAACATTAGTAATACAGAAAACAGGATGCAGTTCACTTGTAGGACCTGGGAGTCACTGGGAGTAGGTCAAGGAAGACCATGCTGAAAGAAAGAGAACAAAAGGAGTGCAGCAATTCAAATGACCAAGTTCAAGGGGACTGGACTCACTGCGGTCTACTATAGGATGCCTGGATGCAGGGCAGAACTTGCAGGTGACAGTCTCTGGAGGTGCTCATCCCAGGCACACCAGACTCCAGACCCAGGTTATGAGAGCATGGCAGCCCACCCCCATGGATATAGAACATTTCCAGTTGACTGCATACCTTGGCCCCATTGGTTCGGAGCCTGTGTCAGTTGGTAACATCTGTTTAGTTACCTAGAAAGTGAAAGATGCTTCATAGGTCACTGCAGAAGCACAGGATGTTAGACTAGGATAAGAACCAGTAACTGGTCTGTATTGGGTTTTTGTTGTTGTTGCTTTTTAAGGGCTTTTTGTTTGTGTTTGTTGTTGTTGTTGTTGTTGTTGTTTTACATAGACCCTGAGTGTTTCTGGGTTCTATGCAAAGTTATCCAGATGGGAGTTAAGACATACATAGCCACCATGTAAGGCTCACTGAAATGCACCATAAATGATGAGTTAACAACCATGATGTGAGGGGAGTCAGTGCTACACTTTCCATTTCTAAACTTGAAACTACAGCTGCTCCACCTAAAGCCACAAACAGTGGAGTACACTGGACAGAGAAGAACTTGGAAAGGGAATGAGGAGAATCTTCCTTGCTTGTCATCACTGATGATGGAAAGTCAGTTACCATCTATCTTTTGCCTGACTAGCCTAAAGTGAGGGGGCATTCAGTCGATTCAACAGAATGATGCACATAAGCTAATTTCTCATGGTGCCAGATTGCCTTCTTATTAGAACTGGAAGAAAGAAGGAAAGATGTAGGGTTAATCCCCTCACGATTCCCTGGGCTGGAATTGCCAAGTGTTTATACTTCTGTATAAAGTTGTCTTTGCAGAAACCTGCCTCTCTGAATTCATTGGGAATGCAGGGCCAGGAGTCTGGCAAAACTGAGACGAAAGTGTTCCCTAGAACCCAATTTTTTTTGGATACTTTGCTACTTAGCAGAACTTTTATGCTCAAGTCTCTCAGGGTTTCTAATTTTTACAAGGTAATTATTTTCAAAGTCCAAAAGGTGCAGTTTCCCTTTCTGAAAGCCTCCTGATGCAAGAGAAATGGGATCTTGTTACAAATTACTTAAGTCACTCTGCTTCCTCTGTCTAAATCCACTCTGCTGGGAAGGCTAGCTGGAAGACTGAAAACCACAGCTTCATTCCCAGGTACACTGCTGTAAAATAATTACATTAGATGTTCACGTGGTGAATTTAAATGGGGATAAGTGCAAATATATTTTTACTTTGAATATAATGCACTTAAAAAAAGAAATTGCCTGCATAGCTACATGCAAAAGAATGACACTGGACCACTTCCTTACACCATACACAAAAATAAAATGGATGAAGGACGTAAATGTGAGACTTGAAACCATAAATATTCTAGAAGAGAGCACAGGCAGTAATTTCTCTGACATTGGCCATAACAACATTTTTCTAGATACGTCTCCTGAGGCAAGGGAAACAAAAGCAAAACTAAAACATTGAGGTTAGATGAAAGTAAAAAGCTTCTGCACAGCAAAAGAAACAATCAACAAAACTAAAAGACAACCTATGGAACGGGAGAAAATATTTGCAAATGACATATCTGATTAAGGGTTAGTATCCAAAATATATATAGAACTTTTACAACCCAACATCAAAAAACCCCAAGTAATCCAATTAAAAAGTGGGCAGAAGACATGAACAGACACTTCTCTGAAGAAGACATCCAGATGGCCAACAGACACAGGAAAAGATGCTCAACATCACTCCTCATCAGGGAAATGCAAATCAAAACCACAATGAGATATCACCTCACACCTGTCAGAATAGCTATTATCAAAAAGACAAAAAACAACAAATGTTGGCGAGGATGTGGAGAAAAAGGAAACCTTGTGCACTATTGGTGGGAATGCAAACTGGTGCAGCCACTGTGGAAAACAGTATGGGGATTCTTCAAAAACTTAAAAATAGACCTCCCATACAATCCAGTAATTCCACTACCATTTACCCCCAAAGAATATGAAAATACTAATTTGAGAAGATATAATCACCCCCATGTTTATTACAGCATTATTTACGATAAACAAGCTATGGAAGTGGCCCAAGTGTCCATTGATCGATGAATGGATAAGAAGAGGTGGTCTATATACACAACATTTTATTTCTCAGCCATTAAAAGAATGAAATCTTGCCATTTGCAACAATATGGAACTAGAGAATATTATGCTGAGTGAAATAAATCAGTTAGAGAAAGACAAATATCGTATGATTTCACTCGTATGTGGAATTTAAGAAACAAAACAAATGATCAGAGAAAAAGAGATAAACCAAAATAACAGACTCTTAACTTACAGAGAACAAACTGATGGTTACCAGAGGGGAGGTGGGTGGGGGGGTGGGTGAAATAGGTGAAGGGGATTAAGAGTACACTTATCATGATGAGCCATGAGTAATGTATAGAATTATTGAGTCACTATATTGTGCACCTGAAACTAATATAACACTGCATGTTAACTATCCTGGGATTTTTCAAAAGCTGGATAAGAAACTTATATATGATTATATGTGAACCGCAAGAATGAACAGATTGTTTGCTTATAATTATATGCAGATAATATACATAAAATTCACTTTGAATAAAAAAAAGAAAATGACTGTGCTTTAAAAAATTTTTTTTAAATGTTTATTTATCTTTGAGAGAGACAGAGACAGAGTATGAGTCAGGGAGGGGCAGAGAGAAAGGGAGACAGAATCTGGAGCAGGCTCCAGGCTCTGAGCTGTCAGCACAGAGCCGGACGCGGGGCTCAAACTCACCAACCGTGAGATCATGTCCTGAGCCGAAGTCGGACGCTTAACCAACTGAACCACCCAGGCATCCCAATGTCTGTGCTTTTAGAATAGAAGCCAGGTTTCTGACCTCCCCCTCTGCCTAAATAAAGGATTTGGAAAAGGTGAATAGTGTCAGTTGAAAAATATTGGCAAGAACCTATCTAGTGGTCCCCTACCTTATAAATCCATACCAACAGTACTAAATGTGTATAATTCTGATTTCCAAATCTCACCTCAATACTCTGTGAAGTGAAAGAAAAAGTCCTACATTCTGAGATATACCATAGTTACTTATTTTTCAGGGACTCTGAGAGTGCTTTATTTGCAAAGGCTGCTAATATAAAGATTTCTGGGGGCAGGGGAGGGGGACGCCCGAGTGGCTCCAGCAGCTTGAACATTGGACTTCGGCTCAGGTCACGATTTCACAGTTCATGAGTTCAAGCCCTGAGTTGGGCTCTGTTTTGCCAGTGCGGAGCCTGGAGCCTGCTTCGGTTCTGTGTCTCCCCCTCTCTCTCTGCCTCTCCCCTACTTGTGTGTGCACTCTCTCTCAGTCTCTCTCTCTCAAAAAGAAATAAATACACATTTAAAAAAAAGATTTCTGGGAGCTGGGTGGCAGGCAAAGCCCCTTGCTCAGAGCCTAAAGGCCTAAGCCAGAGCTGGGGCCCATTCGGTCTAGTATTATTGCCACACACTGGGAGGAACGAGGCCATGGACAGGTCCCTGTTTATGGAGCTGTGAGTTGTACCCTGTGTGTAGAAAACATACCTATATTTCAGATTGGCCCCATGACCGAGGCGGAGCACAATGGCTCTGCCAAATGGACATTCACGGCAGAAGTTGGGAGGCTTGTGCCATTTTTTGCAAGCAGCAATTAGGATTTTCAATACCTAAAAAGAACTTAGAAGTAAGTGAATGCAATCTCCAAAAAATTAAAACTGCACAAATAAACAATGAAAGGAAGGAGAGAGGAGGTTGTCTTTCTCATATGCCAGAGGAAGGTGATGTCAACTTCAAATCTCTGCTTCATTCTGGTCCAAGGCCACTGTTAGAACTAAGTTCTGTGAAGGAACACAGAGACACTAAAGAGGCAGACTCTAGACAAGCTCACATAATGAATGGCTGTCCTTGCTGCCTAAAGCATCACACCTGATTGACAGGCCCGAGAACTCTGCTCCCACCTTGCTAGCCCCCAGGAGCTGAGATTGATGTGCAGGATGGGAACACGAATCCTGGGCTTCAGGAGCAGTTTGAGGTCGAGTCAGAATTTGTTTCTATCCTGCCTTTCAAAGCTTTGTTTGTATATGAACCGTCCATATGAGTGACTCAGCATTGCTGGGCTGGGGAAAGTGGGGATGGGGAGCCTTTGAAGAGATGCATTTCAGAATGGACATTCATCAGAAATGAGGGAGGCTGAGGATTTTCCTAAAACGATAGATGAGAACTGAAAATTCTGTTTAACCAGTTACCAGGCTGGTCTCCCTCCAGCCCATCAAATCCCACCCCCTTGCTGTTGGTTGCCCTAACCAAAATAAATAATAAATGCGTAAGGCTCAACAGGGAGTCTATTCAGTTACTGCAACCCATTTCCAAAGCCCAGGCCAATATAAAGTAATCCAAGACTTCACTCCTCTTCAGGAGACTCCTGAACATCCTCTGAGGCAATTAAATCATGGAACCTGTGCAAATAAGATTTTAATGGAATGCTATTTCCAGACATGATGAAAGCATTTACAATGAATTGAGTATTCATTCTGACTATCACATGTAAATGAAGCATAGTTCTTTGATATACTAATGATGATAACAGCTAATTAATGGCTTTCCTTTGTAAAACATTTATAGCTTACAAAATAACTTCACATGAATCATCTCCTTTATTTTCAGAATGGTATGGTAGGTAGGATGTGCGTTATTATTTAAGTGAACAAGGAAACTGAGATTCAGAGGTTAAAAGGCTTTCCTGGAGTAACACAAGTAATTGATGTTGGATGTAGGATTAGAACAAAGATTCTAGGTCCGATACTTTCCCCAATCCATCCCACTCTCTCTCAAAAAAAAAAAATTCTTCCTCTTCTTTGAAAGCTTAGAAATTTATAAATTGTTTAGTACTTATTTAATGTTTGCTGGCACATTGCTAAGTTGAGTCATTGTATTGAGTATCAAGTGCTAAACATATCTTTTCTCATTTAGAGGTAAGTCTTGTCATGCCCATTGCTATAGATGAGGAAACTGAGCACAGAGATGGTTTTGTAATTTGTCCAAACCACACAGCTACTACGTAGTGGAATAAGGATTTGAAAACAGTCAGCATCACCTCACAGCCTTAACTGCAGTGCTATGCAGCCTCCCATCCCCACATCCATCCAGTGAGGTGAGCAGGTTTGTGACTTCTTTAACTGATGATCGAAGAACCATAGGTCTAGTTTCTAGTCCACAGAACTACCCACATTGCCAAGTTGTTTGACATCGTCTGAGTCCTTGTTGATTGTCACAGCTGAGGGGCCAAGCTGGAACCAATGGACATAACCAATAACCAATAGAAAGAAAACAAATAACCAATGGAAACCAATCACTACTTTTAGATGGGGTTCCTCACCTGCCACTGTCCCACCCCATGAGAGCCCTCCTTTCCCATCAGCTACTTTTTTGTTCACAATGGCACCACCTCTCCTCTTATTTCTGATCCTGAAGGACCATAAAGTTCCTTCTCCCTCAGTTCTCATATCCAGTCAATTATCAGGGATTCCTATTTCCTGAATGTGTATATGTCTAGAACTTGCTTTGCCCTCTTCTGTCCTACCACCTACAGTCCAGTTGAATGACCAGACAATGGCCTCCCCAGTTTCAAACACTTTCCACAGTAGAGTCCAACCTGTCTCTGAGCATCCTAAAAGCACAGCTGTCCTTGTCACATCGAATGCTATGAAAACCACAATGGCACCCTGTTGTCTACCATAAGCGCTGTTTTTCAAATCCTCCACAGTCTGGTCTACTTTTCCTACGAATCCATTCTCTCTCCTTTCTCTTCTTGTCAAGTAGGTGTCCTCAAAGTCCCAAACACATGTCCATATCATCCCTGTGTCATCGTTGTTCTTTTCCTTGATCCGTTATTTTCTCTTCTTTTCCTTGATCTGTTATTTCTCATGCTTATTCCAGCATAGGTGCCCCTCCAGTCTTCTAGGAAATCTCTTCAGAGTACTCTTCCTTCTTGGACTCCTATTGTTCCTACAGAAGGTACCCCAGTGTTTGGTGTTTAATATTGTTTTCTAATTGTCTCGGTACTAATTTCATCTTTTCTGGTAAGTTTCCAAGGTCAAGTAACTTCATGATCCTTGCCAGGCATAACAGTACCGGACTCAGAGATAGAACTTATTTGGTGGAGTCATTGGCATCAGACCAGAAAGCAAACTAACCCAGGTTGATTTCGTGGTTCTGATGAACAACCCAGTGGCCTTGTTGTAGGACGGTTACTTCTCCAATACTTGATGCCAACATCAAATTCATCTGAAGGTCAGAAAATTACAAAAAGGCCAATTCACCTTCTGTAGTAGAGTTGTCTTTTTGTCTACCTTCTCGAACAGCTGAGGAACCCACCTTCTCTGATTCCTTTCCCAGGTCACAGTAGCTGTTCTCTAAGGAGGTATGATAATGGAGGGGTGGGAGTGAGGGTAAAATGAGTTATCCAAATGAAAGGCCACAGCAGGTGGAAGGTGATTTATAATCTCCAAAGTAATACATTAGAGAGTGGAAAGTCGCTCAAGGCAGATGTTTTAAACTAATTCATGAAACAGTTTTTACCAGAAGAGAAGTTCCTGGATACTGCTAAGCATTGTTCAGAATCAGCATGTTAAATGGCCATTCATCAAAGTTAAAGTTGCCTCAGGCATATTTGTGAGAGACTAGTACTTTGGAAATATAATAATGATAATAATAAAGTTAGTATATATGTACACATTTGAAAAGTATGTCATACTTTCCAAACTATGTTCTCCAGCACCATTAGGAATTAAATCCTTTTGAGTCGGAAGGAGCTCTGAAGTTTATCTGGATGAAATAGGGCTAAAAAATTTTTTTTTAATTCTTTTTTTTTTTTCAACGTTTATTTATTTTTGGGACAGAGAGAGACAGAGCATGAACGGGAGAGGGTCAGAGAGAGAGGGAGACACAGAATCTGAAACAGGCTCCAGGCTCTGAGCCATCAGCCCAGAGCCCGACGCGGGGCTCGAACTCACGGACCGCGAGATCGTGACCTGGCTGAAGTCGGACGCTTAACCGACTGCGCCACCCAGGCGCCCCAGGGCTAAAATTTTTTGAATACTATTTATATACTTTTATTTTGTCAGAGACATTAAGTCTATCTTTAGATTTCTACAGCATGAATGCAAAAACGTGAATATTCAGGTTCTCCCAATCCAGAATGGGATTTTTGTAGAAATAATAATTGTGAAAACCAGGCTTTGTTGAGAATGAAATGAGATTTTCTAAATTTCTTTAGGTCCCATTTAGCATAGCAAGAACCAAGTCTGTAGATGCGAATCAGATCATAGAAATGCTCCCATGTATACAAGGACTGAATCTGACTGTGGTATGTAGGCCATGAAGCTAGGTAGTTTAGGGTAAGAGGAGAATGATGAATTGTAGAGGTAGGAACCTTGCCTGTTTCTGTCTCAAAGGACCATGAGAAGGAGGAGAGAGACAGATGCTGGAGAGACACATTGGTCTTGATTTTCTGTCTCTGGGCGGCCCAGAGGAAAGATGTGTTAGATAAGTTAAAATCAACACAAGGCCTTTCCTTCATTTAACACTGAATGGAAACACAGGCTCCCCACACCAATCTGGGAGTGGCCACATCAGAGTAAACTCAGCAATACTGTGTGGTTAGACAGTGGAAGAGCTAGAACTTAATTTCCCAAGCTACCCTCAGTTCCTGTGTGGTGTGGAAGGAACTCAGAATCTCCTGTGTGCCCCCTGGGGGGTGTGAAGCACAGATGCTGGTTGGAAGCTTGCTGGTAAACATACAAGAGAGGGATGACTGTGGTGAGAGCAAGATGGCCATGTGGCCAAAGGATATGAAATAGACTGCCTAGGTCCTGACCTCACAACCAGACCCAGGGGCCCAAAGCATGGGGAAGGGGTGGGAGGGGAAGGGGCTGGGCTCTGACTCAGCTAAGACAGGAGATGAACCAGAAGCTACCTGACCCATAGTCTTCAGCAGCAAACCCTGGCCAAATGCCAAGAATTAGGACAAGCTGCACATCAGTGGTCACCAGTCCAGGGAGCAGCCCAGGAAAGCCACCTTGCAGCAGACATGGTGAAGATCCAGAGAACACCATGTGGATTCACACCGGCCCCCCTCCACCCATGAGAATACAGTAAGTCCCCTCATATGCCCAGGCACCTTCTCGGTGAGAGAAGGGAAGGAGAGAGACACCAGAAACTCTGGGAATTTTGCCAAAAACAAAACAAAAACTGTGCAATCTGAAGAAGACTGCTCCAGAGCATGGGATTGGGCTGAGATTAGAAGGTTGGAATAACTTGGTTTCCCACATCACGGTGGGATAGGGGCTCGATGAAAAAATGAGAGCATTTTCGCAGTCTTCCGTACTCTACTCTGAGAGTAGGGTGAGTGCTTCAGTGACTCTGCTCCCTGGCATGAGTATCTCCTTTATAAGCAGGAAAAGGCTTATATGGACCATGGGATCAGGGGAGGCAGATGTTGCTATATCTATTTTGCACATGTAGAAACCAAGGTCCAGCAATGAAATGTCTCCTCCATGGCCGAAAGGCAACTGGGTAGCAAAACCACAGCAGGACTTAAACTTCCTGATCCCAGCCCCACGCTCCTCCTTGTAAGGCCATGAGCCTCTCCCATGACCCTGCAGGAGATGCCCAAGTAAATGAGCCAGTGGAAAAATGGTGAAAGGTATTTATGCTCAGAAGCTTTACCTGTGGGGATGGCATGATTCTATGTCCCTCTCATTATCCCAATGTTTGAAATGGAACAGAGCTGATAGGACATTGATTGAACAGAGTGCTTCTTTTTCTTTCTTTCTTGTTTGTCCTCCCAAGTATCACCTAAAATTGAAACCTCTGTTGGCTGCAGTTTTTATCCATCTGCAAAAACATATTAGAAAGAGAAAGAGGTTGGCAACTGACTTCAGGCTTTTCCCCCCAGAGTGTTACTTACCTGACTTTAACCAGATGCTGTGTATCAGCCTGTCTCTCTCCTCCATGCTCAGTGGGTAAAAGACAAAAATATAAGGAATGCTTGTTATGCTGTGGACTCTCTCCCCCTCTCTTTCTCTTTCTCTCTTTCCTTTTTTTTTCTTTTATCCCAGGACCGGATATACAAGTTCCAGAAGAGGAATATACATCCCCAGAGTCTGAAATCAAATCTGGAATTCATATCCTCTGTAAATGTACTTTATTAAAAGCAGGAATCAAGAAAGGTTTTGGAATTATTATATTGGAGACGTTGATTGTGTAGAGAGGACTTGGAATTAGGGATAATTTTAGACATGTTTTGCAGGCAGCCAACTCCATGGACAAATGGAAAAACTGGGCACTTTGGCATCGGTCCTATCCCAAAGACTTTAAAACCAGCCCTCAGACTGCATTACCAAGTCAGAAAAGAAAGCGGGAGACTGCAGTAGAGCCCATTTATCTTTATTGCAATCAGGTGAATTGAAATTTCTACAGGAACATATAGGCAAAAATTCCAGGCATCACGCTGTCAGCTTGGGCTTAATCTCTGTAAAATCTGTTTGCTGCCACGTAATGATGTTTAGTGCAACCCCAGAAGGCTTCCTGGGGTGGAAAGCATGAGAGTTGGTGTGTGTGCGTAGTGTGCCTGTGTGTGCAAGTGTGTGAAGCAGCTGAAAGTGTTGGTTGAACTCCAGAATGGGAACCGGTTGAGGCTGTAAGGGGAGGAAGCAGAGCGAGTCACTTGAACTGCACTGGAACGTGCCTGCAGCCTGCACCACTGGCCGTCCTGTGGGTGGGGAACCAGGAACTTGTCCATTGTTCCCATAAGGCCCAGACGGTTTTATATCAGTAAACTGTCTCTGAACAATTTTCTCCCCTCGGCTTGGCAGCACATCCTTCTGAATACCATTGCAGCTCACGGTATTTCTCTGATGAAAACCATCATTTCACAGAGGTCAGCCAACTCAACAGCGGGAGCAAAGTGATTATGGGATTCACATTCCAGTAATAAAGGAGGACCTAAGTCCTTTAGCCAGAGAAAGGCGGGAGCCCCTTGTGAACCAGAAGAAGCCCCTGGACTCTGAGAGGTCCTGGAAAGACAGAGGGGTGGCAGTGTTTCTGGGCTAACATAAAGGAGAGCTATTGTTCGGAGAGAAAGGGTCGGAACTGTGGCACATGAGGTTCCTGATGGGGCCACTGCTGGCTTTGCACCACTCCCGAGGTCACCTCTGTCACCCGGCCCACCGGCTGCTGTGCATTCACATCCAGTATCTCTCCTGTTGCTTTATTTGAAAAGTTCCCTTTCTCGGAGGTACTGCACACATTCGGATGGCTAAGGTCCTTGACTTTTCATGTTGGCTGCCTTTCTAAAACTTTTGAGTTATTGTCTTAATTATTGCAGCCATAAAGGAGAATTTGAAATTACCACTATGGTGGCTCCCAGGAGAAACAGCAGTGGGATCATTTTCTTGTGTTCCTATCTTCTGGAGAGAGCTGGATTCCTCCCGTTCCCCTCCCCCTGCCTTTCTTCCTCCGCAGGGTTCTGGCCTCCGGAGATGAGCGTGGGCCTGGAGTCTCTGTCCCCAGGGTTCTCTGCAGGAAGGGTGGCTGCTCAGATTCCAAGCTTCCTGCCTGGACCAGTGACGATTCTAACACCCCCTCAGGGAGGCGGTTTGTAATGTTTGTCCTGTAAACTCTTAGGTAACTGTTCTGTTCCACCAGAGGAGGTCATGTGGCTTAGAGAGAAAAGATGTGTTTTTCTACGGGTAGCTAAGGACACTGAGATGCGGCCAGGCAACCACACGGACAGAACCCCTGCTCTGAGCAGAGAGCACTGTTTGGGGAGCCAAGGGGAACAATGTGCTATAAACAGCCCCGGGCGCTAGGCTTGTAGCCCTTCCACATCCGTCTTCAGAAACTTCACTAGAGAAACGTCTCCTTTCGGAAGGCACAAATCAGCAAACTGATACACGTTTCATGAGCGACTTTCCAGAATTCTAGGCCCCTCTGCCAGAATGTTCCAGGGCATTTGTTCTTCCACTAGTTAGCTTATGGCTGTGTTTTTCATTATTACTTCAGCTGTAGTTCTGAGTCTTTCTGACTCTCCCCCTCCCTTCAGTTCAGGTCATCCTGTTTGTCTCTAAAAGCCAAAAACTTTCCCAAAATGCATTGAGGCCAGCAGGTTCTAAGCAACTAGAAATTACTGAAGGATGTAAGAAGGGGGCTCTAGCCCGGACCTTCTGTGGTCCTCAGGCTTGGCTGAGGTAGAAACTTGGCTCAGATCGAAACAGAGCCAACCACTCTCTGCTCAGATGTTTTTATCTTCTTGGGTTTTGTTGTGTTGTGCATTGTTTTGTGCTTTGTCTTGTGTTTTTTACTATTTATTTATTTGGAGGGAGAGCATAAGCAGGGGAGGGGCAGATAGAGGGGGACAGAGGATCTGAAATGGGCTCTGCGCTGACAGGCTGACAGCAGCAAGCCCAATGAGGAGCTTGACCTCACAAACTGCAAGATCATAAACCTGAGCCCAAGTCAGACGCTCAACAGACTGAGCCACCCAGGCATCCTGGTTTTTTTTTTTTTTTTTTTTAATTGAAGTATCATTTACATACAGTAAAATGTGCAAATCCTAAGCATTTATTTATATTTATCGAACTACTCCTCATTTAACTACCACCCAAACCAAGAATATAGGCCTTTCCCAAGACCCTTCTTCATGCTCATCCGGTTCCTGCATGCTTAAAATCCTCCTGTGAATATCTTACAATGTTATGAACTCTCACCTCACTTGGAGTTTCTTGCCCTCATTGTCTGTCTTGCTCTCCACCAGCTCAGACTACAATCTTTGCTTCCCTCAGACACCCTCCCAACAACCAGACAACCCATAGTCAGACAGCTGGGTGAGGGAGCTGGGGTGGATTCCATTGTCTTCTTTTGAAAAGTTATCAGCAGAGGGGCACCAGGGTGGCTCAGTCAGTTGTGTCCAACTTCGGCTCAGGCCATGAGCTCAGGGTTTATGGGTTCGAGCCCCACATTGGACTCTGTGCTGATAGCTCAGAGCCTGGAGCCTGCTTCAGATTCTGTGTCTCCCTCTTTCTCTGTCCCTCCCCTGATCACGTTCTGTCTCTCCCTCTCTCTCAAAAATAAACTTTTTTTAAAAATTTAAAAAGGAAAAGGAAAGTTACCAGCAGAGGGGCGCCTGGGTGGCTCAGTTGGTTAAGCGTCCGACTTCAGCTCAGGTCATGATCTCAGCATTCGTGAGTTTGAGCCCCACCTCAGGCTTTGGGTTGACAGCTCAGAGCCTGGAGCCTGCTTTGATTTCTCTGTCTCTCTCTGCCTCTCCCCGCTTGCATGCTCTCTCTCTCAAAAATAAAATAAACATTTTTTTAATTAAAAAAAAGTTATCAGCTGGAAGTTCAGAGAAGTCGAGCAATTTGCTCCCAGCCACAGAGCCAATAAGGAATGGTGTGATGGCTGCAACCCAGCTCCTGCAGGTTTGCTCTCGGCTAACTTTCCTCTGCCTGGGCTTTGCTCATCACACAAATGTGGCCATTTTCAGAAGAGCACAAAGCTATGCTCCACGGAAGTGAGAACTCATCAGGACACAGACCATACACAGGCCACAGGAGCAGGTGCGTGGAGCCCAGCTTTGTCCGGGTTAGACAATGTCCTGGCAGCCTCTAGCCTGAGCGTCATCCCTGCCTGGCAAGCTGGTGGTGTGAGTCTTCTCCTTCCTCTTCAGAGCCCCCCTCGTGTCTTCTCCTTCCTATTCAGAGCCCCAACGCAAATGAGTGCCAGTCCTCAAGCTTTAGCATGCCTACGGACCGTCTGCAAATGGGGTGCACATGTCAATTCTCTGGCCTGGGGCAGGCCTCTGAAGTCTGCATTTGTACCAGGCTTGCTCTCCCCCTCCCTGACTCACCCCAGGGCATCTGTGGGACCAAGAGCAGCGCTATCTCCTCTGCCTCCTCGGCATTCAGCCGTATCCGGTCCTACCCCTCTCACACCTGTCCCTCCCTTCCTGGGAGATTTCCCCCATGCTTCATTTCTTCCTTCCTGGTCTTTGCCATCTGCCGAGTCCCTAGATTATTGGGTTCCTTTTGATCGTGATTCTTTTATTCAGCCTATTCACCTAACCTCCAGTTCTTCCCTGAATTGTGCCTTAATCTCTAGACAGGCTTAATGTTTATGGTGACTTAACTGAGTCCACACACGCCAAATATACATGCAAACACACCCGCTGCTGGAAAGCCTCCCGCAGCTCCACTGAGTAAAGTCCAGACTCCTCCAAGTAGTGCCTTAAGCTCTCCAGGATCTACTGCTTCTCCTCTGGGTCATCTCTGTCCTGCCTCCCTGAAAAATGCCCTTCCCTCCTGCTACTATTTCTTAACTATTTATGCACCTTCCTGCCTGGGGAAGCTCTTCTCCCTTTGCCTGGAAAAGTCTTCCCTTGGGCCCATCTGGTGAACACCCACTCTCTTTTCAGGAGTGAGATTGAAGGAAGGTTGTTTCTTCAGGAAACAGCTCAGGCTTTCCCAACACCCCCCCCCCACCCCCATCCCCCGCAAGAATGGATGGTTCCTTCCTTTTAGGCAATGCCTTCTTGCTTTAACTGGACCAGGAGCCATGTATCCTCCCAACCTGCATGGGGTCTGGGCTCACAGAGCGGGAACTGAGAGCAGAGCCATAACCCAACATTTTCCTGGACAAAGGACTGTGGCCATTTTTATGTCGTGGCTGTGTGCTAAAATAGTATGCCAGTAAAAATGTTTATTGAGTGTTTCCTAAATGCCAGGCACTGTTTTAAGTGTTTTTCCCCCCCCCATTAGGCTTATTTGTAGAAGCTGTTTTTCTTGGATGTTGATTATTTGAAATGATCTCCTGTCTGTATAGAACAATGTTTCATGTTTCAGAGGATGCAATAGTAGCATCTATAGGAGTCAATAAAAAGCAACTGTCTCCTGTTGGTCTGAGGGTTCCACCCCTATGGCAGGCGAGCTATCAGCTGCACATCTATGATTCATTTATCCGAGTGGGGTTTTTTTTTCTTATTTTTTTCTTGTAGGCTTTAAAAATGCTAATGGAACATTTGAGGGGTGATTTTATTATGTCAGCCCCATCCCCAATATACCGGAAAATTCGAATAGAAGTCAACGTGGGGGAAAATGATTCAAAATATACAAATGATTCAATGCAAAGAAATTTATCTTAAAAGCCACCTCTCTGGACTATGTCTGCTCCTTTCCAGGCATTTAAAATGCCACAAAGAAGAGTGCCATTTCTCTAGACAGAGGCTTCGTACTCCCTAAGATTTATGATACAGGATATTGTTGAGGTGTCTCAGTGCAGAAGGGAGAGAGCAGGGACCGAAGCCTCCAGACTCCTAGTGATCACTAGAATGTGCTGGCATTTCCCAGGAGACTGGCAGTTTAAAGCCACCAAAATGTACTTCTTGATTCATTAATCTCTTCTTTAGGGTGGGAGTGGAGACGGGGAAATCTGTTCGAGATAAGCATGAAGCACAATATGACTTTGCCTTCTTATAAAGAGCCATCATTCACATAAATTGCATCCTTCAACCTTTCAAGGGATTAAATGCTACAAGACAGACAGCATCTGGTTCAAACAGCAGCAAATCAAAGGGGGTAACAATACACCGCACGGTGAATAACAGGCAGGCTCCTGTATCCATAGGAGGCCAAGAGCAGAGGGAAAAAGAGTCACCCTAAGAAAGGGTACACCTGTAGATGTGTCGGGGAAGATAGTGGTGACTGCAGGGATAATAAGGCCATTCTTCTAAGGTGACCCAAAGCGGCAGGCAGCCACCCTCCTCCAGGGGAGCAACACAGCTCTCCTTGACCCAGGGACCAGAAAAGAGAATAGAGGACAGAGATTCTCCCTTCAGAAAGCCACCAGTCAGGACCATTCATTAATGTGCAGACTCAAATTGGTTTCTTGCATGGTTTGTTAAGAGAGCAGAGGGAGATGCTGTTTGTCTGGAATTAGATAAAAAGTCGCAGAAGTTTGCCGGCTTTGTCCCGGTCCCCACTTTCCTCCCCTCCCCCACCTCAAGTCTCCTCCCCTTCATCTCCATCTCAGGCTCTCATTACTCTCATGACCTCTGCCCTTTGACCCTTTGGAGGAAGGATCAGATGCATGCCATTCACACCTCCATGTAAAGTTAATCCTCTGGCATCTCCCAGGTATTCTGTTTTAGCATACCCCGAATGAAAGGCTCTCCTCTGCTAAAGAATTTCAGGTTTCCGTGCTTTTCTGACTGGTAAGCATCAAATTCTGGCTGTTTTGACTGAGGCCTATCTTGAGCGTTTCAGACCACCCTTTTCTGGAACTTTTCCTCGAGTTCTCTGATGAGTATTAATATTGAAGGATAGAGTGCCCAGAACTATCCTAGGTGCTATATTTGTTCAGTGGTCTCTCTTAAGTTAGTTTTACTTTCTATCAAAGTTGTACATACACCTTCTCAAACATGTCTGAAATTTAGACTCATCTGGAGAAAAGTGTTTTTAAAATCTTGAAGTCTAGACTTCACACCAGCTAAGTAAAAATCTGTCGGAGGTATGGGCCAAGTACGGGCTTCCGAAGAAGCCCCAGGTGAGGCGGCAGGGATGTGAGCCATTGACAGAGATCTGTCATCCTACAAGGCATATTTCAAACCACACGAAACCAACAGCACCCCCCCCCCAAGTGTTACCTCCCTTATTTCCCACTTCCCAGAAGCAAGAAATTCAATGATCGGAGCTGGTTCATATGACATTTACCCTTATATTTTTAAATTGCATGATCATATTGCTTCTCCTTCATTTTCCACTTTAATCATTTCTTTTTTTTAATGTTTATTAATTTTGAGAGAGTGTGCACACACGCATGGGAGGGGCAGAGAGACAGAGGATCCGAAGGGTGTCCTGTGCTGACAACAGAGAGCCCCCAATGTGGGGCTTGAACTCACAAACCGTGAGATCATGACCTGAGCAGAAGTCAGACACTCAACCGACTGAGCCACCCAGGTGCTCCTGGCTTTAATCGTTTCTTGACTTCCCACCATGGAAAATAGGATTTAGCTCTTTCGTATCACCAGACACACTGCAAAAACTCACACTGCCCAGACCCCCGACATCATCCCAATGCTGTTATAATTTGGTTGTATCAATATTCACATTATGATGATAGTCTCTGTTTGCTTCGTTTTTCTAGGTACTTCTCTATAGTTCACCCCCACACTCTCCCCGTATTGCTCTCTTCCCAGTTGGTTTAATGTTTTGAGGAAATTACTCTCACTGCCTTGGGACCTACAATCTGGACTGCCACCACTTCAGGCCGTTTCATGGTGATCCCCCCACCATCAGCCTGGGGATTCCCACCTTTCCCTGTGTCGGATCCTTTGTCTTCTTTGTCTTCTCTTTTGGTTTTCTTCCTTATTTTTGTGAAGTCTATCAACCAGGAGTTTCTGGGGAAAGAGTACGCAGAAGCAAACTTTTGAGATCTTGACTGCCTGAAAATTCATGATTCTCTCCTGGAGTTTGGCTGGAAATAGAATTTTAGGCTGGAAATAATTTTCCCTCAGAATTTGGAAGGCATTGCTCCATTGTCTTCCGACTTTCTAGTTCCTATTGAGAAATCCAGTGCCATTCTGATACTTGATAATTTGCATGAAAAAAAATTTTTTTTTCTTTCTATGTGAAAGCTTGTTGGACCTTCTCCTTGATCCCAAAATTCTGAACTTTCATGACGATGTACTTGGTGTACCTTTATTTTCATCCACTGTGCCAGGTATTCAGTGAGCCTTTTGAATCAAGAAATACAAGCCCTAGGGTCTGAGAAATGCAGTGATTTCATTAACAATTTCCTCCACCCACTACTCTGTTCACTCTGTCTTTTAAAATTTTTGTTATAGTCACCCTGTTATACATTATATTCCCAGGACTTGTTTATATTATTACTATTTTTAAAATTTTTATTTTATTTATTTTTCTTTTCTTTTGGAGAGACAGAGAGAGTGAGAGAGAGAGAGAGAGAGAGAGAGTGAGGGAGGGGACAGAGGGAGAAAGAGAGAATCTTCAGCAGGTTCCATGCTGAACGTGGAGCCTGACGCAGGGCTCAATGCAGGGCTGGATGCGGCCTGAGACCTTGGGATCATGACCTGAGCTGAAATTAAGAGTCAGACACTCAGCCAACTGAGCCACCCAGGCACCCCTGGACTTGTCTTATACTTGGAGGTCTATACCTTTTGACCACCTCCAGCCATTTTGCCCATCTCCCATCCCCACCTCTGGGGACCAGCAATCTCTTTTCAGATTCCACACATAAGTGAAATCATACAGTATTTGTCTTTCCCTGTCTGACTTATCACATCATAATGCCCTCAGGGTCCATCCATGTTGTCACAAATGACAGGATTTCCTTCTTTCCCATGGCTGAAAAATATTCCATTGTATGTGTATGCCACATCTTATCTGTTTGCCCATCTATGGACAGTTAGTTGTTCCAATGTCTTGGCTATTGCACATAATGTTGCAATGGACATAGGAGTGCAGATATCTTTTTGAGATATTGATTTTATTTATTTTGGATAAATACCCAGAATTGGAATTGCTGGATCATATGGTATTTCTATTTTTAATTAAAAAATTTTTTTTTAATGTTTATTTGTTTTTGAGAGAGATAGACAGAGTGCTAGCAGGGAAGGGGCAGAAAGAGAGGGAGACACGGAATCCAAAGCAGGCTCCAGGCTCTGAGCCGTCAGTCAGCACAGAGCTGGACGCAGGGCTCGAACCCACAAACTGAGAGATCATGACCTGAGCCGAAGTCAGAGGCCCAACCAACTGAGCCACCCAGGCGCCCCTCTACTTTCTGAAGAATCTCCATACCATTTTTCATAGTGGCTGCACCAATTTACATTCCCACTGACAGCACGTACGGGTTCCCTGTTCTCCACATCCTCACCAATACTTGTCATTCCTTGTATTTTTGATATTAGCCATTCTGACAGGTGTGAGGTGATATCTCACTGTGTTTTTTTAAATTCTTTAAAATTTTTTTATTAAAAAAAATTTTTTAATGTTTATTTATTTTTGAGAGAGAGAGAGAGAGAGAGAGACAGACTGCGAATGGGGGAGGAGCATAGAGAGAGAGGGAGACACAGAATCTGAAGCAGGGTCCAGGTTCTGAGTTATCAGCACAGAGCCTGATGTGGGGCTCAAACTCACTGATCTGGAAATCACGACCTGAGCCGAAGTCAGACAGACGCTTAACCGGCTGAGCCACCCAGGAGTCCCTCACTGTGGTTTTGATTTGCATTTCCTGTTCTCTCTTTTTAGACCTCTTATTCAGACAGTGAATCCCAAGGATTTGTCTTATAATTTTCTTATTTTTTTCTCTTCTCTTTTCCAATCCTTTGTCTTTTTGTTTTATTTTCTAGGTGATTTCTTCATCTCTAACTTCCAACTCTTTTAATAAATCTTTCATTTTTAATTTCTAAGGTCTTGTCCTGTTTACAGAATGTCCCTTGTATAGAGCCTTCTGTGTTGTTTCAAGAGTGCAATATCTTATGTCATCAAGGACTTGGGAAATCCACAGTCAGCGGGGCAATTCATGGCTCTGCTGACTACACTGATGTCTATCTCTGGGTCTCACACTGTTACACACCTGGGTGAAGTGAACAGTGGACCACCTTCAAGAGACAGAGGACAAGTTATATATGATATATGGATGTATATATACCCGCATGATATATGGACAAAAATAGTGCACAAACCCAGAAAGGCAATGTCTCCTAACGATGCAAGAAACCTCCCATCCATTACTTATTGTCTTTGAGGGTCAGCGAATAAAGGATAAATTCTCTTTTGATTGCTTTAGAATAATACAGAAGCGCTTGTTCTAATCTATGATCTGATTGTTAGAGATGAAAGCTGTAGTGAACTCCATGTTTATAATAATTCCTTTTTTCTCTATGCAACTTCTCATTTTACCAAGACTGCTCACAAGTATGGCCCCATTCGGGCCTCATAAAGACTGAGCAAACAAACAGATAATTCTTCCATTTAACAAATGAGGAAAGTGCTCTTTCCTCCATACACACTGCCTTGCTAAGACACTATGGCTGTGCGATTGCACTTTGCCACATATAATGATGTAGCAAAACGGGAACAACAGTGAGGCGGAAATCTAGAAACCTGGATTTTAATCTAGACTCTATGACCAGTTAATTAAGTGCACTTGGGCAATTTATTTCTGTTTCACTAACATTTTGAGGGCCCTTCCTATGTACCAGGTATTATGCTGGGTGCTGGAGATACCAAGCTGGATAAGACACGGTTCCTGTCTCTAAATTGCTTGCAATTTGGCTGACAAGACAAAATAAACAATAACAACAAAAAAAGCAGTTTTCTATAATCACTCATGAAAGTAATATACGAATCTATGCCTTGAAAGACTACGAGAGGGCATAATGAATTCTATCTGGAGGAGAAAAGCAGTGAAGTTTTCAAAGAGAAGATGAAAAAGAAAATCTTAAAAAAAACCAACAGTAATACATTGTTTCAAGAAAACTCAAACAAAATATGTTACATACAAACTGAAAAATCATCATAACTCCCTTCCCACCAAAAGATGAATGATGCTAGTTTGATGTTGATTAGGAAATGACATTTGATTGATGTTTTAAATGGCTACTGGAGGTTTGCCTGACACAAAAGGTGGCAAAGGTTGGAAAGAATTCAAGGCAAAGGAAATGTGCAAAAGGGGAAAGTAAAAGCACATGGTGGGTTCAGGGCACAAGCTACAGTCAGTTGTGTGTGTTCAGGGGAAAACGGCAAGAAATAAGGCAGGAGAACAAAGCAGCTGTCGGAACATGAAGGATCTTGTCTACCACGCTAAGGATTTCGGATTGTGTTCTGCAACAGTGGGGAGACATTACAGTGTTTTAAGTTAAGGTAGACAGGGTCACATCTGTATTTTGCATACCATTCAGTGGCATTGTGGAGGGTGCATTATGATGGGACGAGACAGGACTGAAGTCAGAGAGACCCGTGAGGAAGTCTAGGTTAAAATGATGAGTCTGGACTAAGACAAGAGACTGAAGAGAGAAAGGAAGGGAAAAACTAGAGAGACTTTTGGGAGAGGTAGTATTAATAAGAAACTGGAAGTGAGGATAAATGAATAGAGGGGTCTAGGATGGCTCTTTGATTTCTGATTTGAATAACTGCATCACTAACGACATTATTAACAAAGAGAAAGAATATTGGATGGGGAGCCAGGCTTTGGGGGGAGAGAACAATGCCTGGAACACATCTGGGGGATGTACCCAGGAGGCACTGGTCATAGGAGTTTGGCAACGTCCTGATCCCATGTATCAACAATAGGTGACTCCCAGCAAGGGTACTGGCCAAGATTGGGTTAGCTGGATCAGGAAAAAATGATTACTTGGTACAGAAAAAAAAAAAAAAACAACACTGATTATTAGTATTAGGACTAGAGGAATAGTATTAAGCGTCTGATCTAAGCAGTGAATATGAAATCATAAAAAGAAAGAAGTCCAGGAGTCAGGAAGTTAGGGGATGAGAAATAGCATGGAAGGCAGAGTATACATGTATAAAGGAAGAGTACAAGATGTGGGCTGTAAGAGACCATGTGAAAGTCCTTTTTTCATTATCGGTTCTGACTGAGGATCTTGGAGCCCACCTTCCAGCTTAAAGTGCCATTCATTCCTGGGTCCAGATGTAGCAGGCAAGAGCATGCTCAGGTTTGCCTAGTGGAAACTCCCAGCCCATCTGAGAGAGGAGGGTCATCTTTCTAGGGTCCTTTCCCTTCCTCTGCACCAAGTGCTAGAACTAGCTTCGGCTCCAGCCTCCAAGATGAAAGGAATGAGGAAGCTGGAAGGAGAAGGGGTATGGGTTCTGAGTCCATGCAAAGACCTAAAAACTGAACTTGGGTTTGTATCAGGGTTGCACCTCATTATCACAGGATGTTGAGCCCTCCTTGAGATGTGTCTCTAGGCTCTGCAAGCAATCATTCTTACTTAGAACCCAAGTGGATGGTCTCAAGCACACGTCTGGGCATACATCATTACCGGTCTTTTTTTTTGGCCAGGGAAATGGTCATACTTACTGTTTGTATGCTTGGTTGGGGTGGGCCAGGAACAGAGGCAGATGTAATAAGGGATTTGAGCCTTTAAAAGAATCTTGCTGCCCCAGAAGTTCAGAAAAAATGTTACCCTTGTCAACTGGACTATACTACTGCTGCAGGTGCCTGAAGAGAGTCCAGCAACAGGCTTATATTGATTGGTTCAGGTCCAGGAAGAGTCAAATGTGAACACTCTAGTCTCTCCTTTCAAGGGTATGAGGAGGTTCTATTCATCAGGCCAAAGGACTTCAATGTGTAACCTAGATTATTATTACATTTTTTCACTGTTTAAACTGTTCTGAGTGGATCAGAAATGCAGGATTCCTCCCTGTGCACCCTCTGAAATATTTAATCAGGTTAGAAGACATCCGGAAAAATCCAACCACCTGTTAGAAAACAGATTGGTCTACAGCACCATCTGCTTTTTGTAGTCAGCCACCCTAGTTTTAGTGGGTAATGGCTTCCCACCCCCATGCCCAGCCACAAGAACTTGACCATCATATTCTCCCAGGTTGGCTCTGACTCAGGCCAGTTTGAAGGCTGTGTTGGCTAAACCAAGACAAACCAACATATTCCCAGATGTTTTAGAGTCTACCACCAATCAGGTCTGTAGTTGGGACCCCCCTCATTTCTCTGCCACTCATCCCATCCCCCCAAACACAGTCCACACCCCAAAGTAGAGAGAAAGAATAATAAAGAGAAGGAGGGAGGAAAACAAGGAGAAAGAGGCAGGATAAATACATTCATTACTTTAGAGGAAAGAGAAAGGAGTTAAGAGAGCTCCCACCTGACAACTTCTGTCGATTTGGGTGGATTAGAAGGACTAAGATGGCGGAAGGCTAAAGCAGTGGGGTCATTGAAGGTTCCGGGGAAAGTGTGATAGAAATGACCAACAATGGGGCACAGTTGTGAAGGAGGAGGTGTGAAGAGAAAGGGAGTGAATCTAAAAGACCAATGATACATTATAAGTACAGGAAGTGAATAAGGACTAGACGATGTGATGTGGTTGAAAAGCAGGTTCAGCTGGAGTGGGTACAGGAGTGGGCAAGTGGTAGGCTAAACAGTGACCCTTCCCCCCAAAATTATATCCACAACCTAATCCCTGGAACCTGTGATTGTTACCTTACATGGCTAAAAAGGAACTTTGCAGATGTGATTAAGGATCTTGAGGTGGGGAGATTATCCTGGGTTATCTAAGTGGGCTAAATGCAGTCACGTACCCTTGTAGAGGGAGATTTGGCACACAGGAGAAGGTACTGTAAGCACAGAGGCAGAGACTGGAGTGATGTGACTACAGGCCAAAAATGCTGGCAACCCCTAGAAGTTGGAAAAAAACAAGACTTCTCCCCTACAGGATGCAGAGGAATGGAAATGTGGCCTTGCCAACACTCGGTGACACTGATTTTGGACTTCTGGCCTCTAGGTTTTTTGTTTGTTTTTGTTTTGTTTATTTTTTTTGATGTTTATTTTTTTATTTGATTTTTTTTAATGTTTACTTATTTTTGAGAAAGAGAGAGAGACAGAGCACAAGTGGGGGAGGGGCAGGAGAGAGGGAAACAGAATCTGAAGCAGGCTCCAGGCTCTGAGCTGTTAGCACAAAGCCCAATGCGGGGCTCAAACTCACGAACTGTAAGATCATGACCTGAGCTGAAGTCAGACCCTTAACCTATGGAGCCACCAAGGTGCCCCTGTTTATTTTTGTTTTTTAATGTTTTATTTATTTTTGAGAGAAAGAGAGAGAGAGACTCCATGAGTAGGGTAGGGGCAGAGAGAGAGAGAGAGAGAGAGAGAGAGAGAGAGAGAACAGAAGATCCCAAGCAGATTCCATGCTGACAGCAGCCAGCCCAACACGGGGCTAGAACCCATGAACCTCAGCCGAAGTCAGACGTTCAACCGGACTGAGTCACCCCAGGTGCTCCCTGGCCTCTAGAACTTTGAAAGAATAAACTTCTGTTGTTTTAAGCCACCAGGTTGGTGGTAATTTGTTATAGCAGCCACAGGAAACTGATACAACTGGTTATGAAGATAGGGTCACAGAGTTTCACAAGAGGAAAGTTATTTTGGACAAGAATAAAAACCAACTTGTAGCCATGTAGTTATTAAGAGTAGAGTGGAAGCTAAGTGAACTTGAAATAAACTTCATAATGGTTAAAAAAAAGAAAGAAACTTCATAAGTGCTGACATGTGCTAGGAACTGGCTAGACATCTGAGGTACATTATCTCATTTAATTCTTACAGCCACCTCTTAAGGTAGGCTTCCTACCCCATTGTTTTTTGTTGGTGAGAAGATGTACTGCAGAGTGATTAGAAACCATGGTGATCTTGGAGATGGAATTTTGAAGTCTCATATCTATCTCCAAAGTTGGTTTTATATTCACACCACAGTGAGACCAAGGCTCCGATGGTTGCTGGGTGCCTAGCAGACACAGAAGTTGGAGCGAGGAGGAAGACTGAACGTCTTTAAAAAATGCTCAACTCTAACCCTGAACCTGAGATGCCTGTGTGCTTTGAAAGGGTGGGAGGGGACCCTTTCATGTCCCCTTTCATGGACAGTGGTATCATCATGGACATGTCCTTTCATGGACAGTGGTATCATTAGGGGAAAGTCAGGCCTATTAGGACAAGGAAGGAGAGAAGGCACATTCCAGAAAAGAGAGACTTCTTGGCTGTGGAACTGGAAATTGCAGAGGATACAGTGAAAGGCATGAGAAAGGGAATCTTAGAGACTCCCTGATCCAGCAAAGTAGCCATAGAACAGCATAGAAATCCTCTCATATAAACACTTAGAAATAAAAGTATACTAATATAATAATAAAAATAATAAATATAATAAAATAAAAATATATAAAATATATATTTTTATATATTCACATATAAAATTATATAAAATATAAAATAAATATAAAATATAAATAATCATATATAAATATATAAAATATAAATAAAAATATAAAAATTATATAGAATAAAATAAAATAAAAAATAATAATAAAATAAGAGACTTTTATAAAATAAAAGTCTTTTTATTTTTTATTTATTTTAACCTTTATTTATTTTTGAGACAGAGAGAGACAGAGCATGAACAGGGGAGGGGCAGAGAGAGAGGGAGACACAGAATCCGAAACAGACTCCAAGCTGTCAGCACAGAGCCCAACGCGGGGCTCGAACTCACGGACTGTGAGATCATGACCTGAGCTGAAGTCGGACGCTTAACCGACCGAGCCACCCAGGCACCCCAATAAAAGTCTTTTTAAATGTATGACAGCAACAACACAGCAACCTCATTAAAAAAAAAAAGGGCAGATGACTTCAATAGACATTTCTCCAAAGAAGATATGCAAATAGTCAATAAACCTATGAAAAAATGCTCAGCTAGTCGTTAGGGAAATGCAAACCAAAACCACAGTGAGGTACCACACCCGTTAAGATGTCTGTATAGGATGGCTGCTATAAAAACAAAAACAAGGGGCGCCTGGGTGGCGCAGTCGGTTAAGCGTCCGACTTCAGCCAGGTCACGATCTCACGTTCCGTGAGTTCGAGCCCCGCGTCGGGCTCTGGGCTGATGGCTCGGAGCCTGGAGCCTGTTTCCGATTCTGTGTCTCCCTCTCTCTCTGCCCCTCCCCGTTCATGCTCTGTCTCTCTCTGTCCCAAAAATAAATAAACGTTGAAAAAAAAAACAAAAAAACAAAAAAAAAAAAAAAAAAACAAAAACAAAACAACAGAAAATAACAAGTGTTAGCAGGGATGTGGAGAAATTGGAACCCTCGGGTGCTGTCAGTAGGAATGTAAAATGGTACAGTCACTGTGGGAAACATACGACAGCTCCTCAGAAAATTAAAAATAGGATTACCATATGACCAGCAATTCCACTTCTGTGTATATACCCAAAAGAATTAACAGCAGAGTCTTGAAGAGATATTTGCACACCCACATTCCTAGGCAGCATTATTCACAATAATCGAAAGATGGGGCAACCCAACTGTCCGCTGATGGATGAATGAATAAACAAAATGCGACATGCATACAATGGAATACTAACCTGCTAAAAATGAAGAAAATTCTGACATATGCTACAAGATGGATAAACCTTGAAGACATGCTAAACGAAGTAAGCCAGTCACAAAAGGACAAATATCGGATGATTTTACTATGTAGGCAAATTCATAGAGACAGAAGGTAAAATGGTTGTTGCTAGGGATTAGCAGGGGAGGAATAAAGAGCTATACTGTCTAATGGATACAGAGCTTCAGTTTTGCAAGATGCAAAGGGTTCTGTGGTTGGATGGTAGTGACCGTTGCGTGATGTGAATGTACTTAATGCCACTGAACATACACTTAAAAAAGATTAAGATGGTAAATTTCATGTGTATTTTACCACAATTTTTAAACAAGTAAAATTAAAATAAATAAAGCATGGATGAGCTTGACAGGTAGAAAAGGATATCTCCAGGTTATGAAGTGAAAAAGGAATAGCTCGAACAGCAGATTCTGGAACTTGTGCAGCAGTGGCCCCAGGCAGATGATCTGACCCAGCAAAGGAGAGGGGCTTGGCCTTTAACACCCGTGCAGGACAGGAGATGACACCCCAAGCCTGGGTGAAGTGAGGGTTAGACTGAGTCCCCTATGTAAAGCTCAGATGCTCTCAGGAAAGCTGGCAACCCAAAAAGACATCAAGGAAGCTCTGCCCTGACTCTAAATGGGAAAGAACTGTCCCCTATGAAAAATCAAAACCCCAGTCGTGTGTCTAGCACAAGTTTAGAGCCCCAATATCTACTACCTGCATCAGAAGGAAACTCCAGGCCAAAAAATTAACATAAAATTGGTCTTTAGCCAGTGATACCCCTAGGATACCTGGCAGAAGCAAATATTAAATCACTGGAGTTAATCTTCAACGCTCCAGGCCACAAAGAATTCCACAGGAAAAATAAAGCCCTGCCTACAATAAAAATTTATGAAAACAGAAATAATCTACCATGTACAAGAGTCAACAGTCAAAATAAACAGGAGGGGTTAAACTCCTCAATACTTTAGATAGTAGACAAACTGTTGAATAGAGACTACAAAACTAGTATTTTTAAATGGTTTTTAAATCAAAGAAGGATATTCCTGAGAACAGTACAAGACACTATTTTAAAAAGAATAGAAAGATTTCAGATTAGCCAGAGGAAACTCCTAGAAATGAAAAATATGGTTACTGAAACTAAAAGTGCAAGGGGTACATTAAGTAGCAGATTAGATACACAAAAGAGAGAATTAGTGACATGGAAGAGGGATCTGAGGAAATATTCCAGAATGCTCCAGAGACAGACAAAGAGATTAGATAAAAAACAAACAAACAAACAAACAAAACAGGTTGAGAGACAGGATGAATGAAAAGAGCCAATATATGTCTCATAGGAGTACCAGAAGAAGACAATAGAAAGAAGAAACAATACTCAAACTCTAATACCTGGGTCCCAAAAATAGCCTTGCCAATTACTGTCTTACAGTGGGGCAAATATTTTAACCTCTTTCGACCCAGTTTTCCTGATTGTACCATGGTTGGTTATAGGACCCTGTTTGAGAATTAAATGAGGTAACATATGTAGAGCACAGCACATAAGAAACATATAATGTATGTGGCTATTTTTTTTAACATTTTAAAATTTTTATTTACTTATTTATTTGTTTATTTTTGAGAGAATGAGGGAGAGAGTGAGCAAGGGGCAGAGAGAGAGAGAGAGAGAGAGAGAGAGAGAGAGATAATCCCACATAGGCTCTGCATTGTCAGTGCAGAGCCTGACTCAGGGCTAGAACTCATGAACCATGAGATCATGACCTGAGCCAAAGTCGGATGCTTAACCCACTGAGCCACCCAGGCGCCCCTATGTTGCTGTTATTGTTGTTCACAGGAATTATCCCATGTTGCTAAAAGATTCAAACAACTGTTGAAAGAATCACATAGAAGATAAATAAAAATAAATCCATACCTAGACACTCTATACTAAACTGCAGAACATCCAAGATTAAAATCTTACAGTAACCAGAAAGATAGACATACGACCTACAAAGGGACAATAATTAGACTCACAGCAAGGATCCTTCTCAATAGCAACAAAAGAGGTCAGAAGAGAAAGAAAATGTCTTCCATGTGCTGAGGGAAAAAAACTCTCAACCTAAAATTCGATAGCCAGATGAATTGTCATTTACTATCGAAGGTGAAATAAAGGTATTTTTCAAAGTAAAAAAAGAAGAAGGAGGAGGAGGAAGAGGAGGAGGAGGAGAAGGAAACCAATTCCAGAAGGAAGACATGGTATGCAAGAAGCAGCAGTGAGGGGCGCCTGGGTGGCTCAGTCACTTAACCGTCCTGACTCTTGATTTCGGCTCAGGTCATGACATCACAGTTCGTGGAATCACACCCCGCATTGGGGCTTGCTTGTGATTCTCTCCCTCTCTGTCTGCCTCTCCCCTACTTGCTCTCTCTCAAAAGAAATGGTGGGGGGTTGGGGGGGGGAGTCAAGGAAATGGGTCTGTGGGAGAGGAAAGGCAGCCCAGGAGTTTCTGTGGTGGGCGACCATGGCAGAGGAGAATGGGGTAAGGATTACGGGATTACGGAGGAGAGACATGAATGGAAAGCTAATTAGAATTTTGGTGAGGGGACATAAGGGCCCTCCCAGGGGTTTTGAAGGAATTGAGTCACTTTCTGGGCCTCAGCTTCCTTGTCTGCAGTGCAGAGTTGGAGGGTATTTGTCTCTGATGCCCCTTCTGCTCAGACATTCTACAGTGCTGGATAGAGTAGGGGAGACGTGAGGCCAGAGCACCTGAGAATAGCAGGGCTAATTGTATGGAGACTCCTGGAACTCTGAGGGCGACCTCAATCTGGCTCTGAAAACAATGCAGCCGCCAATATTGGACATGAAAAGTCCCTCCCAGAAGAAGGGGAAAGAATGGGCCTGAGCGTGGCACAGACATAAATGCAAGAGGCAGATGACAGGCAAAATCCTAAAAAGCCACATCCTGCCTTCCAAGCTGCTTTCCAAAGGCTCTGAGTTTGACAGAAATCCAAACATGTCTTGTCTTGGGCACCTTCCCCTTTAATTTTCAAACTGATGTATATTTTAAGGGAAATTTAATCCATGTGGCTCTGAATTATGTACAACAAACTCCTCTAAGGGACACTTGGTGCTGGGAGCTTTTTGCGAATTTGGAAGATCTTACTACAAGATGCTCTTTCTGTTTGTTTGTTTGTTTGTTTGTTTGTTTGTTTTAACTGATTCCATTTCCATCTGCTTCTACCCAAAGTCCAAGAGTTTGGTCAGATGCTAGGAACCTGCTGGATAAGGGCTCTACACTTACTCTTCCTCCTCTTCCTTGGCGGTCAAAGGGAACTTATCCAAGCCAAGGGGGAATGGAGCTTAGCTCTGTCAATGGAACTGTTGTCCTTGATCCCAGCATGAACAGGGCCTTACTTTGCTTCTCAGGCACAATGGCTGCATTTGAGGCAGAGTTGGCAAACAGGACTCCAGTTTCCAAACCGTGTTTCCTTAGGTGGTAATCGACACCCCACCCAACCTTGTTCTCCAGTGGCAAACCTCACAGAAGCATGTTGGTGGCTCCTACTCTTCTGCTGACCAGAGCCCAGTCCCACAAGCCCCAGGAGAGGAAGGAAGGTATGCAGCCAGGCTGGGCAGAACCTCCATCGTTCTCCAGCTCTGCTGGCTAAGAGCGCGTGGTCCCAGCTGACTCCATGGCTTCGGCAGTTCCGTGGTATACCTCACTTCCAGGAATCTTACCCAGCCCGGGGTGGAGAGCCTCGTCACGTATTTACCCACAGCCTGGTTCCAAGAGGCAGAATCATGCCACTGGAAAGAATTTCCAGTCTGTGACTTCGTCCCCCACAGTTTCTACATTTCCTTGACAACTGGTGATGATCTGGATGTTTAAAGCACATCTTCTCTCATACTTTCACATTCTTACTCATTTAATTTAGTTAACTTCAAGCAGGGGCTGCAAAGTCCCATCAGATGAAAGAGTCAAATCTTGCCAGTTAAAAAGCATCATGAGAGCTGAAAACAACCTCAGGGCTGCTTTTCTACATTATCCACCCGCCCCCCCCCCCACCTCTTTAAGGTTGGAATTATTCAAAGGAACTGTTTATGTGGCTTAATTTTAGGGCTGACCTTCCCTCAGTAATATCCCTGTGACATCTGCTATTCCATTCCTAACGGTTATTAGCCATCTCGTCTGTGTTAAGATTGCTGGAGGAAGAAAAGAGAGGAATTTGGAACACACTTGTAAAATGCATATACTCTTGGAAATTAAAGCACACCGAATCCAAAACACTTGATGTAAATGAGTTAATTAGAACAGGAAGCCCAGTGAGACAATGTGGTTTAGTGAAAGAATGCTGTGCTTGGAGTCCAAAAAATAGAGATTGAATTCTGTCTCTACTCTCGTTCTCTGCCTTAATTCCCTCATCTGTAAATTGGTGATAACCATCCTTCTCTCATTATAAGACAGTGATTAAGATTTAAGTGTGTGTGTGTGTGTGTGTGTGTGTGTCCAGGAATATCTTCTGTAATGACTCTGTGAATGTCAGCATACTTTTTTTCCAAAAAAAAAAATTTTTTTGAAGAGAGAGTACAATCAGGGGAGGGGCAGAGAGAGTGGGACAGAGGATCTGAAGCAGGCTCTGCACTGTGGGGCCTGAACTCACAAACCATGAGATCATGACCTGAGCCGAAGCCGGATGCTCAACTGACTGAGCCTCCCAGGTGCCCCAAGGTCAGCACATTTTGAGGGTGGAGGCCATGAGAGAGGAGGGAGGAGAGAAGATGTGGCCCCAGGATTTGCCATAGGCTGATGCAGTGCTGAGTCCTGATGAACTCTCCAGCAGCTAGCCTCTGAGTCCACCAGGCTTCTCACTGTTGGACCAGACTTCCCCATGATGATACTTAGGAACTGAAAAAGGTCTGAGGCACCTGAGTGGCTCAGTCGATTAAGCCTCATGGTTTGTGAGTTGGGGTTCCACACTGACAGTGTGAAGCCTGCTTGGGATTCTCTCTCTCCCTCTATCTCTCTGCCCCTCCCCGACTTGTGTGCACTTGTGCTCTCTCTCCCTCTCTCTCCCTCTCTCAAAATACATGAATAAACTTAAAAGCAAAAAAAGAATTGCAAAAGGTCTGAGTGTCTGTCATCGCTTAGGGTTCCACTCAACACACTCAGAGCCTCTCTGACGCAGCCTGTCATCTCTGGGTCCCCTCCACCAGTGTGTGCCAGTCTGCTCCCCGTCTTGGCTCCTCAGCAGAAGGCGAGACCCAACTGGACAGTTGGAAGCTACCTGGTGGCATTTTAATGAAGACTGTTATGCCTCAGGTGTAACTTTTACTGACTCCTAGGGAAGCCTGCTCACCTCTGCTTGGGGCACCTTTATTCTGGCTTCATAAAATATTGTTTATAAGGCCAGGCTCAAATAAAGTTAAAACAGTGCAGCAGGGTGGCAGAGATGGGTTATAAGACTCCAGCCCATTACACAAGCAGATTCTCTGTAGCCCCTGTATCCACAGACTGGTGGATCATCCCCAAGAGTTATTTTTCTCTTCATTTGGGCAGATTTCCCCCCAAGGCAGGCTCTGGAGCTGCCTGCCAGGCCTTGGGAATGGGGAGAAACGTGGGGCTGACATGTGAGCCCCGAGCTACAGCGGGCGGGGGGATGCTGTTTCACCTCTGGGCTTGGAAAAGCCGCCTGACTTTTGGGAGGGAGCCTAATTGATTCTCCCGGTGGCGGCACTGTGGTGGAGACCCCTGGAAAGAATGATGTTTAGGGCCAGGGTACCAGTGCCCAAGGCACACACACTTCCTTTAATTAATGGGAGCACAATGCCAACAAACACACCGGCATCTGGGAAGTGAGGGCAACTAACAGGCAAGCCTCCTGACTTCCTCAGGGAGTGCCCTGCCAGCCAGGATTATTCGCTGTTCTTGTTCCCTTGCACACAAAAAACCCCCCTGTGCTTGGCTGGGAGGCCCGCCCCGGGTGCTGGCAGACCCCCAGTCCAGCGGCACTGCCTAAGCTTGTCTTCCAGCCTCTCTGGCAGGGATGTTGCTCTTGAGTGGCTCCTTGGAAACATTCAGAAAAGCCAGGGGACCTTTCTACCTCCTGACCTTAAATGGTCATCTTAGCTTCTCTTTTTCTCTCACTTGGTATCTCAGGGCTGTGGCTATTTCTACCGATAAACTTCTTCTTCTCTCTCCAGATCTCCCACCATCGCCACCTACCCCCACCCTGCAGGGTCTGAAATTGTCTCTAGCACGTGCGAAGCCCACCCAAGCAAGGAGCGGGGCTGCCCAGTCTGTGGCTTTTCCCACACTCCACGTCAGTCAGTGCCTCTCATTTCTAGAGCAGTCTTCCCTGAGATATGCTCTGTGAGTCTCTTTTGATTCCTGGCAATTGCAAACATGGCTTGAGAGACAGTGATTCATTCAGGAAGTGTTATACACCAAGTTATGTGCCAGGCACTGGGTACTGAGGACTCCAGGCACCTGAGGTCAGATTCCTTTCTACGTAAAGAACCAGAGTTAAGCACTCTAGTAGTATGTCCAATGGGCTATCGGTGCACAGTGGAGGGACCATCCTGGCTGTGCACAGACTATGTGAATCAAATGCAGGCTTATAACTAGCTGTGATAAATGCAGATTCCCAGGTCTCATCCCAGGACCCTCCCAATCAGAGTCTCAGGGAGGGAGGCCCAGGAAGATGTATTTTTGAGGAGTTTCTTAGATGATTCTTTTTTTTTTTTTTTTTTTTAATTTTTTTTTCAACGTTTATTTATTTTTGGGACAGAGAGAGACAGAGCATGAATGGGGGAGGGGCAGAGAGAGAGGGAGACACAGAATTGGAAACAGGCTCCAGGCTCTGAGCCATCAGCCCAGAGCCTGACGCGGGGCTCGAACTCACGGACCGCGAGATCGTGACCTGGCTGAAGTCGGACGCTTAACCAACTGCACCACCCAGGTGCCCCTTAGATGATTCTTATTCATACTAAATTTTGAGAACCACTGTCCCATTTGAGAGCCTCTGTTCTGGAAGCAGTTAGGCAGGGTGCACAGAGGTGATTACATTTGAGGTTTTTAAAAAGGTAATAGTCCTTATTTAAATTTTGATTTTCCTTGAAAGAAATTATCAAAGGATTCAGTAATTATTTGTGACAAGCTTAGTGTGTGCTGGGCTCTGTAGAAGGCAAGCATTATTATCTCATTCTACAAAAGAGACAATTTAGCCTTGGAGAACTTGATGCATGGTGGAAATAGAATTCAAACCAAGCTATTCATACTACACGAAGAAAGCCTATTTTGATCTGTTTCAGTAATGGAACTAAAACTTTGCCCCTTCATGTGCTCTAGAGTTTAGTCTACATCCTGTAGGCAACAGACACTGAATGTTTTTGAGCAAAGGTATTACACTGGCAGATCTTTGGATAGATAACTCTGGGAAGATTATCTTGGAGAAATAACTCCGACCACCAAAAATAAAAAGCGACTAAGATAATCCAGGTAAGAAATGACAAAGGTCCAAACTAAGGCAATTGCAGGGCGAATGGAGAATAGGAGAATGGACAAATAGAAGGTCCTCTATAAGATATGATGACTGGACAAGGGGACGGAGATGTATTGGTGCTCCACAACAATTCTCTCTCATGGTTTTAGAAAACTGAGTGTACATTCTTGCCACTGGCCAAGGCAGAGAATGCTAAAAAACAGTAACTGCCATAGGACAAAGTGTTTATGATACTGAACCATTGCTCTTCTCCCTCCCTTACAATCTACTTGGCTTTCCCAACTTGGTTTTTGCTATCCTCCCAAGAGTATGACAAGCCCTGATGTAGTCCAGCTACTGTGAGGACATTATCAGCTCTCAGTTTTGGCCGAGAGAAAACAGTGGGTTCACTAAGTGCTTTGCTTACAACAGGATTTCATCATATTGTCTGTGGGCAGCTTCATGATTCCTGGTTCAGACTTCTCTTAACTGAAAAAGCACTGAAATGTCTCTGGATGAGCATCTCACGCTCTCATGTCCACTACCGTGGAAACTGGGGGAATGCTGTTCCTTTGCAGATTTTTTCCCAGCTGTGCATTCACAAGCCACATGGAAGCCTGCAAGTCCTGTCCGATCGCAGGCTGAAGACTCAAGCTTGAACAGTACTTACTCAATGGCACTGTGTGATGTATCCACAGCCAGGGGACTGACGCTTTGGCTACTCCTCGAAACCCAGAGCAGTGAGCAGAGGCCAATTCAATTATTAAGAGGAGTTCTTACAGCCTTGAAATTGAAATAGCTGGTCCCAAGAAGAAGAACATTGCAGTCAGATTTCCTGGTTCTCCTGAGCCCGGACAAAGCACAGCCTGAGCCGAAGACAAGTACAGAGCTGGGGTTGGCCCAGAAGGTGATAGTCTCAGTGGATAGTGGCTTAAAACAACCAATATATATATATTTTTTCACATAGCTCCTGTGGGTCAGGAATGTAGGAACAGCTTACCTGGGTAGTTCTGGCTCTATGTCTCTCATGAGGTTGCAGCCAAGTCATTGGCAGGGGCTACAGTCATCTGAAGACTCGAATGAGGCTGGAGGATCCACTTCCAAGCTCATTCATATGGCTCTTTGTAAAAAGTGCCAATTCCTTGCTCTGTAGGCCTCTCCATAGGGATGCTCGTGACATGGAAGCTGGCTTTGCCCAGTGCACATGCGACAGAGAGACAGACAGACAGTTAGAGAGACAAAATGAAAGCCATAGTGTCTTTTAAATTTTATTTTTTTTACATTTATTCGTTTTTGAGAGACAGAGAGAGACATAGCACATGTGGGGGAGGGGCAGAGAGAGAGGGAGACACAGAATCAGAAGCAGGCTCCAGGTTCCGAGTTATCAGCACACAGCCCGACGTGGGGCTCGAACTCACGAGCTGTGAGATCATGACCTGAGCTGAAGTCAGATGCCCAACCGACTGAGCCACCCAGGCGCCCCTACAGTGTCTTTTAAATTCTAGTCTCAGAAGTGGTATATCATTATTTCTGCCATTTTCTATTGGTCACGCAGACCAACCCTGGTACAATGGAGAGAACCACACAAGAGTGAGTATCAGAAGGCAGGGGTCAGTCACTAGGGCAGTCTTGGAGGATGGCTACCACACTGAAAGTTCCCATAGTGCACCTGTTAAACAGCCAGAAGGAAAGACAACGCAACCCACTATACTTCATTTGGCTTTTGCCACCTTATTACAGTGTAGGAAAGGGTGTGAACTTTGCTGCCTGCATTTTGACCTCCAGCATTTCCATCCCATTCCCTTAACATACAACGGCAGCCCTCTAAACTTCCATTGCATTTAGACTTAACACTTTTACAGTTCAGCAGAGTTCATCATTTTCCTTATCGTTTTACGTACTTAGATGGTTTCCTCAACCAGATTGTAGGCTCCTTATGAGAAGGAAACATAGGTCTTCTTTTTATTTGTAAACAGGAGTAGTAGCAAGCCCGATGCTGGGCACATTGTAGCTGTTTAATCAAGAGTTATTTACTGAACTGATGGATTCAGAAACCCTTCTCAAATCCTCCTTTTTATAGTCTGGGAAGTTGAGGAGTCAGCAAGGAAAAAACTTGGTCAGATGAGTCATCAGTCAAGTCCAGAGCAGATCTCCATAGGCAGCTGCTCATCCCAGCTGGAAAAGGAAGACTGGCTCTTAGTCCGAGACTCAGGGGCTGCCGGCTGCATCTAGCTGGGGCTCGTGATCACGCCTCTCTTGCACTGAGCTGTCCAATAACTCATGAGGCTGTTGGAAGCCTCATTTCTGCACAGCCTGGGCCTGTTGCGTGCAGTTTGCCAGGCAAGCACTAACGTTTCCAGAGGAAATGGTCACTAACAAGCAGAACTTCCTTTTAAATCTCTCCGTGATTTGTGACATGGCTCTGAAATGGGAAGCATGTCTGTTCTGCAGAGCAGAAAGGCCACTTGGCCTCGCACAATGTCATCAGCACACACCAGTGAGTCATATGGATCTCACTCTGCTCCTTTCTATTCTGCTCCTTAGCACTAGATCATACAACAGTTGGTGATCTAGGAAAGAAAGCTGTACTCAGCCCAGTGCTAGCGTAATACCAAACAAATGCATTTTGCAGTTGACGTATCTAAGTGGCAACACCAATACCTCACATTGGAATCGCAGTGAGGAGAACTCCCCACCATCTGCTTTTCAGTTGCCTTAGGTTTACCTGGGGTTAATGGGTCCCTACTAAATGTTTCATTATTCAAAATGGCCTTTGGAAACCCATGCCTTTTGTTCTTTCAGCGAATTCACCTTAGTTCTTGTGTTGTCTGCACCTCAGCTTTTCCTATCAGTGGTTTTGCATTTGTGGTAACTATGGGAGAAAGCCTGTGAAAAATGCTTTGCTATATTACATTGCCCCCTGGCTCCAATGAATTGCTCCGTAAATCACGATATTGTTAAAGTGTCCTAGCAAAACTAAACCACTTTCGGGGTCTCAGAGAGCACAAGGATATTAATCAGAGGCAAACACTGCGGAAGGGACATTTTAAAAAAAGAAAAAGAAAGAAAAAAACCACAGTTCTTAATGTGTGGAGTCTGGAGAAGAGCGTACATTGGGACTAGGGTCAAACCAGAATATCTTTACTCTTTCACAAATACTCTGATATGGGAATGCATTATCTCTGAACATTTTAAGCCCATTTAGTTTCATAGCAAAACAATATTGAACACCTGCTGCATCTTAATGATGTAGTTCAAGCAGCACAGGGTGAGGACAGGAGTGGTGGGGGTGGGGGCTCCGTACATCAGGAAGAACCATTAATCAGCTTCAGCTGGGCCCCACAGTGTTTGCAGAGCAGATGACAGGCACAGGCATCTTACAGATACACCTGAGTGCACCTGTCCTTGACTATAGTGCAACAAAGGCAGTAAACCTGGCTCCTCGAGTCCTAGGCTGTAGGTACAAACCTCAGGGAGGGGAAGTGGTAACAGCAGCACAGGTTCTCGGGTTACTGCCTAGGACAACTGGTCAGCAGACCAACAGCCTTCATTGAGAGCCTATAAACCACTCCACACTAGGTATGATGGAAAAACACAAGCAAAAAAAAAAAAAAAGAGAGACCAAATTCTACTATTGTGGAACTTCAGTCAGCAGAAATGTTGCTCAAAATAAGTGGCACTTGCTTGTCTTTTTGTTGCTTGGATTTCTCACGACAACATTTGGCTTCTTCTTTTTCTTTTCCCAGTTTTAAGGAGATACAATGGACATATCACATTGTGGACGCAGAAGGTGTATAGGGTGATGATTTGAAGCACGTCTATGGCGTGAAGTGTTTACCACAATAAGGTTAGTTAACGCACAACCTTCACGTGACATATTTACCATTTTGGTGCTGTTGTTGTGGTGAGAACATTAAGGCTCTCCTGTCAGAGCAGCAAGTATACAGCACAGTACTAGGAGCTATAGTCACCGCACCATTGTACTTTAGATCCCCAGAACTCCTTCATCTTATAACTGAAAAGTTGTACCCTTTGACCAACATCTCCTCACTTCCTTCACCCTTCAGCCCCTGGAAACCACCATTCTACTCTCTGCTTCTGTGAGTTTGGGTTTTTCAGACTCTACATATAAGAGAGATTATACAGTATGTGCCTTTCTCTGATTTATTCCATTCAGCATTATGCCCTCCAGGTCCATCCATGTTGTCACAAATGGCAGGATCTCCTATCTTTTTTTATGGATGAGCAATATTCCATTATCACATATGCACACTATCACATATCCTTTATCCATTCATCTGGTGGTGGATGCGAAGGTTGCTTCCGACATAGGTTGGCTGTTGTGAATAGTGCTGCAATGATCCTGGGGGTGCTGGAATTTCTTCAAGACAGTCATTTCATTTCCTTTGGATTTATACCCGGAACTGGGATTGCTGGATCATAGGGTAGTTCTAGTTTTAATTTTTGGAGGAACCTCCATATTGTTTCCCACACTGGCTGAAACAATTTACTTTCCCAGCACCAGTGCACAGGCTTCCCTTTTCCTCACATCCTTATCATCACTTATCTCTTGTCTTGTTGATGATGGCCATTCTAAGAGGTGCGAGATGATATTTCTTTTGTGGTTTTGACTTGCACTTCAGGGTTTGGTTTCTAATGGAATCTGACTTAAAGTGGATGGCTTGTGTCCTGAAACGATTTATCATCTAATGATAAGTGACAAGCACAAAAAAGTACTGTCCCTAAACAGATATTAGAGACAAACTTTTTAAATCCCAGACCTCCAAAATAGAATCTAACAAATGGAGAAAGGGGCAGTCTTCCACTGACTAATTGCAAAGAAAGCATTGCAACAAAGGTCAACCTTTTCAAATCCCTTCTTATCTCTTTACCCTCTTCCTCATTCCCCAAACACACAATGAAGATAAAAGTCACTTGAAATGTAACTGACCTTTTAAGATTTTGGCATATAATGATTATGATTAAGCAGATGGACTTGGGGGTCAGCAGGCCTGAGTGTGAATCGTGGCTCCAGGTGCTTCTGGTCAATTACATCGACTCTCTAGGCCTCAGTTTCTTCACCTGTGAAATTAAAATAATAACAGCATTAACCTCATATACTTGTGAGAATGAACTAAGGCAATTCACATGGGGGGGCTCAGAACATTACCAAGTAGTAAGTGCTCAATAATGCTATTTAATATAAACATTATTATATATACATATATCATAACCATATTACTTATGGATGCATACTGTCACACTCTATTCTGTGTGTGTGTGTGTGTGTGTGTGTGTGTGTGTGTGTGTATGGAGTTTCAAGCATTTATTTCTTAGATCCTCCATTTTTCATTGTATTTAGAGACAGCTGTAAGATATTATGCACAAATTATTTATAAATTTTAGCAGCATTCAAATCCAAGTGCTTACTGATGTTCTCTGACTCTGCAAATCATTTTTCCCAACCTAGGAAAAACAAGATTCACCAGCTATAACACGCTTTTTTTTTTAAAAGGGCATACTTTACATACTGTTTTGGTCATCTCTTTTAAACATAAAATGTATTATGAACATTTTAACACATCATGAGCCTCCCAAAACATCATTTTTAATGGCTTCCATGTATGCCATTACATGGATGTACTCTAAAATATTTCACCAGTCTCCTATTGTTGGACAATTAGGTTGTTTCCAATATTCAATATTATAAATACCCACCAAGGAACTGCCCTGTAGAGCTTTCTTGTACACATTTTTGGTTGTTGCCTTAGGATGAATTCCCACAACTAGAACCACTGAATCAAAAGAAATGCAATTAAAACATTCTAAAAAGAATATAAACACATTACAGAAAATAGGGCAAAGAAAAAAAATACAATTCTACCAGACTAATACAATTACTAATATAATTTGGGTGATTAATATATTCTGATGTTTCATTTTTACTTAGAAGAACAGAAGCTTCAAGTAAAAGATGGGCAGATGTTTATTATTTCTTCTCCCTTCTGAAACCCACTAAAATGACAATAAAGAACTAAAAGAAAATCATAAACCCACAACGAAAGAGAGAATTGAAGAGGAGATGACAGAAAACAGCCAAAAGATGTGGTAAAAATTTTGAGAACTGAAAAGCAGACCAGATGAGTGATGAGTGACTTAGTAGATCAGAGGAAAGGAAAATTCATGCCATGACTTAAAATCCATGACTGGCTTTAAAAGAAGCAGCTAGACTCTCTAGATCCTTCCTTGACCTTGAAAGAAGACAGAAGGTTTACCCTCTAGAGAGGCTGAACCAGATAGGTTCTGGATCAGGAACAACAGACACTACAGAGGGTAGGGTGAGGCACCTTAATGAGAGGAGCCTATTTCAGTAAAAGTTGACACATCAACTACAAAGTGAGACTCATCCCCATTCCTCAGTTCTCCAGGCTCACTCACTCTCTATCCCTCTTCCCAACTCCAGACAGGATACTGGAGAATTCTTCTACAAGCAATTTGTAGATCGAAGAGAAAAGATTAGGAAGGGACCCTAAGGAAAGATCAGTTTTCTGAACAAGCTATGGTAAAATTCAACAACTGACAAGAACCTCCCCCCTACCCATGCAGAAAAGGATCTCTAGACATTTGAGAAGAGCCACTAACATGAAACACACCAAAACAAAACGAACTATCCAAAAAGAGGAACTCTGCTGTGCCTGGGTGGCTCAGTTGGCTGAACATCCGACTTCAGCTCAGGTCATGATCTCATGATTCATGAGTTTGAGCCCCACATCAGGCTCTGTGCTGACAGCTCAGAGCCTGTAGCCTGCTTCAGATTCTCTGTCCCCCCTCTCTCTACCCCTCCCCCGTTCACGCTCTCTCTCTCAAAAATTAATAAAAACATTTAAAAAATTAAAAAAACAACAAACCAAAAACAAAAAGAAGAACTCTGAAAACACAGGGCAGGAAGCAGAAGGAAATATCTAAAAAGGAAAAGAGAGAGAGAATATTACATCCATGAAATAAAAACAGGAAGCTATAAAAAATTTTAGAAAACAGGGGGTGACTGGGTGGCTCAGTTGGTTAAGCTTCTGACTTCAGCTCAGATCACAATCTCATGGTTTGTGAGTTCGAGCTCCATGCTGGGTTCTGTGCTGATAGCTCAGAGCCTGGAGCCTGCTTCAGATTCTATGTCTCCCTCTCTCTCTGCTCCTCCCTTGTTCACACTCCGTCTCTCTCTCTCTCTCTCAAAAATAAATAAACATTAAAAAAAATATTTAATTCGAAAACAGGAAAATACTGTCATTAAATATGAGAAAAAAATCAAATTTTCTTTTGAAAGACAAAGTTGAGGAAATCTCCCAGAAAGTGGAACTAAAATAAAGTTATAGAAGATGTAAAGGATAGGAAATTTTGAGACAGAGTTTCTAGAAAAGAGAACCAAGAAAATGGATGAAAGGAAGTCACTCAGAAATTAATACTGTGTCTGACCTAAAGGAGAGTTATACATAGTACAGTGAATGAGAAAAGGCATACCCAACACCTGTCAATTTGATATCATCAGGTTTCTAAAAAGTTTCTAAAAGTTTCTAAAAAGTTTCTAAAAAGAAATCTGAAAAGAAAAACAAGTCACTTAAAAAGACTGAGAATCAGAAGAACAAATGAAAACAATGGAGAAATTCTGAGGGAATGATTTTAACCCATAATTCTATACCCAGCCAAACTACAAATAAAGTGTACTAATACAAAAACACAGTTTCAGGGGCACCTGGGTGGCTCAGTTGGTTGAGCATCCAACTCTTCATTTTGGCTCAGGTCATGATCCTAGGGTTGGGAACTGAGCCCCACATTGGTCTCCATGCCAAGTGTGGAGACTGCTTGGGGTTTTCTCTCTCTCCCTCTGCCCTTCTCCCCTGCTCTCTCTCCCTGTGTGTTCTTTCTCCCCTGTGCTCTCTCTCCTTTTCTCAAATAAAAAATAAAAATAAGAAAAAACACAGTTTCAGACATTTGAAGTCTCAGAAATGTATCCTCCTTGCTCAGGAAGCTACTGGTGGATGTGCTTTGCTAAAACTAGGAGAGAAAAGAAGAAGAGAAGAAATGAGGATGAAAAAGCTTACTGATTTAATCTGAAGATCCAAAAATAGTTTAGTTGCTTATAAAGATATAAGCTTATTTTTTTCCTCTCACATAATAGTCTAAGGTAAAATTCCAGGTCTGCAGGGAAACTCTGCTCCGTTTAGTCATTCAGGAAACCAGATTCCTTCTGTCTTGGTTCTTTACCACCCTTTAGAACAATGGTTCTCAAAGAGTAATCTCCTAACCAGCATCACTTGAGAACTTGTTAGAATGCAAATTCTCAGGTCCCAACACCAGGTCTAATGGATCAGAAACTCTGGGGGTAGAGCCCAGAAATCTGTTTTAACAAGTCTTCTGGGTAATTCTGACGAAGTTTGAAAACAACTATTTTATGACATTATCCTCTTCTGAATCATCAAAGTTTGACAGCAGGTACTTCCATGTTCTAAGTCACCAGAGGGAAAAGAGGTGGAGGGTTTTTTTTTTAATTTTTAAAATTTTTTTTTTTTTTTTTTTAACGTTTACTTATTTTTGGGACAGAGAGATACAGAGCATGAACGGGGGAGGGGCAGAGAGAGAGGGAAACACAGAATCGGAAACAGGCTCCAGGCTCTGAGCCATCAGCCCAGAGCCTGACGCGGGGCTCGAACTCACGGACCGCGAGATCGTGACCTGGCTGAAGTCGGACGCTTAACCGACTGCGCCACCCAGGCGCCCCTAAAATGTTTTTATTTATTTTTGAGAGGGAGACAGAGGCGGAGGATCCAAAGCAGGCTCTGTGCTGACAGCAGAGAGCCTGATGTGGGGCTCGAGCTCATGAGCTGTGAAATGAGCCATCAGATCATGACCTGAGCCAAAGTGGGACGCTTAACCAACTGAGCCACCTAGGTGCCCCAGAGGTATGGAGGTTTTTATGGGAAGGCTTGGAAGTGGTCTACATTGCTTTCACTTGTATTCACTTGGCAATGGTAACCCTTAGCTTCATGTGGTAACCCTTAGCTTCAAAGGTGAGTTGGGAAATGTAGTTTTCAGCTTGGCAGCCACCTATTACTATGGAAGAAGGAAAGCATGAATTTGAGAAGATAACCAGCAGTTTCTACCATAAATATAATCCAGGCAACAGGGACTCCAATACCAAAGAGCAGCAAAGATAGATTCCAGGATGATGTGGGAAGGACATCCCAGAATGTCCCACTCACAGACTCAAACTGTGAGTCAGGCCACAGAGAGAGCATGCCAGATGGGAACAGGAGCACTGCAGAAGTTCCAGAAGGGCCGCCAAGGAAAATAACAAAACCAAGAGAATACCAGCATTTGAATGTATTGACAGGAGATTTTGCAGATAAATTAATAGTAGGTACATAGAAAACTAAACAGAATACAAAAAAAAAAAAAAAAAAGATAGAAAAGAATTAATTACAGGGAAAACAAAAGGTTGAATGAGAAAGGTTACATAATTATAGGATTCTATGTGGCTTAGCTAGGAATAATATTACATATTCAGAATGTAAATATTTAATATTGATTTAACCAAAATGGTGATCTAACTATATTGGGAGAATGGGCAGAGAGAAAGTGTGGGCAGACCAGATTAATGATGGTAAACATTTATATAGCTGTGTATGTTGTATTGTGTGTCATAAATTATTCTAAGCTCATTATATATTCACATTTTAACCCTCATAATCACTCTGTGAGTAGATTCTATCATCATCCATCTTACATGTGAGGAAACTGAGGCACATAGCAGTTAAGCAATTTGCATAAGATCACACAATTAGTAAGTGTTGGACTTGAGATTTATTTATTTATTTTTAATGTTTATTTATTTTTGACAGAGAGTAAGAGGCAGAATGAGAATGGGGGAGGGGCAGAGGAAGAGGGAGACACAGCACCTGAAGCAGGCTCCAGGCTCTGAGCTGTCAGCATAGAGCCCGACACAGGGCTCAAACCCGCAAACCACGAGATCATGACCTGAGCTGAAGTTGGACACTTAACCAACTGAGCCACCCGGGTGCCCCTGGACTTGAGATTTAAACTCACTAATTTCTCAAACTCACTAATTTGGACATGGTCCAAAGTCCATGTTCTCAGTTACTACAATACGTGATCTCACTTTCTGTGGTAGGAAGTCAAAATACTTAAAATCAATAAACATAGAAATACAGAATTAGCATGTTATTTATAAATAAAGACATAAGTACCAAGATGAAACATACAATCATTTAAGGTGATTGCCTCTGGTCAGGAGGTAACTAGCAATGGCCAAGGAATCACTGTTTTTCTTGTTAGTGTTGTTATAGACCCACTAGAAATATTGGACTTTTAAAATCTTTTAAACAATATTTTGATTGAAATAAATTTGGGGGTGCTTGGGTGGCTCAGTCGGTTAGAAGTCTGACTCTTGGTTTCAGCTTGGGTCATGATCTCATGGTTTTGTGGGTTTAAGCCCCAAGTCGGGCTCTGTGCTGGCATTGCAGAGCCTGCATGGGATTCTCTCTTTCTCTCTCTGCCCCTCCCCTTCTCACACTGTCTCTGTCTCTTTCAAAATAAATAAACGTAAAAAATAAAATAAAATAAAATAAAATAATTTTTTAAAAAAGTGAGATGACAGAAAGAGTGTGTCTGGCTAGGTAAACTTAGAAAATGGAGAGAGACCCAGAAGAGAAGGTCAAGAGGACTCTAATGGGAAATTATGCAAGGGAAGCAACTAGGAAAATTATAGAAAAGAGAGAGAGAGAGGAATTTCCACAAGAAACAGAAAGAAAAGGATGATATTCTTGGAGAAAGAATAAGTCAAAAGTAAGAGAGCCAGGGAGAATGAGAAGGGAAGAGATTGAATAAGACAGGGTAGAGACCTCACTCCTGAACATTATCCATGGAAATTCTGTGGGTGGTGTCCAGGGAAACTACTGAATTAGCACTCCAGTGGCTTTATGCAGAGCTGCTTTGATTTGGGCTCTAACTGGAGACTCCTTCCTCAGCTGAAAGAAACAGCTTTGGCCTTAAAAGAAGGCAGAGGGAAGGATGGCCTGGAAAGCCATACTGAGATGACTGATTAAAATCTAATTATGTGTCAACCTAAGCGAAACAAAAGTAAGTAATAAAACTTCACTTGTTTATCAAGATGGGACCTTGGAGCAAGTCACTTAATTTCTCTGAGCCCTGGTTTATCCTGTTGCAAAAAAAAATAATATATAACAAATCCTGCATATGCATGGTACATCATATGTTTCAGAGCTAGTTTTCATTTTCTATTTCCCCAAGCGAGCTTTTTAGGAGATAAAATTGAGGCTCAGGAAAATGAAGCAAGTAACATATAATTACACAACTAGTTAATAGTGGAACATATAGTTCACTTTTGTTGGTAAACAGTCTCAATTAAGAATCACAGAAACTGTATGGTGTAAAACACACACACACACACACACACACACACACACACACACACACACACCAATTTATAAAGAGGAAAACCAAGATATATACTCGGCTGGTTGGCCTCAGAACCAGGACCGAAACCCAAAAGCATGGGTAGAGAGAAGCAGCTCCAGGCTCACTCCTCCCTGGACTCCTTGGGGACACGGTACCGTCCTTCCCAGGAAGTCCAGATTCCAAACTCTGCCCTGCTTTCGGAACATCCATTTGCCCGACTTTTTTCACTTGGAAACTGCAATCGCAGAAATAATAACGGCTAAGATTTGCTGATGCAGCGTTACTGTGGTGAGTCCAGTTCACGATTCAGGACAGGGAGACCCGCCAGGAGAGACGAAGCTGCGTAAAGCTGCGGCGGGAGGGCCCGCGGCGTTGCCCGGATCTCTGGTCACAGCTCCCCTCCGCCCCACCGCCACCCCTCAGCAGCCCTGGGCTCCACTCCCATCCCTTCCATCCGTGCTCATGGTCCCGGGGCGCCTGCTCTCCCAGCCGGGTGAGACACCTAGGCTCCCAGCTTCCTTCGAGGGCGCCTGGAGAGGAGCCGTGGGGCCTGGCCGCGGCCTCAGGCCCAGCTGGGTTCACTTTGGGTTTCTTCAAAGTCGCGCCAAGTTTTTCCAACATCTCCCTCCAGGTCGGTGCTCTGGCCTCACGCCCTGGCCCATAGCAACTGTGCAAGGAAAGAGCCGGCCTGGGAGGCTCAGGAGGCCCCAGAGGCTTGGGAGGCAGGGAGGCCGGGGAGCCAGGGGAGACTGGGGAAGTCAGGGAGGCCGAGGAGGCTGGGAAGGCCCCAGAGGTTTGGGAGGTCAGGGAGGCTGAGGAGGCCTGGGAGCCAGGGAGGCCAGGAAGGTTGGGGAGGCTGAGGAGGTCAGGGAGGCCGAGGAGGCTGGGGAGGCTTGGGAGGCCAGGGAGGTCAGGGAGGCCGAGGAGACCCCAGAGGCTTGGGAGGCAGGGAGGCCGGGGAGCCAGGGAGGCCGAGAAGGCCCAGGAGGCCCAGGAGGACTGGTCGCGGCCACCACCAAGACGGCGACCCCAAGCAGGGCAGCTCCTGCAGGGGCGCGCTCTGCGGCGGTCCGCCCTTCTAGAGGCCGCCCGCCCAGAGACCCTCTTCGAAGGAAGGAAAAGCTACGCCGCCACGGCCGCCACCTTCCTTCCCGGGGCTCCTCGTCCAAGGCCAGCAAAGCAGATATTTAGCCTGGATGCCCAAGGCCGCGGACGAGGGGCCAGGGGCCCGCGCCCCCTTCCTGGGCCGGCCTTGCCACGTGGCTCCCCGAAGCCTGTCCGTCCCCGCCCCCACCGCCTTTTAACGGGGAATGCTGACAAGCTGAATACAGCGGGAATAACAGCCATTTGTTCTGGTTATCGCTGCCGGTATTGAAGCCAGATGTGTGTGTTGCTGACATTGACATGGTACATCTGGCTGGGTTTTTGGTTTCCATCGTGGAGTTTACCACATCCACCCTAGTCTGCTAGAAGAGAGGAGGCGAACATCTGGAAGTCATTGCAGCTGTCACGCTTCAAGGGGATCCTGTACCACAGAGAGGAGAATTCAATACGTAACTGAGCGAAATTATCCAGCTCGTCTTGTCAGTCCAGATTTCAAACACATGCAGGAAAATGGCCACCGCCTTATGGCGCCCTCCCTCCCTCCGTGATGCCCGCGGGCACCGAGAGCCCAAGAGTCCTTTACCCACCACCCCAGGCACCGGGGTGTCGCTAGTGTAACAGTCTGGGTCACGTTCGTCACTGCGTGCCTGAATCTTGCGTTCATCCTGGCTAAGCGGGGCTAAGATGGCTCTTTCTTTTTCCTTTTGATCTCAGTTTGCTGGACCTTTTAAATTAAATATTGCTTAGTCCTTCCTCCACTTCCACTCATAACCCCCTTTTTTATGGCATTCAATGCTCTAGCCCTACCCTACCTTTTCAATTTTGTCTTCATTCCTTTCCCAAGGCAAATACTACTTCTAGTCAGGGCTGAAATAAATTATGCTTATTCTGACCCCAACCTTGCCTTTTTCCTGGAACCCTCTTTCTTTCCCTGTTCTCTTCACACCAATCCAAAACTTCTTAACCCTTCAAGGTCTACCTCAAGTATATTTTCATCAATGAATCCCTTCCTGACCACTCAAGGCTCCAATTTATCTTTCCTTCTGTGTGTTTTAATTAAGTACAAACCTATGGAGACAAGACACTGGTTTGCATTTTTCTTATATCTCCTTCAGCACTGAGTGCTGAAGAATCGTAAGCCCTCCATAAACATCTGCGGATAAAAGCATGAATTAGTGTTTTCTGTTTTTTTTTTTAAGTTTATTTATTTATTGTGAGAGAGAACACAAGTGGGGTAGGGATAGAGGGAGAGGGAGAGAGAATTCCAAGCAGGCTTGGCGCTTGGTGTAGCCTGATGCGGGGCTTGAACTCACGAACCATGAGATAATGACCTGAGCAGAAGTCGGAGGCTTAACCGACTAAGCCACCAGATGCCCCTGAATTAGTATTTTCTTATCACCTATTCTTTGCACTTAATTTTCTTGCCTTCTATTTACTTTTCATGACAAGAGTCAATGTCTATATATAATGTGTCTTGGAAAGATAACTGCATAAATCTCGTAAATAAGAAATAATAATACCTGAAGAAATCTATCAAGTGGAGATTCCATTAATGTGGAGTTCTGCCTGCTACTGCGCATTTGATAATTGATTTTTAAAACTGAAGTGCATTAGAAAAAGAGAACAAAGATTACAAGTCAGGAGATGTGAATCCTATTCCCAAGAGTGCCCCAGACTTGCTTAGTGAGCTTGGGTAATCACTTACCTTCTTTATCCCTCCAATCTCTCTCTGTAAAAAGAGTGGGTTGTGGCCAATGTCCTTCTCCCAGTAATGGACAGAAAGGAACCACTTTCCTGAGAAGAGATAGATTTCCTATCAGAAAAGCTTTTCTCTACCACTTTTGGATCTGTTCTGGGGTTAGAAGGCAGCGGTCTCCATCATTCAGTGTTTCACCTGCCCAGCACCAAAACAACATGGATGCATAAATGACATGGTGGAAAGCAAAGGGAAGCAAGCAAGAGTAGAAGCAAGATTTACCCCTTGTGAGGGTCCAGCATTTTCTGAATCACGACAAGCCATTGTGGCAAGTGTTGGGAAAGGCTAGGTGTCCCAGCCACAGATGAAGTCTCTTGAGTTTTGTCCTTCTTTGTGCATTGCTAAGGATGCAAAGTGCTCTGCTCAAGCATTGTTATCTGGCATGGATAAGAATTTAGGAGAATAAGTAGGATCTAGAAATAAAGGATATGGATGGAAGGAGGGGACTACCAAAGAAGAAAGAAAGTGTGCTTCCCTGGTAGGGCCACCTAGCCAAGGAGTATGTTTAACTTCCGTGTTAAGGAGGGCCATGTTCCAAGATAAGAAGGGAATAGGAATCAGCAGACCCAGGGTTTCAGTGGGTTTTGGCTGCTCTGCTCTGGTGGGCAGGTGCATTTTCCTCTCTGACTCTCATCTGTAGAATGAAACACTTAGGTTAATTGATCTCTAAGGTCTGTTAGGTCTTACATTGTATAAGTCATTCAGAAACCACCTTGGAGCTCAAAGCAACATATCACTTCTGACTAACCTCTAAATCCTAGCCCTATTCTGTCCTGAACTCATGGGGCTCTAAGACACCTTCATAGAAGAGAACTCTGGGCATTGAATCCCTGAAATGCTTTTGCTCCATTCCTTCAAATGGAAGAAAAAACTTTCTCCTCTTCTCCCAGAGAGGAATCTATTGCAATAGGAAGATTGCAGATTAATGACCTAGAAAATCTTCCTCAAATGGAAATGATACTTAATTAAGTTTCATTAAATCGTAACTCCTGGCTTCTGCTTTTGGCCTCTTGCTAGCGAGTCCAGAATTAAATAATTCTCTCATCCCTGGGGCTATTGAATTAAAAGTACATCAGCTCTAGGGGATAATCTTCTCACCTCCACTATATCTTCAGCCACCCTCCTTCCTGTCTGAACACTCACAAAAAAAAAAAATCATTACCAGGCATTTCTGGCTCCTTCAGGAGAGAGGATGGCCACCTCCAATTTGTCTTGGTTTATGGGCAACTTGACAATTTGACTAACTACTAAAGATCCAGGACTATATCATCCTCTCATAAAAAGCTAATAAAAAGGACTCTTAATGCAGCCCATTAGTTGGCTGAAAATGAAAGGTTATGCAATCATTGTCTTAGCTGAAAGGAACTAAGCTTTCCAGGAAGAGTTTGCTCTACACCCAGAGAGGCATCAAGAGGAAAGTTCACGTCCCTCTGCTCCCATTTGCCGGCCGTGGATATTTAAGCATCTTGCCCCATCCTTCCCTCCCCGAACTCTTCTGTTTCGACTGGACCTCTTGCTTTTTGTATAAAATGCCTCTCTGCAAATTCACTTTCTCTACACAAACACCTCTTCTCACATTGCCCTGCTGTGCTCATGGTATGGGTGGGTGAAGCCCCAGAAACCTCCATTCTCATGGGAAACAAAGTGCTCGGCACTGCAGGCTAACTACTCAGGTGGCCTGACATCATCAAGCAATTTGAGGGGTTCCAGGAAGACCTTCTCTTCTCAAAAAAATATGCTCTCCTCAATTCTGCTGTTAGATTCCTTTGGAGCCTTGAAAGACCTTTAAATGGGATTGTGGGTGCCATATCTTCTTATGCAAATCCTCCCTTCTCTAAAGTCTTAACCATCTGCATGATTTCTCTGGTACTTTTCATACAGTGACTTCCTCTGTGACCTTGGGCAGATCACTTTTCCTCTCTGGACTGCAGCTTCCCCCTTTGTAGGATGAGTAGAAGAGTGATGTCCGAACTAACTTTCATTTGATTCCAGCTCTGACCGCATAGAGTCAAACCACCTCGAGATGCAGCTCTCGTCTTTATGCATCTGGTCTTCCTACACGTGTGTATTGAAGGGACGGTGCAGGGAGCATATTCTTTGTTGGTCCCATCCATGTGCTGAGCATTGTCCAGAGTATGAAAATTAATATGTACTTGATTTAATCTTGTACTCAATGTACTTTTGATATGACCCAGGGTACTTCTAAAGAAGGTTGTAGTTTAGGATCCGTTTAAATGGACTTCATCTCAAAGAATCAGAAGGAGTTGCTAGTTTCCAGCACAGAAATCTCTGCTTCTGGTATTTTAACAACAAATTTGGCCTTTGTTTTTCTGGTAGGCACGGCATAAGGGGCCACAAGCATGGACTGGTCATGCTTGCTGGATAAATAATGGATTCAATAAATATTTTTTCCATTGACTCAACCACCCCTTAGGTGGGAAGGCAAAATACTGATAGAGAAGTCCTGGAAGAAAGCAGAACAGGGTTGGTGGTTAGAAAGGCTTTCTGCCAAGCGAGAACTCCCAAAACAAGCTTTCAAACTTGTTGCCAACAGTGGACCCTTCTGAGAAACTCCCATGCTGCATGCAGGTCACCAGCATGGCTCCAGGATGTGAAGCATGTCTGCAGGCTACTGGGTGCACACCCAGCTGCTTCCTTATGGTGGTTTCATTCCAGGAGAGATGTTCCATGTTGATCTGTAGACCCGACATTTCTTTGAGGAAAATGTAGTATTTTCTCTTTTATCCAATCACACACCTTTGGAAGAGAAGAAAAGCAACCCTCTACCTTATAGATCCTTTTTTTTTTTTTTTTTTTTTAAGTAGGCTACATGCCCAGTGTGGAGCCCAACTCCAGGCTTGAACTCATGACCCTGAGATTGAGACATCAAGACCTGAGCTGAGATTAAGAGTGATGTTCAGCTGACTGGGCAACCCAGGAGCCCCTGCCTGCAGATCCCTAAGCCTGAGTGCTCACCAGCACAGAGCTGTCCCAGAGAACCCCTCATTATATAAAGCTTCTGCACCTGACTCAAGGATGGACCCGGCACTGGCTGACTGGCAGTTGCCCCTCAGAATCCCAAAGCCTGCTCTTAGGATTCATTGTCAAGCCCACATTCAGTCCCAGTTGTACTTGCATGAAAGATTACTCGGTTTGATCTCTGAAATTCTCCGGGTTTCCCCACAGATGGGAAATTCTCTTTATCCTTACTCCTCCTCTGCTTCGACACGCCTGCCCACCTACTCCTTTAAAAAGCACCTTCTCAGGGCATCTGGGTGGCTCAGTCGGTTGAGCTTCCGACTCTCGGTTTCAGCTCAGGTCACGATCTCGAGTTTCGTGAGTTTGACCCCACATCGGGCTCTAAGCTGACAGCAAGGAGCCTGCTTGGGTTTCTCTCTCCCTCTCTTTCTGCCCCTCCCCCACTTGTGCTGTCTCTGTCTCTCTCAAAATAAGTAAATAAACTTTAAAAAAAAAATCAAAAAGCATCTTCTCTGTTGTTCCTTTCCTTTCTTAGATTCAGGCTTTTTTCTACTACAGGATCCTCAGAGTTATTTCTGCTTGCTCCAGTAGGGAAGCTAGGCAGCTAAGTCCCCCAACCCTGCAGCTGGCACCCTTACTCCACTCCACCAATCCTGTCCCATTTGGAAAACTAATGCGCCTTGCTCTTAAGACCAACAAAACTTTTTGAGGTCATTGGGTGCCACCTCTTGCTCCTGGACAGGTGACTGTCCGAACCTTACCAAGAGGTATTCTACCCTCTGATGGCCTTGCTGCTACATCCTAATCACTCCTTGTAGGTGAGGAGTTCTTCCTTTCAACCTGGGTTGGCCTGCTCTAACTGAGGCCCCAATTCTCATCTAATCCATTGTGTCTGGGACAAATGGCTGATGAGTGCTTTCCTTCTGTCCTTAGCATTCTCTTCAGCAGAGAAAGTTTCCCCAGAAATAAAACTCTGATTGTTCTACTCCTTCCTTCCCGCCTGCCTTTTCTAAGCACCCTCTAAATCAGACCTCAGGCTCCAGAGGGAGTAATATCCTTTCTCTCGCAGCTGGTCTGAGTTTTGCCGTCTGGGAGACTGGGCTTAGAACAGCTTGAAGTTAGCATAGAGGCGAATGAAGCTTTAAATCTCCAGCACTTAACAGCTTCTCTGCAGCCTCAGAGGTAACCGCATTTTCTTGCTTGCTTCCTCTCATCTCTATATATATCTATGTAATCTCTGTTCACTGGAGCCTGACTCCAGCCCTCTGTCTGCACTGCTCTGGTCGTGCTGAAAGAGGAAAGGTTGGGGAAGAAAAATTAATAGACACAGACCCATAAAAATAACAGGCTCTCTAGAGCACACATGAAGAAATAATTAAACAGATTAAACTTGGGGAATGGGAAGAAAAGGGCAGAAGGCTTAGCAAGCTGATACTGATGCCTCTGACTTCTACTTCCAAAGGGGCTACAGCTCAGTGGAGAGGGATCTGGGTGCCTTTTTCTTCGTTCTTCTGGGTCGGATTCATAGCTGAATGTTGCTACATCACTAAACTCTTTAAAGGCTGGGTCAGTGCCTTGTATTTCTTTGTGTTCCCCCATCAGAGCCTCAAACAGTGCCGCGCCCTAGTGAGAAAAGGAAATTTGATATTTATTGAGATTTCTTTGTATGCCAGGTACCATGTCAGATAGTTTACATCCTGGCTGATGATCAGTTGAGTGTATTTCAAGATCCAGAAATGAGTGCATTCTCTTTGCTATGACCAGGGACCAATCCCAAATAACTACTACCACAAAAGCTTGTGATTCTGGGGCCAAAAAACAGATTCCTACCCCTTACCCTGACTGCCTCCATTCCTTTCCTCTCTTCAAAGGTAGAAACTTCTGCTAAGATGGCAAGGGAAGGAGGGAGGCTGGCATGTAGAGATCATTTAAATATCTGAACATGTGTAGGTCAGTGAGCAGCAATGGCCTAAGATAGGGGGAGGTCTGGGGGAAGCAGGGGGCTCCCTCCCTGTCTCAAGGTATGTCCATTCCTTCCACCTCATTCCTTTGGGCTCAAATGAAAATCTCCTGAAGAGGAACAATCTTCAACTGCTATTTCTTTTCATCAAAACTCTCATTGCTTTCTAATTTTTCATCATTTTGAGGATAAATATGTATGATGTTGTGCCTTATAATAGGAATTATATATTTGGTCTTCTCTGTCCCTGGCACAGAGTTCTTAAACCCTTGGAATTGCCTAAGTGATGAGAGCTGAAATGGGTCTTTTTTGTTATATTAATGAAGTAATGTTTGAAAAGACCTTAGGTCACCTAAGAATGGGGCTGGTAGCCAAAGGAGCCAATTGTGGGATTAGAGGGTTGGAACTTTCAGTCCCCCCACCCCCACCCCACCCCCTCGCCCACATACACTGGGAGGGGAGAGGGACTAGAGGCTGAGTGCAATCATTGATGGCCAATGATTTAATCAATTGTATCTAATGATGAAGTCTCTATAAAAACTCAAAAGAACAGGGTTCAGAGCGTTTCTGAGTTGGTGAACAGCTGGACGTGGTGGGAGAGCAGTCAGCCAGAGAAGGCATGGAAGCTGTGTGACTATTTCCCCATACCTTGCTCTATACCTCTCTTCCATCTGGCTATTCCTAAGCTGTATCCTTTTATAATAAACTGGTAACCTTGTTTTTACATTTTTTTTAATGTTTTATTTATTCTTGAGAGAAAGAGAGACAGAGCATGAGTGAGGGAGGGGCACAGCAAGAGAGGGACACAGAATCCAAAGCAGACTCCAGGCTCTGAGCTGTCAGAACAGAGCCCGACTTGGGGCTGGAACTCGCGAGCTGTAAGATCATGATCTAAGCCGAAGTCAGTAGCTCAACGGACTGAGCCGCCCAGGCACCCCTAAACTGGTAACCTTGTAAGTAAAATGTTTCTCTGCGTTCTGGACTTGGAACTGGCATGGAAGGGAGACATAGGAGGAGAAGGGCAGTCTTGTAGGATTCCGCCATAAACTGTGAGATACTAAGGTCAGAATTAAGTTACATTGTAGGATGCCAGCTGGTGTCTGAGAATTTCTTGGTGTGGGCAAAAGAACCCCCACACGCTGGAATTGAATGCAGAATCATAATATCAAAAGAGAAGGTTCAGAATACAGGTATCTTCCCTGGGGAAGGCAGACCTGGGTGAGAACCCAGAATAGTGACTGGTAGCAAGAACACAGAGCATGGAAATGAGACAGATTGGATTCATATCCATATTCCACCATTTCCTACGAGTGGAAAATGAAGCATTGCTTTATTTCTTTGGGCTTCTCACTCTTTTTTTTTTTTTTAATTGATTGGTTATTTTTTGACCAGTTTGGGGTTTACAGAAAAGTTGAGCAGACAGTACAGAGTTCCCTAATATACTTTTATCCACCACACCCAATTTTCTCTATGATTAATATCTTCACTCTTGGTATTATAGATCCTTGGGTTTTAACAAATGTATAATGACATGTATCGACCATTGCAGTGCCACAAGGAATTGTTTCTTTTCTGTTTTTAAACGTTTATTTATTTTTGAAAGAGGGAAAGAGAGAGAGGGAGACACTGCATGAGTGGGGAGGGGAAGAGAGAGGGGGAGACACAGAATCCAAAGCAGGCTCCAGTCTCTGAGCTGTCAGCACAGAGCCCAACGTGGGTCTTGAACTCATGAGCTGTCAGATCATGACCTGAGCCGAAGTTGGACGCTCAACCAACTGAGCCACCTAGGCACCCCCAGAATTGTTCCACTGCCCTAAAAATCTGTGCACCACCTCTTCATCCGTCCTCCCACCCCAACCCCTGGCAACCACTGATCTACTGACTGTCTCTAGTTTTGCCTTTTCTAGAATGTCATGGGGATGGAATCATGCCATCTATAGCCTTTTCAGGTTGGATTTTTTCACTTAGCAATATGCATTTCAGTTTCTTCTATGTCTTGCTGTGGCTTGATAGCTAATTTCTCTTTATCACTAAATCTTTAATTTTTTAAATCAGATCATGACGCATATACATTAAAACCCAGTGAATTTTTACAAAGTGAGTACCTAAAGCAGTTATGAAAATGACCAGCAGCCCAGCACCCTTGTTCTCTCCCCCCCACACCTAGTTATTACCACAACCCCTAAAAATTACAGCTATTCTGACCTCTAGCATCATAAATTAAATTAGCCAGTCTTTGAAGTTCATATAAGTGGAATCATCCAGCACATACTCTTTTGTTCTGTTTTTTTATCTTTGATATTTAGTTTCATCTGATATCATAGTAATTTGTTCTTTTTTAATTGCATAGCATAAATATACCACAGTTCATTTGTCCATTTTATCGTTGGTGACCATTTGTGTTATTTCCAGTTTGGGAAATGCTATTACAAATATTGCTGCTATGAATAGTCTTCTACAGGTCTTTTTGGTGAACATATGCTCACATTTCATTTGGGTATATACCCAAGAGTGGAGTTTATGGGCTATAGGGTATCTGTATTTTTAACTCTAGAAATAATCCCAGTTTGACGAAGTACTTGTATCAATTTACACCCCCACAGCTTCCCGCTCTCCCCAATACCTTGTATTGTCAATAGTTTAATTTTAGCTATTTTGGCCACCTGGTAGTTTGAATTTGCATTTCCCTGATGACTAATGAAGTTGAGGACTGTCTAAGGTCAGGTTCCTTGAGAAAGACCCAGATGGAGATTTATATGCAGGAAGTTTATTAGAGAACACCTTGATGGAGAGGGACATCCCATTGCCATAAGTGTCAGCCGGTCCTGTGGGCAGCTCTGGAGCTGGCATGACCCTTTTCCAAGTAGTCCTGCCTTGAGGCAAGGGACCAAGTCTTCATACCCAGTACTGACCAATCACTGGATGTGGGCTGTCTCTGGGAAGGAGTATGACTTTGGGTAAAAAGTTCTCTTTTGCTAAAGGCAGTTCCCAGAGAGGGACATGGCTGAGGGCAATACTCCCAGAGGCTGGGGAATAAGAGGATCTGGGCTGCTCACCTTAGCCTCACCTGTAAGCACCTTTTCCCATGCTTATTGGCTACTTAAAGATCCTCTCTTGTCAAGTAGCCATACTGGTCATTTGCCAAATTCTTTTTTTATTGGGTCATCTTTTTTTTTTCCTTATTGAACTGTAGCAATTCTTTGTATATTTTGAAGATGAATCCCTTATCAGATATATGTAATACAAAAACATATTAACTTGTCACTATTTAAATGGTGTTTTTTAATGAATGAAAATTCTTAATTTTAACCAAGTTTCTTCTTTTTGACACATGTTTTTTGTGATCTGTTTATAAAATCTTTCCATATCCTAAGGTCATGAAAATGTTCATATATATTATCTTCTAGAAGCTTTATTGTTTCACTCTTCATATTTGTCTATGATAGACCCAGAATTGATTTTTATGTATAATGTGTGGTAGGAATCAAGTTTATTTTTTCTAGCTGGGCATGTAATTAATCTAGTACCATTTATTACAAAGATCATCATTATTTCACTACATTTCAGTGATAACTTCACCAAAAGCCAAAGCCAGGTGACTGCATATATTTGGGTCTACTTCTGAATTCTCTTCTGTTCTATTGGTCTGTGTCTATCTTTTTTTTTTTTAATTAAAAAAATTTTTTTAATGTTTATTTGTTTTTGAGAGATACAGAGACAGAATGCAAGTGGGTTAGGGACAGAGAGAGAGGGAGACACAGAATCAGAAGCAGGCTCCAGGCTCTGAGCCATCAGCCCAGAGCCCGACGTGGGGCTCGAACTCACGAGCTGTGAGATCATGACCTGAGCCGAAGTTGGACGCTCAACCGACTGAGCCACCCAGGTGCCCCGGTCTATGTCTATCTTTTAATAATTTGATTATTTTAGATCTATAAGTCTTTATATCTGATAATACAGCTCATCCAACTTTGTCTTTTTTCCTTTGAGAGTATTTTTGCTATGCAAAGCCCCTTCCATTTCCATGTAGATTTTATTTGTTTAATTCTTTTTTTCTTGATGTCTATTTATTTATTTTGAGAGAGAACATGACCACAGGGAGGGGCAGAGAGAAAGGAGAGAGAGGGAATCCCAAGCAGGCTTTGTGCTCCCAGCATGGAGCTGGATCCCACAAACCATGAGATCATGACGTGAGCCGACATCAAGAGTCAGATGCTCAACTGACTGAGCCACCCAAGTATGCTGGGTATAGAAATTACTTTTAAAAAATTAAAAATAAATGAATAAATAAAAAGCAAGATGGAAGTCCATACCTTTCATTCACTTAAACAAATATTTGTTAAGTAACTACCTAGTGCCAAACTTCATTCCTAGACAGAAGTTGCCTCTCGTGGAATTTACATGTGACCAATTAAAAAATAAAAAATAAGATAATTTAATTTTATGATTTGTCTTTAAAGGAAAGTGGAAGCCCCAGATCTCGAGCAGTTCTGTGCACTTTAACAGGGTTTGACTACCTCAGGAGTCAGTGGGGCATTGGCCTCAAGGCATTCAGGAGCATCTGGCCTTGAGATTGACCTAGCCTTTTATACACGTTTTGAAACTCTACAGTCTTTGGAATTTGTTGGGTTGTCAGTGAAGGTTGCTCCAACCCCCAGATGTGAGCTCTCTTCTTTTCTGCTTCCAATGACTCTGGAGACTGGAGCTCAGAGTTGACCCATCCACAGCAGGCCTTAGATGCTCTGATCAGTGTTACACTGGAAAAGTGGAGGCCCTGGAATACAAGGAGTTAAAAAACAAACCCTGGACAGTCTCTTCTTCCTGTGTTGACACATCTTCTAGCTCTGAATGAGCTATCTGAAGTCCTAGGTCCTACCAATCCCACCAGGAGACAGCCCTACTCTCCAGGACAGACCTAACCACTAGCCTCAGAGACATCTTCTCCATTCCTGACTCATGCAATATTCCTGGTAGCCAGACCTGATTAATCAGATTTTATGAGGTCCCCAGTATGACACTCATTAACTTTGAACTCTACAGACACTTATGAATTCCTTATTTATTGATTCATTATTTATAAATCACTTTCATTCACATGATCTCATAAAATCCCAATCCCAAAATAAAGATGAGGAAACTAACTTTCAGAAAGGCCAGCTGGCCTTCCTAAGGTCACACTTCTGGTAAATAGAGCAGGACTTCTGACTCTAAATGCAGAGTTCTTTACAGTGGGAAGGGAGAAGGATGAGAAGATCAACCTGGCAGGCATGTTTGCAAATGGCAAGGCTTCCCTGACCCCCCCCCCCCCCGGAGATCTCCTCCAGCTATGAATAAAGCCATTTTCTAAGGCTCTTGTTCTTCTCCTAGGGGTCAGGATCTCAACCTCCAGCCAGGGCTCTTACCTTTCTATTTCTTCTGCATTTCCACCAGATAGTTGGAAGCTAAGAGTGTGAAAACTGGAGGCATTTCAGTGCTGAGGTGCCCATCATCCTGAGGAATGGTCATCTACTTCATCTCCTAGGCTGGATAAGGAGCCAGCTGCCAAGGCAAGCCCATCTGTAGTCACCCCTTCCCAGCTGGCAGCAGAAATCAGGGCACCCTTTGCCCAGGGTGCAAGGCAGTCTGTCTGCACTGAAGCATCCGGCTTGAGCTAATGAGCTGTTGGCATGGATGGCCAATTATTTTACTTTAAAAACCTGCCAAACTCTCCTTTTTTGCCATGGCATTCCCTCAATGGCTCAGGCTTGAAATCGAATCCTCTGTGTAGAAGGCAGGGCCCTGCCCTAGGACATTCCCCAGCCCTTTCTCTGCCTTAGGCCATGGGCTCAGGGGTAGAGTGGAGCCAGGATGTTTTCCCTTGGAGCCTAACTCAGACAAACTTTGGCCACCTCAACTCCCCACACCTAAGAGGTCAGAGTCCTGAGAAAGGGGCTTGGATGGCTCCATTTCAGGAGGCCCCAGGGTATTCCTGGACCAGAACAAAGGCTAAGGACTGCCATCGGAGTCCTGGAGCACTCAGAGCTCCTGCCTCCAGAGCAACCCAAGCTGTCCACAGGGCCAGAGGCCTTCAGGATGGGTGTGCTCCTCACTCGACTCCAGCTCCTTCTAGATTTACACTCTGTACTGTGCTCCCACTCCCCGCCATCTGGTGCCCTAATGCGTCTTTCCCCGGCCATAAACTGCTCTCAGGAAAGAGCCTGTGAAGCCCATGTAGCCAACCTAAAGTACTTCTATCAAAAGGCACGTTACTCCGAGTGGGATGCCAGGGAGAAACAATTGTTCCAGAACAGTACATTCTCCACAATAGCATCAATTCATAATTTTTAAAGGTAACTGCTAGACATGATGGCTGTTAGAACTACACTGAGCGCATGCGGGAAGAAGCCGTGCAAAGCAGGGCTGTGTGAGGCAGAGAAGAATTTGTCCCAGGCCAGCCCCAACTCCTTCGGAGCTTGCTCTCCACAGGCCCGACACCCGGCTCTGCCCCATGCCTGGCTCCTGTCAGCTTGCACAGTATGATCATGCTCACAGGATGGAGCAAGCCCCTTTCTGCTTCCGCTTCTGGGAAAACCTACTCTGCAGAATGAGGTGGTGGGACAGTGGGAGGGAGAGGCTCACCCCTACTGGCGTGAACACCTGCTGGAGCTTCCCACCTGGAGCACACAAAGGGCCCGAGAAATTGCCGATGGTCTCCCCCCACTCTGCCTCCTTCTTCCCCTCTTCCATCCCAGCTCGTACCCCACCCTTTCCTTATTTGCCTCAGCTGGTTTCTCCCCTCTCCCCCTTCTCTTCCTTCTCTCCTTTCTTTCCTCATCCTCTTTTCCTGTACCCCCCTCCACATCCCTCTTCCTCCTGCTCCTCCTCCCCTTCCGCAGAGAGCATTTCTCTGGCACTTTTTCATCCTGGGGAGCTCTCAGGGCTGAGCCAGGTAGGGTCCCTCCCAGAGCCGCCCCTGCTTCCCCTCAAAGCATTGGCAGCCCACACCCTGCACACAGCAGGGCCCCTGGGAGCCACAGTTTGCACAGCCGGCGAGGCTATGGCATTCTGTTCTTTCCCTGCTTTATAGAAGGGGGGTTCAGACAGGAGGAATAAGCGACAGGTGTGGAGCCATTAATGCTAGGGCAGCCTTTCTTTCTTTGGATCCTCAGTAGATGGAGTGGAGGGGGTTATTGAGCATTGCTGTGGGCCTGTCCACGGCAGCAGAAATGAGTGAGGAGTGCAGGGGCAGTGCTGAGCCACGGTACAGAGCACCAGTGCAGTCTGGAAGATCCCCCTATGAATCACTCTCTGTCTCTGTGACTCAGACCAGCTATTCCACGCCTCTGCTGCTTCCTTGGTAAAATTAAATTTCAGTCTCGTGGAGATAGTGCACTTAGCATAGTGCCTCACATGGTGAGCTCTCCATACGTGTCAGCAACGAGGGTGGCAATGGTGAAGTATCAGGTGGGAATCTTTCCCTGGTGGTGTTCCATCTAGAAGGGGAGGTAACACAGCAATTCAGAGTAGAAACTGAAGTCAGGAAGGCATGAGGAAGAACGCTGGGGTGAGGAAGAAACTCCCTCTCCTTGGGGTATTGAGGGAAGCCTTTGAGAGGAAAGTGGCGCTTAACAGAACTTTTGAGGGTGGGAGCTAGATGTGCCCTGTGGCACGTGTCCCTGAGGGACAACATTCCCTGTGGAGGAAACACCATAAGTAAAAAGTCCGGAAACAGGCAAGTTGGTGGCTCATTCAGGGAAGGGATTGGTGCACTAGATTGCACCCCCCTTGCCTCCTCAAGGACATCCCTCCAGGAATTTCCCCTTCCTCTCCTGTTCATCAATGTTTCTCCTTTACCGTGTCATTCCTGTCAACGTATCAACATACTATTATTTCACCTATCTTGAAACAGATAAACCTCCTTGACCCCACTTCTCTGCTCCTCTTTGGAGCAAAGTTCCTAGAAGGCTAGGTGCACTCACTGTCCCCAATTCTCCTCTCAGCCCCTCTCAACCAATTCATTCAGGCTCCCATCTCTACGGTCCCACTGACACTATTCTTGCCAAGGTCACCAATGACCCTCACATGGTCCAATCCAATGCTTATCTTTCTTGATCCTCTAGAGCATTTGACATAGTCACCCCCTTTACCCCGAGGTACTTTCTTTACTTGGCTTCCAGATACCACCCTCTCCTCGTTTTCCTCTTACCTCATGAGATACCCCTTATCATCAGGCTTTTTGACTTCCTCCCCAGCTCCCTGACCTCCCTCTATTGACATACCCTAGGGCTCTGACTTGGACCTCCTCCCCTTTTTTTTTTTTTTTTTAAGCTAGTGTTTGTTTATTGTAACATTGAAAATATTTTAACTATGGTAAAATATATATAGCATAAACCTTGCCATCTTAATCATTTTTAAGTGAAGAGTTAAGTACATTTACACCCACATTGTTATGTAGGCAGTCTCCAGGACTCTCTTCATCTTGCAAATCTGAAACTCTATACCCCTTAAACAACATCCCCATTCCCATCTCTGCCCCTGGCAACCCGCCATTCCATCTTCTGTCTCTCTGGATTGGACTACTTTAGGTGCTTCATATAAGTGGAATTGTACAGTATTTGTCTTTTTATGACTGGCTGATTTCACTTCACATAATGTCCTGTAGGTTCACCCATGTTGTAGCATGTGACAGATCTCCTTCCCTTTTTAGGCTGAATAATATTCCACTGTATGTGTTTTCCACATGTTATTTATCCATTCATTCATTTATGGCCCCTTGAGTTGTTTCTGCCTCTTGACTATTGGAAATAATGCTACTGTGAACATGGGTGTGCGAGTATCTCTTCCAGACCCTGCTTTCAATTCTTTTGGGTATATAGCCAGAAGTGGGCTCGCTGATCATATGGTGGACCTCTTCATTTTCTCTCTATACCACCGTGATCTCATCCAGTCTCATGACTTGAAATATGTTTACTGATAGCTTCCAAATTTACCTTTCCCCTGAACTCTTGACTTACATATCCAACAGTGTACTTATCTCCCCATCTGGATATCCAGTAGGCATGGAGAACTTATTTCCCCAAACTGAACTTATAATTCTCCCCGTCCCAAACCTGACCTTCTACCAGTCTTCGCCATCTCATTTAACGGCAACTCCATCTTTCCATCTAGTCCATCAAAAAACTTGGAATCTTCTTGAGTCCTCACCTACCCACCCACCCACCCCTCACATATCACATCCTATTGGCTCTCCTTCAGAATAAATTCGAATTCTGACCACTTCCCATTACCTCAACTGCTACTTTCATGGTCCAGGCGATCATCTCTCACCTGGATTGCTGCAATTCCCTGCTAACAGGTCTCCCTTCTCCCATACTTGCCCCTCTTCTAAGTATATTCTCCAGGCAACAACCAAAATGACCTTTTTAAAGATTTTTTAGTCAGATTACATCCCTCCTTATCCTTCAAGCCTTCCAATGGCTTCCCACCTCCCTCAGGGAAATGCCAAAGGGCTTTACTGACCAACAAATTCAAAAGGAGCTCCCATTAGCTCTGTGAGCTCGTGTCTTACTAGCCTCCCCTTAGGTATTAGGTACCTATGACTGCATAACAAATTACCCCCAAACTTACTGGCTTAAAAAAGGAAACCTATTATCTCTCAGTTTCCTGTCAGGATGCAGGATGTGGCATAGGTGCGTCTGAAGGCTCTAGGTCTCTCACGGGTTTACAGTCAAGGTGTTGCCTGGAACTGTGGTCATCTCAAGGCTCAAGTGCGGGGCGAATCCACTTCCAAGCTCACTCACCTAGTTGGCAGGACTCAGTTCCTTGTGGGCTATGGGACTGAGAGCCTCAGCCGCTTACTGGCTGTTGGCTGAGGGCCTCCCTCTCTTCTGTGTCCCGTGGGCCTCTCCACAAGGCAGTTCGCAACACGGCAGGTGGCTTCCATCAGAACAAGCAAATGAGACAACAAGAGGAAGCACACAGTCTTTTGGTAACCTGTTCCTGGAAATGACACCCCGTCTTTTTTGTGTATTATATTTGTTGGAAGCAAATCACTAGGTCCAGCCCACACTCAAGGGTGGTGGATTATACAAAACATGAATCCCAGGAGGCAGAGGTCACTGGAAGCCACCGTGAAAGCTGCCTGCCACACCCTGCTTCATCTGCACCGGCCTCCTTGTTCTTCCACACAGGAGGCAGGCCTTTGTCCCAGTTGGTCCTTGGCCTGGAATGCACTTCCCACACGGCTCGCTCACCTCCCTCAAGTCTTCACTCAAATGTCACCTCCTCCCTGAGGCTTTGTCTTACTGCCTAATTTAAAATTGCAGTTCTCCACAGTCCCTATTCCCTCTCCCTGCTTTATTTTTCTCCACAGCACTTAGCATCTTCTAACACCCTCTATTTTCCTGTCTGTTCGTCTGTCTCCATTAGAATACAGGCTCCTGAGGGCAGGGATTTTTGTCCATTTGTTTCACTGTCACACCCCCAGTACCTAGAGCAATGTCTGGTACATAGTAGGTGCTCAGTAAACGAATGGATCCTACAGGCCTACAATTTTCAACTTTCCCAGCATGTAGCCCTTTCTTCAAAAAATATTGTAGGAGACTCCAGTATACCAGACATAGAAAAGCAAGGTGGCTCAGCTGGAAGTAGGCAGTAGGGACAGCACCAGTCCATCTGTACCCCTTCCCCTGCCCCCAGCCCATGCTGTTATTCCCTTTTGGTGGTATTGAGAGGGCTCACAGACCCCCAGGCTTCTCTCTCAGGGCTGTGAGAAGTTCTGTTCAAAGCTAAGAAGGAAAGAGCTCACTGCTTCAGCCCCTTGTGTGGTTCCTGGGCCCTGCTGGGAACCAGCCTGGTGTTTTAAGCCATAGGAAAGGAGCCCTACCTGTTCCTACCACAGCCACCAGTGACCTCTGAGTGTGGACCTACCTCTCTCTGATTCCAAACTTCGTTCTATTTCTGGCCTCTGAAAAGTGAGAAAACATTCAGAGACTCCCAGAGAGTCATTGTTGGAAAAGACCTTAGGTACGACTTAATACAACTTTCTGTCCTATGGTTTCCAATCATCAATTCATTCAATAAACGTTGAGTACCTGCCAAGTACATGCCAGACACTGTATATAGACAAACAAAATAGAGTCCCTATCTTCCAGTGGCACATGGGGAGATAGTGAATACCGAGACACCCATCTCAAAATTCCCTCTGCCTGAACACCTCCAGAACTCACCTCCTCCCAATGACACCGGCAACAGAACTGTTCTTTTTCTTGAGCCCTAACTCTGTTTTCTTATAACTCCCACTTTTGGCCTTAATTTTCTCCTCTGGCTCCACACTGAGTAAATCTATCTGTCTACCAAATGATAGCTTTTAAGTACTGGAAAACAGCAATCAGATCCCACAGAGAGCTCTCCGAGACTTGCGGCCACTTTGGGGGGACTATGTTTTGTGGTTGCCCCTAAGGAGTTGGGATTTTGGAGCCAGGCGGTGTTCCTGATCACGTAGCAAGGCCCTGGTGCTGGGAACTCCCTTTCAGAGTCGCTGCCCACACCGCCCCACCCCGGCAGGAGGGAATTCCAAAGCGCTTGCTCTGGAGGGGTGAAGGGTGAAAAGCAATGTCAAGGCCCGGGCTTGGGTTTTCTGCTTCTGCCAAGCTCCCCTTCCTAGAGGGGCATCTTGTCCTCCAGATGCGGCATTTTGACCTGCTCATTTGATTTTGAAGCAGCCAAACCCCCGAACCGCACCGCCCCCCTTCTCTGTGGTGAGAGGGACACAATAAGGAAGGAACCAGTGACTCGGGAAAACTAGCTGCAGCTGGGGGAGGCAGCAGCAAGGAATTAAACCTTTTTTTTTTTTTTTTTTTTTTTTTTTTTTTTTGAGTGTCCTTTGTTTCAACAAAGTGTAGTTTTCCAAGTAATTGTTTGCCTGATGCAATAGGGCCTGCTGGGCCCTGGGGTGTAAATCTTCCCGACAACGGGTCAGTTTTCTGCTTTTTCCTGCAAGGCCCAAGCCTCGAAATTTCTGTGGGCCAGCCGTACAGGTCTTGAATTCATTAGTTTGGGCCCCTTGGCTGAGTCGTCTCCAGCACCTCTGCCAGAGCTGTGGGCTGCTTGGCACAGTCCTGGAGGCCAGACTTGCCCAGGAGAGAAGAGGGAGGTCAGGGGGGGAGGCGGGAGGAAAAGGAGAGGGAGCTGGGAGTGTGAATGGGTGGCAGGGAGGGGAGGGAAAGGAAAGGAATAGAAGAGAGGAAATGTGAGAGAACCTTAACTATTTGCTGGCTAGCTGTAAAGCCTCAGAAGAAAGAGAAGAAGCTTCAGGATATAGTCTCAGTCTCAGAAAAAGGGCCAGGATATGGGAGTGACATGTGGAATCTACCCGCACAGCTGTACAAGGGAGCATGTTCCTGAAGAAGTATCTAGATTCCTGGCTGCAGAGAGAGGAGGGGGAATAAAAGGCCCATTGCATTGCCCTGCCTTTTTCCCCTTTCTCTCTCTTTTTCTCCCCATGCACTTATTTCCATTTAAAATACAAAAGCATAGGGGCAACTGGGTGGCTCAGGTGGTTAAGCATCCAAATTTGGCTCAGGTCATGATCTCATGGTTCATGAGTTCGAGCCCTGAGTTGGGCTCTGTGCTGACACCTCAGAGCCTGGAGACTGCTTTGGATTCTGCCTCTCTCTCTCTCTCTCTCTTTCTCTCTGCCCCATCCCCACTTGTGCTTTCTCTCAAAAATAAACATTCAAAAAGTAATAATAAATAAAATATAAAGACATAAATAAAAAACATTTTCCTTCTTCCTTTTCCATCTTTCTACTTCCTTCGTTCTTCACCCTCCTCAATTCCCTGCACAGCTCAAATCCCATCTTAACCCCTCTTCTTTGACACAAGTACCCGAATAAATGTGACTCTTCACGGCCCCCAAACACTGTCATTTTCTTAGTACCACCTAAATCTCCTTCCTCATAAGTCTCCTGATTAAATGAGGTAGAGTGTTGGCATCCTTAGGGACATCTAGGCATCTTCAATGAACAAAGAAGACTGAAGGTCTGTCCTTCAAAGTCCAGTCGAATGTCAGCCTGTTGTGGGCAGGAATACATCCAGAATTTGTATTAAGCACCTACCACGTAGCATCACCCAGATTCTGCCAATCAATCCACATCTACCCCCCACTGACTTCCAATAAAGAAGGGCCATTCTGGTTACTCCATGACCCTAAGTAAAAGCTTTGGGCAGAACTATCCAGTAGAACTATCCAGAAGTATCCAGGCTCTAAAACCTAGTACCTTAACCATCTCTTGCCTGCCTAGTAAAACATGCCCTTGGAAAACATCTTTAAACTCCACCATTTGTACTTCTGTGTGAGTTTAAAACCCTGTGTTAAGTCAACCTAGAGATACTTGCCTTTTCGTTTTCCCTCATTGCAGGAATAAAGGCTTTAAAATGATTGCAGGCAACACCCACCCAGGGAAAGGTGTTTAAGGGGGCAAAGTGCTCTTTCTATGTTCCTGATAAAGACTGTGTATTGCTTTCCCTCTGAGGCCAGCGTAGAGCCCAATCCCCTGAAGCCAAATTAAGAGGCTTGTGATCCACACTTCTGGGACAGAGAAAGAGCTACAAAATGCCATCGGTGTTGAGTGAGAGCACTTGTGAAAGCTCCCCTCCTTCTCCTACCCCCTCCCCCCCCCCAAAAAAAAAAAAAAGATCTGGAGAAACAGAACTCCGTGTACTCATTACAATTCGGTTAACCTAGACACGTTCCTGCCCAGACATAGAACCCTGGGCTGGAGCTTCTAGGAGCCCTGTGATTGTGGGGTTCTCTGTGGGTCCAACCCAGGGTTTCTACTGGTGCTGGAAACAACAAGAAGCCCCACCCCTTCACTCTAGGGCTCTGATCTGGAGGGCAGCCCTGCGTGGTGTGTGGTTAGCACAGCAGGAGGACATTTGTCTTGGTCTCTGATGTGCATCTCGCCTGAAAGTTCTTTGCGGAATGATGTTATCGTACCAGCATCATCATCAAATGGCATTCCCCCCCAGCCCCCGAAGGGTCCAGATGTGCAGGACACTGTGTTAGGCCAATGAAGCTGGCTTATTCTGCAGCATCTAAAGCTTTGTCTCCAGCACAAGGGCTGTTGCTTATTATGTGCTCATACCCTTGTGTTCTACACCCAGCCTCTCGTCCTGCGCCAATCTAGGGGAAGCAAACTTCTCTTCTCCAAAAAGCTGCAGAGGTCTTTGGGGATCTGTGGAGGCTAAGCCAGAGCCCTTATTTGCTTTGGTTGGTGGTCCCTGCCACAGAGCTAATGAGCTGCAAATACTCCCCTTTCAAAAGGAAGGGCTGAGCCTTTGAAGCCTGCAAGGACCCGCCCCCGAATTCCACAGCTGCAGGCAGCACTTCCCAGCAGGGCCCTGGAGAGTGTGTCCCACCAGCCTCCCCTCCCGGGGCACACCCAGCCTGGGCCTCCCTGTCGGAAAAGGGGAACAGTTTTGCTTCGCATCCTGCGTTCTGGGCATGACACAAAGAGCAGAAATAAGCACCGTACGTGTGTCATCTTCTCTGTGTCTCTCAAAGACCTTAAAGATACAGGAACTGGGGCACAGAAAGGCTTTATCATTTTTCCAAAGTCACATAGCAAGTAGGTGGCAAATCCAGGACTTGACCCTAAGTCTAGCTGACTTTCAACACCGTACATTTCAACATAAGGTAAATTGGTTTTATTTCTATAAAACCCTGGAAATAAGCCTTGATCTACATATGTCTGGGACCCATGTGCTTAGGACCAGATAGGAATTGGTCTCCGTCCAAAAGAAATCATGCTTTCGGGCCAATGATCATCTCTGAGAGAACATGGGAAAAAATTCTCTCATTTAGGTCTCTTCTTCCCCCACCTTCAGCCAGGCATCTGTCGGTGGGAAGATTTCTGAGTATACACACTGTCAACTTCTAGTGAAATTAGGAACAATAAGGACAGTGGGTGGCATCTTGGCAGCCAGATAGAATTTCTGCTTCCTAATGATTTCTGAGAACCAGCTGCAGGTCTCCTGTTTGGTCCCTGCACAAGCGCAGCCAGTGTTAGACCAGAAGGCAGGCAGGCAATTCAGCAGAAGTGAAGAAAAGCGGGTTGTAGAAGCCGATTGAGAGCAACAGTAACCTAACAAGACAAGACTGTATTAAATATGTACCTAATGCTCAAAGTTCACAGCAGTGTGTGAGCTTCGGTGTGAGAGTGTGTGTGTGTGTGTGTGTGTGTGTGTGTGTGTGTGTTCGGCAGGGGGGTTGGGGAAGGGGAGAGCCTGAGAAATAGAAGACCCTCAAGGCTTTTGCAAATTGGTTGAGGAGAAAAGACCAATATTTTATATAAAATAACAGCCAAAAGGGTTTGTGTTACACTGCACGTAAGGGCTAAATTATTCAGAACAGACCATAACTGCAGTGGGAGAGCCAGATCGGTGGGCTTAGAATAGTAAGAAGTGGCTTCATGGGGTTCAAGGAAAACTTTAGCTGGCCCTTGAAGGCTGAGGAAGATGCAATCAGGTGCTGAGGAAGAGAGGGCATCCCTGCTGAGGAGCATACATATGAAGACTGTAAATAAAAACTCAAATCAAGTCTGCTTGTACTTTAAATCACAAGCTGTTAGGGCTCAAGGGGTCTTTACAGGTCATGTAGTTAAGCCCTTCCCTTTGCAGACAAAAAACCAGAGGCCTAGAGAAATCAAGTTGCAGTGGATGAACCGCTTAACCTCCTTGGGCTTAGTGGATATTGGTCTCCATGGAAGTGGGATTGCTTTGTAGACAAGATCTCAGTTAACCCAATAATAACATCCTTGGGAACCAGCCAGAGATGGAGATGGTGGCCAGAGCAGTGGTGGTGATTTGATCCTTCATATCATAGCGAGCTAGAAAATAAGCAGGTCCCCCAAGTCTGCTCTGTCAGACTCTCCAGCTACAAAGCAATTGGAAAAGGGTGCTGTTTGAAAGGTGGGGGCAAAGGAGACACCTCAGCCTCCCAACAGGCCTCCTGGCCTCCACTCTTGTTCCTTTCAATCTGTTCAGCACACTGCAACCAGGTATAATTTTATACAATGAAATTCATCCATTTTAAGTGTAAAATTTGATGAAAATGTAGTAACCGGATATAGTCCTGTAAACACAACCACACTCGGGATACAGATGTTTCCGTCACCCTGAAGACTTTTCTCATGCAACCATCGCTGTCAATGCCCTCCCCCCTGACACTCGCGATCTGTTTTCTGTCACTGCAGTTTTGCCTTTTCTAGAATTTCATATAAATGGAACAGGGCAGCATCAGTCTTTTGTTTTGACTTCTTTCACTAAGCACGATGTTTTTGAGATTCATTCATGTTGCTTGTATTCATGTTTCATTCCTTTTTATTGGCGAGTAGCATATCTGTTTATCCACTCAGCAGTAGATGGACATTTGATTTCTTTTCCATTTTTAATTATTTTGAATAAAGCTTCTATGAACATTCAGGTACAAGTCTTTGTGTGGACATGTGTTTTCATTTCTCTTGGGTAAATATCTGGGAGTGGGATTGACAGGTCACAGGGTAGGTATATGTTTAATGTAAGATACTACCAAACTATTTTCTAAAGTGGCTATACAATTTTGCATTCCGTCTAACACTGGGGAAGAGTTATACTTGCTCCATATCCTTGCCAACACTTGGTTTTAGCAGTCTTTTGAACTTGACCTATTTTAGTGGGTGTGCAGGAATATCTCATAGGGGCTTACCATAGCATCTACGTCATAACTAGTGATGCATCTTTTCATATATTTGCTGGCCATTCTTATATCTTCTTTTGAAAAGTATGTGTTCAAACTGCCCATTTTTTACTGGTTGCTTGTCTTCTTATTGAGTTGTAAGAGCTCTCTATATCCTGAGTACAAATCCTAATCATAAGTGTGCTTTGCAAATATTTTTTCTCAGTCAGTGACCTGCTTTTTGTTTTCTTACTTGTGTTTTTTGAAAGGCAAAAATTTTTATTTAATTTTTTAAAGATTTTATTTTTAAGTGACCTCTACACCCAACGTGGGACTCAAACTCACAACCCCAAGATCAAGAGTGGCATGCTCTACCGACTGAGCCAGCCAGGTACCCCAAAAGGTTTTTAATTTTAGTGAAGTTAATTTTATCAACTGATGTGTACTTTCTGGATTTTTATGAAATATTTGCTTAACCTAATGTAGTGAAGATCTCCTTTTATGCTTTCTTCTAGTTGTCATTTCATGTTTAACGCTATGATTCATTTTGAGTTAATATTTCTGAATAGTTTAAGGTAAGGAACAAGATTTAGTTTTTTAAATACACATATTCAGTGGTCCCAGAGCCATGTGTTGAAAAGACTATTTTTTTTCCAAGTGCCTTGCCTTGGCACCTTTGTCAAAAATCAATTGATGATCCTTAGGAAAGTGCAACTATTCTTTATGATACTTCATGTTGGATATCTTCCACACATATGTCAAAACCTATAGAATGTATACAACCAAGAGTAAAACCTAATGTAAGCTATGGGTTTTGGATGACAATGATGATCAATATAGGATCATCAGTTATAAGAAATGTACCACTCTGGTGAGGGATGTTGATAGTAGGTTAGGCTGCATGTCTGTCAGAGTAGGACATATATGGGAACTTTTCGTACTATCCGCTCACTTATGCTATGAACCCAAAACCACTCTAATAAATAAAGTCCGTTTTTTAAAAAGAGAAAAAAATAGCCTTTTTAGTCTTTTTTTAAAAACAAATCAATTCACTATCTAAATGTAGATCTACTTCTGACTCTCTAGTCTGTTCCATTGATTTATCTATATTTATTTCAATACCGTACATCTTGATCACTGTAAGTTATGACAAGTTTAAAAATCAGATAATGAAAGTGATCCAATTTTCCCTTCTTTTTCAAAATTATTTTGGCTCTTCTATGTATTTTGTCTTTTTCATATAAATTTTAGCATCAGCATGTCAATTTCTTCAAAAATGCTTTCTAGGATTTTCATTAAGATTGCAGTGAGTCTTTAGGTCAATTTGGGGAAAATTGCCATCTTAATCATACTGAATGTTCCAATCCATTAACATGGAATCCATTTAATTAAGTCTTCCTTTGCAATGTTTTCTAGATTTCAATGTGCAGATCTTGCACATCTTTTGTTAAATCTATTCCTAAGTATTTTTTATGCTACTGCAAATGGAGATTTTAAAAAATTATTTTCTAAATGTTCATTGTTAGTGTATAAAAATAAGAGTAATTTCTGTTTATTGACCTTATATCCTGAGATCTTGCTGAATTCATTTATTAGTTCCAGTAGCTTTTTAGTAGAATCTTTGGAATTTTCCTCACGTGCAATTATGTTATCTGCAGATAAAGGCAGTTTTACTTCTTCTTGTCCAATATTTATGCATTTTATTTCTTTTTATTGGCATATTTTACACTGGCTATAACCTCTGATACAATGCTGAATACAAATGGTGAGAGAAGATATTTTTGCCTTGTTCCTAATCTAAGGGAGAAATCACTGGGCCTTTCACCTTAGAGTAAAATGTAGGTTTTTAGAAGATCCCTTTAATTCGGTTGAGAAAGTTCCCTTCTATTCCTAATTTGCTGAGGTTTTTTTTTTTTTTTTTTGATGTATCTAATGTGACAAAAGTTTTTCTGCATCTGTTGAAATGATCATATTGTTTTCCTCCTTTATTCTGTTAATTTGTTGAGTTATATTGATTTTGAAATGTTAAGCCAATCTCACATTCCTGGAATAAATCTCATTTGGTCATGATATATTACCTTTTTTATATGTCACTGGTTTCTATTTGCTAATATTTTATTAAGGATTTTTTAATAAGGATTTTTATGTCTCTGTTCATGAGGGATACTCCTCTGTCATTCTCTCTCTCTTTCTCTCTCTCTCTCTCTCTCTTTGTAATGTCTTTATCAGGTTTTGGAATCAGAGTTATACCAGCCTCATAAAATAAATTAGGAAGTGTTCCCTCCTCCTCTATTTTCTTAAAGAATTTTTGTGAGGCTAGTATTATTTTTTTCCCTTAAACATTTAATAGAATTCACTAGTGAAGCCATCTGGACCTGAAGCTATCTTTGTGGATGAAGTTTTAACTATGAATTCAATTTCTTTATTTTATATAAGCCTATTAAAGTTTTCTACTTCTTTTCAAATCAGTTTTGGCAATTTTGGTCTTTCAAGGAATGTGTCCTTTTCATCTAGGTATCACATCTATGGGTATAAAGTTGTCCACAATATTCCCTTATTATTCTTTTCATGACTGTAGGGTCTATAGTAATGTTTTCTCTTTCATTCCTCATATTATTAATTTGTGTCTTGTCTTTTTTTGTCTTGATCAGTCTGATGAGAGCCCTACAACTTTTATTGATCATTTCAATGAACCAGCTTTTTCATTTTTCTTTTCTTGATTATTTGTTCACTTTATATTTCATTGAGTTCTGGTCTTTATTATTTTCTCCCTTCTATTGACACTGGGTTTAGTTTCTCCTTTTCTTTCTTTTTTTTTTTTTTTTAATTTTTTTTTTCAACGTTTATTTATTTTTGGGACAGAGAGAGACAAAGCATGAACGGGGGAGGGGCAGAGAGAGAGGGAGACACAGAATTGGAAACAGGCTCCAGGCTCTGAGCCATCAGCCCATAGCCTGACGCGGGGCTCGAACTCACGGACCGCGAGATCGTGACCTGGTTGAAGTCGAACGCTTAACCGACTGCGCCACCCAGGCGCCCCTAGTTTCTCCTTTTCTAACATCTAAAGTGATAAACTCAGGTAATTGATTTTAAGATTTTTTTTTCTTTTCTGATGTAAGTATTAAACCTATAAATTTCCCTCTATGTATTGTTCTAGGTCCATCCCATAATTAAAATTTTTTTTTAATGTTTATTTATTTTTGACAGAGAGAAAGAGAGAGAGCACAAGTGGGGGAGGGCAGAGAGAGAGGGAGACACAGAATCGGAAGCAGGCTCCAGGCTCTGAGCTGTCAGCACAAAGCCTGATGAAGCACTTGAACTCACGAACCATGAGATCATGGCTTGAGCTGAAGTCAGATGATTAACGGACTGAGCCACTCAGCCACCCTACCCCTTAATTTTTTAAATAGATTTTAAATTTTAGAATATTATCAGATTTACAGAAAAGTTGCAAAGATGGCACAGAGTTTCCATATACCCCTCACCCTTTTCCCCTATTGTTGATACTTTACATTGCTGTCATGTATACAATTACATGTCATAATTAAGGTATCAACATTAGTATATTACTATTAACTGAATCAACACTTTTTTTGGACTTCACAAGATTTTCCCTAATGTCCTTTTTATTTTCCAGAATCCCATCCAGGATATTCCATTGCATTTAGTCGTTAGGTCTCTTTAGTGCCTTGTTGGGCTGTGACAGTTTCTCAGATTCTTGTTTTTGATGACCTTGACTGTTTTAAGGAATACTTGTAAGGTATTTTATAGACTATCTCTCTCAGTTTGTCATTCTCATGGTTAGACTGATGTTACAGGTTCGGGGGAGGAAGACTATGAAAGTGAAGTGCCATTCTCATCGCATCATATCAAGGGCATGTATCAGTATGGCTTATCAATGACAGTGTTAATCTTTATCATTTGTCTGAGGTGGTGTTTGTCAGCTTTCTCCACTGTAAAGTTATTCCCCTCCCCCCCATCCCTTTCCATACTTTACTCTTTAGAAGCAAATCATGAAGTACAGCTTGTACTCAAGGGGCTGGGGAGTAGCATTCACATAATCTATTTAGAATTCCTCTGTAACCAAGACTTGTCTGTTCTCCCATATTTATATATTCAGTCATTTATTTATATCAATATACATTCATGGATATTTATTTTATATTTTGAACAATAATACAATGCTTCATTATTGGTTTTGTAGCTCAAATTGTACCAGCTTTGGTCATGGGAGCTTTTTTAGGTTGCTCCTGTATCCCTTGAACATGCCCCTATCCTTTTGATTTTTGAGCATTCCCTTACTCTCTGGCACAAGATGATCCAGGTGCATCTTGTATATTCCCTGTTCCAGTCCTACAATCAGCACTGCTTTAGCTACATCCCACAAATGCTAATGTGTTATGTTTTCACTGTCATTTAATTCAGAATATCTTCTAATTTCCATTATTACTTCTTCTTTAATTGATGGATTATTTAGAAGTATGGTACTCAGTTGCTAAATACATGGAGTTTTCCTAATTATCTTATTGATTTCTAATTTAATTCCACCATAATCAGAGAACATAGTCTATGTGATGTCAATCTGATTTGGGTTTGTTTTTTTTTTTGGGGGGGGGTGGTTGTTGTTGTTAAATGATCCTCTATTAAAATATTTTTCCTTTGTAGTTCTTAACTAGCTGGGCATTCCACTACACCACTACTGATGTCATCTGTGATGTCATGAGGGTGGCGGCCATCAGCATTGCAGCTCAAAGACTAGGCAGTCCTCAGGATCTCTTTAATGGTTTCAGAGAGTTCTCTAGCTAAAGATTGGTGCCACATCTGTTGGGCAATGTTGACAATCTCATCAAAAGTGGTATTTCTAGGGGTGCCTGGGTGGCGCAGTCGGTTAAGCGTCCGACTTCAGCCAGGTCACGATCTCGCCGTCCGTGAGTTCGAGCCCCGCGTCGGGCTCTGGGATGATGGCTCAGAGCCTGGAGCCTGTTTCCGATTCTGTGTCTCCCTCTCTCTCTGCCCCTCCCCCGTTCATGCTCTGTCTCTCTCTGTTCCAAAAATAAATAAACGTTGAAAAAAAAATTTAAAAAAAAAAGTGGTATTTCTACTGTGCTTGATGTTTTTCTGCTTCTTTCTGTTTCTTGGCAGTTTCTTGAGAGCTTTGATAATCAGGGCAGAGGCAGAAAGTACCACTTCAATCTGGACCTGTCCTGTTCTGAATGGTCAGTTCCAATCACTGGTAACCTTGGTGATGTCATCACCAACCTTTCTTGGAGATAGACCCAGGGAGCCGATCTTGGGGGTCAGTGTAGATGTGGCATCGCTTCCCCACTGGTACACCTCACTTATACAACTTTAATCTCATTAGCGTCAAACTTAGGCTTGCATAGTGGAGGCAGCTGGTATTGGATGAACCTAGATTCCAGACGACCAAAGACAGTTGCAACTTTGCCTCCTCCCAGCCAAAAGCCAAAAAGCTATGATGTCAATCTTTTAAATTTAAGGCTTGCTTTATGGCCCAGCTTATGATGTATCCTGGTAAATACAACATGTGCCCTTGAAAAATAATGTATAATCTATAAATAGCAATTTTTATTCTATAACTAGCAATTCAGTGTAATACTCTACAAATAGCAATTCAAAGTGGTTAAGACTGTTGTTTAAATCTTCAGTGTTGTGCTGAATTTTTTAGTTTCATTTTATCAATTGCTGGGGAGAGGTGATAAAATCACCAACAACTGTGGAATTGTCTATTTCTCTTTTTAATTTCATCAATTTTGCTTCATATATCTTGAATCTTTGTTATTAGGCATATATACATTTACAAGTAAAGTCATGGTGAAATGACCATACTTAATCATTGTGAAATGTTTCTTTTTGACTCTAGTAATACTCTTTGTCTTGAATTCTCCTTTTTCTGATATTAATATAGACACTTAAGCTTTCCTATACTTACTGCTCATATTTACTTTCAACATATCTGTGTCTTAATATAATATAAAATTAAGTGTGTCTCTTGTAGACAACATATAGTTGGATCTTGTTTTCTTCAATATGATTATCTCTGCCTTTTAAATGGAGTGTTTTAATCCATTAGTATTTAATGTAATTATTGGTATGGTTGAATTTGGAGCTAACATTTAGATTTGTTTTTTATATTTTCCCCCTGGTTTTTGTTTTGTTTTCTTTTGTTCTACTGTTCCTCCATTCCTATTTTTTTATTGTTTCGACTTTTTTTTAAGATTTAATTTTAATTTTCCTATTGGCTTTTTAGCTTTTCTTCTTTGCATTATTTTTAGTGCTTGCCCTAGGAATTATAATACACATCCTTAATTTTTTTTTTTTACAAAATGCTTCCAGTAAACATGGCTCCATTTCACACAAATTACAAAAACCTCACAACTGTGTTGATCCATATTCCTTCATCCTATCTCAGCCTTTGTGTTGTAGTTGATATGTAGAAAGAGATTTCCTTTGGTATTTCTTACAGTACATGTTTGCTTATGGTTAATTCTCTTTCATCTGAAAATACCTTTACTTAACCTTGATTGCTTTTTTTAAAACAATATAAATGCTGTATTAACAAACACAGATCATCACTGTGGGCCAAGTGGTTGACCCAGACATGCAGGACACAGCCACAAGTTTAGCTCAGCCTCCAAGCCTCTTGCTCTGACTCCAGTAGGGTGAGCATGTCACCCTTGCACACAGGGCCTTTCACATCGAAGATGGTGGAGTGGTTCATGTCATCCAATGAACTCCGCACACACCTGCATGCACTGTCCCTGTGAGCTGGTCCTGCCCAGCACTTTGGTGATCCTGGCCAACTTGATGGACTGCACATAGTTTGTGTCCATGAGGGCTGCTTGGCAGCAGTCGCATGGAGAGCTAACCTTGATTCTTGTAGAATATTTTCACTGGAGTGAATTCTGGGTTGACAGTTTTTCCTTTCTGTACTTTAAAGATACTCTACTCTTGGGGGCGCCAGGGTGGCTCAGTCAGTTAAGCGACCGACTGGCCCAGGTCATGATCTTGCTGTTTCCAAGTTTGAGCCCAGTGCCTGACAGCTCAGAGCCTGGAGCCTGTTTCAGATTCTGTGTCTCCCTCTCTCTCTCTGCCCCACACCCACTTGAGCTCTGTCTCTCTCTCAAAACTAAATAAACATTTAAAAAAATTTAAAGATACTCTACTCTTCCAACTTCCTTGGTTTTTAATGGCAAATATGTCATTTTTCTTTTGCTGCCTTCAAGATTTACTCTTTATCTTTGACTTTTAACAGTTTGACTATTAAAGTCAAATTAATAGACACTATGGACTATTAAGTCCATTAATTTCTAATATTGTATTTTTCAGTACTAAAGTTTCCACTTACAGTTTTTTTTAAAGAATTTCTCTTTCTCTGCTGAGATTTCTTATCTTTTCATTCATCATGAGAATATTTTCTTTTACTTCATTGAGAATAATTATAATTGCCATTTTTAAATCCTTTTGTTCCACTTCCAATATCTGGGTCATCTCATCTTGGGGTCATTTTCAGATTTTCTTTCCTCTCAAGAATGTGTTCCACATTCATGACTTTTTGTATGTCAGATAAATTTGGGTTGTATCCTGGTCATTGTAAATGCTTATGGAATGTTATGGAAAATCTTGATTCTGGTTTTTTTTTTCCTTTGATAATAACCACTAACTCTGTTTCTTGGGTGGCGGGTCCTGTGTCTGTTCAAGTATTTTTTTTTCTCTAACCGAATCGCTATCAGTCTGTTCTGTAAATATATAGTTTGAAGAGCCATTAAGAGGTATGGGTTGTCAGAATTTGGGATTCTCTTTTTGGCTCTTTTCCTTCCATTATTCCTCCACTGTCTTCAGCAGCCACAATTTCTCTGGTTTCAATTTCCTGGTTTCTCACCCCAGAAAAATTCCAGCATTTCCACAAGTACCCTACCACCTCCAGCATCACATCACTGCACTTGGCCCCAGGGAAAAAGCCACAAAAATGAGAAATTATTTTGGAAAAACTCCCCTCCTCTGAGAGTGTATTTCCCTGAAGAGTCTGTCTGCTTCTGTTGACTCTCTATTGCCTCACATAGCAGCCTTTTTTTTTTTTTTTTTTCTTTTTGCTACTTGTCCAGATTTTTAGTTGATTTTTATAGAAGACTCAGTCTGGTAAGATCTTACTCTGTCTTACTAGAAGCAGAAACTCCGAGATATTTTAAGGAACAAATATCATGTTACTCCTTTGCTAAAATCTCATAAACATCTTATCATTGCTCTTACAGCAAAATCCGAAGTATTTAGTGTGCCCTTCAGTTAGGCTCCAGAGCAAAAATTCCCAAGTGGAATTTTAATGACAGTTTAATAAAGAGACTGTTTACAAAAGTTACAGGAACAAAAAGAGAGATTGAGGCACTCAAGACTAGCAAAAGTAGGAAGGCATTGTGATTGCTAGATTTGAATGGGCAGAGTGAACAAAGGGTGTTACTAAAATCAATAAAATTGGGGCTGTGGAAGTGGGGCCACCCAACAGGAATTATTGTTATAAGCTACTGCCAGAACCTTAGCACCCAAGCAGGGAGAGAGTAGGAGAAGAAATGTCATGCCTCCTTTCCCCTATGTTCTCTGATCTCCTACTCATGCTTCCATTGCCCAGACCCAACTGGAAGTCAGCCAGGTAGCCCAGTGATGCAGTTTTTAGTATTTAGCCTCTGGGTCTGCAGAGCAGGGCAGGGAAGGACCTGCTCTAGCCCATGCTTACCAGTGTTGTTCCCTCCAACACACCGGTACTAGACATCTTTCAGTTCCTCAAATAACTCTCTTCCACCCTTTGTCACATGATGTTCCCTCTATGAATGTTCTTCCCCCTCCCTCTCTTTGTCAACTTCACTGCTGTTCAGCCTCCTGTTGTCAGTTTGCGCCTAAATCCCTCAGGGAGCTCTTTTTATGACGCCCCAGACTACATAATGACTCCTTTTTATATATTCCTAAAGCTCCCTGTACTTCTCTTACAACACCATGCTCATTAGTGACTAATTAGTAATGTGTTATAATTTAATTATTTCTCTAACATCTGCCTTCCTTAAGAAACTGTGGGCTCAAGGAGAGCAGGAGTGATTTCTATTTTGCTCACCAATCTATCTGCAGTGCTTGTACAGGTTCTAGCACATGTAGTCCTCAATCAGCATATGTGGATTGAGTAACAACATGTCAGTCTTTTGCTGGAATATGAGTGAGCTGACTGTGTACTATTAATTTCTGAATCCCTTTCTCCTAGCACAGTGCCTACCATAAAATATGTCCTCAATAAATGTGATTATATATATTCATAAATAAATAAAACCATTTATATTTTAAACCTTTACCACACTTAAAGTAATGATTTCTAATAATTGAATGCTTACTGTGGAAGCAGCCCTATGCTTAATTTCTCCTTAAATTTCCTCTTTAAAGCTTTGGAGGCTGTCTTCCTGGTCCCCAGTTTTATGATTTTCAGATTTCATAACCACACCTATGTCTACCTCTCTACCATGTTTTTGCAGTATGTATTTCTCCTACCTCACACACACTTGACTTTCCAGATAAAAAGAGCCTCATCTCTGTAACCTCTTTACACTTGGTCAGACCTCAGCCCCTAGAATACTTTATTCCTTTCTTTTAGAATTTCTCAATGTCTCATGTATTATTGATCAGTGAAGATTAGAAATGCCCATAGCACTGGGTTCTTGCTTCAGAGAAGGTGGGACTTTCTCTTTCTTTCCAGTCTTTGTCATGATGAGCTAGTCAATCAAGTCCTTGGAGAGTCAGTTTCTTCATCTATAAAATAGAAGCAATATCTTGTGTGTCGATTATGCATTGTTGAGTACAAACCACCCAAAAGCTTTCATGGCTTAAAACAACCATTTTATTTGCTCATGATTCTGTGAGTCAGCCATTGGGTTGGGTTCAGTTGGTGGTTCTTCTACTGTTCTTCCTGGGGTCACTCATGCACCTGCCATCAGCTGGCAGATTAGCTGGGGGCTGATTGGTGGAGGACCCTCGACTGGGGCAACCTGTCTCTGTGCTATGAAGTCTCATCCTCCATAGACAGGTCCTGGCTTCTTCACATGATAGTATAAGAGTTCCCAGCAACAAGAGTAGGCAAAACCCTAATGCATAAGCACTTTTCAAGCTTACGTTTGCATCACATTTACTAATATCCCATTGGCCAAAGCAAGTCATAAGGCCAAACCCAGAATCATTGTCACAGGGGCTACACAAAGACATAGATACAGGAAGAATGACTCACTGAGGACGATTACTGTAACGATCTACCACACTTGTTTACTTCAGAGAGCTAAGGATAAAATGAGATGATACTGGCACACCACAATCTACAATGAAAGTTATTAGTTTATCAATGTATGTAATTCCATCATTTTAATTTTATTTGTTGTATCTGGGGGTCTTTTGATGTCCCCTATGAAATTCAAGCCCCTTTGGAATGATGTTAAGGATTAAATTGTATTCCCTCAAAAGGCATTTTGAAGTTCTAACCCCCCCAGTACCTCAGAATGGGGCCTTATTTGGAATAGGGTCATTGAGGATGTAATTAGTTAAGATAAGATCATATTGGAGTAAAGTATGCCCTTATAAAGTGTCCTTATGAGAGGATGGGCATGTAAAGACACAGAAATAAATACACAGGGAGAATACCAGGTAAAGCCAAAGTAGAGATTAGAGGGTTGGGGGGGGGGTTCGTTTTGTTTTGTTTTTAGAAAGGGGGGGGAGGGGCAGAATGAGGGAGAGAGAGACTCTCAAGCAGGCTCCTTGCCCAGCACAGAGTCCAACTCATAGGGCTCAGTCTCATGACTGTGGGATCACGACCTGAGCCAAAATCAAGAGTCAGATGCTTAACCGACTAAGCCACTCTGGTGCCCTGAGATTAGAGGTATGATTCCACAAGCCAAAGAACATCTGGGGCTACCAGAAGCTGGAAGAGGCAGGAAATAATCCTCCCCATAGAGGGTTCAGAGGGAGCATGGCCTCCTCATCACCTTGATTTTGGACTTCTAGCCTCCAGAACTGTAAGAGAAAAACATTTCTACATTTTAAAGCCACCCAGTTTTTGGTACTTTGTTACTGCTGCCCTAGGAGACTAATACAAGTGGCAAATATCTTTAACCCCCATCAGCTTCATCTAAAGAGGCATGAGATAGAATGTACCAAGAGTCTCTGATTGAGAGTCAAGGGTACAGGCCATATAAGCCATTCATCATCTGCTGTACTTGAACAAGTCACTAAGCCTCTCTGAGCCTTTGTTTCCATATGAATTTTCAAATGAATGTTCAGTCAGAGGATATCTATAGATCCATGTTTGCAAAAGTATGATATGAGTGTACATGGTAAGGTACTGGGGGTAATCTTACATGGGTTCCAGGGGAAACATTTTTTAATTTTAATGGTTAATATTCATCGTGGTTATCTTGAATGAATGGCAAGTAAGGCCAGTTTTCCATTTATGTTGGTAATACAAAAACATGCAAGATTTTTAAAGTCTCAATTTAAATAAAGCTGTGAGTAAATAATAGAACAGTTGGCATATGGATATGTCAAAAACTGTGAAAGTGGTGTGTGAAAGACTGACATTTGGTAAAATACTGAATTATATACTCTCAAAAGATCCTTCCAGATGGAACATGCTAGGATTTTGTGGGTCCATAAAGATGCCCACTAGAGTAGAATATAGATGAGACTCTAGAGGAAGATAGGTGGGCAGTTAATAGGAAGATGAGAGAGGTGTGAGCAGTTCTGAAGGAACCCAAGAGGAGCAGTGAGCCCCTTGGTGCTGTTGGGAAGCATCTTCTGATTCAGGACCTGTTTGCTCCATCTCTGTCATATATCCATACCCCAAAGCCACCATCTCACTAGGTGTCTTTGCCAGGATATCTGACCCTTTCTAAGTTTCCGTGACTGGAAGTCCCGGGTCCTGAGATGCAAACCACCTCTTCACTCAAGAAGCAAATGGTAACAACTATCAAGTTGAGAATCTGGAGACTCTTACAGTTGGACTTGGCTCTGTGCTGTGTTCTAGTTTTCTACTCAGGTATAACATGGAATCACATTTGCAGTAAGTGGCTGCTGGTGGCTGAAGAAAGGGCAAGGAGCATAAAGAGGCACAAGTCATCACCTCAAAGATGATCCCTAGTGCTGGAAGAGACCTGGGAAGTCACCTAGCCTCTGCTATAACCCCACTGGATGTCACCAAACTCCTGCTGAACACAATCATTGACAAAGTATCCCTTCGGTTGTCAAATGGCCTTTAGGGTTACAAGGGTTCTTGTCTGTGATAAGCTGCAGTCTCCCTAGTGGATCTTTGAGTGGGAAGGACCCTCAAGCAATTATCTTGTTAGTCCAGAGAAGGTGTTATTATACACATTTTTCACAGGACACAATGGAGACCCAGAGAGGTTAATGGCAGAGAGGAGGCTCCCCTTTTCCAGTTTAGTAATTTCCCATTATGCCACAGTGTTTCATGTACATTCTGATTGACTTCTTAGAGCTGACTGGACCAAAAAGCCATCAGTCCCACTGTCCTGTCAACACAGGCATCTCTCCTACAGCATGTTTGATATGTGATCATATTTATTACCTTTCCAGCAACCACTGTGCTGGCTTTACCGTCCTCTACCAATCCTAGAAGAAACTCCAAAGCCTACTTTTAAATACACCTGTCTCATTTCTGTTCCATTATTGGCACTGACTTGGTTTGGGGATTATTACCTATTGGTCCTTGGTCTGCATTTAGTATCACCACACAATAAGCTCTTCTTCCAGCCAGCAACTCTCCACATACTTGAAAAGATCCCTCTCATTGTCATAGAAATCTTTTCTTCCGTAGATTAAACATTACCAGGTCCCCTAACTGCTCCCCAAGGACATAGTTCCCAAGTCTCTGAACACTTTTGCTGGGTCTTCTAGAGTGCTCTAGTATGCGGTGCTCAGAACTGATACAATAGCATAACATAGTTGTAATATCACCACCATTATCTGGCCACTATACTTCTTGTTAATGCAACATCAACTTTTTGAGCAGCCACAGGCCACTCAAGACTCTTGGTGAACTTGCAGTCAACTAGATTCCTTAATTATGTACTATGGTCAAACGATAGTTTGAGAGGTCAGGTGTCTGCCTGAACATACTTCTGTAGCATTCCTATCTCCTTTTATGCTTAGTTTTTTCTCTATAGCATTTATCAACATTTGACATACTATTTTTTTTAATATGAAATTTATTGTCAAGTTGGTTTTCATACAACACCCAGTGCTCATCCCAACAGGTGCCCTCAATACCCATCATCCACCCTCCCCTCCCTGCCACCCCCCATCAACCCTCAGTTTGTTCTCAGTTTTTAAGAGTCTCTTATGTTTTGGCTCCCTCCCTCTCTAACCTTTTTTTTTCTTCCCCTCCCCCATGGTCTTCTGTTAAGTTTCTCAGGATCCACATAAGAGTGAAAACATATGGTATCTATCTCCAGTTCCATCCACGTTGCTACAAAAAGCCATATTTCATTCTTTCTCATTGCCACGTAGTATTCCATTGTGTATATAAACCACAATTTCTTTATCCATTCATAAGCTGATGGACATTTAGGCTCTTTCCATAATTTGGCTATTGTTGAAAGTGCTGCTATAAACATTGGGGTACAAGTGCCCCTATGCATCAGCACTCCTGTATCCCTTGGGTAAATTCCCAGCAGTGCTATTCCTGGGTCATAGGGTAGATCTATTTTTAATTTTCTGAGGAACCTCCACACTGTTTTCCAGGGCGGCTGCACCAGTTTGCATTCCCACCAACAGTGCAAGAGGGTTCCCATTTCTCCACATCCTCGCCAACATCTATAGTCTCCTGATTTGTTCATTTTGGCCACTCTGACTGGCGTGAGGTGGTATCTGAGTGTGGTTTTGATTTGTATTTCCCTGATGAGGAGCGACATTGAGCATCTTTTCATGTGCCTGTTGGTCATCTGGATGTCTTCTTTAGAGAAGTGTCTATTCATGTTTTCTGCCCATTTCTTCACTGGATTATTTGTTTTTCGGGTGTAGAGTTTGGTGAGCTCTTTATAGATTTTGGATACTAGCCCTTTGACATACTATTTATTGCAGTTACTTATAAAATGGATATGTTTTAACCTAAGTCTCAGCTATTCATGGGGATTACTTGTTCACCTCTTTAGGTCTTTAATTAAATATTATCTCCTTGGTGAGGTCTTTTGGACAAACTCAAGGAGGTCAGGTGTCTGCCTGAACATACTTCTGTAGCATTCCTATCTCCTTTTATGCTTAGTTTTTTCTCTGTAGCATTTATCAACATTTGACATACTATTTATTGCAGTTATTCTTTGGTAAATCTGTTTTCTCACATTAAAATGTAAGCTCCATGAAAAAGTGCCTTTTATCTATTTGTCCATTACTACCACCCCAGTAGAGATAATAGTTCCTGGCACACAGTAAGCATGCAATAAATATTGATTGTATCAGTAAGTGAATAAAATTCATATGAATTTTATTTATATAGATTTATATGGATTAGGCATAATGAATACCATAGGCCAGGTGACTTAAACAACAGACATTTATTTTTCACAGTTCCAAAAGCTCAAAAGTCAAAGATCAAGAGCCAGCAGTGTTCAGCTTCTGGTGAGAGCTCTCCTCCTGCAGACAGCTACTTTCTCATTGTCTCCTCATGCCATGACCTTTACCTTTTACTTGGTGTGTGTGTGTGTGTGTGTGTATCTCTTTCTCTCCCTCCCTCCCTCCCTCCATCCTTATAAAGGCCACTAATACTATCAGAGTAGAACCCTACTTTATGACCTCACTTAAACTTAATTACCTCCCCAAAACCTTATCTCCAAAGATAGTCACATTGGTGGTTGGGGCTTCAACATGAATTTTGGATGGACATGATTCAGTTCACAGCAGTAAGTTATTAAAGATAACCTACTCAAACCATTTATACAGATAAGGAAACTGTGGCCCTAAAATTTTGAGGCAACATCTTGCCCACTCACTTCCTGATCAGCCCTCACATAAGGGCTGCCAATGCCACCTTGGAACTGAGGTGAGCCCCACCCAAAAAGCACACATACATCGAGGACCTCAATTCTTCCTGCTGGAGCCTCATCTCCAAATTTCAGGACCAAAGACCCTCTTTCCAATTTACCCTGGAAAATGGCCACAGTGGCCATATGCTGGAAGAACTTGCCATCTTTCCAAGAACCTATCAATTCTGTACTTACTGAGTCCATCCCAGTATGCAACCCAGCTGTGCTCTCTAAGTGATGACAACAAGCTGGTAAGACGGAGCTAATTTTTATGAAACTATTAGAGAAAAAATTAAGTGCTAACAGCGTGTGTGGGACTAACTCCAGGATGTCAAGAGTTCCAAGAATTGAGGAATCAGTGAGTGAGAGAAGGCTTCATGGAAGTCATGGGACTCCAGCAGGCCTAGATGTATCCATGGGACCTAGACCAGCAGAGGGGAGGAAGGAGTCACTGCCAGTGGTGGTAAGGGTGGGGTACTGACAGTACGTTGGGAACAGGGGACTGAATGGGGTCAATCACAGGGATGGAATTGGGATGGTGATGAGGGCCTGGCATTGGTGCTGAGAATGGATAAGAGAAGCACTAGGAGATCCTCTTTTGCCAGTTAAATTACTTTGTTCTTTCCTCCCTCTCCCCCAGCCCCCAATAGCCAAGGCAGAAAGGCCCAGAGCCCCCCTAACAGGAGGTTTCCCAAGAACATTGATCGGGGCAGACTTTTTGTTTTTCTATTGGAACAGGCAGCTCCTTGGATTTCCTTACTGTCCTTCTTATCCAGATTTTTCCTCCACCAGCAGCCAGTTTGGGGGGGTAGGGAGCTCCAGCTTATTAATTTGAGCAGAGCCCAAGTTCCTTGGGGTCTGAGGTGCAGTGGGGTAAAGGGTTTGGCCAGCAGGTCTTTCCTTCTTGGATTTGACAAGAAATGGGCAGGTCATAGGCAGCTGTGCTGAGTATTTATGTTACGCAAAAGGCCGAGTCAGCCCTCCTTCCTGCCAAGGTCAGCAAGCCACATTCCCTGCGGTTTGGGTGTGTGGGTGTCTTCTGGACCAGCAGAAAAGCCGGCCAGGAGCCCAGACCTTCACTTGTGCAGACCCACTGAAGCTGGGGAGCTTCTGTTCCCAAAAGGCAGCACCAGGTATCCCTTGGATCTCCTCTTTCACCCCGCACCTTCCACCCTCTTTTCACCAAGCATTTCTGTTCACCAACGAACGGGACTCAGGGGAGGTCATGGAAATGGGGACCCAGGCATGGGCTCAGTTAGGGTGGTGGGGGATTGTGAAGATGACAGAAGGCCCCCAGACTGATGACAGTAAAACATTTGCTGACAAAACTTCAGTCAAAGCTCCGGAGGGATGTTGCCTCCCTGCGCCCCACCATGACCATCATTGGCCACATATGCACACATTCTCATTTTATCCTGCTGAGGTCAGACTGAAACGGACATCACTGGAAGGCAGAAATGAGCAGCAACAGGACAGTCTGAGTGCTGACTTCGGCAAAGGAGCTGGGTTACTCCAGCTGTTCCCTTTGGGAACAAGCAGAACTAGAGAAGTTTGGGAATCAAGGATTTCTAATGCAGATAAACCTCCCATTTTATTTAAAATGTGCAAGGCAGCTATTTCCTTGTCCCTTGGGCTTCCTTTCTGCCTCCACAAATCCTACCAATCCCTCAGGATTCAGCTCCAGGCCCAGCTGCTCTGGAAAGCCCTCCACTCCTCATCCATCTCTCATGCGCCGGGGACCTTGATGCAGATTCACGGTCCACCTGGTGCTCAGTTGGATCCTTCTAAATGAGCCCCCACCCATGGACCTCTTGGAGAAGCCTGGATGGGAGGATTTTACCACCCTGAATTTCCCTGGATCCCTGAATACCTAAACCAATCTGACCCACTGTGAAGAAAAGAGATGGACGTAACAAATGCATGAGTGGCAAGGATAGCAAGGAGGGCAGCAAGAGAAGGACCAGAATGATCTGAGAGGCCATCAAATGTTTTTCTCTAAAGATCTGTTAGAATCAAAGCTCAGCGCCCACCCCAAGGGCCAGCTTTGGACTCCCGCCCTCTGCAGCCCACGGTGAAGGCAAGCCAGGAATCCCTGAGCTGGGTATCCCTGCAGGTGGCATTCAAGAGTGTGACCAGCAGAATGGTGAGAAGGGGCCTGAAAGGCAGAGTCTGGTGCCGAGCTCTTTGTAAGTGAGACCCAGGAGCCCCAGTTTAATTAGAATTCCTGCCTAGGATGAAGGCTGACGGCTGCCAGCCCAGGCCTTGAGCCATTGGTCACGGCCCATAAAGGCCACACACGAGTCGTGGAGTCAGGGCGGGGCCTGCTTCCCTTCTGGGGGGAGCTTAAGAAGTCTCTGTGATCCCCACCTGCAACTCGGGGCTCCCCAGGACTCCATCAAAAGGCTCTTCTCTGCAGACCGCATGTGTAATGACACCTGGATCTCCATAGTCCACTCAGTGGGATCTCTGTTCTCTCCCCACACCTTCCAAGAGCCATTCCTGTTGCCAGCTTGCCCCCACCCCTGCCTTTGATCCCAGCTGCAGGGACTGCCATGCAAAGCCCCATGTGTCCAGGACAGCTTCAGGGTTGGCTGGAAGACCAAGCCAACCTGCTCCATGAGGGTTAGTAGTTTGAGAAGATTGACACAGACGCACACTGTGAAATATGCTATAAACTTCATACCAGGTTTTCTAATGATGGACTTGGTGGTGGCCAACGGCTGCTCTGCAGTGCTCCCTGGGGGCTCGGGCCGAGCCCATGCACGCAAACCTGAAGCCAGGAGGAGGGTGAGGCTGAAGTTCTGTGCAGCTCCAACCTCTTGGAGGCTGTGCCCACCAAGTGAGGAAGCACTTGCCTGCCCTCCAGTCTGCAGAGTGTGACCCCGAAGCAAGCAAATACCCACCCACCGCAAACATTCCAGAAACTGCTTCAGATTCCACCTGTAAAGCTTCACCCTTTCAGTTTACATTCCAGATCCTGCTAAAATGTTTCCCAGGGAGGGGTCATCATTTAACAGATTCTCAGTCATTTACACTTTAGTGTGTACAAGGGATTGGAGACCAGATTAATTTAGAAAATTAGGAGGCAGGAGCCTAGGGTATCAGGGTTCCGATGGGGAGGAAAGTACTGAACTAAGCCCAAAACAAACTAAGTCATTTTAAGTCAGGAGAAGTTCTTCTCCCTCATTGATGACACAGTGTTTGAGGGCAAGTCATTGAGGCCAGATTGTTGATATTGGAATCCCAGATCTACAACTTACTAGCCACTAATGAGCTTAGGCAAGTTACTTAAACACTGTGTGCCTCAGTTGCCTCAACTTTAAAAGAAGGAAACTCTTGGGGCACCTGGGTAGCTCAGTTGGTAAAGTGTCCAACTTCAGCTCAAGTCATGATCTCAGGATTTGTGGGTTCGAGCCCCACCTCTGGCTCTGTGCTGTCAGCACAGAGCCTGCTTCGGAGCCTCTGTCTCCCTCTCTCTCTCTGCCCCTCTCCCAAGCTCTCTCTCTCTCTCTTTCAAAAATAAATAAATATTAAAAAAGAAAAGAAAAGAGGGGCACCTGGGTGGCTCAGTCGGTTAAGTGCCCAACTTCAGCTCAGGTCATGATCTCAGTTTGTGAGTTCAAGCCCCATATCAGGTGTGCTGATAACTCGGAGCCTGGAGCCTGCTTCGGATTCTGTGTCTCCTTCTCTCTCTATGCCTTGCCTGCTCTCACCCTGTCTCTGTCTCTCTCTCTCTTTCTCTCTCTCTCTGTCTCTCTCTCTCTCTCTCAAAAATAAACATTTAAAAAAGTTCTTTTTTTGAAGAAAAGAGAAGAAGGAAACTCTTGGCATAATCCTCCAATGCTGTTGCAAGGATTAACAACGTCAGTGTGTGAAAAGAAAAGTAAGTCAATGTATGTGTAAACCATTTTGAGAACATTCTGGCATGGCAACTGTAAGTAAGCAACATCTAAGTGTTGCAATTACTATCTACAAAATGAGGGAGGAGGAAGGGCGATCTTGGCATTCTGTTGGTAAAGTGTGTGGCATTCTGAACACAATCTTTGAGAATGGTCTCCTGCTAGGAAAAGTGAGTACCTCTTTCCTCCCCCAATGAAGGCTCTGGAATGGGTGAGCAGGTTAAAGTTCAAAGAAATACTCAGAGAGGCCATTCCAGCAGCCCTGAACTCTCCATCTGTCTGCTTACAAAACCCCAATCTGGGTTATTACCAACTTTTGCATGCAAATGTGCTGCCGTGCTAATAAATCAATTCCCAACCATTGAGAGCCTGTAATAATCCTTTTTACTCAGCCTTCAAGCCTGTTTTACTCAGTACCTAATTAACTAATAGCCAAGATTTGGGGCTTCATTTTCCTGGGAGGCTTCTCACTGGATCCCTTCCCCCAGAGTCCTACCCTGTTCTCCTTAGTTGTCTTGCTGATAGAACCTGTTTCACAAAGTGGGTTGGCCCCTCCAGGAGGTGGTCAAGCAACTAGAATGTGGGAATATGGGTCCACTATGCTAGGAGATGAGGGATAAATAAATACATTTAATTTAATTAGCTAAACAATCAATCATTACGCAAACATAATGTCCTCCCATAAGGTCTGATTTTAATGTTTCTATTAAGAAAGGTCAATAAATCATGTTAATCTATGAGGAAGGCTCTCAGCTTGCTCCCTCTCCCCATGTACATATTTTAAAGATATTCATATTTGTCAAGATCTAGCCCTAATTCATCCGTTATTCATATTCTTCACAAAAGTGCTTTTTGAACACTTCCTGCATGCTAGGCCCCAAGCTACACATGGAGGGTACAAATATGAATGGACAGCAGAATGTGTTCATTCTCCAAAAAGAGAACACATATCCTGGAGAGTTAGGGGTCAGTAAGAAAATATTACAAGTTCTATTTGTATTTATTTTTAAGCTTGCCCTCTGTTCATTTCTATTTTCGTATTTCCTTTATGATGACTATACAATAAGAGAAACATATGCATATGATTTAAAATAAATATCCAGGGGTGCCTGGGTGACTCAGTTGAGTGTCCAACTCTTGATTTCAGCTCAGGTCATGATCCCAATGTCACGGTATTGAGCCCCACATTGGGCTCTATGCTGAGTGTGGAGCCTGCTTGGGATTTTCTCTCTCCCTCACTCTGCCCCTCTCGCCCACTCACACTCTCTGTCTCCCTCTAAAATGAAAAAAATTGGGGTGCGTAGGTGGCTCTGTCAGTTAAGTGTCCAACTTTTGATCTCAGCTTAGGTCATGATTTTACAGTCATGGGATTGAGCCCTGCATCGGGCTCCACACTGAGCATAGAGCCTGCTTGGGATTCTCTCTCTCCCTCTCTCTCTGCCCCTCCCCCATTCACATTTGCATGCTCTCTCTATCTCAAGATAAATAAAATAAACTTTAAATTAGAATGAATAGGGGCGCCTGGGTGGCACAGTCGGTTAAGCGTCCGACTTCAGCCAGGTCATGATCTCGCGGTCCGTGAGTTCAAGCCCCGCATCGGGCTCTGGGCTGATGGCTCAGAGCCTGGAGCCTGTTTCCGATTCTGTGTCTCCCTCTCTCTCTGCCCCTCCCCTGTTCATGCTCTGTCTCTCTCTGTCCCAAAAATAAATAAATGTTGAAAAAAAATTTTTTTAAATAAATAAATAAATTAGAATGAATAAATAAATAAATAAATAAATATCCAAATATCAAGGATACTACTTAAACTTTTGTATCCGTGCAATGCCTGATCAAAAAGTTCAGAGATGACAGATGTAGAGCAGATGTAGGGAGACCTGTGGGAAGTGGGAAAGAGAATCAGAGTGCCCTGGAGAGAAGCTTTTCACAATACATTTGTCCATCCTTCTGCCAAGAACCATCAGAATTTTGGGAGAAGAAGAGATGGAAATCTTTTGTAATTTTTTAAATCTCCAGGGATTTCTGACACTGATCCTTCTCTGAGTCTCAGATGAGAACTGCCCATTCCCTGACTTCTTCCAGAAAGTTCTCTTTAACCCCCTTCCCCAGACTGCACTGCAATGTCCTGGGGTCTCCAAGTCTAAGCATAGGCTTGGTGTCACACTGGGCACTGCTGGATTTTTCCACCTGCTGCCTCTTTTCAGAAGGATGGGAGAAGGGGCTGGGGGCACCGGAGCCAAGGCAAGAGAAAGTGGGAATGCTGGTCTCTACACAGCACCTTGGGAAGACAGCCTCAGATTACTCACTTCACGGGCATGGGTGGAAGGGGAATTTCTGGGACTTTGTTACCATGAAAGTTCCTGTGTCCTCACCCCTCCAGGCAGGACAAAAAGAGCTAGGTTGGTCACCACGGGGCCTCACCATCATTTCTGTAGCCGCCCCCTCCCAGTTCAGCAATCCCCATCTCCCACCAGCACCCATTCCCCCCCCCCCACCCTCCCGCCCTCCCATCGCCTCTCTTGTCCCTAAGGAACTTCACACTGAGAGAAATTCCAGCCTTAGCCTATCCAGATGGCAGATTTAGGAAGAGAAGGAGAGGTTAGGGAGAGATGTTTACTTCTTACATGTTTACTTCACAGACAGATCGCTGTGAAGTAAACACGTAAGCTAAATGTGTCAGCTGCAAACTGCCAAGACATCCCTGGCCTGTTAGCTCACTCGGCCTGCCTCGGCCCAGGGAGCGGCCAAGCTTCTCTTTGCCCAAGACTGAGCTGTAATCAGACCAGAGTTGGGCACCTGACCCCAGGGCATCCCACCCACAGGCTGGTTGGCAATCCTTGAGACGGCCCGAAATGAAGAATTCAGCCCATTCGACTAGCTTCCTTCATGTGTGATGGAGACAAAAAGGGAAGATTGGGAAGCTCGTCAGAAATGAGACCCACAGAGGGGCGCCTGGGTGGCTCAGTCGGTTAAGCGTCCGACTTCAGCCAGGTCACGATCTCGCAGTCCGTGAGTTCGAGCCCCGCGTCGGGCTCTGGGCTGATGGCTCAGAGCCTGGAGCCTGTTTCCGATTCTGTGTCTCCCTCTCTCTCTGCCCCTCCCCTGTTCATGCTCTGTCTCTCTCTGTCCCAAAAATAAATAAACGTTGGAAAAAAAAAAAATCTATCCGGAATTTAACCCCTTATTCTAAAAAAAAAAAAAAAAGAAATGAGACCCACAGAGAGAAGCAAGCATGGCACCAGAGGGTGACCACAGGGCCCAAGGGAGCTCTTCGGGCCACTTCCTAAAGCTGCTGGGGCAGCTACAGCTCTCTGATTCCGGTTCTGAGGCAGCAGGATCCCCTTCTTCTCCAGGTAGTTCCAGGGTGGGAGTGAGGGTGTTGGTTCCTTACAAACCACAGAGTCAAGCAAATCCAAACCTTAACTGACTGCTTTCCAGGTGGGCCTCCAGATATGAAATGAGGGGCAGACATGTAGACAAGGTCATCTCACATCCCATCGCCTCAGAACAGACAACTTAGCCTGCTCTGGCACCCACAGGATGTGGGTAGACCATAGGCCATTCATAGCTAGATTGATAGACCATCTATCTCCATGGTCTTCAGGGTTACCCAGACAAGAGAGGTAAACCATTAGCCCCACTCTGAAAAGAAGGCAGCCCCTCAGAGAGGAACCTGGGGAAGGCATGTGTGGAAAACTGATTCTACTGGGGACATTCCTTTCCTTGCCCACCAGGAGAAAGGCAAGGCTTGAAGCCTGGCTTTGCCCATCTCCACACCCATCTCAGGCTTCACACTGAATTGTGACCCTTTCCACTTTCAGTTCTGCCCTGGCTATTCATGGTAGTGGGATTTCCCCACTAAAAAATTTTGCTCCAGGGAGAGAAGTGTAATGAGATTCCCATTTCCCCTCAGAGATGGCCTGAGACCCAGCCCTCCCTGGAGGTAGCTTAGGTGAGTGTCATTCTGATGCCACCTGGATCTTGGGAAATTGTCTCTGTCTTAACACGCTCTCTTCTTATAAAGACATCTGCTCTCTCACCATAGAGAACCAGAAGCAGTCAGCCTCATGTCCTAGCCCATTAGGATTCCTTGGCAAGGTGAAGGGTCTACACTAATTGAGGGAACAAGATGTTGAATGTGGCCCTTCTGGTTTTCCAGGATTACAGCCAGGACCCAATGTGAGGGCAAGAAAGGCGAATTACAGTTAGAACCTCACATTCTATTTTCAGGGTTACCAATCAGGTCACATAGGACAGGCTATGAGGAGTCAAAACCAGCTTGCCTCCCACCAACCCAGTTCATGTAAGAAGCGTCCAAGGATAAGAAGCAGGGTCACTGGTCTTAGGAATACTGCAATAATCATGCAGGTCCTGTCTGTGCCTTAAAGAGGAGTGAGGGGGACTCCACGAGAACCACTCATAAAAGTTAGAGATGTCTGAAAGAAGGAAAGACTGTCATCCCATCCCCTCTACTAGATAATGGCTGAGCTGCAAAACTCATTGGATTGGAGGGTGATGAGAGACTCTTCAGAGAACATTCCGGGAGCCTACTAGCATGGTGCAATGGCATTTTGTTTCCCCTCCACCTTCAGAGACCGAAAGAGAGTGCTTGATATTCCTTTACATTTGGAAACACTTGTGAGCAGATACTATATTAGTTTCCTAGAGCCGCCATAACAAAGAACCACAAACAGAGTGGCTTAAAACAGCAGATATTTATTGTCTCACAGTTCTGGCAATCAGAAGCTCAAAAGCAAGGTGTTGGCAACGCCAGGCTCTCTCTGAACCCTACAGGGGAGAATCGTTCCTTGCCTCTCCCCGGCTTCTGGTGTTTTGCCAGAACTCCTTGGTCTTCCTTGGCTTATAGTGGCAGCACTTCAGTCTCAGTCTCTGCCTCTGTCATTGCATGGCATTCTCCCTGTGTCCTCCATGGTCATCTTCTTGTAAGGACATTAGTCAGATTAGATTAGGGTCCATGCTACTCCAGTATGATTTCATCTTAACTAATTACATCTGCAATGACCCTATTTCCAAATAAGGTGGCATTATGAGGTACTGGAGGTTAGGACTGAATGTATTTTTTGAAGTGGGGGGACACAATTCAACCCCTAACTAGTACTGTTGTGTACTGTTTCTGGACCAGAGATTTCTGAAAGTGGAAGAAGGTTCACTGGGCTGGCCAGTGTCAGCTGTACTTGAAGAGATTGTAGCCTAGAGTGTCTCTCATCTATTCTAGGGCTATATGGCTTCCGGAGGAAATAAAGGAAACCCAGGGATTCCTGTGGTTGTGCATGAAGGAGCATGTGGTTAGTGGACAGACAGGAACCAGGGGCTCCAGGGCAGCCACAGAGCTGAATAATAGGACACTGAAACCAGAAGTGGGGTGTGCTCCACTGGAGCACCCAAAGGGAGATCTGCTGCCCTCCTGAAAAATGTTCCTCACCCTGATAGAGGCCACAGGCCTGGAATACCTCCCCACATTGACATGGGGCTGCTGAGGTAAGGAAATCTCTGCCTCTTCTACCCCTTCCTGCCCCCCAACCCCTTCTAGAAGAAAGAAAAGGAGGAAGGATCTCAGACACAGACTACACCCTCCCCACATTCTTTAAGCAGCTGGGAGCCAACACTCTGGCCAGCCCAGCAGCAGGGAGGAGATAAGCATTGCATTGTGCTTAGGATTGAAGTTTTGAAAAGTATAAACAGGATTGTGTCTTAAGTGTTGAAATGAGACTGTGCAAGTGACTCAAAGTGACAGGAAAGACAGCACCTACCTAAAGAGTCGTTAAGGGATGTGCTAACCAGCAGGACATAACATAAGGTCTACACTGTATAAAGAAGAGCAGTGATGGGATAAAATTCATGCCCCTTCAAGATGACACTTCAACAAATTGAGATTCCTCCATCTACTCATCAGTGAGTTTCTCTGACTTGTAAAAGTGTCACATACAGTCTGCTGCCCCCACCAGACAGACTGTGCCCTTCGTCATGTGCTTGGGACCTAAGTTCAGACAGCTGTCTTTCTGCAACAGAGATGTGCCCAAATGAGAGCATGTCCCAGCCCTCATCACTCCAAAGCCAGACACCAAGTGACACTGGAGCAGCACAAGAGGTCTTTTTCAGCATCCATCCTCAGAGGATCTCAATACTCCTTTTCTCAGATTGCACGTGTCAGAAATCGAGGAACTTTATCCAAGGAGGCACAGCCAAGTAAGGGCTGCTGGGCTGCCAAGAAGCCAGCTCCACCATGTATTTCACAGAACCAAGCTTTTTTTTTTCCTTTTTGCTGTTTTTTTCTTTTGGTTTAGAGTGGGCACTATGCCCAATATGGGGCTTGAACTCAGGACCCTGAGGTCAAGAGTCACATGCTCCACTGACTGAACCAGCCAGGCGCCCCAGAGCCAAGCTTTTTAGAATGACATAGACCAGTGAGGAAAAAATGTTATGAGCAAATGACTTCTTGAGCTTGTTACTCCTCCAGAGCAGGTGTGAAAAAGCATTCTGATAGATGCTACACTATGGAAATATGTTGGGAGAGGAAGTAGGAGGAGCTTGCTTACTGCTAGCAGTCAGAACAGCAAAATAAAATTTGCATGAATATGTGGTTAATGATTCAATTAGAATCAATTCATCAAATATTTCTCAAGAACCCAGTGCTGTAAGGCATAGTGTTTGGTACAGTTGGGAATACAAAGATGAGTAGGTCAGGGCCCCTGCTCTCAAGCTTGAAATCCAGGAAGAAAAACCTAGAAAAAGTCTGTGAGCAACTGTAAGTAACAAGGCAGACTGTAATATAGGTCATAAAAGATAAAAATTAATGGCATGGGATTTTCAAGGGAAGGAGAAATCGTCCGGTTGGGAGAATCAGGAAATGCTTAGGGGAGGAGATAGCATTTGGACAATGGATAACAACATTTTTTTTTTTTCACTTAAGACACATTTATTGAGTGCCGACTGTGTAGCAGATGCTGAGTTAGGCACTGGGCATTCAGAAATAAAGCATGATCCTTGCTCCTATAAAGAGCATTCTATTTTGAGATGCTTAAAACAGTGGTTGTTCCAAATATTCTCCTCTTGCTCCTCATTTAATGGCTTTTCATTTTTGAAAGAAGTCAAAGTTTTATTTTTTAACTGATGATACATGAACACATTTTTTTTAATTCCAAAAGAATAATCCTTAATGGTGAGAAATTCTAAGCTTTACCTCTAAGATCAGGTACAAGGCATGGATGTCCCCTGCCACCTCTCCTTTTCAACATTGTAATAGAAGTTCTAGCTAATGCAATAAGATAAGAAAACAAAATGTATGTACATTGGGAAGGAAGACATTAAACTGCCTTTGTTCACAGATAACATGATTGTCTATTAGAAAATCTGAAAGAGAGACACCTGGCTGACTCATTTGGAGTGTAACTCTTGATCTCACTGTTGTGAGTTTGAGCCCTATGTTGGGTGTAGAGATTATTTAAATAAATAAATAACAACTTAAAAGAAAAAAGAAAAGAAAATCTGAAAGAATCAACAACTCCTGAAACAAATAAATGATTATAACAAGATTATAGGATGCAAGGTTAATGTACAAAAATCAATTACTTTCCTATATACCAGAAATGACCAAATGGAACTTGAAATTGGACCAAAATACCATTTATTTACATTGTCCCAAATGTAAATTCTTAGGTATAAATCTAATAAAATACATTCAAGACCTATATAAGGAAAACCACAAAACTCTGATGAATAAAACCCAAGAGCTAAATAAATGGAGAAATATTCCATATCTAAATATTGTCAAGATATCAGTTCTTCTGAACTTGACCTACAGATTCAATGCAATCCCAACCACAATCCCAGCAGGTTAGGACCACCTGGCTGGCTCAGTCAGTAGAGCAAGTGACTCTTGATCTTGAAGTCATGAGTTTGAGCTCCATGTTGAGTGTAGAGTTTACTTAAAAATCCCAACAAGTTATTTTATGTATATCAACAACCTAATTCTAAAGGTTGTTATGAGGAAGCAAAGACTCAGAATAACCAACACAATATCAAAGGAGAAATTGGAAGACTGACTTTACCCAACTTCATGACTTACTATAAAACTACAGTATCAAGACAGTGTAGTATCAGTGGGAGAATAGATAAATAGATCAATGGAATAGAACAGAGAGCTAAAAATAGACCTACATAAATATAGTCAACTGATCTTTGACAAAGGAGTGAAAGCAATACAATAGAGCAAAGATAGTCTTTTCAACGAAGGGTGTTGGAACAACTGGACATCCACATGCAAAAAAAAAAAGGAATCTAGACACAGACCTTCTACTCCTCACAAAATTAACTCAAAATGGATTGCAGACCTAAACATAAAACACAAAACTATAAAGCTCCTAGAAAATTATACTGGTGAAAATCTAGATGACCTTGGGTATAGAGATGCCTTTTGATGCAACACCAAAGACATAATCCATAAAAGAAAAGTTAATAAACTGGACTCATTAAAATTAAATTTTTCTGCTATGCAAAAGACACTGTTGAGAGTATGAGAAGACAAGACACAGATGGGGAGAAAATATTTGCAAAAGACACATCTGGTAAGGGACTGTTTTCTAAAATTTCTGAAGAACACTCAAAACTCCACAATAAAAAACAAACAAACAGGAGTGCCTGGGTAGCTCAGATGGTTAAGAGTCTGACTCTTGATTTTGACTCAGGTCATTATCTCACAGTTCATGGGATTGAGCCCCAAGTCAGGTTCTGCACTGAAAGCATGGAACCTGCTTGGGATTCTCTTTATCTCCCTGTCTCTCTGCCCTTCCCCATCTCTCTCTCCCTCTCTCCTCTCTCTCTCTCCTTCTCAAAATAAGTAAATAAACTTAAAAAAAAAACTCAAAAAACATGGGACACCTGGATGGCTCAGTAGGTTAAGCGTCCAACTTAGGCTCAGGTCATGATCTCATGGTTCGTGAGTTTGAGCCCCATGTCAGGCTCTTTGCTGACAGCTCAGAGCCTGGAGCCTGCTTTGGATTCTGTGTCTCCCTCTCTCTCTGCCCCTCCACCACTCTCACTCTGTCTCTCTCTTTCAAAAATAAACATTAAAAGATACTCAAAAACAAAAAACAAAAAAAAACAACGCAATTAAAAAAAGAGCCTAAGACCTTAAGAGACACCTTACCAAAGAAGATATACAGATGACAAATAATCATTTGAAAAGATGCTCCACATTATATGTCATCAGGGAAATGCAAATTAAAAAGCAATGAGATTAAACATCAACAACAACAACACAAAACAACACTGAGATACCACTACACATCTATTAGACAGGCCAAAATCTAGAATGCTGACAAAGATGTGGGGCAGTAGGAACGCTCATTCAATGCTGGTAGTAATGCAAAATGGTACTGCCACTTTGGAAGACTATTTGACGGTTTCTTACAAAACTAAACATACTCTTACCCTACAATCCAGCAATCGCACTCCTTGGTATTTACCCAAAGGAGTTGGAAATTTATGTCCATACAAAGGGCACCTGGGTGGCTCAGTTGGTTAAGCATCCAACTCCTGATTTTGGCTCAGGTCATGATCTATTTCACAGTCCATGTGTTTGAGCCCCTCATTGGGCTCTGCCGCAGTGTAGAGCCTGCTTGGGATTCTCTCTCTTTCCCTCTCTCTCTCTGCTCCTCCCACATTTGCATGTGTGCTCTCTCTCAAAATAAAAAAACTTAAAAAAAAATTATGTCCACACAAAAACTCACATATAGATGTTTACAGCATCTATTCACAATTGCCAAAACTTGGAAGCAACCAACATGTCCCTTAGTAGGTAAGTAGATAAACTGTGGTACATCCAGACAATGGACTAATATTCTGCTCTAAAAAGAAATAAGGTAGAACCTTATTTCTAAGTGAAAGAAGCCAATCTGTAAAGGCTACATACATTCCAACATTCTGAAAAAGGTAAAACCAAGGAAACAATAAAAAATCAGTGGTTGCCAGGGATTGGGGCCAAGGGGATAAATAAGCAGAGCATAGATTTTTAGGGCAGTGAAAATACTCTGTATGATACTATAAAGATGGTCACATGTCATTTACATTTGTCCAAACTCACAGAACATACAACACCAAGAGTGAACCATAACTTAAAGCACAGGCATGATGCATCCATGTAGTTTCATCAATTGTAACAAATGTTCTTTTCTCCTGGGGGATGTTGATAAAAGAGAAGCTATGAATGTATGGGGGCAGGAGGTATATAAAAATCTCTGTACCTTGCCCTCAATTTTGCTGTAAACTTAAAACCTCTAAAAAAGTAAGTTTTTTTAAATATAATTTATTGTCAAATTGGCTTACGTACAACACCCAGTGCTCATCCCAACAAGTGCCCTCCTCAGTGCCCATCACCCACTTTCCCCTCTCCCCCATCCCACATCAACCCTCAGTTTGTTCTCTGTATTTAAGAGTCTCTTATGGTTTGCGTCCCTCCCTATCTGTTTGTATTTTTTTTTTTCTCCTTCCCTTCCCCCATGGTCTTCTGTAAATTTCAAAGAACAAATGTCAAAGTGAAAAAGACAAAACTGTGGTGACCAAGAACAAATCAGTGGCTGCCAGGGGTTAGGGTTAGAAGTAGGATGAGAATATAAAAGAATAGCACAGGGGAGTTTTTGAGGTGCTGGAACTGTTCCATATCTTAATTACAGTGGTGGTGACACAAATTTTATATGTGTTAAAATGTACAGTACTGTATACCAAAAGGAAAGAAGTACAGTAAAATCTTGGACTGCAAATAACTTGTTCCACAAGTGTTCTGCAAGATGAGCAAACAGTTATAATAAATTGTAACTTGATAAAGGAGGGATGTCTTGCAATGTGAGTAGTATGTGACGCCAAATGTCCCATGATCACAACTGAGCCATTGGTTCTTCTCTCTCTCTCTCTGTCTCTTGATGTGGGGTTGTGGGTGTGGGTGATCCTCTCCCATGTTTGAATGCTTGGTCTCAGACCACGGTGTTCAACAGAAATCAGTGAGTTTTCGGAACGTTGGAAGGTGCCCACAATTGGCACTGGTGTATTTTTTGTCACTTTAGGGCACCTATGGATAGTCCTTTGCTTTTACATACAAGAGTAAGCTTAGGAATGCTTTGCTTCATTCTATGTCATTGGATAAGCTCCTTGTTAGAGTTGCACAAAAAGAAAAAAATTCCATTGAGCCAATAACCCTCCTCTCTCGTCTCCCTAACACCAGCCACGAACGTTTTCAAAGGTAAGTGTAGGTAAATTTTTGTTTTTCTTTATATTTTGTATTTTCTTTATTATTTTATATTATATTACAGTATTGTAATTATTTTTATATGAATATTTTGGGGTTGTGGAACGAATCTTCTGAGTTTCCATTATTTTTTATGGGGAAATTCGCTTTGATATACAAGTGCTTTGCATTACAAGCATGTTTCCTGAACGAATTATGCTTGCAAACCAAGGTTTTACTGTAAGTAAATTTTATAGTATAATAATTTTTGAAAATTAGAGGAAAAAATTTAATATGAAGGAGTACAGGGTGAAATATAACTTCCTCCCACCCATGACCTCAACTGCCAAATTACCCTCTCCCAAGGCCATTATTTCTGTATCCTTTCACAGATTTATGATTATTACAAACACAACTGTATATGTCCATTTTGAAATACCTGCAAAAAGTAGAATACTATAAAGGCAGTTCTGCTTTTTTTCATTTAACAGTAAATCTTGAAGAATTTTTTTTATCTCAATATGTACAGAGTTGCCTATTCTTTTAAAAGATTGCATAGAATTCCACTGTATGGCTGTCTCCTTGTTTGTTTTGTTTTAACTAGACTCTATTTGATGGATATTTATGGTGTGTGTGTGTGTGTGTGTGTGTGTGTGTTTTAGATACAAAAATGGCCACAATTCTTCACTTCTCCCTACATCCATGCCCCTTGGCAAGGTAATTTGAGTTCTTTAAATTAAGAGGTATCATCTTTTTTAGAAAATTTATTTTGAGGAAGAGACAGAGAGACAAAACTCAGGAGTGGGGGAAGGGCAAAGAGAGAGGAAGAGAGAGAGAAGCCCAAGCAGGCTCCACACTGTCCACACAGAGCCCAATGTGGGGTTGAACTCATGAAACATGAGCTAACTCAAGCTGAAATCAAGAATCAGACACTTGGGGTGCCTGGGTAGCTCAGTTGGTTAAGCGTCCGACTTCAGCTCAGGTCATGATCTTGCAGTCCTTGAGTTTGAGCCTCGCATAAGGCTCTGTGCTAACAGCTCGGAACCTCGAGCCTGCTTTGGATTCTGTGTCTCCCTCTCTCTCTGCCCCTCCCCTGCTCATGCTCTGTCTCTCTCTGTCTCAAAAAATAAATAAAAACATTAAAAATTAAAAAAAAAGAATCAGATGCTTAACCAACTGAGCCACCCAGGTGCTGCAAGAGGTACCATCTTTACCCCACTTCTTGATTCTGGGCTGGACCTGTGGCTGGCTTTGGCCAGTTGACTGCAGCAGAAATGACACTGCGCTAGTTTTAAGACTAGGGCTCAAGAGGCCATATGCATTTGAACTTATTCTTTTGAAACACCACTCTCACCATGTAAACAAACCTGGGCCAGCCTGTTAGGTGGTGAGAGATATATGCCCAGTCATCCTTCTCATCCCAGCAATGAGCGAGCCAATGCCTAGAAGCAAAGGTTACTGACCTGCAGCCGACTGCGGTCATTCAAAAGAACGCAGGTGACACAAAAGAACTATCCAGCTGATTCGCTGGCCTGAGAGCAAAAATTAACGTTTAAGCCACTGAGTTCAGAATGGTTTTCTACAAAGTGATAGGTAATTAATACATTTGTTGTTTCATGTTTTGTTATTACAAACAATGCTGCAATTAATGTTCTCTCACATATATCTTTGCATGCATGAGTTGGTATTTCTGTAGGATATGTTCCTAAGAGGAAATATTGCTGGATCACAAGGTACGTACTATTTTGACAGGTATCGTCAATTGTGTTCCATGGAGATCGTACCATTTATACTCTCACCAACATTGTATTAGAGTGCCTACTTCCTTACACCTTTTCTAAAACCAAGAATGAAACTGTTGGATCTTTGTCAGTCTCACATGTGAGAAATAATATGTCAATGGACTTTGCATTTCTTTTACAAGTGTCATTGACTATCTTCTCATATGATTTTAAAAGCTATTTAAATGGCCTTTGCTGTGAATTTTCTGTGCATTTCCTTTACATTATGTTGTGGTCTATTGATTTCTAGAAGCTTCGTATATGTTGAGGAAACTAGCCCTTTTCTGTTTTTTATGATGTAAAATATCCTTCTCTGTTTGTTGTTTATATTTTGACTTAGTTAATGGTATTTGGGCCACATAGAAAGTGTTAGCCCTCACGTAATTGCATTTTTCAATCTTTTCTGTCTTCTAGACTTTGTATCATGCTTAGAATGGTCTTTCCCATTAATTGACTTTCAACTGACAGGTGAAGAAGGGGTAGGGAGAGTGGTCCAGGAAAAAGAACAGAAGAAAACAAAGTAGGAAATAATTAGGCACTATCAGGAATGGGAAGTAAACATAATGCATGCAAGGAAATACAGCAGCAGAAGGTGAGACTGGAAAAGTAAGTTGAATCACACCATCAGAAGATGTAAGCTAAGGGGTGCCTGTACAACTCATTTGGTTGGGCATCTGACTCTTGATTTTGGCTCAGGTCATGGTCTCACTGTGAGATTGAGCCCTGCGTCAGGCTCTGTGCTGGCAGTGCAGAGGCTGCTTGGGATTCTCTCTCTCCCCCTCTCCCTCTGACCCCCCCCCAAAATAGATGAATAAACTTTAAAAAAATAAAAAAGAAAATAAGTGATTAGAGGCCTGAGACGTCCACATGTCCATGGATAGAATACAGGCCATAAGAAGGGAATCTGCAATTTAAGTCAAGAAGACAATGGGATAAGACCCAAATTTGCAGCATCACAAATGAGGAACATACGCTTGTTGAAAAGAAATAGATCTTTTTATAAATCAAGGAGTAGTTCACCATATTTGTGTCCAGAAACTCTATACCTGTTTTGGAAATCCATGATTGTAAGATAAAAACAGAGTGAGTGACAGGAGTGATAGTAAATAAAGAAACAAGTGATGAGATTGTATCACCCCAATGAGAAACTATATTCCAGGACTCTCTACCAGACAGTTGCCTGTGGAATACACAGTATAGAATTTGGAGGAATATATCTCAGAAATTGGATTTTCTCCTTGACAAGTTCCAACATGCATTCTCTTTCTTGATTTCCACTGGTGAGACAATGACTTCTCGGGCCTCCTGAAAGATGTTCTTGACTCCCTTTGGATCAGCCTGATTTAGATGGCCTCTTTAAGTTGGAAAGAACAGAAACTTGGCTCTGACTATATCAAGTAATGAAGGTTTATTGTAAGTATATAGGAGTCACGTAAGAGAGATAAGATCTCAAAAAAAAAAAAAATCCAGCAAAAGTTCATGGATCTCCCCTCAGGATTTGTGTTAATAACAAAACTCAGTTACTCTTCACATTCCTATTTCTCCCTGAGTATACATGATCCTGCTGATGATGATACTAGCTGATTTCTTTGCCCTCTATACAAGTACATATCAATTTTTGTAAGGATTTTACATAGGCTCAAAAAGAAAGTGTTCTTTGTTGGGTGCAGGGCTCTATATATGTCCATTAGGTCAGGCTTTAAAATTGTGTTATCCAGGGGTACCTGGGTGGCTCAATCAGTTAAGCATCTGACTTCAGCTCAGGTCATGATTTCACGGTTTGCGAGCATGAGCCCTGTGTCGGGTAAGCTCAAGCTTCATTTCAGATGAGCCCCACTTCTCTCTCTCTCTCCCTCTGTCTCTGCCCCATGCTCACTTGTGCCCAATCTTCCTCTCAAAAAAAAATTGTATTATCCAAATATTCTATACTGTTACTAATGTAAAAATCTAGCACTGCTATTATAAAATTACCATTTTCTTAAGTCAATCCATTTTTGTTTATATACTTTGAGGCTAGATTATAGATGCATACATGTTCAGAATTGTTGTTTTTCTAAAAATTTGTACCTTATTGTTATGTATCTTCACCCTAATAATTTTTTTTACCTTGAATCCTATTTTGTCAGTTATCAATATAGCTACACCAGCTCTTTTATCTGGTATTGTCCTTTACATTCAACTTTTCTGTAGACTAATATTTTAGTTGGGCTTATTATGATCATATCAGTGGATTTTGCTTTTTTTTCCCATAAAGCAATCTGTTTTATAACTGGCAAGCTAATCCAATTATAGTTAATATGAATTACTGATACATTTAGATTTATTTCTACCATGTTAACTGTCTTTCTATTTCACTGATTTTTTTCCTCCATACCAATTTAATGTTCTTCCTCTCTACAGTTTTAGAATTTATATTTTTTATTTCTACTTTTTGAGTGGTTCTCTAAAATTTTTAATGTGTCACAAGTTCAGGTTCTCCAGAAAATGCTGAGATGGCATTAGATGTGCAACAGGATGTGGAGGAAGTAGCACTGTGAAAGAGAAAAGGAAGAAGCAAGAAGCAGAACCAGGCAACAGCAGTGGATGGGGTGGCTCAGATCATAAAACAGGTTTGACAAAGTCTCTACCAGTCCAATATGGATCTGGAATCCCTGCAGCAGGGAGAAATATGCTCAGAGGCTGCTCTGAGAGTAGCATTACTCTGGCTTGACAGCTGAGGTAGATCCTCAGGGAGCTAGGAAGAAGGCTGTCAGGTATCCTAGCATTGGGCAGCAAGTCTTTTCTAGAAGGAAGCATTAGCTTGTACATTTCCATGTCTGCCATGGCATGCATATTTGCCTTCCTCAATATCTCTATCCCTTTCCTAAATAATGTTAGGATTTTAGCATTCTACAGCAGTCATTTCTGCCCACTGTACGTGTCCAGTAATGACCCCTTATTACACCCTTCAAGTGAATCGTTATTATTGTTTTATGTCATCAATGCTTTTTAGATTTTTGTATACATTTAATAATTTCTTTGTCCATCACTTTTTCTTCTTGCACCTTAATTCTTCCTTCTGTTTTCAATTTTATTCTTTCTGAAGTACATCTAAGTCTTTCAGTGAGAGTGTGTGAGCGTCACCAGTCTTGGTTCTGAAAATGTTTTTATTTTGCCCTAGCTCCTGAATGATAGTTTAGCCAGGTATAAAAAATTTTACCAGGATTCTGAAATTTCACTGCATGATCTGCAGGTTTCTGTCATTACTGTTGAGGAATCTGTTAATAATCCTTTGTGGATTTCTCTGGGTGCTTTTAATACTTCTCGTTAGTATCCAAAGTTCTGCATTTTTACCGTAATGTGTCTAGTTGTGGAGTTAATTTCATTCTGCCTGGAACTCATGTGATTTAAGAATCTATGATTCATGTTTCTCATCAACTCTGGAAAATTATCAGTCATTGCCCCTTAAATATTGACTCTCCCTCATTCTTTTATTTATTTCTCTTCCTAGAACTTCTGTTCACTATCTACTGAAACTTTTTAGTCTTTTTAGTCTCTTAACATCTTTTTAATATTTTATATCTCTTTCACACTTGGCAATGAGTTCTGGATAATTTTTTTAGCTCTAGCTTTCAATGTACTTATTCTTTTGTATAAATTTGTTGTTTAGGTTTTAATTTCAGTGCCTATATTTTCCATTTTGTATGATTACTATATATTTGTCATATCTTTTTCTTTTCTTGCATTTTTATTACTTTGTCTCTAATCATTTTAAGCACACATTTTTAAGAATTTCTAATAGTTATATTTTCCGAAATTCTTAGTCATGTCCTCTGACACACGTTCATGATGGATTGTTTCCTTGTGAGTTTCTAATTTTGAGTCCATATTCCACAGAACTCCATCTGTGGAAATCCTGTAAAGCTTAGGATCTGGGTGTGTTCTTTCAGTGGGATTTTGTGTTTGCTTTTGCCAGTCTCCCCAGAGGTATCATCAGCCTTGGGCCACTTGAGCATTAATGTCTTAACTTGAGGATTCCTGGACCACCCAGATAGTATAAATTAGAACCAAATTCAGGCAAGGTACAGGCTGTAACTACAAATTCTCAAGGGGTACTTTGTCCCATCCAGACCCAAGCCAAAGTAGACAAGTGTCTTTACTGGCTCCTTCTGATGATGAATGGACATTTCTTAGTCCATTATTATACTAAACAATGTAGCCTGTAAATGATCCCAGCTTTGGACAATGGCCCCAGTTGCAAGCCCTCTGTGTGACGCAGCCCCCAGGCTTTGTCTCCTAGGAGGTTCAGACCCAACCTGTAGCCATTTCCAGGTCTGGCAACAGGCTATTCTCCTCTCAGGGCTGCCATGGTTCTTGATCACATACTTACCAGTCTGGTTTCCAGTTTGCTCTTCAGTTTTGGCTCTGTGGGTTTCTTTCACTTTTTTATACACTCAGTTATGTGTTTAAAAGGGTGTCTGTTATATCCTATCCAAGATTCTTAGGTGTTTTGTAGCAAACTATTCCCAAGTCACATTAGTTCACCATATTGACAAATTAAAATCTAATCTTCTTCACTGTTTTGCTTATTCGAATACTTTATAACCTCCATTTCAATAATTTTATTGCCTCTCTGGGCAATATGTCAGCCTCAGCTCCTCCTGTTAAATACCTTGCTTCTCTACCATTCTTAATTCAAACCCCAGGAATTGGTACTTGATTGAACCAGCTCACCCTGTGTAGGCAGAGCTCTTCATTCAAGACTCACACAGACGATGAGCAGCCTATGAATTGGTTGCTCTTGAGCCAGGTCCAGTCAGACACCACTGAAGGAGGAGTGGGGTCTCATGGTATAAAATACTGTGGCCTGCTTCTGCCCCAAGGCAAATAATTTCCTTAAAAGGGCCCATGGAAATAGCAAGCACTGCCACAGACATTTCTAACACACCTCCTTCCAGTCCATCCAGAACAAGATACCATCATCACTGGATAGCATTTTACCTATGAACAAATGAATAAATGGACAAATAGCTAGTTGCAGAGCTCATAGCCAGTTGTGATGGTTAACATAGGTTCAATTTGCAAAGCAGTCTCTAATGGGCTGCTGGTCAACATTTTTGTCAGCATTTTAGAAATAGAGATCAAAGTCAGTTTATAAATTTGATGCATGACACAAAGTTGAAAGAGACAGATAACACATTCCAGAAATGAGGTTCAAATGGTTTCAGCTGATTAGAATAAACAAGATTAAATTTAATAAGGATTAGGTAAAGCCCTGCAGTTAGGTCCAAAATACCAATTGTGAAGTGCAGGATTGCTCTGTCCTGGCTTGGCAGCAATCCATGGACAAAAGACCTGGGGGGTTTAGTAACTGTAATTTTAACTTGACCCCAGCTGGTCCTGCTCAGCTCCTACCCACATCCTCCTGGCTTTGATGAGACGTGTTGGGGCCCACAGGAAAAGAACTCCCCAGTGGTCTCCCAGCACCCATGGGCTCCATCCTGAATTACTCTGACCTCTGCCAATTCTCTTCTATACCCTAACCTAACCCCACCCATTTTATGCACAATTTGGTTGCCTGGACCATCCCTTCATAGCTCTGCTCCACAGTCATTTTGCTTGTAGGCTTTTGGGTCTCTGAAAAGCATTTCATGATAGGAACTTTGTAAGGAAGAGAAGGAAACATTTTCTCCTGGAGAAGAGACTATGGAAGTAAAACGGGCATCTCCAAATGAAAGAGTGAACACCCATGCCCTGTGTAGCTCCAGTATTAGAACTGGAACAGAGAGTTGCAAGGATCAGATGTCTGTCCAATATAAAGCATTAGTGTTTTAGTTCATATGTAATAGCATTTATTATAAGCAAGGTGAGAGTTGCTTTAGGCCATCCCAAGGAAGGACTTTCCAACAAATACAAATAATTCTGGCTGGCTGGGGAGATCCCTGACCTCTTATCTGGAATACAACAGAATTGATTCCTGCACTGGGGAAGGGCACTAGACTGTGACCTGTAAAGTCCTCTCTGATGGCAAAATTCTGGTTCTATAGTACTATTTTCAAGCAAGGCCAATTATCTCAGAAAAGCACTGACATGACCTAATCCTTTTGAATGCAGAAAAGGTGACAGACCACAACTTGTCATACCAAAGCCAACTGAATAACCTACAAAAACACCTGCAAAGGCTTCTCTACCTACTCACTTCTCTTCTGGCCCTTTAAGTTAGCCCAACCCATCCACAGGCTGCACCTGCAGAAGATAAAGGCCAGCTGAAAATAGCCATGGGTGTTCAGAGTCATTTCCCAGAACCTCCATTCTCTGATTTGGCTCAGATTCATCTCACCCTCCTTCAATGTCTTGGCTCTGACTTCACCTCAGTTATTCAAACCTTGGCTTTACTTACCCCCAAAGACCAGTGAGGTCTTCAAACTTTAGCAAGCATCAGAATCACCAAGAGGATTTGCTAAAATGGGTTGCTGGTCTCCATTGCCAGAATTTCCAATTAAATAGGTCTAAGTGGGGTCCAAGGGTTCGCATTTCTGTCAAGTTCCCAGGGGACAGTGATGCTGCTGGCCCAGGGACCACACTCTGAGAACCACTGCTCTAGGCTGTGGTACAGTTCTCCCCTCTGCAAGAACCCCAGTTTAACTCAGCTGCATGAAATCCTGTCTTCTAAGCTCCTGCAGCCCCAGCCATCCCTCCAGTACCAGTCTCTGGATGCTACACTTGAGGGATGCTGAAAATTCCCCAACACTGCATTCCTGAAACCCAGGCTTTCTTGATCTGTTATAACGCAAATACCTCAGAAGGTGTTTTGCCACGGTTTTTTAGAGATAATTAATTAATAAATCCCGTGAAATGGTGTTCTTTACTTGAAAGTGAGCATGTTAAAAAAAAAAAAAACTAATTCCTCCAAATCTTCCTAAATTGGGAGACATCCAGCTGGTGGCCTTACACTGGCATACATGAGCAAACAGCTGAAGGCAAACAGTAGGGGCCAAATATTAATAGCTAACTCTAACATAACTCTTGTGTCAGCTGCGTCATAAGCATTTTGCATAGATTTGTTATTTCATTCTTTATAACAAACCTATAAGGAAGATCTTATTATTATCCTCATTTCATTGATGAGAAAACCAGAGCACAGAAAGGTCAGGTAACTTACTTTAGGTCACACAGCTAGAATGTGACAGCCAGGGATCAACCTCTGGGGTCAGGGCTCCAGAGTCTGTACTCCCTCTTACACTGCATGACCTAGGGTGACTGTTATGACTGAATCAGTGTTCTGGGTTCAACTCCCCTTTTTTTGCCAAAACTTTTACCCTAACTTGGGTGCCAATTTTCAGGTCTTGCACTTCCTACTCACCACCCCCATTCACCTTGAGACTTGTCCCCTTGCCTAAGAACATAATTTCAGACTTCACAAGCACAGAGATTTGGAGGAGTCAGTGGGAAGGGCCTAAGACCATTCTAGGCATACCCAGCTAGCCAGGAACATATACCTGGCTTTAAATGGAGTCTATTTGAGATGGAAAAGCTGGGGGCACAGGATTTTCAAGGACTGTCTCCCAGATGGTAGGCCTTTCTAGATGTCAAGGCAGATCCAGGCCACTTTGAGGTTTTGAAGATATCTCCAAAAGAGGAGCTTACTATAAATGTTGACATTAAGCAAGCAGACACATTTAACCCCCCCCCCCCCAATATACAGTTCAATGTAATTGTGAAAATCACAAGATGATCAATTACAGGATTTATTGAAACTCCTGTGAACTCAGTGTGCCCCAGCTAAGCGATGGGGTTAGCAGTCTGCCATCTAAGGGCTGTGTGAGGAGTCTTCTTCCAGGCCTGTCTGGTGGCTCAGTGCTTATGAATCAAATCTTGCCTGCAGAGAACATCCATCAATGCTGGGGCCCTAGTTCTGGCTCAAATGGCCAGAACCTCTGTTGGAGGTCCCAGCTCCCTGGAGATGCTGAGCAAGGCTCTGGCCCCAGAAGGGCTTCATCTCTGGTTTTTCCCACAGCTCAGAGCAGCCTGCTCCAGCACGTTCTCCAGACCTTCTCCCTTCTAATCCCCACTGAACTTCTCCCAGCCCCATTCACCGCTGCTCTAAAACTGAAAAGTCATGATGTTCTGGCTCAATGACCAATATTTTAACTGGTATCTAATGGTTCTTTTGTTCGTAAAGATCCCTTGCCACATATCTAGGAACACATCTCTAAATCTCTACATTATTTCCACCTCTGGTTGTGAAACTTATCCAAATAAACAGGGTCCTTGACCTGCCTCTTTGTTACTAACAAAAAGGGAACTATTTTGTTTGAATTTGCATCTAGCCTTTCAAAGGGGCTATGCTTCCACGCAGACCCTATTCTTACCTAGGACCTGCTTACAACAAAACTGTGGTAGCAACATTTGGTTGCTTGGGCTCCGTTTGACTGCTGGACCAACAGCTAAACTTTTGCAGGAGTGGGTGCATCTCAGCGTACTGATAAGGTTAGAAGATTAAAATACAGGATGCCCAGTTAAATTTGAATTTCACATAAACAATGAATACATTTTTAGTGTAACTCTATCCCATGCAATATTGAAGACATACTTTAAAAGTACTGGTTGGCAGTACCCAGGCTCAGTCAATTAAGCATCCAACTCTTGACTTCAGCTCAGGTCATGATCTTACAATCATGTGTGGAGCCTACTTGGGATTCTCTCTCTTTCTCCCTCTGTCTCTGCCCTTCCCCTGCTCTCTCTCAAAATAAATAAACTTTAAAAAAAAATAAACAAATAAAAGCACTGGTTGTTTACCTGAAATTCAAATTTTATTGAGTGTTTATTTTTATTTACTAAGTTTGGCAACACTAACAAGGTATCAAATAGTCCGGTTAAATAAAAGTTCTATGAAAATACTAAAATATTACCCAGAAGTACAAGCACCCAGCAAGCCTAGCAAAGCTCATGTGCCTGCGCCTTGGTTAGCAGAAGGAAGGCATCTGATTGACCATCACATGGATCCGGTGGAGGAGAGTTAATTTTCCAAAAGGACATTGCAGCACTACTCAAATTTTTAAAAAGAAAAAGATAAAATGAAAAGTACTGCTAAGTGACAAGTCAACAAGGTCTACCAGTTACCAAATATCCTAAGGATGGTGTGGGGTGGGTGAGAAGAAAGATTTTAGGATGAGGAAAGTGAGATTAATAAAGGTAAGTCTCTCTTGCATAATAATTTCCCCAAAGTCACTTTCCTAAGAAGCAAAGGGAGATTTCAGAAGATGTAGGTCTTTTTCCCCGCTCTGGGACTGATCACTGCACAATTTGAGGCAAGCCCTTTATGGCAACTTCCCCTCCATCCTCAGAGCCTCAATTTCATCCTAGAAAACTCAAAACTCAAATTTCTCTTGGATACAGAAATCATCGTAAGAAGGCCCTCAGAAGAAAATGCAGGATATAGTCAACAAAGTCTTCTGTTATTAAAATAAGCAGTGAAGGGGCACCTGGGTGGCTTAGTCGGTTAAGGGTCCAACTTCAGGTTGAATCTTGGTCATGATCTTGGTCAAACTCAGGTCATGATCTTGGTTAGTGAGTTCAATCCCCACATGGGGCTCTGTGCTTACAGCGCAGGGCCTGGAGCCTGGAGCCTGTTTTGAATTCTGTGTCTCCCTCTCTCAGCCCTTCCCTCACTCACTTGCTCTTTCTCTACTATTTATTTAAGAAATAAATATTGAAAAATAAATAAATAAACAGTGACAGTGAGGTAACTCTGTCCCACAGATGAAAAGGGTAGAAAATTGCCTCATTAGAAAATATTTTTCAATAAAAAAAATCAGAAACATTCACAAAAGGATTTAAGTCAAGTGATGCAATAATTTTAATGCAACAATAGCCATATTTTTGAAAGCCAGTGCTGATTACCAGGTGTATTAAAAATGGCCTTGGGAAAATCTCTGTGCAAATATTTCTCTTTTAGTTTAATTTCAAAGACTACTTAAAAGGAAAAAGGGAGGATGTCTGAAGTACTAAAGTAGCAATCATTTGCACCTGGACAGCCTATGTTTCATCCCAGAACCGGAAGCATTTTGTGCCCAGATGAGAGAGCCCATGTGTGTACAGGGAGCTGTGGGGGGCAGGAAGGGCATGGTAGAGAGAAAAGGTACCTCTGCCAAGGTCACAGGGAAACACAGGTGGATTTGAGAGCACTGCTCCCACCTGATTCCAATCACGCAGCCTCTCTGCTCTGAAGGGAACATGGGTCATGCTATGGGAGGTCCCTCATGGCTTCAAGATGAGAGCCTCTGTAGCTAAAGAGAAGCTAATGAGGCTATGGCTGAATTTCCTGAGTCCCTGCTGTATCTGCATAGCACCATTAGTCATCACTGGGCAGAAAGAGGGTGGATAAGACCCAGGTCTTCCAACAAGCATGAGACGAACTCACAAGACTCTGCAAAGAGATGGCATCTGTCAGCGACGGTGTGAAGGAGTATATAGACTTTCCCCTGGATCTCCAAGGGTAAGAGGGATTTAGATAAAAACACGGAGCATTTCACAATATGTCAGGACACCCATATGCCATCCAATTGTTTCTCAATCTGAGAACTACAGAATTCCCGACTTTCCCCCATGAAAAGCAATGTAAGCTTAAGGCTGGCTTCCAAGTGGTTTGCTAAAAACCAGACACTGGTAGTCTCCTCCAAGAGGTTCAGAGAGATTCTGGTTAGTATGTTCCCATTGTGTTTGTGTTTTGCTGGTTACTCGCCCCACCCAGCACTTTTTCCAAACCCTCTTTTCTTCTTTTCCTTCCCGCAAAAGAAAAACTTATGATTAGACCTCAAGATGAGAGCAGAGAAGCTCCTGGATTCTCATGCATTTCACTGAACTCTTGGGGCCATAGTGGCTCATGTTACGGCTGAGTCTGAGCCTGTGCAGAGAGGAGGGTCCAGCTGACCAGGACCGGACCCCAGGTGGGCACATCTACCCCTGACCTTCTAAAGGCTTACTAAACAAAGGATTAGACAAAGGTCAGCTCGTGGCCATCACTAATGGGACCTGCCATCACTCACTACCAACATGACAGCCACTGGGCAGCCTGGGTTTTCTAGGATAATTCCAGTTTAAAATGTCATGTTGACCCCACAAACCATTGAAACAGTCTGGAAATAATAACATTTCAGTGCCCAGACTACAGTTTCAAAAGTGTCTCCTCACACTTGGGATTGGCACATAAGTGTTTATCAGCCCAAATATTCTGGCTGGATTTCAGAAACTACGATCATTGTAGCTAGAGGCTGATTGGAAAGGAGGGGTGTTTGGTCTTCACAATGTCCCCCTCTCCCTTTACAGCTGCTTGCTGCTGCTTGCTGCCCACCCCACTCCACCCTCTGCCTCCCCTTTGATGAACACAGCCCCAGTTAGGACCTGGTGAGTGCACACAGAAGCTAAATGGCTGAAGAGGATGTCAGGCTATCTGCATTCTCCCCTAATAAGGAATTGGGGAGTTTAAGCAAAGCGTAAGAGAATATGGGGAAGAGGAGAGTAAGGGGGGTCTCTGCAGAACCCCTTGAAACTGCGTGGCCACTATCTGCTCTGCCTGTTTGCCACACTAAGCCTCCAGCCTCTGCATGGGGTGGAGGAAATTGCAGCTACCACAGTCGAGGGAGAGAGTGGGGATCAAGTAGGTATGAGCATTTTCAAAAAGTGGCCGAAGCCGAACACCCTGTCCAGTGGCTGCGTGCCACCCAGATGACCTGGCCCAAAGACAACTAGGCACTGGCCACAAGTCTAAAGGTGAATCCTTTATGTTCTTTGCACTTCTGTACAGGAACGATATGAACCCTGCCCTCCAGAAAACTGCTCAGTGACTGATATCAAAGGAAGTACTCAGACCACTGGGGCACCAAGCTACCAATTGGTAATGGTCACCATGTCACAGGAGTCTCAGCTTCTGGAGCCTTGGGTCACAGTTCAGCCCGAGCCTGTGGAAGCAGAGGTCTCCTATGACCCATCTATAGAACATGATTCCTGAACCCTGCCCAGACCATGGTCTCCCCCAGCCAGGTGAGTCTTACAAGACCCTGCCAATCTAAAGGCATATCCCAGGCTGCCCAGTGTTGGCAGTCTAGGTCATGGGTAGCCCACCTCCCTTGTGCCCATTTCTCCTACTCTGCTTGCTCCCTGATGACAGGTGTCTCGCTTCTACACCCCCAACATAGAAAGAGGTGCCTTTCTATGGTGCCTTTCTATTCTCATGTTTTACTTTCATTCTTCCAGCTTTCTTGTTTCTTGCCTATTGCCGTGCTCCTTCCATGGAAAGATCTAGTTGTCATGACACGCACTTCTTGCAAGCCCTAGGACACATTGTCCCTATGTACAGTCCCCACAGGGAGGTAGGTGTGTGGGGTGAGGCAGGAGACAAACCAAGAAAAATATCTCCCCTCTTTGTGCTTCTTTCCACCACAGAGTAAATCCAACCTTTTCCGATCCATACCCTGGTACAAGAGAATGCACGACAGTCTTTTTAAAAAATCACCACCAAAAGCTGTCTGAGCCTCAATTTTTTCCTCTGGCTTCTCCTCCTATGGCTAGATTTTTCCACAATTAGAGATTAATTTGTATGGCTTTTTTTTCTGCTAAAATACTACTAAGCAGGGAGAAGGGAACAGCAGTTCTTTGTGTTTCAGGACAAACATACTTCTTCTGAGAACACACTTTGATGGAAAGAGAAAGAATTGAAGAGAAACAATGGAAGAATAAGGGAGTTGGGAGTGTTCAGAGAAGCCTCAAAGAAGAAGAAACAAGGGGCACCTGGGTGGCTCAGGTGGTTAAGCGTCCAACTTCAGCTCAGGTCATGATCTTGTGGTTCATGGGTTCAGGCCCCGCATCGGGCTCTGTGCTGACAGCTCAGAATCTGGATCCTGCTTTGGATTCTGTGTCTCCCTCTCTCTCTGTTCCTCCCCCCCTTGCACTCTGTCTGGCTGTCTCTCTCTCAAAAATAAATAAAGAATAAAAAAATTAAAAAAATTAAAGAAAAAAAGAAGAAGAAGAAGAAACAAGTGCAGAAGAGAAGGATGGCTGGTGGCCCAAGCCACACTTCCCCTGTCCCAGAGTTTTGCCCAGGCCAAATGAATCTGAGCCAGGTCTCAAATTAGCAGGAGGAGAAAGGGGAGGGATATACTGGAGCAAGTCCAGGCATTGAATTCAAAGGCCTCCTTTAGTCCACAGACCGTGTAGGCATCAAGCATGCAAAGACCCAGCCCCTGCCCTCAAGATGCTCACAGTCTAGTTGGGAGAAACACAAGGAGTTCAGTGTTCATGACACAGCGCTTCACACAGCAGAGGGGTTTGGTGAACTGGTGCTGATGCAGCCTGGGGGAGGGGGAGGGTAGGTCACTACGGGCTGATTAAGAGACAAGTAAAGAGTCTTGAAGGAGAGGGAAAGGAATACCCGACAAAGGGAACAGCCTACGCAAAGGTTCATGAAAAAGCAAAGTTCTCTGTACTTAAAATATAGGGTCCTTAAGGGGATGTGCTCGGAGAGGAGACTGGAAAGGTGCTGGGCAATCAGAGCACTGAAGGTCATGCTGAGACAGTTAAGCTTTATTAGGAAAGCAACAAGGAGCTACTGATGGATTTGAAGCAGGGGACTACATGGCAGTGTGTATCTGGATCATTTGCTCTGAAGGTGCAATGGTGATGGAGCAGCAGGAATGAGACTGGAGACGGGAGGCCAGTTAGGAGGTGATAGTAATAGAGAGATGAAGGACTGGCCCAAAGCAGGGGCAGAGGACACAGGGAAAGACTGGGGAGCCGCATCCATGAGACCTGAGGACCAGGGTACTGGCTGAGCGAATGTAAGAAGATGAAGACAATGTCTGGATTTCCAGGAAGGCCACTGGTGTATGGTTAACTATCTACTGATAAAGAGAATGCAGGGGGAGCCATGCAGGGTTTAGGTTTCAAAGTCTGGAGGTAAGTAAAATTGCATTTGGTCAACATTCTCTCTGAAAATCCCTTAGATTACCCAAAAAGTCCAGCTACTTTGGTTGAATTAGAGGAAGTTTCAGGGCCTCGTTATATATGATCTTTAAACCCCAGAACAGCCTGATGAGAATTGTTTTTTTAAGTGCAACACTTGGCCTACGACTTCCTGCTGGCCCCATCACACAATAACCCAATATCCGGCCCCTGTCCACACGAGTGTCCCGCGGTGACCCCCCCCACAAGCTGGCACACCCAGCTCCCTCCAGCACCAAGCAGCCGGGGGGCCACAGGCAGTGGCCTGGGCTGAAGTGGGGAGGGCGCAACAGTGATGAACATACTGAGGATCCCCCCACCGCCCTCCCTGCCCTCTAACCGCCACGCCCCCTTTCCACGTAATGAACAACAGCCCTGGCGTCCAGCCAGAACACACGCATACACACAACCAGAATCTCGATCAGCATGGAGATCTGCTCATCGCGTGAGAAATACAAGGAACCAGTCCGCCTGTGGGAGCAGAAGAGCCCTGCCCTCCATCTTCTCTTCACCCCAGAGGTTCTGATTTAACCCCCTGCAGCGCAGCCTGGGCTACTGGATTACTCAAAGCTCCTGGGTGATCCCAAGGTGGAGACAAGGTCTTGAATCTCTGGTTTCAATTGTTCTCTTTCCTTCCCAAAGCATCATTTGAATTCCTACGAGTTAAAGGGCAACGCGGGAGTTCAGAGTTGGGCCCTCGGTGACTGTCGGAGGTTCAAACAGAGACATCCCCTGCCCTCTGCTAATGATCCCTCCGGATCTTATAAATGTTTATCCAGGCAGCGCTGGGTCCAACAGTGGCTCCTGATTGCTGGGTACACTTGCTGGGATGGGGAAGAGGCTCTTCCAGACAGAGTTCCAGACAGCTTGGCTCTGAAACACAAACAAACAGAAAATAGTCACTCTGCCTCCCAACCTGTTCAGCACTGGGGAGGTGGTGCGGTGGGGATCAGGGGAAGATTTCAAACAAGGGCAACATTTACTAGGCTCTTCCAACCTGGGCTAGAATAGTTATTACCGCAAATAGCCGTTTTGCCTGCTACGAGTCTGTAATTTCAACCTCTGAAGTAACATGTTCTCAGGGCTTCTGGTATCTCATTTTGTTGATGTAATGAGGAAAATCCAGGGACAGGGCTGAAGGCAACTTCTCACCCCCCAGCTGTTGGTGCCCTAGTGATTACCAAACCCAAGCTCCAAGATTTTGTAAGGAAGATGCTTCAGAGCCCAAGTTAGGGCCTAATTATTCTTTTTCTTAGCACACTTAGAATCTGCACACCCTCCCCTTCAAGTGCTCATTGCTTCTCTGGGCATCTTCCTTAGAGCATCTTTGAAATTCAAACCCAGTGAATCCTGACCCCTCAGAGGCAATGGAAACGGAGTCAGTGAATCCATGAGTCCAGAGGATGGCCTTCTAGCTCAGCAAACAGAGCAGAAGTGCCACACTTGTCCAGAGCGGGTGCCAGGGACCCCATCGGCTGCTCCATTCTGCCCTGACCCCTCAGGTATCGGTAGGGCCTCTCCATGAGGGCCCTGTGGGAAAGTCGAGGCATATACACCAGGCTTAGCCTTTTGCGGGAAAGGAAGATATATACCAGTTCTACCTGGTTGTACATTCAAATCCAATCAATCAGTGTTCATCAAGCCCGGGGTGGAGGAAGCCTGACATGCCAAATGAAAGCCCAAACCCTGAGGGGAGACACCGAGTTGGCCCTGACTTCCCAGAGCCACAGCTTTTCCCATTATGCTGCTAGCTCTTTTGTGCAAGCCTGGCCCAGCCAGCCCACCAGTGACCCAGGGCAGGAACTTCTGTCAGGAGTAGGTCAGCCCCAGGCACACAGCCACCTGGCCTCTGTGTTCCTTCACTGTGTTACTTGGTTTACCTCCATCCTACTGACAGCCGGTAACATGGAGACGAGCATTTTCTAACTCAAGGGTTCTCATCCTTATAGTTTGGATTCCCTAGATCCCCAACAGCTCCAGCGGGTGACTGTGAAACTCTCAAAAGCAATATGAATTCATTTTCATTTAAAAAAAATTAATGTAAGAACATAGAATATTTTGTGGGAATCAAGAGAAAGGGAAAATGTCACAAACCTGACAAATGCATAAAATTCATTCATTCAGCAAACACCCACCAAGTGCCAAATGCTGTCCTACGTCTGGGAGCTGCAAACAAGAATCAAGCAGGGCACCAGCCTCAGCAAGGTCTTGGTTGGTTTAAGAGGCAGAGGACCGTCACGGTGTGTGACAATAGTGTGTAAACAACAGTGCTTGTGAACAGCTGTAACAGAGGCGCTATGGCAGCCCGCGTGGACAAGCTATGGGAAGATTGGTAGGGATTCACCAGGACCTAAGGACAAAACGTATAGGGAACAAGGGTGCGTGCAAAGCTCCAGAGCTGCGTGCAAAGGCAGCACCTTCAAGAGTGAACTCCCACAGGCTGGCACCTCATCCAGCACGTCCAGCTGGGCGTGACTTGTGCTGTGCCTGGTACAGAAGGTGACCCCTTTCCTGGCACTATCCTATTGAAATTTCTTCTTCACTGCACCCTCCATTTGTGTGCACATGTCTGATAAGCGCCCATGCAGGTTACGTGGCCTTGAAAGTCACATACGTCATCCTATGCAGAACGCTAAAAATAACTTACCCTGTGGGCCACCTGCCGTCTCACCTGCCCAGACAGAAGTTAGCCAGGTGGGCCTTGTCAGACAGCAGGAGCTGGCAGAGGAGGACTCTGGCAGCTTTGCAGTTTGAATAACTATCCACTGGCTTCCAAGCATATCAGGAGGCAGGAGAGTTTTGCCACATAAAGACATTGGCCTCGGGGGCCTTGGGGCTTCTTCAGTCAAGCATCTGACTCTTGATTTCGGCTCAGGCCGTGATCTCACAGTTTTGCACTGACAGCATGGAGCCTGCTTGGGATTCTCTCTCTCCTTTCTCTGTCCCTCTCCTGCTCGTGCACGTGCAAGTGCACAGACGCTCTCTCGCCCTCTCTCTCGCTCGCTCGCTTTCAAAATAAATAAATAAATACATTAAAAAAAAAAAAAGACACTGGCCTCAGAGAACCCTCAAAAAGGGAGGAGAGCAAGTGCTTATGGAGTATCCACTCTCATTCAGACCATGTGTCAGTTGCTTCATGCATGTTATTGTTAACTCCATTTAAAGAGGAAACAGAGGGGGCGCCTAGGTGGCTCAGTCGGTTCAGATTCCGACTTCAACTCAGGTCATGATCTCCCGGTTTGTGAGTTGGAGCCCCGCATCGGGCTCTGTGCTGACAGCTCAGAGCCTGGAGCCTGCTTCGGATTCTGTGTCTCCTCCTCTCTCTGCCCTTCCCCTGCTCATACTCTGTCTCTCTCTCTGTCTCTCAATAATAAATAAACGTTAAAAAAAATTTTTTTAATAAAATAATAAAGAGGAAACTGAGGCTCACAATGCCACAGGTGGAAGGAATGAAGTCAAGCTCCACACTAAGCCGCCATCAACCCCATGCCCACACCTGCCTGCGCCTTCCTGGAGACAGCCAACCCTCCTGCAGCCAAACCAAGGGCTCAAGCAGCCTCCCCCACCCCCACCCCCTTGGCTGCCGGTGTGGAAGGGCCTCCTTCCCCACGCTGTGATCTTTCCCTTCCGCACAACTGCTCCAGCAGGGAGTTGTCAGCACCAGTACAGGCAGGCCAGTTTCAGAGCAGGTGTTTGCAAACTTCCTGAACATTCTTCCTTTAATGAAAATAATATATGGATCCTTGAACAGGCAGCACATTTCTATATTGTTTTGCTACAGAGGTCCTCATTTAAGACAAAAAAAAAATCAGGGTTGGAAATTACATCCTTACAAGTTTAAAAAGTAAAAATAATAAATTCTTGACACCTCATTCCACACACAAATATCTCATGTAACTCTAGAGTTTGGGGTCCCTTAATGATAGGGACATGACATCACGACACTCTGGCCTTGTCCCCACTTCAGAACCTCCAACTGTCCATTGGTCAGTTGAGTAGGCCCCCTCTCTGTGCCCTCGGCCCTCGGCCCGAATCCCTCAGCCCAGGGTTCAACAAAGCGCCTAATTTCCTTTCTCTAACAGAAGGCTCTTCAGACTGGTTCTCCAGACTGCCGCCCCATTTCTCCCAAACCTTCAATCCCAGAGACGCCATTGTTCCTCTGCTTTTCAGAAGCTGCCATTCCTGAGTCACCTCTCCCTTCCCAGTCCTCCTAACTCTTCTCTCTAGGCATGTAATTCTGTCCCGTTCAAGGACATTGGAGTTCAGTCTTGTCTTTCACACAAAACATGAAGGAGGGGGAATGAGGCAAGACTGCGTGTGGTTACATACAGAAGGCAGAAGGGTAGACTGGACAGTCAGGAGGGCTGGATGAGTCAGGGTAGGTGTGATGAGGAGGCTGGGAGGGAGGCTGATACGGAAGCAGGAGCTTAAGCTCTGGAGTTAGACCTCACTTTTTCCCCTAAGCTTCAGTTTCCCTTTCTGTAAAATGGGTATGATCATACCGAGCAGAAAAAGCCATTAAAGAAATCTCACTTTGTGCATAGTGCTTTACTTATATGATTTCACATGATCATTACTTTTTTTTTTTTCTCAACAAGTGAAGAAACTTGAGTTTAAAGATTAAGGAACTTGCAAGGTGCCTGGCTGGCTCAGTTGGTAGAGCATGAGACTCTTAATCTCAGGGTCTTGAGTTCAAGCCCCACATTAGGTGTGGCGCCTAGTTAAAATTAAAAAAAAAGAAAAAAGATTGAGTAACTTGCCCAAAACTACACAGTTAGTAAACAGCAGAGCCAAGATCCAAATCCAAGTTGGTCCTGCTTTTGGTTAGCCACCACACGGTGCTGCCCCATACTTTACTTCAGATATTCAATCTCTCTCTTTTTTTTTAAGTTTATTTATTTACTTTGAGAGAGTAGGAGGGGCAGAGAGACAGGAAGAGAAAGAACCCAAGCAGACTCCACCCTGTCAGCACAGAGCCCCACTTGGGGCTCGATCTCATGAACTATGAGATCATGACCTGAGCTGAAATCAAGAGTCAGATGCTTAAACGACTGAGCCACTCAGGCGCCCCTTATCTCAGACATTCTCATTCTTGGGGGACCACATCGTCACCTCAGAAATCACAGCAACTGCCTCTCAGGCAGGGAAGATGCACCTCCTTATCTTCATCACCTCCAGGATAGACATCCTTGCTCGCTCCACCATTCCCTCCCCTTGATCCCTTAATGTATGGGTTGGGCAACACCCTGCTAGGTGAATCACCACTCTAATACTACCAGCTCTTGCCGATGTCCTAGAAGGAAGCAGTCACTGGCTTCTTGAGAGCAGGGACCCTTTTTTTCCTTCAGCTTTATCGCGTTAGCTCTGTGGGGGCATGTACTAAGGTCCCAATTAAATACTTGATACATGGCCAAGACAAGGACTGGTAAAGATGGAAGTGACCCCATTTCACATGAACCTCCTTACTTCCCTGTGGAATCCCTGCCCTCTTGACATGTATTGCTGGCAGACAGGGCCACTGTCCAGAACCCATTCAACCTCTACTTCACAGGGGCTCCGGGGAGCCTGAGGCAGATTGAGGGAGGAGGAACATATATCATCCTTGTAACATGTGTGCAAATTTTAAGTGCAAACTAAAGCTAAATGCTTTCATCATAATTTGTCAGCTGGATGGAAACAATCTTTAAAAGTAACTTACAGTGAACATAACTTTTTTATAATTGATATTGAAATAAATTATGCCAGCCCTTGAGACATCTCTTCTACGGTTGTTCTTTGTCACACTGTTTACCCTCAAATCAACTATTTCAAGGCATTTACTAATATTTGTCCCCTTTCAAGCCCACCAAAAGGGAACAAAGATTTTTTTCTTCAAATCTGCAAAACAATGGGTTTTTTTTTAAGTTTATTTATTTATTTTTGAGAGAGAGATAGCAGGGGAGAGGCAGAGAGAGAGACAGAGAGAATCCCCAACAGGCTCTGCACCAGCAGCACTGAGCCCGGTGTGGGGCTTGAACTCACAAACCAGGAGATCACGACCTGAGCCGAAGTCCAGTGCTCAACTGACTGAGCCACCCAGGTGCCCTCTAATAGCTATTTTTTAAAGTTCAAGATTCCAAGCGTTTCCCCTTTCAATTTCTAATGACCTCTTTGCTGATACAGTCCGAAGACTTCATGTTATTTTCGTTTTTAGACAAAATTCAAATGTGTGAAAACAATTAGAACACAGTGTTATGGTACACACAGAGAGAGCATGGTTTGTGAGCACCAACGTGAGAATGACTTCCAAGATTCCAAAAAGCCACTTAATTTTTGTCATCTTCTCCAATAAAAGCTCATTTTCTGAACCCGGCCTTCAAACCCCTACGTAGTCTAGCCCCATCATAAAATGTAAAGCCTTATATCCCCCAAATAAACCCCATTTTTGTCTAGTGACACAGAAGTTGTTGCCTCTCACTCACACATGTTGTGCCTTCCTGCTTGGTGTCTTCGTAGTTAATCTGATGCTGCCATTTCTTAAGCAACTATTTTACACCAAGCATCCTGCTAAGTGCTTTTGGGGGTATTTTAGGCAATCCTTACACAGCCATTCTATGAGGTAGGTCCTATTTCTCCCCATCTTGCATATGGAAGAATGAAGCTCAGAAAAGTGAAGTGACAGGCTGAGCTCCAGGGAGGACTTGGTGGCCTTGGGCAGAGGTGGAGCGGACAGGCATCATGGACAAATCTAAAGAGAATTGCATTTCAGTCAGGGCCCGTTAAGACTACAATTCCACTTGGTGATGGTCCAAAATGTGTTCCGGTGACTCAGCAAAAGGTTAAGTGATTTCCCCAAAGCCACACAGCTGTTCCAAGGTGAGCCAGCGTTGGAAACCATGTCATCCTAATTCCAACACTCCCACTCTCAATCTCTACCTCACACTGCCTGACACCCCCACTCTCTCCAGCCCCAGCAATCTGAATCATCAAGATGCAGCTCCAAGGGGTGTTTGGGTGGCTCAGTTAAGCATCCGACTCTTGGTTTCGGCTCAGGTCGTGATCTCACGACTTCGTGAGCTCGAGCCCCGCATCGGGCTCTGTGCTGGCAGCGCGGAGCCTGCCTGGGATTCTCTCTCTCTCTCACTCTCTCTCTACCCCTCCCCGCTCATGCTGTCTCTGTCTCTCTCAAAATAAATAAACCTTAAAAAACAAAAAGCTGCAGCTCTAATCCCAGCTCTTCTGGCAGCTCCCCCTCTTCAGCCAAGTAGAAGTCATCTTACCTCTTTCCGAATTCTTATTATCTGAATTCTGGAGAATGTCTTATTGTCCTTGCTACAGTTTGCCCCATTTTTTCCATTTCATTCATTCAGACAGCCAGCCTTTCTCCTGCACCATCCATGTGCCAGGACCTGCCAGATGCCCAGCCCCCAACCCTGGTCCTCAAAGAGGAGGCGTCAGTGTTGTGTCTTCAACTAGACTGTGAACTCATTGGAGGCAGGAACATAACAGACACTTTTCCGTACCGCCCCCCCACCCCCCGCGCCCACCCCCACACTGGCAGCCCAGGAGACCCGCAGCAGATATTTCTGGATTAACTGCTGTCTTGGATGGTTGAGAGTAATGTTTTCTCCCCCTAGATCGGGGCCACTGACTCTTTGCCTGTACCCTATGACCTGCCTGTTCTGTAAATTCATCTTCCTGAGTCGAGATATTTCTCTTCCCACCAGGAAGGCAGCTCTGCCAGGTAATTTATCTCTATGTCCTGTCTTCTTGGGAGAGGGACGTGCGGCACAGCAGGTGCCTGGTAACAAGCCCATTAAACCTCCATCTCTGCTCTCAGCACGAGCGCCCAGGCACTCTGCAGTATTTGTCTTCCCTACCCAGCAGCTGCGTGTGTGAGGAGGCTCTACATCAGCCTGGGGGGTGGGGAGGGAAGCAGGAGACTGTACGTGGAGCAGCAGGTCACCCGCACAACAGGAACTGCACCTAGGGCCGCGTCCCCCCTCCCAAGGAACGGGGTTGGGCAGAGGTTAACAGAAAACCAAACCCCAAGTATACACGGCCATTCCTTCTTTAGATTGCCCCCACACACGTGCCCCCCTGCACATACACATCACTCCCTCCTTCCCAGGCCCCCTGACATGCAAACTCACAACACAGGAGACAGGAAAAGCCAAGGAAACTACCTTTCAGGAGGGAGCTGGAGTGGGTCATCCCTGGTCCCCATGGTGCAGTTAGGGAGTATCAGACAGGACTAACTCCCCTGTCACCTGTCACCAGGGCCTGAAACTTCTCATTTAGAGTTGTTTTCTGAGATGGCCCAAAAGTGTCCCTTTGAGAAGAAATACTGGACAGCCCAGGCTGGCTTTCTGGCACTTAGAAGGGCCCCACACCTGGCTTAATGCTCTATTGCCATCTTGAGATTCTTAATAATTTTTTAATGACAGGCCCTGTGTTTTCGTTGTGTGTTGGGCCCTGCAATTAGGTGGTCCTGTGGCTCAATGGCGAGGAAAATTCTTCAGGAACAAGATACAGAACAAGACAGGCTCTTGATGGGGTAGGGATAGCAGGGGACTGTAAGGGCTGGCAGGGCTGGCCCTGAGAAAAGACTAGCTTCACTGGTCCCACTCAGGCTACGGAACACAAGACGCCACAGCCCACAACAGCTCAGGGAAACTGCTGGAGCCTGCTGGCCTTTTCCATGTCACCAAAGCCAGAAAGCACTGAGCTGAGAGCTAAGTGTCACTATGTCCCTGGGAGGATGTCCGAAAGTGTCCCCCCCACCCTCACCCCCAGCTCTGGGTGTGCAGAGTGAGTGTGATGGTAGTTCATCCCCACATTTACACGTTTCTGTCCATCCACCAGGCCTGGCCTAGGCATCCAGCTACAAATCCTGTCCAGTCATCCGAGCCATAACAAAGCCAACCCTAAGGAAACTACTGGTGTCAGCTGGGTGCCTTCAGCCACAGCAAACGGGGACTAGGACCTGGTTTGCCAGCAATGAGTCTACCCCAGGGGGAGCCCACGTAAGGCTCAGAGCCCAACTAAAAAAACAGAGAAATCCCTGCCAACCTCATCTCCAGCAGAAGCCCCGCTCCTCCTCTGGGAAAACCAGCCCTTTATTAAAGCAAGGGGTCTGGCATGGAGTGAGAGTGAGGGCTTCTTTAAGGCAAGAGGCAGGTCTTAGACCTCTTTGCATCCCCATGGCAAGCTCGGGGCCTAGCCCAAAGTAAGTCCTGGAAGGAAGGAGGGAAGGAGGGATGGAAAGACAAAGGAAGGAAGAAAGGGAAGTGGGAAGGAAGGGAAGGAGGGAGGAAAGAGAGAGCCCTTCTTGTCTTTTCGTCTCCTTCAAAACAACCGGTCAGATTCGACCAATATCATTTCTTAAAGAGCTTGAGAAGCGCCAATAAAATGCAAATATCCCTGGAAATGGTCATTCTGTGAGCTTTCTTCCAGGGACATAAAAGGTGGTGCTTGGAGCCTGGTAAAGGCAGGAGGAGAGAGGGGAGGAGGAAGGCAGGGTGCTCCCGAGGATAGGCCCCCCGGGCAGGAACACACCAGCCGCCACTGCCTCTGAGGGGAGAGGCCCTGTGTGGTCACTGAGGCTCTGTCCTGAGACAACAGAGCAGACAGACCTGCTCCAAGCAGCTTCTGAACTGTGGCTTGCTGAGCTCTGCTCGTCCTAAACACCGTCCCGGGCCCTGAATCCCCCTTCCTGCCAGTGCACTGGAAAAGCAGAGCCCCCCCCTGAAGGAGGGAACAAGCCCAGTTTCACAGTGGGTAAGGGTATGGATGAGGGGGAGGGTGCTGTGCTGTCTCCCAGATCCCTCCTACTGCAGAAGGGGGCAGGTGGGGGAGAGGAGGGCCTGGAGGGAGGGGCCCTCAGGCTCTCACTGGAAATCCCAGCCTGCTCCACAGAACAGGAGACCTCATTAAGAAGGCCTGCTGGAAAGAGGATTAGGCATCATAGTGAGTTCCCAGCATGTGGTTGTTATTATCAGTGGTTGTCATCAGGATTCAGAACTCCTAGTTCAGAACCTGTGCCCTCTTGCCAGCTGCAGCTGCCCTGGCATCAGCTGATCAGCGGCAGGCTCCCCATACCTGCCTTCCCACTCTGAATCTGTAGGCTTGTGGATTCAAGTGCTGGGCCTCAGGACCTGCCTAAAAGCAGAATGGAGCCGCCCTCCCCCAGAAGCCTGAATCACGTGCTGGCAGTCCAGGAAGGCCTCAAGAGGGAGGTGGCCAGAGCTGGGCCTGGCAGGATGAGGGCAGAGGCACTTGAGTGTGGTTGGGGGAGGAGGGAGAGCAGCAAAAAGCAGCCAGAGACTCTTTTTTTTTTTTCATTTATTTATTTTGAGAGAGAGCACGCACAAGCAGGGGAAGCGCAGAGAGAGAGGAAGAGAGAGAGAATCCCAAGTGGGCGTCATGCTCAGTGCAGAGCCCTATGCGGGGCTCAAACTCACAAACTGTGAGACCATGACCTGAGCCGAAATCAAGAGTCAGATGCTTGACCGACTGAGCCACTCACGTGCCCCCAAAGCTGACAAAGACTCTTAAGCACATGCCTCTGCTCGCCTGCCTCGTGCTTCCTAGTAGCCTGGAAGTTTCTCTGCATCTGCCCCAAAAGCAGCAAAAAAGATTCTCCTGGGAATTCTTGGGATCAGAGAGGTCTTAACTGCCCTGAGAATTCCCTCATAGACCTGGGGGTGAGGTTACTGCCTCTGGGTTCCTCTTCACACCTGCTGCTGCCACCCGTCAGCCAGCTGACCTCCAGGGTCCCCCACCCTTCTCCCTCCTGCTCCAACCTGGAATTGTCTCCTGAGATGACCCAAGCTTTGGAGGATAATTCAGCCTCAGGAAGCCCTTAGGAGGAGAAGTTGTGGAAGAAGCTCCTCTCAGGGCTGCATGGGACTGTTGTCCCCTTGCTACAGCAAGGACAGTGCTGCAGGTAGCAGGCTCCTGGGGCTAAGCTCCAAGGCCCAAGCCCCTAGCTCACTCATTCATTCATTTGTTCATTGACTGGCTTGGCTGGACACCTACTGAGCACTTACTAAAGACTCAGTGCTTGGTCCCCTTTAGACACATTCACCCTCCCTTTGCTCATGGCCAGAGGTGGGGAATAAGGACAGACACTGGGATATAGGTCATCTGTTGTGTGTGAGGCACCGTAGAAAGGGCTGCGAGTTCATGCCTGAGCCCTCAAAGAGCTTAGAGACTCAAAACTGGGCAACATGACAGGGCTGAGAAGGGGGTCGTCAGCCTGGAAGTCTCCTGCTAGCCTGGGGGCAGCAAACTCCAGGGGAGACCTAAGCCTGAAGAACAGAAGAGTTTGGTGAAACGGGAGTGAGGAGGGTGAGAGCTAAAGATAGGGGAAGAGCCATGGGAAAAGGGCCAGAAGACCCAGAACCTTCCAGAAGATGGGAAGGCCTAGAACAGCAATGGTTCTGAGAGCTGGAGCTTAAAAGTGAAAGAACACCTCTGCCTTGGGCAGAGTGCAGGCATGGTCAGGTTTGAATTTTATTTATTTATTTTTAAACATTTATTCGTTTATTTTGAGAGAGAGAGAGAGAGAGAGCGTGTGCGCACACGTGCGTGCGAGTGGGAGAGGGACAGAGAGAGAGAGAGGGACAATCCTAAGCAGGCTCCGAGCTCCTCTGTCAGCACAGAGCCCGACAGAGGGCTTGAACTCATGAACCGTGAGATCATGACCTGAGCTGAAACCAAGAGTCTGACGCTTAATCCACTTAGCCACCCAGGTGTCCCAGATTTACATTTTAGACAGTGGCCAGAGTAGGAGGACCCTACCTGTATCTGGTGAGAGCTGATGGACAGTGAACTACAGCAGTGGAGGTTAGGACAGGACAGAAGGGGCAGATTGGATAGATTTAAGGCGGGGAGAATGGACCGGATGCAGTGACTAAGTGCATGTGGGGCTATCCAAGAAGGAAGACGACACCCAGCTTCCGGCTTGGTCAGCAGGGAGATAGTTGAGCTGTTAACAAGGGTAAGAAATACGGACAAGGAACAAGATTGTGGGGAATAGGATGGATAGTTCAGTTCTGAGCTTGTTGAGTTTGAAGTATTTGCGGGACATGTAAGAGATTCTGGAAAGCTGTTAGACAGTCCTAACTGGACCTCAGGTGTTACAGGTTTGGAAGACAATGGCAAATGAAGTCATACAAGTAACTGAGATCATCCAGTTTGTAAATGACAGCAAGGATAAACCCCCATGGAACATCATCCATGGGAAAGGAAGAGAGAGACCCAGGAAACGTTGAAAGGAGTGACCAGTGAGAAGAAAAATCAGGGGAGAAAGAAAGTGAATGCATTAGGACTTTCCTGCGTGTAACCAAAAAAGCCAATTCAAACTGGCCCAAATAATAAAAGTGATTTAAATGTCCGTGTAAACTGGCTTCAGGTTCAGTATGATTCAGCTGCTCAACAGGCTTCAAGGATCCAGCTTTTCAGTCTGTCAGCTCTGCTTTCTGCAGGATTAGCTTTCTTCCAGTGCCAAGTGCCCAGACTCCTAGGTTTCAGGTTTCATACTGCCCCCTCCAAGTGCAGGAGAAAGAGACCAACACACCCAGAGATGTCCCAGAAGAGCAAGGAAACTTCTTACCCAGAAACTACCAACAACATTTTCCCAAGCTCATTGAGTTCAATTTGGTCACATTCCCACCCCTGAACCATCTCCTGTGGCTCTGACCAGCTTATGCCAAAACCATTTTCTCCAGATTCAGAGCACAGAACAGAACTGATTTTCCACTGAACACATAGAGGAGTAGATTCCTTAAATAAAAAACAGGGTGGGGGCTCCTGGCTGGCTCAGTCAGTGAAGCATGTAAAGCTTGATCTCAGAGTTGTAAGTTCAAGCCCCATGTTGGGCATAGAGATTACTTAAAATTTAAAACAAAACAAAACAAAACAAAAACTTAAAAAAAAAAAACCACAACAGGGTAATTATCATTTTACGAAAAATAGAAAGAATAGATGTTGCCGGGGGGGGGGGGGGTGCGGGCAATCACAATGGAAGGTATCACAGATGAGAGTTTTCAAAAGGGAGAAAGTGGCCAATAGCAGCAAAAAAGAGAGAGATCAAGGGACACCTAAACTGAATTGGTGTGTTTTGTATGAGGTGGGATGGTAGTACCTGAGGGCTGGGGATCATCTGGAAATTCTTCTTGGAAATTGTAGTCCCTGAAGGGAGGCAAACCACACATAAGCATTAGATAGTATGTGCATGCACGAGTGTACGTGTATGTGTAGGTGCCTGCACACACCCGCACGCTGCGCACACTGGGAGGCAGGGGTCTGCCCGGCAGTGGGAGGGTCTCGCAGAAAGAGATCTGGAGGCAACGCTGAGAACACACTCCAATGGGGAAAAGCAGAATCCACTGGGTGGAGGGGGCAAGAGATGACGAGTTGTAGCCGACACCAAATCCCTGCAGATGGGCCACACAGAGCCCCTTGGACATCATCATGAAGACGGTGGAAGCCCTTGTAGGCCTCCAAGAGGAGGGTGGCATGGCCCCAGTGAAGCATAAAACACTGACTCTGGCCTCAGCCTGGGGATGGAGTGAAGGAGAAAGGGAGCAAGCTGCCAGAGCCGGGGCCAGGCTGTTGCAGGCATCTGGGGGGCCCCCTGGCCAAGGGGTGGAGAGAAGAAGACAGGTGAGCAACGTCAAAGAGGACAAAACAGCAGCAGGACGGGGAGCGGATAGAGGTGAAGGGTGAGGAGGGGAAGCATCCTGAATGTGAGAGCAGGGCTGGACAGCCCCAGCCGCTATTCAGGATAGGGGTCCTGCCAGAAGTCTCCTCCCCTGTCCAGCCCATCCATTCATCTCTGCGGACATGCCAGTGATGTCAGCACACGCTGCCACGGTCAGGATGACTAACTCTTATTTGCCGAAAGGAAATTGAATATGCACGTGCGTGGGGAAATGCTTGGAGCTCCAGCTGGCCCCACAGGTGGGGTGGGGAGGAGGGAGAGGGTGAGCTCCAAGAGGAAGGAAATAAAGAGAGATGCTTCCAACGAGAGGGAGATTTGACAGAGACAGAGAAACAGAGAGAGAAATGCCAGTGGAAGAGAATTTTGCCCCAAAGAGCCGCTGATGCAGAAGAGGATCCTGAGTCTTCATTTGAAGGCAGCTCCCTGAGTGGCCAGTCATTTTTCTTCTTGAAGGCGAAGCGTTTGCAGTCCCTGCTCCCAGAGCTCAAACCCCACATTGTATTCCTTGTCCATTTAGGCTGTTGTCAAACAGGAGATGCTAGAATCTTTCCGCAGGAGACCAGACCAAGCTGCACTCTTGGCCACGCTTCCTTGGCCTCGGCTTCAGTTTGAAGCAGGGGGAGGACAGGGCTGGGGGTTGGGGAGGGGGGAGGGCTGGAGAACACACAGGAGGAATGGATGGCTCTTCCCAACAGCCCCTGGAAGGAGAGACAGGAAGGGGAGCCCTGGCAAAACACCTATCCTCTCCCTCTGCTTTCTCGCTCAGCGTCCTCTGGCCTGGCGTTCCCACCCTTGTCTGACTGCAGGGGAAGAGGAGGAGGACGAGGAGCTGTGGATGGAGCGTGTTTCCAAGACGGTGGCCAAAACACGGCCACCAATCTGGAAAACACAAGCCCCTGGCCGGCCACAGCCACACCTGCCCCCACCCACACAAGGAGTGTGACAACATTTGTCTCTCCAGGGTATTGTCCACATTCAACCCTGATGTCCAAGGGGAGAGGAGCAGGGAGCTGGGGGTAGCCAGAGAATGCCAATGAATGTTCAGTTCTCTGGCCTTCCTTCTGCCTCAAAGTGGCAATAGAGCCTGGAAAGAGTCAAACCAAAGGTCTTGGTCGTTATTTTCAGAAAATGCTCTAGGGAATCTCTTCTTCAATCTAAAAACCCCTCCACCCAAGCACCAGGAAGGCCACAAGGTCAAAAGTGACCTTTTTTGCTCACACTCCGCCCCTTCTTCCCCCTCACTGAGCACCAAGAATAACTTCCTGCTGGGGGTGAAGGTAGGTAAAAAAAGATTTAATTACAGTTTCTGTTTCTGACCTTGCTCCCCACCCCCCAAGGGCCACCATGGTGCCCTGCCTGGCTGTGGTGTCAATGAAAGGGCACTGGCCTGACTTACACTACCACAGGCCATGGTGCCACCTAGAGAGCCATGGGGCTTGGGGCGGTGGTGGGGAAGGTCATCTCCACTGCCAAGCTTATTCATTCTCACAGCAATCCCCAGGCAATCTCTGGCAATACCAGAAAATTAGGTTTAAGGGTACCTTCTTAAGAATTCTGAGGCCAGGGGCGCCTGGGTGGCTCAGTTGGTTGAGCATCCGACTTTGGCTTAGGTCGTGATCTCACTGTTCATGGTTCGTGAGTTCAAGCACCATACTGGGCTCACTGCTGCCAGCGCAGAGCCCACTTTGGATCCTCTGTCCCCCTCTCTCTGCCCCTCCCCCCCACTTTTGCTCTCTCAAAAATAAATAAACATTAACACACACACACAAAAAGAATTCTAAGGCCAGATTGAAGAGAGTTCTAAGTCTTTGGAAGAGAAGGTAATTTCCTCCTGAAGTCTTCAGACCAGCATTGTCCCTTCCTCCAATTTCCAAATCTCACCCTCCACCCCCACCCTCACCCCATTCTCTGCTCTGTGGCTGTCCCCCAAGATTGGTTCGTGCTTAGTGTTGCCCCTTTGTGTTCTCATCAGCATCAAAGGTGCTGCCCTTCACATTTGATAAGCCTGGGGCACACACCCTCTGTGGGCCCTCCACCACTCTGGCCTCCCACTCTCACTGCCAACTTGCAGAGGAAGATTTTTAAAACTCAGTATTCACCAAGCAAATTCATCTCTGCCATCAGCCAGCCCTCACCTGTCCCCTTAAACTCTGATAAGCAGGTTGGGAAGGGGAGGTGCTTCTTCCCACAAAGCCCCCTCAAATCCTCAGAGACCTCTTTTAATCTGGTCATCAGATATGTCTTAAACCAATGCTGAGCCAGGAGAGTCATCCCTGGAGCTATGTGGAAACCAGTTTTCTGGTTTGGAACCTCACCTACCGGGGATTCCGTTAGTTGCCTTTATTGTCCAAGAATGTGAGTTAGGAATCCACCCCCCAGGACGTAGGAGGGGTGATTAAAATGAACAAGAGAATAAAAGCTTTCAGACGTGGTCCATCCGTGCCAAGAACAGCTTCGGAGGCTTACAAGTGCTCAGAGGACCATCAAAGGGAAGCCGACGCCGATAACTCTGTGTGCTGACTCGGTGAAATACTCCATCTCGGGGATATTGCCATTGAAAACATCTCCTCTATCTGGAATCTTTTCTACACCAAGAGCACAATTGCTTCATTCATATCTTCGGAGGAGTCTGTCACCAAATCCATAAGCTGCCTCTGCCAGCAGGCGGGGCAGGATACCAGCTTGCCCAGCCCTCTGCCCACTGGGCTGAACCAAGGATGCAGTTCCCGTGTTAATAAAGCCCCAAATTCTCTCCTGCCCTGTGGGCAGCACCCTCCTCCCTCCCCTCAGCCTCATAAAGAATCAAAGCAAGGGAAGGGGAGAGAGGTGGAAGCAAGAACTTCCATCTGAATCAATGTTCAGAGAGATTCACACAATCATACGATGTGCTCCTATGCCCAGGAAAGGGAAACTAACCTTATGGTGTATGTCTTCTGTGTACCAAAAAATGCTATGTCACATATCTGATCTTTACAACAACCCAGTGAGGTGGGTCTTTTATGGGAGAGAAAACAACCCAAGACCACAGCAGTAAGAGTAGCACTTGAAAGCAAGCCCCATCCCCCAACCCCACCCCGCCCAGTTAATGGCAAGATGTGGGCCAACCACCCAGAACCTCAGCTTTGTATTACCTGCCTCTACACGGAGAGTAGTAATGTCATCTTCCCAAGCCACCTCCCAGCCCTGTGAAGGAAGCCAGATGCAGCCCAGGAGTCCTAGTGCTTTGTAATCTGGAAAGCAACATCCAAATGTTAATGGGCTGTGACTTCCTCAAAGGCGGGGAGATCTTCTACTTTATCTTTGTGTCCCCAGCACCCAGATCAGCCAGGGATGTAACCTACACCCATACGACATCCCATGAAGAGCAAGAGGGGAGTCTTCCCTTTGTCTGTGGGGTTGGGCAGAGTGGCAGGGAAGCCAGCACCAGGTGGCAGACCACCCTGGCCAAAGAACCCGCACACAGTTCCGGGAGCGGAAGTGGATAAGGAGACTCCCTCCCCCACAACCAAAGCTAGTCAGTTAGGTCAGCCAAATCCACTGAAGTCTTGCAGGAAGACCCTCTCACGAGAGGTAAGAGTTGAAGTGATGCCCAAAGCACTCCTCACTTTACAGGGAGAGCTGAGCCCATGTGTGTTGGAAGTGGGGCAGGCGGAGGGGTGACCCCCGCCCAGTGTCTGCCTTGAAGAAACCCCGTGGCTCTGGACAGAAGGGCAGACCCTGACACCTGGCTTTCACGAAGAGTAAAAAGGAACAGGTGCTCTGGGCAAGTTTTAGCTGGGGGTGGGGTGTGGAGAGAAAACAGGGAGGAAAGTTCTAGATCGGGTGTTCCTCAGGAAATCCCCCCACAAACCCACATCAGCCCAGTAGGGAAGGAATCTCCTGTCCCAGGCACAAACATTGCTGTCACCTCCCAGGGAAGCCTTCTCCCCCCACCCAGCTGGGGAGAGATCTTTGAATCCCCAGGGCCCTTATCCGTAACCTGTTTTGTGGCACTAACTGCATTCTGCCTTTTGTTGCCAGCACTTGCATTCCTGTCTCATCTTCCTTATGGCATTAAGAGCAGGGCATTATTATTATTATCATTATTATTATTGTCCTGTGTCCTTCTCAGCAGCTACCACAGTGCCCAGCACCTGACAAAGAAATGAAATCCAGTTCAAGCGAGGAAGAGGTCAAGAGGACAGAAGAAGGTCAGAATGGCCTGCTTAACCAAGTGCCCCCTGTCTGACCTATCCTCTGCCAACTCCAGGCCCCAACATGGCCCACTGGGGTGCCAGACACACCTGGGAGTGGTCAGTGGACAGTGTTTCAGGCAGGGCGGAGGCTCCCACTCCCCGAGGTCCGGCCTGGCCTCACCGGAGCACTGGCCCTCCCCTTCCAGGCAGGAAGCACTCCTGCAGCAGCCGCATCTGCACAGCCATAATTGAGCCTCACTCTCCAGAGTGATTTGTGTGTCAAAAATCCGCCAAGGCTGTAAATCAGGTGCTAGGAAGCTCTGTCTCCTGTTTTCCTGCTTACCCAGAGGGAGACGGAATGTACCGCCACGGGCTCCCAAATCTGGAAAACCGCCTCTGATTTAAGAGGAGAGTTTTAACCGTCATTAACATGGGCCAGTGCCGGGGAGCCGGAGCTGGGCTCCTGACTCTCCCTCCCGGCCCCGGCTGCCTCCTCCGCAGCTGGGGGGCTTAGCCGGTGGGGGACCTGAAAGCCAGGTGCCTAACAGGCCCAGGTCAATAGCAGCTGCTTCAGCTCTTCCCGGGAGGCTCCAGAGGGGAATTTTCCATTGCCCAGTTTGATTTAGCTCTTGCCTGCTGTGTGGCGGCCTTGACTGTTCACAGTGAGGGGAGCAGGAAGGTAGGGAGCGTGCGCAGAGGGCCTCCATCCCGCAGGGCTTCTCTGGCCCAGAGGCGTGGGAAACTCCACTTCACTATTCCCCATCCCCAGAATGCTGGGGTCCCCTGAGGTGCTGAGGGTGGGGACCAGGCCTCCCTCTAGGGAGGGAGAAGAGAATCACGGCCCTGGTTGCAGGGAGCAGGACAGAGCCCAATGGGTTGCCTCCCTCCCCCTGTCCCTCTCTTTCTCAGGATGTCTGAGAGATGTCTCGCGTGGGTGAGGGCTCCCTCCCTCTCTCTCTCTGCCTCTGCTCCTCCTCCCCCTCCCCGGAACCTCTGCCCACCCCCTCCAGCCCTGAGTTGCTGATGCCCTTTGGGTTCTGTTTTCATTCCAGGCTGTGGATCCGGTCGTGGGAAGCAGGTAGGAAACCATGATTCTGGGGGTTAAATGAAGAATTATATTTAGTGCTCACAGAAAGCCAAATATTGGGTTAGCAGCCAGGAATGGAGAGGGAAAAAACCCAAAGCAAACAGCAGAGGGAAGAAATTCCTACCAAACAAGGTCCCTATTCATTCTTCCAATCCCAGGTGCAGGGGCCTGCAGGAGTGAGACCCGCTGAATGTAAGCAGCCCATCCTGTGCTCATGGCTGCAGAGAAATGTGAGGGCCCCAGACTTTGGTGAGACCCTCAAACTCAGATCTTATACCGCTGTCCTCGTGGGACCAAAGAGCTCTCAGCCCTCCCCACAAAGGTTGTCAACATCTCCACCGGCAAAAGGCGAGCTGCTACAGAGCTCACTATGTTGACCCTGAGTCCTTTGAGACCCAAGGGTGGGGAGGGGGAGAGCAAAGTGAAATGTTCCTGGTTTGACCTTGAGCAAGTGACTGAACCTCCCTGAGCCTCATGTATGGAATGCAAGAGTTGGATTATGATTTCACAGTTCCTAACATCCTACTATTCTGTGGCTGTCTAAAACAAATAATGAGAATAAGAGTATGAACAAGACTACGACAATCTGTCTCCGTAAGAGCTTAGCATGGGGCCTAGAGAGATTAAGGATATGTCCCAGCTTATTCCCCACTCAGCCTTCTGTGCCTTGGCCCTCCACAGGGTAAACTTCCAGGGTCTCAGCTGACTCTTCCGGAAATTCCAGACTCCAGTGACATGCTTCTGGAACCTTCTCAGACTGCCAGAAAGTCAGATAACAGTCTGGGCAGGGGAAGGACTGCCACAGCCAGGCTGGCTAACGGGAAAGCTGATGGGGACTAGAAGTTCAGGGAGACGTTGAGGGTAAGGAGGGAGAGAGACAGAGAAGGGGCAGGAGCTGGAAGGCATTGTAGACCTCCCAAACATCTTCTGCAGGGTCGTGGAGAAGGCAACACTTACCCTCCTAACTCCCAGACTCATTTGTATCCAGCCACTGACTTATCCAATTATCCACCCCTCCTGTGGATCTCTCTGTGGGGGAGATCGACAGTAGGAGGCTGGATTCCAGGTAATAAAGAACGTTTAAGAGCCAAAGTTTCTAGTCAGGCAGTACAGAACTGAATTCTGACTAACTAGAAGAAAGGAAAGACAGGAATTTCCTGCCCGGGTCTGTCTTTCTCTATGTGTCTCTATTTATTTCCCATACACTTGGCTCTCTCTGCTTCCCACCCCCTAGTTTCCTCAAAGGGGCCCAAGCTTTGGGAGAATCTGGGCACCGGTACCCCCTCTGAGCAGGAGATGCCAACCTATGGACTGACATTGCCTGGAACCCCGAAGAATGCCTCTTCTAAAGAGCCCCAGCCTGAAGGTAGCCCCATCCACTAACTCAACCCTAGCCATCCCTATCTCCTCAGGTTCCAGCACTCATCAGCAGGGACTCAAAAACACTTGTCTGTCGGGTGATCCATAGGACCAAAACCTTGGGAGAAGACACGCAGAGCCAGCCACTAACAAAATTGTGAAATAAAGTGAATTCCCACAAACCTGCTCCTTCCCTTGCATTCCATAATCTCAACAAATTGCACCACGCTTCCACCTGTTTTCCAGAAACTAAAAATCACCTTTGACATCCATCCAATTCACCATCTCCTATTTCTACCCCAACCATATCTTTACAGTCTCCCCACCTTCACTACTATGGCTTTCACGGGGCCTTGGACATGTCTCATCCACATTATCAGAATTCCTTCTTATCTGGTAACTCTGGCTTTGTGTGGCTCTTCCTCATCCCATCCTCTCTAGTGTAGCCAGAGAAGTATTTCTAAACTGCATGTGTGTTGGGGGCATCTGGGCGGTTCAGTCGGTTAAGTGTTCGACTCTTGATTTCAGTTCAGTTCATGATCTCCCGGTTCATGGGTTCGAGCCCCACATGGGGCTCTGCACTGACAGAGCGGAGCCTGCTTGAGCTTTTCTGTCTCCTTCTCTCTCTGCCCGCCCCCCCCCCACTCTCTCTCTCTCTCTCTCTCTCTCTCTCAAAATAAATAAATAAATAAACATTTTAAACTACATCATTTCACTTGCCTGCATGAGGTTTTCCATCATCAGCTACTTAGAGGACAAAGTCTGGGTTCGTGAGTAAGCATGCAAAGCCCCCCATCCACTCAACCCAGCTGGTCTACTACCATTTCTCTGGTCTCTAGCCAGTAGTGAGAGTTCCCTAAACAGGTCCTGCTGGGTTTCCAGTCAAAATGGAATAGTGCAGTTAGTGCAGCCACTTGGAAAACAGGATAGAGGTTCCTCAAAAGAGAACTACCCTACAATCCAGCAGCTCCACCTCTGGGTACTTATCTGAAGGAAAGGAAAACACTAAATTGAAAAAATATCTGCACCCCCATATTCGTCGCGGCATTATTTACAACAGCCAAGATATGGAAACAACTAAGCGTCCATCCATGGGTGAATGGATAAAGAAGTTATGGTGCATATTCAATGGAATATATTCAGCTATAAAAAAGAAGGAAATCCTGCTGTTTGTGACAACATGGGTGAACCCTGAGGGCAGTCTATTAACTGCAGTAAATTACATGGAGAAAGACAAATACTGTATGATTTCACCTACATGTGGATTCTGAAAAAAACCAGACTCATAGATACAGACAACAGATTGGTGGCTGCCAGGGGGAGCGGTAGGATAAATAGGGGAAGGAGGTCAGAAGGTACAAAATTCCAGTTACAAGACAAGTACTGGGAGTGGAATGTACAACATGGTGACTATAGTTAATAATACTGTATTGTCGGGGCATCTGGGTGGCTCAGTCAGTTAAGTGTCTGACTCTTGGTTTCAGCTCAAGTCATGATCTCATGGTTTTGTGAGTTCAAGTCCCAAATCAGGTTCTGTGCTGACAGTGTGGGGCCTATTTGGGATTCTCTCTCTCCCTCTCTCTCTGTTCCTCCCGTGCTCATGCTGTCTCTGTCTCTCTCAAAAATAAGTAAACTTAGATGGGGTGCCTGGGTGGCTCAGTCAGTTAGGCATCCAACTTCGGCTCAGGTCATGATCTCACGGTCCGTGAGTTCGAGCCCCGCGTCGGGCTCTGTGCTGACAGCTCAGAGCCTGGTGCCTGCTTCAAATTCTGTGTCTCCCTCTCTCTCTGGCCCTTCCCCGCTCACGCTCTGTCTCTCTCTGTCTCTCAAAAATAAATAAACGTTAAAAAAATAAATTTAAAAAAAATTTTAATAAAATAAACTTAGAAAAAGTTATGTAAAAAATAATATTGTATTGTCTATTCGAAAGTTGCTGAGGGAGTAAATCTTAAAAGTTCTTAGCACAAGAAGAAAATATTTGTAACTATGTGTGGTGATAAATGTTAACTAAGCTTATCATCATGACCATTTCACAACATATACAAATATTGAATCATTATGTTGTATACCTGAAACTAATGTAATGTATGTCAATTATATCTCCATTTTTAAAAAATGGAGTGTTGAATTCTCTCCTCTAGCCACAAAGCCATAATGAATAAAACATTTTTGAAAATAACCCAACACACAAAGCTGGGCTCAAAAAACAAGACAACTATTGCTGTGAATTAGAAGCCCAACAGAGACAGAAGTCACCGCATGGAGCCATGACTGAGGGCGTTGCTGGGCTCTGGGTCGCAGTGGTAGCCACAAGCTAGGCTCCTGTGGGGTACTGGAGACTAAAAGTTCTCTTGTTGTTGTTGTTGTGTGTGTGTGTGTGTGTGTGTGTGTGTGTGTTAGTTTTTTTAAACATTTATTTATTATTGAGAGACAGAGACAAGCAGAGCATGAGCATGGGAGGGGCAGAGATAGAGGGAGACACAGAATCCAGAGCAGGCTCCAGGCTCTGAGCAGTCAGCACAGAGCCTCAGCACAGAGCCCTTCGCGGGGCCCAAACCCACAAACAGGGAGATCATGACCTGAGCGGAAGTCGGACACTTTACCAACTGAGCCACCCAGGCACCCCTCTCTTGTTGTTATGAAAGTCAGGAGTATAGTTACCATTGAAAGGGTAGTGACTGGCAAGAGCACCAGGGGGACTTCTAGTGACTGGTGATGTTCTCTTTCTTAATCTGGGTCCTTGCTATACAGGAGCCTTCACTTGTGAAAATGTCTCCAGCTGCTCACTTGTGATTAGTGTGCCTTTCTGTAATGTACGTTATACTCCAATTAAAAAGTTTACTTGTAAAAATGTTTTCCTGGGAGACAGGGGACCAGAGTCAGATCCATGGCTTGAAACCAAGGGCCTGATTATGGCTTTCCTGTGTATGAAAAGAGGCTGATTAAGAGTGGGGCCACCAGTCAGCTACTGGGACTCTTCTTTCCAGATCCCCTGGGCCAGGGTAGGATGAGGTAAGGGGACGGGAATAGAGGACCGTCTTGCAAAGAGGAACCAAGCCAAGTAGCTGCCCAGTAGCTCCACATCTGCATTGGCATTATTCTAGCACAGAAGAAGCAGGAGCCATGGAATGACACATAAGGTTTTGTTCTGGGAGGGGAGCTTAGGAGATTTGGCGGAGGCAAGTACAAAACTATAAACTGCACATTCAGAAGGAGGAGAGGGAAAAAAAGGACAAAAAACAAATTGAGAGGGGCAAAAGCTGCCTTTCAAAATGGATCTGCAAACCAAAATTCTGAAACATATTTTAAAAAATGAAACTTATGAAAAATAAGCAAGAAGTATTAGATGAAAACTGGTAGAAATGGAACAAGAACAAGTGATGATAGAAAAGAACCCATTAGGGGAAAAAAGGGAACCAACTGGAAATCTTAGATACAAAAAAATAGCCATTGAATTTTTTTAAAGCATCAATATTCGGGCTAAACTCAAGATTGAGTATAGTCAAAGAGAAAAAAAAATGATGAATTGGAAGATAATAAAGAAAATCATCCAGGGGCGCCTGGGTGGCTCAGTCAGTTAAGTGTCTGACTTTGGCTCAGGTCATGATCTCATAGTTCGTGGGTTGGAGCCCCATGTCGGGCTCTGTGCTGACAGCTCAGAGCCTGTAGCCTGTTTCGGATTCTGTGTCTCCCTCTCTCTCTGACCCTCCCCTGTTCACACTCTGTCTCTGTTTCAAAACTAAATAAACATTAAAATGAAAAGAAAAAGAGAAAAAAAAAGAAAATCATCCAAAATGCAGTACAAAGAGACAAAGAGGGAAGAATAATAAAAGACAAGACATGAAATAGACTGAAAGACTCTATCTAAGGGAGATCTATAAGAAATAGAGTGGACAGAATGGTCATATGGTTTATTTTTATTTCTTATGTTTGTTTGTTTCTGTCTGTCAGTATTCTTACTACCCCCTTCTAAATTCTGGTACCAAAGTTTCAGAAGGCAGATTAAAGCCTAAAGTCATTTTCTTTTCTTTTTTTAATTTTTTTTAATGTTTATCTATTTTTGAGAGAGAGAAGAAGAGACAGAGTGCAAGTGGGGAGGGGCAGAGAGAGAGGGAGACACAGTATCTGAAGCAGGCTCCAGGCTCTGAGCTGTCAGCACAGAGCCTGAAGCAGGGCTCGAACTCACAAACCTTGAGATCATGACCTGAACCAAAGTCAGGCGCTTGACCTACTGAGCCACTCAGGCGCCACCCCCTCTCTTTTTTTTAAATGTTTGTTTATTTTTGAGAGAGAGAAGAGACAGAAAGCCTAAAGTCATTTTCTTCCTCCAGCTGAGGTAGCAGGTGCTCAGGCTTGGTCAGACATAATTTGTGCAGAGTCTGGCTGGACTGCATTCCCCTGCCAGTCTTCACACTTGTCCCAGGGCTGCAAGACAAGAGCAATACCAGCAGAAATTTCCTGCAGTTCCCTGAAATCTGGGTGGTAACAGCAATTTCCTTACTCTTGAGGCCACAGCTACAGTGGTGAATCTGAAAATTAGGCACATTTCCTGATGTTCCTGCCTAAGTTTTTTTAGCACCCAGTTCCTATGTGAATTCCCTTTCTACCTGTAGTCCCCAGACTAGTTTCTGTAATCCTGACTGATAAAGGTTATTGGCTATGTTTGGAGATACAGTACTTTTTCCCATAAAATAGATAAAAAAAATTCAAAGTTGTAAAATAGTAGAGAAGGATCAGAGATTTAAAGAACAGTCCAGAAAGCCCAACCTTCAAATAATAGGACTTCTAGAAACAGAACTTGGGGGAAACTGAAGGAAGGAGGTCAACAAAAGAAATCATTCAAGAAATCCCTAGAGCTGAAAGATACAAGTGTGCAAACTGAAAGGGTCCACCTAACACACAGCATAAAGCATGACAATAGACCCATGGGCAAGGCACATCATAATGAAATTTTAAAACATTAAGGATAAAGAAAAACTCCTAGAAGCTTCCAGAGGGAGGGGAAAACAGTCACATACACAGCATCAAGAATCAGAATGGTGGGGAGTCTAGGGGGCTCGTTCAGTTAAGCATCCGTCTCTCAGTTTCAGCTCAGGTCATGATCTCCCAGTTTCGTGGGTTCGAGCCCACCTCTGGGCTCTGTGCTAACAGTGGGGAACTTGCTTAAGATTCTCTCTTAGACCCTCTCTCTCTGCCCCTCCCCTGCTCACGCTGTCTCTGTCTCTCTCAAAATAAATGAACTTAAAAAAAAATTTGTTTAAGGAATCAGAATGGATAAACTTCTCAAAAGCAAAAATGGAATCTAGAAGATAATGAAGCAATACCCTCAAAATTCTAAAGAAAAAATTATTTCTACCATACAGCTCCACACTCAGCCAAAGTAAAAATCAATGTAAGGGTAGATAAAAAGCCATTTTTAGATGTACAAAGAAATATTTTTAAAGTATCTCTTAAGTACCCTTTCTCAAGAAGATACTGGAGATGTGTTCTACCAAAAGTAAGGAAGCAAACTAAGAAAGAGGAAAACATAGATGACAAGAAATAAACTCCCCCTCCAAAGATGAAAATTCCTAAGATGGCAATGAAAAGAGATAACAGGATAATAGCTTTGTAATAAATGTAGAAATCAATGAATCTAGATTGGAGCAGATCAGAATGTTTCAGAAAAGATTTCCTCAGGAAAATAAATTTGATAGACTACTTAATGTTTGGACATATTGAGAGAGGATTTACATAACTGGGGTTGAATTAGTAACATGAATATAGAACACTAAGCAAATGAAAAAGAAAGACAATCATAAACTCCTGGGAAAACAAAAATTTGTGCAGATAAGGAAAATTAATCATAATGTACTGCATGGCTCAGCTCAGGGCTAACATAGTCATGATAATATAGCTCAGTGTTAACAGAGTTATAATAATATAAATATTTTGGATAAAATTATGGTATTGACAGGATTAAGGGACAAAAGAAGATCTATATGTGGTTGAGGGAAGGAAGTGAAAGAGGGCTAAAACCTTAGTGTCCATAGAAGGAAGTCTGAAAATAATACCTATGGCTGAAAAATAAAGAAGCAGGAATATAAACATAGTATTTAGCAATATAGAGGTAAACACCAAAAGAACCAGTTCAAAGAATTGAAAAAGTTTGCCTTTGAAAAACGGGAAATGAGAGGCAGGGAGTAGGGGACTTCTCTTTTTCATAACAAGTCTTATAGGACTATTTAACTTTTTTTTTTTAAGTTTATTTATTTTTAGGGAGGGAGGGACAGAGAGAGAGAGAGGGAGACAGAAAATCCTAAGCAGGCTCTGCACTGTTAGGACAAAAGCCTGATGCAGGGCTTGAACTCATGAACTCTGAGATCATGACCTAAGCTGAAATTAAGACCTGGCTCTTGATTAACCAACTGAGCCACCCAGGCACCCCATATTTAACTTTTTAATTTATGTGTATGTATGATTTCAAATAAAGATAAAATTTTTAAAAAGAGAAGAGTAGATGCTAATGAAACAAACAAACAAACAAAACAGAAAGGATCAGTGTAAAATGCTGGCCCTTGGGGAGAAAATTATTAAACCAGACAAATCTCTAGCAAGCCTGAGATTAAAAGAAGAAAGATGCACTAACAAACAATAATAAGAATAAAAAAAGATGCAGTCTGTACTTACACAGAAAATTTTCAAAACACTGCAAACAGCTTTATGTATTTGAAAACTCAGATAAAATGGATAATTTTCTAGATATAAATAAATTACCAAAATTGGTGTAAAAATAACTACAGAGTCTAAATGAACTATTAAAATTTTTGAAGTGATAATCAAAGGCCTCTCACTCTAAAAGATATCTGGTCTAGAAGGTATTAGAAAACTCATTTTCTTGAACATTTAAGGCACAAATAAACTGTCTATTTTTTAAAAAGTAATGTAGGGGCACCTGGGTGGCTCAGTTGGTTGAGTGTCTGACTTCAGCTCAGGCCATGATCTTGGGGTTCACGGGTTCAAGTCCCACATCGGGCTCTGTGCTGACAGCCCAGAGCCCAGAGCCTGGAGCCTGCCTAGGATTCTGTGTCTTCCTCTCTCTCAGCCCCTCCCCCACTCATGCTTTGTCTCTCTTTCTCTATCTCTCAAAAATAAATAAACATTAAAAAAATAATAAAATAAAAAATAAAAAAGTAATCTCTGTACCCGATGTGGGGCTCCAACTCCCAACCCCAAGATCAGGAGTTAAATGCTCCACTAATTGAGCCACCCAGAGTTTAAAGTAAACTCTCTTAAACAAATGTTTTCAGTTCCTGTGGCAGTTGTCCTCCTAAATCCTTCTTCTGATAAGATTTTTTGCAGAGCATAGGATTACCCACCTATGGCTATATTTCTCAGCCTGCCTTGAAACTAGGTACGGCTGTATGACTGCATTCTCACCTTCAGTTACAAGCACAAGTGCTGTGCTACGTTCTGTCACTCAGTATATTAGTTCCCTAGGGCTGCTGTAACAAAGTACCACAAACTGTTTTGCTGAAGGAACAGAGATGTATTCTCTCACAGTAGAAGGAGAGTAAAAGTCCAAGATCAAGGTGTCATCAGAATTGGTTCCTTCTGAGAGTTATATGAGAAAATATCTCTTTTCTCCCTCTCTCCTGGCTTCCTATACTTTGCTGGAAATCTGTGGTGTTCCATGGCCAATCTCTGTCTTCATGTTCACCTGGTATTCTCCCTTTGGTGTGTCTGTGTCCTAATTTCCTCTTTTTATAATCATGACACTTATCATATTAGATTAGATTAGTCATATTAAATCAAGAGTCGGATGTTTTAACCCACTGAGCCACCCAAGCACCCCTGAGTGGTGTTTTGATTATAGGAGCTTGGTTTTTACCCTAACAAATACAGCTGCCCAACTCACTTTATAAGAATCTAAACTTTCCTGTTTCTGATTCTGTGTCTCCCTCTCTCCCTGCCCCTCCCCCGTTCATGCTCTGTCTCTCTCTGTCCCAAAAATAAATAAACGTTGAAAAAAAAAATTAAAAAAAAAAGGGGCGCCTGGGTGGCGCAGTCGGTTAAGCGTCCGACTTCAGCCAGGTCACGATCTCGCGGTCCATGAGTTCGAGCCCCGCGTCAGGCTCTGGGCTGATGGCTCAGAGCCTGGAGCCTGTTTCCGATTCTGTGTCTCCCTCTCTCTCTGCCCCTCCCCCGTTCATGCTCTGTCCCTCTCTGTCCCAAAAATAAATAAACGTTGAAAAAAAAAAAATAAGAATCTAAATTTTAGAGGCGCCTGGATGGCTCAGTCAGTTAAGCCTCTGACTTCAGCTCAGGTCATGATCTCATGGTTTGTGGGTTTGAACCCCACATCGGGCTCTGTGCTGACAGTGCAGAGCCTGCTTTGGATCCTATGTCTCCCTCTCTCTCTGCCCCTCCCCCACCTGTGTGTGTGTGTGTGTGTGTGTGTGTGTGTGTGTGTATAAGTTATATATTTATGTATAATATATATTATATATAATATAATATTATTTAAATATATAATTTATATAAATTCTATATGATTTATATAATTATAATTATAATATATATAATTTACATAAATTTATGTTTATCTTAGTGATTCAAAAATAAAATGGTTCAAAGTACCTGGGTGGTTCAGTTGGTTAGGTGTCTGACTTCAGCTCAGGGTAGAATGGTTCAACATAAGAAAATCTATAAAAGTACACTAACAGATTGAAGTAGAAAAACATTTAATCGGGGCGCCTGGGTGGCGCAGTCGGTTAAGCGTCCGACTTCAGCCAGGTCACGATCTCGCGGTCCGTGAGTTCGAGCCCCGCGTCGGGCTCTGGGCTGATAGCTCAGAGCCTGGAGCCTGTTTCCGATTCTGTGTCTCCCTCTCTCTCTGCCCCTCCCCCGTTCATGCTCTGTCTCTCTCTGTCCCCAAAATAAATAAAAACGTTGAAAAAAAAAAATTTAAAAAAAAAAAAAAAAAAAAAAAAGAAAAACATTTAATCAACACAGTAGATCAGAAAAATATTTACCAAAATTCAATGTTCATATAACTGGATATGTAAACATGAAGTATATAGTTAATAATGTGAAGGAATTATTGTTGATCATGGTACTGTAGTTTTTTGTAGGTTTTTTGAAGAATTATTATCTTTTAGGGATTCAAACTGACATATTTACAGGTAACATGATGTAACGTCCAGCATTTGTTTCAAATAACATAGAATGGAGACAAGTTAGCAAAGGAACAGATAAAACAAGACTGACCCTGAGCTAACAGCAATTGAGGCTGTGTGATGGGTAGACAAAAGTTTATTACACTTGTCTGTCTACTGTTGTGTGTGTTTTAGTGAAGAGTTAAGAAAATTCAAACTCAGTCATAACTTTAAAAGAAAAGAGACTCAGGGGTGCCTGAGTGGCTCAGTCAATTGAACATATGACTCTTGATTTCGGTTCAGGGCATGATCACAGTCCGTGGGTTCAAGAACTGCATGAAGCTCTGTGCTGACAGCTTGGAGCCTCCTTAGGATTTTCACTCTTCCTCTCTCTGTCCCTCACAGCTTGTGCATTCTTTCTCTCTCTCTCAAAATAAATAAACTTAAAAAAAAAAGATTTCTGATTATTAAAAAGAAGAAAGAGAAGAAAAATGACACAGAAGTCAATGTCCTTAACCTGACAAAAGTCATCTATCAACCTTAGGGTTCAAATCACTTTTGTAGTAAAACTTAAAAGCATTGCCATTAAAGTCAAGAATGAGATGAATATGCCTGCTTCTCCTCAACACTGTTCTCAAGGTCCTAACCTACACAATAAACAAGGAAATAAAGAACAGGTATAAGAATTGAAGGCTGGGGAGACAAAACTATCCTTAGTTGCAGATAATATGGTACTATATAGAAAATCCAAAAAACCTAATAAAGTTATTTTTTTAATGTTTATTTATTTTGACAGAGAGAGACAGAGCGTGAGTGGGGGAGGGGCAAAGAGAGGCAGAGACACAGAATCCAAAGCAGGCTCCAGGCTCTGAGCTGTCAGCACAGAGCCCAACACAGGGCTCGAACTCAGGGACTGCGAGATCATGACCTGAGCCAAAGTCCAATGCTTAACCGACTGAGCCACCCAGGTAACCCCCTTTTATTTTTAAAGTCATCTTTTTAATGTTTATTTATTTTTGACAGATAGAGAGGAAAAAACCTAATGAATTATTATAACTAATAGTGAAGCTCAGCAAGAAAATCTAATAGAAAAAGCATATTATTCACACATACACACAAAAAATAATCCAGTATCTAGGAATAAGTCTAATGAAAGATATGCTTTCTGAAGAAAATTACAAAACAAAACAAAACAAACAAACAAACAAAAACCATTATTAAAGAACCTAGAAAGAGACTTGAGTAAATGGATTTATTTTTACATCATGTTTACAGACAGAAAGTTCAATCTTTTGCTTTTTTTTTAATCTTTTAAAATGTTTATTTATTTTTGAGAGAGAGAGCGAAAGAGGGCACATGGTAGTGGCAGAGAGAGGGGGAGACATAGAATCTGAAGCAGGCTCCAGGCTCAGAACTGTCAGCACAGAGCCCAACTCAGGGCTCCAACTCACAAACCAGGAGATCATGACCTGAGCTGAAATCAGACGCTTAACTGACTGAGCCACCCAGGCGCCCCCAGAAAGTTCAATCTTATAAAGGTATCAATTATACCAACATTAATATATTAATCCAATGCAATTCTAACCTAAATCCCAACCAGTTTTTTATTGTAATTACACAAGCTTATCCTAAAATTCACATAAAGGATCACATGTCAGGAAAGCTAAGACAATGTTGAAGAGCAAAGTAAGAGAACTTGCCCTACAGATACCAAAATCCTTCTAAATCCTTAATAATTAATTCAATAGGATGATTGAAGAGTAATAGACAAGACCAATAGAATAGAATAAAGAGCCCCCAAACCTGCATATCTTTGGAAATTTGACATATGACAAAGGAGATATCCCTAAACATAAGGAGGAAAAGAATGGATTATTTGGAAAATGGTACCAGGGCACTCATTATTCACCTAAAAAAAAAAAAAAAGTAGATGTCTACTTCACACCATATAAAAAACATAAATTCCAGATGTTCAAAAGATATAAATATAAAAAAGAAAGAAATTTAAAACTTCTGGAAGAGGGGTACCTGGGTGGCTCAGTTGGTTGAGCGTCTGACTTCAGCTCAGGTCATGATCTCACAGCTTGTGAGTTGGAGACCTGCATCAGGCTCTGTACTAACAGCTCAGAGCCTGAAGCCTGCTTCCAATTCTGTGTCTCCCTCTCTGTCCCTCCCCTGCTCATGCTCTGTCTCTTCTGTCTCAAAAACAAACATTAAAAAAATTTTTTTAACTTCTGGAAGAAAATATAAGAGGAAAAAAAAAGAAAATATTAGAGGATACCTTTATGACCTCAATTTGAAAAAGAGGACTTAATTAAAATACAAAGCTTAATGCGTAAAGGAAAAGATTGATAATTTGACTACAATAAAATGTAAAACTGCAGTTTAAATGTAAAACAAGACAAAGCCCAGAAGACAGGTACAGCACATACCATGACAAAGAAATTAATGTCCACATTTTATAAAGACCTCTTAAAGATCTATTTAAAAGAAGTTCCAGTTTCAGTAAATGGAATAAGCATGCCCCGTCTTGTCTCCCCCATTGAATGCAACTATGAATCCTTGCACAGACTCTGTGGGGTAACTAGCAATCTGAGGACACTGAAAAGTAAATAGTATTAAGTCAACTGGAGGACACCAGAGCTCAAAGATCTACCTAACCAGCGGTGAGGTTACCATTTTTTTCCCTTCAATATCACTTGACCAGAAGGAAACCTGAAACTCAGAAGTACATACCAGATGAGGTCAGAAAGAGCTGCAAGAGAAACCTTCTTTTCCCAGTCTGAAGAAGGGGAAAAGGAACCACTAAGGGTCACAAGGACTTCCCTATTTTTTTTCTCTTTTTTTACACCCTCCACTCCAGCCTCTAGGCAATAACAAAGTGGAGGCATGATATTGGCAGGTGCCAAAACTCAGAGGAACATGAAGGGGCTGTGTTCCTCCAGAATGTGGGGCAAATTCCCATTGTGTGATACTCTCTGATTTGAATGACTACAGATTTACTATCAGAAACCATGGAGGCCAGGAGAAAGAAAGAAAACACCTGTACCAAGAATTCTACATCTAATTCAGTGCAATCCCTATCAAAACACCAGCTATGTCTTTGGCAGAAATGGACAAACTGATCCCAAAATTCATATAGAATTGCAAGGAGCCCTAATCACCTAGTTTTGAAAAAGAGGAACAAAGTTGAAGGACTCATATATCCTGATTTCAAAACTTACTACAAAGCTACAGTAATCAAAATTGTGGTCCTGGCATAAATATAAACATATCAATCAAATGAATAGGACTGAAAGTCCAGAAATAAATCCATATATGTACAGTCAACTCACTTTTGACAGGAGTGTCAAGACCATTAAATGGGAGAATACTCTTCAACAAATGGTATGGGAACAACTACATAACCAGATGCTAAAGAATGAAATGGGGCCTTTACATCATATATACACAAAAATCAACTCAAAATGGATCAAAGATCTAAATATAAGACCTAAAACAGTAAATCTATTAAAATAAAACATAAGTATAAATCTCTATGATCTTAGATTTGATAATGGAGTCTTATAAATGACACAAAAAGCACAAATAACAAAATAAAAAATACATAAATTAGATTTTATCAACATTTGCAACTTTTGTACATTAAAAGACACTATCAAGGGGTACCTGGGTAGCTCAGTCAGTGGAGCATATGACTCTTGATCTCAGGGTTGTGAGTTCAAGCCCATGTAAGGCACAGAGCCTACTATAAATAAATAAATAAATAAATAAATAAATAAACAAATAAATAAACATTTTTTTAAAGAATTTTAATGTTTATTCATTTTTGAAAGACAGAGAGAGACAGAGCACAAACAGGGGTGGGGCGGAGAGAGAGGGGGACACAGAATCTGAAGCAGGCTCCAGGCTCTGAGCTGTCAGCACAGAGCCCAACGCGGGGCTCAAACTCACAAACCACGAGATCATGACCTGAGCCAGAGCCAGTTGCTCAACCGACTGAGCCACGCAGGCGCTCCGATATTTTTTTTAAATATTAAGAAATATTAAGAAAATGAAAAAACAACCTACAGAATAGGAGAAAAGATTTATATACCATATATCTAGTATGTAAGATATAGAAAGCACTCTTTTTTTTTAATTTTTTTAATGTTTATTTTTGAGAGAAAGAGGAGATGAGTGTGAGCAGAAGAGGGGCAGAGAGAGAGGAAGACGCAGAATCCAAAGCAGGCTCCAGGCTCTTATCTGTCAGCACAGAACCCAAAGCAGGGCTGAAACTCATGGAACTGTGAGGCCATGACCTGAGCCAGTCAGACACTTAACTGATTGAGCCACCCAGGCGTGCCTAGAAAGAACTCTTACAACAGAACAACAAAAAGACAAAAACCCAATTCAAAATGGGTGAAAGATTTGAATAGATATTTCTCCAAAGAAGATGTGCACATGGCCATGATGTACATAAGCACATGAAAAGATGCTCAATATCATTAATTATTAGGAAAATACAAATAAAAAAACACAGTGAGATTCTGCTTCACACCCATTATGATGGCTAAAATAAACAGAAAACAACAAGTGTTGGTAAGGATGTGGAAAAATTGGAACCCTCCTATATTGCTGGTGGAAATGTAAAATGGTGTGGACACTAGAAAACAGTTTGGCAGTTCACAAAAAGTTAAACATAGAATTATATATGACCTAGCAATTCCATTCCTGGTTATACATCTAAGAGAACTGAAAACAGGTGTTCAAACAAAAACTTATACGTGAATGTTCATAGCAGATTATTCATGACATTCAAAAGTGAAAACAACCCAAACGTCCATTAACTGATGGATGGATAAACAAAATGTGATATATCCATACAATAGAACATTATTCAATCATAGAAAAGAATGAAATACTTATACATGGTACAATGTGGATGAACTTTCAAAACAGGAGGCTAAGTGAAAGAAGCCTAACACTGAAGGTGACATATTGTATGATTCCATTTATTTTTTTTAATGTTTTTTAATTTATTTTTGAGAGAGAAAGAGAGACAGAGCATGAGCTGGGGAGGGGCAAAGAAAGAGGGAGACACAGAATCCAAAGCAGGCTCCAGGCTCTAAGCTCTCAGCACAGAGCCTGATGTGGGGCTAGAACTCACGAACCATGAGATCATGACCTGAGTTGAAGTTGGACACCCAATGGACTGAGCCTCCCAGGCACCGCTGTATGAGTCCTTTTATATGAAATGTCCAGAATAGGCAAATTCACAGAGCTGGAAAGCAGACTGGTGGTTGCCAGGAGAAATGGAGTAACTGCTTAATGAATATAAAGTTTCTTTTGAGGGTGATGCACTCTGCTGTTAGACAGCAGTGATGGTTGCACATGACGTATGTACTAACAGCCACCTAATTGTACACTTTAAAATGATTAAAATGGAGAATTAGATATTATGTAAATTTTACCTTAATTAAAAAAATTCTATATCCAGTGAATATATTCTTTAAAAATGAGTGAAATAAAGACATCCTCAAGTAAAAGAAAACTAAGAGAGCTTGTCCTCATCAGACTTGTTCTACAATAAATGCTAAAGAAAGTTCTTCAGATGGAAGACAAGTGATACCTAAAAGAAACGTAGGACACCAGGAATAAAGAAAGAGAATCAAAAATGATAAAAAATATGGTTAAATATAATAGACTATTCTCCTAAATTCTTTAAAATATGTACAACAGTTAAAAGTGAAATGACAACATGGTTCAGTAAACTTTTGGTATATGTACACGTAATACATATAACAACTACAAGATGAAGGCTGTGGGGTAAAGGGACCAATATAGTGGTAAGCTTTCTACATTCTACATGAAGTAGTAAAATATCAATTCTTAGTAGACTGTGAAATATTAAGTATTTATATTATAATCCCTGGGGCAACCACTGCATTTTTTAAAAGCTATGCGGAGATACAGTTTAAAACTCAACAGATAAATTAAAATGGGGGACAAAGTTAAAACTATAGGCCTAATTTTAAATTTATAGAAGATTTATACGAAATGAAAGTTGTCTAAAACACAGGGATTGTCTTATTAGATTTAAAAACAAACAAACAACAAAACCCAACTATTTACTATCTATAATTTTATGATACAGATAGATTAAAAGTAAAAGAGTGGATGGGTGCCTGGGTGGCTCAGTCAGTTGAGCATCTGACTTCGGCTCAGGTCATGATCTCGTGGTTTGTGAGTTGGAGCCTCGCGTGGGGCTCTGTGTTGACAGCTCAGAGCCTGGAGCCTGCTTCGGATTCTGTGTCTCCCACTCTCTCTACCCCGCCCCCTCTCATGTTCTGTCTGTCTGTCTCTGTCTCAAAAATAAACATTAAAAAAAATTTTTTTAAGTAAAAGAATGGAAAAAGATATACCATGCAGACTAATCAAAAGAAAACTAGAGGGGCACCCGGGTGGCTCAGTCGATTAAGTGTCCACTTCGACTCAGACCACAGTCTCACTGTTCGTGAGTTCGAGCTCCACATCGGGCTCTGTGCTGACAGCTTAGAGCCTGGAGTCTGCTTCAGATTCTGTGTTTCCCTCTCTATCTGCCCCTCCCCCACTCTCACTCTGTCTCTCTATCTCAAAAATAAAAAAACGTTAAAAGAATTTTTTTAATAAATAAAAAATTAATAAAAAAAGAAAGATAGAGTGGCTATATTAATGTTAGAGAAAAGAGACTGCATGGCAAGGATAATTTCCCAGAACAGAGACAGCAATACCTAATAACAAAAGTCAATTCACCAAGAAGACAACTTTAAATGTGCATGCCCCTAACAAAAGAGCTTAAAAATCCATGCAGCAACACTGACAGAATTGAAAGAATTAGAAAAATCCATAATTATAGTTGGAGACTTCAACACTCCTCTCTCAGTAATTGATAGAATAAGCCAAAAGAAAATCAGTAAATATATAGAAGAACTGAACTATTCCATCTACCAACTGGATCCAAATGATATTTATAGAACACTCCACACAACAGGAACAGAATATACATTCTTCTCAAATGCACACAGAACATTCACTATGATAGATTTTATCCAGAGTCATAAAACAAACCTAAATAAATTTAATAGACTTGAAATCATACAAAGCATGTTCTCTGACCATAATGTAATTAAACTAGCAATCAATAACAGAAAGATAACTGGAAAACCTCCAAATACTTGGAAATTAAACAACATAATAATGCATGGGTCAAAGAGGAAGTCTCAATGGAAATTAGAAAATACTTGGACCTGAATAGGAACACAACATATCAGCATTTGTGCGATGCAGCTAAAGCAGTGCTTAGGGGGAAATGTATACTATTAAATGCTTATATTTGAAACAAAGAAAGACTTCAATCCAATATTCTAAGCTCCTACCATAAGAAACTAGAAAAAGAAAAATGAACTCAAAACTTTCAGAAGGAAGGAAAGCATAAAGACTCAATAAAAGTAAAAACAAAAATAGAGAACATCAACAATGACACGAAAAGCTGAGTCTTTACAAATTTCAATAAAATTGATAAATCTCTAGCTAGACTAACAAAAAAAAACAGGGGAGAGTGGTGGGAGAGAGGACACCACTGGAATGAAAGAGAGGCTCTCACTACAGTCCCCACAGACATTAAAAGAATAATAAGAGAATACTATGAACAACTCTACACAAATGAATTTGACAACTTAGATAAAATGGACCAATTCCTTGAAAGCCACAAATTACCAAAACTTACCTAAGAAAAGATAGATAAGCCAAATAGTCCTATACCTAGTAAAGAAATTAAGTCATCCTTTAAAGTATTCTGATAGTTTCTTGGGGTAATAAAACTGCTCTGTTTCCCTATTGCTCTAATGGTTACAATCTATATATGTATTAAAACTCAGAATTGCAAGCCCCCCTCCTCAAAAAAGTCAATTTTACTGTTAATTTTTAAAATAAAAAAATAATAAATTCAGAAAAAGCCAAATGAATTAATATCAAAGTGAACAAAAGTATACAGGAAATTCACCGAAGAAACAAACAAAAACTATAAAAATGTTCACCTTCCCTAGTAATCAGAGAATGAAATTAAAATACAATAAAAAGTCATTTGCTTGATCATAAAGTCATTTTTGACTATAGCAAGTATTGGGCCAATGCAATTGGACCCTCACTTACTGATAGGAATACAGCTGGCCAATTTCATTGGAGTAGAATTTCACAAGATGAAGCTAAAAATGGACCACTCTTCCCCCCAGCAATGCCTCTTCTAAAATTTTCATAGGAGCACAAAAAAAGGATGTTCCCAGGAAAGTTCATTACAGCATTGTCTGTAACAGTAAAACATTTTTAAAAGCTAGAGAATTAATACATGATGTATTATTCATACAGTGGAATACTATACAATACTTTAAGTGATATTTCATGATATGCTGTTTTAAATAAATGAGCTTAGAACGATAAGAAACTGACAGAGATAAAATCTCAAAGATAGAATACAGAATGCATGGCCACCTGGCTGGCTCACTTGGTAGAGCCTGTGACTCTTGATCTCAGCATTGTGGGTTCAAGCCCCACATTAGGTGTAGAGATTACTTAAAAATAAAATCTTAAAAAAAAAAAAAAAGGAATGTGGAATGCAATAGCCAGTTGTAAAATGACACTGTTTATATCAGGTTTGAAAACATGCAAAACAAAGTTATATGTTGTTAATAGATTTGTACACATGCTTTAATAGCATTAAAAAAACATGCCTGTGAGGCGGTGCCTGGCTGGCTCAATCCATTAAGACTCTTGACTTCTGCTCAGGTCGTGATCTCACAGGTTCATGGGTTCACGCCCCACATTGGGCTCCACACTGATGATGTGAAGCCTGCTTGGGATTCTCTCTCTTATCTCTGCCTCTTTCTCTCTCTCCCAAAATAAGTAAATAAACTTTAAAACATGCATGGTAAACAGAATCACAAATTCAGGATAGATGCTACCTCAGTGGAAGGAGAGGAATGTGTTCAATGTAGAATACCCAAAGGGACTTCAACTGTATCTGAAATTTCTTTTCTCTTTTCTTTTCTTTTCCTTTCTTTTCTTTTCTTTTTCTTTCTTTTCTTTTTAAGAAAAACCAAGCAAGGCAACATATTAGAATTCAATGAATACAGATCGTGGATTCATGGAAATTTATGTTATTCTCTATTTTTCTAGATATTTGAAGTATTTCATAACTAAAATAATAATTACCACTGCACACAGTAATTCATCCTAGTGGTTAGGGCCCTTGCCAGGAGCAACGGCTGGGCTCTGATCTCAGTTCAGCTGCTCTCTAGCTATGGGACTTAGAGAAACCACTTAACTTCTCTGAACTTCAGTCTCCTTAAATGTAAAGTAAGGATAGTAATAGGACTTTCCTTATGGTATTTGGTGGGGGGGGGGGGGGGGGGAGGTTACATGAGTTAAAATTTAGATGTTTAGCATAGTGTTGGGCACATAGCAAATATAACGTGTGTTAGATTTTTTATTTTTATTATGCCTCAACCTTCGCAACTCAACAGTCAGCTCTATGAAAGCTTCCCCAACAGTGCCCCTGTGTCTAATCCATCTGTTAGCCCTTGCCGAGAAGAAGCAGGAACTCTACCTTGACTTTTCACCTTGCTTAGCTGTGTAGCTTAACTATTTGTCTGTCTTCCTGACTGTACTATTTTCTTAATTATCTTTGTATCCCAAGTGTCTGGCAATAGTAGGACTATAGGATGGACTTATGGATGACTTATAAGTAGGACTTATGGATGACTAGAAGAACAAACAAATAAACAAGTGAATGTCCCTCTTGTCCCTAATAAACCCACTAGTGTTTTCTCCCCGTCTTCCCTCCCCTTCTCAAGGACCTTGGACTTTCATAGACTGGCTTAAATCCCTCAAATCACAGAAGAAATACTTAATGAAAAGTCATTACTCTGAACAAACATTCTTCGCAGGTCAGGTCTTAAAAGACCTGTGTAGAAGACGAGCTTAAAACAAAGGGAAAAGTCTGCAACCTGCCCTACTACACTCAGCACACACACACATACACACAACATCAATCTCTGCTCAGAGAAGGACCATCTCAACAAGTGACAAATACGGGAAGGTAATGTGGGCACAGAGCTCTCAGAAAAAAAGAGTTGTGAATGTTCTCTTGAAAAGTTGTGTGTGAGTCACAATTTTTAAAGCACAAATTGTATTCTTGGTGAATAAAAGAATGTTTTTAATTTACTGGGGAAGCTGGCTAGTTAAATCTTATTGTGAATTCTTTATTAAAGACTGAAGTCAGGAATTCTTTTGTTAAGTAAATATTCAGGCCCTTCCTTGCCAAAGAGCTTTTGAAACTTTGCTGTAATTATGCTGATGTTTTCTGTGTTTATATGTTAAATGCCTAGAGCTTAATTGTTAATGGGTAAATAAGAGAAGCCACAGGGCCTTTGCCAAAAGAGGCCCAAGAGCTGGGGCTGGGAGAACAATGACTCCACAGGACTCCCCTGGAGTGGGTCGAAGGCAGTTAGGGAAAGAGCCCTCACTTCTCTCTTCTCCGTAGATGTGTCTCCTGGTGGAGCCCTGGGAAGAGACAGCTCCTCAGATCGTGAACCTGGGCCCGAACAAAAGTGCCAAGCAAGAGTTCTGGCCTGTGTTCCATTTCTCCTCACTGCCAACAAGTCAAGAATTGCCACTGCCCTCAAGAAAACCAGCTGGAGAGGGGCGCCTGGGTGGCTCAGTCGGTTGAGCGGCCGACTTCGGCTCAGGTCATGATTTCACGGTCCGCGGGTTCGAGCCCCGCGTCGGGCTCTGTGCTGACAGCTCAGAGCCTGGGGCCTGTTTCAGATTCTGTGTCTCCCTCTCTCTGACTCTCCCCCATTCATGTTCTGTCTCTCTCGGTCTCAAAAATAAATAAACGTTAAAAAAAAAAAAAAAGAAAAAGAAAAAAGAAAACCAGCTGGAGAATTATGACCCTGTCGTAGTAACTGTCAACCCAATAGAGGGCCAAGAGCAAGGGTCTTGGCTACTTTCCCAAGGCAGGTTACTGGGTTGCAGTTCTATGCCCACCACACACAAGCTGTGTCAGCTCTATCTTGGGGTCCTCGTCAGCAAAATGGGAATAAGGGTACCGACCTCATAAGGGTATTATCACAATCAAATAAGCTAATATTGTAGAAAAATGCTTAGGACTGCGCTTGGCACATAGTAAGTGCTACGTAAGTTAAATATTTAACTGAGAGTTCAGTAAACATCGTGTTAGGTTTCCATATACCAAATTTCTATGGAACAGAGGTGCAAATAACATGGTACACTGTGAATTGTTTGCCGGGTTACAGTAAATTGTAACCTTACAGTAAATTGTAATCCTTCACATCAAAATATTTATTTATTTACTTATTTAATTTATTATTTATTTATAAGAGACAGTGCGAGTAGGGGAGAGGGGCAGAGGGAGAGGAAGAGAAAGAATCTTTTTTTTTTTATCTTTAATGTTTATTTATTTTTAAGAGAGAGAGACAGTGCAAGCAGAGGAGGGACAGAGAGAGAGGGAGACACAGAATCTGAAGTGAGTTCCAGGCTCTGAGCTGTCAGCACAGAGCCTGATGTAGGGCTCGAACCCACAAGTTGTGAGAATGTGAGCTGAAGTTGGACGCTTAACTGACTGAGCCACCCAGGCACCCCAAAGAGAGAATCTTAGGCAGGCTCTGCACCCAGTACGGCACGGAGCTCAATCTCAAGACTGACTGCAAGATCACAACCTAAGCTGAAATCAAGAATGCGGTGCTTAACCGACTGAGCCAGCCGGTGCCCCTCAATGCATATTTAAATATAAGGTAGTCTTTCTAGTCTCTGCAATACATCCTCCAGATTATACCCAGAGGATGAAGAATTTGTGAGGAAACTTCGAGATACTTCTGTTGAAAACCCAACATGGCATGTTCAGATCAACTCTCTTCATCTTAGAGCTTCTCCCCTTTAGGGTTTGGGGTCTTGGCAGAAGCAGGCTGTGACTTGCTGAGCCTGCCAGGGTATCTCCAACATAATCTTAGCTCTTCTAGGCAAAATAATTTTAAATCCAAAGTCAGCAAATCATTTGCAAGCAAGAGTTAGCAGGAAATCTCCCTGTGTTGGCTCAGGCCTTTTCCAGTATTGAAGTGGGGAGGGAAACAGAGGATATTCAGCGGGTATGGGTTTGAGGTAGACCGTGTCTGCTAAGGCAAGGTAGTTCCTCCAGGTTCTAGTCCTTCAGATGGATAGAATGTGGTCAGAGATAAGGTTCTCACACAGACACAGGGGGAAATGTTCTCAAGGCTTGCCAGATCCTTAAAATTTCAGAGTTGAAAGGGGGCATTTCAACCCTTGGCTATAAGCAGCTAGCCAAGAGCCAAGAGTCTCTATGCTTCTAGGCACACGAGGCTCCTTGGTTCTCAACATCACTGAACAACACGTACTTAGATGTGAACTCTCTCGGAGCACAGCCGTGGAGGCACGATCCACGAGGAAGGCCCCAATCATCTCTTCTCCTAAAGAGAGGAATTTGTCAAAGCACAGTCATGTCCAGAATCTCACTGAATCCCCAGAAGCACATCTTTGGAGCAGAAAGAGAAGTGTTAGTAGGGCACTTTAGCAGCCAAGGAAGCAGATGCTCACAGTGGCAAGTGACATGCCCAGGATCACGTAGATGTTAAAGGCTTGAACAAGGGCCTGGGCATACCGATCCTGGCCTGTACTGTTCACCAGACTCTGCTATACTCCCTCTCTTTTTTGAAGGACCCCTCACCCCCCCCCCCCCCCCGCCACTGCCCAGGAAAAGAGCACTCTACTCCTGCAAGCACCAGGCCTTGTTCCCCTGTGCTCCTGTTAGAACCATGGCCAGCAGCCAGCAGGTGAACGCAGGTCAGTGACCACCACACACAGACCTTGGTGCTCAATGAGCCCCTCCTTCCTCTGCGGTCTCCCCCTGACCCCTGGCTCATTCCCACTCTGGGGGTAGACATCTGGAAAGAGCTCAGGCCTGCAGCCCATTATCTGCTTTTGGATGTGCAGCACCTTCTTTTTTCTAGACCTTCAGAAACAGCTATTCCTGCTCAACTAGAGATGGGTTCTCCAGAGGTCCCAACACTTCCATCTGCCTGGACTGCTGGGAAGAGAAAGCATGCTCTCAGAGATGGTGAAGACCACATTCCAGAAGGTGCCAGCACATTCTATCATGTAACCAACCATTGGTTCCCCTCATGTGGGGAAGGGGGCTGGCTCAAATGGCACAGATATTGGAAATCCTCCAGCTAAGACCCTCTGAGGAAGCTAGGAGGAGATACCCAGGTCAGGAAGGGGGTGAGACCCCACGGGGAAAGGACTCTTCACAGCTGAAGAGTTATAACAAAGAGCCCCAGACTTGGAAAAGACCTTTGAAGTTTGCAGGGTACAGTCCAGGGATCTGGCTAGGGAGCATTGGAGCAAGAGACCAAAAGCAGCCAAGCAGGAGGAGGAAGGGAAGGAAAGGGTTGAACAGTGAACAGAAAGACAAAGAACAGGCAGTTCCAAGGAGCCAAGAACGCAAATCATTTGCAGACGCTGGTGTGATAGTCAACCAAGGCTCCTGTGGGAGTGACTGTCACTGTGGATCAGACACATTTACACGTCACAGTGAGTGTGAGCCTGTGTGTGTAAACGTCCCTGATGAATCAGCCCGTGTGTGTAATGCTCTGTCAGTTCGTGAGTCATGGAGTGTGTGTCAGAGCTGGTGTGTGTGTGTGTGTGTGTGTGTGTGTGTGTGTGTGTGTGTTCTAGTGCACAAGCCCCCCCGTGAGAGCTGCCCATGCCCAGAGTGACGCTGGAATGTGAATGAAAGCCAGACAGCACAGTGGAGAGCAGAGCACTCCCAGGGTGAAGCTGTGTTTAAAGGGCACCATGCTTCATTCACACCGTACATCACACACCACATTTCTGAACCCGTTCCAGAGAAAGCCATCTGTCCCCTCTTCCTGCTGAAACCCCCCTATGGAGCAACAGTGTTAAATTCTTCAGGCTTGTGGGGTTGTTTCCAGAGTCAGAGATGGCCCATTCTCAGAATCCTACATTTCAACCCCTTCGTTTTACAGAGAGGGGAACTGTGGCAGAGAAAGCCAACGCCCAGGTCCCAGAATCACACAGCCAGCTTGTAGCAAAGCCAGGTGCAGACTCAGGTGTCCTCACCACCACCAACAACAACCCTCACTGCCTAGGCCTCCATCCCCCTGCACACAGTGCATTCTTTTTCCATGTTCCTCAGGGATGTGATGGGTTGACTCCTTTTCACGAAAATGCACCTAGGCCCTCACACAGGAAGAAACACCGATATCCATCCTAAAGGCTGACTGACATCCATGACTGACCACGAAGGCAAAGCTGTGGCATCTCCAGCTAAATGGCCATAGACTGAAAGTCATTTTACCTCTTCTGGAACCAGACTCTCACCCCAAGTCTGGAGCAGCCCCAGGGAACTCCCATTTTTAGGTCTCTGTGTCTATCACTGGCTAGGCCCTTGGTGCTTGATACTTCGTGATTCAGAAGTTGCTTATGAAACATCTATGAATGTGTCCCTTAGGACTCTGATTCCTTCTCCTTTCACATTCCTGATGGTCCTTTCACTGCTTAATTTCACAAAATTGAAAAAAAAATAAATACAAGAGGGGATTTATTTTAGCAGTTCTGAGGAAGGGTTTAATAGGTAAAGAGCCTGAACCTATTACAGTGAGGTTTGGGATTATCTATGAGTTTCAATTATCCATTCCATTCATTCTTCCCAGATGGCTCAGAGTTGACCTGAACTTCAAAGGGATGGCTTCAGCCACTGGATTTATTGGTCTTATTTCATATAAATTAGGTACTTACTATATACACAGCACTGCTAAGGCCATTCAGTAGACACAGACCCCACCCTGCACCCCTGGAGAGCAGAGATTGATTACCTCATTTATCTGGACTTCAAAGCCCTTTAATTCCAATAGCATCTTATCACTGACTATGGAGGTGGCCAGGACGCTGAGGGCACAACAGGGCAAGGAAAAGGAAAGAAACAGAGAAATCAGTTCTCCAAGTCACGTCTGGAGGAAGGCTGGTCTTACATCTGAGTCCAAGTTCTGCATCCACAGAATGGTGTTTTTCAAGTAGTGCTCTGCAAAACACATGCCTTGGGAAAGGGAGCGAAGATATTGTCTTGTGTGGTGGACAGACGGACAGGATGAGTAAATGTTGTTATAGTAAGTCTCCCTCACATGTAGCACATGGGCCGAAAGTTAATGGCCAAATATTTCCTTGAACATAAATAAATATATTCACAGAGCATTATATGTAATAGCAAAAACGCTTCAAATAACTGGAAAATCTATTAAAAGGATAAATAAATTGTGGTACATCCATACAATAGAAAACAATGCAAACATGAAGAACAATGAGTTATATGTACATACACTGACTTGAAAAGAGATCTGTGATTATTAAGTTAAAAAAAAAAAAAGCAAGTTATGGGGCACCTGGATGGTTCAGTCGGTTGTGCACTGGACTCTTGGTTTTGGCTCATGTCATGATCTCACGGGTCCATGAGTTCGAGCCCCGCATCCCCTGTTGGGTTCTGCACTGAGTGTGGGGCCTGCTTAATCTCCCCCTCTGCCCCTACCCTCCCCTCAAAATAAATAAACTGGAAAAAAAAATCAAGTTACAGAATACGATCTTATTTTGCATTTAAAAATTAAAAGGGGTAGCCTATAAGTAGGCATATATATATATATATAATGTGGGGGAAATGTGTATATGTAGAAAACTGTGTATGGAGAATATATGGCAGGATACACAAGAACTGCTTATGTTGTTTACCATTCAGAAAATGGGGATTAAGAAAATTACTTTTTGGGGCACTGGGGGGCTCAGTCGGTTAAGTGTCCAACTTCCGCCTACATCATGATCTCATGGTTCATGAATTCGAGCCCTGTGTCAGGCTCTGTGCTGACAGCTCAGAGCCTGGATCCTGCTTCAGATTCTATGTCTCCCTCTCTCTCTGTCTCCCATTTGTGCCCTGTCTCTCTCTCTCTCTCTCTCAAAAATAAAGAAACATTTAAAAAATTATTTAAAAAATTACTTTTTTATATACTCTATTGTTTGACTTATAAGTATGAATTATTTTATAACTTGAATAAAGAAAAAGCAAATGTATGAAAATAAAGAGAATAAAAACAGGCTTGTAGACGCTTACTGGCCACACTCCACACAGAAGCATCCCCCCTCGTGAAATGCCTCACCTAGTATGACATTTGGAGAGCTGGCAGCCATCACTTGAGAAAACATGGCACATTTGGCCTCTGCTGCAGCGTCACGGAACAAAACAAAGACTTCAGCTGTCAGCTCAAAAGAAAAATACTGATTTACATAAACATATGTGACATAGATTTAGTCAATGACTTTGAGAGATCTCACTCTAAACAGATAAAATTAATTAAAGCTAGTGCAACTTTCTGGCAACTGTGCTCCAACTCCCCATTATTTACCCAGGGCACTGAAAATTGGAATACATCACGGATTCTTAAATCATATCCTGAGTCTGGAGGAGGGATGGGAAAGGGAAAGAGGCTTTGCCGTAAGTGCCAGGCACTGAGCTGGGCACTGTGCCTACATCATCCCATTTGATCCTTATGATAATCCAGCAAGGTAGGAGAAAAGGGATCAAGCATGTGCACACATGGGCACGTGTGCGCGTGCACACACGCACACAAACACACACACACACACACACACACACACGCACGGGAAACTATGGAACGAGGCAAAAGGAGAAGACTAACAGAAGGAAAGCCTCAGCCTCAGGAAAGCAACACCCCTATGGCCTTACAGTGGGTACCAGGCAGACTCCTCATCAGTTCAGGAGAGTAGTGTTTTGGGGATCCCTTGGACCCTCTGGCCAGGAGACACTGCTTGGGTCCACTTCATCCCCTGGAGGGTCTGAAGCTCTGGGGGAGGAGGTCTAAGCATAAAAGGAAACTCACATCACTTACTTTCATTACAAGTGACTGAAACCTAACATAAACCAGCTTAGGCAAAACACTGACTGATTTGGCTCTCACAACTAAAAATATCTGTGAGTAGATGGCTCTCTGGGATCAGGAGTCAACCAATGTCAATCAGCACTCATTCTATCTCTGTGTGTCTCAGCTCTTTTCGTTTTCCGTGCTAGCTTCATTTTTCAGGCAGGCTTTTTTGACATGGCAGCAAAGATGGTCCCAGAAATTCCATGTTACTTAGTTCTTTGCAACGACCTATTCCAATGAAAAGAAAGCACTTGTTCCCCAATAGTTTCAGCCAAAGTGCCAGGGATGGCCCAGTTGGGGTCACAAGCCCATTACTTAATAAGTACCGTGATGACTTGTTTGGGCAGCCCCAGGTCACATGGGCTAGAAATAGGGGACTAGTCTTCCCCTCCAAAATTGTGGGGATAGCACCAAAGGAAGAAGGGAGGGACACTGGGCCAGCAGACCACAGGCGTGTAACACAGCGCCACACAGAAACCAACCAGCAAGTTGTAAACTGGGAAACTGGTAGGTGTTGGTTACTTATAACTGTCATCTCTTGGGAACCAGAAGGTCCTTAGAAATTGGTCAACACAATGATAGAAGTTCTGCAGACTATAAGGACCCTCCTCTCCTGTTGCCAAGGTTAAAATTTTGGGGAGATGCCCAAGAAATCCCTGAGAATTCTTGCCAGTGACCCTGGAGCCATCAGTTCCCGATGCTCTGCACAGGCTGTGGGGAATTCCAGTGCCTAAAGAGCTGTGATGACAAAAGGTCCTTGATGACAAAGAGGCTGGAAATGTTCTGGGAAGAGCTCTGGAGTAGGTACCTGCATTCCAGGTCAAGCTCTGCTTCTAACAAGCCATGTGACCTGGAACAAATACCCTAAGTTCTCTGAGTTCATAGTTCTCATATGGAAAATAAAGGGGCCAGGACAAAGCAAAATGACATCTAAAGTTATCTCCAGCTTTAAATTTTTGATTCTAGCTCAGGAAAAGTTGCAAGTTTACAACTTGGAAAAAGTTTATGGGTGTCTCTGCAAATAAATAAGTGAGATAATAGTAGGCTGAAGAACCATACCACACCCATTGGTCAAATCTGGGACAATTTGAACAACAAACTAAATGATGATAGTAATGGAAAATAACCCATAACTAAAATTAGATTCAGTGAATTCATATGATTATACATCTAACCATCCATCCACAAGAAGGAAAAGGAAAAGTTCTTCTTTATAGTAAAATGTCAATTAGAAGGAATAATGAAGTTGGAAAACCATCAATGAATGCTAAAACCAATGGGTGAAAGTTTGATGAGACACAGGATATTTCCAAATCTCAAGACATCTCTCCATAGATTACTTATTGATTACAAAAGGGAAAAACAGCAACTTTATAGTGATGAAACTTGGAAGCCACCGCCATCCCCAGTGATCAAGGGTGACATCACCTGTACTGGAAGAAACCACCCTCACGTGTTACTGATACAATGCACAGAGATGGCCACAGCATCCCCTCTGTGTCTTTCTGCCCAAAATACATAACCTGAATCTAATCAGGGAAAAACATCAGAAAAACCAATTTGAAGGAAATTTTGCACCATGATTGACCTATACTACTTTAAAATGTCAAGGTCTAATTTAAACTCCTTAAAAAAAAAAAGGTGAAGGTCATGAAATACAAACAAAGAAAGGTTAAGGAAGTGCCCAGTGTAAAAGAGACTAAAGAGATGTCAATGAAATGCAGTAAAAGGTGTGATCCTGGATCCGATTCTAAACCATGAAAGAAATAGTTACAAAGAACTTTATTGAGATAATTGATGAAATTGAACATGGACGATGACACCTGCGTACCCAGCAACCTGGCTGGAGCCTGAGGTGTGTGTAATCCAGTGAAGGAGACCTCCAAGTGCCAGCTAAGGGGTTCACTCCCTAGCCCAGGGCAGCGGCCCTAGCTTCCAAAGCTCCTGACCCCAACATTCTGTCCTGCTTTCCCTCTCCAAGCTCTCCGATTGGTTCACTGGAACAGTCCGCTGCAGGCAGCGGCCAACCTCTGGTAGGTTCCCCAGAGCTCCAGCAGTCCTGCACTGTCACCTCTCGCGTTTACTGTAGTTCCATATCTTCCACTGGTTTTACTCAGGGAGTCCTCCCTGGACAAGGAGGCCGTCACCTGACTTCCTCCGAAGCTGGGGAGGTCCTGACTCAGTGAGTCCCCTTCCAGCGCCCCCATCCCAGGCTCAGTGACCCTCCAGTAGGGCTTGCTCTCCTGAGTCAACACACCATCCCCAGAGGGGGCTCTCTGCCTTCAGCGAGGTTCGTGATTAGAGAGAACGGGCACCAGCCCTTCAGCCACCAGCCAGAGGAAGGAGCCCTAGGCCACAGGTGGGGGTTCTAGCTCTGATCCTAATCCTGACCTGTGACCGAGAAGCGCTTGTGCTGGAAGTCTCGCACACGTTTTCTTTGATTCTAACTATGACCATGTTACAATGGAGGAAGTCAAGGCTCAGAGATTGAAAGGTTTCTCCCTACTTTATATTATGTTTAAAAGTAAAATCCAGGGGCGCCTGGGTGGCTCAGTCGGTTGAGCGCCCGACTTCGGCTCAGGTCATGATCTCACGGTTCCCGAGTTCAGGCCCCGCACCCGGCTCTGTGCTGACAGCTCAGAGCCTGGAGCCTGTTTCAGATTCTGTGTCTCCCTCTCTCTCTGCCCCTCCCCACCACACACTCTGTCTCTCTCTGTCTCTGAAAAATAAAACTAATAAAAAAAATTGTTTTTTAAAAAAAGTAAAATCCAAGTGGATTAGCAATTTAAATTTATTTTTAAAAGAAGAAATGTTGGCTATTCGTATAACCTCAGGGCTTTGGAGACCTGCCCTGGCCAGCCTCTGTACTAGAAGACATACAGAAAAGGCAGATTTGATTCTATTAAAATTTAAAATATGGTAAGAGATACCTTCAGTAAAATTAAAAGATAAAAGATTGAAAGAAAATAGTTACAACACATATAAAAATTATTAGCCCTGATATACAAACACTGTCTACCAAATGATTAGAAAAAAACAAGGAGAAAGGATATAAAGGCAATTTGTCAAACAGGAAATGCAAGTGGACAGTTATCCTATGGAAACACAATCAACTTGCCTTGTTGACTGCCCTTAGAGAAATGCAACACAAAACAATGATGAGAAACAATTATTTAACACGTTAGATGGCAACATAGCAAAGGGATGGAGACTTTGCAGTACTGGTGAGGGTGTGGGGGAATAAGCGTTTATATAAAAGGCAGGTAGAAATGTGAATTCCTGAAACAGTTTTCTTTACTTAGTTCTGTTAGAATCTATTAAATTAGACAGACCTGGAAAAAATCTATTAAAATTAAAGATATACATACACATTGACCCAATAATCCCATTTTTAAAAAATTTTTTAATGTTTATTTTTGAGAGAGAGAGAGAGAGACAGAGCATGAGCAGGGGAGGGGCAGAGAGAGGGAGACACAGAATCTGAAGCAGGCTCCAGGCTCCATGCTGTCAGCACAGAGCCTGACACGGGACTCAAACCCACAAATGCGAGATCATGACCTGAGCTGAAGTCGGATGCTCAACCAACTGAGCCACCCAGGTGCCCCCCAATAATCCCATTTTAATGAATTTAAGTTATAGAAATAAGAGTACCAGTGCATAATGAAATATGTAAAAATGTTTACTATAGCATTTTTTTAAAGTAGCTTAAAAAAAAAAAGGAACAGGAAAAAGAGAAGATTTCAATGTTCCTAAACTGAGAAATGATTAAATAAATTACAGTACAACTACACTATGAATATCATACAATTATGAAAAATATTTTTAAATATTTGTTTATTTTGAGAGAGAGCATGAGAGGAGAGGGGCAAAGAGAGAGGGAGAGAGGGAATCCCAGGCAGGCTCCATGCTGTCAGCCCAGAGCCCAACATGGGGCTCTATCCCACGAACTATGAGACCATGACCTAAGCCAAAGTCAAGAGTTGGATGCTCAACCGATTGAGCCACCCAAGTGCCCCTCAAAAATATTTTTTAAATGGATCCCTGTGTATTGACCTAGACTCAAGCTTCCAAGATATATTCTTAATTTAAAAAAAATGTATCGGGGTGCCTGGGTGGCTCAGCTGAGCATCCGACTTTGGCTCAGGTCATGATCTCACAGTTTGTGAGTTTGAGTCCCACATCAGGCTCTGTGCTGACCGCTCAGAGCCTGGAGCCTGCTGCGGATTCTGTCTCTCCCTCTCCCTCTGCCCCTTCCCCGCTCACACTCTATCTCTCTCTGTCTCAAAAATAAATAAATATTTAAAAATTTAAAAAATGCATCAATAATTTGATTCCATTTTGTTAAAACACTGATTTAAAAGACATGCACCCCATATATGCATATACGTATACGTTTGCTATATTTCCCTGAGCATTCGTAAAGGATTGGAAATAGGCAAACAAACAACACTGGTTACTCAGTAGTAGAAATAAGAGAAGCAAAGAATAGAGAAGGTGATTGTTCAATTTGTTTTTCTTTTATATGTTTCGTTTGTTATAAAAGAGTATGTAACTTTTGTAAATTTCCAAATAAAAAAGAATTAGGGAACTTCTTCAAGTTCAGAGGGCACTGTATGCCACTGTTCAGATTGAGCACTGCACAAGGGTCTGGTGGCAGGGAGGGATTCACATGGCATCACGAGGGAGGGAAGGAAAGGTGGGAGATACCAGCCCCCAAGTCCTGAAGCTGCAGGAGACAGCCCCCTCCTACCTAACCCCCATGGCCACACACTGGAACGTGCACATACTCAGAAGGGGACGCATGTACACTTTGGGCCCAGTCTCATACGCATCGCTGTGCCTGTCCCAGCCATGCGTCAGGTGTGCCCTAAGGTTCAATCGCTTGCTTGCTCTCCACTCTCGGTGACCTGATTCCCTAAGCATCCCTAGCTTAAATCTGGTACAACCCCTTTACTTGAGGGAGGATGAAGGTAGATGCAGAGGTATGGCTAGTTGTGGGGCAGTCAGGGAGTATGAGGGTGTGGGCACATGTGTGTCCTGGGACTGCTGTGTGCTGAGGTTCAGGCACAGCCAGAATAAGGCTGCCTTCTCCACTTGCTCAAGCGGCGCAGTAATATACTAAATGTCGCCAGTTTTACTTGAGGAAGGGGCACCTCTCTCCAGTGTGCACAGAGATACCACATGGGCCAGCAGCAGCCCTGCTAATAAGTGACAGAGACAGAAGGCAGTTCAGATCCTACTCCATTATCAGCTCTGTGACTTTGGAGATAAAAATATGATCGTGGATGTTACGGCACTGTTTGAAAAGTCATAAATGGAAGGTGTCGTTGTAAACGATTCTCCAGTTCTCCAGTCAGCAAAGGGCTGGAGTTTATCTAATCTGTTCCCAGTCTCTTGGCATATGAGAACACAGGCCACTGGGACAGACTGATGTCTCTGGTTCTCTGAAAAACACCACACCCAGAGCAACATCTTATTTTTTCATTTCTATTAAATTTAGGGCTATATTCTGTACTTACAAGCTAACGTGGTTTACAATGTTAGTTGTGTGTGTGTGTGTGTGTGTGTGTGTGTGTATACGAGCAGTATGTAGGTAACCATCCTCAATAAGATTTAAATCTCCTGGAGGACAGACATTGTCCTTTTTTGCATCTCCCACAGTCAACTGCTTTCCATTGGTCACTGTGTTAAGATTTAAACAAATAAAAACACTTCCCATAAAGATGAAATTAAATAACATATAAATGACACCTATATAGTACTTGGTCTATAAAAGGTGCTTACACATATTTCTTTTCCCTTACTCCTCTTCTGATACAAAAGGAATACGAGCACTCGTTCAACAATATTAATTTGAGGCCATTGGTTAAGTGCCAGGCATTGTGCTCGGTGTTGGGGATACAATGATATATAAGAAATAATCTCTTTAAGTTCTGTGGTCCCTCTGGCCAGAAAAATATCCTTTATTGTAATCTCTCATGTGTTATATGGAGTTGTGAATGAGGCACTCTTGGGTGCAGGGCAACAGAAGGGTAATTTGATGATTTTAATGATTTTCTGAGGTTGGAAGGCGAGTTGGATCTGCAGTTGGAAAGGTAACGTTTGGGGTGCCTGGGTGGCGCAGTCGGTTAAGCGTCCGACTTCAGCCAGGTCACGATCTCGCGGTCCGTGAGTTCAAGCCCCGCGTCGGGCTCTGGGCTGATGGCTCAGAGCCTGGAGCCTGTTTCCGATTCTGTGTCTCCCTCTCTCTCTGCCCCTCGCCCGTTCATGCTCTGTCTCTCTCTGTCCCAAAAATAAATAAACGTTGAAAAAAAAAAAAAGAAAACATTAATTAAAAAAATTAAAAAAAAAAAAAGAAAAGTAACGTTTGACTAGGGTCTTGAAGGATGAATAGGAGTTTGCAGAGCCAAAAGAGAGGAAAAAAGCAGCAAAAGTGTTATAAGCAGAGTAAACAGAATGAGAAGCCACTTTCAATATTAAAAGTTACCTTGAAAATAACCACCTTCTTGACTGGAACATGATCCACTGCCAGGGAAAGGACCCCGAAATCAAAAGCAGTTAATCGGAAGAAAGAAAAGTGCTTCAGAGCTGGGCCCTCCATCAATCATCTCACACTTAGAGCTCTTCAGGGCCAGGCACTAGCGTTTACATACGTTTCATTTCAGGATGTTTGGAGCTTTTTAAATTATGCATGTTGTTGTTTTCCATTATCTAGAAAGGAACAGTTTTTAAAGCCAAAAACCAAAAGCTACAACCCCCAGGAATTTATTTTAAACCTGGGAATTTCCCTGGGGCCTGGAATTTGGTGTCTGGGTTCCAGATTTGGGGATAATTGTTGGGCTCCCTTCTCAGACCCCGCCTCCATGTGTGTCCAGTGCAGTGCCTCCCCCGCCCCCATCGGCACCATCTGTTCAGCAGGGCACAGCTTTCCAGAGCCCTGGGTCAGCCCTCTCCTGGTAACTCTACCTGAGGAGAAAAGCGGCTCTATGACCCACCAGATCAGAGATAAAGCCCAAAGTGTTTACAGTATCAACTTTCCTCCCCAGAGAGGACTGTATCTTTCTCCAAGGCTGCAAAACCCAACTGTAGCTTTTTGAATGGCTGGTCCTGTTGGCACCTCCAGGCCCAGAAGCCCAGCTGGCCCCCCGGGCCCAGCCCAGGGAAGGAGGGAGAGAAGCCGCTGACAAGCCGCCCATCGTGAGAACAAAGCTATCAGCCCCATCTTTGCAGGGTACCAGTCTTGCCCTCACACCTGCCAGGCGGGGCCTTTTCTTTCTTGGTAAACTTCTTTGTCCGTTTGTTCGGCACTAGGCACACGGAAGACTCTCAATTAGGGTTTGAGGTTTATTGGCAGCTAGTCTGGTGGCAGCTAGTCTTGCTATCTGGATCTGGAGATCTAGGTCGATACTCTTCTTCCAACTGGACTAATATCCTGTCCGAGCCTCAGTTTCCCTATCTTTAAAATGGCAATCATTCTTATGTCTGATCTAGCTGTTTCGACTAGAGATCGACTGGATCTCAACTAGATCGACTGGAAATCTAGGTCGATACTCTTCTTCCAACTGGACCAATATCCTGTCCGAGCCTCAGTTTCCCTATCTTTAAAATAGCAATCATTCTTATGTCTGATCTAGCTGTTTCTCAGGGTTGTTCATTCATTATAAGCATGGCAACATGAAGTAGGAGACGCAGTGTGGGGTGGAGACTAAGGGCTCAGTTCCTGCATTATGCTTGCGAGATTCATGTACTAGTCTGCAATTGCCTAGTTATGCCTATGCTATAACCCTGGGCATGTTACATAACTTTTCTGATGCCTCAGTCTTCCTCATCTGTAAAATGGGAGTATAATAGTTCATTATAACTAAGACTTCGTGTGGTCACCAGGAGGGTTGATTGAGATATCTAGTACTTATATAAAGAGCTTAGTACAGTGTCTAGCACATAATAAAGGTTAGCCAGTATCTACTCTGTTCTTGGTGCTCTGGGAAGTGCTGGGGTTCTAGTGATCAAAGACACAGAGCTCACAGTGTGCTAAGGGAGTTGTTAACTCTCGCCACACACCTCACTTCAAACATTTTGTTGTGTATGAGTGTGTGTGTGTGTGTGTGTGTGTGTGTGTCCTTGCTGCACAAGACAGCCCCTGCCAATCTCTCCAGTCCCTTGTCCTTTCTCCTCCAGCCATGCTGGACTCCTTTCTAGTCCTTGAAGCCACCAAGCTCTTTCCTGCCTCAAGGCTTTTGCTGTTTGTCCCTTCTGCTTCTAACAGTGGCTCCTGGACTGGAAGCATCAGCATCTTCTGGGAGCTTGTTGGAAATGTTCTCCAGCCCCATCCAGGCCCTCCTGAATCAGAAACTCTGGGGGCGAGCCCAGCAATCTGCATGCTGGTACACACTAAAGTTTAAGGGCCACTGGCCTAGAACATTCTTCCCTCTGCCCTTCTTTTGCCTCGGCATTTCCCCGAGAAGGAATTCTTCCTTCCTCCTCTCAGGAGAGCACCTGTAGCCGGAAGAGGCTGTGAGGTGGCCCGTGTTTTCTTTGTTGATCTATCATTTTGTTTGGAAGAATTAGAAATCTCTGTAAGAAGCCAGTTTGGAACCCCATGGGAACAGTTCTGGATGGATGAAGTCAGAAGAACCAGGGGCAGGCACAGTGACACACATAGATTTCCTGTCCATGAGGCCATTTCAGAAAAAGAAAATAGAAAGCACAGAGGCCTGGAGCAGGTGAACTGACTTAAGCGGAGAGAAACCAAGTCACTTGGGGATATTTAGCACCTAATGTAAGAGCAGAAATGTTAAGGAGGTAATTAACACCTATATTCTAATCTCAGTAGTAGCTAAATACAGACTTAAACATAAGCTTGAAAATGACAAAATAGGCCCAGGAGGACAAAAGAAAATCGAGAAAGATGTTACTGAAAATAGTCAAGCTAGTGATACCTAGGAATTGGGGTCTTTTTTTAACATATAGTCTCATTGTAGTTTACCAAAAAAATCCAAGTTCACCAGTTTATGGCTGTTGTCTAAATATTTGTAAACACATAGAGAAGTATATTCTTGACATACCTTGGGTCTGCATTATCCAAGCAGGCACCCCCATACTCACCTGACAAGTAACAGCTTCCTCCCAGTAAAAGCAGAGAGAGAGAGAGAGAGAGAGAGAGAGCCTAGAAGGAACCGGGAAGGCTCCACAAGGTGCCATTTTTGCGATGAAAATGAACAAGGTCACGAAACAGGAGAGCAGCACAGGCCAGCGGGCGTGGAGGAGGGCTCAAGCCACGGATGTGCACGAACAGACCTCCTCATCCGGTGTGCTTCTGAAAAAATAATGCAATTGTAAAAGACCAGAGAAGCCACAAATAGAACAAAGGGAGGAAAGGAAAAATCAATACACAGTAAAGAGGAGGAAGGGAGCCAGGCGTGATATCTGCATCTTGCTGGCCAGAAAGGGAAACCTGAGGCCGTCTAGGTTGTGCCCCTCATGTAACAGGGCCTGGTTATGGACAGTGTTCCCAGTCACTGACTAGACAATCTGCACAGATCCCTTCCACGGCAGACGCTAGTATCTACCTTCCACCTATGGGGGATTGAGAGTCGGAAAGATTATATAACTTGCTGCAATTCTAAGATTTGAACCCAGTTTCCCAGCCCTTCAGCCCAGGCATTTTTCTCAGCAACCACAGCAGTCTGGTCCATGAGGGCACTCGTGGAATATGAACTAAAGGAGTTTGGAAGTGGAGAGGACCACTTTACCTGTGTTTATGGAGTTGGCTTCCCAAGGCTGATTCACCTGGGAAACAGCCTCTGGGGAAACTTGATCCCCTCCCGCTGTCTGTGCCCCACACAAACTGATGTGTATCTCTCTGAAACCCGTCAGCGTCAGCAGGAGACCAGCAAGTGGCCTTCACCAGGGCCTCAGAAGACACACACCTTGCTCCTTGCGACTTGCTTATTCTCCCTCTTCCTGGAGGGCATGCAAAAGAGAGAGGGGCACTCACAGCTCGGGGCTCCCCCAATTCTGCCACTGGCTCCCCCTGCCACACACCACTGGGGTCTCCCAGGAGGGAAGCAGGGACACCCCTTCATTTATCCACACCCTGAGCCTCTGAGACCTGACATCGCCCCTCTCCTCCCCTCCCACTCTGCAGTATTTTAGTTGGAGAGTAAGACAGAACTCGCTAAATCAAAGTGGTTTCCCCAGCAACAGTGGGAGAAGCAGGTTTACTTACTCCAGGTAAATAATGCATGAGCTTGGACTGAGAAATACGGCAACCAAGTTCATGTTACTAACGGGTTCACTGAACCTCAAGGCTTGGCTCCTGAGCCAGAGTCCCAGGGGATAAGGTTGCAGTTCCCCTCCTGCCCCTCCTCTCCAAAGGAATCCTTTCTGTATTCAAGTTGTTTGTGTGTGTGTGTGTGTGTGTGTGTGTGTGTGTGTGTGTTCCTGGCTATTTTGTAGCCCCTAAATCAAACTGCCTCTGCCTTGAAAAGCCAAGGCAACAGGCATCGGTCCTCCATGTGGCTTCACCCCATCTTTAAAGAGAGGGTGCTGGGAAAGACTACTTTGCGAAGTCAGACAAGGCAGGGCAGACCTACACAGCACTCCCCCCATCTACCAGAAGATGGTTTGTTTCCAAATGCAGCAGGTATACCTCGAAGGTCAGCCAGGTCCCTGGCTCCAAGGCGCAGGAGTACTATGCCAAGAAGATGTAAGTGGGACCAAATTGTGAAAGAACAGCTTCATGATAAAGACTCCTCCTGCCCCCTGAGAATAACTGACACTGAATCTACAGCTCTCTGCCCCCACCCCAGAAGATGTGGTGCTTTCTTGATTTGTACTCTGAAAGTACTTCATTTAAAAAAAATTTTCATAAATATGAAATTATAGAATATAGAAAAGCTTTTTCAAATTACACAGCACCATCCCAATCAGATGACCCCCCCGATACACACACACACACACACACACATTGCACCCCAAAGAGAATCACTAATGTACATGACTTAAAATTCAGTACAAGGAGAAATTTTTTGTTTTAATTAAAAATGTTTTTAAAAATTTAACTTTTATTTTTGAGACACAGAGCACAAGCAGGGGAGGGGCAGAGAGAGAGAGGAAGACACAGAATCAGAAGCGGGCTCCAGGCTCTGAGCCCTCAGCACAGAGTCCGATGCGGGGCTTGAACTCACTAACTGTGAGATCATGACCTGAGCCGAAGTTGGACGCCTAACCAACTGAGCCACCCAGGTGCCCCAGTATAAGGAGAAATTTTAAAACCCCAATCATGGGGCACCTAAGTGGCTCAGTCAGTTGAGCCTCCAACTTTGGCTCAGGTCATGATCTCACAGTTTGTGAGTTCAAGCCCCGTGTCCAGCTCTGTGCTGACTGAGCCTGAAGCTCAGAACCTGAAGTCTGCTTCAGATTCTGTGTCTCCCTCTCTCTGCTCCTTCCCTTCTTGTGCTGTCTCCCTCTGCTTCAAAAAGAAATAAACATTAAAAAAAAATTTAAACCCAATCATAATAGACCAGGATGTTTTACTGGGGGGAAAGGTGAAGATTTAGCCCTTACACAAAAAGAACTTGCAACTTCTCAGGGTCCCCTCTGAGGGTAATTAGGTCTCCAAAGTTGTGTAGGAGGGAGTGCTTACAACAGATGGGTCCAGAACCGACTTGTTGTCTTATCTGTCTGTCCCAGCAGTTGTGCGGAGAGTAGCTGGCCTTTATTTCCCTTTTACCCTTAGTATCTGGCACACTGCCTCACAGGCAGTAGATACCATCTAGATGAATAAGAAAGTAAAGCTAATGAAAGCTTCTAGTTCCCACAGAAAAAACAAAATTAAGAACTTCCCTCAACACAAGCAATGAGATTTAGACAACGACTGCCATTTGTGTCTGTTTGAACATATTCATGGTATTATAAAACTGTCTGACGCACACATTGTATAGAACATCCCAGTGTTAATGAGTAACTATCTGTGGAAATGCTCCTATTGAAAGCCTCCCTGTTTCTCAGGTGGAAAGGAAGTAATTCACACTGACAATAGATACTGCTCCCAGCGCAAAAAATGAGGCAAGTCTTCAGTGAGTATCATAGCAACCTAGTGAGTCTGTGAACATTTTGGCAGTTTTGCATTAAAACCTGAAAACTGAAAGGCCAAATGTGTTAGAAAAATGATGTTTTAAAGAGGAAGTTCTGACATAGGCTACGACATGGATGAACGTTGAGGTCATCATGCTCAGTGAAATAAGCCAGCCACAAAAAGACAAATACTGTATGAATCCACTGACATGAGGTACCCAGAGTAGTCAAAATCACAGAGACAAAGTAGAATGGTGGTTGCCAGGGGCTGGGAACAGTTAAATGGAAAGTCATTGTTTCATGGGTTTGGAGTTTCAGTCTTACTAGATGAAAAGAGTTCTGGAGATGGATGGTGGTGACGGTAACACCACATTGCGAATGTATTTAATACTGCTGACTTGTCCACTTAAAAACTGTTAAGATGGTAAATGTTATGTTAGGTGTATCTTATCACAATCAAAAGATGGGGGAGGGGCGACTGGGTGGCTCAGTTGGTTAAGCCTCCGACTCATGACTCAAGTCATGACCTCACAGGTTCATGAGTTCGAGCCCCGTGTCAGGCTCTGCACTGACTGGAGCTTGCTTGGGATTCTCCCTCCCCCTCTCTCTCTGCCCCTCCTCCTCTCACGCACATACTATCTCTCTCTCTCTCTCTTTCTCTCAAAAATAAATAGATAAATATTTAAAAAAAAAAAAAAAAAGATGGGGGGGAAGAGACTCTGGCAAATAGAAACAGCACAACTAAAAAACCTTCAGGTACCTATTGAAGCAGCTTAGGCAAAAATCACGTGGATAAAGCAATGTCTGACCAGTGACTGAAATAAAGTGAGGTGTTTGGTCTGGATTGAAAATTTGTTTAGTTGATCCAGGATCGTGCACTCGCCAGTAAACATTACGACAGGCACGTAAGAAGTAAAAACTTGCTCAGTAACAACCAACCGAGGAAAGGATGGAGGTATAATTGGAAGGCATGCACCCTGTCTGCCACGGATCATGCAACAGGTATATAATGATTACACAACAGCGGTCAGCCCTCAAATGCGGGCTGATACGTGGATGGTGCAATACGATAGCACACAATGAAGAATGCTTTGGAAAATAACCACCACGAAATGTACTGGGATTGAGCTGTAACAGCCCATCAACAAATCCTGTTCAACTGAGCAAACAGTCTGTCTGCTGGAGAAAATGAATAATCACTGTGGAAGTTATTGACCGAAGCACAAAAGTCTTGGTAAAAACATCACAAAACCGATTTAGAAAAATAAAACAATGTGCTGCTGGCAGAATGGCTCTAGAGTAGCTATGGAACGTGAGAGACTCATGTGGTAAAATCTGCTGTTCCCTCTGGAAACCGGAGAGGTACCCAGACACTCACTGCCCATCCATCGTTCAGGTATCAGGGCCTAACACACTTTGGCATCAGTTCAAAAGGCAGTACATGGAGACAATTGCCATATCAGTATGACAGTCCTGTCCCAACAACAGATTATTTTCACATTCTTGGCTGATACAGCGGAGACTGCTATAATAAGTTATATAAACACAATAATGTTATACTTGAACATTTTATAGTATACATAGTACTTTTGTTTTTTTATTTATTTTTTGAAAGTTTATTTGTACTGAGAGAGAGCAGGGGAGGGGCAGAGAGAGAAGGAGACAGAGAATCCCAAGCAGGCTCTGCATGGCCAGTGCAGAGCCCCAACACGGGGCTCGAACCCACGAACTGTGAGATCGTGACCTGAACTGAAATCAAGAGTTGGACGCTTAACCAACCGAGACACCCAGGTGCCCCTACAGTATATATAGTACTTTTTAAACACTCCTGGATCTTTTATCACAGTTGTACTTTTGTTTGCATATGTCTATTTCTATTTCGTTTCTCCCTTTTTACTCTCCCAAGAAAGCTACGGGACTCGGTGCGGTAGCATTTTATAGGAGAACAAAACTAAAGCCCAGGTGGGCCTTCCAGGGCCTTCCAGGTCTGTCCTTGTGACCTGATGCATCCCCGTAGTTACACTGTGACATTCATCCCTTCATGTACATGTGCTTATACCAGGTCAGGGTATATCATCCAAATGACATTCTCCAACACTTTACATGCTTTCCCCTTGAGTTATACCAGTAATCGACAGGGGAAAACAAGTGTTTGGGACCCTAAGTTGCTAGACATTTGCCAAATCTCCACCTCACTTGGTGTCTGAGAGAGAGATCTATATGGCTCTGAGAGCCAACAGAATAGGCCCTCCCTCCCACCACATCACCAGTGGCACATCACATCCCTCCAGGTGACCTTGCCCTAGGTTCTGACTCACTTAACAATAGCCCTGTGCCCTCTCCATGAACTACAGGGAGTAATTTAGGAGTTGGGGCCTATAGAGTGTCAATCAACCTGGCCACGGGGAGGGACAGCAGAACCTCTGAGGCCTCAGGTCAGGGCACAGGGCGCAGTGAGCTGCAGAGAATAGGAGAGGCCAGTGTCCAGCCAAGCAGAAGACGAAACAGAAACTTTGGTGGGCAGTGCCCACAGAAAGACTCCATCCTATGGCACAGAGACCCCTGCTCACTGCATATCCCTGTGGCAGTTAAGAACCAGAGGAGACCTCTTAGGAGGGCAGTGGGCTGTGGCCTGTATCCTAAGCCTCTGATACATTTTAAGCTGTCTGGGGAGTCCCCAATTAACTGTAAGAAAGAATTACTTACTCCATTATATGGCCACAGAACTTGGGCCTTCCTCTACTGGGCCAGATTTCACTCCACCCACCTCCAAGACTGGCTCCTCTCCCAGTTTTTCCAGAATTCTTTTCTGCTCTTAAAACCTCAAGAGCTCCAAGTTAAACTGGCACTGACCTCCCCCTCCTCTGACCCAAAAGGAAAACCAAACTACATTCTCAGATTAAGCTCCACCTTTCAAAAAAAATTTTTTTTAACGTTCATTTATTATTAAGAGACAGAGAGACAGAGCATGAGCAGGGGAGGGGCAGAGAGAGGAGACACAGAATGCGAAGCAGGCTCCAGGCTCTGAGCTGTTAGCACAGAGCCCTGGAGCGGGGCTCCAACTCACAAACCAGGAGATTGTGACCTGAGCTGAAGTCAGACGCTTAACTGACTGAGCCACCCAGGAGCCCCTGAAAATTTTTATTTTTAAGTAAATATTTTATTTATTTTTTAAGCAGGCCCCACACCCAGTGCAAAGCCCAACGTGGGGCTCCAACTCACGTCCCTGGACCCTGAAATCAAGGCCTGAGCTGAGATCCTGAGCCAGATGCTCAACCAACTGAGCCACCCAGGCGCCCCTCCCCCACCTTTTAGAAACCACGGCCTTGCGTCTAACCTGCCCCTCAGCCTTCAGAGCAAGTTTGAGGGCTGATCCAAGGTGGAAGAATCAGAAGACAGATTTCTGGGCCCCAGAACCAGGATCTATATTCCATCTTTCCCTCCCCCAGCCACCCCAGCACACAGGTTCACGCGTACCCCCATCACCCCCCCCCACAGCATTCGGGGTCCGAAGAGCACCCCCAGAACAGCATCACTATAAAGTTGCGAGTGCGCTTTCCCACGCTCGCAACAATCCTACACGGCAGGTAACAATATCTTTGCCACAGGCAAGGAAACTGAGGCTGGGTGGGGTTGAGTGCATCAGGGACAGAGGTGGGTGGAAGAGCGAATTGCAGAGTAGGAATTGAGCCTGTTCATGGGTCCTCAGCTTACAGCGCTCTGTGACGTCATCAAGACTCTCGCCACCCCTAAGGGTGGACCCTAAGGAGGGACCCTACCCTTCTTCAAGCCTCCTTTTACCTCTTCGGAAACTGGGGCACTGCTTACTTTCTCCATACTCGACCTGCAGCAGAGCAGTGAACATCAATTAACAGCAGCACCAGGAAGACGGGCTCTCTTTTGATCTCGTTTGTAAAGAACATGTGGAGGTGCAGAAGGACACGGAAGGGCTGCCCCAAGTCAGGAGGGGGAACAGCACCCGAGACGCGCCCGAGAGCACGGCCCTTCCGCGAGGTCGGGTCCTGTCGTGGTCGCTGTGCCTCAGTGAGGTCCCACCTCTGCTGGCACGGGCACCCTCTGCTCCGGGGTCCTTCCCAAGGAAAGCTGGGGCCGCACTGCTGGGCCTCTGAGACTTCAGCGGCTAATAGGATGCAAATTGGAGTGTGCTCCCATAAAGATGTATTATGCATGCACTTTCTATTAGATTTCGCTTGGAAACTCATCATCCATCACCCCAGCAGGGCCTGCACAACCTCGGGCCTGTGTCAGCAGTTTCTCCTCATCTGGGGTCTGATGCCAAATTCATCTCCCTCACTGGGAGGCCTGGGGACTCCAAAAGTTTGGACTGTGGTCTGGCTGGATGGGGAAGCCACTTCCTGGCATCCTATGAGGTTGTCCTGCCCCTGCTAGAAGAGGGCAGGACCAGGCTGGGAAGGAAGGGACTGAGCCACACAGCTGAGACAGTCTGCATGAGGGCTCGAGTGACCTGACCTCTTGTAAAGACACCCCAGTGACCCCTCAAGCACAGCGATTCATGGGAGAGGTTTAGGCTGGGAGGGGAAGGGGGGTAAAGGCCCCGGCCAAGGGCCCAGACTTCAGTTAAGGAGGGTCAGAGCCACACAGTCTTTGCCCCATGGGGGTAAGCCAAGCCTTGAGTCCAATAGGATTTGTCTGGAGGACTTTTCCTCCCTTACATACACAGCTGCACGTATACATACAACCCATATCCCTGTACCATACACGCTCACAACCCCATAGAAGCACACATACAGCCCATCCATACCCTCATATTTACACACACACATACAACATATACATGCTCTCACTCTCACTCACATACACAATAAACACACAGCACACCATGCTCATACACATGCATGAACACATACCCCTATTTGCCTGCACACACTCACCCACACAAACACACACACATCAATCCCCTCACATATCCACAGTCACACAGCACATGCTTGTATACATGGACACACATGCCCATTTCCTACTCCCTCATGTCACATGCACACACACCCTCACACACACTCCATCACAAATAGTCATACACACACACATATTCACAGCCAGTATTACTTCTGATGCCACAGAAGAGAATGTTCCTTCATTTATGAAAGGCTGAGGATGCCACCCACGTTCCAGAGTCGCTAGGAAATGGATTCTGTAGGTGTCATTGAAGCACTGGTGGACAAGTTCCCAGGCTCCTTGGGAGCAATAATTGGGAAAATGGGAGTCACGTTTCCCTCCGCACCGTCTTCCTACCAATGGAAGGGCAGAGGGCACAAGAAACCAAACAGGAAGAATCAACTGGGCATTGGAAATACAATAAACTGCCAGATGGGAAGGAGAGGTTTCAGCTCCTGAAGACTGTGAAACCAGTAAAACCTTCAGCCACCATTGACCAGGCCGCTGCTCTCTGCCTGGGCTGGGCTGAGGACCCGAGGAGACCCAGAGTCGGCTTGCCAGGAGAAGACATCAAGCCAGTTCACAATCTAACCCATGGTGCAGGGCAGTGTGTGATATGCTAATCAAGGCTTTCAAACCAGAAGTGCTTAGTGTGCACAGTCAAAGAGGGGTAGTCACCATGGACTGGAGTGATCAGGAAAGGAGGAGAAGAACATGATGGGTGGAGAGATGGTGTGAGCTAAGATTTAAGGGTAGGGCAATGGAAGGTTTGGCATGAGGGGCCAGCCTCGAATGATTGAGTGGTAAGGGTCTGGCCCTGGGTGGTACTGGGCTGGAGAGACTTGCCTCATCTAAGGAAGCCAAAAGGCCTCTGCTTGTCCTCCAGCCATGCTAAAAAGCCACCTGAGATCTTTCCAGTCTCAGAGCCCAGCACATGTGTTGCCTCCCAGACTTTCATTTCTTGTGGTCTCAGGCTTAGACCAATTCAGCACATAGTCCATGAATCTTGATGATAACTCCCTGACGTAACGTTAACAGCAGAATCCCTATCGACCAGGGCATGTCATATAAACTAAGAGCTATACTAGCAATCTTCGTGGTGCTAATGCCATTTCTTAATACGGTATAAGGGTTCAGAGGATGAACTTCACATGCCCAGATCAGACAGTCATAGAGCAGACGGTGTTCGAGGGCTGGCGGAATGAGCTATTTCACCCTTCTTCAGCTTACATGTTGTCTCCCACACACAATTTTGTTTTCATTTTATACCTCTTTGTCCCCTATCACTCCTAGCACAGAACTATGCTTTTAGTAGTATGTATTTGTATTAGTAACGTGCATTAGCATTCTCAATAACTTTATTATCTCGTTCATTCATTCAACTTCTACTTGCTTGCTTACTAGTGGAGCTTCCAGAATGCTTCTTCAAGCTCAGAAAAGTAGGAGCCACATCCAGCCTAGCTATGTGCTCCTAGCTATGTGAAGGTGGCCTTTCCAAGGAGGATTGGAATGCCACCCTGGGCGGACCGAAGGCTACCACCTTGACTGTGTAGGTCAGAGTGCAGTAATGGGGTGCAATCTAGATCTTGGAACTCAGACCTCAGACTTGTTTCATATCTTCTTTTTGCAGCCAGAGGCTAGAGATAGTAAGTGGCTATGCAAAGTCCCAAAGGTGATTAGATCAGGTCAAAGGAAATCATACATTAAAAACTGTGCTTTGAAGTAATTTGACAGTGGGGAATCCTAACCAGCACTGCTTCAGTCTAAGGCTCAAGGTCAACATTGACAGTGGTGAGTCATGCCAAAAGTATGGACCCTCGGGGTGATGTGCTGAAATGGCACTTTCTTCTGAGGTCTTCCTCCTCAAACCCCTAACGCTAGTCTCATCATAAAAGAAACATCAGGGGGCGCCTGGGTGGCGCAGTCGGTTAAGCGTCCGACTTCAGCCAGGTCACGATCTCGCGGTCCGTGAGTTCGAGCCCCGCGTCAGGCTCTGGGCTGATGGTTCAGAGCCTGGAGCCTGTTTCCGATTCTGTGTCTCCCTCTCTCTCTGCCCCTCCCCCGTTCATGCTCTGTCTCTCTCTGTCCCCCAAAAAATAAATAAACGTTGAAAAAAAAAAAAAAAAAGAAACATCAGACAAGCTGATGGAATAGTCTACAAAATACCTGACCAATATTCCTCAGCTGCCAAACTCATCAAAAACAAGGACACTCAGAAAACTGTCGCAACCAAGAGGAGGCTAAGGAGACATGACTGCCAAATGTAACACGAGATCCTGGCTGAGATCATGGACCAGAAAAAAGACTTTGGGGAAATCTGAATAAAGTCTGGACTTTAGTTAATAATAATGTATCAGGGCGCCTGGGTGGCTCAGTCAGTTAAGCATCTGACTTCAGCTCAGGTCATGATCTTGCGGTTTGTGAGTTCAAGCCCCGCATTGGGCTCTGTGCTGGCAGCTTAGAGCCTGAAGCCTGCTTCGGATTCTGTCTCCTTCTCTCTCTGCCCCTCCCTCTCTTATGCTCTGTCTCTCTCTCTCTCTCTCTCTCTGTATCTCAAAAATAAATAAATGTAAAAAAAAATCTTTAATACTAATAATGTATCAATATTGGTTCATTAATTGTCACAAATACACCACACTAATGTAAGATGTTACTAATAGGGGAAACCAGGTGTCAGTATCTAGAAACTCTCTGTCCTATCTTTGCTTTTTTTCTGTAAATCTAAAACTGCTCTAAAGAAAATTTTAATTAAAAAAAATTGTGCTTTGAAACCATAAGAGCACTCTGTGCATCTAAGATTTTATTAGTGTTAATAACAGGCTCCAGTCCAGTACATATCCTGTCCTATCACATGGCTCCCGGACATATTAATGTCTCTTTAAGCTCCTCTCGGTAGTGACAGTCGCTCAGAATTTCCTTCTTTTTTTTTTTTTTTTTTTTTTTTTTTTTTTATGACCTTAGCAGATTTGAGGAGTGCTGGTCAGGTATTTTGTAGAATGCCCCTCAATCAGGATTTATCTGATGTTTTTCTCCCAACCTGATTTCAAGTCACTGAATCACAGCACAGTCCATAGAGCTGAAACCACTTCTTTCCCCTGGGCAGGTAAGAGGGGGAGGCGCCTCCACTGCCCTCCGCTATGAAGACTCTGTGTTGAGGGCAACTGAGGAGCCAGGTAAGGCAAGTAAAACCATGCTTTGGGGGAGCATGTGGGCTGTTCAGAAACCAGCCCTGGCATCCTCGTCCCTGTTAGTGCTGGCACCAATGTTGCTGTCAGCTTCACCTCACGTGGAAGATTCAAACTTCAGCAAGGATGGGTCTGAGAGGGAGAGAGCCTTGGCTTGGGACTGGATAATTCCAGAAGACTAGTCTCTGCTCACGTCTCCCCAGAGCCAATTTGAGGGACAGCCAGCTTCAGTGGCCATGGGGACAGATGGGACTGTGGATGCTGGGACCTGGGAGAAGTTGCCTTGACAACCCATCCTCAGGTGTGCGAGAAAGAGAGTGTCTGTGTGGGTTTTGAAAAGGACAGAATTCTAGAATATTGAGCTGCCTCTAAGGGTGTTGTCATTTTTATCCTCCCCTTGGTGCCTTCATTGTACAATTTCTTAGCCTCTGTCTTTGGTTCCAGCCACTCCGACTGGGACTCAGCCCTGGTGAGGGGGAGGCAGCCACTGGGCACTGAACTGCGTGGGTTTGATAGAGCTGGCAGGCACACTCAGCATGCTAAATCCAGTGGACCATTCGAGATGTCTAGACAGGAAGCCAGGCTGAGAGAAAAGCAAGGATACTCCCCTCACACTGGAGCCCAGAAGCTGCCAGGCAGGCTGCTGCCACTGCTTCAGGAGCCCAGAGGATGGGTGCTCCAGGACCTGGGTGCCAGCTCAGGGCACATTTTTATGGAGGGAAGGCATGTGCCTTGCCCCAGCCCAAGTGCAGCAGGGGTGTGCCATGTGAGGCAGACATACCCTCAATGGTGGTGCTCAGGTTTGAAAGTGGCTCAGCATGACCTTGAAGTTGAGGCTGGGAGAGCGAATCTGGCATCAGGGCTTCAGGCTCTGGTCCCAGTGCCAGTATGGGACACGCTCTGAACATCAGGTAACACTTCCAGTAGGGGTAGTGGAGGGAGGGGAGAGCCTTGGGGGTCTAGCACTGAGACCTTGAACAGGTTAGTCTGCTCTCAATTTCCCCATTTGTAAAATGGGGCTAATTATATACCTACCTGCCTCATGGGTCATTATGAGGTGCAGAGGCAATGATATATGGGAAGGATCCGCACAAAGTGTTTGGCAGGCATGACTATTACAAATGATGTTTACACTGTAAGCTTCGAGACCGTTGAGATATTCAGTTCCGTTGAACTGGGAAACGTGGCTTCTTTTGGCTGTCAGTTCCTGAGTTGCTTAGACTGGGGAGAGTCCTACAGTTCATTTAGTCCAACATACCCTTCTTGTCCTTGAGAAAAGCTGGAGCGTGTGATTCTGTGACCTCCCAGAGTCCCTGAAGTTGATATCTGACCGAGGTTGCAGCCCACGGCTCCTGATCCCCACCCAGGGTTCGTGCATCATGCCACACCGCTTGTGTCTGCCAGGGCCGATTGTTCTGGGCGCTGAACATCTACATCTCACCTCCAGCACCAAGAACTGGTCCCAGCAGACTCCATTTGCATTTGAGTGCACACCCACTCTTGACAGCTTATCATATAACCAAACACCCGTGCCAGATTCTGGGATCTTTAAGGAAATACAAAAGAGTGAAAGACACAACAGAAAGATGATAACCAAGTGTTCCTTTGGAGTTTTGCCAGTGTGGATCGGCAGTGTGCCTGAAACCCCCGCCCTCAATCTGTTCACCAACCTGTTTCGCTCCTCATTCAAGCTGCTCCTGAAAGCCTCTCCTCTGGGAAGTCTTCCCAGATCAACTAAGCTACTGGCAGCTTCCGTGGGTTGGCCCTGTCTGAACCCAGTACTTCCCTGGGTGTTCCTCACCCACCTTCCACCTCAGTGGGCACTCAGCCTTGTCTGCCACTCCCAGCTGCTAGGCCAAGCTTTCGCCTCCTCTCCTGGTTTCTGGGCAGGAACCCTTCCCGTTCGTTCCTGTTTGCCAGTCTGCCCTAATTCCAGTCATGCATTTGACATATATTTCATGTTGATACTTTATTGTCTCTTGATGTATTTGCCTCCTGCTTTTATTTGGTCACGAGCCTGTCCTCTCCTTATTTCTTCCGATCTGTGTTGTTTGTCCAAGATACTTATAACCCAGGGGGTCTCGTTATCAGGAAGGGAGGATTGCTTGCTCCTGCCCTTCTGTTGATTCAATCAGGAGGTTACTGGACTCTTTGCCCTGTGATTTTTTTTTTTTAATTTTTTTTTCAACGTTTATTCATTTTTGGGACAGAGAGAGACAGAGCATGAACGGGGGAGGGGCAGAGAGAGAGGGAGACACAGAATCAGAAACAGGCTCCAGGCTCTGAGCCATCGGCCCAGAGCCTGATGCGGGGCTCGAACTCACGGACTGCAAGATCGTGACCTGGCTGAAGTCGGACGCCTAACTGACTGCGCCACCCAGGCGCCCCTGCCCTGTGATTTAAACAGGTCCAAGTTCCATGTCTCATCAGCCTTGGCTACAAAGCTGAACTTCTGCTATCCATACATTCTCTTTACTCGTGACTGGCAATTCTGCCTTTGATTTTTAAATGTAGTTCATTTTTTTAGGTTTATTTATTTTTGAGAGAGAGAGCGCACACACACACACACACACACACACACACACACGTGCGTGCACGAGCAGGGGAGGGGCAGAGAGAGAGGGAGAGAGAGAATCTGTCAGTGCAGAGCCTGACACAGGGCTCAAACTCTTGAACAGTGGGATCATGACCTGAGCCAAAACCAAGAGTCAGACACTTAACTGACTGAGCCACCCAGGCGCCCCTCTTTGATTTTTAAATCCAAACTTTTGGGCCAACAGACAATCCATCTTTTTCTTTCTCAGACTTTCTACTTACCATGACCTTTTACCATCTAATGATAGCATTGTTTAAAGGGAGCTTGCAGAAGTGTTACCACTTCTATAAAAAGGAGGGGAACTAGAACACACATACACACACACACACACACACACACATGCACACGTTTTGCTGTCAAATGTAACTCACCTCTGAATGATGTAAGTACAAATCATATCTGTAAGCATACACGATCTCTCAATGATGCACCAAAATCTGAAAATATTAGTTGCCTTGGAGAAAGACTCTCATTATATACCTTTTTCTACCTTTTGAACTTTGAGAGCTTTTTTATCATGAATTATTTCATATATACAAAAAATATCTGAAATGAATCTATCTAGTGAGATAGAATAATAACTAATTCTGCCCTGTGGACCCACCGTCTATCATAGGAAACAGAACATTCCCAATAGTGTGGAGACTTCTGCACATCCTGCCTGAGTCCGCGGAAGCAGCCACCATCCTCCTGCCCTCAGTCCTGTTTGTCTTTAGAGGCAATCACAAAAGCATGATCCCAAGGTGATACATTATTTCACTGTACTCGTTTTCAATTTTATAAAATAATGTCACACTGTATGTATTTTTCTGTGACTAGCTAATTTCCCTCACCATAGTCAAACCTCATCCATGCTGATGCTTACAACATTCATTCGTGCATTTTCATCATTACTTAGGATTCCATTGAGTGATACACCCGCTTTATGTATCCATTTTCCCCGGCATTAGACACCAGGCTATTGCCCAATTTTGCTGCTATGAACTGTCTTAGGCCTGCCTCTCGGCACACGTGTGCAAGATTCTCTAGAGTTTGATTCCCATAGTGGTACTGCTGGGCCAGTGGGTAGATATACCCTCAGCTCAATGACCATTTGCCAAATGGTTTCCAGATTTACATTCCCACCAGCCACATGAAGGGATTTTGTTTCTCTGCCTTCTCACCAACACTTGGTATCAATAGACTGAATTGTTTGCCAATCTAGTGGGTGTAAAGTGTTGTGACATTATGAGCTTAATCTACATTTCTCTGGTTACTGGTGACATTGAGAGCATCTTCTTATGTTTCATGTCCATTTGTGTTTCCTTTTCTGTGACTTTTTGAATTTTGAAACGTGAATATATTACTTATTCAAATATATATATTTATTAAAATGGGCCTCAAATATCTCATTTCTCATATGCAAAGGACTCCACCACTCTCCCCCAAAGCACACAAATACCATCTCTGAACAGTACCACAACAAATAAAGTTGCTAACAATACATTGATGAGTGTTATGGGCTGAATTGTGCTCCCCCCAAATTCATATGTTGAAGCCCTAACTCCCAATACCTCAGAATGTAACCATATTTGGAGATAAGGCCTTTAAAAAGGTAAGCAAATTAAAATGAAATCTATAGGGTAGGCCCTCACCCAATATGACTGGTGTCCTTATAAGTAGAGATTAGGACACAGATAACACAGACCAACAGCTGACCATGTGAGGACACAGCAAGACGGTGGCCATCTACAAGCCAAGAAGAGAGGCCTCAGAAGAAACTAGATCTGCCAGCACTTTGATCTTGGACTTCCAGCCTCCAGACTTGTGAAAAAAATTAACTTCTGTGGCTTAAAGTCAGTCTGTGATACTTTGTTACGGCCGCCCAAGCTGACTAGCACTGTGAACATATTATGGTTCACGCAGTGCTTCCGCATACTTATTCCACCTACTTGTTCATCACCAAATATTAATTGAGCACATTCTGAATCTAAGGGCACCTTTCATTGTTAAACCCTCACTGCAATCTTTTAAGTCAGGAACAACTATCCCAGACTTAAGGGAACTCATATTTGGGAGAGCTCAGAGGAGGAGAACAGGAATGACAAGGAAAAACCAAAGACAGTATGTGGGGCCAGAGATGAGAAAACTCAGGTAGATGTGATCATTATCTTTAATAAAAGAAGACCGTCATGGAGGTGAGAGGGAGTCCATTTTTCTTTGGCCCTAAGCAATAGAACTATGATGAATAGGAAAAAACATCAAGAAGACAAATTTCACTTGAACAGAGAACGAAAACGTTGTCAGTTTTGTGAGAACTTCATCTGAATTGTCTAAAGATACAGCAAGATCTGTAAATTGAGTGTTGTTAGTCGTCCCTGTAGAAGTTGGACAACCACGTCATGAGAGATGGTAGGGGGGTGGGGCGGGGAGGGAAGGTGTAGGGAGTGAGTGTCAAGCTTCAGATGTGTGGTGGGAGGACAGGACACTGATGGTCCCTTCCTTTAAATTTTTTTTTTTTCAACGTTTATTTATTTTTGGGACAGAGAGAGACAGAGCATGAACGGGGGAGGGGCAGAGAGAGAGGGAGACACAGAATCGGAAACAGGCTCCAGGCTCTGAGCCATCAGCCCAGAGCCTGACGCGGGGCTCGAACTCACGGACCGCGAGATCGTGACCTGGCTGAAGTCGGACGCTTAACCGACTGCGCCACCCAGGCGCCCCTTGATGGTCCCTTCCTATCCAGAGAGTCCATGATGTCTCTGAGACCAGGTAACTAGTAAGGGGTGGACCAATAACAGAGCCTGTTTTCTAGATTCTGATTCTCTTGTCTTTCCAGAATGTCAAGCCACATCTAAACAGATTAGTGGCTGGACAAATGAGTTCTAATGATGACAGCATACGCTCAGCTGCCTGGGGACAAGACACAGTGACCAGGAGGATACAGCTTTTGAAATGAGAGAATTAAGTACCTCTTTACGTGCCCCTCCCAGAAGTCTGATTATAGCCCGGTAGATAGCAGGAAGCAGGAAGGAGCAAGCAGCTCTGAGAACCTACTAAGCACCAGGTCTTTCATGTGGCTGGTTATGTAATGTCTTGCATTAGCTCCAGCTGTAATATTATTCTTTATCTCCACTCAACAGATGTGGAAGCTGAGTCTCAAAGAGACTAGGCAACTGTCCAAGCTTACGAAGCTAAATCATAGCAGTGACCTTGACCAAATTCCCTAACTTCAGTATTTGAGCCAACGCCTGCCTGATTCCAAAATCCATCATATCTTGTTACCTAATGGGTACTGGTATGTAAAAAATTTGGTTTTTATTTCTGTAAATCCAGAATACTGTCCTTTAGTACAAAACCCAGGATAAACAAGTTGTCCTGAATAGGACTTACTGGCCAGGAGGCAATGAGGGCGGAGACACTTCCTTCGTATTCTTTAATTTGGACAATCGACACTTTCTCAGCCTCAGGTAAAGTACCAAACAAGCTTCGAGCCCTGGCATCTGACCAGATCACTGCTCTTAAGCTCCTCCATAATGAAATTCTCTACTAATGTAACTAACGCTTGCTTCTGCAATGAGTGTTCTCTCCTCCTTCTCTCTCTGAACACTGTTATTCCAGAAGATAGTATGTCCCGCTTCTAGCAGAATCTGTCAGTGGAGAAGGGCGGTAACCCTGGCCACAGCACAAAGGCCTGAATGGGCCCCATTTCAAGCTGAATGATCTATTCAGTCCTCATTGATCTGCAAACTGGGCTGAGAGCCCTTTAAGCTGAGCGGGAATGAGGCCTCAGAGTGGGGCGTTGCTCTTTGCTCCGCTTTTTTACTTTTGTTTTTTGGCCCCCAGGGCAAAATGTAACTTCTGTTTTAGTCTGAGCCTCGCCCTCCTTTTGGTAAACACAAAACAGTCCTGGGTTCCCCACCACCACCCATCCCAGACAGAATAATGCCCAGTGGGGAGGAACCCGATCATTGTTTTTGCATAGGAGCTAGATAAATCCACTCCCCAGTTCAGTAGTAGAGGAAGCTGGGCAGGCTCCAGAATACGAAAGAGCCTTCCCCAGTCTCTACCAGCCTTTCTCTGACCTTCTGGGGGCTTCAAATTCCCTCCTCTGTGTTCAGAAGTGTCAGAAGCTAGGTGCTTCCCAATGCAACCCTTTCCTGGGACTGTACATGGAGCCGCTTTAAGCTCTGAAGTTTGCTAGGACTAGGGTTTCCTCTTTCACCTCAAGCTTTGCTTCAAGCACCCTTCCCTGCACAATCCACTTCTCCTCTCCTCCCTCTCTTCCCAGTTCCAATCTGCCCTATTACTCAATCCACCTGACCTTTCTGGAACTCAGAACAGGGTGCATTGCATTGTTAGAGATAATAGGCCCAAAGGGGTGGAGAGTTAGAACAAAGAGAAGAAACGTTTTTTTTTTTTCCCTCAGGAAGTTTAATTTAGATCAGGTGAGCACAAAGCTAAACCAGATAAATACCGAATTTATGAGCCAGTGACTGTGGCACAAAGCACATCTAATGCAGGTCGGACCTGGGAGCGTTGCGGAGTATGAGTTTCATGTCTGCTCTTTAGGGGTGACTTTGTGGAGGAAGCCAGCTCTTAGCGGTCATGAAGGGGAGTGCCGGGCAGCTGACCTGTTTGAAAGGAGATGCAAGGTGAACCACGCAAAGGAGATCCAGAGCTGGTGGCAGCTGGTTAAAAGAAAACGACTAACAAACCCAAAGACGAGAGGGGAAGATTCGGCAGAAGGAGGCCATCGCACTTCTGGGACCACGCAGTGTTCATCACATGTGCCACAGGCTCCGTTGCACAAAATCCCTTACAATGGGGAACATGATGAAAACAGGCCCGCATGGCAGAGGCTGCTAACCTGCCCCATGACCTTAGGGAAGACTTTTGAGCTTGTTGGACCTCAGTTTCCTTACCTGTGAGAAGTAAGGGAGATGATTAATTTTCAGAAATACCAAATAAAAGCTGTGCTATCTAATTAACAGTAGGTCTACAACCTATTGGAAATATCTACAAAAATTTCCCCTTCCCCCACCCCACCACAATGGAGTCCCAAACTTTTAAACACTTCACTTCCTGGTTCTTCAGCTCTCCATTTCGAGGGCTTACTTATTTTTTGAGGGCTTTGCAATGAGCATGGGCCAAAGAACAAAGGAGGGACTGAAAGTCTCTGCATCACCTCAGGGAATTTACATTTGTTCCAATCAGACTATTTTTTGCCTTACATGGGCATAGACGACTTCCGGGTGAGGCTGTAACCTCTGTAGTGCTCAGCCAATGAGGAACCAGAGGAGGGACTGGCATGCTAGGAGATAAATTGTCTGCTGTAACTGCCCTGAGTGTGCCTGTCCATCAGGCATCCGCTCTTGCAAGAATATTGATTACAGCCTCTCCTCACTGTGCTCCAAGTCTTCATGTCGCTCCTTTGATTGGTCGGTGGGCTTCTTCCTCACATTATCTACCTGAGAAAGGGGTTGGATTTGAGCAAATGATTCCTAAACTTTGGATGGGTCCAACTGATTAAAAGCTTACGAAAATTCTTTATATTGCCAAATAAGAATGTTTTTGAAGCATCACCATCTACTCTCACCTTAAAAAGAAAGCACATTTCAATACTAAAAAAAAGTAGAAGAGACACAATCTTGGAATACTAAGGAGAGTCCTTTAGAAAAAATATGGAAAAGTCCATTACGTGATCGTACTGTTCTCATTTCATTGCAGACTATTGAAAGCTTCATCACAGAGGGAGACAGATTCCAGAAACCGGGAACTAATAGGTGACTCTAGAAGAGCGTTCTAGCTCCTAAGATTCTGTGATTGGATCCCCAAGTGGGCAAATGACCCGACCCTCCCTTTGACCCACACTTGGTGCTTTCCATAGCCTGAAGCATAGCATGCTTGAGAATGGTGGCTGCCACTCTCTGTGCAGGTGGTCCCTGATGCATCAATTTCCCCTCGTCCCCTGAGGTGCAGAGGAAGCTTCCTGTGGCGGTTCTGCCACTGTGACAGGTTCTGGTGGGGTGCTGTAGGCAGCCATCTGAGAGATAACTCCTCTCCTCCACTGGAGGCAGTAAGTTCCTCAGGGGTGACCTGTGTCTCACTCATCTTGGAAACCTTTGCAGCAAGTGTCCGTAAAGTCTTTCCACTAATATACACTGGATTTAATTTCTATACTCTGAGGTGCAGAGATACTAGGGTCTACACAAATGAAATCGGTTCTGTGTGCACAGTTTTAACAGACCGCACCCCAAGGAGGCTGCAGGCTCTGGAATTGAGTGCCACGTCAGCCGAGGGCAAGGGGGCTGCTTTGGTAACTGCTTTTGGGGGCTGTCATTTGGTAACTGAGACAATTCGGGGAGCAGCTCCCCACACAGCCCCAGGAGCCTGAGCCCAGCAGACGGACAGCTGCCCTGGCGGCACAGACTTTGCTGGGATTGTCTGGCAGAACTGTTGTCTGGAGACAATGCAGCCCATGTGACAGGCCCTAATGAGTCCCTTCTGGAATCCCACAATGGCCAAGTGGCAGAGGCTCCCTGAATAGGTCTCTCTCTCTCTTCTCAGCGGTGCCTGGGCAGCAACCTCTTCTCTCATTCTCCTCCTGCATTTCTCGGCCCTCTCTTCCTTTCTTCCTTGTCATCTTTGTCTTTTAGGTACTTTAATTCTCCTGTTCCCCTTTGACCTCTTTCTTCTCCGCACCCCTCCACACTCTGTCCTTTCTATCATGCCCTCTTAGATACAAAATCACCCTTCCCTATGCCCTGTGGCCATCCTACTCCTAGATCTCATAGCTGAACAGCTATTTCTGTAGGCATGTACCATCCCCCCCATTTCCCTGCCACCCTACCCCAAGGGGACTGCTCTTAAATTCTTAAATCATGCTTTCGCTGCTGCTGGGAGTGTGGGGGAGTCAGCAAGATTTAGTGATTGAAAATAAAAGCACCTGTAATGTAAGTTCATTATAAGTACTGGCGTTCCCTCTCAAGCTAAAGTTCCCAGGCCCCAGCAAGATGGCTTGTCTCTGCCATTAAGAATTGGAAAGGTCTGATCCAGAAGCTGCAAGGGGGGGGGGGGGGGGGGAGGGTTGGGTTTATCTTCCTGCTCTCACTTCCTTGATTTGCAGCAAAAGGGGCCATGTGCAGCCTTGGCTGACCCAACCATGGGCATGAGGTCACATTTAGGGCATCCCCTGGGTGCCTTCCCTACAGCCTGCCTGGCTGGCTTGGAGCTGCCAATCCGTCTGTAAGAAGCCCCACTGCTGGGGAGGGTCAGCTTCTGCCACTGCCCGCCTTTTCTTCACCATTCACCCCGCAGCCTGCACTCCCCACCCCCCTCCCACCTCTTAGGAACCAGAGCTGTGGAGGAAAAAAAAACAGCCCTGATGAATGGGGATTAGGGGGCTCTGTGTTTTACAAAACATGGTCAGGAAATACTGAGGGTCCTCCTTATTTCACCAGTAGATTCCCTAGAGAAGGATAATGCAATTGAGGAAGCATTGAAAGGGGTCTTCTTTCAGAAGAGCTGAAGGTTCTGTCTGGGGAGGAGAGAGGTGAGGCAGAGGGCAGGAGCCAGGGGCAGGAGCATTGTGGATGCTCCATAAATCTTCGGCTTTACATCATTCACTTAAAACCTGGCTGTGAGGCACAAAAAGGAGAATCTGAAGCCAGAGAGATAGAAAGGGAGAGAGGGAGAGAGACTGCCAGGGAGCTTATTGAGAAAAAAGGAATTTGAGAATCACCAATCTGTTTCATTATCCCTGATGGCTCACCTTTTTTTTCTGCCTCAATCACTTTTTCTTTGATAACTGTCTTTATGAAACTGGGTGCAGTGGGTGCCTTTCAGGATGAGATGCTGGGTGGGTATGAGGGCAGATGAAGATCACTGATGGTGGTGAGAAGAAGGAGAGTAAAGGAACCCACCCCCACCCCTGCCTCTTTATACCCAAACTGGGATAAATCTGCGTGCTGGCCTTAGAACTGTTCAGAGGGGTGCCTACCCTGATATGCACGTCCCAAAAGTCCGAATTTGAAGCTGGAGCATTGTTCAGGCCTTCCGGCCCCTCAGTGACTCCTGGTACACTGTAGAGTAGCTCAGGTAAAGATAGTCCACATTTAATGAGCACCTACTATGCATCAGGCACCGCGTGCAGGGCTTTAGATGGATTGTTTTTCATCTCCACAACCCTGCATATCCATTTTACAGTCAAGGAAGTGGTGAGGCCCCAAGAGGCTGCTAAACTTGCCAAGGTGACCAAAAAAAAAAAAAAAAAAAAAAAAAAAAAAAAAAAAAAAATCATAGGCTGGACAGACCAGGGTTTACCTAGCCCCAGGGGAATACTGGCAAGTCAGTGAAGCAAAAGGGCTAAGGAGGTGTCTGTTATTCTGTATTTTTGATCAAGGCTAGAGAAGTCTCATTTAGATCCTCCAACAGGCTTTAAAGCTCAAATAAAAGGCCACCTGAAGCAGAAACAGGAAAAGGAGGGCAGGAAGAGGGCATAACTGCTCCACAGTCCCAGGACAAAGTGCCTTCAATCAGGGCCAGGGGCAACGCGACCCACAGTCTGGACAAAGTTGGGCGTGCATTTATTGTCCCGGCGTGCTCCCAGAAGCCCCTTACCTGTCATCAACACTGTTTCTTGCTGCCACCAACACACGATAATCTGATCTGGAAGGAAAAAAGGGAGTGGAGTATCTGCAGAAACAAACATCATCAAATGTCCTGGCTCCTTTCCCAGAGCTTCAACATAAAAGCAGGAAGGAAGAAGTCACTGAGCTGAGGCCGCATCAGCAAGTCTGTCCGAGTCTCCAGTAAGGTGGCAAGAGAGGCCTTGTAGCTCCAGGGCTGACTGCCAGGCGCTGCTGCCGTGGTGGGGTGGCCTTCTGGGCGGAAGGACAGGCTTAGTGACAGGGACATGAAGGATGAGTTGAGTACTTGTTCTCTTCCTTCCCCTCCATATTCAACTTTTTGCCATAACAAACTTTCTGTTTTAATAATGCTTACGGCATTGGGGCGCCTGGGTGGCTCAGTCAAGCGACCCACTCTTGAGCTCAGCTCAGGTATGATCTCATGGCTCGTGGGTTCAAGCCCTGCATGGGGCTCTGTGCTGATAGAACGTAGCCTCCTTGGGATTCTCTCTCCCTCTTTCTCTGCCCCTCCCCCACTCATTCTCTCTCTCTCTCTCTCTCTCTCTCTCTCTCTCTGTGTCTCAAAATAAATAAATAAACATTAAAAAGAGAGAGAGAATAATGTTTACTGCATTTAAGACCTTGGCTTGAAGTCATAGCATCAAGCACAGCTCTAATTTGGACAACCGGTGACCTGAATTATACTCCTGGGGAGGTAGGAGGCAGGGGCAGGGGACTGCCTCTGAGATCTTTCACAGAGGTGAGGGAACGCTGCAGCCAAGCAAGAGTTTCCTGGTGAAACTAAACTGGCAGTAAAGTGAAAGATCAAATCCTTTCTCTGCTCAGAACACTGCCCCTCGCTCCTCAACACTTTGAAAGGCAGAAGGAGATGGAATTATAAGTGAGCCGGGGTATGGGGTATGGAAAAAAAATGTAAATGAAAAATAAACTTGAAACATACCTAGCAGAAAGCACATTTGATTTGAAAGAGTCTTTCCATCTCAATTCTCTGTGGGCCTATTTGTAACAGAGATAGGGTTACTTAAAACACAGTCTCTGCACTGGCTGGTTGAGTCTCCTGAAAAATGCCTTCCATGTTTTCCACCAGCCTCTGCTGCAGCATTAACTCCTCATTCCTGAACAACACCTCCAACAGGACCAGCTGAACTTGAGCAGAGTAATTCTGAAACCTAAGGACACCCCTAAGTGACACGGAGACTTGGGCCCATAAGCTGTCAGATTGCAGCCCTTTTTTTCCTACCACCCCCTCCTAACACATATGGGCTTGCAAGCACATGCGCGCACACACACACACACACACACACAGAGTCACAACATCCTATAAGGCTGAACTGTTTTAGAATAATGGCCTAGGTGTTGATTCAAGCAGATTAGTAACAAGTTCTCTTTAAAACACACACTCAAACTGCTACAGTTCGTTTGGTGTGGTTTAAACATTTTTTTATAATTGAATTTTTTAAAGGAAGAGCGGTTTTAAATTTCCTTCTGTAGACACTTAATCAAGAGCATCCTCTTCTCCTGAGGTGAAATGGCCAGCAACAAAGGCTCTGGAGTCAGGCCGTCTGGATTTGTAGCCTTGCTTCTTTACCTAACCACTTGTGGGGCTACTTCCTCTCTGTAAGCCTCAGTTTTCTCACCTGTGAAATGGGACCTAAGAGTTGCGTCTACCTCATTGTTGTGAGGTTTAAATGAGATGAGTGATGTAAAAGCAAGGGGCCTGCTCACAGCAAACATTCATTAAATATTAGCTTTGTGACTTCAAAACAAAACATTTTTTTAATGTTTTTATTGTATTATTTTTGAAAGAGAGAAAGACAGAGCACAAGCAGGGGAGGGGCAGAAAGAGAGGGAGACACAGAACCTGAAGCAGGCTCCAGGCTCTGAGCTGTCAGCACAGAGCCCGATGTGGGGCTCAAACCCACAGACTGTGAGATCATGACCCGAGCTGAAGTCGGACGCCCAACTGACTGAGCCACCCAGGCACCCCAAGAAAAATTTTTTAAATGTTGTCCAAATGGACTTGCACCTGGCAGGGCAGTTCTCCACAATCTCTCTTCTTGCCCAAAGATAAAATTATATCACTTAGTGCATGTTTGCTTTTTCTAAATTGCTAATCATAAAAGTAGTACACGGTCAGGGCCAAATGCCTCTGAGCAGGTTGGAAGAAGGTACTACTTCCTCTGGGCAGATGTAACCCTGCAACAGCACACAGCATGTCAGCCCCTGAAATACTCACACAGGACACAACCCGCTCAAACATCCAGGTGACCCTGTGAACACACTCCTTGCAAAAAATTCAAATGATACAAAGGTATGTAAAAAAGAAAGTGTAAGCCTCAAACAAGAAAAAGGAAAGGAAAGGAAAGAAAAAAAAAGGAAAGGAAAGGAAAGGAAAGGAAAGGAAAGGAAAGGAAAGGAAGGAAAAAAGAAAAGGAAAGGAAAGGAAAGAAAGGAAAGGAAAGAAAAAAAAGGAAAGGAAAGGAAAGGAAAGGAAAGGAAAGGAAAGGAAAGGAAAGGAAAGGAAAAAAAAAAAGGAAAGGAAAGGAAAGGAAAGAAAAGAAAAGAAAAGAGAAAAGAAAAGAGTAAGCCTCCTGTAATCACATCCCAAACAAAACCACTATTAACAGCTTGCTTAATAGATCTTTGCTCTGTTTAAAACAGAATAATGAAATTCAATTAGGGAGGAAAAGTATAGTACATGAAGAAATTTTTAAATAGTGCCAAAGGGCGTAGTCTAAAAGTTCACTTCCTACCCCTTGAATTCCTAGTTAATCAATTCATCAGTTGTGTATATGTGTGTTTCCTTCTAGGTATCTATATATAGATAAACATATATGTGTGTAGGTGTCTGCATATGTGAGGGTGTATGTGCCCATGTCGTTTTGTTTTGTTTTTTTTACCAGTGATGTCTTTTTTTAGACACAATCCTGAGATCAAGAGTCACAAGCTCTACTGACTGAGCCAACCAGGTGCCCCACAAATGATCTCTTATATACACAATATAAAGCTTCATGCTCTTTCCCCTCCGTGTTAGTACATAGAGATACATCTCATTCCTTTTAACAGATGCACAATTTTGCACTTAGGGGTGTACCATGATTTATTTCACCAAGTCCCTTATGGAAGAACAGTCAGATGGTGCACATGTACATTTTCAGTGCTTTGCAGTCACAGACAATACTGCAATGATTATCACTGTATATGTATTATATACACAGTCTTTCTGGACTTATGCAAGGACACCTATACATTATATTTCTAGAAGAATTGCTGAGTCAAAGAGTATGTAAAATGTATACCCATTAAATGTTGATAAATATTATCAAATGGCCCCCAAAGAGGCTATCAAGCGGTACTCCCAGCAACAAGGGTTCTAAGTGCTCGTTTTCCCACACCCTCACAACACCTTCATCTTTTAATCTTTTAAAAGACATATCTATCTTTTTTAACCTACCTGGGGGAATGCTGTCTATTTTTAAATTCTCTTCCTCCCTGATGCCACCCATTCCAATATCACCAAAAGTTCTTAACAACCCAGGAGAGGTCATCTGCAACTTTGTTAGCATATCCTTGGATGGAATCCACTTCAAAGTTGAATCCTCAGATATCCCTGTCTAACCCTGAAACTTTGATCTTTGTCCCTAGGCCCCGCAGAATCCTGAGGAACTGGGTCCTCTTACTCCTGGGGAGTCCTCAGAAATGCAAATGGTCCACCGCTCTGCTCCTGCCATCCTGTCACCTCTCCAGTCCCCAGCACAGTGCTTTGGATGAGCCGCTTTTACTGGAAGAAGGTTTGTAAGCTGGAGTCAGAAAGAGGGAAGAGTTTAGGGAGCTTGGAAGAAAAGCAGAGGACAAAAGGCCAGCTGGTTCTTAGTGAACATTCTGAAGGGAGTCTGAAAGCTAGACAAGGGACATGGTTCTGAGGTTTTATACGTTCTGTTAGCTTCTACATACATGTTCCTGTTGTCGTCTTCCTGTTTCACAGTAAAACCTACAGCAGAAGGGGCTGCTTGTCCTGTGAGGTCAGCAAGGAAGGGGAAGATTAGCAGGGAAAATATAGTTTTTTTGCAACTGGTCTTGGGGGACACAGAATCTGAGGGTGGTGGTGACCGTATAATATCACCACAAAGATACCTGGAAAATGGACTCTTAAAGAGGTGTCTTGAGCTGCAATAAAGCTCTTGGGCTAAAATAGAACCACAGCGACCACCATTTATTGAGCACTTACTATGTGCCCAACATTCTGCCAAGTACATTACATGTGCTATCTCATTTAATCTTTTCAGCAGTTTTTTGAAGAAGAGGTACCATTGTTACTCTCATGACACCCCTGAGGAAATGGAGTTAAGTAACTTGCCCAAGATCACACAGCCAGAAAGCAGTGGCAGAATTGGGACCAAAACCTGTTTGATCCCAGAGACCTGAGTTCATCCCCTCAGGGCAAGATCATATAGAAGCTTCAATGCCTCTGCATATACTCTCCAGTCTTGCACTGCTCAGTTACCCCAGATGAGTCTGTCTACTTCCACATGCTGCTTGTCGTCTCTCAAGATTCAGGCATCACTTCCCCCCAGTCGTCTCCTTTCCTGATCTCTCTTTCTCAAACACCCTGTAGGTGCTCCTGGCGTGGCACTGCTTGTAACGCTGGGTCTCTGCCACAAGACTGGGTGCTCCCTGAGACTGTACCCTCCTCTCACATCTTGGGATGCACAGTGCCTAGCACAGTGCCTGACACATGAGACATGTCCCCCCCTCCCCACCCCAAGGTTCGGGGAATAAATGTTGCATTAGGGCCAGACAGGCTGAGCTGCCACTATTGCAAATTCCCTTTCCCACTCCCAGTTGGTAGGACAGAGTGAAATGTTATTTACAAAAACACCAAGCCAAACAAGACCCTCCCTTCCCCGATATGCTGAAGCTGCGCCCAGAACAGCCAGGGGTCACCAAATGGCAGCCAGATGGTAACTGACGGCTGCTTCCTAACTCCAGGGGCCTGGGGCAAAAGGCCTGGCTGCCCACCTGCTCCCAGGGACCTGTGAACATCCACTTTGTAGGCAAAAACCCAGACAGTTCCCTCCTCCTGAAACCCATCCCGCATCCAGTCCTGGGAGCCGCGACTGCCTGCTCCCTCTAGTCTGACGGACTCCCAAGGCCAGCTGGAGCAGCTCTCGGGCCCAACCTCCACCCCATAGAGATGCTGCCTGCCTCTCCCCTAACTACTCCTGTGACAGGGAGGTGTTAACTCGGCGGTACCAGTCCAGTGTAGTGGGGGTGCTTATCTCTGGGGGGGAACAGTCGAGCCCTAAGGTAACTAAACTCAGATGGAACAGGGGAGCGCTGGGGAGACAGCCCTTCTCCGTGGAAGAACTGTGAGGCCACAAGTGGCTGGAAGAAGAAGGAAGGGATTTTCTGCAGCATCCGAAACAAAGAAAACCGATGGGGCTTTGGGGAGAGCTCCGTTTCCCTCGATTTCATTCAGCACCGGTTCCCTCCTCCCACAGATCCAGGAGGCAACAGGCCCCCAACTGGTTATCAGGTCCTGGAGCATGAGTGCCTTTGTCTCCCCCTCAGACATCTAGCTGGCAGGGCAAGGGGCCTACAAATCCTCCCTGACCCTCCCAGCTCTTTGTTATCTCGGAGGGAAGATTACATTTCTGTGTGGGGAGGCAAGGTGCCAGGAGTCCTCAGAGCAGGACAGAGGCCGCCAGAGCTGCCGGCTGACCCCCGTTGCCTGGAGCCACTCAGGGCTGACACTCAGAACTGGGGATGTTCTCCCTTCAATGTCCTGGGGCCTGTCCTAAAGTGAAGGGTCTGCGTTTCAGAAAGACAAGGGGGGGAAGAGCCACTGGGAAGGGGAGTTGGGCTGGAAGGAAGCAGCCAGCTCTCAATTATTCAGGAGCCGTGTCTGTAGTCTGTGGATGGCCCATTCTTTCCTAGGTTTCTCACCTTCTCCATTCTGCTGTCATTGGCTGTTTCCTTGAGAACTGGAGGGAGGAGAGCTATCAAGGTGGCCACTTGCTTTCATTTTGATTTCTTGCTAAATCTATAGAGAAATTTGTTCAGTAGTATGTCTATGCCTCTCAGCAGCAGGCACACAGACTTTTAGATCATTCTCTTTCTGTTTCAATCAAGGACACGTTCTTCAGCCTTCTCATTTGGGTTCAAGGTACTCCTAAAATGCTTCCAAATCAAAGGAGGAAAAAGGCTGGATTAAAAACTCCCCGTTTTAGGAGACTCATAAGAGAGGAAGGGGGATATATTGTCTTTGAGTAATAGAGTGGGAAAATAGTCATTGGATATTGACGTAAACACTGGATTCTCCCTGGCTTGACTTCCCAATTATATTCCCTCAAGTTGTATTTCCTCCTCTGGTGGGTTCGCTACTCTCATCAAGTCCACCAACAACAAATACGTATGGAACACCTCCCAAGTAGCTCCCTAAACTAGTCAGACACTTAGATGGGATCCTTGCCTTGGTATAGCTTGGAAACTAGTTAGAGAGAATGGTTTAAAAAAGACTAACAAAGTTAAGTGTCAGATCAGTGGGATAGACCAGAAGGTCAGGAGAATACCAGGGACTGACAGGGCTGGGAGTGGCAGGGAAGGCCTCTCTAAGGGGGAGGGATGTGAGTTTGGCTTTCTTATGTGTCTGGAATAAGCATTATTTAAAATGAGGAAGGTCTACTGGGAGAGCAGCTTCTATGGGAGGATAAACAGAGCCTGATTAGGAGCTGAAAAGTTGAAGGATCAGGGCGGGTGAAGGGGGCGGGGGTCGGGGAATAGGCTTGTAGGGGGAAGAAATCTATAACCATGGCTGAAATTCATTTATTCTGCAAATACGTGTGTTCCTGCTTTTTATTTAGTTTTTAATGTACTCATCCATTCAACAAATATTTATTGAATATCTGTAGTCAGTCAATAAACATCTATTGATCTCCTACTATGTGAACGACACCATGATAGTCACTATTCTTTCACATGCTGGTCAAATAGAAAAATAACAGCTCATTTCCTTACATTTGGGGTGCCGGTGGTTAATCTCATTCAGTATTCCAGCTTCCACAAGTTCGAGGGGTTTTGTGGGGGGTGGCAATGAGGTATCAGCCCTACCTTAACTGACATAGTGACTTGTATTTGTGTAACACTTGGTGCACTGACATCCATTATTTTCTTTGATTCTCATGACAATCATCCAGCTAGGGGGAAATAGGTAAACAAGTCTTGATTTTTTTCAGATGTATAACTTGTCCAAAGTCAACCAGTTCGTAAGTAGGGGACCAGAATGGAGATATCTTTCATACTTCCTGTGGCACACTTCTCACCCTCCCAATGGCCCCAACCTGGCACTCTGGGAGCCTCAGAAAAAAATATAGACTCTTGACCCCTTCCTGGCACAGCCTAGTTCCTGAAGTCTGAGCAGGTCCTAAAATTTGTATTTTTTTAGAAGTTCCCCAGAGGACTAGTGTCCATCTGGATTAGGGAACCACTAGCTTACAAGGGAAGGATCCAGAGGAAAGGGCATCTGAGCCACTTTTCCTCAGGTTCCACAGTCTTTTCTTCCGATATTCTGGGTGGGTTCCGACTAATTTCCAAACCAACAGCATGCTCAGCTCCCATCGCTCACTCTTTGCTTCCTAAAAGTCACTGCAGGTGGAAGACTTCTGGAGGGGAAGAATGGTGCCGTAGAATTCACAGGGCCCAGCTTTGCGTGGACCTCAAAACCTAAACTCTGTGGCTGGGGCAAGTGAGGTGGAGGGGAAGGGTCTAAAGAGGGGATAGATCCTCTCGTGAATAAAAAAGCTTGTATTTATTGAGTGTTAACTATGTGGCAGGCCCTCATTTAATCCTCAACTCTATATGGAAAGCACTATTATCCACCTTTTCATAGAGAGAAAACAGATTTAGAGTGAATCATTTCCCCAAGGCACACAGTCAAGTGCGACTCCAAAGCAGGGGCTAACGAGTCCAACCTCGGGATTACAGCGTCTCCCCACCTCACCCCCCAAACCGCTTCTGTGTCCACTGTCTGAAATTCGGGCGCCCTCCTGGCGGTGCTCAGATGCAGGGGCACGCGCGCCCAGGGAGACCAGGCTGCAGCAAAGCAGCCGCAGAGCGCCGCGCCGCTGGGCCCGCTCCCCCGGCTCGGGGGCCGCGGCTGGGAACTACAAGGCCCAGCAGGCAGCAGCAGGGGGAGGAGGAGGGGGTGGGACTAGCGCGGGTGGGAGTGAGAGAGCGAGCCCTCGCGCCTCGCCGGCGCACAGCGCTCGGAGCGCTCCTGCGGGTACTGCTGCGGCGGCCTGGGCAGCGGACGGCGGCGAGCGGGAGCCCGGACTCTGGTCCAGCCGCAGCGCGCGGAGGAGCCCAGGCTGTGCCCGGAGCTGGGCGGCAACGTCCCGACTGGACCGAGACTCTGCTTAGCGCATTGCGGCGACCTCGCCTTCTCCGGGCGCGAGCGCGCGCCGCAGCTGGAAAAGCAGCGGAGACCGAGGACTTTTCGCCGGTCCGAGGGGCGCCCCGCAGCGCGCACCGTCCTAGTGCTGCAGTCGGGCACGCCGCGGCGCCGGGAACCCCTCAGGGCGATGAAGCCGGGTCTGCGAGAAGCTTGAGGCGCCGCCGCCCGGTTCCGGAGAGGGGGGCCACAGGGTCTGGAGACCCCGGGCGGCGGACGGGAGCCCTCCCCCCGCCCCGCCTCCGGGGCACCAGCTCCGGCTCCATTGTTCCCGCCCGGGCTGGAGGCGCAGAGCACCGAGCGCCACCGGGAGTCGAGCGCCGGCCGCGGGGCTCTCGCGGCCCCGCCAGGACCCGAGCGGAGCCCGGGGGCGGCGGGCCGGAGCCCGGGACGCGGGCGCCCGCCCGCCCGCACAAGCCACGGCGGACTCTTCAGAGGCGGAACCGCAGCGCCGAGTGAGGTAAGAGCCGCGGCGCCCGCAGATCCGGGGCGGGCTTGGCGTCCCGAGCGGCCCCCGGCGCTGGAGCCTCCTGGCTGCGCGCTTCCCCCGCCGCAGCCCAGTTGGGTCCGGCGCCTCCCTCCACTGGTTACGCGCCCCCCTCCACCTCCTGACTCCCTTCCCAGCGCTCTGCGCCCCCCTTTTGTCTCCCCTCCCAGCTCCCCGCTCGCGTCGCCTTCTGCGCCCCCTCCCCGCGCTGGTCCCGCCGCTCCTCCTGCCGCCCAACTTTTCCGCCAACTCGCGCTGGGGAGCTGGCGAGGCGGCGGCGGCTCCGCGGTGAGACCTGGGAGGGACAGGGCCGGGGCGAAGGCGGCGGCGGCGGCTCTCGGTTTCCTCGGACTGGAGAGGGAGGGCGGGAGTGGGCAGCGAGGTGGGGTGTTCGTGTGTGTGTGTGTGTGTGTGTGTGTGTGTGTGTGTGTGTGTTGCATTCCAGCCCATCTCTTTTTAGTCCACCAGTGGGGACTCACCCCAATTCAGCAGGTAGCTTTGGGTGGAACGGTAAAAACCCGAGGTATTTCTGAGTCCTTTCCCACCCCGGGGAAGTCTGGGGTCGGAGTTGCGGGTGGGTGGATGGGGATATGAAGAAGGAAGGAAGTGGAGGGGTAGGTTAGCCTCTCCTCGAATAGGTTTTAAGGAGGTGTCGTCACCAAATGGCTGAATCGGCTGTAGCGGAGAGCGAGAAAGGAATTCCCTTTTCCAGAGGGGGTTCTTCTACTTAGTCGATCTCCGAAAAGGTCGGAAGTTTGGGGAAGGGAGGGCGCCCAGCGGGTGATGTTAAGCCCCATTATGGGGTCGGGGGGGGAGGGGAACGTTCAGTTCCAATCTGGTTCTAGGAGGTGGGGGAAGGGATGAGGGTTTTGCCCGGTGCGGTTCACTCGGCAGCGCTGCTTGTTGCTTCTCTGGCTCAGACTCTCTGCCCGCCCTGCTCCCGCCTCCCGTTATGTTTGGGGTTGGGAAAAGAGGAACCCTCGTTTGCAGAGGAATTTATTGGCATTGTAGACGGAGTTCATTTAACACATATCCTATGAAGGCAGCCAGACACCTTCGCGCGGGGGTGGAGGGGGTGGTGGTGGTTGAAGCTTGCTTCTTTCTGGGCCCAGAAGCTATTGGTCCACCAAAAAAATTTCTGCGGTGTCTTTTTCCCCCAACACTTTTTTCCCCCATTTTCCAGATGTAGCAGCTGCATCTGGTTCCGTTTCGCCCCACACCGCAGCCACATTAACATCCCTCTCCCTCCCTTCCCCCTCACCCAAATTAAAACTGCTGTTCTTCAACTTGTCCTTACCACCTCCCTCTTTAAAATTTGAGACTTGGAGAGGAGAAGAGAGAGTTACTCTGGATCCCAAGTTATTTCGAATCTGATGGTGGAGATGCTGTCTAGATTGTGCCGGAAAAAGGCGTCGTGGGAGATGGGGCCACGATTTTAGGGGCGGTGGCACTTGGGAACGGTTCTGCTGGAGGTGGCCTCTTTGGCCATGGGTTTGACCCAGAACTGGCCCTGACGGAAGTTTCTGGAACCATAGCATTCCTTTTTCCGTCCTTTCAGTTAGAGCTGGAGCAGCCAGGGTTTCTGACCCTGTCCGTAGCTCGCCGTCGGTGTCTGACCGCCCCGTGGTGGCATCACTCGTTCCTTTTCCACCCTCCCTGGAGCGAGCCCGGGGCGCAGCTGCGGGGGGCATGGGAGGGGGGCGGCCGCTGTTGCTGCTGGGGGCTCTCCTTGGGCGTTTTAAAGTCGATATGTGGGCTGGAAACTGAAGTGAGACATTTTACCTCTTAAGGGCTACAGGGTTGAAAGCGCGGCGTTGGATTGTTGAGGATGTGTGTGTGTGTTGTTTTTGTTTTTGTTTTTGTTTTGTAATAGCCTTTGAGGTAGGAAAGCACCTTATGGTCCAAAGTTGCGGGAGGGTGGGGAGAGTTGGTCGCTCTCACCCTCTCTTTTCCAGTCTCTTTCAAATTGAAAACACTTCTCTGGTTTCCTCCTTTGGGCGGTAGTTTGGAGGCTGTAATGAAATCGCACTTTCTCTAGACATGGTAATTAAGGTGACTGTTTCCTCCGCAGATGTGCCCTGCCCTTTGCACCTCCGGACCAGCGCTTTTTTTGGAATAGCGTCTAAACTGTAGAACCTTAGCCTTGAGACTGTTTAGCAGAAAGTGGCCATTTTCCCCCTGGGCCCAGCCTCCTGGTTTCCTCTCTGAGGCTTTAAAAGCTAAGTAGCAGGGCCCCGTGGGACGTGTCTCGGTCTAGCTAATTACCCCCAAGCCTGGGTCATCTCCTTTCCTTCCAGTGACCAAGGGAGAGCCATTGCCAACTGTCTGTCCTGATGGCCTGCCCCTCTAATGACTTGTTTATGTATTCCACCCCACCCCAGTTGGGAGAAGCTCCAGGGCTGCCGCTGACCCCTGGAGGAGCACAGGGTGTTTGGGGTCAGGAGGTTGCTGGGGCCTGGCTCTAGCAGGGTTGGTTACATACTGCATCAGTGACAAGCTCCTTGAAATATCTGTTGCATTCACTGTTAGTCATAGCCAAGTGTCAGCTCTTTAATGAGGGCCATCCGGATGGAGAGCCGCTTGGACATGTGTGCTTTCACTGCCTGCGTTTACCGTGCCTGTACAAATGCCCATTTTGTAGACGTATGGGATTTGGGCCAGAGGGGGCACCACTTACTTTTGTTCCAAAGTAGACAGCCTTGGGTACTTCTTTTCCTTGGTCAAAATTCCTTGAACTTAGAAAGTTCCAGTAGAAGAGCAAGTGAAGCAAAAGCACAGGAAGAAATAGAGTAGGAACATTGCAGATGCTGTTCCTCGTGTCTTGAGGGAGATTAGAGTACATCAAGGTATACCTAAGCCTGAGCTAGCTTGGACTCCAGAGGGCAGGAAGAGCACACTGAGCATTGAGTAGGCAGATTCCAGCCATGGAGACCCAAGGAAAATCTGCGGGTTTTTGCTTTTAGTTGTATGCTTTGTGTTTGGGGCATTGACCTGAAAAAAAGACTCCTAAAGCAGGGGATTTGCTCCCATGAGCCAGCTTCTCTGAACACACTCTACTTGCCTCCATTTTTAAATCTCTTTCATCAAGATGGCTGTTAGGGAAGAGCTTCCTGAGAAAGTTTGAGCCTGCTAGAGTCAACGAAGGTAGATAGAATTGATTCAAATGTCTTGTTCTGAAAAAGCCTCATCCCTTGAGATGAGTTTAATTTCCTCTTGGGAAATTTGCCTTGCATTTGTCTTCCCAAGAGCTTTGTCAAAGGTCTGGATGCACCAGGGACTGGTGGGAGTCCAGATGTAGAGCTTTAGAGAAGATTCTGGTGTTTCCAGAGAGGATTAAATTCCAGACTTGGGCCAGCATATGTGCTTTTTTCCCTCAGCTTGCATTTACCTTAAACAGAAATTCTCCGTCACTACCACTTCTTGCAATTAAAGAAGTTATTTGGTCTTCCCTATGCGCCCCCCCCCCCCAGGTAAATATATGTCACTTGGGTGAACAACTCCAAGAATATGGTGAATATGGTGGTGTTCCACCAGTCCATTTTGTCTTCAAAAGCAAGGTTTCCCAGGTTATGGTGGAGCAATTAGTATTTCACTTATTATTATTAATTTTTGGTATACCTCCCTCCCAAGGACATTGGACACTTTTTTTTTTTTTTAATTTTTTTTTTTTCAACGTTTATTTATTTTTGGGACAGAGAGAGACAGAGCATGAACGGGGGAGGGGCAGAGAGAGAGGGAGACACAGAATCGGAAACAGGCTCCAGGCTCTGAGCCATCAGCCCAGAGCCTGACGCGGGGCTCGAACTCACGGACTGTGAGATCGTGACCTGGCTGAAGTCGGACACTTAACCGACTGCGCCACCCAGGCGCCCCTGGACACATTTTTTATAAAGACTCAACATTTATAGTGTTTCCATTGGGGCACCTGGGTGGCTCAGTCCGTTAGGCGTCTGACTTTGCCTCAGGTCAGGATCTCATGGTTCCCGAGTTTGAGCCCCGCATTGGGCTCTATGCTCTCAGCGTGGAGCCTGCTTTGGATCCTGTGTTCTCTCTCTCTGCCCCTGCCCTGCTGTGCTCTCTTGCTCAAAAAATAAATAAATAAATAAAATATTGTTTAAAAAAACAGTGTCTCCCTTGGACCAACAAAAATTTTACAAGCTGAGCTGCATAACTTTTTTCAGGTGTCTATTAATTATTTGCCCTGGTACTCTCAACAGTGAGTAGAGAATACTCACTTTGGGGGAGTGCGACCATTTCTGTTAAGAAGTCAGTCTTCTTCCCATCTAAAGGGATGAAGGTTTTGATGTTACTTCCTCAATTCTGAGGAATCAAAATGTTTAGAAAATGTCTCATTTGGTGTTTTTTGAGATAGAGTTTGGCTGGCTAAGAAGGAGTACTTGACTATTGCTTTTATGTGGCATTGGCAACCTCTTTTCCTCAAGAGTATCTGGGGATGCCTGGGTGGCTCAGTGGGTTAAGCGTAGGACCCTTTTCGGCTCAGGTCATGATCTCACGTTTTGTGAGTTCGAGCCTCGAGTCAGGCTCTGCACCAGCAATATGAAACCTGCTTGAGATACTCTCTTCCTCTCTCTCTGCCCCTCCCCTGCTCTCTCTCAAAATACGTAAACTAAAAAAAAAAAAAAAAAAAAAAGATGATCTGTATCAGTTTCTTTTCAATCAGCCTTTCCTTCATTCACTTACTCATCCAATTAACAAATGTGTCAGCATCTGCTATGCAGATCGTGGGTGCTAAGGGTATTAAGCGAAAGTTAGTCAGGCACAGACCCTGCTTCTTAAAGAGCTTTCGATCCCATGATACTTTGGAAATTCAGAGGAATGAGAGCCTCAGCTAAAAGGCTCAAGAAAGACTTGTGGAAGAGGTAGGGGGCTTTTTTTTGTTTGTTTTTTGTTTTGTTTTTGAGGTGGGATTCAGAGAATAAGAAAGCTTGGCCCATTAAAGATGGGGGAAGGGCAAAGAAGAGGGCAGAGCACGAAGATCGCCTAGGATCATGCTGTCCCATAGAAATAGAGCACGATGGGTGGCTCAGTCCATTAAGCGTCCGACTTCAGCTCAAGTCATGATCTCATGGTTTGTGGGTTTGAGCCCTGCATCGGGCTCTGTGGTGACAGCTCAGAGCCTGGATCCTGCTTTGGATTTTCTGTCTCGCTCTCTCTCTGCCCCTCCCCAGCTCACACTCTGTCTCTCTCAAAAATGAGCATTAAAAAAAAAGAAATAGAACACGAGCCACATGTAATCTTAGATTTTTCTAGTAGCCATGTTTGAAATTCAGAAAAAAGAAACAGGTGGAATTCACTTTCATTAATTCATTGGTTGAGATTTTAATAATCTATTTAACTTAGCCTCAATAAATCCAAAATACTATCATTTGAACATGTAACCAATGTAAAAAATTATTGATGAGATACTTTACCTTCCTTTTTTTCACACCCAAGGTTTGAAGTCTGATGTGTATGTTTCATTTCTAACACATCCTAATTCACATTAGCCACATTCCAAGCAAGTCCTTGGCAGCTACAAGTGGCTAGTGGCCATTGCATGGGATACCTAGGTCTAGAGGATAGGGTTTGAAGATAGATAGTGAGAAATACCTTTGTAAAGATAGGAAGTTTGTGTCTTCTGCCACCAGTTACCAACGTCTCCTGAGAGTGCTGGCCAGGAATGACTCAAAGCACAGTGTCTATGATTCCTTACATGGATTTGTACTTAGGAGAGGGCAGGTTCTTTCACCCATGCTGCCCATATGATCTCTTAACCACCTGTGATGGAGGCTGGGCAAATACCTCCTCCAACAAGTGGGGAAATGCAGAGGTTGTGTCCCCCCCTCCAGTCCCCAGTTGAGGACGACCTCCATGCCCAGGTGGGGTTGGTGGGGGGGGGGGGGGGGGGAGGTTGGCGGGGTCCCCGGAGACCTGACTGGTTTGAGAGAGACTGAGGGTAGAGCCAGCTGCAAGGTCTCTGAGGAAGCTTCTGAGTACACCTGCAAGGCTGCAGGTCACATCTGTCCAGCAGTGAAGGAGGGAGACTGTCCCTAGGGGATTTTAAGAATTCATTAATTAGTAGAAGGAGAGGGGGGTGTGGTAAAGGAAGAGGTGACAGTTCTAGGGTCCCAGACAGTATGTGGATTGGTGGTTTGGGTCACCATGTTTTCTGTAGGTTTGTGGAATGGGGATCCTTCTCATTCCAGGGGTTGGTGCTGGGAGGCTGGGTTTTCTTGACGTCCTTTGTTTCACAGATGTGGGACTTGAGGCCCAGAGAGAAGCACCTTTTTGGGGTTGAGCTGGAGAGAAGCAGCTAGAAGAGTTTTACATGCACTGATAGCAGAGCTGAGCATGGCCAGCCACACCTGTGAGGGAGCCGGAGAGGCTTTTTGGGGGACAGAGTGGCTGAGTGGTGGTGGAAGCCGCCTGTCTGCTGCATTGAAAACAAGCTTAATCGCCTCAGCATGGTACCACCCTTTCCACTGGATACTGAAAATTCATTCATTACTCTGGCAGTTCCTGTGATGCTTAGGTTCTTAGCCAGGGGTACCTTTCTGGATGACAAGCCTGTATCTTTTGTTTGGTGTATCTTTGGGGGCATAATGAGATGTGGGATGTGGCTTACAGACGCCCTGTTGTAGCAAGCATCGCTTATGTCCCAGGCCAGGGACCGTGCCCCATCCTCGGCCCTTAGACGGTCCTAGACAGATCTGTGATCTGTTTCCAAGGGTCTTCTCTCAGGCGAAGGAACTGAGGCACTCCCATCTCCAGAGCTACCTTGGGTCTGTCCATGTCTGCTCGGTTTCTTTATGACACAGAGATGCTCTTTGGAGAAAATGGGCTTGCGCCAGATAGAGCCTGATTTGCTTACCCCTACTTGCCCCCTGGGCCCTGTCCTTTAGCATTAAAAACGAGTGATGAGTGTTCCGAGTGATGAGTGTGATGAGTGTCCCGGTGCTTTTGCCTACCAGCTGCATAGCCAGAAGCAAAGTACTCGACCTCTTGGAGTCTCAGTTTCCCCATCCCTTAAAGGGGAATAGTAATTCCTACCCCCAAAAGTGTATAGTGAGGAAGAGAAGATGTTTTATAAGTATAAATTTTACCTAGTACATGCTTCATGCATGGTAGGTGTTCAGTAAATATCCTGTTCTGTCTCTTCAAGTCCCTTTCCTAAATTTAGAACATTGAAAGAGAAATGTTTATTTATTTAACGATTTGAAGTTATCAAATTTTAGTAAAGCCCTGGAAGGAAGCTAGTGGTAGTACATGCCTCCTCCCACTAGCCAGCGCCTGTGAACGAAGCCAAGGATCTGGGGGGTTTTCTGCCAACCGGGACTGACTCACTCATGGGTACTGACTCACTCATGAGGGGCCCTGTCTGCTCCAAGGAGGCAGGGCTGAAGCACCACATTAGGGCATGTTCCGGAGAAGTGGATTCTCCAAATAACTTGGATGGTTCCTTGGAGCATTTAGGACAGAAGCAACCTATAATATGGAGACGTCACTCCTACCCCAGTCCAAACAGGGCCCAGAAAGTCTTAGCACTTGGTAAATGCTTAGCAGCAGCAACGATCCTATCCTTAAGACCCTCAGTGGGTATTTAAAATTTTACCATTCCAAACCTGAGGAGGGTAAGGGGCTACAGTCCGTGCTTTTTGGAATGGGTCCCGGCAAGGACCTTCGTATTCTTCAGCGTAACCATTTTTGTCCCTACTTGTGGATTCATTTCTGCTAGACATCTTGTAGCGTCGGGGAGGGGCATTGCATCCACCTCGTGGTTCTGTGCTTTGAGGTCCTTTATGAGTTGGTGAGAGTTGTGTTCTGTCCATACGGGAACTTCATAGAACCAGAGATCCCTGCGATGTGTGTGGTGTTAGAGACCAAAAGAAAGAACCCAGGAGATCACTCACTGCAGCTTTCTGGTTGCACAGGTCCAGAGAAGGTCAGCGTTGTACTGGTTTCCCAGTCCTTGGTTTGTTCCAGAATTCTTCATCTTCTCTACCCCTCACCAAAGGGCTGGTTTGCCCTGGAGGAAGTGCAGTGTGTACTGGGAGGGGCACCAGCACGTGGGGGCCTCCCGCAGCCCCACCACACTCTGCGGAGCCCTTGCCTGTGAAGGGGCGGAACTCTTGGGGATTTTCACCAGGCTCTTTGCTTTCCCAGCACAAATCATCTTGGGGCTTTTGCCTTGGAGGACTTCACGACAATTTTCCCAACAAGGCTTGCCATGTAGCCCACACTCAGGAAGTAGTCGGAGAGCTGAATTAAAGCACTGTTTTGTCTAATTAAGGCCTATAACCTCAAATTCAGTATTGGGGCAGGACCACAGTTCCCTTCTTTGTGCCTTAAGAGTAAGTTTTTGCTTTAAGCACCCTTCTGGACAGGGTGACTGTGCGACACACTTTAACTCCTTTTTCTCCTTATCTCCCCCCTCCCACGCAGACTCTCCTAACTTTTTGGTTTGTTCTTTCCTTAGAGTCAGCTTGAAAAGGAGGATCAAGCTCAAGACGGAGTCTCCATGGAGGTGTGGAGCCTGGTCACCAACCTCTAACTGCAGAACTGGGATGTGGAGCTGGAAGTACCTCCTCTTGGCTGTGCTGGTCACAGCCACACTCTGCACTGCCAGGCCAGCCCCGACCTTGCCCGAACAAGGTAAGGCACGGGCTGAGGGGTCAGCCTGGACTCCTGGGCCTCGGTGACCTGGCAGGCTAGGACAAAGGTGATGTTGTGGTTGACCGGGAAGGCAAGGCTCCACCCCGGATGGAGCAAAGGGCTCCTTTTTGTAGGAGAGGCTTCCAAAATACTTGGGCTGGTTTGCACCTGGCTATAAACACACCCAGCTTCAGCAGAGGCTGGGGTCATAAAGGCTAGTGACGTCCATTTGCCAGAGGTGACCTGCTTAGGGCGGAAATATATGCTTTTCTCTTCCTGAAAAAGAACTTCTGATTGGGATCTAAGAGCTGACTCCCCAACCTAGATGACATATAAAATGGGGCACAAGTGACCTATGAATTTGTTTAGCACTTGGATGTTGAGGGGTGTGGGAGCTTGATAAAGACCTCTGGCTTCTAGAAAATTGTTCCAAAGACAATTGTTCCATCTTCTTTGAGGGCTGGCAGTCATGGCCACGTGCCTGCCATTTTGCCGTCCTTGGCCATGTCTGACAGGCTGTGGTTGGAAGCCTGCCGAGCGGTTTGCTTTGGATACGCACCACTGGAGGGATTTCAGAGAGACGGAAAGCCAGGGAGCATTATGGTGCATGGATGCTCCTGGAGATCTATAGCTTCTTACAAAGTCAGACATTATTAGTAACAAGAAGGACTTGCTCATGGGATTTACTGGAATTGTGAAAGTACTTCATGGAGGTTACAGGTATATAACACACCTAGTGGCTTTCAGGGGCCTGTGAGAACCCACTGTGAGAACTTACTGCTGCCAAAGGGTAGTGTGGCTTGTGACTCGGTGGCTCATCACACAACTACGAAGGTTGGCAGGCAGTGGGCAAGAGGCTCAGGTGTGCACGTGAGGTAGTGGCTGAGTTTAAAGAACCATCAGTCTCAACTGTCAGGACCCGTTTGAGTGATAAATCATGAGTGAAAATATTTGTCTACTCTCATGGTGATGGGGAAGATCACATGAGACTTTCTGGAAGGTGTGCTTGGGTGGACCACACAGACTAATGTTGCATTCGGAGACAGAGCTGAACGTAAGACTTGAGCTAGAACATGCCAGAGACCCAAAGTGGGAGAGATCATCTCTGCCCACAGGGAGTTTATTATCAGGGAGATAAGTACAGAGGTAGCTAAATACAAGGTAGACTGTGTTTTAACCACACAGTGGAGTCATAACAATGCAGTGGGAATGCAGAGGAAGAGGAGAGCAGAGAGCATTTGAGATGCGTCTAGAGGGATGGGTGAGGGTTTGTTGGATGACAGCCAAGGGGGTTGGTTTGGAGGGGAATGGAGGGCATTCCAGGTAGACTAGCATGAATGAGGGTGCTGAGGCAAGATGTATAAGGTGTATACAGAATGACTTGCCTGGTGAGTAGGTAGTTGTGGGGAGTAATACCTGGAAGAATTGAATTGCGTTAGCATATGGAAGGCCTTAACACCCTGCTAAGGATGCTATGCTTAACCGAGTAGATACTGGGAATAAATGGGTAGATACTAGGAATCTCAAAAAGTTCTGAGCAGGTAGTGATGTGGATCCAGCTTTCAGAAAATTAACTTGGCAGTTGAATTTGGATAGATGGGAAGAAGAAGTCTGTGTTTGAGTCCTGCTCTGCCATTTAATATCTGCATTACTTGTTTTGACAAATTACTCAAGCACACGAAGACTTAGTTTGCCCATCTTTTTTTTCTTTTTAATGTTTTAATGTTTATTTTTGAGAGAGAGAGAGAGAGAGAGACAGAGTGTGAGGGGGGGAGGGCAGAGAGAGAGGGAGACACAGAATCCGAAACAGACTCCACACTCTGAGCTGTCAGCACAGAGCCCCTTGTGGGGCTCGAACTCACAAATGGTGAGATCAGACCTGAGCCGAAGTTGGACACTTAACCGACTATGCCACCCAGACGCCTCTTAGTTTGCCCATCTTTAAAATGGGGACAGTAATAAAGCATTAAATGAGGTACCCAGATAAGACACCTACAGGTAAAGTTTTGGTAGTTATTACTGCTGTTACCACAGTTGCCAGACAGACGAGTTAGCTGTTTGTTTGGCTGTTTGTTTTGAATGTCTAGCTAGAGGAAGGAACCAGAGTGGGGGGCGTGAGTTGTAAAGGAAGGGAAAACCAGCAGACACTATAGAAATAGAATCTGTGGGTTTCAGTAGGTTGGCTGTCAACAATGGGTGATTCGAGACAGAGACAGAATGAAAGTAAAAGGAGTGAGTTAGGGCAGAAGGTTTATGAGGAGCAGAGGTTTGGATCAGCCACAGTGTAGACGGTAATAAGGGAGTCCAAAAAGCAAGGAGGGCTTGGATGAGGTTTGAGAATATGAATTTATGTTGGGCCCGAAAGTGCTTTTTTTTCTTTTCTTCAACTTTCTCTATCAAAGGAGTTTGATTCCTTGAGAAATGGAGAATGGAGTAAGTGAATGGTATGGGTCTCAGGCCCAAGGAATTGTGGGGTGGGGTGGGTGTGGAGAGGTTCACTGAATCCACTGGCTGTGGATCCTGAGAAAGGAAGCCCAGGCGGTGATAGAGGGTGGAGCCAGGGGGCTGAAGGTCTTGAGGAGGAGGAAACACAGGCCAGGAACAGAAGGGAGGGAATAGGGAAGGTGGAGGGGGCTATTAGGAGGGCTCTGCAGCAGTGAAGTCAGACCGCCATTTAAAAAAAAAAATCAACCGAGGCATAATTTACATTTTGAAAAATAACATCCATTTTTTTAATATAATTTATTTTGAGAGAGAGCACAAGCGGGAGTGGGCGCAGAGAGAGAGGAGAGAGAGAATCCCAAGCAGGCTCTGCACTGTCAGTGCATAGCCCCACTCAGGTCTCAAATCCACAAACCATAAGATCATGACCTGAGCCTAAATCAAGAGTCAGATGCTTACCCGACTGAGCCACCCAGGTGCCCCAATACACCAATTTTTAAGGGTATAGTGTGTTTTGATAAATATAATGTCCCATGTGACTACCACCCCAGTCAAGGTAGGGAACATTTTCATCACCTCCAAAACTTGCCTCTGGCCCCTTTGCATTCAGTCATCTATGCAGCATTGACCCCAGCAACTGCAGGTCTACTTTCTGTCACTATAGACTAGCTTTGCCTCTTCTAGAATTTCACATAATGGCATTATGTGGTGACTGTGTAGCCATTCCCCGGTTTATGTCCACTTGGGTTAACAGGTTTGGTTATTATTAATAAAGCTCCTGTGAACATCTGTGTGTAAGTCTCGTGTGGACATAAGGTTTGCTCAATTGCCTTGGTTTTGATTTTGGCACCACTTCTTACTGTTGACTCTTGGGAAAGTTCCTGTGTGTGGAACTTCTATAAAATATAATGATAATGAACATCTGCTCCCAAGATCCGATAAGAATGTGTGCAGAGCTCTCAGCACAGTGCCTGGCACATGGTCAGTGGGTAATAAATGACAGTTGTGAGTGCTTTTTCCTGGGACCCCACAGAAGACAGCACGTGGTGAGGGGCTTGTTCCCTGGGTGGTGTGGAATGCCTTAGGACACAGATGTGGAAGTCCACTGGACTCCGGGGACGAGTCCCAGATCGCTGTTTGGTTAAGTCCCCCTGTGGGTGCAGTGTGGCTCTTTCACAGAGCTTTACCCCTCCTGAGCTTTGTGATAGCAAAGTACGTGCCCCCCACAGTCTTCAGAGAATTGCTGGGAGGTCATTAGGGAAAATCTGTCCCTGCGCTTTGTAAACCATAAGGTACCCCACAAAGGTAAAGTATCACTGTATGGTCTTGGCCCTGCTGATTATTAAATAATAATGCTGCTATTGTCCTCAGAAAAGACTATAATCTGTGTATAAAGGGTTTGTGCAAAAGTTTAAACCCCAAACTCTGCTCCCACAGAGAGCTTTTCCCCTTCAGAAGGGCCTTCTGTGTGTGTGTGTGTGTGTGTGTGTGTGTGTGTGTGTGTGTGTGTTGGGAGCCCCTCCCCCAGTCTGCAAATGCTCCTGAGGGAGTGGGGAGGGCCTGGAGTTTCTGGCTGTCCTTGGAAAGTTGATTTAATAAGGGTTCCAGGAAAACCAGCCTCCCTTGGTCCCTCCCTCTCCTTTCCTTTCTCTAGTTTGGGATCGTAAAGAGGCTAAGCTTGTTTCAGAGCAGGTCTTGAGGAAGGAGGGAGAGGGAGTTGTGTGGAAAGACTAAACCTGGGTCATGGGTGGAGGTGCAGAAATGCGCCTTTAAAAAGAGAAATACTGACTTGAAAGACATTTTGAGCTTGAAGAGGGTTGTGTCTGTGTATTTTTCTCTCTTTTAGAATAAGACTTGGAAAAGCAGGTGGGTGAATCCAAAACTGCTTGCTTCTTGCAGTTGGGGCTGGGGGTCCTGCCCCTTTCCAGTACTAACGTGGGTTAAACACCCCAAACCCCATGGTCAAGGGGACAGTGTGAGACTTGCAGTCTCAAAATTCTTGCGTACATACTCAGAAACCTGCAACTAATAAGCGATTTAATGGGCTGGGGTTTTCCTGCTCCTCCCACCTACCCAGATTTGAAGGAGTCTGGTGGCCAGTTGAAGGGGGAGAGGTTACCCTTAATGGAAAAGCCGCACGTTTCCATTTCTGGCTGCAAGCCCCCTCGATGCCGGGCGCCACAAAGCAAGGCTTTGTCTTTGTGTTCCACAAAACCTGCGCCCGTGGCGGGGTGGCTACAAGCAGTACCAGAGACATTGCCCCAGCTTCAGGTGGGAGGGCCCCGGCCACCCCAGGCAACCCACCAGGGGGTCCCACAGCTGTCTTTGGCCTTAAGGAGTATGCATTTCAGCCTGGCTGCAGGGGGAGCCGCAAATAGGTACCAGAGGGTATCCCACTGCCTGCCTTAGACAGGCTGCAGCTGATTGGTATGGCCGGGGCACCAGTGTCCCGTGGCTGCACTGGGGCACACATCCAGGAGCGTCCCTCTGCCCCATCTGCCCCCCAACATCATTTCTTCCTGTCTGCTTTGAATGCACACTGGATGTTCAGGAGGAGTTTCTCCTCCCGCAGCCAGAAGGCGAGTGGAATCACATGGAGCAGAAGGTGACGTTGGGTGACCCACTTGAGAACAAGGGTGCAGGATTTAGGTCGGTAGAAATCTGTAGGGTGCTTACCTACCAGGTTTCCCCCGAGGATCCACTCTGTCCCACATCCTTTTCCCCAGAGTGGAGGCCCGAGTGTTTTTGAAAGGGCGTGTTTGCAAGTGTTCCCAGAGCTGAGCTGGACAGGGTGGGGGTAGGGAGACCCAGTGCTCAGCCTGTGAGAGAATGTGAAGGAGGAGCACTCACGTGTCCTGCTTGACCACGCTGGGCAAGTGCAGCAAAGCCACTCCAGGGCTGTGTTCTTGGCTCTGGCTTCTGCATTGCTACACTATTAGCTTCACTGATTTTCCACTCTGGCTTTGCCAGCCAGCTCCCCGAAGTCAGGGAGGAGGAATTTCTCAGGGAAGAACAAATGGCTGTCCAGAGCCCTTGCTGCGGGTGGGGGAGGGGAGGGAGCCCAAACAAAGAATCAGGCTGGGATTTTGTCACCTGGTTTCTGTGACTACCTAGTCTGGGGTGGGCGGGAATTGAAGAGAGAGCGCCAAGGATTCCTTTGGACGCCGTGGCCCCAGCATGGAGGTAGGTCAGCAGGGCTCAGCCAGGGTGCTTGCTCCTGGTCAGGCAGAAGCAGTGAATGATGGCTTGTGTCTGGGGCGGTGATGGATGGCCTTGGGAGAAGTGAGTTCTGGGGAGTCATTATCCGGGAGGGCCATGTCCGGGGTCAGAGAGCCTGACCAGCAGCTGCGCCCTGTTTTCACAGCGCCTGGTTCCTCTGAGGCCACTGGGAGCTCCAGCTAACCCTGTAGACACCACCTTTGCCTCTTCCTTCCTTCCCCGAAGCCTGGAAACGAGACAAGTGTCTCCCTGCTGACCGGGGAAAGTCCAGCTGCTCTGGCGCTCCTGGTCTCCCGAGTTCAGCTGCCCAGGCCTGCCTTTCATTCTGGAAAGATGGCTCATTTACAGACTTACTGCAAACATTCTCTTCTCTCTGCCCACCCACCCTACACCCTCCCCTCTGGCCCCAAGTGATTTAGCTGAAAGTTAAGTGCTCAACGGGGCTCTTAAGGGCCTGGAGTAAATCCCAAACTGTTTCCTCCCAGAGAGAGGCCTTCTGGAGCCCGGCTGCTCCTGACTGTGGAGGTTTGCTCTGACTTCCAGCTGGTGACAGCCAAGTAGGGGAGACAGTTGCCTGAAGCCCCCATGGTGGGCTTGTTGCCGCTTTTTTTTTTTTTTTTTAATTTTTTATTATTTTTGTGAGAGAGAGTGCGAGCAGAGGAAGGGGAGAAGGAGACACAGAGTCTGAAGCAGGCTCCAGGCTCTGAGCTGTCAGCACAGAGCCCGACGTGGGGTTCAAACCTACATACCTTGGGTCATGACCTGAGCCGAAGTTGGAAGTTTAACGGACTGAGCCACCCAGGTGCTCCTGGGCTTGTTGCCTCTTAATGGTAGCTCCTGTCTCAGAGTTCCTCTTTCCTGGTTGTCAGTTCACTTGGACTCTCATCTTTCCCCTTGCCAGATGAGGTGCCCACTGCCTTCATTTAAAGACTTTGCCCCTTGCAAACTGGGCAGCGCTGGGGTGAGGCATCTGTCCGGTTAGTCCCAAGCACTGAGAAAGATGGGCTCTGGCAGAGCTTGAAACTCAATCCTTCTTCCTTATCCCACACACTATGGCGTGGCTAAGCCTCCTGGGATGGGTTGTGTAAAAGGAGGTGAATGGTGGGGCAGCCGGCACCGCCATTTGAGCGAATGCGGCTGTGTTTCCCTGGCCCCGCACGTGCAGGCGCTTGGAGCCTCAAGTGGGTGAGAGGGTCAGGGAGTTCGGTGAAGACAGGCCTCAGTGGTTACGAGCTTGGGGCAGGGAGAGAGGTTAAAATCCACCAACACTGAACTTTCAAATTTGAGTTTAGTGTTTAGCCCTTCCTAAATTTTTCTCTAGGATTGAAAACTAGCCTCTGGCTGATGGTCCCTTCATTCTGTCAGTCATTCATTCATTAACAGATTTCTCCCTCCCTCCTTTCCTTCCTTTTTTTTTCTTCTTTCTCCTCCCTCCCTCCCTCCCTTTCTTCCTCCCTTCCTCCCTTCCTCCCTTCCTCCTTTCCTCCCAGCCAGCCAAAACAAGACTTCCTTTTCCTTCTTTTATACAATGTATTTATTCATACATAACCGTAGTTTATCCTGATCCTTCAGTAGGAAATGTTCGCCCCTATCTTTTTCTCCTTTCACTTTTTGTAATTCCTACTCTTAGCTGAGGGTTTAGCTTGGATTTAGCTTGGGTTTAGCCTAAGGCATAGCTTGAGGGCCACCTACCCCTTGAAGCCTTCCTCTAGTCTCCAAATTAAGCACTTCTTTTAATCCCTCTTTCTGTTTAACTTTCAAGCTGGCACTTTGCCTTAATGTTATATGGAGCTTTTTTTAAGTTTATTTTTATTTATTTTGAGAGAGAGAGAAAGAGCAAGTGGGGGAGGGCAAGAGAGAGAGAGAGGGAGGGAGACAGAATCCCAAGCAGGCTCCACACTGTCAGCCCAGAACCCGGTGTAGGGCTCAAACTCACGAAACATGAGATCGTGACCTGAGCCGAAATCAAGAGTCAGACCCTTAACTGGTTGACTGAGCCACCTAGGTGCCCTAGAGGTTTTTAACATATGGTTTGTTTCTTCCTCAGAGCAAAATTCTGAGCAGTCAGAAAGAATATTTTCATTGCTCTTTTAAAACACAGCTATGTGATATGTCATCAAGGTTTACCATAGGAAATTTAGAAAATACAGACTTGTAAAGAGAAAAAGAAAAACTATTCCCATCATCTAAAATTAGTCACTGTTAACTGTGAATCTATTTCTTTAGACTGTTTTTCTTGCATTTATACAAATGTGACTTTTCAAATATGGAATTTATATGGCATATACTGGTTTTTAACTTAAGCACATAGGTTTTTTTGTTTTTTTAAGTAAGCTCTATGCCCAGTGTGGGTCTTGAACTCGTGATCCTAAGATGGAGAGGTACATGCTGTACCAGCTGCCCCAAGCATGTAGTCTTTATTGCCAAGCAAAGAAAATTGTTTCATTGTGCTTAATAACTACATAGTATTCCATTGTGTGGATGTGCAAAATGTATTTATTTACCCAGTCCTCTACTGTTGGGCATTTAGGTTATTTTCAATAGTTTGCACTTAAGTGAACATACTTTTACAAATAAAATGTGTCCATATTTCCAAGGATACTTACATTCTAAAAGTCTTGATTACATACTGACAAATTTGCCACGGAAAGGTTAAGCCAGTAAAACTCTTCTAAAATAATAATAAATACTATTTATTGCACCTTCACAGCCTGTCCGCTTTACATTTTTACATCTTTACACTGATCCCATGGCCATAGGTTTTACTCCCATAGTCAGATGGGGAAACTGGGATCCAAGGAGTTAAGTAACTTACCTGAGGTCATAGTTGGTGAAACGTGGAACTTAGATTCACACTCAAGTAGGTCTGACTTCAGTATTTTTTTCTAGTCCCTAGAAAAAATAGTGTATTTTTTACACTATGTCCCTATATCAGGTTGGGTTTCCCCCCAAAGTTCAGACAGACAAACATTTTATTTTTTTTTTTAATGTTTATTTATTTTTGAGAGAGAGAGGGAGACCCAGAATCTGAAACAGGCTCCAGGCTCCAAGCTGTCAGCACAGAGTCAGACGCGGGGCTCAAACCCACAAACCGTGAGATCGTGACCTGAGCCGAAGTCGGACACCTCACTGACTGAGCTACCCAGGCACCCCCAACATTTGAATTTAAACATTTCAATTTGCTGGGTCAGCCTTTCTCTGTCCCACAGGAATCAGGCTCCACCTCCCTTTCTGGGTAGGTGTGCAATTGGGGTAAGGGCAGCTGAGATGCTTGCCTTGTAGCATTTCTTGTGTGACATTCTTCTCTCTGCTCAGAGGTTATGCATGGGTCATAAGTCTGTGAGCTGCCTAAAGGCAGGGGTTCCCTAGCCTAGAATATTCAATAGAACAAAAACCCCATGGAGGCTGCCTTTTCTACTGTAGCAGAGCCTTCCTACTTGGAGAAGGTCTAGGATCGGAGGTCCCCAAAGTGTCAGATGCCACACCTGAGTTTTCTTCGTAGGTCACGCTTATTCTAGAATGTGGTGGTGTTGCCCAGACATACAAATCACCTAGATTGCTAACCATTCTAAAATGGTTGTGGTCCAGCGGTGTCTGCTGGGTGGAAATAAACATGTCAGAAGGGCTCACTGAGGCTAAAGCACTGGCACTGTTTTGAGGCTACCACTATGTATATTTTTAAGACATAAGGAAATACAGGGGTGCCTCGGTGGCTCGGTCAGTTAAGTATCTGACTCTTGATTCGGGCTCAGGCCATCATCTCACGGTTCGTGAGTTCGAGCCCCACATCAGGCTCCTCACTGACAGTGCAGAGCCTGCTTGGAATTCTCTCTCCTTCTCTCTGCCCTTCCCCTTCTCATGCTCTGTCTCTCTCCCTCAAAATATATAAATAAACTTAAAAAAAAAAAAAAAAGACATGAAGAAATACAAAAACGGGGGACAGAGATCCTGAAGCTGTTGGTTGTCTTAGGGCCTACTGAGATATTCAACACATTAATGTTTTAAACAAAAATATGTATTATATTGTGGTTGGGCTAGTCACAAATAATTACAGGATTTAAAAAATCTAGGGGCGCCTGGGTGGCTCAGTCAGTTAAGCGTCTGACTTTGGCTCAGGTCATGATCTCACGGTTCATGGGTTCGAGCCCCGTGTCAGGCTCTGGCTGATGGCTCGGAGCCTGGAGCCTGCTTTGGATTCTGTGTCTCCCTCTCTCTCTGCCCTTCCCCTGCTCATGCTCTGTCTCTGTCTCAAAAATAAATAAATGTTAAAAAATAATTTTTAAAAAATCTATATTAATTTGTGGTATACTGTCTGAAGTGTGCCCCAGGAATAGGACATAGATGTATTAAAAGTTGTTTGACAAATATCTTCTTCCATTTCTGTTGGTAACTATCTGTGTAACCTGGGGAGAAAACACCAAAAGTCCCCCATTCAAGAGAGGCCAGAACAAATGCCTTCCCCTCCCCTAGCTTCACCATGGATCAGGCCCAGTCCTGGCCAGTGTTATCTTTTCTTTTTTTTTTTTTTTTATGTTTATTTATGTATTTTGAGAGAGAGAGAGAGTAGGGGAGGGGCAGAGAAAGAGGAAGAAGGCGAGAGAATCCCAAGTAGGCTCTGAGCTGTCAGCATAGAGCCCTAAGGGGCTGTGAGATCATGACCTGAGCCAAAATCCAGAGTCAGATGCTTAACCAACTTAACCGACTGAGCCACCCAGGCACCCCCCTGGCCAGTGTTATTCTTACCAGACATAAGCAAATAGAGCAAATGACTCGTTAAAGAAGTGTCATCAAAAGACTGCATCAAGGGGAGCCTGGGTGGCGCAGTCGGTTAAGCGTCCGACTTCAGCCAGGTCACGATCTCGCGGTCTGTGAGTTCGAGCCCCGCGTCGGGCTCTGGGCTGATGGCTCGGAGCCTGGAGCCTGTTTCCGATTCTGTGTCTCCCTCTCTCTCTGCCCCTCCCCCGTTCATGCTCTGTCTCTCTCTGTCCCAAAAATAAATAAACGTTGAAAAAAAAAAATTAAAAAAAAAAAAAAAAAGACTGCATCAAGTAAGGACATAAAACCCAGGTTATGAGGACATCTGCAAACGTAGGAGAGGGTCCTTCCCTAAAGTGAAGGGACAAATTAACCATCATTTGTGAGCTGTGATCTGTGTGTGTACATATACATCGTGAAGGCAGAGGTTTTGTCTTTTTGTTCACTTCACCTTAGAACAAATAAATACATGCATGAACACACAGGTAAGGAACCACCCATTTTCTTTGTTTAAAAGATAACCTAAAATTTCCAGTTTTAAAAAAGGAGACAGTGCAGGGCACTTGGGTGGCTCAGTCAGTTAAGTGTCCGACTTCGGCTCAGGTCATGATCTCACAGTTTGTGGGTTCGAGCCCCGTGTCAGGCTCTGTGTTGACAGCTCGGAGCCTGGATCCTGCTTCGGATTCTGTGTCTGCCTCTCTCTCCCCCACTCACACTGGCTCTCGCTCTCTCTCTCACTCAAAAAAAATTTTTTTTTAAGTTAAAAAAAAGAGACGGTGGGAATAAAATCCTTTTTAGCGGGAAGATAAGTAAAATATTTAAGGAGTCATTTCTCCCACATCTGACACTCTTCACATCATCTCACGGAACGATTCTTGGGTGCTTGAGGCATGGCATCACCTGGTGACCAGGCTCCGTTCCCACAGCTCTTGATTCTGAAGCAGGGCCCGAGGTTTGTAGTTCTGACAAGTTCCCTGCCCATCCAGGAGAATTTGAGAATCTCTGATGTTCAGTTAATTTCTCAAAAAAGTCTATAATGTAGGTGCTGTTTCCACGTCACAGTTTAGGCAACTGACCCAGAGAGGTCAAACACACACAACTTGCCGAGATTAAACAGCCAGTAAGTGGTGGGATTGAGACTGGAGTCTGGTGGGTATCAATGCCTGCAGCCCTAACTCCTGTACTGGAAAGGATGAGAGGCAGGAACGTGGAATATCCGAGAGGCTGGAGAGAGAAAGACTAAGATAGGCGGAGAGGTAGTGGGAAAGGTGGAAGAGGGCTGAGTCAAGTTGCCTGGGGGTACTGGGGAGGCAGGGCTAGGTTGGTCTGAAAGCCTTCTGGGGAAGAAGACTCTCTCCCCTCTTTCTCTGATGCGGGGCTTTAAGTCAATTATCACCGTCTTTGGAATGCTGATCTGCTCTCCAGCCTGTTAGAAGGGCCCTTTTGCATTCAGAAATCTCTGTTCCTTTACTGTCAAACTTTAGAGTTTACTTTTGGAATTAAGGTTTATTTTCCCTAGGTTTTGGGAATTAGCTCTTGAATCTTGAAAGAGTCAGCCTTACCTAACTACTGAATGAAGTTCTTCCTGTGACATTCAAAACTTTTACCGATGTCATTTGAGCCGTCAAGACTATATTAATGTCTGAAGGGTGCTCTTGGAGGTGGCATTTATTTTATAAGGTGAGCCCTTCACTACCCTCAGCGCTTCCACTCCATTTTTGAAATTTATTTGCCTCGCTAGTTCTCATGGGGTAATATATCATGAGTCAAAAAGGACAGTGAAATAAATCCCTCTAGAATACTTGGGCTCCCAGTTTTCTGTCAGTCACAGCCTCTTAGCTATTCCGCGTCCTCCGTTCTAAGACTTCTTCTGGTGAGAACATGGGTCAGAGAGAAGCCATGAAGACAAGCATTTATTGAAGTGCTGGTGGCTGGAGATCTGGGACCAAAACAGAATCCACCCATCCACCCATCCTCCCTTCTTCCTTCAGAGTGAGCAGGGGAGAGGCCGAGAGAGAGAGCGAATCTTAAGCACACTCAGCAAGGAGCCCAGGCGGGGGCTGGATCCCACGATCCTGGGATCATGACCTGCGCTGAAATCAGAAGTCAGATGCTCAACCAGCTGAGCCGCCGAGGCACCCCCAGAATCCTAGCTTCTTAAGGCAAATTAACTTGCAGCCTCTTGCCTTCCCTCACTACCAGAGAGCACTGTGTGCTCGTGGGGGCAGAAGGGGGGGTAGCAGTGAGTGATGCTCACTTCTTAAGTCCCAGCTGAAAATTGGAAAGTTAGAACTAGAGGGCACCCGAGCTTGTCAGGTCCATCAGATTTCCCATTTCACAGATGAGGAATTTGAGGCCCAAGGGAGGAGATGACTTCCCCAGGGTCACACAGTTAGTGGTAGGGCCAGTTGAGTGATTTCCACTCAAATGTTCTTTCCACTGCACCCAGCCAGTTACACCTGTGCTTCAAGCAGGGTTTGGTGCTGAGTGGTTTTCACAAGGGTTTCAGACTAGGCTCGCATCCCTTAGGACATCTGGATGTTGACATTGCCCAGATAATGTTGACATTATCTCTCTCCCTGGATTCTGATTGTTCAAGATCCTCCCTACTGAGCAAAGGAGTCCCCAGTGTAGATATTGGTCCCTAACCTTCCTCCAACCAAGCCTTTGGTCCTCCTCCTTCCACCTGCTCGCTACCTGACAGCCATACCGTCTCAGGTAGAGAGATCCCTGAAGCATGTTCTTGTAATTTCTTAAAGAGCACTTAATGCTCAACTTTCATGGTGTGTGTGAAAGAGAAAAATGAATATGTAGTATGTCAATGTATCCCCTGAGTCCTCACTGTCCTGCAAATCTGTGAAACAGACCAGAAGTCCCAGACTTTTACATTTCGTGAGCCAGTAAAAATTCCTCCCAGTTTTTCAGAACCTACATAGGGTTAACAACTCATTTTGCTACATAAGAACATTTTTTTTTAATTTTTTTTTTAATGTTTATTTATTTTTGAGACAGAGAGAGACAGAGCATGAACGGGGGAGGGGCAGAAAGAGAGGGAGACACAGAATCGGAAGCAGGCTCAAGGCTCTGAGCCATCAGCCCAGAGCCCGACGCGGGGCTCGAACTCACAGACCGCGAGATCGTGACCTGAGCTGAAGTCGGACGTTTTACCGACTGAGCCACCCAGGCGCCCCACATAAGAACATTTTTAAAAAATTTCTTTTAACGTTTGTTTTTGACAGAGAGACAGAGTGCAAGCAGGGGAGGGGTAGAGAGAGAGGGAGACACAGAATCTGAAGCAGGCTCCAGTCTCTGAGCTGTCAGCACAGAGCTGGATGTAGGGCTCGAACCGTGAGATCATGACCTGAACCAAAGTCGGACCCTTAATGGACTGAGCCACCCAGGTGCTCCATGTAAGAACATTTTTAAAAACCAACACTGTTCACTACCATTACTTTCTTTTCTTTTTTTTTTAAACTGTGGTAAAATACACATAACATAAAATCGACCTGTTTTCACCAGTTTTGAGTATCCAGTTCTGTGGCATTAAGTTCATTCATGTTGTTGTCCCACCATCATCACCGTCATTGTCTCCAGAATGTTTGCATCTTCTCCAATTGAAGCTCTGTTCCCATTAGACTTGAACTCCCCATTCTCCCCTCTCCCAGCCCCTGGCAACCACCTTTCTACACCATTTTATTCTCTTTAAAAAAAAATTTTTTTTAACCTTTATTTATTTTTGAGAGACAGAGAGAGACCGAACATGAGCAGAAGAGGGGCAGAGAGAAATAGGGAGACACAGAATCCGAAGCAGGCTCCAGGCTCCGAGCTGTCAGCACAGAGCCCCACGTGGGGCTCGAACTCACAAACCGTGAGATCATGACCTGAGCCGAAGTCAGACACTTAACCGACTGAACCACCCAGGCACCCCCACCATTTTATTTTCAAAGGATGCTTATGGCCTTTATTTTCATAATGTAACGATAAGAGGCATTTCTTTAACATTGAGAAAAAGTAACCTTATGAAGAGCCCATTCCATGGCCCACTACAGTAAGTGACCCCTGTACACTGTGTGACCCAGACCCGCCATGCAGTGATCGGACTGGACACGGGGAGGGAAGGTGGCAGGTACACTGGAGTGCTGAGAGTTTTGGTGAAGCATGCTCTCAAGCACCCACTGAGGTTTTGGGGGGGCGCAAAAAGCCAAATTCTGGAACAGCTGACACCTCCACTAATTCATCAGCAAGTTTAGGGAGCTGCAATTTTTTCCTGCCCAGCTGCTGGTGCTTCCTTCCCCAAACAAGCTCTGCTGAGTGTGGGGGAGGGGAAGCCCTCCAAGGGGCCCTTGTAGGGGGCGCGGTGGGGGCAGGGCTGTACTTTCTTTTCTTTAAGGAACCTGACCAGACTTTAAGGTCAGAGCACAGCAGAGTGGGAGCTGCAGGGTTACCTCTTCCCTGTTGATTCATCTCACTGTCCTCCTCCCCCAGCCTTAATGATCTTTCCATTACAGAACCCAGACCAGGAAGTGCATGACAGGTCGCAGCTGCAGACACATGGCTGGGAGGCCTGGGCTCCGGGCCAGTGGTGGGAGTGTCTGAGCTCTCTTTACAGCAGCGGGACCCTACACACACACACACACACACACACACGCACGCACGCACTCACGCACGCACGCACTCAGGCACTTGAGCTAGTTCAGTGGAAGGTGAACTGTGTTGTAACAGTTGTTCTGTGTTGTAAGGTGTTCTGTGTTGTAACAGTTGGTGGCCAGTTGTACTTTTGCTTTGAGTTCAGGACTTGATTTTTACTAAAGGCAGAAGACCACCACCTGAGTGTCCAGATCCCCTCAGCTTACAACCCACACAAGTGGTCCTTACTGGGTTTGGGATTCTTTCAGGGGGGGTTTCCATCATTGAGCAGAGGCTCTTTGGCTCCTTTTCCCAAAACAGGACCCATTTAATATGGCTTTAGAAGCTTCCCAGATGGGGCGCCTGGGTGGCGCAGTCGGTTAAGCGTCCAGCTTCAGCCAGGTCACGATCTCGCGGTCCGGGAGTTCGAGCCCCGCGTCAGGCTCTGGGCTGATGGCTCAGAGCCTGGAGCCTGTTTCCGATTCTGTGTCTCCCTCTCTCTCTGACCCTCCCCCGTTCATGCTCTGCCTCTCTCTGTCCCAAAAATAAATAAACGTTGAAAAAAAAAAAGAAGCTTTCCAGATGTCCAGGAGAGTTATTAGGCGTAATATTAATACCTCCAAAATTGTCAGTTTTTCTTATGATTCTATCAAAATGCAAGGTTCAGAACCTCTTTTGGGGGATGGTTTAGTTGCAAGAGCATGGGCTTTGCAAACACACAGTTCTGGGTGCAAATCTTAATGAGCAGAGCCTCCTCTGACCATCTTCTTTGGGGATGGCTCCTTCCACATGCAAGTTTGCTCAGGAAATGTTAATTTACCCTCAACTGTGTCGGGGGGGGGGGGGGGGCAGTTGTCACACAGGAGTTTCTGTCTCCACCGCCAGCTGTGTTGTTGGCTTTCTTCCCTGAATCTGCCAAGGCCGGATTCCTCTGGTGCCAAATGTGAACCCCGGTGACACCAACTTCTAGGAACTGTGAGCTTAGACCACCCTTCCCCATAGCTGCGGGGCACCTCCCTTTGCTCTGGGGTGAGTGGGCTCTGTGCTTCCTGCGCCTCTTAAGTGAACTGGCCTCCGAGCAGCTAAGGTAGGCGGGAGAGAAGCCTCACGTACTGACAATTGCTTTGGGAAATGGGGATAGGAAGAGATTTCTTCGGGCTCCATCCGTAGTGTGTCAGTAAATATTTGGCGAGAGAGCTTTTGCTGGCAGAGAGGAAGAAGGGAAGTTTCTTTTAAAACAGCTCTTGGGCACATTCCTTTGTTAATCACTTAATTACGGTCCTTCTCCCCAATGGGTGAGGGCTTTGCCCTTGGTGGGAGGTAGAGGGGACGTGGGGGACACGGGTGCTGATGGGGGCACAGTCCTCAGGAGGGGGAAAAAAAACCTACAGGTACAAGGAGGCACCACATAGAACCCATAGAACCCGGCGCGCGGGCTCGAACCCTGGACTCCATCCTGACTCTCATCTGGTTGAAAGTTTACACAGACCTCGCTGGGCTCAGGGTGCTCTCGGCTGGGGTCTCCCGAGTGGGGTTCTGCGTGCCTGGGCCTCCTCCTGCCCAGATACTGGAGAGCTGTTTTGGGGGGTCTTGGGGCGGGTGCGAGGCCCCGCGCTGAGGCTTTGGCCAGCACAGGCGGCTCTGCACTAAATTACAGTGATGAGGTGGGACACACAAAAGACCAAAATCTTTTTTTAATAAAAACAAAACAAAACTCCGGCCCCAAGCCCCTGGGCTGCTGAATGGCGATGGCTTCCTGTCAGGATTAGCCGGGCCGCCTGGGCCTGTGTGCACTGCCTTTCTCCTCAGGAAATACCTTTAGTAAGCCCCGGTGGGGTCCCCATGGCAACGCGCGAGGGGACCTGCTGACAGAGGCCATTCAGCCCGCCATTGTTCCTCGGCCCCTTTGTCGGGAGCTGTATTGCTGCCCCTCTGGCAAACACAGCAGTTTGCACCGTTTTGTCAGGCTGAATGTGGAGTTTTTACATTTTAATGGGTTCTTCTGGCAGTGGCCCATTTGCATGCAAAATGCTCCCTCGTACTTCTTTCCCTTTTTTTCTATTAAAAAAAAAAAAAAAACCTACACTCGAAATCTCCTGGGTCGGTGGGGGGACTGGTGAATGCAGCCGGATCAGGGTGTCCGACCCTGCTAATTGATTTGGTGTTCTGTCTCCCCTATCACACATGCCTGTGCTCCCCATTTCTGCAGCTTTCACTGTATGTTGGGGATATCATGGGCACAGGGAATCCTGTATCTTTAGGGCTTCCTCTCTGTACCCCTGCTTGTAGGAGGATAGTCATTCCCTGGGATTTCAGTGAGATCCCCACTCTGGCCTGGCCTTGCCAGACTAAAGTAAGTTTTCAGTTCCATTTCAAAGCCAAAATAACGTAATAAAAAACCTCTGCAGAGGGCTCCCGGAGCCCTGCCGCGCTGTTCTGTGTTCCTTTTAAGTTGCCTTCAAAGCCACCCGGAGTTCCTCCCCCACCCACAATTGCCCCCTCATTTATCTCTGGGGAGTTTGTGCCAAAACTGTAAACATTCCTGGACCACCAGTTCCCCCATGTTACCGAAGAGAATGGGCCGTTCTCCCCTAATTTTTTTACCCCAGAAATCCAAAATCAAAAGGATTTCATAAGGATGACAGCAATCACGACCCTGAGACAACAGGTCTGGACTTTGTTAAGGGCTGGTTATCCTTTGGAATGTAGGATGTCGATGACACCACTCCTTACCACAGAGGGTAGAGAAGATGCATATTTATGGAACGAGCCCACAACCAAGCAGCATGAATAAGCACAAGATAAAGTCGTGAAAATCCTTAGGTCCTAGGAAGGCACATTAAGAATAGGACGAAGATTGGAGTTGGGGGTGTCTCATAAGAGTGAGTCTTAAAGTCTTAGAGGAGTGAGGGAGAGAGCGGAGGAAACAGGCATTGTCGGAGAAAGCAAAAATAAGAGGGCCAGGGAGGGCAGTGGCTTGGCCAAAGAGGCTAGGAGATTGGACAGCTGAGGTTGGGAGGTGTGGTTGAGGGGCTCCAGATGGTGGAGGAGGAGGAAATAAACCGAGGTCCCCAGGAGTGTGAGGGCATGGAACGCAGGGCGCCCAGGCAGACAGGTCAGGGCTGGAGAGCTGAGGGCAGTCGGATGTGTGACCAGGAGAGCTGGCCCCTGTGCCTGATGTTCTTAATCTTCCGCAGCAGAGTCAGGCAGAGGTCATCAGAGGTCATCAGCTCAGCTGTAAACTGTATTCAGAGGTGAGGGTCTTAGGGCAAGAGAAGGTGTCAGGTGACCCAGAATTGAGCCAGGGACACAGTGAGGGAGGGACTATGCTGTCCACCTGTGGCCAAAGCCACAGTAAGTACCTCGAGTGGGTCACCTGTCACTGTCCCAAGTGCTGAGTGGAAAGTGTGACACTGTGGAGGGGCCCAGGCCCTGGCAGACCCAGCATCGAGAGCCAGCGCTGATCCCTGTTTTGTGACTTTGAGAGAAGTCCTTCAATCTCTTTTTTTCTTTTTCTTTTCTTTCTTTCTTTCTTTTTTTTTTTTTTTTTTTTGTATTTAGATGGGAATGAACACCAATAACATGAACATGAATTAACATGCCTTTTGGAGTATCAAGTGCCATACCAAAATAGGGCATTATTCTTAGTCCCAAGCCTGCCCCCACCCCCATTTTCTCACTTCCAAATGTGCACATTGATACCTGCTCAGCTTTAGAGGGTAGATGAGTGTGGACAGAAAAATGCATATATAAGTTAAAAAGCCCTAAAGTATAAGGCAGAAGTGGTGAACTGGAGGGAATGAGAAGACAGGATAAGGTCAAAGCAGTCAACTTCAGAAGCTCATACGAGGAAGTAGGAGACATGAGTGCCGTTAGGATAAGGGTTTCGGTCACTTTTCAGAAGTCAGGGATTGCAAAAGCAAAGTGAGGGTAGAGAATATTTTTCAAAGTGATAGACATGGGCTCTGGACATGTGTGGACTCTGGAGAGCCAGGCCACCCGCTTTTGAATCCCAGCTTGGCCACTTACTAGCTAGGTGGGTCATCTTGGACAAATATTGGATCTCTTTGTGCCTCTGTGTCCCCTCTATAAAACGAGGGTAATAGTGGTACCTACTTCACAGGGTTGTGGTGATTAAATGTGCTTGGCATGTGGGGAGCTTCCGTGTCCATAGGGTAGAGATCATAATAGTATGTACCTTATAAGGGATGGAACGAGAGTCTGTGTTAAAAGCTTACAGTAAGCGTGCTGTAAATATCGGCCAGTATTAATTAGCATGATCGTTTTCAGCATTGTTTATGATCCCAAGATAATATAGGGGAAAGCACATAGTAAATTGCAAAGTGCTATGCAAATATGTTGTTATTCTTCACCGGGTTCATATTAAGTTGTGAAGTTTGGAGATGGATAACTCAAACCAAATTGGCTGTTATGGGACCACCAGAGCTGGTAAAGTGGCATTTCAAAATACATTTTCAGGTGTGTTTGTCTGTGGCAGGAAAGGTCTGCATTCTTGGTCTGCAGAGAAATGTGTTCCCTGGGACTTCTTTAGTGCTTCTGTTCTATTACCCACCTCACAGGTTAGAATCATTATTTTTTGCTATTTTCTGCCGTAAACCTCTGGTCCAGGCAGGCCATACGCTCTAACCTCGTCTCCTACTCTCCTTCATCTCCAGGCACATCCCATCCTTTTCTGCTCCCCCCAAAGTTTATACTCCCAATCTTAATTCTTTTTTTTTTCTAAGTTTATTTATTTATTTATTTTGAGAGAGAGAAAAAGAGAGAGAATCCCAAGCAGGATCTGAGCTGTCAGTGCACAGCCTGACACAGGGCTTGAACTCATGAACCATGAGATCATGATCTGAGCCAAAAGTCAAGAGTCGGATGTTTTACCATTTAACTAATGAGCCACCCAGGTGCCCCTCCCCATCTAAATTCTTTTTTTTTTTTAATGTTTTTATTTATTTTTGAGAGAGAGAGAGTGGTGGGGGGAGGGGCAGAGAGAGAGGGAGAATCTAAAGCAGGCTCCATGCTCTGAGCTGTCAGCACAGAGCGCATCTCAGGGCTGGAACCCACAAACCGTGAGATCATGACCTGAGCCAAAGATGGACGCTTAACCAACTGAGACACAAAGGAGCCCCTCCCCATCTAAATTCTTAATTTTTTCCTCCCCTTTCCCTACCAGTATGTCCAGCCTCTGCTGTGAACACTGCTATCTGCTCTGACCACCACTACTTTTTTTGTTTAAGTTCTGTAACCTCAGAGGCTGTGTTGGATTGCCTGTACTGGGTTCTCATGTTCTTCTCCAGTTGTCTCATGTTGCGATATAAAATACCTCATCCGTGTCAAGGTGTTGTGTAAATCTTACCACCCTGGTTAGAGCAAGGCATAGGTTTGCTCCTTTGTTTAATCCATGTCTTTTCCTTGCACGGTAACCAGGGCTCACAGAAAGCACCCAATGGCAGCTATTTTGAAGAAAGCTCCCTGTCTTCTCCTTGGATTTTTGGGGACTAGGGTCTCATCTTCTCATAAGAATGACAAATTTTGTATGGCTTTGGGCCTCCTTGGAGACTCCTTGGAGACTCCGTTCCTCCCCCTTGCAGTGTCTGCTCATGGCTGGTGGGAGACTCAGATTTAGAATCAAGAACTTGGATCTAATCCGATGTACCCAGGGCAGAACTGCCTGCTGGAGGACAGTGGCAGATTTCTGGCCAGTCGTGCCACAAGCAAAATGGTACATCCTATTGGTTTGTTGGGAATTGCAAAGGCCTGGTATTTTGGAGAAATGTAGGAAGCGATGGGAGACTCAGGAGGGCTCCATTAGCATTAATCATGTTCCTAGACCTGAGAGCACCATGGAAAACACTACTCCCCTTTCTAGCTGCTTCCCTGAGGACTATGAAAAAGTGTGGGTCCCTGATCTGCTCCTACTTTTCCCTGGGGAATAGAGAGGCTCTGTTAGAGAAGTAGGACAGGATTGATGATTGGTGTAGGAATCCCTTCCACTCTCACTAAAGCAGGTACTGGATCCAGCCTGCACCGCCTTCCACAGTGCACCTGCCATCCACACCGTCCCAGGAACCTGCCTCAGGACCAGAGGCCTCCTCAGTCTCCCAGACAGCCTTTGTTCGCTCCTGTTTTCTGAAGAGTTGGCCAAGGTGTTGGCAGCCTCAATCCTCTGGGGATGTTCAAGTCAAGCCCTAACCCTACCCCTAACCTTCCCGCTCCCAGTGATGAGAAGAGTGACCCCATGCTGTGGGCATCAGAACACAATGCATCTTTTTCCACAATGTACTTTGAACACATTGCACGTAGGGCCTGTAAGAGTGGATGTTGTTATCTGACTCACAGCCAAACACCTTCATCCTCAGGCTAGGTCATCACAGAATCCAGATACCAAATGTCCTCCAGCCTCCGTTTCCCACCTGATCTCTAAGGAAACAAGAGGCAGAAAGCAAGTGTTCTGGCTTGCTGCTTCCCTCACAGCATCCCCATTCCAATTAACCAGGTTCTCCAAGAGTGGGAATGTTGGTTTCAAGTGGCCAAGCAATACACTTGGCTTTCTTTTCTTCGTCTTTCATGGCCAGCCCAATAAAGGTGTTAGCTCCTTTCTTGCTACCTGACAGCCAACAACAAATATAGTCCTGGCCTGCTGGCCTTGACCAGAGAATAGCCAGCTCAGATGGAGCACAGATACAAGGGCCTTTCCCAATGGGGACATAAATGGAGGACACTACCAAAACCAAAAGAAGAATAGAGAGTAGTGACTGAATTGTTACAGTGAGCAGTGATGCCCTTGCATCAGCCACCACACATAGGACTTCCCAAGGCCAGGACCGCTATTGAGGGCAGTGATGCAGACAGGCAGGGTCCAGTAAACCAGCGAGTGCTTTGTTACCTTTCTGTCACCTAGAAGAAAGTGGCATTATCCCTGCTTTATAAATAGAGACATTGACACACATCCAAGAGCACTATTAGCCATGAAAAAAAAATACACTCTAAACCCAAGAGCCGTAGGCTGAATTTTGGCCATAAGCTAAATTCAGTTCAAGACCTATTGGGTATTTTCAGCTTGTGACATTGTTAGGTACTCTGGAAAAATTATAATAAGCAGTTCTGCTCTGAATTGCTTTCTGTTTCTTAGGAGAGGAACACAGGGACACTTGTGACTCTTAGGAAACAACATACCCAAGTGTGCATCAACCAATGGATGGATAAATAAAATGTGGTATATCCATACAATGGAATATTATTTGGCCATTAAAAGGAATGAAGTAGTGAGACATGCTACAGCATAGAAGAACGTTGAAAGCATTATGCTAAATGGTAGAAGGCAGTCACAGATCATATAATGTAGGATTCCATTCATATGAAATATCCAGTATAGGCATATCTATAGAGATGGAAAGCATCAAGCTTCCTAGGCTGAGGGAAAGGGTAGGAGATGGCATGTGACTGCCAGTGGGTATGGAGTTTGTTTTGGAGATGATAAAAATGTTCCAAAGTTAGGGGTGCCTGGGTGACTCGTGTATGACTCTTGGTTTCAACACAGGTCATGATCTCTCAGTTTGAGCCCGCCATCGGGCCCTCTGCTGTCTGTGCAGAGCCTGCTTGGCATTCTCTCCCTCTCTCTGCCCCTCCCCAGCTTGGGCTTGCTCACTCGCTCTCTCTCTCTCTCTGTCTCTCAAAATAAATAAATAAACTTAAAACAAAAAAATTTTTTTTAAGTTCTAAAGTTCAATTGTGAGGGCGCCTGGGTGGCTCAGCAGGTTAAATGTCCAGCTTCAGCTCAGGTCATGATCTCATGGTTCATGAGTTCAAGCCCAGCCGGCATCATGCTCCATGCTGACAGTGTGGAGCCTGCTTGGGATTCATTCATTCATTCATTCATTCTCTCTCTCTCTCTCTCTCTCTCTCTCCCTCTCTCCTTCCCTCCCTCCCTCTCCCCCCTTCTCTCTGCCCCTCCCCTGCTCTCATCCCCCCCACTCAAAATAAATTAAATAAATAAGTAGACTTTAAAGTTAGATTGTGGTGATGGTTGCATAACTCTGTGAATATACTAAAAAAAATCGAATTATATGCTCTAAATGGGTGAATTTTCTGGTATGTGAATATATCTCAATAAAGATGTTTAAAAAAGAAACAAGATGGTATGTGATCGAGTGTGAATTTGTGTGGTTTGTACAGTATGTTTTACAGACAGTTGGGGTGGCAACACTAGGGACAAGAGGAGGCTTCCTGGCTGGCTTTGATGGTGCACTTTGAGCAGTGGCGGGGGGGGGGGGGGCGGGGCGGGGGGAGGGCTAGAGAATCACAATGCTGACAGTCTTGAGCAGAAGTAAGTTTTGTTGTGAGAGAAGAATGCAGTTGGGCTGGAGAACAGCCAGCCTTGAAGCGGAGGGTGGGGAAAAGAAGGCTGCGTGGAGAGGTGGGAACAGATTGTCAATGAGCCTTGAATGCCGGGCAAGGATTGTGATTTAATCCTATACACAGTACAGGATCTTGATCAGGAGAATTAAGGGACAAAACTCCAGAGGCAGAGAAAAGAAAGGTGGTCCTTGAGGCTATTTATTTATTTAACAAATTGCTTCAATCTTGTTTTTTGTTTTTTGTTTTTTTTTAATTTATTTACTCTTGAGAGGGGTGCCTGGGTGGCTCAGTCAGCTAAGCGTCCAACTTCTGCTCAGGTCATGATGTCATGGTTCATGGGTTCAAGCCCTGCATCGGGCTCTGTGCTGACAGCTCAGAGCCTGGAGCCTGCTTCAAATTCTGTGTCTCCTTCTCTCTCTCTGCCCCTCCACCGCTCATGCTCTGTCTCTGTCTGTCTCTCTCTCTCTCAAAAATAAAACAAACATTCTCTCTCTCTGCCCCTCCCCCATTCATGCTCTGTCTCTCTCTGTCCCAAAAATAAATAAACGTTGAAAAAAAAATAAAATAAAAAATAAAACAAATATTAAAACGAAATTTTAAAAAATATTTTATTTATTCTTGAGAGAGAGAGCAACAGAGAGAGAGAGAGAGAGAGAGAGAGAGAGAGAGACTCCCAAGCAGGCTCTGCGCTGTCAGTGTGGAACCTGATGTGGGGCTTGAGGCCATGACCCTGGGATCAAGACCTGGACGCTTAACCAACTGAGCCACCCAGGTGCCCTGAGACTTTCTATGTATCCTGTAGAAGTTTTGTGTGCACATCTTAGTTAGAACAAGCGGGGAGTCAGGGCTCCGAGCTAGAATCAGCCAGAGTGGTCTCAGTAGGGCCAGTGACCCTTTGCTTTCTCTGGGGGGAATGCCCATGTTTTCCTCACTACCTTTTTGTTCCAAGACCTATCAAAATAGGCTGTGATGCCAGAGGCTAAGAATTCGAGTTTACGGAGTTTACTGTTTGACCAATGGCTTGTACAGAATCACAAGCTGCAAAATATTTAATCAGTGAGGTCACTGGAGGGAACAGAGGTTTGATCAATAGGAGTGTCTGCTGTTTCCCTTAAGGATCAAGTCTGAACTGCTTTTCTTCCCCCTTCTTTTGGCAAAACCACAATCCATTAAAAATGGAAAGAATAACTTTTTTTTAAGACCCACAAAAGCTTATTTTTAATCAGTTATGTGGTCTGCTCACCTTTGTGGGGTTCCTCTTGACCCGATTCACAAAACTATAAATGAATGCTAGCCTAGTGGCTTTCAAACCCTTTTGCAGCAGCACCTCCCCCTTTCGATGACTCAGTATTTACCCAGTATTTAAGACAGCCCTTGGGTTGCAAGAGGGTCAGGGACGGCAGCCTTGGCCCCTCTGAGGACGATGGCTATTAGCTGGTAGTCACTGGTGCCATCTGACGCCCAGGGTGCTCATTTCTTCATTTGTAAGGTTTGGCACCTGGGTAGCACTTCAGAAGGAGTCGGTTACGGTGAAGGTGGTAAAGGAGAAAAGGGAGTTTAGAAAGGAAAACGGTGAGGAAACCGTGCATTTTCCAACAAGTGTTCATTGGGCAACTGTTGTGTGCCAAGTACTGTACTGGGTGTTGGGCATTTTAAAAGTAAATATGACACGTCCCCACCCTCACAACTCAGTCGAGAAAGGGGACTGTCCTTCAGTGTGACGAGTGCAGTGGGAGAGCACCTGCCCCAGCCTGGGAGTCAGAAAAGGCTTTGAGGCAGAGTCCCCAGCCAGCCAGAGAACTGGAAGGCAGCTGAGAGCCAGGCAGGGCACGGGCCCTGAGGGCAGTGGGGTGCAGGGATGGGAGAGCATGTTTCAGAGGCGGGTGCTCTGGGGACCTGCAAGGAGCCCCAGCTGGGCCTCCGATGGTTAACCGAGGGGTGAGAAAGAAAGAAGGCTCCCAGGGCAGTGGAGACGTAGGTCAGGTGGTAGATGTGAGCTGGAACAGGTGCACTTTTTGGTGGGGGGTGGACAGTTGGCAGAAGATGCCAGGAGGGAGCACAACTGAACATCCTGAAAGGAAACAGAAACTGCATTTCCCCCTGGTTAGTAAAGGGGAGCTGCTCAAGAGCGGGTCACAGTCAGGGATGGTGGACTCTGAGTGTGCCTGGCTTCTGGCCTTCACTGTCAGTGTGGCTGCCCAGTTGCTGGTTGTGAGGATGGATGGGTAAACGGGTTGTATCAGATCTGTGAGCCGTGGGGCACTCGGGATCCAGGGAAAGAAAGGTGAGGAGGAATGGATGTGTGTGACCGTGTGTTGGGGGAGGGGAAGCGGGAGGGCTTGATGTGGGGGAGCCCTGCGGTGGGACGAGGAGAAAGGAGCTTTGTGTGCAAGGGCTTCTGCAGCCAGAGCAAGTGTGGGCTTGGTGGCAGCTGCAGGCCTCCGTTCCTAATATAGTCAAAAGCTCCGAATCCTCTGGCCCGACACCTGTTAGTTAGCCAGAGGTTCCCCTGAGCTGACCTCTCCTTGGGCCGCCTCTCCCACATATGCATCTTATGCATCTGACTCACTGAGGGGCCAGACCCCTCCCTGCTGAATCACTTGGACTGAGGGCCCCGGTTGACAAATTGCCTTCTCTCAACTTAGGTGGGGGCTGCTGGAGTTTTGAGGGACAGGTTTGCTCAGCTGTTTCTAGGGAGAGGCGTGAGGCTGGGCTAGCCAAAAAGAAATGGGGTGTCCTCCTGGGAAGTGGCCATCCTTGACAGAGGACTGAGTGAGTGGGAGAGGGGCAGTCTGGACACAACGAAGCCCTGGGGAGGGCCGGCCTTTCCCCTGCCCTCCGATGGAGGGAAATGAAACATCAACTGCTTATTGCTGCTGTGGCTGCTTCCTGGCTTTGCCTCTTTCTTCTTCTGACCTTTGGGGGAGTGGGGCATAGCAGAAGAGGTGGAGTTCTAGGTAGCCGGCCGTTTCCCACTGACGCCTGTTCCGGTTCTCACCTCCCGGCTCTGTAGCCCCTGGGATGTTGCAGCTCAGTGCGGCTAGCTAGCATAATTCCCTTTGTCTCTCCCCCTCTCCCCTCTCCCCCTCTTCCTGTCCCATCCCTTGGTCCCCCTTCCCGGTCCCTGTGGGGGGCTGCAGCCCAGCCCTGGGGAGCCCCTGTGGAAGTGGAGTCCTTCCTGGTCCACCCTGGTGACCTGCTACAGCTTCGCTGTCGGCTGCGGGACGATGTCCAGAGCATCAACTGGCTGCGGGACGGGGTGCAGCTGGTGGAGAGCAACCGTACCCGCATCACAGGGGAGGAGGTGGAGGTGCGGGACTCGGTGCCTGCCGACTCCGGCCTCTACGCTTGCGTGACCAGCAGCCCCTCGGGCAGCGACACCACCTACTTCTCCGTCAATGTCTCAGGTTGGTAGCAAAGCCTGCCCTCCCCCTCTCCCTGGATCCACCCCTCCAACCCTCTCTGCTAGTTTCAGGGGGAGGCGAACCTCCTCCCCTTCATGATCTGCCCCCACTCTGCTTCCAAAACTGCTGCCCACTAACATTGCTCCCTGCCCGCCGCGTGGCTTAGCTCTCAGAGGGGTGACCAGGTGGGGCAGGCCTCAGGTCAGAGATCTAGGCCTCCAGGATCTGCCTCAAGTGACTGCTGATACACTTGGGTCAGCAAGACACCGATTGTTTTCCGCCACAGCTTGTCCAGATCTCCAGGTGCTACCTGGGGCTCGGCCAGCTTCCATTCTGTCATTCCCTTGCCATTCGGACTTGGTACTTGGCTTAGGGGTTAGAGCCCCAGAATATGTGATGAGGTAGGTCCCTACTATGATGGGAAAGGATCCAGGTGCACCGCCATATTCACAGGCTTCATGGAAAACATCAGTCCTCCAGCTTCCTGAGCTGTATTAAGGGCAGCCAGGGAACCCTGGAGTTCTTTGACTTTGGGAAACTGCCACTTATAGAACACGAGTTTTACAAAACTCTAGGATGAAACAAAGAAGGGTTGAAATTTTCTTGATGCCGTTTGTGCATCCCAAGGAGGAGGGCTGGGCATCTCCTCCCCTTCAGGCATCATTTAGAACCTGCCCCCATTTGAAGGACTGGAAAAAGATCTGGCATGAATCCTGATTGGTGACCACATGTGTGTCAAGCCTTTTAAAAGGGGTGGATACTTGGGGAGAAGTGTCGGCAGCTGCAGACGGTGTGGTGGGCTCCCTATCTACCCTGGGCAAGAAGGGCAGCCCCCAAACCTCAGCAGATACATGCTAGGAAAATTCCATCTGTGAGTTGTTCAGCCTCATGGCTTTAGAAATAGCTTCTCGCCATAGCGTGCCTAGATCTGTCTGGGTTTCTGAAGAAGGATACACACAGATTCCCCTGGCTGCTAGTTCTGAGACCCAGCACGTCTGGGTGCTACTGAGTTGAGAGAACTTCTCAACACGAGGTGTAATTAAATCCAAGAGGACCCGCTGCCCCTGATGGAACTGGCCAATATCAAGGCTTGTGGACAGAAAGGGGCACTGCGTTGGGCTGGGGAAGGCGGGGGACAGGCATAGAGCATGCAGTTCTTAAACCATTTCTGTCCCACAGAGAGACTGTCACTAAGGGTGGAATGGGACTGGGGGGTTCCAGATGCATTCGTTCTGTAACTGGACTGGCCTTTATGTTCATGGCTGGCTGTTGATATGGATGGAAATCTAGTGAGCCCTTTTCCCTCGAAGGGACCTCAGTGCCCCCTTCTTCCCATAGATGCTCTCCCCTCCTCGGAGGACGACGACGATGATGATGACTCCTCTTCAGAGGAGAAAGAGACAGATAACACCAAACCAAACCGTATGCGTGAGACACTGTTTCCTACCTTACTGCCTTCGGGCCGGGCCTTGGGTTTGAGTGGGAAGGGGGAGGCTTAGATGATTGTTTGGAGAAGGGGAGAAGAGGGCACATGGGGTCATGGGATCCTTTGGGCGCCCTGATTAGTGCGGGCACTGTTTACAGTGTTGGGGACACCTCCAGGTCCTGGCCTGGGCCCCTGCTCCTGAGCCTGACTGGCCCCTGCCTGTCTCTCTTGGCTTTCCCTGGGTAGCCGTGGCTCCATACTGGACATCCCCAGAAAAGATGGAAAAGAAATTGCACGCGGTGCCGGCTGCCAAGACTGTGAAGTTCAAATGTCCTTCTAGTGGGACTCCTAACCCCACGCTGCGCTGGTTGAAAAATGGCAAAGAATTCAAACCTGACCACAGGATTGGAGGCTATAAGGTACGTGTGTATGTCTGGAAGTTAATGTAAGATGAATGAAAAAATCTACTTAGAAAATCCTTATTATGTGTCATTAATGGTTTAAAGTAATGCTTTCTAACTATAAAAGTAGTGTGCCTTACAAGAATTTCAAATATAAAAAACTTCAAATGAAGCTTCAAAATCTTCTCAGTCTTGGGGCGCCTGGGTGGCTCAGTCGGTTAAGCGTCCGACTTTGACTCAGGTCATGACCTCACGGTTTGTGAGTTCGATCCCCATGTCGGGCTCTGTGCTGACAGCTCAGAGCCCGAAGCCTGCTTCAGATTCTGTGTCTCCTTCTCTCTGCTCCTCCCCCGCTTGCTTGCACATGTGTGCGCGCGCACTGTCTCAAAAAAAAATAAAAATAAAAAAAAAATTTTAATCTTTTCAGTCTTTTTTCTTATGTATCTGGTTTTTGCATAGCTAATCGCAATGTGTGTAGAATTTCTTTCCCTTGTTAACATTACAGCACGTGTCTTCTGCCATGTGTTCGGTAGATAATTTTTCATGGCTGCACAATATTTCATTATTAAAATGTCCATAACTTGATGACATACATTGTCATACTAGTTATTTTCTGATTTTTCACTATTATGAATTATGCTGTAGTGAATATCTTTATACATAAATCTTTGTTGGTGTTTTAAAATATTCTTCCCTAAGACAGATTGCTAGAAGTGAAGTTTACTAGATCAAAGTATAAGCATTTTTTTAAGCCCTTGATGCGTATTCCCCATTACCTTATTTCCCCCTGGTAATTAGATAATTTTAATCATTTATTTTTTTATTATGTGAACATTTCTTTTTTAAAAAAAAAGTTTTATGGGGCGCCTGGGTGGCGCAGTCGGTTAAGCGTCCGACTTCAGCCAGGTCACGATCTCGCGGTCCGTGAGTTCGAGCCCCGCGTCGGGCTCTGGGCTGATGGCTCAGAGCCTGGAGCCTGTTTCCGATTCTGTGTCTCCCTCTCTCTCTGCCCCTCCCCCGTTCATGCTCTGTCTCTCTCTGTCCCAAAAATAAATAAACGTTGAAAAAAAAAATTAAAAAAAAAAAAAAAAGTTTTATTTATTTTGAGAGAGAGACAGGAAGTGCGCGTGTGCCCATGTGCGTGGGGAAGAGGCAGAGAGAGAGAATCCCAAGCAGGCTCTGCACCATCAGCACAGAGCCCAATGCGGGGCTTGAACTCATGAACCTGGGAGATCATGACCAGAGCCTAAATCAAGAGTTGGATGCTTAATCAACTGAGCCACCCAAGTGGCCCTTTATGAACATTTCTTGAGCACATGTCTTTTCAGAAGGTGTACTGGCTGGACAAGTAGAGCTCTAAGTAAAACAGGAAGATACAAAATTTTAATTATTGTGACATTTGCTTTAATGGAGTATGATGTAATGAGTTGGGTGTGATTTTATTTTTTAATTTAATTTTATTGTGGTAACAATTACTTCCCTAAAAGGGAAGATTGATTCATCTTCCCATAGCAGAGTACAAGAATGACAAGCTCACCATACCTGAGCCAACAACTTTGATAGATGATGAAAGTATCTCATTGTTCTCTTGTGCATTTTTTTGCTTATTAACAAACTTAGAATTTTCATATGTTAATGAGTGATTTCCGTTTCCTGCTGTGTGAATTGTCTGTTTGTATCTTTTACCCATCTTCATTTCTAGGAAGAACTTCATCCTAATCTCTTCTTTAGACTCCCAGATCATCCTTATATCCCATTTCACCTAGCTGCTCTTTCCCCATTAATCTTGTATAAGAAAAGCAGAGGTCCAGGGAGCCTGGCTGGCTCATTTAGTGGAGCATATGACTCTTGATCTCAGAGTTGTAAGTTTGAGCCCCACATTAGGTGTAGAGATTACTTAAAAAAGTAAAATTGTTAGGGGCACCTGGGTGGCTCCAGTCAGTTAAGCGTCTGACTCTTGGTTTCAGCTCAGGTCATGATCTCACAGTTCAGGAGTTTTGGCCCCACGTCAGGCCCTGTGCTGGCAGTGCAGAGCCTGCTTGGGATTCTCTTTCCTTCTCTCTCTGCCCCTCTCCTGCTCATGCTCTCTTTCTCTCAAAATAAATAAATAAATCTAAAAAAAGTAAAATGTTTCTTAAAAATCAGGAAAAATAGGAGAAACTGTAAATTAATTTACCAGACACTTGCAAGGCACTGCCATGGTACAAGGCACATTCCTGCCCACAAAGAATTTCCAGTCTGGTAGGAAGGCAGATGTCCTTGAACACTGCTGCAAAAAGCAGACTGTGATCAGTGCTTCAGCAGGGCCACAGGAGTGAGAACCATTCTGACCCAGGTTGAGCTGGAGGAGATGGTTTTTGAAAGGAGAGGTCAAGAGTAGACAGGGCAGAACTCTTTGCAGGGAGCCCTTCCGGCCCAGGACACGAACAGAGGCACAGAGTGGAAAGCTCCCAGTACATTGGGGAGTGTGCAGGAGGCACATAGGTCCAGATCATGGATGGCCCTGGCTGTTGCGGGCAGACTTCCAGAGTTTCTCATACCCACCTGCCAGCTTGCCTGATACATTCTTTCCCCGAACCTGGACCAGGGTGGCCGTCTGCTCTGTCCTGGCTCGGCGTGGGCCGTGTGTTCTGGGCTGTGATTGGAGGGTAAGTGGCACAGGGTGCCAGTGCCTCCCGTGGCTTCTGCCTCCATTTTCCTCCAGACTCGCGATGGAGCTATTGGCATGTTTTCCCCCAGGTACGTTACGCCACCTGGAGCATCATAATGGACTCCGTAGTGCCTTCTGATAAGGGCAACTACACCTGCATTGTGGAGAATGAGTATGGCAGCATTAACCACACCTACCAGCTCGACGTCGTGGGTAAGAGGGCAGTGGCAACAAGGTTAAGGAGCTTAGAGGAAAGAGCAGGGCGTTGAGAAAACAGCCGTGGGGTCCAGGTTTACTTACAGGTCATTGGCGTTTACTAGCTCTGTCACCGTAAGCAGCTTTTCCATAAGTCATTTGTACATTTTTCTTACCTGTAAATGGTTGAGAGGATTGGACAGTTCTGTGACTCACTGTAAGGTGAAAGGTGCTGTGGCTGGTCTCCTGCAAGGGCTGCCTGGGGAGGGTGTCACGTAGCAGATACACAGGCAGCTGCTGCTGCTTCAGGGCCGGCAGCCTGCTGGGTGCATTACACCTGGCCGTTCTCACGGGCCCTGCGAGGTCAGCACTGTCACTCCCACCCTACAGAAGAGCAGACTGAGGCCCAGAATCAGACACCTCATTAATGTAAAACTGCAGACCCGTGCAGGGCATCACAGGAAGCACTAGGAAGGACGTAGTCCCTGCCTCTAGGTGCTGTTACTGCAGCCTCTTCCTTCCGGAGACTCTGAATCTCATTCCCTAGAGATCTTAAGGTGAAGAGTTTCTCAGCTAGCATTCTGTCTTGGCTTTGCAGATATGGTATAAAAAGAAGCTTCTGGTCCGAGGGGGATAGGACCTGAGATTTGGCATTGCTAGTGGACTCTTAAGTGCTGCCGGTGATGCTGTTCTTGGACCACGCTTTGAATAGCAAGTCTAAGTGACTCTCTAATTTTAGTTAGGGAGGTCTGGGAGTGTGACTAAGTTATAGGGTCTCCATTTAGGCAAGAGGGACTTCTGGTGCCTGGGAAAATGGGTGCACTGCCCTGGGGAGGAGGTTCCTAACAGCTTAAGACCTGAGGAGAGAGTGTCCCTTCTCTTCTTCCAGCTCAGGCTCAAGGGGCTAAGGCTCAGCAGAGACTGGAAATGCTCTGTCAGCATCCCAGCCAGGAGCAGGCCATGGCAGAGCCTGACGAGCCTCTCCTCTCCCTTCCTCCACAGAGCGGTCCCCTCACCGGCCCATCCTGCAGGCGGGGTTGCCTGCCAACAAGACAGTGGCCCTGGGCAGCAATGTGGAGTTCATGTGTAAGGTGTACAGTGACCCACAGCCCCATATCCAGTGGCTAAAGCACATCGAGGTGAATGGGAGTAAGATTGGTCCAGACAACCTGCCTTATGTCCAGATCTTGAAGGTAATCTTTGCCCTAGTCTCCATGGGCTGGGTCTGGGAAGGTCTCCTGCATCTCCCGGGGCCCCAGTTGCTGTGGTCAGGCTCAGCGCCGGCGATTGGGACCCATCCCTTATCCTTTTCAATAGGGACCTAGCCACATTCCCCAGAATTAGTGACAGGTCACAGAGTAGAGGAGCAATGGGAACAGAGGACAGGGGGTGGGGTGGGCATCACTAGTTTCTAAAGAGCTTTGAGAGTGACTTTGCTCAGGTTTTGGGGTCAGCTACTCAAGGAAGGCCTTTGTACTCCTGACTTAACATTGCCTGGGACCAAAGCCTTTCCAGCAAATGTCTCCCAGATTCTGCCCTATTTCCCGAGTCCTGTCCTTTCTGGCAAGTGAGTGAATGGATGATAAGGTCACGACTCTTAGGTAGAGTTGGAAAAGCAAATGCCACAGGTAAATTCTAAACAGCATCAGGAATAATGGCATTTTCTTCCTTTTTTCCTCTCAATCCCAGACTTACATTGTCCCTGAATGCTCCACTAATCCAGGGAAGGTAATTACCTAATTCCCCAGTGGATCTCACAACAAGAAGTAACCAGAAGCTGGGAACGTGGTTTACCTCCTGGTCCCAGAGTTAGACCTCATCCTCCCCTGGCTTGGCTGTCCCAGAGTTTTACTGGCTATCCCTTTTCTTCACTATTGGTGCTGAAGCCTGCTGTGAAGGAGATGAGGCCGTGGCCTTGGCCCTTGGCCACAGTCTCCATTCACAATCCCTGGCCTAGACCTGGAGGAGTGAGTTTAACACAGAATGTTTGATTGGGGGGCAGCGATTTGTTTTTGTTTTTTTTAAAGCTTATTTTTGAGTCAGATGCTTTGGGCCTTTGAAGTCAACTTGTTTTGTCCTACTAAAAAGAGAAATGACAAATCTCACTAACGTCTCCCTCGCCTTAGCTCCCTGGGCCTGCCTTAATGTTACATGGGAGCAAGTGTGGCCACGTCTCAGTGTTTGCCCCACTGACTGGCTTGTCGTTGGTTTGTTCTAGCATTCGGGGATTAATAGCTCGGATGCGGAGGTGCTGACCCTGTTCAATGTGACAGAGGCCCAGAGCGGGGAGTATGTGTGTAAGGTTTCCAATTATATTGGTGAAGCTAACCAGTCTGCGTGGCTCACTGTCACCAGACCTGTGGCAAAAGGTAATGGGAAGATGGATGGGGCCGTGTGCTGGGAGTTTGATTCAGGCCCCAAGCTGCTGGGGCAGATGGGGAAGCCAGCACCCAACTCTCCCTGTTATCCTGCTGTATTTCTAGAGCCCAGAGCCATGGAAAAATACCCGGCCTGGGAGGCTGCTTTGGTTTGGTACTGTGTTGGTGTCTGCTCCCTCTGTGCCTTCTGTGTCCTCCTTGGCTGTGTGCGTACTTGTGGGGACAGCCTGGCTGCGTGGTGAATGATGCTACAGACTGAGGTTTGAATGGTGGAGAAGGGGCCAGATGTCCCCTTGCAAACTGGCAGGCCACGTGCATGCGCGCACGCGCGTGTGTATGTGTGTGTGTGTGTGTGTGCATGTACGTGTGTGTGTACGTGTGATTGCAGCACCCTTCCATCCCTCCTGTGTGTGCCCTCTGACTTTCTTTACCAGAAACCAAGCAGCACCCCCCCGCCGCCGGGCCCCATTTCTCCATGCTGCCCACTGCCCGCCCGCATGCTTGGATGGGCCAGGGGCTGCCAGCGTCTGGTGAAGGGTTGTAACCAGCCAGCGTCGTCTCAGGTCTGCGGAGTCCCTCCCTCAGGGTTTCACTGTCTTCCTCTAACAGGTCTCGCTGCCTGGTGGTTTTTGTTTGTTCCTTGTTGCAAAGGAGACGCTGGGGAGCATTTCTTCCTCCGGTTTTTCCCCCCTTCTCTTCCTCCCTCCCTTCCTGTGTGTCTCTTAGAGGTCTCATGTCCTGTGCTTGTCCATTTTGCTTCCGTTGTCTCTTCTAGACTGCCGGAGTTAACACCACCGACAAAGAGATGGAAGTGCTTCACTTAAGGAATGTCTCCTTTGAGGACGCGGGGGAGTATACGTGCTTGGCGGGTAACTCTATCGGACTGTCCCATCACTCTGCATGGTTGACCGTTTTGGAAGGTATACACTGTACTTCTCCTCTCGATGTCCTGCCCTCGCCACGGGGCACGGGGGGAGCATGCATTGTGGGGCTGGTGGAGACACAGAGCCAGGAGAGGTAGAGGAATGGCCCTGGCAGGTTGTCCAACCTTGAGTGTCGAATCCTCTCAGCTCACATAGGATCTGTCCTCGTTTTGCAGGAACACGGAGGCCTCCCACCTCTATGCCTGCGTCTGCCTCTCCCCTTGGCCAGTGCGATGCATGCGTGGGATCTGGAGTTAACCTGCAGCCGGGCTCTCCTGCCGGCCAGGCTCCTTCCCTCCTTGGGTCCAGCAGCCTTCCCCAACTTGTCCGATCCTTTTTTGCTGGCTCCGCAAGTCTCGGGCCCATGCCTCCCCTCACCAAATGTAGGCATTCTGTAAAGGGGGGCTTGTTGCTTACAGAGAACAGTGCTAGCCCACCCCGCCATCCTCTGATCTTGGAGGAGAGGTTCCATCCACATGAGTGAACTTGAGCTCTGAATAAAGTAAGGCCGCCTGGGACGCGGTGGTGCCCCCTTATCCTCTTGGGCTACTGACGTTTCTCCTCTCAAGAGGGGAGGTCTGTGTGTGGGGCTGGGAAGGAAGGAGCCTGCGGCCTGCTCAGGTGGTGGGCTGCCCATCACTGCTTCTCGAGTGTCCTGCACGTGGGTCTGGGGGCTGTGCCACTCCTGTTGCCGCTGACGCTGCCCTCCTCTCTCTCCCTCCATCTTCCTCTGCCCTGCTCGCCCAGCAGGGTCTGAGAACACCCCTCCTTCAGGGAAGAAGCGTTCTGTTTTTACCCTGTCACTGTCTTTGTCCTGTGTGTGCTCCCAATCACTTGTCTTCGTCCGTCCATACTGGGAAAAGAGAAAAACAGAAACACTTCCTCTTATTGTCAGCTCTGCTGTCTCCTCGTCAGGCTCGGGAGTCCCTTGGGGCTCTGTCTGGGGTCACACCTAGTGCCTCTCTGGGGAGGTCCCCGGCATGCCGGCCTCTGTGGCTGGCTGGGGTCTTTGGAAGGGGAGGGTTGGGAGGAAAGCCATGCAAGGAAGAGGGGCGTTCCCGCTGGTGGCGAAGGAGTGTCCTGTGAAGCCTCCCTGGCTTCGGCTTCGTATCCGAGGGAAGGGTGGGTTCAGCTGGATGGGCTTCTGTGGGAAACGGGCTGCGTTCTAAATGGAAAGTGGGAGATGACAATACAACAGTACCTTCTTACCCCCCACCCCCCAACCCCCACCCCATGTCCTTGTTCAGTTTCAGGAGTTAGGGCCTGTGAGTAGAATTCTTACAAAGTGCAGCAAAGTTTACGTTCTCATCTCAAGCAGCCCAGACGTGGTTGGAAATGCAGTTAGTTCTGCCTATGGTTCAGCTAGGCATGTAGGTAGGAATATTTGCAGGTCTGACCTGACACAGGTGAAATAAGCAAGAGGTGAGGAATCGTCAGGACACCGACTGGGGTCCTCCTTTCCCTCCCCTCTTGTTCTCGTTATGTGAGTGTTGCTATATGCTAGGCGCTGTGGCACGTGGAGATGAACAAGGCGCCGGGCCCCTGCCCTCAGGGTGCTCATGGGCTGTCAGGGACCAAAGACAGATGGTTCCTTGTGTCGCATGTGATAGGTGTAGGCACACAATGCTGGGGCCCTGCGGAGAAGGGCCATGTTTCCATGAGGCGACTGAGAAAGTCCTTGTTGCGTACCTGGTACCCACCGAGCCCAGTGGTTCCACTGAACGAGGCAGGCTCCTGACCGAATGAATGAGGATGGGCCTCAAGTAACAAGATGGTTCTAATCTATCCCTCTTGTGGGATCCAAGTCAGGATCAGGAAGACTCAAAGATGGTAGGATATCTGATCTGCTCCATGCTGGACCACAGTCCCAGCTAGGACCTGGCTTGGTTCATTCTCTGCCCTGAAAATTCTCAGAGGAAAGGAGATGGGGGTTGTTTTTCTTATGAAGCTGGAAGCCTAGCGCATTGCTAACACACCTGCTAACATGGTGTTCACACTGACTCAGCCCTGGAAGAGAGGCCGGCGGTGATGACCTCGCCCCTGTACCTGGAGATCATCATCTACTGCACGGGGGCCTTCCTCATCTCCTGCATGGTGGGGTCTGTCATCATCTACAAAATGAAGAGTGGCACCAAGAAGAGCGACTTCCACAGCCAGATGGCCGTGCACAAGCTGGCCAAGAGCATCCCTCTGCGCAGACAGGTAACAGAAAGTAGATAGGGGATTTGCACGCTCTATATCACCTTTCCTTCCTGTGCCCTCAGGGGCTTCTCCAGGATTCTGATGCCCTGCCCTCCTCTGTCCCCAACCTACCACTTCCAGCTTTGCTTTCTAGCTTCTGGGCCAGAGGCAGTGGAATGTCCTAAGTGTTCCAGAGTTGGGTTCCAGGCTGTGCTAGCCCATGGATTCCGTACACCTACCGTACCAGAACTGCGAGCCCCCTGCTCCTCCAGCACATGGCTTGGGAGAAGGCCCTAGCCAGGCTGAATGTACATTTGATATTGCACTTTTGAACTGTCCCGGAGGGCCAGCTACAGGTGCGAAGATACAGAGTAGAGAAGAGGGCCTGAGTCAGGTGCCAGGATGCCTCTCTCTCCTCTCCAGGATGCCACCCTCCTCTTGTCCAAGGAAATGGAACAGAGGGTGAAGGCGTGTGGAAGGGAGGGAACATTCATTCAGAGCGGTGCTAATTCTGGAAGGTGCTTTGGGGGTTAGGAATCCATAATTTGAGGCAGGGTTTTCACAAAGAATGGGAACAGGAATAGAATTGTGGTTGCAATAGTAAATTATAAAATAATCAGTCTGGAAGAGGTAGACTTGGTCTGTTTGTGTTGAAGGTAAGTGAACATAGAAGGCTGGCCGGTGGCAAAAATTAGTTTTAGAACTTAGGCCTTCAGACCTTTTGTGGTCTTTCTGTCACTCTGTGTTAGAGAAGGAACATCAGATACCAGATACCTCTGCCATGTTGGTGGAAAGCCCTAAGAGTTGCAGGAACTTGCTGCTGCTGCTCAGTCCCCCCAACCCCCCACCCTATCCTCGCTAGAAGGGTGACCCCACGCTTCCCTGTAGGTGTCGGCTGATTCTAGTGCCTCCATGAACTCTGGGGTTCTGCTGGTTCGGCCCTCACGTCTCTCCTCTAGCGGAACCCCCATGCTGGCTGGGGTCTCTGAATATGAGCTTCCTGAAGACCCACGCTGGGAGCTGCCTCGAGACAGGTAATATTCTAACTTCAACTTCTGAGGAAGCTCCCTGCTTGGAGTGAAGGTATACCAGATGCCTCCAGAAATCATAGTTGACACTTCTATCTCAGTCGAGTGGAATATGGACAGGTGGAAAGGGGGTGCCCTCTCAAGGCATGAACTTTACCGGTCCTGACTCACACCACCCTTTGTTTTCCTAAAAGGCTGGTTTTAGGCAAACCCCTGGGAGAGGGCTGCTTTGGGCAGGTGGTGTTGGCAGAGGCCATCGGGCTGGACAAGGACAAACCCAACCGTGTGACCAAAGTGGCTGTGAAGATGTTGAAGTGTAAGTGATGTTTCTGTCCTTGCAAAAACAATCCCTTCCTTTTCCGAGCAAACTGTTACCTCGGGCCAAATAGAACACACTCTCCGGTGCTCTTTCACCGTCCACACCGGCTGCACTGCCTGCTTGGCGTCTCCAGGGAGTGGAGGGGCATTCCGTACCCCGAGATTGCCATGATCTCACTTTGTTCCTCGGCGTCAGTCTGGGTGGTGGCCAGGTGTTTATTCTAGATCTCGCTGCCGGCTGGTTTTTCTTATCATATCCTCCGTCCCACTTGTTAGCACACACTGCCAACAACCACTCTCAGAAGAGGGAAGGGAAAATAGATTTGGGTGTGAAACAGGGAGGAGAGAAGCCAGTCTGGAGGACAGGGACTCCTCGAGCATACACCTCATCCCCTCTCCTTTAGCTTTCCTCCTCTTGTCCTCCTTCCCACATAAATGAGTCTCATGCCCTTCTGGTTTATGTGTAAAGCGGACGCAACAGAGAAAGACCTGTCAGACCTGATCTCAGAAATGGAGATGATGAAGATGATCGGGAAGCACAAGAACATCATCAACCTGCTAGGGGCCTGCACGCAGGACGGTAGGCGCTAAGCCAGGCCGGCTCTCCCACCCCAGCCGGGAACCCGGGCCTCCCATGGATAACAGTGTCTGTCGGGGAGGAGATCACGAGCTGGGGGTATCAGTGAGCAGGCATCTCAGCTACACTGAGGGAACGGGGGCCAGCTTAGCAGCAGTTGGGAGTTACCTCTCGGGGGCTGGGCTTGTGCCTATTGGTGCTCATCTGAGAACAGTGTGTGGATAGAACCAGGTGAGTCCTTGTGGTCTCAATTAGGGCTCTTACCTCCCTCCCCCAACCCAGCTTGGCTCAGGAACTTCCTAGTGTATGCTAGGAAGAACCACTTCCCTAGCTTTCTTTGGGTAGTGGACTGAATTTCCCAGGCTCCCTAGAGGTGCAGTTAGGATTGGAGGACAGACACGTGGTGTGCAGTTGGGGGTGGGGTTTCCTCAGGGTGGAGCTGACCCAGAGCACCTGCCTGCCCACCCTGATGGCCTGTCCATCCCCGTGCTCCCAGGTCCTTTGTATGTCATCGTGGAGTATGCCTCCAAAGGCAACCTACGGGAATACCTGCAGGCCCGGCGGCCCCCGGGGCTGGAGTACTGTTATAACCCCAGCCACAACCCAGAGGAGCAGCTCTCTTCCAAGGACCTGGTCTCCTGCGCCTATCAGGTGGCCCGAGGCATGGAGTATCTCGCCTCCAAGAAGGTGTGGCACCTGAAGGTTCCCCTGGGCGAAGTTGGGGTGGGAACAGAGCCCTCCTTGCACTCCAGTTGATGACTTTTAATCCTCTGGTGGGGTCGTAGATGTCTGCAGCACCGCTTCCCTGTGCTGTCTGCGGCTCTCAGGGACCTCGTCAGGAGAGCCTGGTAGCCTTCTGGTCAGACGGGATAAAGTTTTGATCCGTGCACACTGCCCCTTTTCTGTGCAGCTACTTACGTATCTCCAAATGTAGAGTAAGAATGGGGAGTCCTATGTTGTGGGTAAGACGAAGTCGTTCGTGACAGTGTTAACTGCAGTTCTAGTGCTTGGTAAACGGATGCTTTGAGAGCACACACCTACACAGACTGGACAGAAGCGTCCAGGTTCCGCCTTTCCGGGTGCGAAGGAGACCCGTGAGGAGGGTTTGCTCAAGTGACTGAGAGGTCTGGAGCTGGAGGTGTTCGAATGGCTGACTTTGAGGTGGAGCAGAGGGACCTCCTAACAGTGAACTAGAATGGTCAGGGGGAAGTGGTGTGGCAGGAGAAGGCCTGTAAAGGCACCTGGGCCACCTGCCTGCTGCAGCGTCACGGCTGGGCCAGAGGCTGACCGACAGCTGGGCACTGTCAGCCCCTCACCCGCATCCCACCTCATCTCTGCACAGTGCATACACCGAGACCTGGCCGCCAGGAACGTCCTGGTGACAGAGGACAACGTGATGAAGATCGCAGACTTCGGCCTCGCTCGGGACATCCACCACATCGACTACTATAAAAAGACAACCAATGTAAGTGCTGAGGATGGAACTGGGCGCTGGTCCTCGGCCCAGGCCTCTGCCCTGTTAGGCTTCCTCCTACTTACATCTCCTGGCTGTGACCCAGCGCAGGCAGCCCTGCTTGAGAAGCAGTGTGCTGGGATGAGCCGAGCGTGTGCCCCGTCCTGTGTGTGCCCCTGCTGGCCCCCACGCTGCCCTGTCCTGGGCCACCCCCAACCTCCCTCGTGCTGCTTGCAGGGCCGGCTGCCTGTGAAGTGGATGGCACCCGAGGCCTTGTTTGACCGGATCTACACCCACCAGAGTGACGTGTGAGTTTGAAAGAAGTGATTGCCGGGGATATTTGATATAGAGCATGCCCCTCTGGATGGGGGGTGGGGGGGGGTCCTCTTTCCATCTCAGAACAGAAGGAAACATTGTACGTGCGCACCTACTCTGTTCAGTCAATAGAGGTTGAAAGGCCAGTCTGTTCTCTAGCACTGCCCTTGGCGTCCTCCTGAAGAGTTTATGCTCCAGGAGGGTGGGTTCAGGATGACGTGCTGGTGGAGAGATGGAGAGGGTTCTAGGCTGCCCGAGTTCTGTGCCCGTAAGACCCAGTGGCTCTGTGCTCACCCACAGCTGGTCTTTTGGGGTGCTCCTGTGGGAAATCTTCACTCTGGGAGGCTCCCCGTATCCTGGCGTGCCTGTGGAGGAGCTTTTCAAGCTGCTGAAGGAGGGTCATCGAATGGACAAGCCCAGTAACTGCACCAATGAGCTGTAAGCATGGGAAGACACTTGAGGTCCTGAGCCAGGCCCTGGGGACGAAGGGGAGAAGAAAGGGGCTTAGGTAGATCAAGTAGCCCTTCCTGGTCGTTCCTCCCATGGCCCCTCGCTGTGAGCTCTTTAATCTGTCTGCATATGTCCTTCCTCCCCTGACTCAACAATCCTGTCCCAGATACATGATGATGCGGGATTGCTGGCATGCAGTACCCTCTCAGAGACCTACCTTCAAGCAGCTGGTGGAAGACCTGGACCGCATTGTAGCCTTGACCTCCAACCAGGTGAGGCAGTCCTATCCTAGACCTTCAGCCACCATCAACTAGGTGCATCTCTGTGAATGAACACTACCACAGGGAGGAGAGTGCCGGATCTTTTGTGTCTCCTTTCACAGGAGTATCTGGACCTGTCAATGCCCCTGGACCAATACTCTCCCAGCTTTCCCGACACCCGAAGCTCTACCTGCTCCTCAGGGGAGGATTCCGTCTTCTCTCATGAGCCGTTGCCTGAGGAGCCCTGTCTGCCCCGACACCCAGCCCAGCTTGCCAATGGCGGACTCAAACGGCGCTGACTAGCACCCCAGTTCCCATCCCCGAACTCCATCGTCAGCTGTAACCCTCACCCACCCCTCCCTGCGGGACTCACTGCCTTCCCCTCTGCCCCTTTCCTGCTGGCAGGAGCCGGCTGCCTACCTGAGGCCTTCACCCCATGGAGTTCACCTCTCTTCCTCCTCCTCGCAACCTGCTTGTGAGAGAGAGGAGCAGAGAGGCAGGTACTTGCTTATGGCCACTTCGTTCCCTCCCAGATGTTGGACCAAGACCCTCCCCACCACCTGGCACTGCCTGGAGGGCTGGGGAGTGGGAGATGAGCAGGCGTGCAGGCGAGAGCTGACTGAGCTTTCCCATGTTGGTTTTGTCTGCTTCGAATAACCCGTAAGCCTGAGTTCCGGTGGCGGGGGCCTCATCCTCATGGCCACCGCGGTAGTGAGGGGAGGTCCGTGCTCCGGGCCTCGGCTGAAGGCAACCTCTGCTCCAGATAGATGGTGCCAGTGGCTTATTAATTCCGATACTAATTCGCTTTGCTGACCAAATACCTGGTACCAGAGGATGGGGAGGCAAAGGCTGGGAGCAGTGTCGTGGCCCTGGGGCCCAGCCCCAAACTGGGGGCTTTGTACATAGCTATGAAGAAAACACAAAGTGTATAAATCTGAGTATATATTTACATGTCTTTTTAAAAGGGTCGTTACCAGAGATTTACCCATTGGGTAAGATGCTCCTGGTGGCTGGGAGGCATCAGTTGCTATATATTAAAAACAAAGAAAAAAGAAAAAAAAGGAAAATGTTTTTAAAAAGGTCATATATTTTTTGCTACTTTTGCTGTTTTATTTTTTTAAATTATGTTCTAAACCTATTTTCAGTTTAGGTCCCTCAATAAAAATTGCTGCTGCTTCATTTTTATATGGGCTGTGTGACGAGGGAAAGAATGTCAGCTGAAAAGGAGTGAGCCTAATGGGGCCCTGGGGCTGTGTCTGTGCAGAGGGCGCCACAGGTTCCCTGCAGTTCCCTCCTAAATCTCTTCCCCTCGGGTCCTGCACCGAGACCTCCGCCACAAACCTCCTACCCCTCCGATGCTTTTGGAAAGGCATCGATGTGTGTGTAATGGGCAGGAACCTCCCATCAGTGCACCAGAGGTGCTGGGCCCAGAGCCAAGGCCCCACCGCCCTCAACCACAGATCGTTTCCTCAGAGGAAACTGATGGGGTTGGTGGGGTTGGAGGGTCAGAGGGGGAGCTGGGGGCCTCCCTGGGAAATAGCCAAGAGGTAGAGCTAAGTGATTAAGAGGAGAGCTAAGGATTACTCCACCAAGGGCCTGCAGAAACTCAAACCCAGATATACATCTACCCCTTTATGTGGGTGTGGTTTTGTCTGTGCTTCTATGTGGGGGAAAGCTTGTCACCTAAGATCAGCTTTACATTCGGGTCCCTTGCTTCATGTTTCCTGGCTTACTCTGTTCATGGCAGTCCCCCACATCGTGCTTCCTGTGTCTGTGACCGACTTCATGTGTTGGAACTACCACAGATCTTGGCTTCCTATAGTTCTTCCTGTACAAACTCCACCCCATCCCCCAGGAAAGGGAAAAAATTCTCTGAATGTTTGGATTTTGGCTGCTTGGAAATTTACTTTCTCTGCCACCTGCTGGTTATTGCTGCGTTCCACGCGTGGATCCCTGCTCCTCAGAACGTTAGCACTCAACCTGCTACCACTCGGCCTCTATACCCAAAGCTTACTCTTGGCTGGATTATTGCTAAATACAAAAAGAAGGTTCGATTCACTTTCATTTCTGCAGGGCAAATGGGATTGCTGCTTTAAGTCTCCTTTCTAAGCTAGCTATGTTTTGGCAGCTGCGGTGTTGGCCACTATCGTGTAAAGTTCTCTCTTATCCTTGTGTCTCTCTGTAAATATGCGTCTGTCAACATGTTACAGTTTGTGTTTATGCTTAAAGAAGGCGTAATTTGGTGCAAAGAGCCAGGAAATGAATTTCTGATCTTAAAACCATTTGCTTTGAGACCTTAGAGTGGTGTCTTTCCTTGTAAAGTACAGATAATTTCTGCCTTGGCCCTCCCTCGAAGCAATGTTATGTGAGTGGATGGAGGACCTGTGAAGAGCTTCAAATGCCTTTGGGAAAGGTGCCAGAGAAATAGAAGGCACTGTTATGATAACCGTGATGTCCTTGCTGTTACTACTCAAAATCACCCACAGATTTCCCCAGAGACTGAGCTAGCTGTCAAATAAAAGATAGTAAAATTGACTGGAGAGAAAATGAAGTGGCCATTTTGCTTAGATAACCAGATTGGGTCTCCTGAGGAAAGGAATCCAGTTTATCTAATGAAGACGTCGTGCTGTCAAGGCACTGAATCTCTGGTTTCCTGAGGGTTAAAAGATTAGGGCCTGGGACCACCACAGCATTCATCAATACTGCCTTTCCACCTTTTCTAATTGCCACAGACTGAGGGTCATCAGTCCCTCGGTACCACTAATGTACGATATCGATCTCAAGTAAGAAAGATGGAACCTCAGGAAGCAAGAAATCTGTCTCGAGGACAGTGAAGCCGCTGTGACTATCGGCTGCCACTGGGAGGAGCCAGCAGGCCAAACTCTCAGTCGACATTCACATTCGGCAGCCAACCTGCTTTGAAGTTCCCTTAGTCTGACCTCACCTACGGTGAACTGGTGGTGACTGGGAAATCTTTAGCCTCGGTTTTAGCATTACAGAGCATTTATTTGATGTCACCAACATGACTGGTATTGTAACGACTCAAGTCCTGGCACGAGTGCAGGTCCTAAAAGTCAAGTACCACCAGCACCTCTCTCCCTGTTGTAGCAAAATCCTCTATGTGGGAGACACAGGCCGAAGCCGACCTCACCACCGAGGTTTGGTTTTAAAAACTGCCTGAAATCGTCCCCAGTGAGATGATGAGCGCCGGCGCAGCTGAGACAGCTGCCTCTGCAGGGAAGAATGGAGAGCAGGAAAGCGGGCTTTGTAGCAAGCAGCCTGGCATAGCCTTCCATTCCCTCGGTCGATGAGAGACGGAAGGTGAGCAAGAACCCAGCTGTTCTGGAAGACTCGGTCTGGGGCAAGTTCTCATTAGATTGGCACCTAACAGTATTCAGGGCCATGTATACCGCTCTGCCTCCCAGACGCTTGGATTGGAGCACAGAAGTGACACATTTAATGAACATGCTGCCAACTACAGATTTGCCCCTTGTTGCTCAAGGAGGGCTGGGGTCGGTGGTGTGCTGGAGCTGATCGTGCACACCTCTGACTCTTCTTCAGTGACCGCCTGTTGGCAGCTTGAAATCGAGCGCTACAAATCAGGGCACCCCCTCACACCCAGCCAGAGCTGGTTGTTCATCGTTTACCAGAACAACACCAGCTCGGTTTCAGCACGGGGATAGATGTAACAATCACATAGAGCCTGACAGCCAAGAGTGCTGTGTGATGATGAGCCCAAAGAAACATCCTTGACTTCTCTGAGCCACTATCCTAAGAACGGGAAGAGGGCTGTATCAGGTGTCTCAGATGCCTAGATGTAGAAAAAAAATGGGTGAGGGCCAGCTGGGGCCAGAACTGCCCAGGGGCCCCTTGACCTAACCAATCCCACTCTGCCTATAGGGAAAGCCAGAAAGAACCGGAGAACAGCCAACAGTATTTATGAATCATTCAGCTTAAACAGGATTGAACAAGTTGACTAGCTAGGCCCTTTCCCACCTTTAACACTTGAATGTGAGCTAATTAAAACAAACGCCCATCATTTTAAAAATGGGAAAGTTTATTGTGAATCACCTTACTGGGCCAACAGCAAAATCCGTGGAACCTGCATAGTAGGGATTCGTCATTTAGCAGGCTGTGGTGGGGCTTTTCCTCTGGGGGAGAGGAGGCTTAAAAAGCATTGTAAGGTACAGATCTTTGCTGTGAAGTGCTGATGACAGTCCTCACTTAGGTGATCCCAGAGAGAGAGGTTTGAGTTTTACTTGGTTTAACTGACTTCCACTTAACCGCTTTCAATTTCACAGCAAGCAAAGAAAACTAATTTCATCACCCCCGGGCCAAAGTATCTTTTCTTTCTAAGCATTCCCCAAGGGAAGAAAGCTGTTGGGTCAGCTGCATGGCAATCTATTATGTTAAGGTGGTTTTTGTTTTTTTGTTTGTTTGTTTGTTTTTCAGTATTAATAATAGTGAACACACCAAACATAAATATCTGAACATAATACTTGTTACTGGGTAGCACAGGGATTATATCAAACTTTAACAACCCCTGTGACCAACAAATAGTCTTGTTTGTGGAAGACAGACTAGAAAAACATACACCCAGCACAGACAAATGGTTAAGTCTTAAACCCTTAATTAGGTTTCCTGGCAAAATGGTGGCTAATGAAAGCCACATGTGCTGGAATAGTGGCAGCCTCCCAGATTCCTGGAGCCTCTGCAGGCCCCAGAGGGGGACGTCTCAGAACAGCCAAGCAGCAGCCAAGCCTTTTGGACTGCCAGTCTGCTTAACTCCCCATTTTCTTCTCTGAAGAGCTTTTTCTTCTTTATATCCAGAAAGACCTTACCGGGGAGTACATCCATCCCATTTCATAAGGTGCTCTGTTTCCAGGGCACTATTCATACTGACGGATCACTGGAAAAGTGAGGTGGTCTTACAATGGTTTTGGAGTTTACAAGTTCTCACTCAAGCTATCTAAGGTGCCAAGCTGATTCCATTATGCGAAAACTTTCCTTCCGTAGAGGACACGCACACAAATACGAAGCTGTTCAAAAATAACATGGGGAGGGGGCTTTACACAAAGTTTAGTGGGATGACATAATGGCACAGAGGAAGTTGGCTTTGCAATTATATTTCTAAACGGTCTGAACTTGGTCTTACTGCTGACATCATCTGGATGGTTACAAGGCCCCAAGGACGAAATGGCTGATCTCTTCTCAAACCAGACACAGATCGTCTTAGCTGGGCGGCCCATTATGGATGCCACTGCGGAGGGCAGGGAGCTGGAGAGAGTGAGCTTCGTCCTCAGTAGTCCTTATGCTCCTTTTGAACTAGCCTTGCTGTTCTGGGTTGTCTTTTGGGATTTGACCTGGAGTGTCTAGGTATAAAACATAAGGACTTTAGGCACTGGTCACAGTCAGATGTGTGAGTTCTTCAGGAGTCCCTCTTGTATTTTCTTAATCAAATAATGACAGACCATAAAGTCAGATCCAAGGTTATAATTTACCTTGATAATAAAAATTTTAAAGGGGGGGCCCTGCAAGCAAGGCCCCTGGATGTTCACCCCCAGATGTCTGCATGTTCGCTGGCTCTCTTCTTTGGTGGTCAGGAGCCAGTGGAGACAGTCACCGTCCAACTTTCCCATGAACCCCCCCGCCACCACCACCACTTACTTGTGTCATGCTTCTGCTCTTGCCCCAAATTCTTTCACCCAAATGGGAGAAATGGATAGTAAGTAATTTCTTATTTACATGCATTTCTCCTAAGATTTAAATTGCTTTCCTGCTAGTATTTCCTGACATCTGAAGCCTGTGTGAGATACACAACATATGGGAACTATTTCCATCTGGCACAAAAGAAAATAAGAATCTGCCTATATTGTAATTAGCTTCTAGACTTAACATGTTTAGTCCTGATCCACGATTGCATTGGTTGATAAGGTGTTTTGTTTTGTTTTGTTTCGCTTTTGGATAACTGAGTTTTAAAAATGTTAGTGGTTATAAAATGACTAAAGTTCAGCCTACAACTTCCTGTTTGGAGGACAGGAAGAACTGTGCAGTGTTTTGCAATAGTTACAATTCTAGATTCTCCCTGCCCTTAAAAATAACCAGAGAGAAAAGGCTTTCTTTTTTCAGACACTTACAGCTTCTTTAGCAGAAGGGATGAGTCCTTTCGGTAATGAAACAGGTGAAGATGGCAGTATGGACGATGAGGTAACTGGGGGCAGTTGTGTACATTCCTCATCCTTAAACATCAGAACTGAGAGTTAGGTTACGGGTTTAAAACAAAATGTGTACTAGATCTATAGTCACACTGCCATGACTGCCAGGAACTTGTAACAATGACATATTTTGGCACAGGATTCAAGAGGCTACATTTGGAACCTAATTGCATATAGCCAAATGTTGACCTTTCTTACAAATAGATCTGTTAGTACAATAAATATTCCTTATTTAAAGAACACCACTGTATTCAAATACAGTTTCATTGAGGGATTTAAAAATATATGTTAACTTGTTCTCATTTTTAAAGCTAATTAATCAAATGAAAAGTAATTGTCCAACCTTAGTTCCCTTCAGTGGAGGTGCTACATCCAGCAGGTTCTCTTTAGATTCAGGAGAAGTAGCTGGTTCCACAGGAATATCCATTTTTGGAGACTAGGAAGAGAGATATTTTATATAAACCTAAGCTTTCTGTTGTTCCTGAAACTCAGAAGCACTTCATAGTAATAAATGCTTTCTAGCACAACTTGCTTTCCACTAAATCCCTGGCTTCTTCCAACTATACCCTTTGTGAGAACATATGAAATATGTCCCTGAAATAGCAACTTAGTATTATTATCTTTGAATTATGAGCACCCTATATACAAAAGTTGCACCCTAAGGAGATCCTAGTATTAAAAATCCTCAGTCATTGAGACACCTGGCTGGCTCAGTTGGTGGACTGTGTGACTGACTCTTGGTCTGAGCGTTGTGAGTTTGAATCCCACGTTGGGTGTAGAAATTACTTAAAATCTGGAAAAAAAAATCCCCATTTATGAGCAAACTCCTGATTTGTCAATTCTGATCCTGTTCTCACTCTCAACAACAATCATTCATCAGCTTTTTTTTTTTTTTTTAATGTTTGTTTATTTTTGAGAGAGAGTGGGTAGGGGAGGAACAGAGAGAGAGGGAGACAGAGAATCAATCCCAAGCAGGCTCTGCCCTGAGTCAAACAGGGGGCTTGAACCCACAAATCTGGAGAGTAACCTGAACCGAAACTAAGGGTAGGACACTCATCTGACAGAGCCACTCAGGCGCCCCTCATCAGCTTCTAATAGCATTGATATAACTTAGTCAAAATTGACATCTTTATCATCTTGGTGTCTAATAGTAAGTGATAAATTTGTCTGAATTATTAAAATGGTAGGTGCTGCTTAAGAGAAGCTCCTGCAACATGAGGAAAATGTAAGGGATGGTATTTTAGAATAGCTGGCTAACTTACTTTCAAGAATTATATTAATTAGATTTGAAAAGTAAATATGTCACTGCTCTTTGGAAATAAGTAATTTCTTTGTGCACTTTGGAGGGAAAAAAGCTACATATATCCTAAATTATAGTATACTTAACTTGATGTCTCTAAAGTCTACAGAACCTAGCATGCTACTTATCCTCATTTTGTATATATGGAAAATAGACGTTTAAAGACATGGATTTAAAAAAAAAAAAAACTAATAAAATGCCTAGGAGCTTGTCATTTTGTCCTTGATTTCTAGGTTTCTCTCAAACATTCTAGAAAGCAGCATCTGGATAAAGGGCTTATGCCCCTCTAGAATAATTCTGGAAATACAAATTTAGCTCTGAGATATTACACTATTCCAAGATTTCCTTGCTCCTGAGAACAGTCTAAGAATGACAAATTTGTTCTGTCTTAATGACCAAAGATAGAGTAAGAATCAGGTAGGCTGCCTTTTAGAACATGGTCTGGGTTCCAAAATTGCTCCTACTCTCCCCAGGGTCCTTCCCAGACAAAGCCCAAATCTGATTAGTCTCTGGAAATATGGAAAGGAAAAGCAAGGTGGTGCTCCCTGAAGTACATTTTTCATGCTGGAATTCATCTAATATCCCTTGGCTTGTCCGAGGAATCACTAGCTTAACTAAATTAAAAATGATTGGTCCCCAATCCAGAGTACTTCACTAAACCACATGTGCAGCGTCTTCTGTAATGGTCTCTCCTTTCTTACCCATGCAGGTTCTGACTTAGACATGAAGCCACAAAGTAGAGAAGTGAGAGTCCCTTTCTTTTTTTTAAAGAAAGAGATCGCGAGTGGGAGAGAGGGGCAGAGGGAGAGAAGCTTAAGCAGGCTCCACACTCAGTGCAGAGCCTGATGTAGGGCTCAATCCCACAACCACGGGATCATGACCTGAGCCAAAATCAAGAGTCGACGCTCAACCAACTGAGCCACCCAAGTGCCCCGAGAGGTCCTTTCTGATCAGAGCAAGATGCTCTAGTGATTGGGCCCATCCTGGGTTTTTCAGTAAAATACTGAAGGGGAGGGGAAAAAAAAAACTGCTGAATTAAAGCAACAAAAAATGATTAAGGAGGGGAAAAAAAAACTGCTGAATTAAAGGCAACAAAAAATGATTAAGGAAACGAGTTGAAGGAAAACAAATAGTTTACATTCTAGATTGGCCATTCACTGCTTAAAAATTAATAGGAATCTGGACAAATAGACACGAAAGAACAGGGACTATTTAGTTTCAAAACAGAAAGTGGTGAAAACAGTCTGCTGCTGAAGACAAGATAGCTAAAGAGAAAGAATAAATGGGATTCCTAAATCAAGCTGGGATTTAAAAAAAAAAAAAAGTAATAGCTCTAGAGCTGGAGCTAGTTTTAATGATTTTAATTTTTTAAAGAATTCTAAAACGATTTTAAAGCCAGTTGGACCAAATTCCAAAAGATATTCCAAAAGAAAGGTCTACCCTAACTGCAAGAGGAAATAAGACATTTATGGAGAGGCCCCAGTGACAGGAATCCCGAAACTCCATAAACCCAGGTACTTACCTCCCCACTTAGTGGTATCTCAATTGGCTTTGGCTTCACATCTATCAGGTAGAAGGTTCGGGACAGGAGCAACAGAGAAGGAGGGACATTCTCCTTCAGGTGGAGGTCCTGCCACTGGAGAACGGGAGGAGGATAAAACACAATCGAATCGCAGAATGTTAGAACTGGACATGACCCACAGTCATCTACTGCTTCCCTGGTTTTACAGCTTCCCCAGCCACACCCTGGTAAACAACGGCACAAGGATAATGCTCGTCTCCGGGTTTCTGAGCCAGTAGTTGTGCTGTGCAACCCCCTCACACCAGTGGGATCAGAGTGAGAGAGGGGGTGTTCCATTAAACTTTCAACCCAATTGTGGATCAAAGCAGCTCAGTATCTTTTCTTAGCCACAAAGCAGATAATGTGAAAGAAAAAGTAAGACTCATGCATAACCAAGGAAATAAACTTTAAAATGAAAATGAGACGTAATTTTCAAGAACCAAATTGGTCAAGCTTAAGTATTATTAGAGCGATCATACATGACCAGAGACAAAATTCAAAAAGTAAAATGTAATCAGTAACAATAAGCCTGCCTTCTACTCCTACCCTTTGCTACCTTGTTTCCCGCCCTAGAAGCAACCAGTGTTACCAGTTGTCCTGTGAATATACAAACATACATTTATAGGTGTTTCATCTTTACATAAAGTATGATATATATACACTGTTCTGCCCTTTGCTTTTTTTTCCACTAAAATACCTTGGAGATTGATTCGTATCAGTAGTTAATAGAGCTGCCTCTTTCTTTTTAAACATCTATTAAGTGTTCTATTGTTGCATGGAAATGCCACAATTTGATTATTTTCCTATTAATAAACTTTAGGCCGTTTCCAATCTTTTGCTATTATAAATGGTGCTGCAATGGATAATCTTATTGATACATCATACTGCACAAGTGAAATTTCTAGGTCAAAGTAAATGCATTTTTAAATTTTGAAAGATTATGTGGAGGTTTTTCTCAGCAATGCATGAGCACCCCTCTCCCCAACCCTCAACAACACAGTGTGTCATCAGACTGATCTTTGCCCACCTAATAGGTGAAGGGGATATCCCGTAGTTGTAATTTATCTTATTATGAAGCTAAGATGTTTCATCTGATTATCATTTTTAGATTTTCCTTTCTATAAAGTGTCTGCCTGTATCCTAACACAGGAATTTTTATTTTTATTTTTTTAATTTTTTTTTAATGTTTGTTTATTTTTGAGAGAGAGACAGAGTGTGAGCAAGGGAGAGGCAGAGAGAGAGGGAGACACAGAATCCAAAACAGGCTCCAGGCTCTGAGCTGTCAGCACAGAGCCCAACGTGGGTCTCGAACCCATGAACCATGAGATCATGACCTGAGCCAGAGTCGGACGCTTAACCAACTGAGCCACCCAGGTGCCCCATGACACAGGAATTTTTAAATAATACATAGTGCTGGATGTCATATTGTTGGATTAGTATTCTCACTTCTTTGTGGTAAAAAAGATACACCCTCTCAAGCAAGCTATTTGACAGTATGAACTCACCCAATACTCTATGTTCAAGAAATAAATGATTTTAAGAAACTTTCTCTACAGTATGTTCACCTTCCAGCCAGAGCAGGTCCGACACGTAAGAGGAAAGAGCTACCTGACCTGGTTTCGAAGCCACAACAGCGACTCCCATTCCAAAACACTGTGTACACTTGATAGCACTTCTTACAGTTATGAGAATTTTAACAGGAGCTCCTCCTTTGTTCGAAAACATTGATGCTCTTAGTTAAAATATGTTGTCTGAGGGAAACTATGAAACATCTGCTGCCAAAGTCAAGGCTTTACATTGGCTTGAGGCATTAACTGGAAAAGTGGTCCCAGGTGAGCCACCGGGCAAGGTTTAGAACTCCGGGTGGATTCACACATGACAGGCCTTGGATTAGAGATTTTGCCCAAACCCGTTAAATAGCTGAAGTATGCAAAACTCTAAGGCGACCCCAAGATTCCCCGTCCCCAGTGCACCCACACCTCCTTCCAGTTATTCAAGCATGAATGTAGGTGCTGCCAGGAGGAGTTTGCAGATATAATTAGGGTCCCAAGTCAGTAGGCCTTAAAGTAGGAAGTTATCTAACTAGGTCTCGCCTAATCACGTGAGATCTCTAAATGTGGAGCTAGAGGTCAAAAAGGGAAGTCTGAGATGAGAAGCTTACAGGGGTCTGGCTAGCGAGAAGCTTTGCACTTCTGACAGACAGAACTTGTAAGCTAACAAACAGGTGCTGTTTTCAGCAACTAAGTTTGTGGTAGTTTCTTAGCAGCAACAGAAAACAGAGTACCCTGTCTCCATCAAAAAAGTAAATCTAGCTTCTGGGGTGCCTGGGGGGCTCAGTCAGTTAAGCATCTGACTTCAACTCAGGCCATGATCTCACGGTTCATGAGTTCGAGCCCCACATCAGGCTCTCCGCACTGAGTGCGGAGACGGCTTGGGATTCTCTCTCTCTCTCCCTCTCTCTCTTTGCTCCTTCCCCACTTGCATTGTCTCTCAAAATAAATAAATAAACTTAAAAACAAAATAAATCTAGCTGCTTCAGTGTCCCACTGCTCAATTACATGAGGCAAACTAAGGTAAGATGGCTCGCCTGAGAAGTCGACATTGCAAAGTGAGGTCTGCAAATCGCAGGGAAGAGAGTTCTAGTGAAAGTGGCCCGGGAGAGCCACTACTTGCCTCTGTGAGCTGCTGTCTCAGTTGCTCCTCAGTGAGACCCAGGGATCTCATTCCTCGGGCCCTGCAGGCAGCCTGCAGTTCTGACACGCTCAAAGCACTCACCCCTTCTTTGGCGATTATCTGAAAGAAACGTTAAGCAGTGGTACTGGATCTTTCCGTCCCAATCTTACCAAACGCCTAAATTCCAACAAATCAGGGGAAACACTACATCTCTCACACCTTGTCCTCTGCACTGACTAAAGGCGCAGCAGTTGGAAATGAAGGGAATCCTGCCAACAGGTATTAATAGTATCAGAGATAGTCCCATAACTCCTCCCCAACACTCTCATCCAAGTAATTCTTTCCCCTCTTGGTTTGCATTTTGGCTGGTTGTGACATCTCTTCCCCTTCGTGGCAGCTTTAGGCTTCATCAGAAAATATTCCACTTGAAAAGTTTTCAGTGTTACCATTTGCTGCGTGTCCCAGTATCACTCTCCCCCCCAACCCCGCCCCCACTGGGGCACAGCCCTACCTCTGGTCCACAAAACTCTCTCAATATCTAACAGTTTCTGCTTGTTGTGCCCCAAAACTACGGTACTTCTGGGACCGGTATTGTTTATTCCTAAGTTCTGGAAGCAACAGCTGAAATCTAAATGAGGCCAAAGGGATGGTGCTTTCTCAGTTCTGGGAATCTTGCTCCCTCAGGCAGAATGCTTTCCTTAAAGCAGCTGATTCTGACTCAAAAAACATTCTTTCCATTTTTTAAGGAGCCTAATTAGTAGTTACAATGCCTTTTCCTCCATAAGATGTCCAGGCTCTGCTTCCCCTCTCTGCATTATGACTTGTCACCCCTTCTTATCAGGCCAACTCACCGGGCAGAATATTTACTCTGGCATCAGCTCTGAGGAAGGGGAGCTGAGGTGTGGGGGTAGAGCACTGGCCTTAGCAATGGAAGACTCTCAGGAATCTCCTGGGCTGCTGCTCCTTCCCAGCAGGTCCTAACTACTTTAGATTACTAAATTACTAACTGCTTGTGAGGGCCTTCTCCAGAAAGTGCGTCAGAGTAAGACAAACAACTCCTAAAATGAGTAATCACAGTTCACGTTGTCATGGTAATGACTGTTTAAACCATTCAATGGTTTGCCAGAACCAGTCCCGGAGAAGATCTAAGAGAAGATATTGCACTTTATCACAAAGCCACCCTAAGGGATCTCCCATGCCTTGCTGATTCCCTATGGCTATAGTTAAGCTCTTACTTCATCATCTGCTTTGATAGACTTCAGTTTCATCAGAAGTTGAAAGCGAAGCAAATTGTTGGTTCCAAAGGGCTGCAGTTCTAGTAGTTTGCAGAGGGCGACCAGCTGAGGTCGGTCTAGGTGTTCCAGGGTTAGCTGATCCTCAAACAGTTTGGAAAAGCGAACTATCTCCTTTGTACTGGGCTTGTGGCCTGTCTGAACCTAGGCAATGAGACAAAGAGGTTCATTAAAATGTATTTTTTTTTATTTTTATTTATTTTTGAAACAGGGAGAGACAGAGCGTGAACAGGGGAGGGTCAGAGAGAGGGAGACACAGAATCTGAAACAGGCTCCAGGCTCCGAGCTGTCAGCACAGAGCCCAACGCGGGGCTCGAACTCATGGACCGCGAGATCATGACCTGAGCCGAAGTCGGCCGCTCAACCGACTGAGCCACCCAGGTGCCCCTAAAATGTATTTCTTACTTAATTTAACCTTCCCTGTAGACTATTTGAAAGACACATCAAAGCATTCACAGACTCTATCTTATGTCTGGATATCGGCCCTGTGGTACAAAAAGGAGAAATCTGTCCAAGTCAGTCTAAGTCAACTGAAAAATCAGGAGCAGTTCACAAGTCTGACTCTAGATCTACGGTTCTTTCCACGAAGTTATCAACGTCTTCAACACATGACTGCTTTAAAATGGGTTTTTCTGGGGCGCCTGGGTGGCGCAGTCGGTTAAGCGTCCGACTTCAGCCAGGTCACGATCTCGCGGTGCGTGAGTTCGAGCCCCGCATCAGGCTCTGGGCTGATGGCTCAGAGCCTGGAGCCTGTTTCCGATTCTGTGTCTCCCTCTCTCTCTGCCCCTCCCCCGTTCATGCTCTGTCTCTCTCTGTCCCAAAAATGAATAAACGTTGAAAAAAAAAAATAAATAAATAAAAAATAAAATGGGTTTTTCTGCAAATCTCTAAATGTTTGCAGTATTGTAACTGTATAACTAAGGTATCTGCAAAGTCAGAGACCATGAACAATTTGGAAGCTCCATGATGACATGAAGTTCTCATATAACTGCCAGCCTGGAAGTTGTTGTCTGGTATTACAAAAGAGACTGACACCTGTTTGACGTAGGATGAGAGCTGTGTAGAGGCGTCTCCCAACTTGGCCCTGTTCCTCCTTGCCATTTCTGTAATTGTTTCTTGAAGAAATTTTGCTAGTTCCAACTTTGCAGCCATTTTCTTTTTCTGTTTTTCTTCCTTAATAATAGAAGAAGAAGAGGAAGTTAATCATTCATGATTGCAACTTCATAGATAAAGATAAGAAAAAAATAACCACCACCTTGTTATTGTTCATCCCTACTTCATGTGTTAATATCATTTTCAGACCTAATTAAATGGGTTTTGTGAGAAGCAGAATAAAAACTAGCCTCTGTTTGCAACTTGACTCCTTAATCTTACCTTTTTTATTTGTTACTAACACAATGATCATAAATATTTGATAGATCCAAATTGTCCCCTCAATGGCAGCCTTTGTCATTATTTAGAATGAGATCTTATCTCTTAGCCTGGTACAACCAAACCATCTAGTTGGACCAACCTCCGGTCTCAGTGGTCCCAGATTTTGCATGAGCCAGAAAGTAACTGGGAAAGAAACTGGGAAACTGGGAAAGTAACTCTATGCTACTGTAGCACATAGTTTCATACAAAACAGATACAATTAATTATAATACACTGACGTAAGTGTTACAACAGATGTGAACAAAGCACTACACAAAAAAGAATTACATGTACATTCCTTTTTTTTTTTTTTTTTTTTAAGTAAGCTCTACTCCCAGGGTGGGCCTTGAACTCCAAGATCCTGTGATCTACTGACTGAGCCAGCCCCTAAATATACACTCTTAAGACTCAATGTTGGCAAGTATTTCTAAATCCTCATTCACTATCAGAAATGCAGTGTGGTAGCATTTTCAGAATAACCATAGTCAGGACTCAGGGGGATGGAGAGAAAGAGAAATCTTTGTCTATTTTTTAAGTTGTCCAAGAGATTCTAATGATCAGCCAATCATAACAATCATTGATTTTTAGAAAGATCTGAAGAGACGCAACCAAAAAAAAAGAAAAGAAAAGAAAAATCACACAATGGCAATGGCAATACCATCATGAGATCCATCCATCCATCTATTCATTTATTTACTGAGCATCTACCCTTGCTAGGTGCTGGGGATAAAACAAGCAAAAACAGAGAAGAATTCCTGCCCTCATGGAACTTCTAGTCTAATGGGAAAGACAAACATTAGTGACTAATGATAATCCAAAATTTCCATAAATTAATGTAAAAGTGTAACAAATAAGTATGATGAGAGTGAATGGGTGCTCTAATCTGATGTAAATAGTGTCCTGCCTCCCATAACCTGCTTCCCTCCACCATCACCTACTCTGTCTGTCTGTCTCATTCATCTCCATGAAAAGAAAGAAAGAAAAAGGTACTTTCTAAAACTCTGGCCATGATGTGTGTATATGTATGTTTGGGGAACGAGAAGTGTTGAGGAAAGAGGAATGTTTAGATAAATCACTTCCTCTCTGCCCCCATCTTCCTGCACGCACAAATACATTCCTTGGAATCTCAAGATATTAATTCTAGGTCCTGATTACTTTAAACGTAAGTAAACTAAACCACTACCAGTCAGTTAAATATTGAAGCTTGATTCTACCCCCAACACCTATCTCAAATGTATCTTCAAGTTTTTATTCCTAATACCACTTTCATAATTTAATCCTCTCACTTCTGTGCTACTGTAACGGCATTCCAGATGATTTCCCTCCCTTGGCTCTGCCCTCTTCAATCCTTCCAGCTAGCAAAATTATTTTTCTAAGGTACAGATCTAATCATGTTACTCACCCTCTGCGTAAATTTACCTTCCATCATTCACCATGGTCAAAGGCAAACTCTAAATTCCTTAGGGTGGTAGACGCTTTCCAACCTGACCCAACACATCACTTTTGTCTCATCTTCCACCATGGATCTCCTTGTATTCCCTACTCAAACCACAAAGAAGCACTCAGTGTCTCAGATTCTGTCATACTCTTTTATACAATTAAGCCATTGTAAGTGCTACTCTTTCTATCCAGAAAGCCTTTCAAATGCTGCAGCAAAATTCTACCACTTTTCTAGTCTCAGTCGCCTAGCTATCTCTTCTATGAGACATTTCCCAATCCCATTTAAAACTTGTCCTTTTCAGGAGTGCCTGGGTGGCTCATTGGTTAGGTGTCCTACTCTTGATTTGGGCTCAGGTCATGATCCCACGGTTTGTGGGGTTGAGCCCCACATTGGGCTCCGTGCTGACAACATGAAGCTGCTTGGGATTCTCTCTTTCCCTCTCTCTCTGCATGCCCCACCACCCTTCCCCCCACTGCGTACACACTCTCTCTCTGTCTCTCTCAAAAGAAATAAACATTTAAAAACAAATACATAAAAGTTGTCCTTTTTGTCCTCTTGTAATGTTGTGTTCATGCCTTTATACCTCTGTGTAGTAAGAGTGGCACAGCATGGAAAGAATGAAGGGGCCGCCCCAGTGGCCAACCAATGAGGATCCCTCTTCTCCAGGACGAGTCTTAAGCACTAAAGTGTCAGTCTGGCTAAACCTACTATTCAACTAGTCCCTTCAATAGCAGTTGATTTTTTGTTTTCTTTTTTTTTTTTAATGGTTAAAAAGTTACGATTCAACGGAATCACATTGTCAACAAATGATGCTAGAAAAACTCGGTATCCACACGCCAAAAAAAAAAAAAAAAAAAAAAAAAAGTCTTAACACTGATGTTCCACCTCTCACCAAAATTAACTCAAAACAGATTATAGACTTACATTTAAAACTCAAAATTATAAAACATCCAGAAGAAAACACAGGAGGGGCACCTGGCTGGCTCAGTCAGTAGAGCAATGCGACTCTTGATCGCAGGGTCGTGAGTCAAGCCCCATGCTGGGTGTGAAGCCTACTTAAAATAAAATGTAAAAAATTAAAAAAAAAAAAACAAAAACATATGAGAAAACCTAGGTGACCTAGAGTTTGGCAATGAGTTTTTAGATACAACACCAAAAGCATGAGCCAAGAAAAAAATCTATCGATAAGTTGTACTCAATTAAAATGAAAAACTTTAGCTCTGTGAAAGCCAGTTAAGAGAATGGACAAGCTATAGGCTGGGAGAATATATTTGCAAAACACATATCTGATAGAGGACTTGTATCCAAATATACTAAGAACTCCTAAAACTCGACAATAAGAAAATGAACAACTCCATTAAAAAGTTGGCAAAAGACAGATACCTCCCCAAAGATATACAGGTAGCAAATAAGCATATGAAAATAAGCATATGTTCAATATTACACCTCATCAGAGAATTGCAAACTAAAATAACAACGAGATATCACTTTACACCTAGTAGAATAGCTAATATTTACAGCAGTGACAACACAATGCTGATGAAGACAAAGAGCTATGGGAACTCTCGTTGCTGGTGAGAATAAAAAAACGGTATCACTACCTGGGGAGACAGTTATTTTTTTTTCGAAAACGAAACAGTCTTACCATAGGATCCAGCAATTGCTTTCCAATGTACTTAGGAACCCAAATGAGTTGAAACCTTATGCTCGTACAAAAACCTGCACACAGACATTTATTTATGGCAGCTTTATTTATAATTGCCAAAAACTGGAAACAACCATGATATGTTTCAACAGGTGAATTCAACAACCTGTGGTACATTCACACAGTGAAATATTATACACTGATAGAAATGAGCCATGAAAGGAGTGCACACTGTATGATCCCAACTATCTGATATTCTCGAAAAGGCAAAACTATAGAGACAGTGAAAAGATCAGTGGTTGCCACTGATTCGGGGAGGTAGGAGGAACAACAAATGACACACAGGGCATTTTTAGGGCAGTGAAACTATTTTGGGTGATAGTGTGATGGTAGATACATAACATTATGCATTTTTCAAAACCCAAGAACTGTACATTACAAAGAGTAAAGCCTAATGTAAAGTATGAAATTTAACTAATAATAATATCTAGATATTGGTTCTTCAGTTATAACAAACAGACCACACAAATGCAAGATGTTAATATAGGAGAAATGGGAGGTGGTACCTGGGGACCCTTCATATTTTCTGCTCAATTTTTCAACGTTTATTTATTTTTGGGACAGAGAGAGACAGAGCATGAACGGGGGAGGGGCAGAGAGAGAGGGAGACACAGAATCGGAAACAGGCTCCAGGCTCTGAGCCATCAGCCCAGAGCCCGACGCGGGGCTCGAACTCACGCACCGCGAGATCGTGACCTGGCTGAAGTCGGACGCTTAACCGACTGCGCCACCCAGGCGCCCCACTGCTCAATTTTTCTATAAACGTGAAAACTGCTCTAAAGAATAAAGGCTATTAGTTTTTTTTAATTTTAAAAAATCCTACATACCTTTTTGGATTCACTTTCAAAAGTTGATGGCAACATCTCTGGGAAGAATTTCAGAAATGCTGGTAATAAGAATTCCATGAAGGGTACAATGAGGAACACCATAAATGGAACCAGGCGGAAGAAATCAGCACAAGTTCTCAAGAGCTAAAGAATTAAATGCATATGCGGTATTCATTATCTTAGGGCATGCCCCCCCCAAAAAAAAAAAAAAAAAGAAAGCAAAAAAGCCTGCCTTGGTTCTTAAAGTGTTAAAAACCCTCAACAGATTTTCTCTGTTTATAAAATGGAAAGGTAGAGTTTTCCTCTTTACCACAGCTCTGAAGTAATATCTATGGGACACCTTCAAGGAAATCTAGGACAACCAAAACATGTTATTGGCATCTCTTAGCTTTCATATAAGTTAGAGGCCTGTACTTTAATAATACAGTATCTGATAAAAACTGATTTTTGAAATGCATATACAGAATATATCAACAGTAGTTTCTACTTCGGGTGCACAGATCAAACCCGAAGTTTCTCCACTCTGTGGGGAGATCAGAAAATACAATTATCATCTTATAGGCAAATAAGAATCTTGCCTAAAGTTGGAGGGTCAGTCAGTTTCAGACAAATAAACTCAATCAGAAACTCTGCTTCTCACCATCAGTTACTACTCCTACTTTGGGATTTTTAGGATGAACTTTACATCGAGTTTAAAACTTGGTTCCCCAACACTTCACTTTAATTTTACATTTTCTTTCTCAAGTATGACGCTTGCCTACCCTTCGTCTCTCTCGTCTGGTCAGCACCTGTCCATGCAATAGCCTCCAAACCATCCGGGCAGCAACTTTGGTGTCAATCCAAAGTAAATAAAATCCATTGTAATAATATTTAAGTTCACCCATAATTTTTTGTCTATAAGATCGCTTTTCTTCTTTAATCTTCATGCCAGTTCCTTTCGTGGGCTCAGGGTTTGTCACCTGTGTCTTTTTTGGGGTTTGCTCCGGCTGAGGTTTACCAGGGACGTCTTGTAGCCAGCAAGTTGATGTGTGTAGCTTTTGTATTATTCTAGTTCGTAAGTGCAGTACTTTACTGCCTGACTGATTAGGATAGGAATACTTCTTGCTTCCATAGTCCTTCATATATGTTTTCTTTAAATGGGAATCTGGCAAGTGAAGAAATGCAAATGATGGGGAGTAAGAAGAGCTGGTGAGATGGACAAAATGGCTAGGGAATCTGGAATAAAAAGCAACATCCTCTGAGTTGAGCACATACTAGGACAAACTCAAAAATTAAAGAAATAGACATTTTCTCTGGTTAAAATAAAACAACAGTTTTTAAGGTTGTATTTTAAAAGCACATGATAGTCATTAACAAATGAAACATAACTTTTTACCCCAGTTGAAGAACAAGGTACTTTATGGTTGAATGATATACTCTAGAAGAAATACTAATAAGTTAATTCCTAAAAATAACTGGTATATTACAAATTAGAAACCCCACAACTATTAATTTAAAAATTAATAATGGCAGGGGCGCCTGGGTGGCTCAGTCGGTTAAGCCTCCAACTTCAGCTCAGGTCATGATCTCATGGGTTTGAGTTCAAGCCCCACGTTGGGCTCTGTGCTGCAAGCTCAGAGCCTGGAGACTGCTTCAGATTCTGTGTCTCCCTCTCTCTCTCTGACCCTCCCCTGCTCGTACTCTATCTCTCTCTCAAAAATAAACATTAAAAAAAATAATAATAAATAAATAAATAAATAAATCTAATAGCAAATATTTTTCCATCACTGTGTGTGTTTGAAAGTGTTGCCTTTATCTATTCTCATGAAACAGGTGGAACGTTTGTGTCTTCGGTTACTCTGCTGACAATAATAATATTGTTTGAGGGGTGCCTGGGTGGCTCAGTCAGTTAAGCATCTGACTCTTGATTTAGGCTCAGGTCATCTCAAGGTTTGTGAGTTTGAGCCCTGCGTCAGGCTCTGTGCTGACATAGTGGAGCCTGCTGGGGATTCTTTTTCTCCCTCTCTCTCTGCCCCTCTCCTGCCCGCTCACTTGCTTTCTCTCAAAAAAAAAAAAAGTAAGATTGCTTGAACAAAACTCTTCATGGCCTCCGTGGGTATTAACCAATCACATAATACTGCTTTGTCTGTGTAGTGCCCATGGACTCCCTCAAATGAGAGACATTTACAGCTGAAATGCCCTTTACCTAAGATTCTTCAAGAATGTTAGGTAAGAATTAGAATTGGGCACCCCATCCATAGATTTCTATATCATAGTTTTACAGTAGCTCATAATCTTCAGTTAAATTAGCACATTAGATTGTTCGAAAATAAAAATTCGACCCATCTAGGCAAAGAAAGTTCCTGGCAAGGACAGCTCTTCTGGCAAAGAAATGGCTTTTCCATTCTTGTGGACTGTTTTTGAAGCATGCCAAGATAAAACACATTTTGAAGGGCCAAAAGGCAAAATGTGCAATGTATCAGGCACAAAGTAAGTTCTCAGTGAATATACTTTGGAATAGTAAGTGATAACAGACCCTACTATGGCAGTTATGCGGCCTAGGACTGGTTTGTTTGCCAGCCACTGTACTCATTTTTATATCTAAGGGTGGCATGTAACATTTATTGATTATGGAGGTGTTACTCTAAAATCATGATGTCTTCTGTCTTACCTGTGCCATACATCTACAGGATTACTCAGGCTGAGTTCTAAGGCATATAGAAAATTCAGGGTAGGTTTAAATACCATAAAATATGAGCTTCCTAAAAACTAGGATAGTTAAAGGCAACAAAACTTTACTTTTTTAAAAGGTTTTATTTTTAAGTAACCTCTACACCCACGTGGGGCTTGAACTCACAACCCTGAGATCAAGAGTCCAACACTCTTCCCACTGAGCCAGCTGGGTGCCCCCAGCAAAGCTTTAATTTGTTGTGTAACCAGCCTATCCTTTCACGTATATCTTTTTCATCTAGAAGAAAATTCATATGAATTTGGCAGGGGAAGGGGGGATTCCACAGCTTACCTTGTTCGGGCAATAGCTAAGATTGTATTATAACTGTAGAAAGCCATATTTATATTTGTCTCAACTAGTCAACATAGGAACCTAGACAGAAGGAGTAAGTACACGATTTAGTATTTTAAAAACACATCAATTATAAAGATATCAGGATTTAAGTGTTTACTATTGCAAGGGTAGAAAATTTGCACATTCCATTCAAGGCATAAAATCTCTCTCAAGTTCATGAATGTTTTCTCAGCCCTGGATCTGGAAATGGTACTTTGAGATCCCAACAAACAGAAGTAAGTTCTAGTATAACGGTGCTCATGATGGCGATATGGTCTTCAAAGACTTCTATTTGTGGTCAGTAACACCTAGTAACCCACTAGAATGATTGCCAGGTTATTAAAGAAGCTAAGCAATACACACTTATTTGTAGTCTAAGAATACAGGTAGAATGAAGGTAAATATCCTGAATTTGTTTCACTTAGCTTTTCCCCCATACTTGGCCGAGGTGCCCCAAACTTTAAAGACTGAAAGTACTCACTAAACACTCATGTAGCAGTGAAGAGATAACATGGTACCTACTAATAATTCAAGTGGAGGTAAATCGGTTTCCTGTATTGGTGGTTCTCCAGAGTCCAAACTGAGCTTTGCGCCTTTAAGCTTTATCAAAACCCTTTTCCATCCTGGGGCGCTTTTCAGCCAATGGCAGCAAGGTGCTTTAGGAATCTCCCTTAGTGTCAACTCTGCCTTCCTGCAGCTGGAAAAGGCCTAGACCAGGGTGTTCTCCTGGACGGAAACCTCAACCACAGAGCTGACATTTTGAACAGGAGTTCAAATAATCCTTCGGAACATCTAAAAACATCTAAACCCAGGCTAAGGGCGGGTGGTCTCCTGCTGGAGGGATGCCACACCCGATCCGGCGGTTAGCCTGCTCTCTGGCCCCCGGGCGCTCCCGCCCGGAGCTGTGGGCAACCACTTCCTAGGCGGGGACTGCCGGGAGCCCCGCCTGCGCCATCGCGCCGCCCACGCCCACACGCCGAGGGCCCCGGGCTCCCCGGGTTACCTTTGCTTCAGGCCCTTGACGACACAGGGGCGAAACGCGCTCTCGGCTTTTGTGCACGTAGTGTGTTGGAGAATTGTGTTTGTGGTAGCGGGGTCTCGGGGGGGGGGGGGGTTCTTTGTGTTTGGGTGCGGGGATGATGCGGGTACGGGGGCGACAACCTTGTAGGCGATCCAGGTTTATGGAAGGAAGCCGAGGAGAAGCCGGGCGCGGGGTACGAAAGAGAAAAGAGGAAGCGAAGCACCGAGGGAGGGGGAATGGAGGTTGAGCTCCAAAGTTGGGGGGCGGGCAGGGGCACGAGGTCAAGGGCTGAGGAGAGTGCTGAGGGGAACTGGAAGGTGTCGGGAAAACTGGACGCTGATGGGAAGAGCAGGATGCGGCGGGACCGGGCTCCGGAGGGAAAAAAAAGCAGGCGAAGTCCTCCGAATAACAGCTGGAGGACTTGGCCCGCCCACCCCTACCTCCTTGGGCCGGCTCCCGGGAACGGCTGCCTCAGTCCTCCAGTCCCTTCCCAGTCTCCCCTCCCCCAGCTCCCCATCTAGAAGGGCCCCGGGCCAAGTCTCTATGGCTCCACCTCTTTCCTCACCCGTTACGTCGCTCTGAGTGACGACACCACCCACCAATAAGCGCTCGGGTTACGGGTAGGGAGGGCGTCCTTCGCTGTGGCAGCCCTGGAGGCAGCGAAGGTCCAGCTGCCACCAGCTAAATGACCTTTCTAATGGGCTCAGTTTAAGAAGAGGCTGTACTGCGGGAGGGGGCAAGACTGACGTTTTTTCGCCCGTCCACACTCTATGAGCTGTGGGCTAACCCTCACTGAAGGCTAAAGAACCTCTTACCCTACCGATGGCGTAATATGCCCGATAGTCGCCATGGTAACCATCTTAAAGTCACGAATTACATCACTTTGATGTACTGCCCCACCCCCACCCCTCCGAATCAGCAACTGCCGGGGTTGGGGTGGCGCCGAGAGCTAGGCGGAGAGGGAGTGGCAGAAAGGGCGGGAATGGTTAGGAAAACATCCCTTTCCTTTCTCCGAGGCCTAAGAGTGGAATGCTGTGAAATCTTCATATGGAAATATGAATTCCACTAAACTAATTTGCTTTATAAATCCGTTCTTAACAGATATTGTTTATGATAGTAGTTTTTGTAGAAATGTCAAATAACATTTAAGATGTATATTATAGTAGCCGTACAGTGACGTAGGCACTACAGGTTTGGGGCACTTCAATTCCTAGGTTGGGTAACTGAGCCATCTTGGAAAAGTGAAAGATGCAGAAATATTCTCGCTCTCTTGTTATTTCTACTCATCCATTTCCTCTGGCTCTAGAAGAAAAACAGCATTTTTAGTGGCTCTACTTGGACTAACACCAGACAACAAGGAATCGCTTTCACACGGATAATACTTCTCTTAACATGTGAGCTGACCACAGTCCCTAGTCATCTGGGCTGCACATTTGTAAGAATGAAAGATGGCGGGTATTGAATTTCAGTTATTATTATTATTTTTTTAATGTAGACTGCATTTAATCCACAAAGCATTTTTCAGCTAATAACCAGTTAGATCAACCATATTAAATAAGCAAAACTTTTCAGTTTGGCCACGAGAGGGCCCTTTGTGCATGTCTGATGCCCGAGTTTCCACATAAAGGTTTCACTTCACGTTCTGTGTTTACTAGAATTAACAAAATCTACAAAGCTTTGGTCTCTTCACCTTTCCTTTCCTGAAAATTCCCGATGGCAAATGTTGAGCTCTAAAAGGCTAGGTAGTTATAATTTTCAAATTAATTCCATAAATTAATCACTGCACTATCATAAACATGTACTTTTCTGGAACAGATCATAAAGATGCAAAAATATTCCTTTCAGTTCCCTGGGAGACATTTTATACCGGGAAATATTCTTATTCATGCATTGTATTCACTTACAACCAGGCACAGTGAAAATCATTAAGTATTCATAAACCAGATGAACGATTCCAAGCTCAGTATTGGAAAGATGAGCTAGATTTTCTACCACAGCCATATGTCAGCAATCCTATTCTAAAAAGGGAAGGGTTAAGAACCTTCCTATTGAAATCCGTTTGTTCAAAGCAATGTTTGCCTTCTGCTCTCAGGCCTGGCAACTTTTTGACTTTCATGATTAAGTGATTTATCATGTTAGGAGTTTTTGGATATAATCTTTGGAAGAGAAACAAAAAATTTTTTTCTCTATAACTGTGGCCCTGCGAATTGTGTTTGATTGCTGTCTTCAAATGAACTGTTTGCTCATTTTGTATGGAGAAGAGAAAGCATGATCTGAACCTCAGAAGATGTTAGATGCTAAAAATGTAAATTATTAATTTTAACGGCCGTTTCTCTAAATATGACTCAAGATCCAATATTATTAACAATATATTTTCTAATGTTGGGGCGCCTGGGTGGCGCAGTCGGTTAAGCGTCCGACTTCAGCCAGGTCACGATCTCGCCGTCCGTGGGTTCGAGCCCCGCGTCGGGCTCTGGGCTGATGGCTCAGAGCCTGGAGCCTGTTTCCGATTCTGTGTCTCCCTCTCTCTCTGCCCCTCCCCCGTTCATGCTCTGTCTCTCTCTGTTCCAAAAATAAATAAACGTTGAAAAAAAAAATTAAAAAAATATATATATATATTTTCTAATGTTTTGCAGGAAGAGATTATACATCTACTTGACATAACTAATTTCATTTATTTATTTTTTATTTATTTTTAATGTTTATTTATTTTTGAGAAGAAAGACAGAGCACGAGTGGGGGAGGGGCAGAGAGAGGAGACACAGAATCTGAAGCAGGCTCCAGGCTCTGAGCTGTCAGCACAGAGCCTGATGTGGGGCTTGAACTCACAAGCTGTGAGATCATGCATGATCTGAGCCGAAGTCGGACACTCAACCGACTGAGCCATTCAGGTGCCCCGGCATAACTTTAATTTTAAACTCTTGTCACTTAGAAGCAGATTAAAATAAAATCCCTGGGGACAATTTATCAGATTCTCCTCAAGGGGAAAATCCAGGTGTCAGGTCAAAGCAACAGTTTGTCAACAAAGCAAGGAGTTTACAGGAAGGTGGAAAGGAAGGATGATGGTGGAAAGGATCATAGGAGAAAAAAAAAAGATTTAACCTCTCAGGTGTCTCCCCTTTAAGATGTCTGTGTTCTAAAAAGACATTTATTTATTTATTTATTTATTTATTAAAAAAATTTTTTTTTCAATGTTTATTTATTTTTGGGACAGAGAGAGACAGAGCATGAACAGGGGAGGGGCAGAGAGAGAGGGAGACACAGAATCGGAAACAGGCTCCAGGCTCTGAGCCATCAGCCCAGAGCCCGACGCGGGGCTCGAACTCACGGACCGCGAGATCGTGACCTGGCTGAAGTCGGACGCTTAACCGACTGCGCCACCCAGGCGCCCCTAAAAAGACATTTAAAGTAAACAAAAAGAGATTCTGATTGATTCCTTTAACTTTTGGTACTGCACAAACCATAGAAATAGGTTTAGAAATAGTTAATGGTTGACAGTAATGAGACACTTAATTATCAATATCATCTGCAGTATTATTAACAGGGTTATGTTTTTAAAACCCTGTAACATAATTAGTAATCATTAAAATAATTGATCTGTAGGAATCTTTTAATTTCTTGTTTAAATGGTATTTAAGATAGAAATATCAGGAATTTCTTGTGGCCGTGCCAAACAGATCCAGAACTATAATGTCGGTGCAGAGTGTAACATCTAGTAGTGATACGGCTTTATTCTCAAACCATAACGCAGAGGATAGGTTTCGCTGTCTCTCTGCTGCTGTGTTTCCTTCGTACGTTCACGTCTCTTGTACTGCAACATTCTAAGTCATTACCACCAGGCCCCAGGAAATATCACCAAATTTCGCACACTCCTGCAAGGCTACTTTACTATGTCACACACCTTCTATTGTTTAACATAAATTTCCTAGAAGGGGGAGCGCTTAGAGGGTTACAGAGAATTTGGGTCTCTTTTCCTCTTCTCAAGCTTGAGTGAGCTCTGTGGAGGACAAATGCCCTCCCGTCCCTGGAAGCGAAGGTCTGGCTGTGAGCAGCAGAGGACCCAGGCACGTGACGGACACTGAGCCCTCTCGGTCCCTGGGGTCCGGGCTGCAGTCGGCGTTGACGACGTCCTCCTGGTTACCCACAAGCCTCCGGGCCCGCAGTGCGAGCAGGAAGAAGGCGTGCGGGGCCCGGTGTCTGCCAGGGAGGTCAGCGCTTCCTCATAGCGACTGAGATGCAGCCACGGCTTGAGATTGTGGGGCGGGACGGGGTGTGGGGGCGGGGAGGGGGGCATCCGGGGCTCACATCCGAGGCTGGATGAGCGACTATCCCCCAAGGCTCAAAACTGAAATTGCTGCCACGGATTCCAGACACAGACTCCTGTGAAATAGGGAGCTCTTCTCTGACAGCTGTCGGACAGAAGGCAGCCAAGGCTGCACATAAATGGTTCTTCTCTTTCCCGGTCATCTTAACCGGGCACTCGTTTGTAGGTTATTTCTAACATCTAAGGAGTGTACAGCAGTGTCACTCTGAGGAATACCATATGGTGTTTATTATGTGCTATTATTTAATAAGTATCAAAACACGCACGAACACAATTTTACCTCACAGGCCCAACCTTTAACCTAGCTTTCTAAAGTCTTTTTTTTTTTTTTTTTTTAAGCTCCCCTTCGTATCATTCCTTCCTGTCTTTGCTTTTATCGCCTGCGGTCTCACTTCTCGTCTAGACTCTCTCGGGCAGCTCCTCTCCGCCCCGCTGACTACCTTCTTCCTCCTTTCGCACCCCCTGCCCCCAAACACGGAACTGCATTTCCCGGCAGGCGCCGCGGCCAGCGGCCAATGAGAGGCTGAGGATTTGGCGGCGGCGGCGGCGGCGGCGTTCCGAGAGCCCGGGTGGGGGGGCTTTGTGCGCGGCGGCAGCGGCGGCGGCGGCGGGAGCGGGCGGGAGCGGGCGGCGGCGGGAGCGGCGACCAGGACGGAGGCGGAGACCGAAGGGGACTGTCCACTGGTCGCTGCGGAGAGGCGTGCGAAGGCCGAGTAGAGCCCCGAGGACCTTGCTGCTCCGGCGCGGCCGCCAGCCACAGCCTTCTCTCTGGCAGCAGCGGCTGCGCGGCGACCCCCCATCATCCTTCCACCGCCCCTGGCCACCCCGTCTCCCGCAGCCTTCCTCATCTCAGCTTCACGCCCGGCCTGGCCGGCCGCGGCCCTCCTCGGTGCCGGCAGCCATGGCAGAGGCGTCCGGCGCGAGGAAAATCTAGCCCGGGGATTTCATGCGGCCTAGCTCGGTTCCGTCTCCTCCCCCCGCAGCCCCGGCGGCTGCCCGCACCCCAGCCCCACTCCGGGCCTCCGTGTCTCTCCTGTGATCGTACTGACACGGCCGGGGGGTTAGAATGGAACAAACTGAAGGTAAAGTTAATGCGTCTGTGTGTGTATGTGTGTGTGCTGGAAGGAAGGGCTGAGGAGGGAACGACGAGGAGGGAGCGACGTAGGGATGGGACCCGGGTAGAGAGAGAGAGGGAGACCCTAACAAGGATGGGAGGACAAGCTGGTGGCCAGAAAGGGTTCGAGGGGAGCTCAGTAGGAAGAGCAGAGGGCCAGGTGGGGGGTGTGGAGATTGGGAGGTGGGGCAGAGGAGGTAGGATTGGGATGAGCGATGGAGTGGCGCTGAGGTGGGAATTGGGAGTAAAGGTGGGATGGGGGCGGGGATAAAGATGGAACGGGGGAGGGGCAGGGAACGAGAAGAAGAGTTAGGTTTGGAGATTAGAGACCTGGGTGAACTGAACTAGGTTTGGGGGTGCGGTGTGGAAACTTGAAGAGTCTGGGGGAAGGGGATAGAATTGTATGGAGAAATGGGGCATCAAGAGAGGAAACGAGGGGATGGAAGTAAAGGAAAAGGTGGGTTAGGAAAAGGGATATAAATTGTTGAGACAGGATGCATAGGAAGATAGGACGTAGACTCAGGAAACTGGAAGACTTAGAATTGGCATAGGGAGGGAAATGCACTGAATGTTGAGAAGGATGAGAACTATCGACCAAGCATCACAGAGTGGGAGGAAAAGAAGGGGAAGGGGGTTGTTAAAGGAAGGGAAAGCCTTTTGTTCCTATATTTCTGTGTATTCTGGGCCTTTTCTTTCAAGGCTAGAGAATGTAGAAGCTAGTGGTTCTAGTGTTATGATTGTTGTGAAATGAGGAGGTGTGGGGTTTTACTGTTTTGAGGGAGGAGGAAATGTGTTAGTGTTATGGTGTCAAGACAGCAGAGACATGGCCATAATTTGATGGTTTTGCTGAGGGAGTGAAGACTATTCAGATTTAAAGGGGGTAGGGGCAGCCATGTTTGCTGCCAGGCACTGCAGTGTAAATAAATTCCTTCTCTCCGACAGCAGTATGAATGTGGAAGGGGCCAGTTCAGATTGTCAACCCCCTTTCTTTCTATTCATGAACTCTTCCCATACATCTTGTGGTAATTTAAAATTATTCATAACCACCAAAGGAGGTAGTGATGTTTTCCATCTTGTGTGTTTTGCTGCTCCCCCCACCCCCTTTCCCTCTTCCTTCTGGTTGCAAACAAGGCATGCTAATGAACTGCAGTGTAAAATTAACCCTTTTTATAAAGTTGAAACTGTATGTTTACTGGTTGAAGGAATCATTGCTATCGTATTTCAAATGTGATCATAAAAAGTCTTAAATGTTGAAAATTCATTTGTTTTAGAAGCTTCGGAAGCAGTCAACATGTTTTCTGAAATTCTTTAAGTAAACAAGGAAATTGCATCGGTTATTTTTCTTGGGCTTGTGTTCTTGGCAAAGCACTGTGTGGGGGTGAGAAGGGGTAGAAAGATCCGCTTGTGGTAGGTTATGTTCTTGCTGGATTTTGAATGTTGGAAAATTAGAAGTAGGAGTATTTTACAATGATGTTACCAACAGTTCATGCTCATAGGTGACGGGTGTGTTAAGAAGTGTTTTTCTTTTAATACGCTCTCTCTCCTCCATCCCTTCTCTTTGCTTCATGGGTACAGGTCAGTACAGTCTCCAGATGTCAGCTCAGCACAGTGTAATGATCTATGAAGTAGGCATGCAGTTCTTAGAGCCTCAGTGAAGTGCCGGATTTTTGGTTTTTTTTTTTGTTTTGTTTTTTGGTGAGAACTTCAGGTTACTCTCAGGAAAGCTACAATAACGCTTTAATGTATTAAAATGTAACTGCTTATGTAATTTGAAATGGTTACTGTTCTAAAGGTTTAAATCCTGACAAACTTACAGTAGATACATTGTTAAGTGGAGCCTATTATATTTTCCTATTGAAAAGGATTAAATGTGTGTGTGTGTGTGTGTGTGTGTGACCTTTTATTTTTGTTTTATAGTTGTAATTGGGGTAATTCAAACTTTAATCCATCATGTTGATTTTGAAACTATTCTCTAATACCAGGAAGGTGTGTTAAAATTGTAATATGATGGACTCAAACCAGTTGTACTGCATATTGATTTAATCTATCTTAATGCAATATCCTTTCAGTTGTTATATAGAAGTTTAGGAGGTGTTCTTGGTGTGTTGAAAAAATTAAATTGAATATTGTTAGAGTAATACTTTATGAGAGTACTTTTAGTTTAAAGGCCAGATTCAAAACTTGATGTATTTTGACTTGATGATATTCAGCCTGAATTTTTAATGTTTGTTTGTTTATTTATTTTTGAGAGAGAGAGATAGAGAGACAGAGAGACAGTGCAAGCAGGGGAGGGAACAGAGAGAGGGAGACACAGAATCCGAAGGAGGCTCCAGACTCTGAGCTGTCAGCACAGAGCCTGATGTGGGGCTCTCGTGAACCACGGGATCATGACCTGAGCTGAAGTTGGCCACTTAACTGACTCAGCGACCCAGGCGCCCCTAAGCCCAAATTTTAAAAAATTCTGTGAGGAAAAGTTTCACTCAAAAAAAAAACTATTCAATATGCTTTTTTGGAATTAATTTTTATGGAGATCTCATTTTTATATCTTCCACTCAGTTGACATGTTATTTGTAATTAACTGGTAAAATTGTGTGCATGAACTATCACTGCCATAAATTTAGGAAAATGAAAAATTCTTGTATATTGAAAGAAGAAAAAAACTCATGTTGGAAGCTTGAATTACTTTTTTTAAAAAGTGTATTCCTATGTATTCAGCATTTTGTCAAAAGCAGCGTCCCCTGACTAGCTGTATTGAGTATTCTGGCTCTTTGGATAGGTATCCACATAATGAAGAAGGCTATTCTAGTTAGATAATAATTAATTAAAACCCAGACTTTGCTGTGATTACCGTGTCTGTCAGCCCACCTGCTACCTGTGATAGCTTTTTTTTTTTTTTTTAATCTTACTAAATATGCTCTTTCCTATACTAATCAGATTGATTCAGTTTTGGGTAAAGGAAATTGGTTGCCTTTGAGATGGTCCTCCTTGAGTGAATTGTCAAATCTGATTCTAAAGACACTCAGTTTCTGAAGTTTATGATATTTATCATAATTATAGCAAAGCTGCTAATAGTTGTCTTCTTACAGTATGTTATGCTAAGTGCCTTACACGTATAATTTCCTTTTATCCTACCAACAGTTGCATGAGGTTAGTACTATCGACTCCTTTTTAGAGACAGAGAAATTGAGGTTAAGTATCTTAACAGCACACAGATGGTAACTAGCAAAGCCAGTATTTGAATCCAGGTCTTTTCTAATTATATAACCTGGATCGGCAGGTCTTTTAGTTTCTTTTAAAAAATTTATAAAGGTAAAAAAAACTATGAAGATAATACATGTTCATTATGTAAATATTATAAAAGGCTAAGAGGTAAAAAAAAAAAAAAAAAGTTAGCACCCCATTTCCCCCAATAACCATTTTGAAGTTTCTTCTGAAAATATCTATATTTTCTATATATTCTATTTCTTCTAGAAAATATCTGTACATACATATGTATATCTGTCTTAAAATACATTCAAAATGGGTCATACTGTCTGCATTTGCTGTTGTGGTGTTTGGGGTTTTTGTTTGTTTGTTTTTGGTTTTTGCTCTTGTGTTTTAATAGGCTACCTGGGACATCCTTTTAAATTAGCACATATTTGATCTACAAGTGTTTTTAATTAAAAAAACATTTTTTTAAATTTTTTGAGAGAGAGGGAGACAGAGCATGAATAGGGAGGGGCAGAGAGAGAGGGAGACAGAATCCTAAGCAGACTTCAGGCTCTGAGCTGTCAGCACAGAGCCCAGTGCCAGGCTCGAACTCACAAACTGTGAGACCATGACCCAAGCCGAAGTTAGACGCATACCTAACTGAGCCACCCAGGCACTCCTACAACTTTTTTTTTTTTTTTTTTTTTTTTTAAAGGGTCTTGTAGTGTTCTATTGTTTGGAATATTGATTAACAGGATGTTAACTATTTTTACTATTGTAAGTAGTATAGCAGGTCCTGAATTAAGTACCTAACAGCCAATTTAAATGGAAGAGATATAATCCAACTACTTTATTTTATAAGAGAGAAAACAGAGGCCTAAGGAAGTTAAGTTCCTTTGGTGACAGATCTGTACCTGGCTCTTTATACTACACCACATTACTTCATTTATTATGAAGGTATTTGAGCTCTCTGTAAAAGCTCAAGGTGAAGGGGAATATTCAAGGTTAGGCACGTTTAATATAATGAATGCAAAAGGATTAAGTTGCAGTGAGGCAAAGGATCTTGTTTCTTTTTTTCATACTTTGTTCACTATGTTGTACATATAGTATATGCACAAAGCATTCTTACATGCATAAATGAACCCTGTCTAAGGATCTTAGAGTTTGTGTTTTGGGTAACGAAATGGTTTTGGCAGAATTTTTTCTGTTTTAATAAAATTATCAATGAAATAAAATAGCAGTGAAATGAAAAAAATAAGAGGTCCATCGTGGTCCTAGAAAGGAACTTGGAAAGAAAATGGAGTCACTAGTAAGTTTTTAAAAATGAGCTAAAAAATGGCTCATTGAAAACAAGTTTTAAAACATCTTAGCAGGCACCACTGATTACTTTATTTTTAATTATTTTTGTCAAGAAGAAAATAAGTTACCATGGATACTTATTCATTGGATTCTTTTGAAACAAAGTCAGTTTTAGACACTTAAAAATTAGAATTATCAAAGCCTTAAAAAGATTTAAAATTTGGTGTCTATAAACTTTGTTTCTTGATACAATGCTGTTTTTAGTTTTACTTTAAAAAAAAAAAAAGTAGAGTCTGTTGTTTTTTGAAAGAGCAACTAAGATGATTTATTCCTTTGTTAATAAACAACATGTCCAGCATTTGAGTTTTTAAATGAATGGTCACCTTTATTTCTGCAGGCTAATCTTTTTATAAATGTTAATAAAGGTAGATTTAAGAAATTGATTATACTACAACTACCCAACACGTTTTTAAAAAGCTTACAGAGTTTTAGTTTTGGTTTTTATTGTTGATTTTACTAAGTACCTAGTAAGTACTTTCAAACACTTCGTATTATGTTGTGCCTGCACAGTGTGGCATAAAATAAAGGTAAAAGGCATATTTAAAATTTTGTGAATTTAGAGAATGTTCAGTTCTGACTACATGGATATGTGTTATTACTCCTAAAATATATCTGCCTATCGATGAGATTTTGAATTTGCAAAGCTCCTTGAAAAATGATTCTTGACTTATTTTTAAATTTATTAAGATGTGGATCTGTAACTCTTTTTTTACTAGGTTCCTTTTTTCATGTAGATTTAGAGCTACATTGAGGAGAAAGTGAAGGGAAAATGAAAAAATTTTGTATCCTTTACATTTCAACTGTATAAATGTATGAATTTATTATCTAATAGTACCTTGCACTTATGACATCTTCTAAGATGTTTGATTGAATTCCTACATGATAATTGGACTTGTTTTTAAAATGTGAAGTTGGAAAGCATAAAAATTATTTAACCCAAATTTAAAGATGGGAAAATTGAGGTTTCAGGAAATCCTTTGGCCGAGTAGATTGGCATGTTAGGTAGAATAAGGTTTTCAGAGTTCTGTCTGATTACTTAAAATTTTTTTTTTAGGGATGCCTGGCTGGCTCAGTCAGTAGAGCATGCGACTCTCCATCTTGGGGTCGTGAGTTCCAAAACCCCACGTTGAGTTGGAGCTTACTTAAAAAAGACACTTTTAGGGGCGCCTGGGTGGCGCAGTCGGTTAAGCGTCCGACTTCAGCCAGGTCACGATCTCGCGGTCCATGAGTTCGAGCCCCGCGTCGGGCTCTGGGCTGATGGCTCAGAGCCTGGAGCCTGTTTCCGATTCTGTGTCTCCCTCTCTCTCTGCCCCTCCCCCGTTCATGCTCTGTCTCTCTCTGTCCCAAAAATAAATAAACGTTGAAAAAAAAAAAAAAAAAGACACTTTTAAAAAAATATGTGTGTTTCTTGACTTTTTCTTCATAGCCTACATTATCCTTACTTTAATAGATAAACATTAAATAACAGTAAAGTGTTTTTCTACCATGGAACATGCTTTTTGAATTTTGTATGATGTATATACATACATCTTGAAGTACATAGATGGATATTTTAAATTTAAGAAATGTATGTATTCCTGGGATTTTGTGAGTCAAACAAAACTTGGTTTATCAAGTTGATTTGAGATGAAGAAGTCTTGTATGGAGGCTTGCCTTTAACTAGTGGCATTTTGGTTGTAGCCAAGACAGTATTGTGTCTGTTGAGTCTTGTGTAACTAATATCTCTTAGCTATAGGGTCTTGAGAAAACTGTACATTTAAACACATACACATAAAACACCTTAAGAAAGAAACAATTTTAAACTTTTAAGTTGTGAAATATGACATATAAAGAAAAAAGCACAAAACCTAAATGTACAGGGTACCTGGGTGGCTCAGTTGGTTGCGTGTCTGACTCCTGGTTTTGGCTCAGGTTATGATCTCACACGGTTCGTGAGTTTGAGCCACACATCTGGCTTTGTGCTGACAGTGCAGAACCTGCTTGGGATTCTCTCTCTCTCTCTGTGTCCCTCCCACTCTCTCTTTCTCTCAAAATAAATAAACAAACTTGAAAAAAAAAAAAGACTAAAAAAAAAACCTAAATGTACAGTATAAACAAATAATTAGAAAGTAAACATTATGTAGTGACCACTCAGGTAATAAACCCTTTAAGGAAAACTACAGAGACTGCTTCATTGGTTTTGTTGGTATTGCCTTGATGGTAGTTGGACTTTCAGGATAACAGTATGCTGAAAGTAATCTGAAAAATTAATAATGAGGGGTCAGGAAATGTAAAAACTGAATCACCAGTTACTGTTATTATCAAAAGGGTTATCTAAGCAATTAAAAACAAGTTTCCTACCAGTGTAGTCATTTAGTGATTTGAAATCTTAGTGCTATATTAATGAATGTGAAACAAAAAATGACACTAAATTCTATAAGAATCATGCCATTTTATACAAAGTGGTTTTTTTCAGAGTTCATCTCTTACAGTTTTTTGTAGAATTTAATGACTACTGATTTTTAGATTAATTTGCAAACTCTAACAATGATTTTTGCTTAGAAAATATCAAATTTGAGTTATTAATAATATCCTAAGCTAAGTATCTTATTTTATAAAAACTGCTTTGACTCTCTTGCTTTCACATTAATTTAACTATTCAAGAAGTATTAACCTGAGAAGTAATCAGTAGTGACATTCTATTTTGACACTTCATCCTTGATACCTTTTGATTCTTATCTTTTCTGTATTTTGTCTAGGTGAATCAAATTTTTTTGAAACTGAAGAAACTTACTTGAGGGTGCTTCTTTGTCTTAGCAGACTGTTTTCTTATATGTTTGGAAGTGTTAAATGTTGATTTTCGAGGATTTTGATAACAGAGAAAATTGAATTTTTTTCCTTTCTGACTACCTGTTGCATACAGTATACTTGCATAAAATTCTGCAGTGTGGACTTTGGAAAAGACATTTTTGGAACACATTTTTGGAACATATCTACGTACATAAAGTAAAACCTTTATTTGGTGATTGTAATTTTGTTACTTTTTAAGCTTTTTTTTTTTTTTAATGATTTCTGCAGAATCCAAATACGTTAGCACATAGTATTTCATATTTGGTTGTGATGAGAACCTTTTTGCTGTGCTTTACCATACCCTTGAATTCCTTCCTGTAATGCTGTAGAATGTTGTTCTTTTTTATTCTGGCTAATTTTCCCCTAGCAAAGATGATAAGTAATTATTTAAATCTTGAAATGAACATACATGTTGAGTTTTCCTAGATGTGGAAGCAAATGTGATTTGATATAATAATGTTTTAAACCTAGATTAGGTAGTTTGGCTTTGTGTATGAAGTAGAGTTAATATGCTTTTGGCCAGCTCGTGGTTTCTGTGTTAACACCTGTAAAATTAAGCGTGGATCATTAGAATTTATTTTATTGGGGATAGAATTAGTTAAGGTTTTAAACTATGAGGTTAATGTATTAATTAAGGTATTGGACACATATACATACATGCACACACATAATACTCGTGAGAAATGCTGATGGCCCTGTTTTTATTTTTTAATGGAAAATTTGTACTTTTCAAAGTGGCTACTAGTTTAAAAATAACACTTATGTTTAACTTATGAAAGGATTTTTATTGTAGAGAAATTGAAGACTAGTCAGATATAGAGAAGATTAAGATCACTTGAAATTCTGCCAGTTGGAAGTAGCGATTGACATTTTGTTCTGTATCTTTCCAGTGTTTTCTCTTATGCATCTATGCATTTTTTTTAACAAACTGCAGTTGTACATTAATATTATTTTGGTAACATGGTTTATTGTGAAATTAATTTTTTGAGAATGTGATTTTTTGAATTGACATTTAATTTCATTGTATGGGTATGCCATATCTGTTTACCATTCTTCTATTGATGGTATTTTAGGTAGTTTGCAGTTTTGGGATATTATGATTTGATGAACATCCTTATACATTAAAAAACAAAAACCTTTATGACTGTGATTATTTCCTTACAACAGATTCCTAGAAATAGAATTACGTAACAGATATGAACATTTCAAAGGCTTTTAACACGTATTGCCAGTTTGTTCTCCAGAAGGGTTTTTTTAAATAACAGTTTTGTTGAGAAATAATTCACATACCATACAATTCACCCACTTAAAGTATACAATGCAGCATTTTTTAGTATATTCGTAGAATTGTGCAGTCATTACCACAATTAATTTTAGAGCATTTCCAGAAAATTTTGAGCTAGTTTAAACTCCGAGCAATATCAGAAAGGCTTTGTTAAATTTGTGGTTTTTAAAGTGTAGTGCACTGACTTTGGCTCAGGTCACGATCTCGCGGTCCGCGAGTTCGAGCCCCGCGTTGGGCTCTGGGCTGATGGCTCAGAGCCTGGAGCCTGCTTCCGATTCTGTGTCTCCCTCTCTCTCTGCCCCTCCCCCGTTCATGTTGTGTCTCTCTCTGTCTCAAAAATAAATAAACGTTAAAAAAAAAAAGTGTAGTGCAAATATATAATAACACAATCATTTATGTGATAACATATTTTTTCTTTGTGATCACCATTTTTTTTTTATTTCCAGCTTTTTTTTTTTTTTTAATATTTATTTTTGAGAAAGAGAGAACAGACGAGCAGAGGAGCAGCAGAGAGAGGGTGACAGAGGATCTGAAGCAGTCTTCATGCTCTCAGCACAGAACCCAATGCAGGGCTCGAACTCGTGAACCTTGAGATTGAGCTGGCTTAACAGACTGAGCCACCCAGGCATCCCCAAATTTTAGTTCCACATTTACTGAGATATAATTTACTGACACACACTTTATATCCATTTATGAGTGAGTTTAGAAAGTTACTGATGAAGATGCTCATATCCTATGTTCAGAAATCCTGACATAACAGAGTTTAAGTTTATGAAACAAAGTATGTGGCAGATTTTTTACAAATTATAAAATCATTCTCCAGTCAAGATGCCTTTATTGAGAGAGTGTTGTATATGGTTTAAAATATGTTTCTTTTCGTTCAAATTTTATTTAGAAACATTTTATTTTAGAAAATGGCTATAGAAAGTGTGCTATACCTGAATAATTAACTATAGCAAACTTGTCACCCTAAAGAAAGTATGGTTTTCTTTTTATTAAGAGAGGTTTGCTTTGCTTAAGTGACCTTCACCCTGAAAGTTGTTCTGTCATTCTGTTTGCTTTAAGCCATTTAACAAAACATCTTTTTTTTTCCCCCAACTCCATGGGCCTGTGGAGTATAGGGCAAGAGTCCCACCTTAACAACTAAGGCTCAGTGTTGTCATCCCTGGAGATGAAAATATCTACTTTTTGGAGTTATAGTGATCTAAATTAGAACTGCTAGAGTGTATCTGGAACTGGACCAGGCATATAGCTGATAATTAATGACTTAAAAAAATTTTTTTTAACATTTTTATTTATTTTTGAGAGAGAGAGAGAGAGAGAGAGAGAGACAGAGTATGAAGTGGGGGAGGGAGAGAAAGAGGGAGACACAGAATCTGAAGCAGGCTCCAGGCTCTGGGCGGTCAGCACAGAGCTTGAGGTGGACCGCAAGGTCATGACCTGAGCCGAAGTCAGATGCTCAACTGACAAGCCACCCAGGTGCCCCCCAAAATTATTTTAATGTTTATTTAGAGAGACAGAACACGAGCAGGGAGGGACAAAGAGAGAGGGACACACAGAATCCAAAGCAGGCTCCAGGCTCCAAATTGTCAGCACAGAGCCCCATGCAGGGCTTGAACCCATGAACCGCGAGATCATGACCTGAGCCAAAGTCAGAGAGTTAACAGACTGAGCCACCCAGGTGCCCCGATGACTTTTTTTTAATATAAGAAAAATAATATTTATAAAATGAACTAGACTTTAGTCCCATGTTTAATAGATGAAGAAATGAATTCATCTGGCCTAAAACTCAGTTTCAAAGAAGTTAAAAGTGAATGTTAACTAATACTTGAATAGAATCTTTGCATGGGTTATGTGAGTGTTTCCCAGTTGTAAGAATTCATGCTGGTACAAGTACGAACATGAAGTTAACTTTCCAGTCCAAATTTACTTCCACTGTTGTTATTACAACAGCATGGTGGCTATAGCTTCACCAATGCTTAGTGTTCTGATTCAGCAAATAGCTGATAGTGTAAAATTTGAGTATATGGTATGAAGTGTCTTACATTCTAACTTTTATTGCTTATTTTGAAATGGAATGTTGAATACAATTGATCCTAAAATACTAAAGTGATAAACCTGATGAACCAAAAACCAAAAACTGGTCTTTATAGGAAAGATAAACTTAGTAAATTACTATTTTAGATATTATAATAAGTTACTTAGTATTTTAAAAACCACATATCAGTTCTGTGATGCATTCTCTTTTTGTCTTGCTGTGGTGAATGGAGAATACAAGGTAAAGTCAAATTTGAACATTTACAAAATTTTGAGAACCAATCTCAAATCATTTTACTATAACTTAAAAGTTTGTTGGTGAAAGAGGTAGGAAAATATGTGGATGAACTTGTTAGGTTACTAGATTTCATAGTGCATGGAGCAAGATGACTGATTGGAGTTACTTATTTTGTAGTAATTTTCAGTATGAGTCAATACCCTTGATGGAAGGGATTGGAAAATAATCTAAATTTTCTTCAAGTGTTAATACCATGTCTGCTGTGCCGGGTGGGGTCAAGAACAAAGTGAAGAGCATCGAGGTTAAACCAAGTAGATAAGGGAAATATGGTATATTATAGTAACTTTTATATTGGTATAGGCAATTCAGTAGTACTGAGGTTTAGTCAGGAAAAAATAAGAACCACAAAGCATCCTAAACTATTGTATAACAATGAAATCATAGTCAATGAAATTTGTATAATTGTATTCAATGACACACTTACTAGTCCATTGAAATACAATATAGGGTGGGTTTTTTTTGTTTTGTTTGTATTTCATTAGTTAATTGTGTTTTATTTCATGCAGGTCACTTCCTAATACAGGATATTTTAATATCCTTGACCCTTATCCACACATTTTTTGTGGAAAATTTTTAAGTGAAAATTTCAGAAAATATTTGTGGCAGTAACACTGTAGTTAAACAGATTGTGTGGTAATACAGTTACGCTTTTAAAAACAGTGTTGCTCTTTTATTAGTAGTATAGACTCAGAAAAATTAAAATAAAAATTAGAAGAAAATGTGCCACTTCTGTAATGCACCTTTATTATTTACTTAGAGAATTTGGTAGAAAGAAATATGGTAGAAAGAAATATGGGGCTGATTTTACCCCCTAAAATTTTATTTATGTAAATAGATATTGGTTGTCAATTTCATATAATTGTTTGCTCTTTCAAATAATGAACATCTTTATATAATGTTAATGTTAGGTAAGACCTTAAAGTTAATTTTTTTAAACCACATATGTTTCTGTCAGCATGAAAATCCAAACTGTACACCTATTTATTGATAACTAGGAGGAATCACAGCCCATTTTCCATTGTTTGGGGTCTTTTCAGGTTATCTGGATCATCTGATTTTTAACCTCTGCTATTAGATATACACAAAAGCCTAATTCTGTATCCCTCAGAATTCATACAGCTAAATTAGAGGTAGAATCAGAGTTAAAATTCAAGTCTCATTACGAAAGATGGATGTCAGAGTAGGTTTTGCTTATCCCAGACTTATCTCAGTCTGTCTTATTCTAGAATATAGATCTGATTACTAAACCTCTTATGTGACTTCTTTCTGGCTTCACAGTACTACTCACCCATTCCTTTAAAAAGTTTATGACTGAGGCGCCTGGGTGGCTTAGTCAGTTGAACATCTGACTCTTGATTTTGGCTCAGGTCATGATCTCACAGTTTGTGAATTAGAGCCCCACATCGGGATCTGCCCTGACAGTGCAGAGCCTGCTTGGGATTCTCTCTCTCCCTCTCTGCCCCTTTCCTGCTCACTCGCTCTCTTTCTCTCAAAGTAAGTAAACATTAAAAAAAAGTAAAAAGTTTATGATTAACGTTATTTTTATAAGCTTCTTTGGAATATTTTTGTTTAGTTCAAATATGAAAAATAATTTTTTTTGAAAAATAATTTATATCAGCACTGTCCAATAGAATTTTCTGTGATGATGAAATGCTTTATAGCTCTGTTGTCTAACATGGCAGCCACTAGCCACATATGGATATTGAACAATTAGAATGTGGCTAATGTACTTGATAAATTTTATTTAATTTTAATTTGTTTAAAATTAAATAGCCACATGTGGCTAGCACCGATTGAGACATTTTTAAAAAATATTTTTTAAAAAACTTTTTAAAAGTTTATTTATTTATTGTGAGAGAGAGAGAATCCTAAGCAGGCTCTGCACTGTTAGCACAGCCCATTTTGGGGCTTGAACTCCGGAGACATGAGATCATGACCTGAGCTGAAACCAGGACTTGGATGCTTAACTAAGCCACCCAGGTGCCCCAGGTTTATATATTCCTATATATATAATATATTATATAATATATTATAATAATATAATAATTCCTAAATATATAAATAATATTTATATATTATATATTCTTAATAAAGGAAAGAATTAAGTAGAGGTGGGCATATTTTTCACATTATTTGCTCTTGCAATCTATTTGTGTGTTTTTGTGGGGTCAGGTTTTAAAATCTCATTTTTCCAAAATACTCAGTGTCTTAGTGAATAAATCTAGTCATAGAAAACAACTTAGTAATAGCTATTTAAAAGCTAACGTGTTTTTAAAAATTCTTTTAATTGATTCAATTAAGTGACTATAGACTGCCAACCAACAGAATAATTTTATTTCTGTAGTATTCTGGAATAGTTATGGTTAAATAAGATTTCAAACTTAAACTTTTCATGTTACATGGAACATTTGATTAAATTATTATTAAATTTTTTTGCTATTGCTATATCTCAGAAGTCTCTGAAACAAAGAGAAATTGAAATAAAAGATATGCCTAATGATCACCACTTGTCTTCTTTAAATCTTTCTATATAACTAATTCCTGGTTTTGATTGTTAAGCCTTTTTTTTTTTTTTTTTTTTAAATCAGGCTAGCCCCTCAGTCATTGTATCCTATTACCCTGTTTTATAGTAGTTTATCACTATCTGAAATTTTCTGGTTTATTTAAGCTCCATGAGACTAGAATCTTATTTCCTTTGATTTCCCAGAGCTAGAACAAGATCTGCTGTATAGTTGGTGTTCAGTAATGAACCATTTCACAAACAAAACAAAACAAAACAAAACAAAACAGGATTCTGTGAAGAATAAGATAAATATTTGGAATAACATGCCAGTTGGAGTCTGGAAATAGGCAAGGTGAGACTCAGCTTTTGATTATCTTAGTGATGCTGGTGTAGGTAATTTAAGGTAATTATTTTTTTTTTAAGTTTATTTATTTTGAAAGATAGCAAGTGGGGAAGGGGCTCAGAGAGAGGGAGAGAGACTTCTAAGCAGTCTCCACACTGATACAGTGCAGAGCCTGATGTGGGGCTCCAACTCAACGAACCATGACATCATGACCTTAAACTGACACTTCACCGACTGAGCCAGCCAGGTGCCCCTAAAGTGATTAATTTAGAATGATTTTGTATAGAAATGTTTCTCTGTGAACTTTTATTTTATTTTATTTATTTTTAAAATTTGTTAACGTTTATTTACTATTGAGAAACAGAGAGAGACAGAGCACGAGTGGGGGAAGGGCAGATAGAAGGGGAGACACAGAATCCAAAGCAGGATCCAGGCTCTGAGCTGTCGGCATAGAGCCCGATGTGGGGCTCAAACTCACGAACTGTGAGATCATGACCTGAGCCAAAGTCGGACGTTTGACTGAGCCACCCCGGCGCCCCTGTGAACTCTTATTTTAAAAACAAGCTTTTGTCAAGGCCCCTGGGTGGCTTAGTTGGTTAAGTGCCCAACTCTTGATTTTGGCTCAGGTTGTGATCTCATGTGCTGATGCTGCGGAGCCTGCTTGGGATTCTGTCTCCCTCTCTCTTTGCCCCTCCCCTGCTCACTCTCTATCTCTAAATAAATAAATAAACAAGTATATAAATAAAAACATTAAAAAAATTTTAAAACAAGCTTTTGTCTAGACATACATACATGTACTAAATAAATCTCATCCACATAAAAACATCATAGAGTTGACAAAATGGAAGGAAAAACTGAGAAAATATTTACACGGTCAGTTTTTGAGTATTCAGCCTCATTTCATAACTTCTTAGAGATGAAGGGGTTTACTCAGAGTCATTTATATACCATTGGCTGAAATGGTAGGAGAACTACCTGCTCCTGATTTTCCAGTATGTTTTAACTTATGATCTATGAATGAACATCGCTGGGTAGCAGACATAGGCACTTTAACTGATACAAGCAGTATTTGGCTAATAATGATTTGAGTTATCTCCAAGTTGTTGGAAATCAAATATTCTTTTACAGTAAATTAGGTGATTTAATTTCTAATTTTAAAATGTCAACAAGGTAAGTGTGGAAAGGATTTTATTTTTACTATTTATTTCTATACGTACTCTTAAATAGTTAAACAGTGTTTTAAGATGTGAATGAAAGCCTTTTTATTTAGGGAACTTATTATTTTACCTTTACAAAATACATTTCCACTTAGAGGTTATTCATCACTACATATTGGCTTAATGTAGTATTTTTGGATGGCTGTGTGAGGCTTTTCTTTTTTAACTTGTTCATTTATGTTTAACAGAATTTTAAAATATGGTTCTTACCAGAGTGCTATCTTTATTAGTGCAGATTTTCTCCACCTCCCTCTACATATTTTTGTGAAAATCGGTCACAAAATCTAGTGTGGCCCAGTAATTTTAGTTGCCAGAAATTGAAGATCTTAAAAACAGTAAGTATTTTAGTAATAAAACGACCTATAACATTGTGTCCTGTCTGGGAATGGCTTTACTGCCATTTCATTATTTGTATCACATCTATGACTAGAATGAAAGTAAACTCTAGAGCATAGAAAGCAGCAGTGACTGTGCCAACAAAATGGGAAGAAGTATTTCCTTTCTTCTGCATGTATAAAAGGTGGCAGCCACACCCTACCAGCAATTTAAATCTAATGGCTTTTTCTGGCTGTCCAGGGACAAATTGTAGGTCACATTACTATATTTGTATCCATACACAGGAATATTTGTGTTGTAATAGGGTAAGACTTTTTAAAGTGATATTTCTGTTTCAGATTCTCCAAATCTTAGGTTAATGGATCTATGGTAATTCCCCTCCTCCCTGTTTGTGCTTTATAGCGATGTTAGTGGAACTAAGGACAACAAAGTGAGTGGAAATGCTTTCAGAGAAGACTCTATTAGTTTCCTGTTGCCTCTGTAACAAATGATGTCAAACCTAGATGCCAAACGAAATTTAAAACAACAAATTTACTATCGCATACTTCTGGATGTCAGAAGTCCAACATGGGTCTCTCAGGGCTAAAATCAAGACATCAGTAAGGTTGTATTCCTCTGGAGTCTCTAGGGGAAGAATCTGTTTTCTTGCCTTTTTCCAGCTTACAGAGGCTGCCTGCATTCGTTGGCTTCTGGTCCCCTTCTCTACTTTCAAAACCAGAAGTGTAGTGTCTTCCGGCCTCTTCTCCCTCCCCTTTTCACTTATAAGGATCCTTGTCATTACGTTGGCCCCAGCTAGATAATCCAGTATGCTCTCTCCATTGGTAAGATCCTTAATCACGTGTGCAAAGTCCCTTTTACCACATAAGGTAACATTCACAGGTTCTAGGGGTTAGGATGTGGGCATGTGGGTGGGGGGGGGGGCATTATTATATCACAGCCTCTGTGCAAGTTGAAGATACTGATTTTGTTAATTATAGTAACAAGGGATGTTTTCTGAAGCAGTAAGCATTGCCTTTCTGAATTAATACAGACATGACAGAAAGTGTTTTAATGGTCAGTGAGTATAGCATGTGGTAAAGAGTGCAGGTCATGAAGAAAGATTGCCTGGGTTTGACTCCCAGCTCTATCACTTATTATATGTGGGATCTTGGACAAGACACCTAAGCTGTTTTTCAGTTTCCTCATCTGTGAAATGGAGATGCTAACATTCACTTTAGTTTTTCTGAGGGTTAAATGTTGTAATTCTTGCCAAGCACTTGGAACATCACATCAAAAGTGCTCAGTAAATGATCCTGTTTTACTTAAAGCATCTTTAAAATATTTTTCATTGGAAATTTCAAGAAATCCTTATATAGATTAAAATCTGGGTGTATTCTGAGATGAATTTTTTTTTTTGTTAAACATTTTGAATACTCAGAAACATTTCATATTTGGGAAAACATCTGTGCATACTAGTCATTAAAAACTAGGGTACAAACTGAATAAATGAGTATTTCCTTGATTAATAATTAGTGAATTGTATTTTTTCTTTTGTAAAACGTATTGAAACTTTTATACTCATTTTAGAAAATACAGAAAAGCAAAAGATAAAGCAAAAAAGAACAGAATGTATCCATAATTCCATTCAGAGATAGTAAACATTTACATTTTAGTGAACATCATTTTAGGGTAGTAGTTTTCAACCCTGGGGTGATTTTGCATCCAAGGGGACATTTGGCAAAGTCTAGAGACAAATATTTTTTGATTCTTAGTACTGGCAGATGGTTCTACTGTCATCTAGTGGGCAGAGGCCAGGAGGCTATCACGCATCTTACAACGCACATGACAGTCCTCCACAATAAATTACCTGGCCCAGAATGTTAGTAGTGCTAAGGTTGAGAAATCTTGTTTCACAGTGTGAACTCATTGATAAATGTATTGCCTTCTTAGTCTAGTTCTCAATCATATATTTGAATTTTGGATCACTTCTTGATCAGTGAGTTATAGAAAGCCTAGATACTAAAGACCAAATTTGATTTGGTAACTCATATTTGGCTCTTGAGAAATGTTAATAATTTTAGAGATTAGTATAACACAGCAGTTTGATGAGGTTTCCAAAGAAGGTTTACACATTAAAATTACCTGCATAATTTTAGATTATGAAGTTGAAATCCTGTTAAGCAAACACTAATGCTGTGATTTTGGGCTGTACTTTTGACTATATTTTGATAGTTAAAATGTATTTTCTTCTGTCTTCATTACTTGGTTGGAAATGAGTATTTAGTAAAACAACAGTTATAATTTTCTTTGGTCTTTTCTGTCATCTCTGCTCTTGATCTTAGCCAAAAGGCCGAGATGCGATTTTTCTGTCATCTCTGTATTTCATTTAGCAGTCTTTCTCATTTACTTACTGCACTAAGGGGTAGGCATACAACAATTAACAAAATGTAAAAAAAAGTACCTAGTACTTCTTCTAGAATTGAAGTACAGTTGACCATTGAACAACATGGTTTGAACTGTGCAGGCCAACTTGTACACAGATTTTTTTGATAAATCTAGTTCTGCAAATGTATTTTCTCTCCTTTTGGTTTTCTTTGTTTAAAAATTTTTTTTAACGTTTTTTATTTATTTTTGAGACAGAGACAGAGCGTGAACGGGGGAGGGTCAGAGAGAGGGAGACACAGAATCTGAAACAGGCTCCAGGCTCTGAGCTGTCAGCACAGAGCCCGATGTGGGGCTCGAACTCACAGACCGTGAGATCATGACCTGAGCCGAAGTTGGCCGCTTAACCCACTGAGCCATCCAGGCGCCCCTCTCCTTTTGGTTTTCTTAACATTTTCTTTTCTCTAGCTTATTCTATTGTAAGAATACTGTATGTAATATGTATAACATACAAAATGTATGTTTATGTTGTGGTAAGGTCAACAGTTAGCTGTTAGTAATTAAGTTTTTGGTGAGTCAAAAGTTATATGCACATTTTGGACTGCACTGGGTGTCAGCACCCCTAACTGCCATGTTGTTCGAGGGTCAACATGGTTTGGTTTTGTTGGTTGGTTGCTTTTTCCATGATGAAAGATGGCACTGCTATCCTTTGCCTTGGAGATTAAAGATAAACATGAATTTCAGATATCTGAACACATTTGGCAGTTCTCAGAATGCTGAAGTTACTCAAAGACACCTCAAATATAGCTGGGCATTCTAATGTAAACTGATTTTGTTTTAATACAGGCTTTGTGTTAGTCTGTACATGATTAAAAAAAAAAAAGGCAAGTCATTTTATTAGAGTTCTAGATTCTTCTTATGTATTATGCTCAGTGGTGATAATGTTATGATAGTCTCTCTTAATATCATTAGTAGTGACTGCGGTTTTTATACACTGAAACAAAAAACAGAGATTCATTTCATTATATACCTACTGCTTTGAAAAATATCCCTAATATGTTAATAGTTTATATACACCTGTAGAATTATTAGATTCATGGTAGTGAGTTTCATATTAAATACGGTTGTGTAAATATTTAGTTTTCTGGGGGAAAAAATCTCTTGTCAGTCAGTGACTCTTGTGTGATGTGTTTATATACTGTATTTCTAGCACTTAATAAAATGTCTTCTATTCTGATCTGATGAAAAGATTACTTGATAAAATATAGTAAGATTACAAAGTAACTTTTGAAATCGTTTAAAAATAATTGGGGCAAATTTTGTTTTGTTGTGTTTTCCTCTTAGTGACCTGATAACCTGCTGCTAGTTTGGTTTTGTGTTGGACATATAATCAGAGTGCAGGTACTTTCTAGCCTAATTCGTGACCTTTCTTAAGAAGGAAAAAGCGGGGCGCCTGGGTGGCACAGTCAGTTAAGCGTCCGACTTCAGCCAGGTCACGATCTCGCGGTCTGTGAGTTCGAGCCCCGCGTCGGGCTCTGGGCTGATGGCTCAGAGCCTGGGGCCTGTTTCCGATTCTGTGTCTCCCTCTCTCTCTGCCCCTCCCCCGTCCATGCTCTGTCTCTCTCTGTCCCAAAAATAAATAAACGTTAAAAAAAAAAAAAGAAGGAAAAAGCAAATTTGTACAGTCAGTTCTAAATGCATGCTCCTAACAAACAGCCTGTGGTATTTCACTAATACTAGTTAGTGGTTATAGCTCATATTAAAATATTTACAGGGACACCTGGGTGGCTCAGTTGTTTAAGCATCTGACTTCAGCTCACGTCATGATCTCATGGTTCGTAGGTTCGAGCCCCGCGTCGGGCTCTGTGCTGACAGCTCAGAGCCTGGAGCTTGCTTCAGATTTTGTGCCTCCCTCTCTCTGCCCCCCACCTCTCAAAAATAAATAAACATTAAAAAAACTTTTTAATAAAATATTTACATTGTCAAGCCAATTCTGTGGCCCTTTACTGTGGTACTCCCTTCTGTTTACAGTTGATTTCTTTATTGATAATGAGTCAGGCACCGTAGTTAGCCTGGAGATTCAGAGATGAAGTAGGCCACTGTCCTTAATATAGACTTCCAGTCTTTCCATATTGTCTGGCATCTGAGTTGTTTTTATTTCCCTAAATTGTGTAGTTTCATTACATGCTTATAATTTAGTTTTGTAACATATCAAGAAAGATTCTTCTAGTAATCTAGATATTTGGAAGCTATGCTATTAAGAGGCCAAGTAAGTTTTATTTTTTTTAAGTAAGCTCTACACCCAACGTGGAGCTCAAACTCATAACCCTGAGATCAAGAGTTGCGTGCTCCACCAGCTGAGACAGCCAGGCACCCAAGAAGCCAAGAAAGTTCTTAGCTGAAACCCTTTTAGATAATGGTTAATGTAGGTATTGCAAAGGCGCTCCCCTCCCTTTCCACAGGTTAGGACTTTTTTCCCGTAAGTCTGGAAATGTCTGAAGTCCCTAGATCCTCTCCCACATCCCACAGCTTCTTAACCCTGGGCATTTTCTTTTGCCATCCAGGCATTTGTCCCTTTCTGTTATCAGTGACTCTGTCTTGCTCATCTTTTATCTCTAGTACTCAAGACTAAACATAATACGAGTACTTGATGTGAAATGAATAAATGAATCTTACCAGGAGCAATTTCTGAGCCTATTCTCCAGCACTTGCCCTTTATTGCTTTTCTCTCTCTGGTAATAATGTAACTGTACGATCGCAGGAGCCATGTCTGAATTTTCATCCCTGTAACTTTAGTACTGAGCCCAGTGTCTGGTAAACAGTAGATGCTCAATAAATATTTCTTTTATTAGAGAAGCCTGTATAGGTTGGAGTGGGGACAATCTGGCTGCAACTTTTGTTCTCCTTCCCATTGCAGTAGCACCAGAATGGGAAGGAAGGAGGAGCTGGTATGAACCTTGGCCCCAAATCGCCTCAGCCCACAGAGGGTAGTTAACAGACAGCAGCTGGTATCCAGAATCAATATGATAAAATGTTTTTTTACCATTATTTCTTTCACAAATGTTTTCATTTCGTTTCATTTCATTTCATTTCATTTCATTTCATTTCATTTCATCATGTTCATACACACACACACACACACACACACACACACACACACACACACACTTCCTGTAGGTTAAAATAGCCCTTTACAGTGTATTAAGTGCTAAAGTGTATTAAGTAAAGTATAGGTAGGGATGCTATGCCAGCACAAGAGGGTACTTGACCTGGCTTCAAAGTGTGTGTGATGTGTGAGAGGTGATCTGGAAAAGCTTCTTGGAGTATTTTAACACATCTGAATAGAATCTTCAAGCATGAGTAGATGACAGAGAAGATGCTAGAATGATGGAGAGCAAGGTGGGAAAGCTGCAGCAGCAGGAGAGGAGGCCGGACAAGAAGGCAAATCAAGAAGGGTCTTCTGCTGTTTGGATTTTTCCTAAGGCATGGAGAGTCATGAGAGGTTATTAAATTTGAGGGGTTTTTTTGTTTGTTTGTTTTTCTTTTTAAATACTGTCAGTGCTATAGAGAACAGATTGGAGGTGAACGACTTGGGAAGCAGGAAGAACAATTTGGAAGTTGATACTCTAATCCAGATGAAAAATGATAAGGCAGAGCCAGTGAACATAGCAAGAATTGGGTAGATTTGGAAGAAAGTTTGAGGGTGAAATCCAGCTTTCTTTTATGCATTACGTTTATCTTCTCCCAGTTGGGGGGCTTATCTTTTCACTTATGTTGTATCTTTGACATACAGTTTGTTAAAATTAAGATTGTTGATTTTATTAATCACTTAAACTCTTTATGTATTTTAAGAAATCCTTCCACCTTGAGTTTGTAAAGATCTCCTGTTTTATGTTTTTGTTTATTCTTTAAAAGTTTGTAAGTTTTACTTTTTATATTTGGTCTTTAATCCACCTGGACTTGGTATCCTGTATGGTAAGGATCTAATTTTTTTTCTACACGGAGAAGCAGTTTTCCATACCATTCTTATTTTGAGAGAGAGAGAGAGAGAGAGAGAGAGAGAATATGAATGGGGTAAGAACGGAGAAACAGGGAGAGAGAGAATCCCAAGCAGGCTCTGCACTGTCAGCACAGAGCCTGATACGGGGCTCAGTCTCACAACCCTGAAATCATGATGTGAGCCAAAATCAAGAGTTGGACACTTAACCGACTGAGCCACCCAGGTGCCCCTATCTGTACCATTCTTTAAATCTTCTGTTCTTTCCTTACTAACCTGCAGTGCTGTTTCTGTTATAAGCCAAATTCCCATATAGGCTTGGATGTGTGTCCAGGATCTTACTGTTTCATTGTTAATTACTGTAACTTAATAAATGTAAATCTTTTTATTTTAAGCACATTTAACGTGTACAAACTAGTCATCCTTTGAATGGATATCATAGACTTTATTGTTGAGAAGCATACGTAGATCCTTTCTTGATTTCTTTTAGAGCATATTTTTTCAAGATATCATTCACATACCATACAATTTTCCCTTTTCAAGTGTACAGTTCTGTGGTTTTTAGTGTATCCAAAAAGTTGTGCAACCCCACCACTAATTCCAGAACATTTTCATCACCTCAAAAAGAGATCCCGTACCCATTAGCAGTCAGCCTCCATTTCTCCCTTCTCCCAGTCCCTGGCAACCACTAATCTTTTGTCACTATGAATTTGCCTATTCTGGATATTTCATACAAATGGAATCATACAATATGCAGCCTTTCATGACAGCATTCTTATTTAAATTGAGTAAAATTGATAGATTAGCAGGGTATTCTCTAGGAATAATACTATCTAAGAAAATAGAACAAAAATACTGTACCTTAGTAGGGAGAAAGAAGAGAAAATCTTACCAGGATTTATTTGTTTTGTTTTTTTTAGACATCAAATTCATATTTTATTTCTCCATTATTGAAGAACGTGGTTTATCTTTTGCTTAGTTGGTAATGAGTAAATGTCATGTAGCAAATTCTACAAGAATTTTGTTCTTCTGTTGATACATCTTGAGTTTATTAGATATAGATGGAGTGAGACTACTTTGATTTGAATGTTGTCTGTAATTGTATAAAAGTGACACAATTTGCCTTATATCTTGGTGGATAAGTAAGATCACATGAAAATATAAAGGGGATACATTCTCTCCTGAATTGCCTATTTTTTAACACAAGCAGATTTTCCAGTTTAACCCAGAAATTAGTCAGCAGCTTAGAGTTCTTTTTAAAAGGCTACCTCGGAAAGTACCTTTAAGTCAAGATACCCAGATAAGGTTTACTAACACAGAACATTTATTTAACATACTAAAATGTTGTAAGCTTTTTGTGTCATTTGGCGAATTGATGCTTTATTAGTATAATAACTGAAAAATAGTTCAGAAAAGAAGATCTTTCCCAAGTTATATCATTAAACTTTCAAAGAGTTAGCCTCAACCAGAATGGTAGTAAATACCTTTAAATGCTTCAGAAGTTTGACCAGTTTTTTCAAACGTCATAATTTTGACATCTTCAAATCTTCGTTAAAAATATCTTTGGGAAACTAAAAATGTGTTAAGTACCTATAGAATTAGTATCATTATATAATGGCCTCAAAGTCTCAGAAGTCCAAACATTTGCATTACCTTGGGAATGTAACAAATTGAGAAAAAATGCCCAAATTTCAGTGAGAAATAATTTGCTTCTATACCACTGTGGTTACAGCTATGGTTGGCTGTGACTACCAACTGTGTAACACTTGGTTATTATTAAAAGTACTTTATTTTGTTTGTGAGTAAAGAGTAAATCTTATAATCTGATACAGGTTTTGTTCCCTTAAAGGATAAGATTATCTAAAGACAAATGGAACAACCACTTCCATTTGTAATTTTATTTGTATTTCCTTGCTAGAAATTTTCAAGCAGGATCCATTTTGTTTGAAAGATTGACATTGGATTGTGTAGTCACTGTACCAGATTTGGTTATTGTTTTTTGCCTATAACAGAGCTAGATTAGATGCTATCAATTCTAGCAGCTTTTAGTGAATAAAAGGTAAACATTGTTGTTCATTTCCTTTTTTGGTGCTGTAGACGCGTGATCAAGTTCTTAGAACCAAATGGTTGATTTTTCTTTTTTTTTTTTTTCCATAACCTCCACCCTCACCCTTGCTTTTTTTTTTTTTTTTTTTTTTTTTTTTTTAAGTTAAAATGTAGGAAGGCTTGTGAAGGAAAAATATTGATTTAGTGTAATTTGCATCCTGTTTATGCTTAATAGTAGCAGTTTGTGTTTGCTGATTATTATAGGTATGTGTTTGGGCTCTTTAAAAATATTTATCTTCTACTTATTTCCAAAAAGGTCGAATGGCTTATAGTTTTAAAATAGATATAAGAAAGCAAAATAACATACCTCTGTTCTTTAACAGTACACCTTTGTTATTACATTACTAACAGTTAAATGATTTTTTAAACTATGAAAACCAAAATAGGCAGTACAGAATTTAACTTATAGTCAGAGGATCACTCTGATCATATAATTAAATCAAAATATAAATAGAACACAGAACCAAAAAGAATGGAGTCTCTTTTAAAACTCTGGCATTAATGGATCTGGCCACTTTTCTTATAGATTAAGCATGTTTTTCAAAATTTTACTTTAAAGAGTCTTAGGTTTTACCCATGCAAACCTATTTACTTAAAATAATAGATCATATTTTTAAAAAAATTTAACTCCTGTCTCTCATTTTCTTTTTGGCATAAATTTGGGGGGGAAAATAGTAAAATGAAAATCACCCTTGATGCTGTCATCCAAAAATCTTCATATTCTGTCATTAAGTATGAGACATAGTCGAAGAAGTTTTTTTGGAGGGAGTGGGTATGTTTGTATGTATTAAACTGATTTCAAATACAAGATCTGATTGTCAAACATGAGTGATCATTCAGTTAGAAATGAGTATATGAATATATTTGGTAGCTTTCTCTTTACACCTCAAAGAATGTATACCTAAACTTGCCTTTATGTACTACATTTCAGGTTTTTGCTGTAAGACAAAATTACCCTCTAATTTTTTAACGTTATGTGTCTTTAAATTTTTAAAAAATTTTTCTTAATGTTTGTTTATTTTTGAGAGAGAGACAGCGGGAGTGGGAGAGGGGCAGACACAGAATCCAAAACGGGCTGCAGGCTCTGAGCTGTCAGCATGGAGCCTGATACGGGGCTCAAACTCATGAGCCATGAGATCATGACCTGAGCCAAAGTTGGGTGCTTAACTGACTGAGCTACCCAGGCACACCTAAAAAAATTTTTTAATGATGTTTTGCTGCAGGAATCACCAAACAGTAAAAACGCCAGGTTTATTACTGTAGACTGTGTGTACTCCATTCCTGTTACTATAGAAACACACATAGACTGGATTTATTGTAAACCTTGAGAAATGTTCCTTGCAGTACTTCACATAAAAAAAAAACATCTGGGGGTGCCTGGTGGCTTAGTCGGTTAAGCGTCAGACTTCAGTTCAGGTCTTGATCTCATCGTTCGTGGGCTCAAGCCCCACATAGGGCTCTGTGCTGACAGCTCAGAGCCTGGAGCCTGTTTCAGATTCTGTGTCTCCCTCTCTCTGTGCCCCTCCCTGCTCTCTCTCTTTCTCTCTCTCTCAAAAATTAATAAACATTACGGGGCACCTGGGTGGCTTGGTCGTTTAAGCGTCCGACTTCGGCTCAGGTCATGATCTCACAGTCCGTGAGTTCGAGCCCCGCGTCGGGCTCTGTGCTGACAGCTCAGAGCCTGGAGCCTGTTTCGGGTTCTGTGTCTCCCTCTCTCTCTGCTTCTCCCCTGTTCATGCTCTGTCTCTCTCTGTCTCAAAAATAAATAAACGTTAAAAAAAAAAATTAAAAAAAAATTAATAAACATTAAAAAAAAAAATCTGGATCCCTTGTTTACCTGGGTAAAAGAAGACCATTCTCTTCCTCTGTGTTGTGGAAGTCATGTTTGTTATATTCCACTATATTTCTTTAGCTGTTAAAATTTCTAATGTTGATACATCAAGTATGCTCTGTATTTTGGTATGATTGATAATTACTGGAATAGCTTTGGAAAATAAAGGTTGATGTTCATGCCAATTCAATTAACTATGACTATGAAAATTATATTTTAAGAGCTTCTATATTCTGAGTTTCAGATCTACAATTTAAAAAACACTAGGGTTTTAAGTAGTATGCTTAGTAGGGGTTTTTTGATATATTTTGGTCTTTTGTTGGGTTAATAGATTCTGGAAATTCATTTGACTTCATACCAGTCCCTTGGGGCCTTAATAAGTCTTGCTGGGAAGTTTAGCCCACAACTAAGGATAATCAGTAGTGTCTAGGTAAGCATTTATTAATCAAATTTTGATGAGGATATTGCCTGAGGAGACTATAACTGCATTTATATTCTCTTGCATTTTGCATGGAAAGATCCTCAACAACTGTTTAAGGCATTTCATTTATATGTAATAACTCCCTTAAGTTTACACAGTTCAGTTTAAAAGACTCATTAAGCCCCTCCTCTGAGCCTTCACTTTGGGCTCTAGGAGCATATGGATGAATAAAATTACTTCCTACTCTTAAGAAAATCACATAAACAGGTTGTTTCGAGATTAATTCTTAAGAGGTATGCATGGTGTATCTTAGGAACATGGAGGAAAGTTACTCAGACCAGCCTAGAGCTTAAGTGACTACTTCTTGGAAATGACTTTCTGAGCTCAGAAGATGGGTTAAAAGTCAAGCCAAAAAAAGTATAAAAGGACATATTAGGCATCAAAGATAACATTGGTAAAGGCACAGTGGTATGAAATTGTAGTGTATACATTCATTCTCAGTAGTTTAACATTACTAGCATACAAAAGTGACTGGAGGTTGAAGACCTCAGTAGAGACCTTGCTTGGAGGGGTTTGAGTGCTCTGTTGGCCAAGGTTTTGGACTCTTTCTAGGAATCATTGAAGGATTTTAATCAGGAAAGTGAAAATTAAGTGATCTAGGAATGTATTTAAAGGTAGTTGTATCTGAAAACAGATATAGGCAATTTATATGACATCTTAGATCCACTTTTGATTCCAGAAAACTTGAATTAGGATATTGACATGAGCAATTTTGACCTATAATAAACTAGTGTTGACCTTTGAACAATATGGCTTTGACCTGTATGGCTACATTTGTATGTGGATTTTTCTCAATAAATACAGTACAGTACAGTATATTTTCTCTTACGATTTTCTTTTTTTTTTTAATTTTTTTTTTTTAATGTTTGTTTATTTTTGAGACAGAGAGAGACAGAGCATGAATAGGGGAGGGGCAGAGAGAGAGGGAGACACAGAATCGGAAGCAGGCTCCAGGCTCTGAGCCATCAGCCCAGAGCCCGACGCGGGGCTCGAACTCACAGACCATGAGATCATGACCTGAGCTGAAGTCGGACGCTCAACCGACTGAGCCACCCAGGCGCCCCTCTTACGATTTTCTTAATATGATCTTTTATTTAGTTTATTGTAAAAATATACTATATAAGCACAACATGTAATTCTATAAAGTAGGATCCAGCAGGGGGCCTGGGTGGCCTGGTTGGTTGAGTGCCTGACTTTGGCTCCTGTCATGAACTCACCGTTTGTGACTTCAAGCCCCACATCAGGCTTGCTGCTATCAGCAATGAACTGCTTCAGATTCTCTGTCCCCCTCACTCTCTATCCCTCCCCTGCTTGCACGTGCTCGCTCTCTCTCCAAACACAAACATTAAAAAAAAAAAAAGTAGAATCCAGCAGTATGTATGGTTTAGTAGAGGGAATTGTCCCTTTTAAGAATTTGTTATGATGACTTAAACTATACATTTAACACACTGTGACAGATCACATAAATCTTTGACCTTTACATTTAACACATCATGAATACTTAATTGATATTCATAGCCTCAACCTGTTCATGGCACACTTTTTTTTTAACCTCATATCTAAGATTTGACTTGAGTCTATAAACTTTATATTATTATTCTCCTCTTGAGTAAGTTGGTAAATATAAGAGCCCTAAAGGTTTAGTTGATAATTTTCAGCTTTTTTCCCCTTTAATACTGTCTGTGGACAGCTTCAACAAAATTAGAATGGTATTCATTGACTGACTTATTTTATCTTAAAACAACAACCACAACAGCAGCAGTAACAACAACAGAGGGACACCTGGGTGGGTCATTCGGTTAACTGTCTGACTCTTGGTTTCATCTTAGGTCATGATCTCGCAGTCTGTAGGATCTAACCTTGCAAGTCAGGCTCTGTGCTGATAGCCTGCTTGGGATTCTCTCTCTGTCCCTCCCCCATTCATTCTCTCTCTTGCTCTCTCAAAATAAATAAACATTAAAACCAGAAACATTGGTCAGAGGCAGAATTTATCATAAATTATTTGCCTGTGGTGGTTTCATTTATTTGGAAGTACATATTAGAATGGGTGGAGGACTAGTACCATTATTTAGTCTCCCACCAAACTGTTTACTCTGGGGAGTGGGATCAGGGAAGTGTGATGTGTAAAATGTGAGTGTTTTTGTCATTGTTGTTGCTATATTCTTGATACACCTAGGGATTTTGAGAAATTAGTTTACTTGTTAAGAGCCAGTGCTGTGGAATAGAGAGCCTTGTATTTATAGGATGTCTATGAGCAAGTTACTTAATCATGCTGGCCTTTCTGTTTCATTTGTAAAATAGGGGTCGTATTTCCTCAAAGAGGTGTTATTAGGAGTAAAATAATCAATGTGAAGCAGGATAGTTTGACACATAGTAAGCCCTCAAATATTAGCCATTATTATTATTATTTTAGTAGTACAAAAAAATTAAAACATACCATCTTTATCAGGGGATTTATTAAGGACAAACAAGTGAGAATTTTTGGTAGCCTTTACTGAGTGGTGTTAACTATGATGGGTGAAAACTGCCTAACTTCCAAATCCTGCCTGTCTTTCATGGCCTAAATACCTCCTTGCTTAGTGAATGAACATTGTTCTTTCTCAAATATCGTTTGTAATTGTGATGGTAACACAATTTAATTCTTAGTCACCCTCTGATTCACATTGTTCACGTTATTTACTATTTTATGACTCTTGCCCATAACATCTCGTTTAGTTTACTGAAGAGATTGTAAATGCCTTTAGGTCAGAGATCAGGTTTTTCCACAAGTTCTGTGTGCCCAGCATCACACCAACTGATAATGGTAGCCAATAAGTATTGGGCTTTAACTATACTCCAGGCACTGTCCAAAGTACTGCTTACAGATTAACTTAATTCTTACAACAATTCTGCACAAAGTAGGAATTGTAAATATCCAGTTTATGGATAAGGAAACTGAGATTTAGGGAGATTAAGCTGCCAAAGTCACATAGTTAACAAGCCTTGGATTGGGGTTTTGAACCTAACAGTTTGATTCTGAGCCTATATTTTCAACCACATGCTCACTAGAGAGCCATCTAATTCTTTAAGGTCTTAACTATTTAGATCAATTGGTGTGTCTGCTGTTTGAAGGCTGACTGCCAGACTTCAGTACATACAAAAATCAGTAGAGGAATTTATAGTCCTAAAATATCTTTCTTTTAGAAATGATCAAAACTGCTTTCTTGATGAAAAAGTATGGCTCTATTCACACTTCTGCTTTCTAGAAAAGGTAACAGTGTGGAACATTTGGCTTAGTTGGTGTCAAATTTAATTTGTTTTGTCTTGTTTTATTTTATTTATTTTTTTTTTAATTTTTTTTTTTTTTTTAACGTTTATTTATTTTTGGGACAGAGAGAGACAGAGCATGAACCGGGGAGGGGCAGAGAGAGAGGGAGACACAGAATCGGAACAGGCTCCAGGCTCCGAGCCATCAGGCCAGAGCCTGATGCGGGGCTCGAACTCACGGACCGCGAGATCGTGACCTGGCTGAAGTCGGACGCTTAACCGACTGCGCCACCCAGGCGCCCCTGTCTTGTTTTATTTTTAAGTAATCTCTCTGCCCAACGTGGGGCTTGAACTCAGAACCATCAGATCAAGAGTCACATGCTTTTTACCAACTGAGCCAGCCAGCTGCCCTGGTGCCAAGTTTTAATGCAGGCTTTTACCACCTTAAGAAGCTGTATAACTTTTTCTTTTAAAAACTTCTTCCAGGGGCGCCTGGGTGGTTCAGTCAGTTAAGCTTCTGACTTCAGCTCAGGTTCTTGCGGTCTGTGAGTTTGAGCCCCACATCGGGCTCTGTGCTGACAGCTCAGAGCCTGGAGCCTGCTTCAGATTCTGTGTGTCCCTCTCTCTGCCTTTCCCCTGCTTACATCTCTCTCTCTCTCTCTCTCTCTCTCTCTCTCTCTCTCTCCCCCCCTCTCTCTCTCTCTTTCAAAAGTAAATAAAAAAAAAAAAAAAAACTTAAAAAAAAACTTCTTCCCAACCCTAGCCAAATTATTTTAATTTTTTTTTTGCAAACTTTTAGGAAAGTTAAAAGAATATTACAGTCAACACCTAGATTAGCCAATTGTTAACATTTTGCCTCCTTTTGTATGTACTTTTTTTTTTTTTTTTTAATTTTTTTTTTCAACGTTTATTTATTTTTGGGATAGAGAGAGACAGAGCATGAACGGGGGAGGGGCAGAGAGAGAGGGAGACACAGAATCGGAAACAGGCTCCAGGCTCTGAGCCATCAGCCCAGAGCCTGACGCGGGGCTCGAACTCATGGACCGCGAGATCGTGACCTGGCTGAAGTCGGACGGTTAACCGACTGCGCCACCCAGGTGCCCCTGTATGTACTTTTTTAATAACAGGACATTTGAAAGTTGTGGTCCCATGGCACTTTAAATATTTCACAGCTGAAATATTTAATGTCTCTTCTAAGAATAAAGACATTCTCTTATATAAACCAAACACTTATCATACCATTGAAAATTAATAATTCCATTAAGAAAAATTTTTTAAATTTATTATTTATTTTGAGAGAGAAAGGCAGAGAGGGAGACAGAGAATCCCAAGCAGGCTTTGCACCATCATCGCCGAATAGCTCCATTTTTTAATGGCCAGTCCATATAAAATTCTAAGTTTTCTCCAAAATACATCTGTTAACTGTGTATTTAAACACATGATTTCATCAAAATTCATGCATTACATTGGGTTTTTAAATCTTGTCTTTTAAAATGTAGAAGAATCTTTCCATCTTTTGTTTGTTTATAACATTAGCTTTTTAAAACCTTTTTTTAAATGTCTGTCTATTTTTGAGAGAGAGACAGAGTAGGAGCAGGGGAGGGGCAGAGAGAGAGGGAGATACAGAATCCAAAGCAGGCTCCAGGCTCTGAGCTGTCAGCACAGAGCCCGATGCGGGGCTCAAACAGCACAGAGCCTGTTGCAGGACTTGAACTGGTGAACCACAAGCATGACCTGAGTGAGGCAAAGTTGGATGCTTAACTGACTGAGCTATCCAGGTGCCCCTAGCTTTTTAAAACATTAAAAAAATATATTTACTTATTTATTTTGAGAGAGAGAGAAAAACATGAGTGGGGGAGGGGCAGAAATAGAGGGAAAGAGAGAATCCCAAGCAGACTCCTCAGAGCCCAAGTAGGGGCTCAGTCTCCAGAATAGTGACACCATGACATGAACCAAAATCAAGAGTCAGTCATTTAACCAGCTGAGCCACCCAGGTACCCCTATAACATTAGCTTTTTTGAAGAGCCCAGGCCAGTTGTCTAAGTGAATGTTCCACATTTTATATGTGTGATTGTTTCCTCATTGTGAGATTCAGTTTAAGCACTGGGAATAATACTTAGGAGATGATAATACCAGTGAATCACATCATGAGGCACATAATGCCAGGTTGTCCTGCTTTTGATGATGCCATGTTTAATAACTTGTTTAAAATGATGCCTGCCAGATCTCTCTATTGTATGTATTTCTGTTTGCAATTAGTAAGTAATCTGTGGAGTAAGAAATATTTAAACTATCATTCACTTGTTTCATTTTTGCTCAGAAACCCTTAGTGGGCCTGTTTGCATTTCCTAAAATGTAAGAATAAAAGATATTTGAGGCCCCTGGATGGCTCAGTTTATTAAGCGTCTGACTCTTGATTTCGGCTCAGGTCATGATCTCATGGTTTGTGTGTTTAAGCCCTGGTGATAGTGTGGAGCCTGCTTGGGATTCTCTCTCTCCCTCTCTCTGCCCCTCCCCTACTTTCTCTCTCTCTCTCTCAAAATAAACTTAAAAAAAAAAAAAGAATAAAGGATGTTCTTTGTTAGAGAAGTGTTTTGCAAATATTTTCTCCCTGCCTATAATGCACCTTTTGAGGGTTTTTTGTCTCTAATTTTTTTTTAAGTTTATTTATTTATTTTGAGAGAGAGAGAGAGAGAGCAGCCATGCACAAGCAGGAGAGGTGCAGAGAGGGAGGGAGAGAGAGAATCCAAAGCAGACTAAAAGCCTGGCACGGGGCTTCATTTCACCAAGCATGAGATCATGACCTGAGCTGAGATCAAGAATCGGATGCTTAACCTATTGAGCCAGCCAGGTGCTCCTGTAATTTTTTTTTTTTTTAAGTTTAGCATAGTTGACATAAAATACTAGTTTTAGGTGTACAACACAATGATTCAACAATTATATACATTACCAAATGCTCTCCAAAATAAGTGTAGTTACCATTTGTCAGCATACAAATATATTACAATATTATTGACTATATTCTCTATGTTATACTTTTCATCACCATGACTTAACTGGAAGTTTGTACCTCTTAATCCTCTCCACCTATTTCACCTATACTGCCATCCACTTCCTCTCTGGGAACCAGCAGTTTGTCAAGTTATGAGCATTTTCCGGGTTTTGTTTTATTTTTTTGTTTTTTTGGTTTGTTTTTGTTTATTTGCTCATTTGTTGTATTTTCAGGTACCACATATAAGTGGAATTGTATAGTATTTGTCTTTTACTTATTTCACTTAGCATAATACCCTCTATATCAAAATGGCAAGATTTTATTATTTTTTATGACTAATATTCCACTGTGTGTGTATATCACATCTTTATTCATGTATAAGTGGACAGTTAGGTTGCTTCCATAGTCTGGTCATTGTAAATAATGCTGCAGTAAACATAGTGATGCTTATATCTTTTCAAATTAGTATTTTTATTTTCTTTGGCCCAGAGTCATGTTACTGGATTGTATGGTGTTTCTGTTTTTAATTTTTTGAACCTCCATACTCTTTTCCATAGTGGTTGCACCAATTTTACATTCCCACCAACAGTGAACAAGAGTTTCCTTTTCTCCACATTCTGCCTAACACTTGTTATTTCTTGTCTTTTGTATACTAGCCATTCTGACTGATGTGAGGTGGTATCTCATTGTGGTTTTGATTTGTAATCCCTGGTGATTAGAGTGATGTTGAACATCTTTTCATGTGTCTGTTGGCCATATGTATATCTTCTTTGGAAAAATATCTATTCAGGACCTCCACCCATTTTATTTATTCTTTTAAATGTTTATTTAATTTTGAGAGAGAGCACAAGTGGGAGAGGAGCAGAGAGAGATAGGATAGAGGATCCAAAGCAATCTCTTTGCTGATAGCAGAGAGCCCAGTGCGGCGGGACTTGAACTCACCAACCTTGACATCATGACCTGAGCTGAAGTCGGATGCTTAACCAACTGAGCCACCCAGGTGCCCCAGGATCTCCACTCATTTTAATCAGATTGTTTGTTTTTTTGGGCATAGAGTTGTAAGTTTTTTTTTAATTAATTAAAAAAAAATTTTTTTTAATGTTTATATTTGAGAGAGACAGAGACAGAGCATGAGCGGGGGAGGGGCAGAAAGAGAGGGAGACACAGAATCCAAAGCAGGCTCCAGGCTCTGAGCTGTCAGCACAGAGCCCGATGAGGGGCTCAGACCCACGAACTGCAAGATCACGACCTGAGCCGAAGTCGGACACTCAACCAACTGAGCCACCCAAGCACCCCAATGGAATTGTTTTCTTCTTCTTTTTTTTTTTTTTTTAATTTTATTTTTTTAAATGTTTATTTATTTTTGAGAGAGAGAGACAGAGTGTGAGCAGGGGAGGGGCAGAGAGAGAGGGAGACACAGAATCGGAAGCAGGCTCCAGGCTCCGAGCTGTCAGCGCGGAGCCCGACGCGGGGCTCGAACTCACAGACTGTGAGGTCATGACCTGAGCTGAAGTCGACGCTTAACCGACTGAGCCACCCAGGTGCCCCTGGAATTGTTTTCTTAAATTCCCTTTCTGCTACTTCATTATTAGTATGTAGAAATGCAACAGATTTCAGTTTGTTGACTTTGTACTCTGCAACTTTACTGAATTCATTTATTATAATATTTTTTTGGTAGAATATTTAGGGTTTTCTATATCTAGTATTAGGTCATCAGCAAATAATGACAGTTTTACTTCTTATCAATTTACATGTCTTTTATTTCTTTTTCTTGTCTTAATTGCTGTGTCTAGGACTTACAATACTACACTAAATAAAAGTGGCAAGAGTATACATCCTTGTCTCTTTTCTGCTTTTATTTTATTTTATTATTTTTTAATAACTTTTTTAAGTCTATTAATTTTGAGAGAGAGAGAACACAAGTTTGAGAGGGGGAGAGAAAGAATCCAAACCAAGCTCTGCATTATCGGCGCAGACTCCAGTGTGGGGCTTGGACTCACAAAGGTCATGACCTGAGCCAAAATCAAGAATCCGACACTTAACCGACTGAGCCATCGAGGTGCCCCTTTTCCCTGATCTTAAAGGAAAAACTTTTAGCTTTTTGCCATTTAGTGTATTGTTAGCTGTGGGTTTTTGAGGTGTGACCTTCAGTATGTTGTGGTATGTTCTTTGATACCCATTTTATTGAGAGTTTTTATCATGAATGAATGTCAAATTCTTTTCTGTATCTATTGGGATGTTCATAGGATTTTTATCCTTCCATTTTGTTAATGTATACCAGGTTGATTGATTTGTAGATATTGAACATCCTTGCATCTCTGGAACAAATCTCACTTGATTGTGGTGAATGATCTCCCTTTGTTGAATTTGATTTGCTAATCTTTTGTTGAGGATTTTTGGATCTGTATTCATCAGGTATATTGTTCTGTCATTTTCTTCTTTCTCTTTTGTAGTGTCTTTGTCTAGTTTGGCATAAGATAATACTGCCCTTGTAGAATGAATTTGTAAGTATTCCTTCCTCTTCTATTTTTTGGAATAGTTTGAGAAGAATAGGTATTAATTCTGCTTTAAATATTTGGTAGAATTCACCTGTGAAGTGATCTGGTCGTTGACTTTTGTTTGTTGGGAGTTTTTAGATTATGGGTTGAATTTCATTACATTGGTCTATTCAGATTTTCTTTTTTCTAATTCAGTCTTGGAAGATTCTATGTTCCTAGGAATTTATCCATTTCTTCTAAGATACCTGATTTGTTGCCGCATAGTTTTTCTAGTAGTCTGTCCTAATGCTTTGTGTTTCTGTGGTGTTGGTTGTTAACTTCTCTTCTTTCATTTCTTTTTTACTAAAAAATTTTTTTTAAATGTTTATTTATTTTTGAGAGAGACAGAGAGTATGTGGGCGGGGGAGGAGCAGAGAGAGAGAGAGGGAGGGAACACAGAATCAGAAGCAGGCTCCAAGCTATGAGCTGTCAGCACAGAGCCTGACATGGGACTCGAACTCACAAACCATGAGATCATGACCCGAGCCGATGTCAGACACTTAACCGACTGAGCCAGCCAGGTGCCCCTCCTCTTTCATTTCTGATTTTATTTATTTGAGTTCTCTCTCTCCTTATTGTCTGGCTAAAGGTTTATCAATTTAGTTTATCTTTTCACAGAACCAGCTCTTAGTTTCATTGGTCTTTCCTACTGTTTTTTTAGTTTCTATTTCATTTATTTCTGCTCTGACCTTTATTGTTTCTTTTTTCTACTAGCTTTGGCTATTTTTTTCTTTTTCTAGTTCCTTTAGAATTAAAGTTAGGTTATCTGTTGAGATTTTTGTTTCTTGTGGTAGGCCTGTCTTGCTATAAATTTGCCTCTTTTGAACCATTGTGTTTCTATTTTAATGTCTCCAGGTATTTTTAAAATTTCTTTCTTGACCCTTTGCTTGTTTAGTAGCATGTTGTTTAGCTTCCATGTGTTTGTGTTTTTTGCAGGTGTTTTCTTGTAATTGATTTCTAGTTCTATACTGTTGTGGTCAGAAAAGATGCCGGATATAATTTCATTCTTCTTAAATGTATTGAGACTGCTTTGTGGCCTAACATGTGATCTGTCGTGGAGAATGTCCCATGTGCCCTTGAAAAGATGTGTATTTTGGCTTTTTTGGCTGGAGTGTTCTATATATATCTGTTGAGTCCATCTGCTTTATCGTGTCATTCAAAGCTACTATTTCCATATTGATTTTGTCTGGATGATCTATCCATTGATGTAGGTGGGTGTTAAAATCTCCTATTATTATAATAATTTGTTGTTGTTGTTATTTGAGAGAGAGAACATGCAAGTGGGGGACAGAGGCAGAGGAATAAAGAGAGAGAGACTCTTAAGCAGGTTCCACACTCAATCCAGAGCCCAATGCAGGGCTTGATCCCATGACCCTGGTAACATGACCTGAGCCAAAATCAGAAGTTGGACGCTCAACAAATGAGCCACCCAGGTACCTCTAAAGCCCCCTACTATTATTGTGTTACTGTCAAACTTCTCTTTTATGTCTGTTAATTTTTGCTTCATATATTTCCTTCCTTTTATGTTTGGTATATCAAATATTTACAATTGTTACATCCTCGACTTGTTGTATGAGAATGCCTTTGTCATTATGTAATGCCCTTCTTTGTCTCTTGTTATAGTCTTTTAAGGTCTATTTTGTCTGATAGAAGTATTACTGCAGTTTTTTTTTTTCTTCCATTGGTATGGAATATCTTTTTCCACTGCACTTTCAGTCTGTATGTGTCTGTGGGTCTTAAGTGAGTCTCTTGTAGACAGCATATAGATAAGTCTTGTTTTTTATCCATTCAGTTGCCTTATGTCTTTTGGGACATTTAGTCCATTTACATTTAAAGTAATTAGTGATAGGTATGTACTTATTGCCAGTTAATTGTTTTTTGGTTGTTCTTGTTCTCTGTCACTTTCTTCTCTGGTGCTTTTTCCCTTGTGATTTGATGACTTTCTTTAGTGTTATGCTTGGATTTCTCTCTCTATTTTTTGTGCATCTATTATAGGTTTTTGGTTTGTGGTTACCATGAGTTTCATAAATAACATCCTATGTGTATGGTTGTTTAAGTTCAAACATATTCTAAGAACACTACATTTTTACTTCCTCTCTCCCATGTTGTATGTATATGACATCATATTTTATATCTTTTTATTTTGTGTATCCTTTAATTTTTGTAGATATAGTTGATTTTACTACTTTTGTCTTTTAATCTGCATACTAGCTTTATAAGATTGACTACCTTTACTTATGTTTGCTATTACCAGTGAAATTGTTTCCTTTTATAATTTTCTTCTTGTTATACCTTTTTTCCTGCTTAAAGAAGTCCCTTTAACATTTCTTTTTTCCCTTTTTAACATTTCTTGTAAGGCCAGTTTAGTGGTGATAAACTCCTTTAACTTTTGTTTCTTGGTGAAACTCTTTATCTCTTCTTCAATTCTTACTGATAACTTTGCTATATGAGTCCATATAGCATGTAAGTTTTTTTTTTTCCCCCTTTCAGCACTTTGGATATATCATGCCACTCCCTTCTGACCTGCAAAGTTTCTGTTGAAAAATCAGTTGATAGTGTTATGAGGTTTCCTTGTACATAACTATTTGCTTTTCTCTTGCTGCTTTTAAGATTCTCTTTCTGTTTTTAATTTTTGATATTTTAATAATGTATCTTGGTGTGGATCTCTTGGATCCATCTTATTGGGGCTTTCTTTGCTTCTTGGACCTGGATGTCTGTTTCCTTCCTCAGGTTAGGGAAGTTTTCAGTTATTATTTTTTCAAATAAGTTTTCTGCCCTTTCTCTCTCCTTCTTCTGGGACCCCTATAATGTGAATGTTAGTATGCTTGATGTTGTTCTATTGGTGCCTTAACCTATCCTCATTTTTTAAAAGTTTATTTATTTATTCACTTAAGTAATCTCTGTACCCAACATGGGGCTCAAACTCACAACCTCAAGATCAAGAGTTGCATGCTCTTCGAACTGAGGTAGTCAGGTGCCCCAGCCTATTCTCATTTTTAAAAAATTTTGCTGTTCAGTTTGGGTGCTTTCCATTACCCTGTATTCCAGAGATCTCTGATCTGTTCTTTTGCTTCCTCTAATCTGCTCTTGATTCTCTCTAGCATATTTCATTTCAGTTATTGTATTCTTCATATCTGATTGGCTCTTTTTATATTTTCTGTCTCTTTGTTGAAGTTCTCACTGAATTCATCCACTTTCCTTTCAAGCCTGGTTAGCATCTTTATGACCATTACTTTGAACTCTTTATCAGATAGATTGCTTATCTGTATTTTGTTTAGTTCTTTTTTGGAGGTTTTGTCTTAATTCTTCCACTTGGAACATATTCCTCTGTTTTCTCATTTTGTCTGACTTTCTTTGTTCCTGTGTATTATGTAGGTCAGCTATGTTTCCTGGTCTTAAAAAGTAGTTATCTTATGCAGAAGGCATCCTGTAGTGTAGTCCTCCTTGTCACCAGAACCACGTTATCTTCTGGCTCCTTGTGTCCTCCTGTTGCGACTGGGCCCTCATTGCGGTGAGTGTGCTGCTGGTGGGTGGGCTGGCCGTTACCCCAGGTATCGGCAATAACCAGTCACAACTACTGCAAGTGCACTGGTGGGCAGTGCTTGACCCTATGCGGGGCTGTCCCCAGGCCTTCTGGCTGCAGTGCAGTCAGTTCCAGCACAGCTGAAGCTATAGTTCAGCTGTAGCTCCTGAGGGCATGCTGGCGGGTTGGACTGGCCCCCTGAAAAGCTGGCTGAGCAGCTTGACCACAACTGTTGTGGGCATGCTGAGGGCAGAGCTGGCTCACCCCTTTCCCTGGGACAGAGGTCACATTGAAGGAGTGTTGGTCCTGGACCATGGCTGCCTGAAGGTTGTGGTGGGGTGGTAGTCATTTTGGGGGGATGTCGCTCCTGATCAAGGCTACCTTCTGGGTGTGGTGGGGTAGGAGCTGCTTTGGAGGGGCCCTAGTTGGGATGGGTGGGTTGGATGGGGTAGGTCCACAGGGGAGCTCCAGGGTGGGCAAGTGGTGCTAGCAGGGTAGATGGAGAGTGTCAGAACTGGCTCCTGCAAGTGTCCAGCCAACTAGGCTGAAAGGAGGGCAAGAAAAATGACTTACCAGCACTTCTATTCCTGGAGAAAGCTGTTACAGATCCCTGCCCTTTTGGCATATGTCTTAAATCTCAATAAATCCCCTTCACTATAACTTAGGCATTTTCAAACTGCTGCTTCTGTACTGGGTCTCAGACCAAGTGCTATGGAGTGCTCGCCCTTTAAGAGCAAAGTCTTGGTTTTCTGTAGCCCTCTGGATCTCCCAGAGTTAAACTCTGGATTTTCAATGCCAGACATTATGGGGATTCGTCTTCCTGGTTGCAGGAGGACCCCAGGACCAGGAGTCCCCATTGTGGGGCTTGACCCCCTCCTCAGGGAGGACCTCTGTGCCTGTGATATTCCTCCCACTTGGAGGTCACTGCACCAGGGGTCTGGTTCTTGATCACATGTCTGCCCCTCCTACCCTTCTCATTGTGGCCTTCTCTTTGTGTCTTTAGTTGTGGGCTGATCAGTTAGTCTTCAGGATGTTTTCAGAGTGAGTGGCATGACATGTAGTTGTTGTCGTGGTGTGTCTGTGGAGAAGGGGAGCTCAGGATCCTCCTACTCTGTCATCTTCCCCCATTCTCATGGCTACCATTTTTAATTCCCTTTTTCTTTTCTTAACAGTGTCCTTTGAAAAGCAGAAGTTTTAAATTTTGAAGTCCATTTTGTCAATCTTTTCCTTTCATAGTTCATGGTATTTCTTTAGAAAAATCTTTGCCTAACCCAGTGGTATATTTTGTCTCATGTTTTACTCTAGAAGTTTTATGGTTTTGACTTTAGTATTAGGTTTATGAACTAATTTTAGTTATTTTTTTTGTATAATATAAAGTAAGGGTTGAGGTTCACTTTTTCTATATTGATATCCAGTCAGTTGTTCCAGCCCCATTTGTTGAAAATGATGTCCTTTCCCCTTGAATAGCCTTGGCACCTTTGTGGAAGATCAGTTGATCATGTAACTATGGATATCAATATTTTAAATACTTGTTTATTATTTTTCATAATGAGCATAACGCATTTTTACCAAACAAGGAATTAGTGGGTAGGTAAAGTTATGCTGTAGGTTGATATCCCCAGAAATCTGGCAGGTAAATGGAGATATGCTAATTATAAGCCCTTAAAGATTAGGGACTGTTTCTTTCATTTATTAATTGAAGACTATTGAATAAGACATACATGGTCTCTGCCCATCTCTGTCTTCATAGAGCATGCAGTCAAGTAAGGGAGACAGGAAGAATGTATAAACACATGTTTGTATAACATATATTAAGTCGCTATAAAGGAGAAGAAGCAGGCTTAGTCGGTAGAATGAGCATGGGACCTTGGAAGGCCTCTCAGAAAGATTATGTATTGTTCAGGTAGCTGGAGTAGCGCATGCAAAATTCCTGATTAACAAAGATTAAGTTGGCATATTTGAGAAACTGAAAAGAAGCCCGTGTGTCTCTGCAAGCAGAAAGTGTTGGTACGTGACTTTGGAAATGTAAACTGAGGTCTGACTGTGCAGGGGCTTGCTGACCAAGATACGTAGTCTGGATTTTATTTGAGTGCATTGGGAAGGCACTGAAGGTTTGTTCTTTTGTTTTTGCTTAAGACTATGTATGTCTAGATCAATACATTAAATATAAGTAGCAGCTCAGAAACCTCCATTATGGTCTTGTCCAGTGTTTATAGCCCGCCACCCCACCCCCTGCCCACCTCCCATTAAGCAAGTACTATTCTGACAGATGTCTCCATTATTGTTAGTTTTAACTTTATTCTGTTTTTGAACTTTATATAAATGAAATCACACTGTGAACTATATAAATGGAATCATTGTGTCTGGCTTCTTTCACTCAAAATGACATTGTTGAGAGTCATCCATGTTGTTGAGTGTAGCAATAATTTACTTTTCTTGCTGTATTTTGAGGGATAGTTAAGTGACTGAGTTAGTTTTTAAAAGGTGACTGGCTGTTGTATGGGAAGATAGATTACACCCAGGCAGGAGAAAAAACATGGAGACTGGGAAGGTAACTATGGAATAGACAAAGTGAGGAGCTTGGACTAGCATGAAGAAGAAAAGATATGGAATGAAATAGACAAATATGAAATGTACACTTTGGAGATGAAACTCAGGGAGTTTAGTGATACATTGGGTAAGAGTAAGAATGAGGGTAAGGGATGTATCATAGTCCCAGGTTTCTGGCTTGGCAACTGATAGATGGAGTTTCACTTTTTTTTTTTCCTCCTAGGAAGGACTGGAGGAAGGACACATTCAAGTAGAGTAAAAACTGAGTTTATTATTAGGTCTTTTAAGCTGCTTGTGATATATGAGGGAAGCTGTCAGACATCCATTTGGATTGTGGCTATGGAGCATATTGGAAAAAAGTGCAAAGTAGGGATAGTTTACAGATTATGGGGCAGCTGCCATGTAAAGAGTACTATATTAAGAAGGTTTGAATATCACCATTTTATTCAACTTCTGTTAGCTGTGTGTGTGATTAAGGGCAAACCACTTGATCTTTTTGAGAGCCATTTCTTTACATCTCTAAAATGGGAATAATACTTGGCTTCATAGAGTTAAATAAAGTGTAATATGTGAGCAAGACCACATTTTATAGTTATTTGGACCAGTAGATGCTTGGAAAAGTTTATTCACGTGTATACAATTTGAGTTGGTAGGAAAGTCAGATTATGGAAAACCTTGAAAGGCATGGAAGAAACTTGGTACAATATGGAGCCTTAGAGTTCTTAGTACGGGAATAGATTTATCTAAGTTTGATTTAAGGACACATCTTCTAAATGCTATTCAGGAAGAAGTTAAAGATGAGGATTATCTAGAAAATCAGTTGTCATAGTTGAGGATTAAGGTGCTGAGGGCCTGGCCTGACATGGATGTAGAGATCAAAGAACAAATCAGAGATTTCAGTGGAAGAAACTACAGGATTTGTTCAATGCCTCATTTTATGGCTTAACAGCGGGGGGAAGAATCAGTGACTAAGACCATGTGACTAAGGCTTTGAGCTTGGGAAACCAGAAAAATAGTGGAAGCAATGACAAATTTGGGGTAGTCTAAAAGGAAAACTGAGTTAGGGAAAGGACAGTTCATTCAGTTTTGAATGTATGACTCTTATAGTGTGGTTGTCTTTGGGTAGGTGGATATTCTCTGGCAGTTAGATGTTGTGGTAAAGACTGTAGAATTAGAAGTCAAGAGATTAATTCTTTTTTGGGTTTAATCACTAATGAGCTTTGTGGTCTTGGAAATTTTAGCATCTCAAATATTAAATGTAATTGTCTAAAAAATGAAGCTAATTCCCGCCCTGTCAGCCTTACAGGATTGCTTTGAGGATCAAATAAGAATGCTTATGAAAATACTCTGTAGTTGTAAACTCCTATATAATTATAAGGTGCTAATGTTATTACTTAGTTCAAATTAAAATGAAATACTTGGTTCAGGGCTAGAGAAGAAAAGGAGAAGATACCAAACTTCTTAAAAGTTTGTGTTTGGAACTAAATCGGAAACATCAGAAACCTTAGTCTCTGAATTCATATGCCTGAAAACCTCTGTAGACTATAATTTGGGAGACTAATCTGGAAGCTGATCTTGTATATGACAGTTATGAGAACCAAAAACACAGATTGCATCTTGTCAAATGCCAGTATTTAACTTGACTTCAAGTTGGAAGTTCAAAGAACTTTTGAATTCCACCTGTATGGTTGCCCCATGTATGTTTACAGAATTTTAGAACATACTATTCTTATGTCTGTGAGCTGTACATTTTGGCCAAGGTTCAATTTAGGGTAATGTTTCAGTTTTCTTCAGCTATTTGTAAAGAAGTGATTCCTAACATTTATCAGCATTATCAGTATGGTATGTTGGTTAGCATCAGCAACTCTGAAACCAGACTGTTAGATTAAATCACAGCTCTGTCAATTAATGACTAGACTTGTGCACTTGAGCACATCATTTAACCTCTCTGTGCCTCTATTTCCCCATCTGTAATGGGAACTAACCTGAAGGTTTTGGGGAGGATTGAATGTAGTACTGTATGGAAAGCAATTAGAATGGTTCCTGGCACATAAGAAGTGCTATTTAAGTGTTAGTGGTGGTTATTATAGAACAGTTTGTTGTTACTTTGGCAGTGATCAAAGAATAAAGTACGTGAACAAGAGATTTTGATCCTCTCAGAACTTACAGCTGAGAGAAGTGGAAGGGTGTCGTGGTAAACATAATGGGCTGTAGAGTTATATTTACTTAGATTCATATAGTAATTCTGCCCCCTTTGCTTTATGGTTTCAGCAAACCGCCTAATCCCTGTGAAGCTCAGTTTCTTTGCCTATGAAACAGGAGTCAACGTCTATCCTACAGAGTTGTTATGAGGATTAAATGAGATAATGTATAAAGTGCTTGACCCAGAGTAGATGCTAAAAAATGAGAGAGTTGTCTAACACCCCCGGTCCCCTGCCATACTTGTATAGAGCGGTATGGGCAGTTTGATTTCCTCTATGCTCTCTTTTTCTTTGCTTGCAATTATAGAACTTCTAAATTTCTTTCCATTTGTTAACAGAGTAAACAGCACCTGTTTAATTGGATATACCTTGAAAAGTGTATTGTCAGCTATCATTTCCCTCTTCCTTTGCTGTTTTGGGTTATGTGCTTTATTATTATGGCAAATCCTACTAGAATCAAGATGGTAGACATTAATTGGTCATAGAATTGACTGGACTATAGCCTCAAAATCCTTCTTCGGGATAAGAAGCTAAAATCAGCTCATTAGACTCAATACAGTAGAGAAATCCTCTCTGCCTTAGAGCTTTCTAGAAGAAATGTTTATGGGATTATCAAACTAATATCTGAGCTGTCCATTAATCCTCTTTCAAGATATGGGCTTGTTAAACTTTATGACAAAACAGAGTGGTTGTAGAGCATTTCCTGACAGATGTGCTTATCTGTATTACAACATTGTTACACAATATGAGCATCTTTAGGCACCTTCCAGACAGGGTGCAATAATCTTAAGAGCGACTACAATGCAAAGATTGTAATGCAAAGATTGTAAGTGTGCATCGGAATCAGCTGGAATGTGGACTTAAAACAGACATGCTGTAGGCCTCCCCCGAGATTTATTGAATCAGATTCATCAGTAAATAGACCTTGACATGTGCATTTTGTAAAACTACCCCAGATGATTCTATTTATGTCGCTGGTTAAAAACAACTCGAATACTGTCAAGAATGTTAGGGAATCAGCTATCCTCATATACTACTGGTATGAGGGTGAATTGATATATAGCACAGCCTATAGAACTGTTTTGCAGTATCTATCAAAATTTCAAACTTTCCAATAGGAATACATACGTGCACAAAGATCTAGTTTCTTTTTTTTTTTTTTTTTTTTTAAGAATAATCTGTATTTTGATGTTGAGTGGACTGTTTTCTAACATCAATTAGGTCAACCGGGTTGACAGTGCAGATCATGTTATTTATATCTTACTGATTCTCTGCTTTTTTTTTTTTTTTTTCAACGTTTATTTATTTTTGGGACAGAGAGAGACAGAGTGTGAATGGGGGAGGGGCAGAGAGAGAGGGAGACACAGAATCGGAAACAGGCTCCAGGCTCTGAGCCATCAGCCCAGAGCCTGACGCGGGGTTCGAACTCACGGACCGCGAGATCGTGACCTGGCTGAAGTCGGACGCTTAACCGACTGCGCCACCCAGGTGCCCCCAAAGATCTAGTTTCAAGAAAGTTCCCTGTTGTATAATATCAAACAATTGTGAGCAACTAAGTGATTGTCAGTACACAGATGGTTAAGTACATTGAGTTAAATACCACAAGGAAACTATGTAAAGAATAAGGTATACATGAAACATATACATGCCAAGGTAGAAAGATATCTAGGATATATTGTTAAGTTGAATAAGCAAGTTACAGAATAAACCCTATTTTTAAAATTTTATATCTAAATATATAGAGAAAGATTTGAAAGAATACTCACCAAAATATTTACAGTGGTTATCCATGACAGAAGAATGGGAATGATGGAGGAGGGAGGGATAAACCTTTCTACTTTTGTATTTAAAATATTTGCTGGGAACGTGGGTGGCTCAGTCGGTGAAGCATCTGACTTGAGCTCAGGTCGTGATCTCACGGTCTGTGAGTTTGATCCCTGCGTCAAGTACTGTGCTGACAGCTCAGAGCCTGGAGCCTGCTTCGGATTGTGGGTCTCCCTTTCTGTCCCTCCCCCACTCACGCTTTGTCTCTCTCTGTCTCCCAAAAATGAATAAATGTTAAAAAAATTATTTTAAATGTGTGCAATAAGATTTTGTTATTTTTGTAATGATAAAGAGAACCACTGGGCAAAACATGAATGATTTAAAGGAAGCTTGTATGGAACCTAATTTATATGTGTCAAAACATTGCTTACTTTGCAAATACCAATTTTAACCTGAGACTTACAATTTCTAACTTGGGAAACATAAAGGAATGCAAAACAATTTTGGATGTTTGCTAAGAGGATAAAATTTTGTTACTGAAATTGTGAAAGTAATTGAGAGTTTCAAATAGATAAGCATTTAAGGTAAAAGGCATTTACCTTGTATCAGAATTATATTGGCTACTTGTTTTAAAAAGCACTAAGTAGTGCTTGTGTATATCTGGATATGGCAATTGAGTACAGGATATTGTAGTGACTTTTTTTTCAATTGATAAGCCTCTAGCCTGTGGGGATATTAACACCTTTTAATCTCCTCTTTTAAAACTTTAGGCCCGATGAGAGAAAGGGAAAGTTAAGGATGCTGGAGCAGAACAATGGATTTCTCTTTCTCTTTCATGCAAGGGATCATGGGAAACACAATTCAGCAACCACCTCAACTCATTGACTCCGCCAACATCCGTCAGGAGGATGCCTTTGATAACAACAGTGACATTGTTGAAGATGGTGGCCAGACACCATATGAAGCTACCTTGCAGCAAGGCTTTCAGTATCCACCTACAACAGAAGATCTTCCTCCACTCACAAATGGCTATCCACCATCGATCAGCATGTATGAAACTCAAACCAAATACCAGTCATATAATCAGTATCCCAATGGGTCAGCCAATGGCTTTGGTGCAGTTAGAAACTTTAGCCCCACTGACTATTACCATTCAGAAATTCCAAACACAAGACCACATGAAATTCTGGAAAAACCTTCTCCTCCACAGCCACCACCTCCTCCTTCGGTACCACAAACTGTGATTCCAAAGAAGACTGGCTCACCTGAAATTAAACTAAAAATAACCAAAACTATCCAGAATGGCAGGGAATTGTTTGAGTCTTCCCTTTGTGGAGACCTTTTAAATGAAGTACAAGCAAGTGAGCACACAAAATCAAAGCATGAAAGCAGAAAGGAAAAGAGGAAAAAAAGCAACAAGCATGACTCATCTAGATCTGAAGAGCGCAAGTCACACAAAATCCCCAAATTAGAACCAGAGGAACAAAATGTAAGTTGAAACATTTGAAAAATTTTGTAACCTTTCAGATTTACTGGAAGTCCAAGAAATATTTTTCAGTTTTTATCTCTTCAAATATAAATATTCCTGATAACTTCTTTCTTCTAATCCCTAGCAAGGAACTTGGGATGTTATTATAGGTGCTGAGTAAGAAATTTTTTGAATAAATGAATGGACATCATTAGAGGGAAGAAATATTTTTAAGACATCAGACACTAAGAATCTTGCTGCTTATGTTTCTTTGTCTAATAGCTTCACTTATTTCTATTTGCTTATAATAAACTCCTGGTTTCTAAAGATGAAGAAAGGCAGAGAAGATGGTTAATTATATTGGTTTTCTTTATTTTGAACTAACTTTTCCCCGGAGAGCTTAGATTTAAACACTCATTACCATTGTATTTGCTACAAAATAATGTGAATAGAGGAACTCTTTGTATTAAAATCAGTGTTAGTATTCATATATATTAAAACTTTAGGTGGACTGTATGTTAACTAAAATTGAAATAAAAAACTCTTCAGGTGGAATTTTTATAAAAGTTATTCTTCATAGGTAACTTAAGATGCATGCTGCCAATTTTTAAAAATATCTCTGAGGTTTCAGTATGAATTTACTTAATAATAGGTATGTAACAGATCAATCCTAGCTTGAATGAAGAGTTTTTAGTTACTATTCTAATACATGGTATGAATTGAAGACATTTCCCAGACATTGATTTGAGAAGAAATAGATATTTTTATAATACTAGTCTGCTTTTCTGTCTGATCTGGTATGCCTGAATAAGTTAATTTATTATCTTCTGTTTAAAGAAATGTTTACTTCATACCAACTCACCTTTCCCTCAGTAGCTGGGTTCCAGTACTTCATTCAACTCAAATGTGATCATTTTCTAGAGTAAAAGGCCACACTGATTCTAGACTCTCATGAGTCCCGGTGTAATATTTCAGTTTTTCTCATTTTTCTATAGTTTTATTTATTCATTTAACAATACTGTTTAAGTATCTACTCTTAAAGTAGGGCAAGGAATGAAAGTAAAGATGCCTACTTCCAGGTTGCTTATATTCTAGTAAGAGGAGCCAGAAAATACATGCATACATAGGTACATACATTCAAACATACGTATAGTATAGTTTGTATAGTATAGTATAGTAGTATAGTATAGTATAGTTTAGGTGGTATTAAGTGCTGTAAAGAAAATAAAACTGGGTAATGAGATAAAGAGTAACTAGAGACACTTTAGCTATTCTGGTGTCTTAGTTCTGCATTTGTAAAATGAAGGCTTTGTAACCAAGTGTTTTCTGAAATGCCTAAATTTCTGAAATCATTTCTTAAATGCCTCACCCCTTGAACTTAGCTCACATAGTATCTTATACAGACTGTGTAAGTACAGCCAAGTGAGCACACATTGAGCGCATCAATTACTTCATTAAGTAAATGAATAAACGGAAGGAGAAAAGTTAACTTTTTGCATTCCAGATGCATTCACTGTAGCATTTTTTCCCTAGACCTACAGTGAAAAGGTATGTGATACACTGTGACCCTTGGGAATCACAAAAATGCATAAAACCTGAATTTGGTTAAAACCAGAGCTAAAGCTTAGTTCCTGAGAACTGTTTTGTTGGCCCATCTTGCTTTTGCTCTAGACAATCTGGCAGATAGGAGAATATCCAATTTTACTTACTGGGCTAGACTTTTTACCTCTTTTGACAAGGTACATTAAAAATATATTTCAAAATAGAAACAGGTCTGGAAGCATTTAGAGGCAGGATAAGACAATCTGCTTACTTTTTATATCCTTTTTATTTTATTGGAATCTAGGAAAATTGAGTGCAATGATATTTCTAATAGTCCCTTTATAATGAGATTTTAAGTTTTTTTTTTTTTTTTTTTTAATTTATTTTGAGAGAGAGAGAGAGCAGAGGAGGGGCAGAGAGAGGGAGAGAGAATCCCAAGCAGGCTCCATACCATCAGCATGGAGCCTGACATGGGGCTCAAACTCATGAACCGTGAGATCATGACTTGAGCCAAAACCAAGAGTTGGAAGCTTAACCTACTGAGTCACCCAGGCGCTCCTAATAGTGAGATTTTAAAGCGCATTCTGTCTTTGTTGGATATGTGCTATGCCTAGCTCTTTGTATCACTTAAACCTTGAGTTAATTGTTATATCCAAGGATTCAAACGATTAGATAGAATTTAAAAGTTTTAGTTCATTTTCTTTTTGGTAAATCATGTGGGGCATAGTTTAATATGTCATTATTTAGGATCTTACAGTATCTTGAGGTAAAAGAATATCAATTTGACTGAAGGTATAGATGTAGTATTGATTGCACTAGATATTACCAAGACCATTGCCTGAAAGTTGAGTTTTTGGTGAAAATCCAGGTTTTCCTTCCCCTCCCCCATCCTTTTTGTCCTTGTCCCCTTTCCCTCTCCCCCAATGTTTCTCTCCCTCTTTCTCTTTGTTACTCTCCCTTCACTCCTCCCTTTTCTTCTAAAGAGAAAAATGAGAAGATCTTGTTAGTTGAATTTTGATTAATTAAAATTTATCACACATAGGGGACAGAGCTAAAGAAGTGGGCACCATAAAAGTTGTACTCCATTCTGATAATAGAACTTTAAAGCGAGAGCCTCCCAAGACTCCTGTGTCATGCTTCACTAAACTATGCAGATGACCAGTAATGTGCACAAAATGATTGGTTTTGTAACTTTGTTTTCTTTTTTTTTTTATTATTAGGTTTCCTTAACTTGAACAACATTTATTTTGTTTCCCTTAGGATAGTTTTTCGTGTTTTAATTTTTGACACCGTTGTGCCTCCTCGTTGTTACTAAGGGTCCAAGCACTTGGTGTTTAGCATCGTAGAAGCCTTAGAAATGAAAGGGAAGCCCAAGTGAGAGTCTGCTGACGCAACTGGACAGCTCCCCTCCCCAGATGCTTTAGGGAAGCATAATGAGAACTGAGTGCTTGGAGGAAAAGTTTGAAATGTCCTTAAGCTGGATTTGTTTTTATATGTATTTTTGTTCCCTAAAAACCCAGTCATAAGTTCTTTTTTGAGCAGTCTCATTTAAAGTAATCCTTAATGATTTCACTCACTACTTTTTTCTTTTTTTCTTGGTATTTGATCTATAAGTATCTCCTCCCAGTTCTGGGCTGTTTGGCCTTCTAAAGAGTGGCTGTTATTTGGAACGACCTAAGTATATCTTCTCAACAATAAAATGTGTCCAAACATCTAGGCAGCAGGAGACCTGAGATCACTACTGAAATTGTATATTCTGTAAAGCTGGTGGAGCTGTTTTCCCTCCTATTAAATTAGAAACATGTGAAAATGTTTCTGCATGTCTTCCTCCCTGGCAGGTGTAATGCCTCAGGCATGTGAGCGTAGGCCCTATTCAAACATTGGTCTTCCACCAGCACCTCAGTGGGCTTATCCACTAAGACTAGTCTCATTAACTCTTAGCTTGCCATTTTCATTTATAAAAAGCCAAATAGCTTCCGGTCCCCTCAGCACTAAGTTAGAGCTTATATTTGGTTCTCTAGCCTCAGAGTATTAGGTCTTAAAATTCTTAGAAACTGTTTAAGTGCAAAATGTTCCTTTTGTACAGATGTTTTAATGTTTAAGGTTATTACCTTAAATAGTTATTTAGAAAGTAATACAGAAAGATGCACGAACAATTTACTGCCTTTGAATTTTTCTTTCCACCTTAAATGTTGACATAAATTTGGGGTTTTTTAAAAGAATGTGATTTTGCTTAATGTTTTGAAAATTATTAGGGATTAGGAATTCTAGATTTGATGCATATTATTCATTTTAATAAATCTCTTGGGTTTTAATAAAAGTACTAGACCAAATTCTTTAAAAAGGAGTATTTTGGATAATGTAATTTTATTTTAGCTGTTTTCTTAACATTTTTTTTCCTGTTTAAGAAACTTCTTGTTATTTTTTCCTGGAATATAGGTCTTTCCATATGGAATCAACTAAAAATGTAAAAAAGAGGTATATACCCATAAAATCAAAAATTTAAAACTAAGGAGAGCTAACTCACTGTCATCTTTTTCTCAGAGTCTCTCTTCCTAATGCAACACTGTTAGTACCAAAAGGTATTTCTTGTCCTTACTTGATTTAAATCTCTTTTAAGCTTATCTATCCTTTGAACAACTAATGGAAAATGGATATTATACCCAGAAGTATTTTATCTGTTGGCATTTTCTGACTCATTTTTCTTGACTCCTAAGCATTTGACTTCCAGTGACCATTTTGTCTTAAAAACTTCCCTTAATTGGTGTTTGTGATACTATGCTGTTTGTCTTCTTACCCTTTTTTTTGAGCTCAAATCGTAGATCTCTAAATGCCTACTAGATATTTCTATTTTGCCCATGTATTAGCATATCTTGCAATGTATATTTCCTTTTTATCATTTCAGCATCCCTATTTGACTTTCTTATTTTTCTTTTATATAGTCTTGAAAGCTTAGAATAAATCTTAAGCTTGCTTCTCTCCCTTGCCATTGTTTTCCTTTTAAAATGGCTGTATAAACAATTTTAGTTCTGTGAAAGTGATTTTAACAGTGTTTCAAGCTAGCCTGAAGTTGAAAAGCGAGCATTCTGGAACAAACCAAAACAATCAAAAAAAGATAAGGCATTTGAGGGCGCCTGCGTGGCTCAGTCAGTTGAGCGTCCGACTTCGGCTCAGGTCATGATCTCACGGTCTGTGGGTTCAAGCCCCATGTCGGGCTCTGTGCTGACAGCTCAGAGCCTGGAGCCTGCTTCTGATCCTGGGTCTCTCTCCCCCACTCTCACTTTGTCTCATTCTGTCTCTCAAAAAAAAAAAAAAAAAGTAAAAAAATTTTTTTTTTTAAAAAGATAAGGCATTTGAATAATAAACAGTTTTGAAGGAAATCCTGTCTTTAATCCAGAAAGGGAAGAATGTTAATGGGCTTTAGACTAGTTCTTACAATAATAGTAGGATTTTGTTGTGTGGCAAAGATGAGTCACTTCTTATCTGTCTGCCCTCAAAAGGAGTCACAGAGATCCCTTACACCCAGACATCATGAAGAGTGAGTGTGCGGAGGAGGACAACTCGCTTTCTTAGCGGCATATGTGCTTCCTCAAGCGGTCTTGTCTTCCTGCAGTAGCTGAAGAATGAGAAGTTAAGGTGAAGGCTTAAGCTGTATCTGTAGATTGAAGTGAAGCTACTGAAAGGGACTATGCAAATGCGGACAGTATTTCCAAACTGCTTTATTATTATACCAGTGATCAGGAAGACAGTTTCCACTTGAACAGATTTTTCTTTCCTTGCTCAATGAGTGTGTCCTACTGGATTATGTGGTACCACCACAGACACATCTGACAGCGAATTTTGTGCCCATCGACAAGTTGCCCCACTACCTTTTTTCACCTGGGCTGTTTTCAGTAACCTAATTAAACATTCTGCTTCTCCTCTTGCTTCTATTTTCCGCATAATAGTTAACATGATCTTTAATGCATAAAGTGGTGTGTGTTACTTCTCTACCTAATCCTCTTCAGTAGCTTTTTACTGCACTTAAGATAAAACATTTGAATATACTTATGAGGCCCTCATAATGTACCCTGTCTCCCCTCTCTCATCATGTAACCTCTCTCTCCTTTGGGCAATTAAGTCAGTTGTAATGGCCTTCCTACCACTACAATTTCCTACCATGAAATTTATACCTTTTTTTTCTTAATTAAAAAAAATTTTTTTTTAATGTTTTAATTTATTTTTGAGAGAGAGAGAGAGAGAGAGACTGAGTGCAAGCAGGGGGAGGAGCAGAGAGAGAGACACACAGAATCTGAAGCAGGCTCCAGGCTCTGAGCTGTCAGCACAAAGCCGGACGTGGGGCTTGAACTCATGAACCACAAGATCATGACCTAAGCCGAAGTCAGACGTTCAACCGACTGAGCCACCCAGGCACCCTCTTAAATTTTTTTAACGTTTACTTTTGAGAGAGAAAGAGAGAGAGAGACACACACAGAGAAACAGAGCATGAGTGGGGGAAGTACAGAGAGAAAGGAAGACACAGAATCTGAAGCAGTCTCCAGGCTCTGGGCTGTCAGCATAGAGCGTGATGTAGGGCTCGAATTCACGAACAATGAGATCCTGACCTAAGCCGAAGTTGGAGGCTTAATTGACTGAGCACCCAGGCCCCCTGAAATTTCTACCTTTTTAAATCCCAGGAACTGCACACATGCCATGACTTCATTCTGGAATGTTCTTCCCACTTTTTACTAGACTATTCATCCTTTGATTCTCAGATTACAATTTACTTTTTCAGAAAGGCCTTTCTTGACCTTCATTTAAAGATGTACCCCCCCTTTATTTCTCTTCATACATTTACATTGTATAAGCGTATGTTTTTATTTGTTTAGTGTCTGTCTGTCCTACTCAACTGTAAGCTCTTTGAGGTGATGGATCAAATCTATTAGTTTCATCATTGCATACCCACCTTCTAGAACAGTGCCTGGAAATTCATAGGCAGTGTTGAGTAAATGACTGATACTTGGAGTTTAGGGTATTAGTCTGGCTTATCATTTCCTTGTAGTTAAAAATCTTTCTACAATTTTTTATTTAATAAAACTTTATTTTTACTGGTATTACAACAGTGTCCTGAATTAATTGGCAATTTTAAGTAGCTTCTAGAATTACTCATATTTTTAAATTGGAACTAAGACCTAATTTGATACATATATCTTTCTTTATGCCATCTAAATTAAATTCTGTTCTTTGACAAGTGAGAAGTTTTTTAAATATCTTTTTTTTTTTTTTTTAACATTTATTTATTTTTGAGACAGAGAGAGAGAGAGCATGAACAGGGGAGGGGCAGAGAGAGAGGGAGACACAGAATCCAAAGCAGGCTCCAGGCTCTGAGCTGTCAGCACAGAGCCCGACGCGGGGCTCGAACCCACGGACTGCGAGATCATGACCTGAGCCGAAGTCGGACGCTTAACCGACTGAGCCACCCAGGCGCCTCTTAAATATCTTTTTAATTATAAAAGTAATATGCTTTATACAGAAAGTACCAATAACACAAAAATATAGATCTTCCTGGAGCACCTGGGTGGCTCAGTGGGTTACATGTCCGACTCTTGGTTTCAGCTCAGGTCATGAGCTCATCATTCTGAGAGTTCGAGCCTCAGGCTCGGTGCTGACAGTGCAGAGCCTGCTTGGGATTCTCTGTCTCCCCATCTCTGTGCTCCTCCTCCATTCACACTGTCTCCGTCTCTCTTAAAATAAATAAATAAATAAACTTAAAATATATATATAGATAGATCTTCCTTCACCATTTCCCTAATCTCATTCCCCAAAGATAACTACTCTTATCAATTTGATATAAAATGTATCAACTACTTTTCAAGGCATATACAGACTATTTTAAAATAAAAAGTTGGAAGATGTTGATAGATATGTAGATTACTGACATGGAATAGTGCTATACTTACTATCCTCTGGTTAGATTTTCTCATTTTGTTTTCTGTAAATAGTTCCCTAAAATATAATTGCTCGATTGAAGAGGGACATATTTTGAAGTTTGATAGATATTTCCAAATTGCCTTCCCTAAGGGTTCCAGAAAAATAATTTTTAAGTAACCTATTTGTGGATTTTATGATTAGAAAAATAATGTTTATCATAGACAATTTGACAAATACAGAAAAGCACACCAAAAAAAATCACTTTTTCCATCACCTGGTGGTATTCTAGTTTTTCTTTCTGTGTACTTAAAAAAAATTATTTTTCCAAGATTGGAATCATACTATACAGATTGGTTTGCAATTTGCTCTTTTCAAAAAATGTTATATTATTTTCCTATGTCCATATATATATATATATATATATATATATATATATATTTTTTTTTTTTTTTTTTTTTAAAGATCTTATTTTTAAGTAATCTCTACACCCAACATAGGGCTCAAACTCACAACCCCAAGATCAACAATCACATGCTTCACTAACTGAGCCATCCAGGCACCCCTTCCATGTCATTTTAAAATTCATTTATATTTCTTTGCTATCTAGTTATAATGTATTTAACTAATTTATGTTACTAGACATTTAGATTGTTTTCTAATTTGCTTTTATAAATAGGAGTGGTGTGCATATCTGTGTGTGTGTATATATTTATACCTCTCCACGCTTTTTCAACATACATATGTATTTAGAAGTGGAACTTCTGGAACAGAGTCTTAAAATTTAAGGCTTTTCATTCATGCCAGATTGCTCTCCAGGAAAATTCCAAGTTATATCTTACTAGCAATCTCAGAGTACTCATTTTTCTGCACCCTGTTAGGTCTAAATAAATAAATACATAAATAAAATAAACAAATTAAGTTTTAGAAGTGATGAAATAAGAAATGAGAGATACAGCTATGGCGTGGAATAGACCATGAATGTTAAGACATCGTGCACTGCATATGTTGTATTCTTACTACCTACATTATCCAGTTAATAAATGTCCTTTATTCTCTTTGTGATTTAGTTTTGATTCTTTTTTGTGTGTGTCACTATTCTTTGGTTGGCTGCCATTTTATTTTTTTTAATCTATACCTTTTCACCTAGAGACCAAATGAGAGGATTGACACTGTGTCAGAAAAACCAAGAGACGATCCAGTACTAAAAGAGGAACCCCCGGTGAGTTGTTATATTGAATACTGTCTAATCAAGTATGGTGTGAGAAGGTGAAAGCAGGGTGATTAAAATATAACACATGTTTACACATATTATTATAGTTCCATACTTCTGGATTTCCGAAATTATACTGAAATAAATCTTGGAGCTGGTTTAAGAGGTAGATACTTTCAGTGAATTATTCTCCTTTTCAAAACTATGACCACTTTTTCTTATCAAAGTATAATCAACATGGAGCATTGTATTAGTTTCAGGTGTACAACATATTGATTTGATATGTGTATACATTGCAAAATTATCACCTCAATATGTGTAATTACCATCTGTCACCATACAAAGTTACAAAAATATTTTTATGACACCTTTTTAATGGATTATGTGAATTCTCAAGGTCTCTTATCGATAAGACATCAAGAATATCAGTCCTATTTTCAATATTTGGAGTGAAGCTTATTGTTTTCCTTCTCTTCCTTTTTGCTAGTTATGGATAGGTATCAGGGAAAATATAATTGAAGATAAATTTTACTAGGTTAACATGTTTAATGTACTTGTACATAATGTCTTTTTTTAACTTTGTCTGCTAATGAAGTTTTATGACCTTTTCCTGTAGGTTCAGCCAATATTGTCTTCTGTTCCAACAACAGAAGTGTCAGCTGGTGTTAAGTTCCAGGTTGGCGATCTTGTTTGGTCTAAGGTGGGAACCTATCCTTGGTGGCCTTGCATGGTTTCAAGTGATCCCCAGCTCGAGGTTCATACCAAAATTAACACAAGAGGTAACTAAAGGCATAAATAGATATTAAATAAAAGGTGGGGGGGGGGATTGAATCTTAAATATTGTATATAAGAGTGTGCACTAATATACAATCTGACACCAAAATATCAGGGCTTTTTTATGTTTATTTTTGAGAGAGAGAGACAGAGACAGAGAGCACAAGTGGGGAAGAAGAGAGTGAGGGAGACACAGAATCTGAAGCAGGCTCCAGGCTCCAGGCCCGAGCTATCAGCACAGAGCCCCACACAGGGCTTGAACTCACCGACTGTGAGATCATGACCTGAGCTGAAATCGAATGCTTAACCAACTGAGCCACCCAGGTGCCCCCAAAATATCAGTTTTTAATTACTAGTGATAGAATTCTGGTCATCTTAATGGGCAGAAAGCCTCTACACCTGAGACAGTCCTTGTTTTCCCTTTTACCACTCTGCATTTTATAATTTCTTCGTGCTGCTTCTTTAAAAAACCTTTATCTGACTGACCTCTCATATGAATTCCAAAAGAAAGCAGATGGGTAAGTAATAAGATGTCTTATATGGGGGAAAAAAAAAGATGTCTTATATGAGCTTAGTGGGCATTTGGGCCATGCTTTCTCGCTGTACATTTTATTTCATCATTGACTACTATGGATAGTGTTTTCAATCCTGATGAAATTTTCACAATGCTTTTTTTGCCTCCTTCAATCCATTTTTTAATCTGTAAATTTACTGAGACATCCTTATAAATTCAATACAACATAGACGTACAGCTTGAATCTAGCTATTTAGCATAGAATCCTACCTTAGGAATATTAATGTTAAGAAAAAGATGTTTTCTAACTCTTCTCCATTTCTTTTCATGGGTTTGACCAAAACATGTTGACTAGATTATTGGGATTCTAGAACTTGGAATGGACTTGCTTAGTTAGCCAGAGGAAGGTTTGAGCTTGGAATTTATTTCTGGATATTTGTTTTGTGAACTCACTCTTGTTACATGTTGAGTTCCTTATTGTTTGTGACAACTCTGCACCTATTTTTCTCTTTAAAATTTCTTTCTTGCTTCCTGTTCATTGTTATGAAAAGAAAAAATGTCGACATAAGTCTTGCAAGTCATATTTGTGACAAGATCAGCTATATCTATAACTTTTGTGCTACGTAGCCAGTAATCTGCCCTGGTACAGGAGGCAATTATCTGTCATTATAACCTGCTAATTAAAGGTTGGGTAACTGGAAGCATCAATGGAGCAGACGTAAAAAAACAAAAACAAAAAAAACCAGCATTGTGGAATGTCTACTTTTGTGGAGGGCACTATGTTAAGCATTTCTCTTATGTATTTTATGCAGTCCACATAGCAGCAACACTATGAAGTAGGTACTATTATTATCCTTATGTTTTGAATAAGTAAATAGAGTTTCAGAGAGACATATCCAGAACCTCCACTCTTAAACATCCTGTGTATTGAAAGGAAAGTTAATTGAATTCACCTAGTCATAATTTACCAAGGTTGGAGGAAGGCAGTCAGTCCTAGTTCTTTCATTTATTACTTATTACTCAGAGTGTTGGACTAGTAATCTCTGAAATACCTTGAAGGTTTAATAATCTATGATTTTATGAATGGGAGAAGAAAGGGACAAGGATTTCCCAAAAGGACCGAGCTGCCTTCTTTTTTTAAAAGTTTTATTTTAATTCCAGTTAACATACAGTGTTATATTAGTTTCAGGTGTACAATATAGTAATTCAGCATTTCCATACATCACCCAAAGCTCATCACAAGTGCACTCCTTAATCTCCATCACCTATTTAACCCATCCGCCCCCCACCTCCCCTCTGATAACAAATCAGTTTGTTCTCTATAATTAAGAGTCTGTTTCTTGATTTGTCTCTCTTATTTTTTTCCCTTTGCTTGTTTTGTTTCTTAAATTCCATGTATGAGTGAAATCACATGGTATTTGTCTTTCTCTAACTGACTTATTTTGCTTAGCATATTACCCTCTAGCTCCATCCATGTCATTGCAAATGGCAAGGTTTCATTCTTTTTGATGGCTGAGTATTATTCCATTGTATATATATATACCACTTCTTCTTTATCCATTCATCAATTGATGGATACTTGGGCTGCTTCCATATCTTAGCTATTGTAAATAATGCTACTATAAACATAAGGGTGCATGGATCCCTTTGAATTAGTATTTTTGTATTCTTTGGGTAAATACCCAGTAGTGCAATTGCTGGATCATAAGGTAGTTCTGTTTTTAAGGAATCTCCATGTTTTTGAGGAATCTCCATATTTTTTTCCAGAGTGGCTGTACGAGTTTGCAATCCCACCAACAGTGTAAGAGGGTTCCCCTTTCTCCGCATCCTTGCCAGCACCTGTTGTTTCTTGTGTTGTTAATTTTAGCCATTCTGACAGGTGTAAGATGATAGTTCATTGTAGTTTTTGATTTGCATTTCCTTGATGATAAATGACGATGAGCATGTTTTCTTGTGTCTTTTAGGGCCAAACCTTTTTAAATAACATAATCCATGTACCTATCTGGGCTTCTAGAGCTCTCTGAGATATTATTATAATGTGATAATTATCAAGCTCTTTAATTCTCTCCCCTTAGAGCATGCTTCTGAGATTATATAGTTTCACCTGTAGTTACTTTATGAAAACCTGCTAATTTCAGCTTTTTTATGGGATATAAGTGAAAGCACAATTTATGCTGCATCTGTGTTTTAAAGGAAGTGTTTCAGTTTAGTTTTATGAATTAATCTAATTTGGTCTGGTATCCCCTAGACAATCTTCTTCTACTTTACTGCTGGAAGAACTGATTTTGTTTGCATTATTGAGAAAACTGGGATTCTGAGAACTTAGAAATTTTTAAAAATTTAAATTAATTAAAAGTGCATTCTGATATTTTTAATGTTCTTTTTCTGCAGTAGTTTTTAGAATAACCGCTTTTTGATATATGCATTACATGCCAATTCCGTGCAATTCAGTGATTTTTTAGTACATTTACAGAGTTGTGCAGCCAGCATTACATCTACTTTTATTTATTTATTTTTTATAAAGTATTTTTTTAATGTTTATTTATTTATTTATTTTGAGAGAGAGAGAGTGTGTGCATGCACTTAGAGAGAGAGGGAGAGAATCCACGCTGACAACATGGAGCCCAATGCAGGAATGGAACTAACCAACCATGAGATCATGACCTGGGTTGAAATCAGGAGTCAGACACTTACCAACTGAGCCATCCAGGCACCCCTCTACATCTAATTTTAGAACATTTTCAGGGTGCCGGGGTGGCTTGTCGATTGAGTGTCTGAATCTTGATTTCCACTTAGGTCATGATCGCAGGGTGGTAAAATTGTGTCCCATGCTGTACTCCAGGCTGAGCACAGAAACTGCTTAAGATTCTCTCTCTCTCTCTCTCTCTCTCTCTCTCTCCCCCCCTCTCTCCCTCCCTCCTCCCTCTCTCCCTCTCCCTCCCCCACCCCCACCCCCACCTTCTCCCCTTCTTCCTGTCCCCCTCTTCCCCGCTTTCAACATGCGTGCTCTCTCTCTCTCTCTCTCTCTCTCTCTCTCTAAAATAATAATAATAATCCATTATATGTTATTATGTTTTTATGAAAAATAACTATTTTCTCAAAAATATTAATGAGGAAGAAGAGTATCATTTTACATTGTTACAAATCTCTTTAATGTCTGACTTAAGTGAAGATACTAGATTACTCATATCTGCCTATACATTCAGTCTGTTATGATTTGTTGTTTTGGTTGAAATATATGAAGATGATCTGGCCTCAGGTGCGTAGTTGGAGAGGGATAGTGTATTTTAATAGCCTTTTTAGATAATTGTGGATATATTTCTCTGATATTATACCCATACTCAACAAGTGGTGGGTAAGTTGGAATAGAGAGCCTAAAATCGTATCAATAAACTTTTTGCACTTTGTTACATTAGAATCCGTTGGTTCTGTCTTGCACTTTGAATGAATCTTTTACTTTACATGATTTTGTAATATCATATATTGGCCACTTAAAAAATATTGGTTTTACCAAGTGAGACATATCTTCCAAATGTTGACACATTCCTCTATAGATGTATTTTTAAATCATATTAGTTTACATGACCAGTTATTTCATCAGAAAATTCTTTGATTATTGGGAATTTGGAAGACTCACAGGGATAAATACTGGTTTTGCAAAATTCTAATTTTTGCTTGAAAGATCAAATTTTATTATTGGCACAAGTAGTGTCAGTTGATTTCCTTGAAAGAGCAAACTTGCTTTTGAGGAAATATCTGCCAGATGCTCAATTTCAAATAATCATAGGTTTTCTGCCAGTCATTCTTTGAAATACGGTTTTTTGTGAAAAAGTGGCCAGTGACCTTGCAATTCAAACAACTGCACAGGTACTTTTCCTCAAGATAACTGTCACACTTCAGTATGTGCTTTATGCATTCTTTCCGTTTTATCACACAGAATATTAAAGACATGTATCCAAGGGTTGAGATTTAGTAAAATTAATCATTTTTACTGCATCATGAAGGACATTAAATAAAACTGGCTTTTTTTTTTTTTTTAACTGCCAGTGTGTGGTTGTGAAGAATGTGATACTAGTATAGTTTGGTGTCACTCTCTGGTTTTATTTTTGCTAACATGCCAGCAGTCTTATCTGCAATTGTTCCTGTAGTATTAAGTGCAAATGTCAACAAAGTGAAACAATAATAACATCTTGGTATTATTATAAAGATAGTTTTGACCTTACAGGATCCGTGAGTCTGTGGCCTCTTCCCCTCCCCTGTTTGTATAGCGCACTTTTATATGTCCAGAAAAGCAATTTGACCAGCATTCATTCATTCATTCATTCATTCATTCATTCATTCATTTTTGAGAGAGAGAGAGAGAGAGAATGGGAGAGGGGCAGAGAGAGAATCCCAAAAAGGCTCTATGTTCTCTGCATGGAGCCAGATGCAGGGCTCAAACTCACCAACCGTGAGATCATAACCTGAGCCGAAATCAAGAGTCAGACGTTTAACCAACTGCCACCCAGGCGCCCCTAACAGGCACTTTTAAAGTCCAAGAAAATATGTTATACATTTTTGGAAGGAAGAAAATATTTATTTAGACACAGATTTGTTTGTAAAAAGGTTTAAGACAAGGAAAAGTTGTGTAACCAAGATAAAAAATCTGATAATTAGCAGAATTTCTGATTTGCTTTCTCTTAAAACTTGCTGTACTAATTTTAGTCATTTGGGAGTGATTTTTTACAGTAACTATTAGTTGTGTAACTGGCTGGTGTTGGATTATATCTTTGGACAATGCAAAGTGTACAAGTTTTAATAGGAGTAATGCTAGGGAACCTGGCTTAGGTTCACATTTTTGGCAGAATATATGTGGATGCGTATGGTCTGAAATGCTTAGTAAGAATTTTTTCTTACAGGTGCCCGGGAATATCACGTCCAATTTTTTAGCAACCAGCCAGAGAGGGCCTGGGTTCATGAAAAGCGAGTACGAGAGTATAAGGGTCATAAACAGTATGAAGAATTATTGGCTGAAGCAACCAAACAAGCCAGCAATCACTCTGAGAAACAAAAGGTAACTGACAACGTATTAACATTACCAATCAAATATGGTTGTTAGGGAACTTAATAATTTAGTAGAATTTTTCATACTTAAATTCAGACGGTTGTTAGAATGATTTGTTATTTTAACCTAAGTTCAGTTTTAATAACTTATTTTTATGTTGGTGAACTTGAACTCTGCTTAATACATTGTTGGATTCTATTTTGAATTGAATTAATGTACATAAGACTAGAAGATGTTAGTGAAATGTTGATTTTGCCAGGGAATTTTATTCTTTTTCCTATTTCAACATCTTTCCATAATTCTCTTTAGTCTTATTTAGTAAACTGTTTTGTGAAAGTAAAGCTTCTGAAATATTTAGTGAGCACCTACTGTGAGACAGGCACTATTTTAAGCATTTTATGTATATTAATTCACTTACTCTTCATAACAACCTAAGTGAGGTAGATACTATTATTCCTATTTCTACAAATGAAGAAATTGAGACATAGAAAACTTAAACAGTGGATTCAGCCAAGATCACACTTGATGGAACCAAGAAATATGTTTGTGGTGGTGGATGTTTTAGAATTAGGACATCAACTCTTGATAATCTATCTGGTTGACATTTTTAAACTCAACTAATTTTAGGATGGGTCTCTTGTGATTCCAAAATTGTTCATATTTTTACACTTTAAAAGCTAAGTTTTATCACAGAGGATTTTAATATTTTCAGACTTAACATTTTACAGATTTATACATCAGTGTTCCACATATACCATCCCCTCTCATAGTTTCCTTAGCTAATTTTGGACTCCCTCCAGTCTAACCCCCTGGAGAATTCATAGTTGCTTTGGTCATCTCACATACTTTTATTCAAAGTTTTCTTATGTGTTTTGCCACCTCAAAGTCTTCTGATCAACAATGATAGAGACCTATGGAAACCGATTCAGGGTTATTTTTTCTCTCATACATTGCTTCTTTCCTATGTCATGTCAACCCTCATTTGTTTCTCCAGGTTCTTTTTCTTCATTCTGCTCCTGTTTGCATTATGGTACAAACTGCCAGCCCAGCATCAAATGCTGACTCTGCCATTTAGCTTTATTGTGATCTCTGTAGCACCCCTGAGCTTTAGGGTGTCATTTTTTTTTTTTTAATGTTTATTCATTTTTGAGAGAGAGAGAGAGACAGAGCATGAGCAGGGGAGGGGCAGAGAGAGGCGGGATCCCAGCTGACAGCAGTGAACCCGATGTGGGGCCCAAACTCACAAACCGTGAGATCATGACTTGAGGTGAAGTCAGACGCTCAACTGACTGAGCAACCCCGGTGCCCCTAGGGTGTCTTTTTTTTTTTTTTTTTTGGATTGAGAGAGGGTGGAAGTAAGGGGCAGAGAGAAAAAGAGGGAGAGACAGAGAAAAGCAGGGCTTACCTGAAGCGGGACTCTTGTTCACCCAAAGCAGGACTCGAACTCAGAAACTGTGAGATCATGACCTGAGCTGAAGTCGGACGCTCAACCGACTGAGCCACCCCAGTACCCCTAGGGTGTCTTTTTTTTTTTTTTTTTTTTTTTTTTTTGAGAGAGAGAGGGTGGAAGTAAGTTAGGGGCAGAGAAAAAGAGGGAGAGAGAAAGAAAAACAGGGCTCACCTGAAGCGGGACTGTTTTTCACCCAAACCAGGACTTGAACTCACAAACTGTGAGATCATGACCTGAGCTGAAGTCAGATGCTTAACGACTGAGCTACCCAGGCACCCTAGGGTGTCATTTTTAATGTTAGTGCTTTATTGGCCTCTGAAAGTAATTGTTCTGTAGTCTTTCTTCCCTTTGCTCTCTTTATTACTAGCTTTTTATGAACATAATGTGAGGAGGATGGCTCCCTCTTTGAGGGACTTATCCAGCAGAGTGGTCAACAAAAGATACATAAAAGAGAGTAGACCTGCATATCATCTGATCCTGATACTGACTTACCAAAGTTAAGGAGTTAGAACATTTCATTTGTTTTACTGAAGAACCTGAAGATATTTACATTACCTGGAGAGATGACAGAATCACATGGGAAATATATATTGGTTTAAATGTACCCATTAGATTAAAGCGTATCCGATAATGCCTGTGTCTTTTTTTAAAGATTCGGAAACCCCGACCTCAGAGAGAACGTGCTCAGTGGGATATTGGCATTGCCCATGCAGAGAAAGCATTGAAAATGACCCGAGAGGAAAGAATAGAACAGTATACTTTTATCTATATTGATAAACAGCCTGAGGAGGCTTTATCCCAAGCGAAAAAGAATGGTGCCTCCAAAGCCGAAGTTAAGAAAACACGAAGACCAAGGTCAGTGCTGAATACTCAGCCAGAACAGACCGATGCAGGTGAGGTGGCCTCCTCACCATCAAGTACTGAAATTCGGAGACAGAGCCAGAGGCGGCACACAAGTGTGGAAGAGGAAGAACCACCTCCTGTTAAAATAGCCTGGAAAACGGCTGCAGCGAGGAAATCTTTACCAGCTTCCATTACAATGCACAAAGGGAGCCTGGATTTGCAGAAGTGTAACATGTCTCCAGTTGTGAAAATTGAACAAGTGTTTGCTCTTCAGAATGCTACAGGAGATGGGAAATTTATCGATCAATTTGTTTATTCAACGAAGGTACCTCCTTTGTTTTGTGGGTATTTGGGGGGAACAGTGATTAATAAGTAATCAGCTTTGGCATTAAAAAAAACCCCACAAACAACACGAGGTCATACTTTACCCTTTTGTCTGCTGAATTTGAAATGTATAATCAGTTCACTGTGTTTAAGAGGGGGCAAAAAAGGCAAAAAGGCTATGTTTTTCTTCTTTTTTTCCCTCTTTTGTATATGCCCATCTGTACTAGATTAATCTTGGGCTGTTCAGCCAAAATTGAGCTTAGCTCCCTAAAGTTGTGGGAGAAAACTGGGCACTTTGCCTGTTTCTGCATGTATAGTTAATTTTTCTTAGCCTCAAATTGTGCTTCTTATTAAATTATTTTTGTCAGTTATCTGAAGTAACCATTGTAATAATGTATCTTGTTGATCTCTTTGGTTGCACCAGCAATTTTGTTAGGTTCATGTTGGCTTGGGATAGCTAGTACATTTTAGAGAAATTCCAGAACTGTGTTTGTTCTGTAACAATTAACTGTGGTGATAGCTTGGGTAAAGGGGTGAAAATACCTCTTCAAACTGAATACCTTCATCAGCCAGCCCTGAGCTTCCATTTAGGGCACTTATATTTTAGCTTTTAATGTTTATTTATTTTTGACAGAGAGAGAGACAGAGACAGAGACAGAGACAGAGCATGAGTGGGGGAGGGGCAGAGAGAGAGAGAGAGAGAGACACACACACACACACACACACACACACACACACACAATCCAAAACAGGCTCCTGGCTCCGAGCTGTCAGCACAGAGCCCAATGCGGGGCTCAAACTCACAAACCACAAGATCATGACCTGAGCCAAAGTCAGACGCTCAACCCACTGAGCCACCCAGGAGCCCCCAGGTTCATTTTTTAGTGATACGCATCATATGGAGTTAGACAAATAGTTGTTTTTTGTTTATTTTTTACGTAATCTCATTCTACATTTTAGAAGACATCCTGATGACTTCATAAAATTTCTCTGATAATGGCTAAGATGATAAATTAACTCAATCAAAGACCAAGTAAAATTCAAGCAAATTGTGAACATCTTAAGCTGTCTTTATAAGTCAATGATGCCATTTGCTAGTAATCAACTATTTTTTTATTTTTCCTTATTTTGAAGGGAATTGGTAACAAAACGGAAATAAGTGTCAGGGGACAAGACAGACTTATCATTTCCACACCAAACCAGAGAAGTGAAAAGGCAACTCAGAATATATCATCTCCTGAAGCAACATCTGGTCCTACAGGTGAGTAATGAATGAAAAATATATGGACGCATTTTGAGGTGTCATAATTTTGTTTTGGTATAAAATGGTAGCTGTGTTCCTAAGAAACTTTTAGTTACCAAATCAAATTGTATTTAAAAAATTAAATTATAAAAGCAATTACTTCAGTAGGAAAGAATGGTTTAGGAGCTAGGGAGCTTTATTCATAGTAGGATATTTTTCCTACAGGAATTTAAGTAATAGGAGGGCTCTGTACTTAAAAGAACATAGTTATGAAATCTGTACACATTTCAGTAAATGCACCATTTGATTATTTCTCTTTGCATGAGAGTTAACAGCTTTACTTTTCTAGCACTGTTACACATCCTTAGACCATTTCCTCCATCTCTTATTAGAAACTAATTAACAGATGCCTGTGCTTTTTTTTTATTATTCTTAAGTATGCTTAGATGTTTGGAACTAGGGTACTAGGGCCTAACTCTCCTATTTTAATCTGTTCTCTGATTAACAGATCCCATTAATTGAGAACCAAGCTATATTATTCTTGCTTAAGGGAGAAATGCCTAGGGGCACCTGGGTGGCTCAGTTGATTGACTGTCTGACTGCAGCTCAGGTCATGATCTCACAGTTCCTGGGTTCGAGCCGCACTTCCGACTTCGTGCTGACAGCACTGAGCCTGGTTCGGTTTCTCTGCCTCCCTCTCTCTCTGCCCCTCCCCTCCTTGTGCTCTTGCTCTCTCTGTCAAAAATAAACAAACATTAAAAAAAATTTTTTAGGGGCGCCTGGGTGGCTCAGTCGGTTAAGCGGCCGACTTCAACTCAGGTGAAGATTTTGCGATCCGTGAGTTCGAGCCCCGAGTCGGGCTCTGTGCTGACAGCTCAGAGCCTGGAGCCGGTTTCAGATTCTGTGTCTCCCTCTCTCTGACCCTCCCTCGTTCGTGCTCTGTCTCTCTCTGTCTCAAAAATAAATAAACGTTAAAAAAAAAAAAAACTTTAAAAAAAAAATTTTTTTTTACAACATAAAAGAGAAATACCTATATTTAGTAAGATTGTGCCTTTCGAATGGTCAAAGTAATTTTTATTAAGGGACTGACTTAACTAAGATCATATAGTTTAACTGAGTATCTGGTGGGTTTGGTTTCTATAACAGTATTGCTGATTCATATGGTCATCAAGAAAAGAGTTAGATTGTCAACTGGTTTGGTCATTTGGAATCTTAGTTTAGGAGAAAGAAGTTTGTTTCATCTTGTTCTTTTAAACGGTTTTTGGAATGAAATCAAAGAATGAACCAAGTAATTTTATAGAAAAGGATTAAAGTCTTGAGAACCAAGGTAGTAGCCTTCAATCAGTAGTAACTCAGGCAGAATTGAGATGGAGTGGCACTAAAGAGCCAATATTTTTTGTAAGGGAAACTTTGAGTAAGATTCTTACTATTATAAGAGCTAAATAAAAGTCATTGTTTGAGAAAGAAGTTGGGGTAGCTCTCTTAAAATAAATGAGGGGGGTTATAAGACACGGTGAGGTGGTGGCAGGGAGATGAGACAAATATTGGATGGAGCATACTACATCCATCCATTATACCTTTATCCAAAATTAAGTTGGGAAGAGAAGTTGGAGTAAGGAGAGTGAAGTCCAGAACTTGTATCATTTCAAAATACTATATAAAAAATGAAATTATGATTCTAAAGAAATGAATAAATGGACTTAAAAGATTTTGCATTAATTAGCCATAATTGAAAACATTTGTTCCCTTCTTTGAAGATTAAAAAAAGTCTTTGGTGGGAGGTACCTGTGTGGCTTAGTCAGTTGAGCATCTGACTTCGGCTCAAGTCATGTGCTCATGATTCACGAGTTCAAGCCTCATATCAGGCTCACTGCTGTCAGCCTGTCAGAGTAAAGCCTGCTTTGGATCCTCTGTCTCCCTCTCTCTGCACCTCTCTCACTTGCACTCTGCCAAAAATAAATTGAAAAAAAAAAAAAAATCTTTTGGCCTCGGCTTCCCATAGTTAAGTATATCAGTTTTCTTATTTTTTTTTTCCAGTTTTGTTATCTTTTAAACTGTTGGTAATTTGTCTGAATTTAAGTGTGATACTTAGCTAGGGGGATCTTTATTTAAATATCTATATTCTAATTAGGGAGAAGGTAATCTTCATATTAGACTGATCTTAAATATTATACTTTTTTTAATGTTTATTTATTTACTTAGAGAGAACATGAGCAGGGGATGGGCAGAGAGAGAGAGGGAGAGAGAGAATCCCAAGCAAGCTCTGTGCTGTCAGTGCACAGCCCAACTTGGGGCTTGATCCCATGAACTATGAGATCATGAGCTGAGCTGAAATCTAGAGTTGGACGCTTAACTGACTGAGTCACGCAGGCGCCCCTATACTTTTATTTTTAATGGAGCTTTTTTTCCCTTCCCCTCAGCTACTGAACATTCATATTGTCTTTTTCCTGTAAGATTTAAGTTCTGCTATGATTTCTTTCTTTTTTTTTTTTTTTAAGTGAAAGGTTATACTGAGTTATTCCTTAGGCAGGTACTGTATTTAGGTTGTAAATTAATGAGTGCTCTAAAGCTTTGACCTTGGTTTAAATTTGGTTACCAGCTGTGGTTGATGAGCAGATTTTGCCTTTTTAAATGACCATTTTGCTTCTTGTGAAAACAACTTCAGTAGTTGAAAACCGAGAAAAGAGACTTGATCTCTCTTCAGAAACCAATAGTGTCATCTCAGTTGGTGTTAACTACTTAGGGAGAATTCTTGGGCCTTTTCCTAGTAAATTTAGAGGATAGATAGAGTATCTGGTACTGCTAATTTCTGTGTTTTGAAGAATTGTATTTGCATTTCTAAGCTATTTTCCAAATTCAGAGATGGTCACCTCCTCTCTCTTAGGACTTAAACATAGTACTTTTCAGTGGTTTTAAATGTAGTAGAATTTATGTGTTCTTTGGGTACCTTTCAGAACAATTTTAAGAAGTCATGTTGCCTTATTTTCTCTAAGATAGATCAAATACCAAAATACCATTTGTACTTGATGGAACAGTTATGTTGACATCCTTCAAACAAGTAAAGCTTTTTGTTTAAGCAGTTCTTATTTCTGGGATACTCAGGTGACTGTGAGGGTAGGAGATCTGTTGTCTTGGTAAACATTTCCTTCAGTGTAAGAAGAGTGAGAATGAAGGAAGGAGCCAACACCTTCATTTGTGACTTCTCTGGTAGAGATTAACCACAGCTGAGAAACAATATATTAGTGTCAGACTACCTCCTCCTTCCTCAGAATAGAAGTAGTGGGATCCTTCTTTGTTTTGGCTTTGAACTAAGGTGAAGGAAACCATGTACACACAGACAAGCACAATGAAACCACAAAATATGAAGGTAATGTGGAAGGCTTTATTGAAGTAGCTTCTGCCTGCTTTGATAGGAGCTTTCCCCTGTGGCAAGTGAAAGGTGATTATTGTCTAGGAAGGACCATTTGGGGGTCCAAGCACTGAGAAGGTGGAGAACAGCTGTGCTGAAGGCGTCATTCCTTCTCAGGATCACAGAATGAATCATTCCTGACTTAGTGTTCTTTCAAGTTTTGGTCTTCAGTCTAAGTTTTATCCTTTCCAAAATGGGGTCCATGTGAGTTCTTTTCTGTTTACTTCCAAAGAATTTTACTGTTTAAAAATTAATAGTTTCTGTTTTACTATTTAACATGAAAAAACTTGCTAATTTGTTTCAAATAGTTTTTCATGACTAATTATGTCTAAAGTATAACAATTCCCTGACATCCAAGTTAATGATTTGGTTTTGGCCACACTTTTGTCCCTTTACTGCTTTTTTCTCCTTTGTTGTTAATAATATAACAGTAGCAAAAACTTATATAAGTGCACCAGCACTGTTAAGCATTTTACATATAGAATCAATTTCACTCATTTGTTAAAAATGCTAACTATGTAGCACTGATTAAATTTTTAATGATTTATAATTAAAAGACCGAAAGTAAAAAACAACAACAAAAGTGATAAAAAAGCAGGGGATTGGGCCAGATCTTAGTTACATAAATGTCTAGTCATCCTTAAGTGAGTTTTTATTTTTTGTTTCTTTAAATCACCTCTTAGGCTCAGTAGAAAAGAAGCAACAGAGAAGATCAATTAGAACTCGTTCTGAATCAGAGAAATCCACTGAGGTTGTGCCAAAGAAGAAGATCAAAAAGGAGCAGGTTGGCTTCCTACATGTAGAGAGTTAAAACATTGTATTTGTAAATGTTGTGGCTTATATGGTATCTTAAAAGAAAAAGAAACTTTCCCCACACTGGGTTTCCTTTTTTTGGACTATTCGTATGCTTCTGTCCTGGTGAGTTCCAGTGCCCAGTTCTAATACAACCATCCCTGTGATTCTGCTTCAAGCATTTTCACAGAACATAGTCAGACTACAGGAGATGGGAAGCCAGTGGTACAAGACTCTTAAAGAATTCCTCACATTTATTTTGAAATTTCTGTTATGAGCAAAATGATTTCATGTTTTCACGATTTTTATTTGGAACCATCACTGAGTCACCCCTGCCCTTTTAAATTTTGATTTTTTGTTTAAGCTGCTGGTATGTATTGTTTTTATTTTTTAAACAAATCAAATTAATTTAACTATGAGAGTTATATTTAAGACACAGATAATCATAGATGATCTGGTTTTTCTGTTGGTATCACAGATTTTTTGGAATGTTATTTTCCCAGTGGAATGGCACTCACTTGTGATTGGGCTATCAGAGAAACACTACTAAAGTAAAAACAAAAAAGAGGAGGAACATTTGACTAAAAGGTATTAAACCAGTGTAACCAATATAATAATATACATATTAAATTACCTTTTCCAAAGAAATTTTAAGAAACCATTTTTCCTTTAAATTAAACTCACAATAAGAATTTTTCTTAATTTTCTAAAGTAGAAGAATACCCATTTTGTATAGCCCAGACAGCTGCTATTAAACAAAAAGAATTCTGGATAGAATTTGTTCCAATAAACTTTATATTTTTAAAACCACTTAGTATGGAAGTGTGGACTTTTCTATTCAAATTATTTCCTTCATAATTTTAAACTTCCAAACTTAAAAGGTAATTTTGTGGGTGCTCTATGGTATCTCCAAGCATGTAAAACAATTTTCCCAGAAACATTTAACTAAAATTTAAATAATGTACTAATTTGTCATTCATTTATCATAATTAACTTTCATACTTAGGAAATTATATTCCAAAAAATCTTTCTAAGCTCTTGCAAATCTATAGCATTCATTAACAAAACAAAGTTGTGATTTTTCCAGCTGGTTCCCAAATTCTGTGACCAGACAGTTTAAAATTAATAAGCAGAATGAGTATAAAAAGTGGGACAAATTGTTAATGCCACTGTGTTAATAGTTAGTAGTAGAACAATACCAGTGATTGTTTTAGAAGATTTTATATTTGTATTACTAATTGTATCTTATAAAAGCGCTTCTGTTGTATGTTTTTTTACCTGTTGTAAAAAAAATAAAAATTTTTTTAAAAAGCTTAGAACAATCCTTAAATATTTACAAAATGTGTTTCAACATGCATATCTCACCACATCTTAAAGAAACATAAAATTCAACTCATAGCTAAAACAGGAACTCCTCCAAACAGCATCCTTTCTTTAATTCCAATGGTTCAGTCCTCAAATTACCACGTGTTGTACATATACATTGGCAGAATAACTTCTGATCTCGCTCTCCTAATGTAGGATCAAGACACTGTTCATAAGACACTCAAGAAAGTGCTTTTGCAATATCACAAACTTATTTTCTTAAGTTTGTACTAGCAGCAAAAGTATTGAGCTTCCAGCTGTATGGAGCCCTGTAGCACTCTCTACAGAGAGGGTCCTGATTCCCAGCAACTTAGCTGTGAGTGCAGGCGCGGAAGGGTCTTAAAGTGGCGTGAGTTACATTAACCTGAGTATCATAGTAAGTAAAAATTTATCCTAACGTCTTTGGGGCGGGAGGGGTTTATAGCAACATCGGGGCTGGTTGCAGAAACAACCCCTCTCCTGCCTCCCAGACACTGAGAAAAGGATTCTTGTTCTCTTCATATACCAAGGGAATGGTGGGAAAAGTCTTTGCTAGAAAGCATGTGGCTGTGTGTTGTCACTTGGTATTCAGCACAGGCAGCTAGGATTTAAACCCTCCCTGACCTTGAGACAGAACTTTACCCAGAAGATGGGACGGAGTTCAGATTACAGATACATTAATCACTCATCATTATTTAGATTGATGGAAGTATTGTTTTTTCCCTCTGTTAATTAAAAGTGAAAAAAATTCATTGTTAATGGTATATTTTTCTGTCCATACAGGTTGAAACAGTTCCTCAGGCTACAGTGAAGACTGGATTACAGAAAGGTGAGTTATTATAATGTTGCCTTGCATTTCCTCGATTAAAAACCAAATTTTAAGAATTACTTATTTGTACTTCATGTATTTTTGTTTGTCTCTGTAAATCACTGTTGTTGCTCTTCAGTCAAAAATTTGTGTGAAATTGAAGTATTTCCTGGTGTGTGCGTGTGTGTGTATGTGTGTGTGTGTCTTTTAGAGTTGATCTTATTCTGTACCTCCCATGTGTAAAGTCTTACTCGTTTCAGTAAATTGGAGAACACCATGTAGACTTGATACTGTTTCCAACTTTTCTCCATAAGATTCTGGGGTTTCACTGGTTAATAAACTAGGGATGTGACGAATCCATTTTTTTTGGTATTCGACTGAATACCGAATAGTAGCTATTAATGTTTATCAAACATGGACTATGACAAATCAGACAAGACAACCTGGTTGAAAAAAATCTTGCCACGTTTATTTTTACAGTGCTGTAAAATCTTTTTTTTTTTTTTAATTAAAATGATTCATAGCATATTTATGGCCATTATTAGATGACCTTATGCAAATCTATTTGAGATATGCACAAAGTTTAAGAAACCTTAAACTTATATCTGTATTTTCTGTGTGCAATTTGACTACAGTACAAACTCCATAGCATGATTCATGCATTTTTGATGAGATCATTCAAACTGTATTTAATACCTGTAGTTTACTCTGGGCAAATTGCATTATTTAAAAAAAAAAAAAAAAAAAAAACACCAGCCTCTCTGCATTCTCGGGGAGAAGTCTGCAGCGATGGTCTCCGTGGAGATCCTCAGCAGAACTGAACAGCCTCTCGGAGGGAACACTGCTTGGCGGAGCTCCAAGAAAAGACATCGCGATCGCTGCGAGATTAGGAGGCCTGATTGCGTTGTGTTTCCACCATTCCACAGGGTCGGCGGACCGGGGAGTGCAGGGCTCTGTCAGATTCAGTGACAGCTCCGTCTCCGCAGCGATTGAGGAAACTGTGGACTGAGATTCCTGTACAATTTCATCCCAGAAACTCCAGACTTGTAGTCTCCATGCAAGATTTCTTTGTCGGCGGCTCGATAAACAGTTTCTTTGTTTTCAATTTTGATTTTGCCAATCCTCATTATTGGCATCTTCCTGCCTGGTTTCTTCTTCAAGACTCTGAACAATTGCTTTAACATTCAGATGATTTTTTTTTTTTTTTGGTCTGAGCTGGATGGGTACAGCTTAAATCATGGGTCCAGCCTAAAACCACCGTTTAACGTACACTGATCAATTTCAACATGGACTGTTTTTGTTTTTTTGTTTTTTGTTTTTAAATAAAGCATCATTAATGCACATCTGCAGGGTTTTGCCAAACAGCCCAAATTGTATACATTACAATCATTAAAAGCTCTTATTTTTTTTAATATTAGTGCCGTTATCATGGAGAACAGCATGGCAGCTGTCTTTGGCAGTCTGTCATTTTTCTAGCATTTTCAGAAACTCATCGGAAATGGCGGTACCTGTGTTTCCCTTCGAAAGCCTCTCAGTACAGCACTCCTGTTCCTCTGTTAAAACTCCTTGTTAATCCAGTGATCTTTTAGGCCAAGGAAATACTTTGTGGTGGTGTTCTGGGTCCACACACCAGCAATGAAGGAGATAGATTTGTGTACTTGTGTTTTTTAATCAGCGTTAACATGGGCAGGCACCCTCATTTATAGATGTAAGGAAACATTCAGTGAAAAAACTTGTAGAATGGGATGTGATAACAAGGTTCCAGTAATCTGAGCAGTCTAAAGAGGCCCACATCCTCCACCACAGAACATGGCTATATACCAAGTGCTACTCTCACTCAGCCTGTTGCGGATCTTCATGGCCTCAGGAGACTTGTTTCTCCATGGTCTCTTCTGGACTGCACACTTCCACCATAGCTTGCTGGGCTGATCTAGATGTCTGTTTGTTGTATGGAAATTTTGGGGGAAAAAAAATCCAAAACAAACTGTGGGTTGAAATATTAACCGTCTCCTTGGTTCCCTGGTATTCACCGTGCCTGATCTGCACATTTCATCGTGGCTGTTTCTGTATAGCCTATACTGCATTAGCCCAAGAGATTGTTGCTTTGTAACTTTTTGCACTATTGTTTTGGCTGGATTTGTATTACACACAGTTTTAAAAAAAAAAAAAATTCCTCACTATTCTCTGCCTTTTTTTTTTTTTTTTTTTTTTCATATTTATTCCTTCCCGCACAAATTCCACATAGAGGCCTCTCATCCAGCTCTTCGTTGATTTGGCTGCACTTGAACATTGATTATCCGTTCCAACCCTCAGCAATGTGCCTCCTAAATGGCATGACATATGTAGATGTGCTGCAGCACTTGTTAATGGTCACAATAAATGCCACTTCACCAAGGAAGTCTCAGATGAACAATTATGAACATCCAAAACTTGTTCGGGGGGCAATAATCAACTGAATTGCAAAATTCGGGGGAAAATGGCACTATCCGTGTACGAATCGAATACAAATCAAAGATTTGTCACATCCCTAATAAAAACAAGATGGAGATGTCTCTGCGACCATATTTGTAAGCTACACAGTGTGTTGGGTTTTATGTCTTCCCCCTCCAAATTGAATGGTTCTCTGGATTGCTCCAAATCAATCGGCTGTCCTGTAGTTTTGATAGAATTGGTTTTTAGCTTGGAACTTGGGCTCTGTCGACGGAAAATAGCTTTAGAGCAGGAGCACTGAATTAAATGTTTTTAATAGAGCGGTTGTAAATTAAATCACTCACTATCAGGAAGGTCAGAAGCTTATGAAGTTTTGACTCATGACTTCAGTGTTACAAAGAGAGCTGTGCTTTTTTTTCACACTACAGATGAGTCTGAGGAAAGAAAGAATCTCCCACAAAAAAAAAATAAATAAAACTTTAAGCACTATTTTAGGATTAATTTCGGTATGTTGTATTAAGGTGCCAGCGAGATTTCAGATTCCTGTAAACCTCTAAAGAAAAGGAGTCGCGCCTCCACTGATGTAGAAATGACTAGTTCAGCATACAGAGACACGTCTGACTCCGATTCTAGAGGACTGAGTGACCTGCAGGTAAATATGTTCAAGGTTCTGGGCACACTGCTTTTTCACTTTGAAAAACGAAGTAACAGAATACATTGTTTGACTTATTTTGGGGGGCTCGGGGAAGTTTTTAAATACCCAGGGAGCAAATCATCTTGGTTCTTTTGTAACTTACAAATGTCTTAATTTTGCTGATCTCTTACATAACAGAAGAATTGCTTCTATGTTTTTAAGTTTTAACTACAGTTTCTCTCAAAACACCAGGCGTATACTATCCAGGGATTTTAGAAAGGAAGAAAAAAGTTGTATCAAGGTTTAGTTGAGCAAATCTTGCTAGGATTTTCATAGCACCTAACTTTGAGGAAACTTTTGTTTTACTTTTCTTAACAAGTGTTATGTTTTCCATGTAGGTAGGCTTTGGAAAGCAAGTAGATAGCCCTTCTGCTACTGCAGATGTAGATGTTTCTGATGTGCAGTCCGTGGATTCAAGTTTGTCAAGAAGAGGCATTGGAATCAGTAAGAAGGACACTGTGTGTCAGGTAGGCAAGCAACAAATAAACTTGAAATAACTGCTCTAATATTCTGCCAATAATATACTAACCTTCTGCTGGAGAGAATATTATCTTCCTAAATTATACTACTTTAAAGCTATAGGTCTAAAAGTTCTTTTCTTCCCTTTCCGAGTTGGAAATTTTATTCATATGCAATGCTAATCTTGATTGTGATACTCAGTTCTGAATTAGAAGTAAAAGGAAAGGGTCACCTGGCTGGCTCAATCTATAGAACATGTGATTTAATCTCGGAGTCATGAGTTCAAGTCCCATGTTGGGCCTAAAGTTTACTTAAAAAAAAAAAAGTATTGGGGCGCCTGGGTGGCTTGGTCGGTTATGCGTCCAACTTCAGCCCAGGTCATGATCTCGCGGTTCGTGAGTTCGAGCCCCACGTCGGGCTCTGTGCTGATGGCTTGGAGCCTGGAGCCTGTTTCGGATTCTGTGTCTCCCTCTCTCTCTGCCCCTCCCCTGTTCATGCTCTGTCTCTCTCTGTCTCAGAAATAAATAAACGTTAAAAAAAAAAAATAAAAAAATAAATATTGTATGGAAACCAATTTGACAATAAATTTCATTAAAAAAAAAAATGACATGATTGATTTCAAAAACATTTTCTTAAATTTAAGTTGGTATTACTTTTTTTTTTAAGTTTATTTATTTATTTTGAGAGAGAGAGAAAGAGAGCACACAGGAGGGACAGAGAAAGAGAATCCCAAGCAGGCTCTGTACTGTCAGTGCCGAGCTTGACATGGGGCTCGAGCTCACTAACTGTGAGATCGTGACCTGAGCCAAAATCAAGAATCGGGCACGTAACTGACTGAGCCACCCAGGTGCCCCTGATATTACCTTTTTAAATATGTTTACCCTTTTTGAAAAATACTGCTTTGCCGTGTGGGGAAAAGTTAAAATGTGCAGATTCCAGAGAAGGAATCATGAAAGATCAAATATGCCTTTTAAACTTTATACCATATTGGGTCTGGAAATAGTTATCTAATTCAGTGGTTCTCTCTTTCTTTTTTTTTTTTAATATAAAATATAGAAGTCTTCCTATATTATTATTTTTGTCATGATGAGTACCAGGTGATGTATGGAATTGTTGAATCATTATATTGTACACCTGAAACTAATATAACACTGTATGTGTTATTAACTGGAATTAAAGTAAAAATGTTAAAAAATAAAATTAAAATAAATTAACTTACTTCAGGGGTTCTTAAAATGAGGGCCAAGGACCAGCAGCATCACCATTGTCAGGAGACTTGTTAGAAATGCAAATTCTTGGGCCCCAGCCTAGACCTGCTGAATCAGAAGCTATGGGAGAGCACCCAGAAATCTGTCTTAACAGGCCTTCTGAGTGATTCTAATGCCTGCTAAAGTTTAAGAATGACTACTTTTTGCCATATTACAGATCTGTGAAAGCTCTGGTGACTCTCTGATTCCTTGTGAGGGAGAGTGCTGCAAACACTTTCACCTGGAGTGCCTGGGATTGGCATCGCCCCCTGATGGAAAGTTCATCTGTGTGGAATGTAAAACCGGTAAGTTTACTTAGTTTGATAGATATGAAAAGACAAATAGGGAGGAATGTGTGATGCCAGCATCCCCCATGACGTCTAATTCTCTTACCACTTTTATGTAGCTCTCATCTTCCACTCCCCGTAGGTATTTCAGCAAATTAAGAACATTCAGTGATTGGGATTTCTAAGATCAAATCGTCGAGATGGATTTGTGTTTTATCTAAGCAACTATGCAATATATATAAAGTGAATTATTTTTAGATGGGTTTGAGAGTTTTGTGTTCAATAAATTGGGTTAAAGTCCCCTTGACTTTAATAGATTGGATAAACATTAGTCACAAACTCACGAACTATAACCATGGTGATTATATTTTTATTGGAAAGATGGAGCTACTGGAAATTGTTTTTTAGACAGTTTAGGGGATTTTGGATTCATCATTTTGGTCTTATGTTCCTCCCCCCCCCCCCCCCCCCCCCCCCCGCCCCATATAGACTACCACTGATCAAAACAATTTAGAGAGAGAGAAAGTTTAATTCCTTACCCAAAGTCAAAAGACAACATATGATGAAAATGGGATTTAAACCCAGGAAGTAGCTTAACCCCAGAGTCCTTACTCTGTACTGTTGCCTTTGACAACCTTGATGAAGTAGGGTGGAGATTGCACACACATGCAAAAAATGAAGCTACAAAAGCTGTTTTGAACATATACTTGTATTTTTTCCTATATAAGATATTATTTATCACATTTAGCCTCTGTAGTAAAACTTGCCAACTTGTAGTAAAGCTTGCCAACTGGCAGCCTCAGGGTCAGATTATCTGCGTGTCATTTTACTTGGCCTTTGGAATGTTTTGAATGTGTGAACATGGATCGGGCACGTATTCTTGGTTCCTCACATTCCCTGCCATTCCCTTTTCTAAAACCCTGTCATTCCAGTCATTTATGTAATCTGCCTGGCCCCTTGTAAGCACTTAAGTTGCAGTTTCTGTTATAAACTACTGATAGGAGGGACCATGTATCGTGTTATTGAAATACTCTGAGGGCTTTTCTCCTAGCTCTAGAACCCAACAGAGCAGAATTCTGCCAACAAAGGCTAGATCTAGTTTAATTTGGCACACATCTATTAGAAAATTTAGAAGAGGAATTTAGAAATGAGAGTAGAAAATTTAAAAACAAGTAGGGCAAAGTTGGAAGACTTACTTCCTGATTTAAAAATTCACTACAAGGCAAAACAATTTAAAAAAAATTTTTAATTAAAATTTACTACAATCCTACAGTAATTAAAATAATGTGGTACTGGCATAAAGACAGAAATATAAACCAATGAAATAGAATAGGAAGCCCAGAAATAAACATTCACACATATGGTCAAATGATTTTTTTGATAAGAGTGCAAAGACCATTCAATGGGAGAGGATAGTCTTTTTTTTTTTTAATTTTTTTTTTTCAACGTTTATTTATTTTTGGGACAGAGAGAGACAGAGCATGAACAGGGGAGGGGCAGAGAGAGAGGGAAACACAGAATCGGAAACAGGCTCCAGGCTCTGAGCCATCAGCCCAGAGCCCGACGCGGGGCTCGAACTCACGGACCGCGAGATCGTGACCTGGCTGAAGTCGGACGCTTAACCGACTGCGCCACCCAGGCGCCCCAAGGATAGTCTTTTTAACAAACGGTGCTGAGGGGTGTCTGGGTGGCTCAGTTGGTTAAGTGTCTGACTCCTTCTCAGGTCATGATGTTGTGGTTTGTGAGCTCAAGCTCTGCGTTGGACTCTGTGCTGACAGCTCTGAGCCTGGAGCCTGTTTCAGATGCTGTGTTTCCCTCACTCTGTCTGCCCCTCCCCCACTCATGCTTGCTCATGCATGTGCCCTCTCTCTTTCTCTCCCTCTTTCTCTCAAAAATAAACAAACATTAAAAAAAAAAACAAACACTAAAAGCAAATGGTGCTGGGAAAACTAGATACCCACATACAAAAGAATGAAGTTGGACCTTTACCTAATAACCATACATAAAAATTAATACAAATGGATCAAAGACCAAAACATAAAAGCTAAAACTATAAAAATCTTACAAGAAAACATAGGGGAAAAGCTTCATGACATTGGATTTGGCATTGATTTCCTGGATGTAACACCAAAGGCATGGGCAACAAAAGAAAAAAATAAATTGAGCTTTATCAAAATCAAAACCTTTGTACACCATTAACAGACTGAAAAAACGACCTACAAAATGGAAGAAAACATTGGCAAATCACATATCTGAGAAGGGATTAATATCCAGAATGTGTAAAGAACTTCTATAACTCAACAACAAAAAACAAAAAACCCAATTGGGCAAAGGATTTCAGTAGACATTTCTCCAGAGAAGATGTACAGATGGGTCAATAAGCACATGAAAAAATGCTCAAAATCATTAGTATTCAGGGAAATACAAATCAAAATCACATGAGATGCCATTTCACACTTATTACAATGACCATTATAAAATAAAAGTAAAAAGCAGAAAACAGGTATTGGCTAGGATATGGAGAAATTGAAACCTTTGTGCACTGTCAGCAGTAATGTAACATGGTAGGTACAACCTCTGGGGAAAATAGTATGGCGGTTCCTAAAAAAATTAAACATAGAATTACTATATGGTTCAGCTATTCCACTGTGGGGTATATACCTGAAAGAACTGAAAACAGAGACTCAAACAGATATTTATACACCCATGTTCACTGCAGCATTATTCACAATAGTCAAAAGGTAGAAATGACCCAAGTGACCATAGATGAATGGACGAATGGATGGATAATAAAATGCGGTGTGTACATGCAACAATTTTTTTTAAATTTTTTAAATATTTATTTTCGAGAAAGGGAGAGGCAGAACGTGAGCAGGGGAGGGCCAGAGAGAGGGAGACACAAAATCTGAAGTAGGCTCCAGGCTCCGAGCTGTCAGCACAGAGCCTGATGCAGGGCTTGAACTCACAGACCGTGAGATTATGACCTGAACCAAAGTTAGACGCCTAACGGACTGAGCCACCCAGGTGCCCCTATGCAACAGAATATTTTTTAAAATGAGGAAAAAAAGGAAATTAAAAAATGAAATTCTAATACATGGAAATTCTAATTCTATAATATGGATGAACCTTGAGGACATGATTGTGGATGAAATAAGCTAGTCACAAAGGACATATATTGTTTGATTCTACTTTGATGAGTTACCTAGTCAAGTTTATAGAGACAGACAGTAGAGCAGTTGTTACCAAGGTGTTTTTTGTTTTGTTTTGTTTTGTTTTGTTTTACACTAGTTTTTACCTGAGAGAAATGGGGAGTTCTTATTTAAATGGATACAGAAGGGTGCCTGAGTGGCTCAGTCAGTTGACTTTGGCTCAGGTCATGCATGATCTTACAGTTTGTTCGAGTCCCGCATCAGGCTCTCTGCCATCAGTGCAAAGCCTGCTTCAGATCTTCTTTTTCCCTCTCGCTGCCTTTTTGTCACTCGCACATATGCTCTCTGTCTCAAAAATAAACATTAAAAAATGCATAAAAATAAATGGGTACGGAATTTAAGTATGGGATGATGAAAAAGTTCTGGAGATGGATAGTGATGATGGTTGCAAAATAATGAGTTCTTAATGTCACTGAACTGTACATTTAAAAATGGTTAAAATGGTAGTGGCGCCTGGGTGGTTTAGTTGGTTAAGCGACCGACTTCAGCTCAGGGCATGATCTCGTGGCTTGTGAGTTCAAGCCCCACATCGGGCTCTGTGCGAACAGCTCAGAGCTCAGAGCCTGGAGCCTGCTTTGGATTCTGTGTCTCCTCCTTTCTCTGCCCCTCCCATGCTCATGCTCTGTCTCTCAATAATAAATAAACGTTAAAAAAATTAAAAATGGTTAAAATGGTAAATTTTATGTTATATATTTTTAACCACAGTTTAAATAACAATTATTTTTTAATTTTTGATTTATTATATGAAAATTAGTTTGATACCAATTTGTTACCCTTCCAATGTAATAGGAGTAAAAACTCCAAACCATTGTTTAAATTCATTTAGAAAGTTTTCTTTTGTTTATCAAAAGACAAACATTTGCATGTAAAAAGTATTGCAGGATAGGGGTGCCTGGGTGGCTCAGTTGGTTAAGCATCAGACTTCTGCTCTGGTCATGATCTCACAGTTCCTGAGTTCAAGCTCTGCATCGGGCTCTGTGCTGACAGCTCAGAGCCTGGAGCCTGCTTTGTATTCTGTGTCTCCCTCTCTCTCTGCCCCTACCCGACTCACGCTCTTTCTCTCAAAAATAAATAAACATTAAAAAAAATTTTTTTAAGTATTGCAGGATACATGCCTAATAAATTCTTATACTGTTCTTTTTATTGTTTAAGACAAATGTGATTTCTGTAAAGAAAGCACTTTCATTTTACCTTGTGATTAAAATGTTTTACCTTATGATTAAAATATGTAACAGTCAAGCTTACTTATTAATTATTCTAAATGAAGACTGTTTCCTACTGAGAAGGGAGAGTATTGGAAGCACTCATATCCTTAGAGCTCTAAGGAGGTTGATAGTTCAGCTCTCTATAACAGTGTTACTAGTTATAGCAATTTTCATTTATATAAGACCTATATTGATCATTATCCAAGTGAAAGCCTTTTTTTACATAGAGCAATTTATGCAATTAGGCAAAGCTGTAAAATCAAACTTCTTAAACTTTAAAATAATTTCTTTTAATTTTTTAATTTTCTAAAAGTTATTTTTAAAACAATACTGTTGCTTTCATATCTACATACATGTTAAAATATAATTTGAAATTATATAAATGTAACAAGACAACAAAAAGAACCTCACAACCCTGCTGTCCTTCATTTTACAACAAAACCAGTAAAGGAAAAAAAAAAACCAACACGTTTGAACATCACAGTTGTAAGTACTAATTTTAAACAATTTTTATAATTCAGCTAATTTGTAAAGGTTAGATACTTCCAAAATAAAATCTAACTCTCTGTAAAAAAATTAAAACAAAAAAACTATTCCATTTTTGTCTTTCAGATTTTTTATAGCATTGTGAGAAAAATGGGCAAAAGACTTGAAAGTCTGTTTCCAAAACATGATATCCAAATGGCCAGTAAATAATCACTTAAAATTCTATCCATAAAACAGACACAAAATGAAAACTCCTGTCCTAATGAAAGAGGCAGAAGATTAAAGCTAGGCACTTATTCAAACTGTAGAAATTAAGGACAGAGAAAATATTAAAATTACCCACAGAAAAGACAGTTATCTTCAAAGAATAGAACAACAAAAATGTTGTTATACTTTTAGTTCTTTGTTTACAACTAAACATCTTTTTCTGTATCTTTATTCCCTCTCTTGTGAATGATCTGTGTATGTTTTATCCATTTGTGTATTGTGGTGGTAAAGATGTTCTTAGCATTTGTTAGTACTTTAAATTTATTTCTAATTACACAAATAATATATAAATACTGTCTTACGAAAATATAATTATAGCTGAAGCAGCGTGCACGTAACATTTTTCTGTGTGTTGTAACAAAATGTATTAATTTTCTATAACTTGCTTTTTTCACTATCTTGGGACTCTTTTTATGTCTAAACAGATACATTTTATTTAATTACTACGTAGGGTTCAATAGTATGCATCTATCATAGTTTATTTAACTGTTCTCCTGTTGAAGGATGTTGGAGTTGCTTTCAGTTCTTTGCAGTTACAAACAATGCTTCAGTAAACCTCCTTTTATATATACAAGGCTTCCCTAATGTAGATAGCAAAAAGCGGAATTTCTTGGCCACAGAAAATGAATGTATGTTTAATGGATACTGCTACGTAGCCTTCTAAGGGTAGTACCTTTGAACCTAAACTCCTACTAGCAATATATGAGAGTACCTGTTTCCCATGCCCCATCAATAACTGATATTATCAAGCTCTTTTTTCTTGATGACTTTTTAAAATATTACTTGGGTTTTAATTAGCATTTATCTGATTACTGGTGAAGTTGAGCATTTTTCCATTTGTTTATTGGCTGTTTGTCTTCCTGCTTTCTGTAAATAGCCTATTTGTATCCTGCCCACATTTATTTATTTATTTATCTATCTAATTATCAAATTTTTTTTTTCAACGTTTATTTATTTTTGGAACAGAGAGAGACAGAGCATGAACGGGGGAGGGGCAGAGAGAGAGGGAGACACAGAATCGGAAACAGGCTCCAGGCTCTGAGCCATCAGCCCAGAGCCCAACGCGGGGCTCGAACTCACGGACGGAGAGATCGTGACCTGGCTGAAGTCAGACGCTTAACTGACTGCGCCACCCAGGCGCCCCTAATTATCAATTTTATAAGTAAGCCCTACATTCAATGTGCGGCTGAACTCATGACCCCAAGATCAAGAGTCACATGCTCTATCAATTGAGCCATCCAGGCACCCTTGCCCACTTTTGTACTAAGCTGTTCTGTTTCTGTAGTAATTTATAGTTTTGTATAAATTTTGATTAGTTACCTTTGCTTATATCTTGCATATATTTTCTCCATAGGTGAACTCTTTTTGTAACAAAACATAATCCTTTATCATCTTCGTTGCATATATTTTTCCACATCTGTCTTGTCCCTTCTTTTTATCCTACTCTATTCTATTCTAATTGACATTATTTCTAACTTTAGATGTTTGGCAGATTGACCAGTGGAACCATCTGAGATTAAATTTTTCTTTGTTGGAAGGTTTTTAATGATAGTTTCAATTTCTTTAATAGTTTGTAGAACTATTCATATTTTCTATTTATTTTTGTGGGAGTGGTGATAATTATGCTTTTCTTTTTTTTAATGTTTATTCATTTAGAGAGAGAGCAGGAGTGGTTGAGGGGCAGAGAGAGAGAGAGGGAGAGAGAGAATCCCAGTGTGGGGATGTGGGGCTCGATCCCATGAACCACGAGATCATGACCTGAGGTGAAATCAAGAGTCAGTTACTCAACAGAATGAGCCACCCTGCTTTCCTAAGAATCTGTCCATGCATGTAAATTTTCAAATTATTGGCAATTTTTTAACAGTTATAGGAATTGTAATATTAATTCTGACATTATTGCTTTTTATCTCTTTATTTTATTAGTCATTCTTGCCAGAGATATCAGCTTTATTAATCTTTTTCCAAAAACACCCAACTTCTGTTTTTTTTTTTAATCCTCCCCAATGTATATTAATTTCACTGCATTCTTTTTTATTTATTTTTAATTTGCATCCAAGTTGGTTAGCATATAGTGCAACAATGATTTCAGGGGTAGATTCCTTAATGCCCCTTACACATTTAGCCTATCCTCCCTCCCACAAGCCCTCCAGCAACCCTCTGTTTTGTTTTCCATATTTAAGAGTCTCTTCTGTTTTGTCCCCCTCCCTGTTTTTATATTATTTTTGCTTCCCTTCCCTTGTGTTCATCTGTTCTGTGTCTTAAAGTCTTCATATGAGTGAAGTCATATTATATTTGTCTTTTCTCTGACTAATATTACTTAGCATAATACCTTCTAGTTCCATCCACATAGTTTCAAATGGCAAGATTTCATTCTTTTTGCTTGCCAAGTTATACTCCATTGTATATATATACCACATCTTCTTTATCCATTCATCCATCGATGGACATTTTGGGCTCTTTCCATACTTTGGCTATTGTTGATAGTGCTGCTGTAAACATTGGGGTGCATATGCCCCTTCGAAACAGCATACCTGTATCCCTTGGATAAATACCTAGTAGTGCAGTTGCTGGGTCATAGTATAGTTTTATTTTTAATTTTTTGAGGAACCTCCATACTGTTTTCCAGAGTGGCTGCACCAGTTTGCATTCCCATCACTCCATTCTTATTTTTTTTTTTAATTTTTTGTTTTTCAACATTTATTTATTTTTGGGACAGAGAGAGACAGAGCATGAACGGGGGAGGGGCAGAGAGAGGGAGGGAGACGCAGAATCGGAAACAGGCTCCAGGCTCTGAGCCATCAGCCCGGAGCCCGACGCGGGGCTCGAACTCACGGACCACGAGATCGTGACCTGGCTGAAGTCGGATGCTTAACCGACTGCGCCACCCAGGTGCCCCCCCATCACTCCATTCTTAAAGAGTGCTTTCACTGGATATGGAATGCTAGTTTAGTAAAAGTTTTCTTTGAGCTCTTTGAAGATAGCATCCCATTGTTTTCTGGCTTCCATTTTTCCCTTGCTGTCAGCTTTCAGTCTTACTGTTGCTTCTTTGAAAATCATTGTCGTTTCTGTGGGTAATTTTAATATTTTCTCTTTGTTCTTGATTTACTACAGTTTGAATGAGATATCTAGTTATAATTTTTCTGTGTTTTGTATTAGGATTATGAGTTTTCATTTTATGTCTGTTTTACATATGGAAACTGTAAGTGCCTAATGGAATCTTCATTGTCTTTGGTAATTTATTTATTCTGGGTTGGAAAGACCTTCTCACTCCCAGCTCCCATATGTTGAAAAGTTCTGCTCTGGGTTTTCTATGGGTTAATTTTATTGTAGAGTGAGAAAGTGAAGACCTAAATTGTTTTTAGTGCTTTATCTCCAAATTGATTATCAGTTGTTCCAGCCAAAATTATTAAATAACCTTTTAGCTGCTTTTATTTAAAAGGAATATGCTTTATAAATAAATGTTAAAAAATTTTTTAAAGGGCTATGCTTTCATCAGATTTTATTTAATTTGTGTTCCTCAACCAATTTTTCAGGACAGCACCCATGTTTTTCATGTAAAGTGTCTGGTACAGATGTGAAGCGTTGCTCTGTTGGTGCTTGTGGGAAATTTTATCATGAAGCCTGTGTTCGCAAATTCCCCACTGCCATCTTTGAATCAAAAGGATTCCGCTGTCCCCAGCACTGTTGCTCTGCCTGTTCCATGGAGAAAGATATCTACAAAGCAAGTAAAGGTAAAATGGAGCTTAAAAGGGGGACAAAGTGTTTGGGGTTTTTTTTTGTTTTTTTGTTTTAATTTTTTGTAATGTTTATTTATTTTTGAGAGAGAGAAAGAGACAGAGCCATGAGCGGGGGAGGGGCAGAGAGAGAGAGAGAGAGAGAGAGAGAGAGAGAGAGAGAGACACAGAATCTGAAGTAGGCTCCAGGCTCCCAGCTGTCAGCACAGACCCCGATGCGGGACTTGAACTCATGAGCCATGAGATCATGATCTGAGCCAAAGTTGGATGCTTAACCGACTAGCCACCCAGGTGTCCCGGGTTTTGTTTTTGTTTTTTGTTTTTTTGGTTTTCAAGTACAGTAGCAAATAATGCAAATAATAAGCACATTATTATAAAAAATATATCAGGTATTGTCTTTCTGTGTATATATAGATATATACAGCTTTCTGTAGATATAACAGCTCAGCCACGATAGATAGCATGATAGAGATTAGGTTCTAATTGAAATTATGAAAATTCTGTATGTTCAAAATTACCCTTGAAAATTTCTTTAACAGGTGACATTAAGACCACCATCTTTCCAGCAGTGGAGCAGACAAGTTTTTCTTTGAGTGATCTCTCAGTGGGCACTGCATTTAGGATCCTGCATAAGGAATGACAGAGCCAAACTCGTGAAAAAAAATATTATCTTACTATAACAGCATCACATGGGACCCAAAAGAGTCCAACTCCAAAAAACTCATTTTATATCCAGCTGATACCTAATTATGTAGATTTTTTTTTTTTTAACTTATCTTTAAACAGGTCGCATGATGAGATGTTTGAGATGTCCAGTAGCCTATCACTCTGGAGATGCTTGCATTGCTGCCGGAAGCATATTTGTATCCTCCTACATTCTCATCTGTAGTAATCATTCCAAACGGAGCAGCAGTTCATCCTCTGCCATAAATGTAGGCTTTTGTTTCGTTTGTGCTAGAGGTGAGTGTCAATCCTTTCTCTCCATTTCTTTGAGTTCATTGGCATATTTCCCCACTGAAATGGAGATTCAGTAATACCCCTGAGACATTAACACTTTCAGTAGTCCCTTTTATAACATTAAACATTCCAATTGTTAGAATATTAATTCTTCTATAAATTAAGCTAAAATCTAAATTTTTTAAATAACTTAAAATTACAGATAAGTTCTTAGTGTTCCTGTATGGCGTATCAAAAGATTAATCTATTCCCTTCTGCAAACAATTCTTCTATTGGAAGTAGACTCTTCCCATGTCATATTCTTTAATCCAGAGCTTTCAACTGATTGAGATTTCACTTGGAAGGAGAGATGAGCACATTTAGTTTTTAATTGTTTATGTTGTATTTTATCATGTTTTGGTCTGGCATTGAGGAAGGCCTGATGGGATACAGCCAAGGCAACATATGTGGTGGTGGTAGCTAAGAGCCAGCAATGCAAGCTTTCTTACTTGCCAGCTGTTGGTATTTAAGTATGCCAAGAGCTTGATCAAGTAAAAACAATATTGTGGCCCTGAGGGGGTCAGTGAAGTGGAGTTCATGATAAATATAAAATAGAATTTGTTTAGTTGAATATAGTACAGAGCATTCAGCATTACAGAGTATCTCAGCTGTATTATAATAAAACAATTTTCAGTGTTTAGTAAACATTTTAGAAATTAACTAATATCCCCAAATACAGTTTGTTTTTTCAAATATAAGTGCTAACTTTTCTGAACTTTGAAAGGACTCTGGTATATTGGGCCAATTAGATTATGTTTACTGTGCTGAAGATGAAGTGTTTGGTTTGGTTTTGGTGTTACGTGGTTTCATTTTGGTTTTTGCTTTAGGATAATAATTCTTTTAATTTGGTGAAAGCACTGTAAAATATTTTTAAATAGAATTTAGGTAGTGTGACAGATCTTGAGTTGTTTTGGTTTTGTGTCTCTCTTAAAAAAAAAAAATAGCCAGAGGAGGTGGGCAGTAAAAGGTTAAATGAATGGCTGTCCTCCTGGTGGCAGCCCATTGTATGTAGGCTTTCAGTTCAGTTTGCCCCAGTGTGTGCTAAATCCCTGGGGCTGTTTGCCCTTACTGGGGAAGCCTTGTGTCTTTATTTAGGGGAGCAATTACAGCTGTATCCTGCTCTGAAACCTGGCTGGTGCCTGGAGGAGGAAGTCTGCAATGTTTTGTGCCACATAGTTAACAAGTGGCAGAAAGGATTCAAATAGTCAAAAGAAATAAAAAGTCACCATTGGTGTCTTTTCCATCTCCCCATCCCTAAGAAAGTAATGGTAGTATGGAAATACTGAATTATCAGTTGAATGGCTAGCTTTAGAGGCTTTAAACAGATGAGTGTCAGTGATAGCATGAAGTCTCTGTCACTTTGTAAATATTTTATTCTACCTTGCTAGGCACTTACTATTACTCACGTTTACAGGGGTGTGTGTGTGTGAGTGTGTATAACTGAGCCAACATTTTAAGTATCAAGTTTATAACTCTCATGCCGGCTTACTTTGGAGTACATTCTGAATCAGTTACCGTCAGTATATTAACCAATACTTTCTTTTGCTCTATTTCATTCAATAATTGGGAAACCTTTAAAACAGGTATTTTCAATGTAAGATAGGTAGAAAATGGCCATTGTCAAGGAACCTAGCTTTATAGGGATTCTACCCATTTTAAGTTTAACTTCAGATGCCTTGATTAAAAAAAAGCTTGAGATAATGGAAATACTGGATCTGTATTTGTATCTTATCAATTTGACAGTTATTCTGAAAGATATACTATATTTATATGCCTGTATAATCAAGATTATTTAATTCCCAAATATTTGAACTAAGAAACTGTGCAGTAAACAAACTTTCATTTTCCTTTTTAGCATTTTACAGAAACTTACTCAAAATAGATCAGATGGGTGGGAGGGAGGGGAGGGTGGGTGATGGGTATTGAGGAGGGCACCTTTTGGGATGAGCACTGGGTGTTGTATGGAAACCAATTTGACAATAAATTTCATATATTGGAAAAAAAAAATAGATGAGATGTTGGGATTTGAGAAGGCTGAAGTCAAAAGTTTTCACAAGTAAATGATATGAGTTCTTTCATCAGTATTTATAGAGGTCTCCTTTTTAAAAAAAAAAAATGTTTTTAGTGCTTATTTAGAGAGAGAGAAAGCTCGCATGGGCAAGAACAGGAGAACAGGAGAAGGGCAGAGACAGAATCCCAAGCAAGGCTCCGCACCATCAGTGGAGAGCCTTATGTGGAGCTTGAACTCAGAAACCTCAAGGTCATGACCTGAGGCCAAATCTGGAGTTAGTATAACCATATAACCCACTGAGCCACCCAGGCGCCCCAGGTCTCCTTGTTTAAAGAGGCCTAAATGTAATAAATTCACACATAAAAGGTTTTAATTGTGTTTGTTTTGGTATTAGAAAGCTTTGTTTTGCTTTTGTTTCTTGCCTTATACAGAGTTTTTCCCTCCTCATGAAGGATTTTTCTCTTAGTTCATGATTATTGGTTGTTTAAAATAATTCAGCTAATTCTTAAGGACTGAAATATCTAGAAATATTTTTAGAAATGTTTCAAGGTGTAGAGGAACATTGCTCCTTCCCTCCCCTCATGGCACCATAGGAAATGTTCAGTCCTAGCATTTCCTTTCATCTGGGGGGGGGGTATAAAATAAAAGTTACTTAACGTTCTATGCCTTTCTTTGTGATGGTAATTTATAATGGAGAAGGTAGACTAGGGTTTTCTTTTCATTTTAATAATAATAGCAATTTTTTTTTTTTTGCATCTGTAAATCAAACTCTACCAGATACCATCTGAATGGTCACAGTTGCCCTAAGAAGTTATTTCCCCATTTTATGTAGATGAGAACACTGAAGCCCAGATTCCATAATTTACCTGAAGGTCATAGAAATTGTTAAATAGAGGGACTTGCATTTGTACCTGATCTGTCTCATTTCAAAGCCCATGATTTTTATACTACCCTGCTTCTCTCTATTAAACCTATGAAATTCATTTGACATTATATAACTTTTATTAGAAGATTTTTATACTATTGCCAATTAGCAGTTTTAAGTTCCATTCTGTCCCCCAGATCAGAGGTAGGTCTTGACTCTTTCTCAATGTAGTAGGTAGCACCAAATGAAGATAACACCCATGGCAAAAATAAATGGTAACCCTTTTAAAAACAAAACTCTTGACTCTTCTCAAAATGATCTCTATAAAACGGCTGTCATGATCCTTATTGCAAAGTCCTCAGATCATTATAAACTGTCTAGTAACCAAACAGAGCAATGTTTCCTGGTCTCACACTCACCTAGGTTAAGAGTGGCCTATAGTGAACTCAACAAGGGGAAGAGGATAGGAGGGTGTCACAGGTGGGTTAGAGGAGATCTGTTTCCTTCCAAATAGGATAACTGGGTTAGTAGATCAAAAGAACTATCTTATAAACCCTTAGGTTGGTAATTACTTTATGTCATGGCAGGGGGAAAAAATGTAAATGGTTTGCATTACCTTAGTGAAGTTCAACAAGTCCTGGCTCCTTTAAAATCATGTTATCATACTGATAGAGAACAGCTTCATTATCTGGCAGAAAAAGGACTAGAGAAGAAGAGAGACTCAATTCTGCCTTTCAGTGTTACTTGATACATTGAAGGTAGATCAGTGTTTCTACTATGTTATGTAAATAACTCTTACTTGCTATTAAGTGATATGTCATTTTGTTCTTTGGATTGTCATCACAGAATTTCTAAATATTAAGGAGTGTAGCTTTGTGTATCATAGCAGGTTTTAAGTGTGACATCAACTGCAGTTTACATCTTCAAATTAATTTGTGGTTTTCTTCTGGGTGTGTAGGTTTTTACGGGATAAGAAACCAAGTAGCTCAAACTCCCTTTAATAACTCTGGCAAGCCTTTTCTGTCAGTTTTTTCTTTTTCTTCATATTCTCATTTTCCCCCCAACTTTTAGCACAGCTACATTATAGGTGTTGGTTTATTTTTTACCCTCATGGAATCATGGGTAGTTTCATTGCAGCTCATCTCTTTCTGTTTGTTTCGTATAGGGCTGATAGTTCAGGACCATTCAGACCCCATGTTCAGTTCATATGCCTATAAGTCCCACTACCTACTGAATGAATCAAATCGTGCAGAGTTGATGAAATTACCTATGATTCCTTCTTCGTCAGCTTCCAAAAAGAAATGTGAGAAAGGTAATAATCAAAATAGTTTATCTCTTGCTTTTTATTTTTGCATTTCCTTTTTTTTTTCTCTTTAAATGAAGGGGGGAAATGTATGCCTGTCAAGCACTATCTGTTGCTTTTGGTAAATTCTACCTTGGTGGTTGTGACTGTGTCTTCATATGGCTGCAACATTATTAAAAAGGGCTTAAAATAATTCCATTATTGCAAATTCTTACTTCTCGTTGAATAAATTCTCACACATTCCATCTATCTGTGGGTTATTAAAATTGAAAGACTGAGTAGGATTTTGCTTAATATAGAAAGATTCTAAGGGCTCTTTCTCTTCTGCCTGATGGAGAACTACCATTCATGTTAGAATAGAATGGACGTGATATAAATTATCATGAACTTTCAACTAAAAAACCAGGATAGGTTATTAAAAAAGGGAAGCCAAGATATTGGTACTTAAAATTTTGATTTTAGGCTACATTTTGTCCTTTTGTTTCTTAAATGTTTTTGTTAAGATACTATGAAAACTAGTTGCCCTTCTCTTAGGAGACTTTGGTGGGCAGTTGGGGTAGTTTATCCCAAATACTGGATATTGAAAGGCAGTCCAGCTCAACTGAAGAATTACTTATGGATAATTTATCCACAGAGAATCAAGAACTAAATGTATATTTATATTCTCCCTAATAATTTAATCTATAAAAGCAAATCTTATATTTAACTTTACATAGCCTGCTTGTAAAAAAGGAAAAAGTAGTTTAACTGTACTATATTATTTTGGGAGGTCTTATCCCAGAGGGTAAAATGAATAACCTTGAAGGTAAAGGCCTTTCCTGTATACATTCCCATTATGATTGGGGAGCCAAGTTCAGAATCTTTAAAGGAAATTTGATTCATACCTAAAATACTAGGTATATTTGAAATAGGGTTTTTTTTTTCCCCATTCTTTATGTTGCCTGCTTGATGATGTATCTTTGCTCTTTGTCAGACATCTGAAGTGGCAACCCAAGACTAAAAAATATGTAATTAAGCAGGTTGATTAGAACCTATGGAAAAGTAGGTTGGAGAGAGTATTGGCTTGCTCGTTTTGTTTGTTTGTTTTTACACTGAAGTCAGAGTATGTCACCTTACTGGTGATACCATCTACTTCTGAAACAAACATGGACGTAGGTCTGGCTAACTCCATAATGCAATAAAATTACCCGAGGCATTCATTTTAGGAAATGCCTTATTTCCTACAGGCGCTTTTATAAAATTAGATTAATTCAATTGTTTCTTACTTTGTTTTTGGTACTCAGTATTGACCTTGACATGAATTGAAATTATTTTGAGCCCTCTGTTTGCTTAGCTTGAACCACATCTTCTTCTTGCATCCTAAAGCAGTTTTCTTGCATAGCACCAAGGTGGATTGTTCATATTTTCATTTTTCTTGTGTATTTTTTGTCAAAAAATCGTGATGATTTTCATTGACGATTCTGGATCTGTATTTCCTCTGAAATAACACTTTAAATTGAGGACTATTCCATAATGTTAAAAATGGCCAGCCTGACTTTTCCACATCAGCTCTAATGATCACATGTCCCCTAAAGCTGTTTGCAAAGTCTGCTCTCCCTATTGGTAATTCCTTTCTGATGGAGAAATCAGTTATCTCATTTTTATTTTAAACTTACCGAACCCCCTACCTAGGCTAAGAGCACTCAGGCAGCTAATCTGTAGGTTGGAGAATTGGAGCAATTAATCCACATTGAGATCTGCAGACAAAGGAAAAAATCTTAATGACTGAAGTAAAAGCTTTTAAGCAGAGGAAATATAGTAATTTATTTCATCACTGATTGTATATAGATTTTCTTTTTGTTTTTATGTTAATCAGTTAGAAGTTTGAAAGTCTACAGGAAGAAAAGATTTTCTGGAAAATTGATAGCAAACCCTCAAAAGGTTAGAGCGTGTGATTTCATAAAGTTGTGTAGAGGGCTCTTAACCTTTTGCTTATGAGATATTAAACCTCAGTACAATCAGGTTATGGGCCTGATTTTCCAACACAATTTTTTTTTTTTTTTTTTGCAGTAAATGTCTTTATTATATTTCATCTTCAGTGGTTAACATCCTTCTCTGTCACTTGTTGAAATACCTTTTAGAAATACCTAATCTCCCCCCAAATCTCTTTTATATTTTTGCATTAAAAAATATCCTTTTGTTTTGTTTGCTGTACTTGTCTTGGTCTTAATCCAGAGATCATTTTGTGTATTTCAAAGGAGAGGATTTTGCCAGGGAACCTGGAGAGGGATCTCCTTGTGTGTGGTACTTATTCCACAGTGACATTTACTTAGTTTTATGCTATAAAGCAGTGGTTCTCAATGTGAAGTCAGAAAAACTTATATAAACAATTTTTTAACTATGTTTAATATTTCAGAAAATCTAACAGAATCACACATTTGCACAAAATAAGGCTGCATTCATTTCTTTCTATTTGGCTATGATTTGAACAACTTAATGTGATAGTTTTGTTATTGGGATCAGAAGCTCTGATTGCCAGTTACATATTTCTTTGGTTAATAAAAACAGGAGAAATTGTTACCTTTTAACAGGGGTTTTGATTCTGTTTTTTTGGTTTAGGATTGGTTTTTTTGTTTGTTTGTTTCGGGGGTTTATTGGTTGATAAAATGTTTGGAAACATGGGTCCCTGAAGAAGAGAAAGGAGATCCTTGGCGATGAAAAAGTTGCAAACCACTGCTGTATAGCCTGTTTTTGACTTTCTTTATTTTTGCTGGAAAGTTAAATGATAATGTAATCACCAATTTGAGAAAGTTCAATCCTTTGTTTTTTTGCATTTTTTTATGGAAAGAAAAAACTACTGGTCAACCTATTGGTTATTTTCATTCTTGCTAATTTTATTATAAAGGGATTTAGGTAACTATGGCACTGGATTAAAATACAAGATGACCATTGCATGCTTTCTTAACTCTCAAGGAGAAAAGAAAGTAAGTTGCTACATATTTCTTTGAAAATCTGCTCTCAAATCTACTCAAAGATTCCATGCATCTGTTAAGAGTTTTAGCTGCATGCTAAGCGGATGCCTCAATTGCCCACATTACTGTAAAGACTACAGTAATGGTCTTCATACCACTCAAAAGTTTTGAGTTTCTGGCCCCTGAAGCCCTGAAAAGGGACTGAAGTAGCTAAATCTGTTAATTTGTTTTCTATTTTAATCCATCACTATAGAGCTGACTCAATCCCTTTATTTTCCCCCAATTTGAGTCAAATTTGATGCACTTAAAAGATAACTTTCTCTTTTCTCTTTCTTTTTCTCTTTCCTCTCTTCTTAGTTATTAAGACTGTTTATTTGTTTCAAGGTGGAAGATTGCTCTGCTGTGAATCGTGCCCGGCTTCCTTCCACCCAGAATGCCTGAGCATAGAAATGCCAGAAGGCTGCTGGAATTGTAATGACTGTAAAGCTGGCAAGAAACTACATTACAAGCAGATTGTTTGGGTCAAATTGGGAAATTACAGGCAAGTTTTTCCAGGACAAAAAGGAAGTATTCAATGATTGTTCAGACATAGGTTCATAATCTATATACAAACTGGCTAGGAGATAGGTAGAACAACACAGAGCTACTTCCTTAAAAAAAAGAAAGAGAAAAGAAATCTATTTTGATTTGGCTTTTAGAAGCCAATTTGGGAAGGTTGGGTTATTGTTGGATTTTTTTTTCTTTTAGATTGGTTCTTTGACTTGTTTTTCAGTTTTTCTTTTTTAAGAGGAGACACTAGGCTCCTCCCTTATTTTTGTAAAATGTTTATTCTTTTTGAGAGAGAGAGAGAGTGAGTGTGTGTGTGGGTGCGTGATCAAATGGGAGAGAGATAGAGAATCCCAAGCTGGCTACGTGCCCAGCACAGAGCCCGACCCAGGGCTCAATCTCACAAACTTCGAGATCATGACCTGAGTTCAATCAAGAGTTGGTTGCTTAATCAACTGAGCCGCCCAGGCAACCCTTGTTTTTAAGTTGAAAGTAATTTTACACTAATGAACTATGTACTACTAGATTTTGGAATAAAAGGTCTTATATAGATAGTGGAACATGTATTCTTTGTGTCCTAATTCATTTTTATTGATTTCTAATAAAATAAAAGAATTTATATCCTGGCCAAAATAGTTCTCTTTACCCCTAAATCTGGCCCATTTCAGTTTCTGCTAGAAGGTTTAAACTGAGTGCAAGAAGAGAGCTCTTTAGAATTTAAAGAGAGAAATTATTTCATGAAGAGCTTTTAGTTCTTAAGAGAATGAAGAAGTATGTGTGATTGCCATTATATTAATAAAACTTTCTCCTTTTAAGAAGCCTGTCTTGGGGTGCCTGGGTGACTCAGTCGGTTGAGCGACCGACTTCAGCTCAGGTGATGATCTCACGGTTTGTGAGTTTGAGCCCCGCGTCGGGCTCTGTGCTGACAGCTCAGAGCCTGGAGCCTGCTTTGGATTCTGTGTCTCCCTCTCTCTCTGCTCCTACCCTGCTCATTCTCTCTCTCTGTCTCAGAAATAAATAAACATAAAAAAAAAAAGAAGCCTGTCTTTGGGGCGCGTAGGTGGCTCAGTCGGTTGAGCATCTGACTCTTGATTCTGGCTCAGGTCATAGTCCCAGGGTCATGGAATGGAGCCCTGCCTCAGGCTCTGTGCTGACAGGCTCTGTGCTGAGCTCTGTGCCTCAGGCTCTGTGCTGACAGCTTGAGATTCTCTCTCTCTCTCTTCTTCTCTCCTCTCTCCACCCCTCCCCCTGCTCGAGCATGCACATGTGCTCTTTCTCCCCCTCTCAAAATAAATGAACTTAGAAAATAGAAGCCTGTCTTTAACAAGCCTTCATTGAATAGGAATAGTGATATATTTTTAAAAACTCTACATTCTACATTTTGAGACATATGTTTATCATTTACTGAGAAAATAGGTACTGTTCAAGAGGGCACAATAATGGTCCACTTTTCAGAATGCTAAGTAAAATATATTTCTGTAGGATTTCAAACATTGTAATTTTTTTTAGCAAGGGCTATGTCATTTTCTCTGAATTTTAAATATGCTGCTTGCTTACTTACCTATTTAACTTTGTGTGTGTGGGGGGGGTGCGGGTAGAGTGTGTGTATGTGCACACACTAGCAAGTAGGGTTGGGGCAAAGGGAGAGGGAGAATCTTAAGCAGCCTCCACACCTAGCGCAGAGCCTAACATGGGGCTCAATCTGACGGACAGCGAGATCATAACCTGAGCTGAAATCAAGAGTCAGACGCTTAACCAACTGAGCTACCCAGGAGCCCCTTACCTATTTAACTTTAAAATTTTATTTTAGCTGAGATATGAGGGGCCTTGAGATTGAGACGTGATCCCCCCCCCACCACACACACTATTTTTTTTAACATATGACAGAAACCCCCCCAAAAAAACTTGGCAGTTGAATACATAAGTAATTTTATACTATATGGCAACAAATACAAAGTTTCAGAAGGCAAATGTCAAACCAAGGGGAGGTATTTTTACTTCTACTTTAATAAGAAAAGACAAATACCTTACCTAGAACAGGGAGCAAAGAAGAGAAAGAGCCAGGTTGCCAAAGAAGAACAAATAGAAAATAAATATGTAAAAAATGCTGAGCCTTACTAAAAATAAGTATATGTTAAGGACAAAGAGGTTTTTTATTTCATTTTTGTTTTTGTTTTTTTCCAGTTAACAGATTGTCAAAGATTTAAGAGTAATAAGTTTTTGGCTAGGGAGGGCAAGGGAAAAGGAGTGCCCCCACAGGGCAGTCTTGCATCACATATTAAATTGTAACAGTGTCCACCTTTTGATTCAGCTCTTCTCTTTTAAGGAATTTATTTAAGGAAAAAAACTGGACAAACAGGAAAAAATGTATTTATAGGGGTATTCATTAAAGTATTATTTTTAATTGCAAAAATTTGAAATAACCAAAATGCTCAGTCAGTGAGGGATTTCTCAAATAAATTATAGTGTATCCATATCCGTAAAGGGGTAATGCTCATCTCCATAGTAACATGAGATGATATCCAGGGTGTATAGTTGAATTTAGACAGCATGTGAAAGAGCATATACATTATCTTTCCATGTGTTTATATAGTTAAAAAAAAATGTAGATCTAGATATGTTTTTCAGACCCAGAAAGAAAAACATCAGATGTTAATAGTATAAGGCATAAGATTTTAAAAGGGTGTCATTTATGGGGCGCCTGAGTGGCTCAGTTGGTTAAGCGTCTGACTTTGGCTCAGGTCATGATCATGCAGTTCGTGAGTTCAAGCCCTGTGCTGGCTCTGTGCTGACAGCTAGCTCAGAGCCTGGAACCTGTCTTCAGATTCTGTGTCTCCCTCTCTCTCTGTCCCTCCCCTGCTCGTGCGCTCTCTCTCTCGCTCTCTCGCTCTCTCTCTCTCTCTCTCTCTCAAAAATAAGTAAAACATAAAAATATTTTTAAAGGGAGTAATTTTAAGTTTTTCTGTTACACATTTCTGCATTGTTTTAACTTTTAAACACACACTGCTTTTTATAATTAAAAATCTGTATCATTCCAGGGTGGGCAGGAGTGCAAGTTTGACAATTAATAGATAAGACATTCCTGGATAAGAAATAGCTAAAACAGCGTAGGGGCACCTGGGTGGCTCAGTCAGTTAAGTGTCCCACCTTGGCTCAGGTCATGATCTCATGGTTCATGAGTCTGAGCCCCACATCAGGCTCACTGCTGTCAGCACAGAGCCCACTGCAGGTCCTGTCTTCCTCTCTCTCTGCCCCTCCCCAACTTGCACACAGACTGAAAAAAAATTTAAGTTTTTGTATATTTACTGTTCATACTGATTATTCTATATACTACCAAAACTTACCTCTTCAATTCTTGACTTGCCCAATTGTTAGAAACTGTCATATGTACCTCACAGATGATTTCCATTTAGTGATCGCTATGCTATTCAGCCATTGCCTGTTTTCATTCAGTTATGTTTTCATTCTGTTCCACATCCCACATTTGTTATGATGTAGGATGAATTAGATTCTGAAATACACACTGACATAAACCTAGTACATTTGACCAAAAACTATTTACTCTGGTTGATTAGAGGGAAGAAAATGTTCATTTGAGTGGAGTGGTCATTCTTCACTATAGCATCAGTTTATTCTCAAATGGTTCCCTTGACTACTAGAAATCAACTTTTATACCTTGAAAGACAATCTTACTACTAAGATTGTCAAATTTGGAGGAACACATAACTTTTCTAGGATTGAAATTGGTTTTGGAATAGTATTGGTAAATTCTAATTCTTAAGTTGGGTAATGAGTTGTTACTTTTAGTTGTTATGCTTTATAACTTATATGTTCATGATATTCCTTTGTATCATGTATTAATTTTTAAAGGAAAAAAAACTAGATGGGGAGTTTAGGGTCTAGTTGGTTTAGTCTGTGTTCACTATTTCATTAGTTCACTGATCAATATGTTTTTTTTATTAATTTTTTTAATGTTTATTTTTGAAAGAGAGCATGTGTAAGCAGGGGGGGACAGGATCCCAAGTGGGCTTTGCACTGACAGCAGAGAGCCCAATGTGAAAGTACAAAACCTTTTTTCTCCCTCATGCCAGCCATGTAAAGAATGGTATGATTTTTCAGTGTCTTGATTGATCTAAAATTGCTTTTGTTTTCAGATGGTGGCCAGCAGAGATCTGCAATCCCAGGTCTGTGCCACTGAACATCCAGGGCCTTAAGCATGACTTGGGGGACTTCCCTGTGTTCTTCTTTGGTTCTCATGACTACTATTGGGTACACCAGGGCAGAGTGTTCCCTTATGTTGAAGGAGACAAAAGTTTTGCTGAGGGACAGACTAGTATTAACAAGACCTTCAAAAAAGGTAAGTTGGATGATGTTTACAGTGGCTCAAAACCAAGACTCAGTGGTTGATTTCTCTGTGTCTCCTCACTTGCACTTGACATGTTCCTGGTATTAGAGAACTTTCACCAGGTGTTACAATCCAGCATCCAGAAGTATCCAATCACATTAGAGCACATCTTATCCAATCAGTTAGAAAAATACATTTCAGTATGGTAGACTCTGCCGTCTGTATGAAAAGAGTATCTTCAGTGATCTTTCTACAAACATAGAGATTATTTTGGAAATAGTCTTCTTAATCCAGTGAGGCACCTTTGCCACAGAAGAGTAGTAAAAGCTTCCCATGAAGCGCCTTATAAGTGTTTTTGCAACAAGTTTCCCGGAAGTTTGACTTTCTGGGTAAGAGTACAAGGAATTTAAATCTAGTACGAGATAAAAAGCTGGGTTTTTTTGGTTGGTTGGCTATTTTTTTGCTTTACTTGGAAGCCTCTGATTATTGAAGTAGGACCTCTTCTCTAAGGCAATGGCTTACGCAGAGCACAGTGTTCAGCTATAAACGAGTTATGTCCTATTTCAGTGTTATCCTATCCTGGTGGAAAATGGTTATTTCCAGAATAATTTTAAAAAGAACACCCCAGGCCAGATTCAGGGCATTGGGAAAGCAATGCAAAACTGCTCTCCTAACAGTCTTTGTTTTTTGTTTTTTTGTGTGTGGTTTTTTTTGTTGTTGTTATTTATATACTTTGTTTTGTCCTATTGGCAGCACTGGAAGAAGCTGCAAAACGTTTCCAGGAATTGAAAGCACAAAGAGAAAGCAAAGAAGCACTTGAGATTGAAAAAAACTCAAGAAAACCCCCTCCTTACAAACACATCAAAGTGAGTCGTTACCCATGAAACACTGGTATTTGACAGGCAAGAGGAAATGCATCGCCCTCTTAGTAATTAGAAGGCCCTTTTTGACTTATGAAGACTTTTACTGATTATCACCCAGTCTTCTGTAAAGCAAACTGAGAGCTTTTGTTGGAAGCATAAAATGGGAGCCATAGCCACTGTGCTGTGAGGAGGAGTCTTTGATAAGCCCTCTCACACCTACGAGCAGCATGTTCCCTGTGAAACCTTGTTCTTGCCCTACCAGGCTGTCCTGCAGCAAGTGAGAGGATAGGTATTTAGCTCCTTTACAAATTCTAGAAAGCCCACAGTTGCTTTTAGTTATAAATGCCCATTAATTTAGTAGAAGAAATACACATGATAAATAAGTGAGAATTCACATCAGATTTTGATATTTGTGTCCAGTATGAAGAGGCCATTTTATTCTTAGCTTGTTCTTAAGTTATTCAGGGGGAAATTGAAATCAAGATATATAAAGAACCTTTCTCAGAATCACACCACTATAGCAAAGCCAAGAATTTCATGGATGTGTGAGGTTCCTGTTCAGATTCCTCCCTCTCATTCGTGACTTGGTTTTCCAGGCTAACAAAGTAATAGGAAAGGTGCAGATCCATGTTGCAGATCTGTCAGAGATCCCCCGCTGTAACTGCAAGCCTGCTGATGAGAACCCGTGCGGCCTGGAGTCGGAGTGCCTAAACAGGATGCTGCAGTACGAGTGCCACCCGCAGGTGTGCCCGGCTGGAGAGCGGTGCCAGAACCAGTGCTTTACAAAGAGGCTGTACCCTGATGCAGAAATCATCAAAACAGAACGGAGAGGCTGGGGCCTCAGGACCAAAAGGAGCATTAAGAAGGTAGCCTGGGACAGAGGCCATGGGGGCGGTGGGACAGACGAGGGCTGTGCCTCTCAGAAGATGCTTCATCTCCTCCTAGGGGTGAAATACATAGGGATTTTTGGCAAAATTTTGAAACTTCCCAAGTTGAAAGTTTGGCACTTCTTGAGCAGAGCAGAAGTGGTAGGAAGAGGTAGTAATAAAATGCACATAAACTTTGGATGTCCTATGGGCAGTCATAAAAAGGAGAAGGGACATTGGTCATTTCCTTTTTTTTTTTTTTAAATCTGGTTTTAATTGACTGTCTTTATACATTTTTTTTTTTTTTACATTTATTTTTGAGAGACAAAGCACACGTTGGGGAGGGGCAGAGAGAGGGGAGGAAGACACAGAATCCGAAGCAGGCTCCAGGCTCTGAGCTGTCGGCACAGAACCCAACGTGGGGCTCAAACTCACAAACTGTGAGATCATGACCTGAGCCGAAGTCGGAGGCTTAACTGGCTGAGCCACCCAGGCGCCCCTCCTTTTTTATTTTATTTATTTTTTTTAAAGTTTATTTATTTTGAGAGAGAGAGAGAGAGAGCACAAGCAAGGGAGGGACAGAAAGAGAGAGAATCCCAGGAAGGTTCCATGCTCAGCATCAAGCCTGACACAGAGCTGGATCTCATAACCATGAGGTCACAACTTGAGCCAAGATCAAGAGCCGGACTGAGCCACCTAGGCGCCCCCATTGGTCATTTTCTTTTTTTTTCTTTTTTTTTTTTTTTTTGGGGGGGGGGGGACAGAGAGAGACAGAGCATGAACGGGGGAGGGGCAGAGAGAGAGGGAGACACAGAATCGGAAACAGGCTCCGGGCTCTGAGCCATCAGCCCAGAGCCCGACGCGGGGCTCGAACTCACGGACCGCGAGATTGTGACCTGGCTGAAGTCGGACGCTTAACCGACTGCGCCACCCAGGCACCCCGGTCATTTTCTATTTGAAATATTTTTGACCTGTTAAGCAAAAGAGATGTAAAAGGCTTAGTAAAGGCAAAAGAGTATGAAGGTCAGAACATACTGGGATGGAAACTAGCAAACCCAAGCTTTGCACCAATGTCACAATTCCTTGGCTGTGAGGATGTGGCCAAGTCACTAACCTCCTTGAGCCTCAGTTTCCTCCACTCTCAAGCGGATGTATCATAACCCTTGCCCTACACTCTTAAAAGGGTTGTTGCCAGTCTCAAATTAGAGTATATGTGCAAAAGCAACTGGCAAAGGTTGACATCTTTAACACTTATAAATTGTCTTCATTCTTGGGGCCCCTGGGTGGCTCATTCGGTTAAGTGTCTGACTCTTGATTTCAGCTCAGGACATGATCTTACGGTTTGGCTCGTGGGTTTGAGCCCTGAGTTGGGCTCCACACTGACAGTGCAGAACGTGTTTGGGATTCTTTCTGTCTCCTGCTCTCTCTCTGCCCCTTCCCCACTCGTGCACGCTTGCTTGCTTGCTCTGTCTCAAAATAAATAAACTTTAAAAAAATAAATAAATTATCTTACACTTTGAGGCACTTTTTCCAAGCGGTCTCTTTGAAGAAAAATTTTTATATGCAAATAACTCAAAGAAGAATGAAAATCACCAGCAAATCCTAGTGTTCATACAGTGGCTCTCAAACTTCAGAGATCCCAGGAATCTCCTGGGATCCTGGTTGAAAACAGTGTCCTACTGAACTATCTAGGGACAAGCCTGAATAGTGTGCGGTTTCAAATGAGGCCCCCTTTCGGCCCTCTCTTCCATCCCCCCCACCCCTCCACTCCCCGCCGCTTGCCCAGGGCAAGTAGCGAACTAGCAAGAGTGCAGAGACTCTCAGTGAGAGAAGGTGGACATAATGGGAATTAAAATTACTCTTGACATTTTTCTACCTGTAAAAAAAAGAAAAATCATCTTTGTGGTTAAAAAGTACTGTAGGAAAGAGAAACAATACAAAAAAGATAATAAAGAGTGAAGTTCTTTCATCCCTTCAATTCCTGGTCTCCTCACCAGAGATGACCATTGTTAATAGGTTGTCATGTAGCCTTTTATGTATACAAATACATAGTCCTATATCCTATGCTTATAGAATCTTTAAAAACAAATATACATATTATCCCACTTAATATATCATAAACATCCCTTTATGACAACCCATATAGATTTCTGCTCATTCTTTCTTTTTTTTGCTCATTCTTTTTTAACTAAACTCCCATTGTATTCTATAGTAAAATGTACCATAACTTATAACCTATCTTCTAATAAACTTTATATATATATAATTTATTTAATTCTGTAGTGAACATTCTTGATTTTCTGTCTTCATGCACCCATTTCTATAGATTAGATCACTTGAAGCGAAACTCATTCATTAAGCACATGTTTGTGAAGCTGCTTCTATGTGCCAGGTACTACTCTAGGCATTTGGAAAAACAGTAGTGAACAACATACCTTTGTGGGTCTGCTAGAGACAGGTAATAAACAGATATGTAATGCTAGGTACCACTAAAATGCTGCAAAGAAAAATAATACTGTCAAAAGGGATGGCTGGTGACAGGAATTGTTATTTTAAATTGCTTGGTTAAGGAGGGCTGAGGAGTGCCATTTGACCTGAACAATGAGGAAAAAAGCCATGCATTTCAGGCTGAAGAAAGAGCAAAGACAGGGGCCTTAGCATGCTCCAGGCACAGCAGGAGAGCTAGTGCATCTGGAGAAGAGTGAGGAGGAGAGGGGTGAGAGGCAGGAGATAGCAGAGAAGGTAGCCTGGGGCCAGATCTTATGGGAACTTAGAGACCACAGGAGGGAGACTTCTGGAAGTTGTTAGTGGGAAGTGACTTGATCTGACTGGATGTATTCATTTTCTATTGCTGCCTGACAATAATACTACAAACTTGGGAACTTATGATGTTACACACACTTTATTTTCTCACAGTTTCTAGGGGTCAGGAGTTGGGCAGTGCTTGGCTGGGTCCTCTGCTTAGGGTCTCACAAGGTTTCAGTCAAGGTGCTTCTAGGACTGGATTTCTCATTCTTGTGCCCCAACTAGAGAAGGATATACTTTCCTGCTTGCATGGCTATTGGCAGAATTCTGCTCTTTGCAGCTATAGGTCTGAGAGCTTCAGGTGGTTTTTGTTTGGGGTTGTTGTTCTTGTTGTTGTTTTGCTGCTATTAGCCTCTAGAGGCTGCCCACAATTCCTTGCCACATGGAGTTCCCCGACTTGGCTATTTGCTTCCTCACAGCCAACAAGGGAGAGACACTCCAGCAAGATGGATGCTAAAGTCTTGATGTAACAGACTCCCAGAATCACATACATTCTGTCATCTTTGCCGTATTCTATTGGTTAGAAGCAAGTCGCAGGTCCTACTCACTCAAGGAGAGAGAATCACACCACGGCATGAGCGCTGGGAGACAGGCATCTTGGGGGCTGCCTTAAGTATCCGTGTGCCACCCTTGTGTTTCCGAAAATTAACTCTGGCCGTAGTCTGTGGAATTTATGATCATGGGGAAGGGCTAACAAAAAGGAGACCATTGTTGTCCAGGAGAGAAATGATGGTGGCATATGGACTACCAGGGTTGTAGCTGAGCCAGAGAGAAGTGGGTACATTGCTGATATTTTGAAGGCGGAGCCAACAGGATTCACTGATCATTAAATATATGGATTGGATTGCTTGGCCAAAGGTCATTGACATTTAAAATGTCATTAGAATGCAAAATTTTTTTTTAAGTTGTTTTTTTTTTTTTTTAAATAATCTCTACACCCGACGTGAGACTTAAACTCATGACCCCAAAATCAAGAGTCACATGCTCTTCTGACTGAACCAGCTAGGTGCTCCTAGAATGCAAAATTTTTGGTGGTACTTTTAAGCCATGCATATCACGTACATAAATTTTGCCTATGACTTCAGGGGAGGTGTAGGGGCTATCCTGAAATTTATCCAGTTTAATATCATGTTAACGTCTTTTATTAATTTTTTTAATGTTTATTTATTTATTTTTGAGGGAGGGGAGGAGGGGCAGAGAGAGGGAGACAGAGGATCCCAAGCAGGCTCTACACTGAAAGCGAAGAGCCCGATGTGGGGTTTGAACTCATGAACCGTGAGAACATGCCCTGAGCTAAATAAAGTCAGACACTTAACCAACTGGGGCACCCAGGTGCTCCTAACATCTTTTAACAGTAGTTGCATTTATTTTAAAATGTATTCTAATTTATTAAATTGATATAATCGAGAAAAGAAAATACAGTCAGGATTATTCTGTCCAGTAGCACTTGAGGAATTGCTAATGTAAGACAATTGCTCTTTTACAAAATAGTTGGAAGTATATATTCCTGAAAAGCAAAATCATAAAGACTTAGTAGCAGCATGGAAAAGATTTTTGGTACATTGAGGGACAAAGGCCAAATATGGAATTTGATTGTACACAGCCAGCCCTCTTCCTTTCGCACATAACAGATCCTTGCAAATGTGGGCCAGAGCCAAACAAGGGACTTCTGTAACAAGGTGATTTCTTTCTTCAAAATTAAGAAAATATATATTAAATACTGAATTACAGCTTACCTTTTTGCCATAGTCTTTGAGGACAGATTTCTAGCTCTATTAAAGTTCTTGTTTTGTTATTTTTATTCATAATTTAATTCATAGTTAATGGGTATTTTTTGAGTTGTTTTTTGTTTTTTTAAAGGTTTTATATTTTTAAATAACCTCTACATCCAACATGAGGCTCAAACTCACAAAAAAAATAAAAGTATCACTACATTTTTGCCAATAAATTTGAAAATTTATATGAATGGATTCTTAGAAAAGCATAATCATCACCACTCCCACAAAAATAAATTTAAAAATATGAATAGTTCTATAAACTATTAAAGAAATTGAAACTATCATTAAAAACCTTCCAACAGGGGCGCCTGGGTGGCTCAGTCAGTTAAACATCCTGCTTCAGCTCAGTTCATGATCTCAGGGTTTGTAGGTTTGAGCCCTGTGTTGGGCTCTGTGCTGACAGCTCAGAGCCTGGAGCCTGATTTGGATTCTGTGTCTCCCTCTCTCTTGCTCTCTCTCTCAAAAATAAACATTAAAAAAAAAAAAAAAGACGTTCCAAAAAAGAAAACTTTAAGCTCAGATGGTTCCACTGGTCAATCTGCCAAACATCTAAAGTTAGAAATAATGTCAATTAGAATAGAATAGAATTGAATAGAAAGAAGGAACAAGACAGATGTGGTAAAAATATATGCAACAAAGATGATAAGGGATCATGTTTTGTTGCAAAGAGTTCACATATGGAGAAAATATATGCAACATATGAACAAAGGTGCCACCTGCATGCCAATGAATGACAACCACCATTTGTCTCTAGGGTTAAAGTTGTACTTCCAGCAGTCTTTCTGGTTAATTCTCTTGGATTACATTACACATACAGTGTTAAAGAATGCTTTCAAATATAACACACTGGTTTTACACTTACGTGTTACGTGCTTCTCTACAGGGTGAATTTGTAAATGAATATGTCGGTGAATTAATTGATGAAGAAGAGTGCAGATTGCGAATCAAGCGAGCCCACGAGAACAGTGTAACTAATTTTTATATGTTAACTGTTACCAAGGTAAAATTGCTTTTTTTTGTAAGAAAAAAGGATTCTTGGTTTTTGTTTCATGGTCTTAGGTTGAACTCCATTTCCTCTAACTTGATTTTTTTTTCCAGGAGAGTTAGAATGGTTTGAAGTAGCCAGTGTGCTACCAGCCACAGTGTGCTTCTTAACACCACGGTGCACCGTGGCTGGTTAGTGAAGCTTTGCATGTGGCATGTGAGGTGGCCCTGTGAGTGGAGAGACAGCCAGGACAGGGCAGACATGGTCACGGAAGAACCTGGCCCTCAGTTTCTCCATTACTGATGGAGACCATCAGCTCTGCCATGCTGAGTTCTAAAGCACCATTAAAGTTCTGATTTAGCAAAAATTCTAACTCTGAATTGTTCTGTATACTGAAACTTCATGTCTGAGTTAGGACAAATGAATGAAGCCATAAGCAGGATGACAGGAAAACTGCTAGTTTAATCCATGAGATTGTAAGCCACCTTTGCTGTGCGTTCTGTCTGTATCTCACCTCACTTTTGCAGCAGCCCTCTGCCATGCAGGGGACAAGAAACTGAGGTCCAGCCATGACAAGTGATCTGTTGAGTGCAAAGACTAGTACCCATCTTTCTGGTGTTCCAGGCTATCCCTGAAACTGAGGGAATACCATTAAAAGTAAGAACTAGAAATCACTTAAAAGCTTATTCTCTTGGTGCCTGGGTGGCTCAGTCGGTTGAGCGTCTGACTTCAGCTCAGGTCATGATCTCGTTGTTGGAGCCCCGCATCGGGCTCTGTGCTGACAGCTCAGAGCCTGGAGCCTGCTTCAGATTCTGTGTCTCCCTAATCTCTCTGCCCCTCCCCACTCGCACTCTCTCTGTCTCTCTCTCAAAAATAAATAAATATTTTTTTTTAATTTTTTTTTTTAACGTTTATTTATTTTTGAGACAGAGAGAGACAGAGCATGAACGGGGGAGGGGCAGAGAGAGAGGGAGACACAGAATCGGAAGCAGGCTCCAGGCTCCGAGCCATCAGCCCAGAGCCCGACGCGGGGCTCGAACTCATGGACCGCGAGATCGTGACCTGAGCTGAAGTCGGATGCTTAACCGACTGAGCCACCCAGGTGCCCCAAAAATAAATAAATATTTAAAAAATTAAAAAAAAAAAAAACTTACTCTAGGAGCACCTGGGTGACTCAGTCGGTTAAGCGTCCGACTTTTGGTTTCAGTTCAGGTCATGATCCCACGGTTCATGAGTTCAAGCCCCATGTCAGGCTCTGCACAGACAGTGCAAAGCCTGCTTGGGATTCTCTCCCTCCCTCCAGCATTCACACTGTCTCTCTCAAAATAAATAAACTTTAAAAACAAAAAAGCTTATTTTAGCTGATATGTCATTGTTTAACAGTTTTACAACTTTCATGATTGTAACTTTCATAAACATAAAATACCAATTATTTCTAATTACTGAGTAAGCCCTTCACATCCTCCCCTCACTGGCAGGGACCCTCCAGCCATCTTGACAATGCTGGGGAGGCCCCGTCCTCCAGAGCTTATCCAGATTATCAGAGTTTGAATTCAGGGGCCAGATTGTTGAGCTTTTGACTGTATTCTGAACATCAGTGTAAGTGAAACAGAAGGAACAGATGACTACTAAAGAGTATATCCCACACGACAGCCCTTCCATTGATCAAATCCGAAAGTCTTCATTCAGAGACCAAGTCTTTCATTTTTCCTCCTTCCCTCTCCTTGGCCTACACTCTTCTCCATTTGCCCCCATGGTCATTTCGCTGCTTGAGCAAAGCAGGAAAGGAGGGCTGATAGCAGAAAACCATAGCTTCCACCCCACGCGGCTCACCGATCTCTGTGCTCTGGCATCGCAGAATGCCCTTCCTCAGCCTGTGGCCAACTCATCTTCCACATAGCATTATTCTGTGGTCTATGTCTAGAAACAAACTGGAAGGAAGGAAGGAAGGAAGGAAGGAAGGAAGGAAGGAAGGAAGGAAGGAAAGAAAAGCTAAATTCTACTTTATCTTAAATGCTTTGACTTGAAGGTCATCAAATAAAGTCAAGAACTTAGTCAACGGCTCAGAGAGCACATGATGTCAGATTTGTCAGCCGTCAGACATCGGCTGGTAGCAAAAAGCTGCTCCCTGCGGCTCTTGACCAAGTTGGCTATTTCTGAGAGAGACTTGTACTTAGCTTTATGTTAAAGGCACCTTTCATTTCTTTTCTTTCTGAAGGACCGTATAATTGATGCTGGCCCCAAAGGAAATTATTCTCGCTTTATGAACCACAGTTGTAATCCAAACTGTGAAACACAAAAGTGGACAGTGAATGGAGATGTTCGAGTTGGACTTTTTGCTCTTTGTGATATTCCTGCAGGTAAAAACCCAGCTTGCTCCCCATGCCCTCCTCCCTGGGCAGGACATCCCTCAAGGTTTGAGGCTTAAGGATTTATTCAAATAAGATAGAATTCTATTTAGAATTATTATCTGCCGTTAAGAAGTGAAAATCTGTGTCCTGCAAAAGGGAGTTTAAGCAAGCAGAGAGGATGTCACAGAATTCTCTGGGTCCTTGACCCTAATGAATTACTTCTCCAAGTTCTTGCTGTCTGTGCGATATAACCAGATGCTTAAGCTTTTGTTTTCTTTTTTAAAGTATTAACATACTGTGTTAACTTCAACTGGTGTCTGGGCTTGTTTGGTTGGGGGCGGGGGGGCAGGGGTGTTTGTTTTTTAGTTGGAAGATTGTCTGTTTCAGGGTAGACATAAAAAGCTGAAGCCAGCTGCTGCTTCCATTTTTCCTTACCCATCTAGCATCTTAACAGCAGAACTTAGTTTCTTCTCTGCTGGGTTTGTAGGAAAATGGGTAAGAAGAGAAGAACTATAGCTAGAAGAGATTAAAGGCATTCCCGACGTTGTGGCCTCTTCAAGACCAGCTAAGAGAAAGCTTGGACCTCCCAGCTCAAATCCCTGGGTCTTTGGTGTAAATAGTAAATCTGCGTGGTGAATTCTTTTCTGATCATAATCTAAAGCATTAATCACCAGAGATGGTATGGTCGCCAAGATGCCATGGTCCTATTATTCATTCAGAAATTGGTATAAATTAGCTTTAGGAAAGCAACTAAACCAGAACCCATTTGTCTTGAGCACAGATTTTAGATTCTTAGTCTCTGTTACATGGATCTTGACCACTTCAATGAAAAGGATATGACGACTTCTGTAGACTATTTTTGCTGTCATCACTGGTGGATGGGGATGTTTTCCTCTATTGTTTTTCCCCATCACTGTCTTCTGTGTGGAACACGGGTGAGGGAAAAGCCTTCATGTCAGAATTATGTCTCTCTTTCATTGTGAGTGTGTGTCCGTGGCAGGATTTCTCTTCCCCATGATTTGAGTATGAATAATTATTTCTCTTGTTTTAGGGATGGAGTTAACATTTAATTATAACCTGGATTGTCTGGGCAACGGCAGAACGGAGTGCCACTGTGGAGCAGAGAACTGCAGCGGCTTTCTTGGAGTGCGGCCGAAGGTCAGTCGTGAGGGAAGCAAGCACCCCAAGCCAGCGGGAAATCAGGAGTGGGGCTGCTCAAGAAGTGTATGACCATCTCAGGAAAATGCTGGCAAATGGGTACCTGGATTAGTTCGAGGGACAGTCGTTGTGGTAACCAGAGTTTAGACTCTCTAACTTTCTAACGAAGCATATCTTAGTAAGATCTGTCAGGTTCTGAAAATGTGTCTGTATTTCTGATTGTTTTTGAAGTTACCAGTATCCTTTTCAAAACTTTTTTTTAAAATTCACATTCTACTTAAAACCACTGAGTGAGGCGCTTTAAAAGGTTTTGTGTTCTGGGGCGCCTGGGTGGCACAGTCGGTTAAGTGTCCGACTTCCACTCAGGTGATGATCTCGTGGTTTGTGAGTTCGAGCCCCGCATCAGCTGTCAGCTCAGAACCCACTTCAGATCCTCTGTCCCCCTCTCTGTCTGCCCCTCCTCTGCTCGCTCACTGTCTCAAAAATAAACACTAAAAAAAAAATGGTGCGTTCTATGGTATGCGAATTATGTCTCCGTATCCTTGCAATTTAAAAAACAAAGCACCTTATTCAAAAGTAGTGAAAATGAAGCCATATTTTCATGTTTATACTGTTATGGGATAAGTCCTCCCAGTGGTTTTTAGGTCATTGAACAACCAAATTTAAAAGAGCTTAAATGAATGTGGGGTTGTGGGAGTTCCTGTTCTGTGTGAAGTTTCACGCACCGTGTTCAGTACAACTGTGATCCTTCTCCCTGCCAGCCAACATGTGCGTCAACAACTGAAGAAAAGGCCAAAAATGCTAAATTAAAGCAGAAGAGGCGAAAAATCAAAGCAGAACCAAAGCAGATGCATGAAGATTACTGTTTTCAGTGTGGAGATGGTGGAGAGCTGGTCATGTGTGACAAAAAAGACTGTCCCAAAGCATACCACCTCTTATGCCTTAACCTGACTCAGCCACCGTATGGTAAGCTAAACTCTTGAGACCCTGTCTCTGACGTGCATGTAATAGGTACTTCACTGTCCTTCGTGGAGCCGTGGAATGGATGAGGCTGACTACAACAGCCAACAGTAGCAGACGTAAAGTAATGCTCACGAAAAATGTATCCCTGCAAATAGGGAGTGGGTGCGGGCCAGCAGAGACTGGTCTCTGTGTCCCTATTGCCCTGGGTGAGCAGTTGGCTCCTGTGGCGTTGAGTTTCGGGCAGCAGCACGCCTCCGGGCTCACCGGTGCACCTGCTCGTAAGTTTGGCTGAAATTCGGAGTGGTGCTCAGGTGAACTCGGTCTCCAGTCAGAGAAGACGGTGGGAACGGGGGTGTTTCACGGGTCGTCGAGGCGGGCACTGATGGGGCTCTTTTCCCTGTCCCCACCCCTCACCAGGAAAGTGGGAGTGCCCGTGGCACCAGTGCGGGGAGTGCGGCAGCGCCGCCGTCTCCTTCTGCGAGTTCTGCCCGCGCTCCTTCTGTAAAGATCACCGAGAGGGCGCTCTGGTTCCCTCGGCCCTGGAAGGCCGGCTCTGCTGCTCAGAGCACGACCCCGAATCTCCTGTGTCGGCAGAGTACTGGAGCAAGATCAAATGCAAGTTGGAATCGCAGGATCGTGGAGAAGACCTGAGAGAATAAATGGGTGGTGATTTCTTTTTTTTTTTCTTTTTATTGAAATGACAAAAAGAAAAGAAAAAAGGGGAATCGGTGACGCGTTAGTGGAAGAAGAGCCGGCTGCGGTGCGCGCGGCCTTGGCCTTCAGCGCTGCCTTACTGAAGTGCGAATGGGGGAGCCGGGTGGCGCCGGCAGGAGCAATTGCTGGGATCTGGTTCTGTTTTGTCAGCTTGCGGCCTCTTCTGTAGCGGGCCAGATTCCCTTGGTCTTTTCTTGCCTTTTATTGTGCTTCAATGCCTTTGCAGCTGGAAAAAGAGATGTCTTCGCTTTTAGAAGAGAAAGTTTTGTTAATGAGATAAATTTGAAGTCTAGGATGTGTTCCTTGGGTGTAAAAAGCAAAAGTAGCCATCATTCCTTTATTTATTTTCTTTTTTTTTTTTATCTTAAGAAATGTAGTCAGGTAGTCTGTTCAGTGTGCGTGTGCGTCTCACGTAGGAGCTGGAGCAGGCCCTCTGGAAAAGGCTCTGATGATCTTCATATACCTCTTTGCTGAGCAGTAGGGAGGCTGACTTCTCTTTCCCCTCAGAACGTCTTTCATAGTCTCAGAGAAGGGCTTTATGGGAGTATTGGATCTGGCCTCGAGAACAAAATGCCTCAGTGGATTTTACCTCTGTGGTCTTAACCTAGGTGGGCTTTATGACATGATAACTCTACCTAGAAAGGAATGTAATGTGGTTTTGGGTTTTGGAGAAAGACAGAAGGGGGTGCGTTCACTGAGTTGGAAATGTTTTCCATTGATCGTGGACATTTTTGATGAAGTGTGTTTATGTGGACGTGAGTGGTCATCCCCCCTCTATCCTGGCACACTGACAAAGGCAGATAACGGGAGACGAGAGGCCCAGACCAGACACTGTATCATACAAGCACCATTTTCTGTTCAGTATAGTGGAGCCCCCTCGTCCATCTTGGAGAGAATTAAGGGCATTTCCTCTCTTGTCTCTGCTTCCCTGTCCCAATCAAACATTCCCTTTGTCAGCTCGCTGGCCGCTCAGCCATGTTTCCTAGTGGGAACTACACAAATGAATCTGAGCTGTATCTGAGTAGGTTTCTTGGTTTAGTTCCTAATTTGGGGGGCAGAAGGGGTAGGGGCAGCCCCAAGTTCTATGTAGACAATTTATATCTCGTATTATCTAGTAACCAACATCGCCCCCATTGAGGAAGGGGGACACTTCTACAGGGTAGGTAAGCACCACACAAACACACTTCGTTGTAGGAAGCACTTAGGCAAGCTCCCGAGAAAGCAGCGTTAGCAAAAATGGTTGGTGGTGATGCTTGGATCTCACAGATGCAAGTGTACCAAGGTGTCTGCCCACAAAATTCACTTGCATTTCATGTTTAGGAATATGTATATTCCAGTATTCCTGGTATGAAGTAATTAGTCATGTCATACCTTGTTGTAACACTGTGCTAAGTAGAAGTCTAGGGCTAGCTTGAATGAACTATAACTTTCTCTGTGGATTCTGACTGCTTACAGTTGCTGATACCTGGTAGCATTTATTTTCCCTCAAGAAGTTTCTAGGAACCTTATGAAGGTTGAGAGAGTAGATGCTCGGCCACATTCCTTCGGTTGTGTCACGCGTGTTCCTTTTTTCATGTCAATTTAGAGTTGTTCTCTGGAAAAAAGAAGAAACACTGTTTTGTGCCTCTTTTTTTAATGTAAATGTGTAATCGTACTGGGTTTTCTCTTGTAAAAAAAAAAAAAACAAAACAAAAACCACACTACACTTCCTTTATTTAAGCTCCTAAACTGCCATTTGCCTGATTCCAGCAATTAATTCTGAGGTGACTTCTTGGGCCTCCAGTAATTCTATTGATCAGACATGGTCCCAGAAGAAAGAGCAAAATGGAAAATGCTGTACATGTTACCAAATATAATTGCTATGAGTAACATGAAGTACAGCTTCACCAAAACACTAAACTCTTTGCAACATAATTGCTCTTGAGCAATTATATAGTTTGATATCCTTTTAAAAAATAATTTAAGAAAATCTAGGTTTTATCATACTAAAACTTTATATATATATATATATGTATATACATATATATATATATATATATATATATATATATATATATGATGTTTGCTTTTTTAAACTTACTAACATGAAGGATTTCCTTTAACATTCGAAGTGCAACTCTTGTTGAAATAGTATCAAACATGAAATCTTCTCTCCTTGCTTTGTTTCCAACTCAGTGCTATTTAATATCTGAGGACTTTTCTACGGTAAGCCAGGGTACATCCTCTGCACTGCAGGTACCTTAGGTTTAAGTATTTTTATGCAGCTTCTTCATTGTGTCGTGTTTGGTTCATATATCTGTAACAGCTCTGCTGAGATTTCATCGTTTTTGTTGGGGGTGGGGGGTACCTAATAGGATTGTTCTGCCATTTCAGAAATCAGGGTAGAAAACAAAGTGGCTAACCACAGCTCTGGAGTCTTTGTCCGTGACTGCTCTTTAACAGTCCGAAAAGTGGCTTCGGTCCTGCCAGTGCCAAGGAGCTCTCCTCACACCTCCGTGGTGTCACTCCTGACCTCTTTCATGTATTTCCAAGTTGCAGGTGATAGAAGCAGAGAGGGAGAGAGAGTTGCGCTCACTGCGCCTCGCCAGTGAGGTATTCCAAAAGACGTCTCTCTCTCTCTCAGGCTTAAGTTGGTATTTGTTAACTTTTAAATCTGTATGTGTGGTCAGAGCATAGATGGTTGGTTTTTATTCTTGTCCAAAAATGAGATAGCTCATGGCAGCATGGGATAATGGTGGTATTTTTTTTTTTAGCCTCCTGTTAATTCTTTGGAAGAAGAAGTGAATGTAAAATTTTTGATCATCAGCGTAAAGCTTCAGAAATCAGACAGTAACAACTACAGAGGAAATCCTGGAAGCCCTCCAGGCGCGTGCAGTGCAGGAAGGGGCTGGACCCCGGTCACAAGGGAGTCAGGAGGGCCGCCTGGGGCTGGGAGGGGGTGGCTGACCCTTCATTCCTGGAAGGCCAAAGCAGCTGGAGGAAGTGATTCACTCCTGTAATATCTAATCAGGGCTAGAGTCAGGAGGGAGATGGGTTTTATTTTCATTTTTATCTTAACAAGTTCCTCCTCTACCTTAATTCTCAAAAATGATGGCCTGAGCTATAGAATAGGCTGCCTTTTAGAATCATTGAAACTTGGAGCTGTCTGTGTGTTCAAGTCAGGACCATATCTTAAATAAATAAATAAATAATGGCGGGGGGCGGGGGGGGGGGGGTTGGTGGCTGCTCCTAGCTCCCTTCTGCCATTTCCACAGACTATTTGGAAACGTGCTTGTGAAAAATGTTTTGAAATTCTGAGATAATCATGTAAAGGACTCTCAGGGCAGGCTGTTGGACACGTTTCTTTCATGGTTCATGAAGTAGAGTTTCCTTTTGGACTAGTCACGTGGTCTGTGCTCCACGGGGCCGGACCCAGAGCTGCAGTGTGGAGGGTGGGGAGGCCGCTGTGCAGGGGAGAGTCTCTGGACTGCCCAGGATTCATGGCTCGTCCTTCACTTCCTTTTAAGTCCCACGCTCTTCCTTTAGCATTCACCTTAAAGTCAAGGTGCTGCCACATGCCACGTCCCGACAGGGTAAGGAAACGAGTTGCCGTGGAGTCCTCACGGCTTGGGAATCTTACATTTGATGTACTTCTCCGTGAGGTACCATGACCTTGGGAAGTTGCCTGATCGCTGGGCAGCGCAAATTCCGCTCCACTTCCTTCTTCCAAGGCTGCGGCATCTGGCCGCCCCAAGTCGTTGGGCCTTGTTGCTGCGACTTGACAAGATCATTGGGAACCATTTCCTTTGGCCCAGAGCCACCTCGAATTGGTCCCTGGTTATCTGTAAACAAAGAGTAGAACTCCCAGTTTCAGATGAGCTGGGGAATAGATGTAATTAGACAGCTTTGCCATGTATTAACAAATACTGAAAAGTTGGGAATTTGTATATACTGAAATCTACCGACTTTTACCTGGGGCGGGGACCGGGAGAGAAGGGGTAGAATAGGGTGAGGGCGGGGACTGATCATGTTTACCACAGGTACGAAGTAGTCACTTTAACATTGAGACCTCTGCCTCATTGAATTCAGGTTTTTTAAGTACTTGAAACTCTTCAGATTCCCCTTATTTTACAGTTATTTTTAAATTTATGAAGTAGAAAGCATTGTTTTGTATACTGTTTTGAAAACAAATAGCCTAGTCTCTTATCCTCTTTAGCTTGAATTAAAGGCAAAGTTCTGCAAATGGGAGAGGGTGTCCACAGTAGATATCTCAGATTTCATGTATGCATTTGAGGAAGAGACTCTTGCATGAAATACCAGCAGCATTTTTATGAATATTTCCTATGTATGTTCTTTATTTTGTCATTTTGTCAGCCCTATCCCCGTGCACCTCCTCTTTCCTTTTAATATATATGCCTGTGTAGGGAAAAAAACAAAAATTTGCACTTACGTTGCACTCCTGAAATGCAGGGTGTAACCTGCGTGTTTCAAAAAACATTTCCGTTCTTTTCTTGTCAGTCCATTGCTTAGGTGACAAGTTCAGGTGCTTGTGGCACATACGTGTGAAAGGGGAGGAGGAGGAGAGCGACCTGTGCCTCAGTAGCCCGTGCAAGTCCATTACGTGTAAGACAAAGGGAAAAGATAAACAGTTGCCAAAGTCATTTATTCAGCCCCTAGTTTTCTTACGTGACCTTCTCCATCTGCGGATTAGCAAGAAAGCACCCTCGGGTGCCAGTGCGCCCTCTCCCTGCCTGCTGCGGACCTCTGACTCGAGCTGGTGGCTCTCAGCAGCCAGCAGATCCCCGAGATAAGGTATTCGTAAGGTATTCTTGTCAGTTTAGGAGTGGACTGGATAAAATTTACTTTTCTACTTTTATCTCATTTGTGCTGTCACATACCCTGTGTCAAAAAAGAAAATCATATTGCCTCCGATGACCAAGATGCTAAATGATGATTACAACTGGCTAATAATTAGGTCCTTTTTATATACAGGGGTGTGTGCATAATTGGAATTGGTATGAGAAATTCATTTGTAACCACTTGTGATATTGCACAACAAACACAGATACCTACAGATTCTGTTTTCATTTTCTTGTGATCTTTATCTATGATAATGACCTTTGTAGATTGGTTATTTCTGTACTTTGTTTATCTGTAATAAACTTTGTAGATCCTGTGAAATGTTATTTTGCCTAAATCACTTGAGATTTGAGTCTTTAATAACAGAGCATCAATATTCACTAAAGTCAATCTCTTTTGGGTTTCTGTGGCTTGGCTAGAAGCTCTTGACACTAAGGGATTAGTGTTCATTTTCCCTGGGGGGTGTTCCACTAGGGCATTACTGTATAATGACTTGATGTTGCCACATAGACTTCAAGATACATGATATTTTGGGGATTTTGTTGATCGACCTATGTTTTACTGCATAGTGTGAAACGTGTAAAGCTTGGTTAACCTGTATATAGATAGCTTATTGGTGACTAGTTACAGTACATTTAGGATTGCCTGTAATTTTAAGCTTCTAACTACTGTGTGTGCTGGTAGGAACATAAATTTTTGTACATTATATTTACTGAGATGTTGCCTTTTTTTATTTGACAACTACTTTGGAATTCAGACGTGTTTTTTGCTTCCGTGAGGATTAATTTGGAAAGGTTCTTAATGACATTCCACTGATTTCAGATTTTGCTTGAGATTGACTTCAATAAATTGTCCTGTATGTTACAAATTAAATTGTGGACTTGTTCATTGCCTGTCATTTCTTGCCACAACTACTGGACAAGGGGTCATAATGGGAGCGAGGGGACCCGGCGCAGGGCTGAATGGCCCAAGATGTGCACCCTGAAGGGGAGGGGGGCGGCGGTGAGTCCGCAGCACTGCAGGGCCTTTCGGGATGTCCCCGCCGCTGCGCTGCGAATAAACGTGGGGCCGCACTCGTGGGGTTTGGTTTGGTTTTCATAGAGGTGAGGTCCTTGGAGAATGTCGCTCCCCGCTTGGCGTGGTAGGAGAATATCGAGGCACCGACTGGTTGGCGAAGGACGCCACGGGGATAGATGTCCCTCTCATCCGGTCGGGTTTCTCAGACTCCACGGAGAAACTGCTGCTTGGCTGGGCACCGGGAGCCAGCTCCCTGCCCAGCACCCTACAACGGCCCCGCTTGCTCCCCATTCCTTTGGCGAGGTGCTGCTCTCGGGACGGCGCCGGAGCCGCCCCTCCTTCTCCCGGGGTTGCCGACCTGCCCCGGCCGCGAGGTGGCCGCCCGCCTTCTGCGCGCGCAGTTCCCCCGGCGCCTGCTAGCCCGCTCTGAGAGCAGCCGAGGCCTGGCCTCCCGGGACGGCCCTCCAGGGGGCGGGCGCGCGCCCCGCAGCCGCCGCAGCGGCAGCCACGTCAGCGCGGCGTCTGTCCGGGGCCGAGCGCAGGATGGAGAAGGCGGTGGCGGCGGCGGCGGCCCTCGGGGCCGAGTTGGGCGTGCGGATCGCCCTGTTCGCGGCCTTCCTGTAAGCGTCTTGCGGTCGGACCCCACTCCAGACGGGCTGCCGACCCCAAAGGAGGCGGGCAGGCAGCCCCTGCCTCGGCCTGGGGTTCCTCGAGCGCCGCCCGCGGGCCGAGGTCCGGGGTTCCTAGGTGGGAAGCCCCGGCCCTTCCAGGAAACAAGCCGACAGGCTCTGCACATTTTTGTTTCTCCTTTAGGGTAACAGAGCTTCTCCCTCCCTTCCAGCGGCTGATCCAACCAGAGGAGATGTGGCTTTACCGGAATCCGTATGTGGAAGCAGAGTATTTCTCTACCAAGCCCATGTTTGTGCGTGGAGAACTAGCCTTCCTTCTGACCCTTAGTACCTGTTACTGAGCTTAATGCCAGGAAGCAGCAGGAGGTGGTGGTTTTGGCTCCAAAACGGAAACTTACTGTCCCCCTTGATGTGCTAAAAATTTTGTTTCCTTATGATTAGGATCCAAATTTAGCAAGATGTCAGTTTTTGCTCCAGGGCCATGTTCTGAGCTCTGTTCCTTAGGATGGGGATGGCCCGAGGGAACTGGTCATTTAGAAAAATGGGGTGATGGTGTTACTTGCTGGTGGAGCTGCTAGTGCCCAGTCTGACGCTGCTTATATTGACAGGGGAACAGGGAGCTCTGACACGTGAGTTCTGCAGTCCCTACCCCCCCTCTTTCCTGTGGGAGCTCCTTTAACAACTAGTGGTCTCGGGGTTTGGTTTTTTAACCTCTGCCATGTTCTGGTTCAGGTCATTGCATTTCTCTCCCCACTGTCTCTGATCCTCCTGGCCAGATGTCTCAAGAAGGCAGGCGGGACAGACAGCAGACAGGCCTGCCTGGGTAAGAACTAGAGGTCTCTGGCTGGGTTACCTCCTTGGTGCTGGAATGAGAAGGTGGGAGATGTGGGCTTCAGCCACTGGAGGTGTGACCTCAGCGGGTGGAGACCATGGGGTTCTGCATTCCTAAAGTCGTCCTATCTCCCCTGTACCCGTGCTGTCACCCATGACACTGAAAACTAGCACTCTAAGAACGTAACTTCCTAGCAGTGCCTATATGCACTGGTTAATTTGTACCCCAGAAACATCTTCAGCCTAGTGCAGAAGTTCTCTCTGTGCAACAACACATTAAGAGAATTATTTCCACGCTCAGCTCTGGTTGGAGCCTGACCGTTCCTGTCTCTGAAAGACATGGCTGCTCTCAAGAGACAATGACCATGCAGCGCCTCTGAGGCAGAAACTAACAGTAAGTTTCTTTGCTTTCCAGCTGCCAGCCTTGCCCTGGCTCTGAACGGTGTCTTTACCAACACAATAAAACTGATAGTGGGCAGGTGAGTGAGCAGGGTCCGCACCTGGGTGCCAGCCCTTCTCCCCCCCCCCCCCCCCCCCCCCCCCCCCCGCCCCCAGGAGGTAGTTCATGGCTGCACCACACAGCTTCCTCCTTATCCTTTCTTCCTCTGTCTGACCTTGCTTTTTTCACTTAACTCTTCCTCCCTTTCCCTATGGTAGTCCTGCAGGTGACACTTGGGCTCTTCGCTGCCCTGAACAGCATTTCCCACTGACAGCCGCAGCAGGGTCCACGTCCTCTAGAGCACCTGCTGAAGCTGCAGGGTGACTTGCTCTTTGCCCTAACAATTTATCATGTGCTGGACCGGCTCCCACGCACCCCACCCCACCCCCCACCTCCCGATTTAAATGCTGACCCTGGAAATAATGCTTTTCTTTTAATGGTGACTGACCTAATCCACTTCCATTATTTTGCCTGGGACACCATTTGACCGAGAGTAAATGGATTACGGATTACGGATGTCTGATAAAACCAAAAAATAATTTCTGGCGTTGTCAGGCGATCTGTGTTGAGATCATGCTTCTTTCAGGCCACGCCCAGACTTCTTCTACCGCTGCTTCCCGGATGGGCAAGCCCATTCTGACTTGAAGTGCACAGGAGACAAGGACGTGGTGAATGAGGGCCGGAAGAGCTTCCCCAGTGGACATTCTTCCTGTACGATGTGAACTTGACATCTCTGCCTTTTTGGGGGCCACTGATTTTAACCTAGGAAATGTGTGAGGATGGGATCATCTCACTAGTTTTGTTCTTGTATCTAGAAACTAGCGAACCCCCTCCTCTTCTTTAATAACCCCAAGATTTCACAAGTCTGAGCCTCAAAAATCAGGGAGGAGAGAGAAAGTGTAGTTTACCTTCATGAGATCTGGAACGTTTTAGGATTGTTGTATTATTTGCCTAGATCCTGCAATCTTGGACTAGTTATAAAAGCATTAACCTTTGCTGAAGGACTACTATGCGTCAGGTTCTTTGGAAGGCATTTTTGATTCTTACCTCATTTAATACCAAAATAGCACAATGAGGTGGGTAGTATTATTTTTATGATTCCCATTTATACATGAGGAAACAAAGGCATTGAGAAGTTAAATAACCTGCCCAATTGTTAGTATTCCAAAAACTATTCTCAGAATAAATATTAACTTTGGGACACAAAATAAAGTCCTTCATTTTCCCTTTTGTTTCCTCCTCCTCCATCATCAATGATCTCTACCAGAAGGGTATCCAGAAAGAATAAAACATGCATGCCCCCCCCGCCCCCACCACCTATTTGCAGATGGATGACAGCGCTTCCTTTAAGAGACATACACTTATAGGTTTTCCCTCTTCTAGTTGCATTTGCTGGTCTGGCCTTTGCTTCCTTCTACCTGGCGGGGAAGTTACATTGCTTCGCGCCACAAGGCCGTGGGAAGTCTTGGAGGTTCTGTGCCTTTCTGTCGCCTCTCCTCCTCGCAGCTGTGATTGCACTTTCCCGCACCTGTGACTATAAGCATCACTGGCAAGGTAAGCAAGGTATTCGTACCGTGCAAGTTCGCACGTTTCACCCACCATTTTACCCCAAGCATTTGGCACAGAGGAGACGCTGAATGTGTCTGCTAAATGAATAAACAAATAAGTATGGGAGGGTCTGGGTTTCTGAACCAGCTGTATGGAGCATGGGAAAGCACAGTTTCCTTTTAAGGAGCAATATCCTAAATTTTCCATTACTCTGAAGCATCATAAATTCAGAATAAACTACAAATTTCATTTTTCTCTAAGAAATTTTTTACCACAAACCTCAAAAGCTCAATTCACTTAGGGTCTTAAAAATCAAGTTTGTTGTCATGAGGTTTTTGTTCAGAAACTAAAGTTCAAGAAAACATAAAATTGTAGTTAAACCAAAGAAATTTAGGTTGAATGACAAAGCAAAACATCCAAGTGACAGAGTACCTTCCCAGAAAACTCCTAATTCAAAAAAAAACCTGACAGTATTTCCTAAAAGTCCTTAGGAGCCCTAAGGCTCCTAAAGAATAAACTTTTTTTTCTTTTTTCCTGCAAAGAAAGGCAACTCCTGAGGAGTTTATTGCTTCCTCTAGAACTCTTTAAATGATGAAAAGGGGGTTAATATCATTAAGTGAAACGTTATTCCGAATTTTTAAAAAATTCAATCTGGTATACTTGGAAAAAGGCTCATTTACACTTATTTAACTAAAGATGTGTTTTGATTTGGTTTAGAAAAGAACCTGATGATAATCCTATTACTCATATAACAAAACTGAGAAAGCCTAAAGAAACCATAAACCTGGAATTGAGGTTTTTTTGCAGCCCAAACAAGTAGAGAAACCTGAAGGGCCAAGGTCTCTGTACCGACGTACCTCATTTTATTGCACTTTACAGATAACATGTCTTGTGCAAATTGAAGTTTGTGGCGATGCTGTGCTAGGCAGGTCTCTCAGTGCCAGTTTTCCACATTTGCTCACTTCGTGTTTCCCTGTCTCATTTTGGTAATTGTTGAATATTTCAAACTTTTTCATTATTACTATATTTGTTATGGTGGTCTGTGATCAGTGGTTATGACTTGCTGAAAGCTCAGATGATGGTTAGCATTTTTTTAGCAATAAAGTATTTTTTAATTAAGGTATATGCTTTTTTTTTTTTAGATGTAATGCTATTGCACACTTAATAGACTACGGCACAGTATTAGCGTAACTTTTGTCTTGCACTGGGAAACCAAAAAATCCATCTGACTTGCTTTATTGAGACATTCGCTTTACTGCAGTGTCTACAATTGAACTCGCAGTATCAGTATGCCAGCACCGCGTGGTGTTTTAACATGATTTACGAGTCTAATATGATTAAGAGAAGACCTTATCTCTTCTCTTTCAGACGTACTAGTTGGATCCATGATTGGCCTGACATTTGCCTATGTCTGCTACAGGCAGTATTATCCTCCGCTGACTGACGCAGAATGCCATAAACCATTTCAGGACAGACTTGTACTTCCCATTGCACAGAAGCCTGGTGATCCTTATCATTTTAGTATTTAGAAATTGGAACTACCTCAGTGGAGATTAGGTGAATCACCCTTCGTAACTGCCCAAGAATTTCTGACCTTTTGTCTCTTAAGAGGTACAAGTGAGGACATTAGCACTTCATTCTGCCTCCATATGTTTATGCAGTTTTGCTCACATGGATTTATCATGGAGTCAAAGTTCAAGGTTCTTTTTCACTGCTCTGTGCCACACATTTGGTAAAAAGATCATACAGTAGTCTACCAGCTGGTATCCCAATATCTACAGCATTTTACATTTCATTTAAATGCCATTCTGGGAAGGATCTTTCACAAAGAAGCCTTTGCAAGGGGTGCCTGGGTGGCTCAGTCAGTTGAGCGTCCGACTCGATTTTGGCTCAGGTCATGATTTCAGGGTTGTGGGATTGAGCCCCATTTCGGGCTCTGTGCTGAGCATGGAGTCTGCTTAAGATTCTCTCCCTCCGCCCCTCTCCCCTGCTCACTCAGGCTCTAAAATAAGAAAAAAAGATTTTACAAAGAAGCCTCTACATATCCTAGAAGCTAGAGATGAATTTCCATTTTCTATAGCTCAAAATCTTAAAATCCAGGGCATGACCAACTGAAATTTTGGTTCTGTTTACTTTCTGTGGTGACAATTCCATCAAACCTTATATAGGAAAATGTCCAATTCTGGCTGTTTTACCTTCCTACATATGTATCTTACCTGAGTCTAGTCAAATATTGCTGTCCATTTTAAATACTGTGGACATAAATTATTTATTGAATTACTAAGTAAACAGTTTTAAAAAATGGTAAGGACAAATGAGGTGGAAACCACCCTCAGTTGCTAGTACTGAAATATACTCCTAAACTGTGCTCACTAGTTTCCTTCTCTCCATGCATGATTGAAGACCTGCCCAAATGCATCAACTCTGCCAACTGGCTAAGGCAGGAAAGAAAAATTACAGATGTGGTTATCTAGCAGAAAAATGAACTTTCTGTGACCCTTCTTCAAATGGGATACAAGGAACAATTTTACAGGAGATGCTACAGGACCTACAAGTACCTTTCTCTTTACAATCGTACTTTAAATATAACCTTGGCTTACGTGTTTCTGTATCTTCAGTGTGTCTTTTTCCTTCAATAAATGTGATATTCAAAGAAGATGGTGACTGTGGGTGTTTTTGGTCCTTAATACCACACGAGAGCCAGAACATTTCCAAAGTAAAACCCTGGATTCCCCATCTGACATAAGTGACACGACTATCAGTAGTAGAGGCTGATACCTGCAATTACTGAAGAACAGTCTCAGTATTTATTTTGTAATTGCCACGGTTTACTGTATCTGCCTAAAGAAAACACCAGTCCCCGGAAAAGAACTTAAATATTAGTTCTCTGCCCAAACGTTATCTTTTTAATTTGCTTTAGAAATATATACGGGGAGAAAATGGTTATTGTATTAACTTTCTGTATAATGGATGAACCAGGTAAAAGTAGGCAACTGGTCAATATGGTTTTATTTCAGTATTTCATAAACTTTTAAATATAATCATGTAAAAAAACAAACATTTCAAAAAGTGCAAAATATTAGAAAGCTAATCAGTACTATTAATCTTTCCATGCAGACAATCTGTTGCTGAAATAAGCAATACAAATTCTGTAGCAGGAAATATGTATAAAATGATACTCTACAGTTGAAAAATAGTCTTGGTCAAGACACTGCACATGATACGACCAAAGTAGTGCAAATAATATATAACTAAAGGATTTAAATCAAGCCTATCATCCTATGTGATGTGCAACCATGATGCTACCACAGGTGGAAAGACGAGATATCAAGCTCTTGTACAGCTGCCTGCCCCTCCCCATCAGGAAAGAACCATTTCTTACTCCCAGCAGTGGTTGATCTAGCTATCCCAGGGGTATGCTGTTCATCTTTGGTTACAGGAACTCCTCCTTGCTTGTCCTTTGGTTTACTCTTAAATACGCTCTATTCTGCTAATAGGAAGAATAAACTTAAATTTGAAGACAACTTGACAAAAGCTTCCCCTCTAAAATATAATTAATGCTACTTAATTCTCAGTAACCCTTACTTCACACTCAGTTTATATAGAAAAGTATTCCATGTATCTGACACTTCTTAGTGGCTACGTCAGCATTAGCCTGTAAAGCAGATGGACAAGGAAAGGCCAGGCACTGACCCTGTACCCCAACCTCACCTCTACCATCTCTAAGGTGACAGTGATTAACTTCCTTTTCCTTTCCTCTCTGGAAAGGGATAAAGACCACTGCAGTTGAAGGGATGGCTGAAGTGAATGTTACATGCCAATGCACTGGATACCATGATACGTTTACAAAAAAACATTTTTTTATAAAAAACGAAAACACAGCTTGCCTGCCTGTGCCATTGTTATAGGCCTATGGAGTGTAAAGGACTATCACAAAGAGAACTGCAAAGACAAACTGACCAATGAGAAAGAAAACAGCACAGTGGTGAGCAGATGCCTGGAAAAAGTTAGTCTACACGCACCCATCATCTTCAAGGTACCCTTCACTTTGCATGCTCTGACAATGACTGCAATAGCTGTTCCTTGGCCCCGACAGGCATAGGTTTTTCTTGCAGAAAAAGAAACATTTCCCCTAGCCAAACCAACCTGCCCAACCAACACTGCCTGTGCCATGAGGCTTCTAATACATTTTCTGGATTATGGGTACCAAGGAAGGCAATGGTGTTTACAAAATGTTTTCAAACAGAACACACAGTACTACCTTCACCCAAGTGGATATGGTGGTTGACTGTCACAGATTCTATTTCACCATAAATGTACTCCTGAAAGATTTTTATTTATAACCAAAGCAGCCTGTCAAGGCTTGTATAACTTTGCCCTCAACTTAAGAAAGAAGCTACTATCCAATAACTAAGTCAAATTTCATCTAAACTCTCCTAAGTTGAAGCACGATATAAAAAGACAGGTCTAGGATATATAACATCTTTGCTTTATAAAGATGCACCTAATGTGAACTAAACTATCCACTTTAGACTCTGAGAGCAGCTCCAACAGCTGTGAAAATAATGAACAGCATCAGTGATTCCTCTGATCAACTGTCAGCTGTAGAGAATAAACAATAACTCTCTCCCAGCTACATTTTGGTCCTTCACAAAGTACTTGTAGGAAAGAAAAGTGGACTCAAAAGAATTTGCTCAACAGTCTTTTACACACCCACTTAGCCTTCAAGTGCAGAGAACACCAATGAGACATGTGTACCCCAAAATGCCTTCTGAATCTCAAGCCTGTTTCCAAACTAGAGCATTTTCTAAAGACAAGCAATAACCTCCTAGAAAACTGTCTACCCAAACCAAAATAAACTCAAAACAGACTTTACACTGTCTCAAGGAATAAGCAATAAAAATAAAGGATGGCACCTGTCACCCAAGAATTAAAGATGCAAACACGCCCCATTATGAAGAATGGCGAGTGCTTATACGAAGCCAGTGGTAAAAAGCAATACGGTCTTCTCTTTGCTTTTCTACTCACTTCCAAAAAAGATTATCTTCCAAAGACCCCAGTGGTAAGTGGCAGGTAACATGCAAGAAATGACGTGGCTGAGAGGAAAACGGCAGCAACAAGCAGGTAGATTTTCTGGGGAAGGATCCTTCAGTGTCTGTCTAGGGAAGAGTGGAAAGAGGTCACGATGCAGTCACAGCTGGAAGTCAGCCAAGCAGAATGCCAGAGCCTGATACATGGACGTTCTTGTTACACATCTAAAAGGCTGAGTAACTTAAATCTCAGGATGTGTTGTTCATAATTAAAATTCTAACTACTGCCATGGTAACTCTCAGATGATCAGAACTATTAAGATTCTGAGTTTAGATCCTAAAAATGATTAAGTGTTATTGGACCAAATCACTAGCAAAGTAAATGAACACTAACCTTTCTCTAAGTGGGCTATTGTGCTTTTTCCCCCAGGAATTTTAACCAGAGTCCCTCTAAAAATGAATAATAACCTAGATCTTGGTGACAGGCAAGAGAAAAGTATATTTATAAAGAGCCCAAGTCTACACTGTTCCCCATAACATATTAATATGTAGGAACCATGCAGCATACGTGACATTTAAAAACTCACATTAAGTAGCCATACATAGTTGATTTTTACTGTAAAGGCTGATCAAGGAAGATGCCCTGGGTTTGGTAGATTTCTTTGAGGACCAGCAATACGGTATCTTCAGACTCCCTGTAAAGAGAAAAATTTACATTGTAAAAAGCAGCAGCTAACGTTCATACTTAAAGATGCTTTACACATACTACCTCATTTACACAACCACTGTGCAAGTTCATTTTTTACAATAAAAAGTTCATTTTACAGTGGGATATTTATTACTCAGCCATAAAGACTAATGAAATCTTGCCTTTTGCAACAATATGAATGGACCTGGAGGTTGCGAAGTGAAGTGAACCAGACACAAATACCATATGATTTCACTTATATGTGGAATCTAAAATACAAATGAACAAAAAACCAGACTCTTAAACACAGAGAACAAATGTGGCTGCCAGAAGGGAGATGGGTGTGGGCAAATAGGTGAAGGGAATTAAGACATACTAACTTCCAGTTATAAATAAGTTGGGGCGCCTGGGTGACTCAGTCGGTTTGAGTATCCGACTCTGGATTTCGGCTCAAGTCATGATCCCAGGGTCGTGAGATCAAGTGCCGCATCCAGCTCTGTGAAGCATGGAGCTTGCTTGGCATTCTCTCTCTCCCTCTCTCTTCTCTCCCCTGCTCACACATGCTCTTTCTCTCTCTCAAAATAAATGCTCAGCACAAAGTCAGACACAGGGCTTGATCCCATGACCCTGGGATCATGACCTGAGCCAAAATCAAAAGTTGCACACTCAACCAACTGAGCCACCGAGGAGTCCCTGAGCTATATATCCTTAAGGCAATCCTTCACGATGTTATTTTATATAATCAAATTTCTTTATGAACTGGATATGAGCAATTGCTGGGAGACACACAGAATAGTATCTGGAAGATGCATGAGAAATTCATAACATTGACTGTCATAAGATGGGAACTAGTGGTTAAGAAGCCGGTGGGAGGGAAACTTCATTATTATACCCTTTTATATCTTGAATTTTGAACCAGGTGATTGCATTACCTTAAAAAAAAATTTTTTTTTTTACTTTTTATTTTTGAGAGAGACAGAGAGAGAGAGAGTGCGAGTGCACTCATGCATGAGTGGGGGAGGGGCAGAGACAGGGAGACACAGAATCTGAAGCAGGCTCCAGGCTTTGAGTTGTCAGCACAGAGCCCGATGTGGGGCTCCACATCATAAGCCTGAGATCATGACCTGAGCTGAAGTCAAACACTTAACCAACTGAGCCACCCAGTGTTACCTTTTTTCTTAAGTTTATTTATTTTGAAGGAGAGGGAGAGTGGGGGGGAGGGAGGGAGGGAGGGAGTCTGTGAGCATGAGCAGGAGAGGGGCAGAGAGAGGGGGTGAGAGAGAATCCCAAGCAGACCCTGTGCTATCAGCACAGAGCCCGTGTCGCTGACAGCACAGATCCTGCTTGGGATTCTCTCTCTCGCTGTGCCCCTCTCCTGCTCACATTTTCTCTCTCAAAATAAGTAAAATGTAAAAAACAAAACAAAACAAAACTAAGATGACCAACTGGATGGCTCTTCCCATACTGTCCCAAGAATGAGCTCTGTGAAAAGGGAACAGTTCTTGGCCATTTACTACTAAAATTTTTTTTTTTTTTACATTACCAGACATACTGCTAGACACTTTTTTGTTTGGTTTTTGTTTTTTTTGTTTTTTTTTGTTGTTGTTGTTAGAGAAAAAGAGCACATGCACAAGAAGGGGAGGGGCGGAGGGAGAAGCAGAAAGAGAGAATCTCAAGCAGGCTCCAGGCTTTAAAAAAAAAAAAAAAAAGAAAGAAAAGAAAAGCAACCAAGTTTAAAAATAAAATAAAAACTATAGTGTGCAAAATACACACATTGAAAACTACAGAACATTGCTGAAGGAAATTAAAGACCAAAATACACTGAGAGATACTGTGTTTGTGGAGCTGAAGACTCAATATCATTCAGATGTCAATTCTGTCATTTTATCTGCAGATATTATGCAATCACAAAATCCCAGAAAGCTTTTTATTTGAAATTAACAAGCTCAATTTAAAACATACGTGGAAATGCAAAGGACCTACAGTAGCTAAAATAAAGAATAAAGTTGGGTGACTCACAATACCTGATTTCAAGACTTATTTTGAAGCTACAGTAATCAACACAATGTTTTACTGGCATAAAGACAAGCAAATAGATCGATGGAACAACCTAGAACCAAGGTAATTCGGTCTCCATCTGAATAAATAAATGTTGCTACAACAACTGGATAGCTACATGCAAACCAGTGAACTTCAATTCTTACCTCACACCATATTAAAAAATTAACTCAACCAAAATGGATCACAGACCGAAATATAAAAGCTAAAATGATATAACTTCTAGAACACAAGTGATATCTTAATGACTTTGGATTTGGCAAAGATTTCTTAAATATGTTAAAAAATCACAAACGTCAATAAATTGGACTATATCAAAATCAAAAACTTTTGCTCTTCAAAACATTTTGCTGGAAAAATGAAAAACCACATTCTGAGAAAAAAACATGTATCTGAAAAGGACTTGTAACTAGCATATAGAAAGAACTCCTGAAACTTAAAAAGATAATCTATTTTCCTTAATGGACAAAAGATTGAAACAGTTCTCCAAAGAAGATGTATAGATGGCAATCACATGAAAATATATTCAACATCATTAGGGAAATGCAAATTAAAACCATAGTGAGGTGCTATTACAACACATTTAGAAAGGCTAAGAGACAAATCATGAAGTTATCATACCGAGTACCCTTGAAGATACGGAGCTATTGGAACTCTCAAACATTGCTGACGGGAATGGAAAATGCTGGCAGGAAAAGTTTGGCAGTTTCTTTTTTATTTTAAGTCAGCTCCACACCCAGTGCAGAGCCCAGTGCGGGGCTTGAACTCATGACCCTGAGATTAAGACCTGAGCTGAGATCAAAAGTCGAACGCTTAATCGACTGAGCCACCCAGGCACCCCTGGCAGTCACTTTTAAAAATACTTTTACCCTACAATACCTAGCCATTATTCCACTCCTAGGTATTTTCCCAAGAGAAACTAAAGAATATGTCCATATAAGTCTTGTACACGAATGTTCAGTTTTATCTATAATAGCCAAAAATTGGAAACACCCCAAATGTCCACCAGCAGGTAAATGAACAAATTGGGGTACATTCATACAATAGACTACTACTTGGCAATAAAAAGGAAAGAAACTGATACACATCATGGAGAATGAAGGAAGCCATACAAAAAAGGGTATATATAATAGGATTCCATTTATTAAAAAAAAGTCATATGGCATAATGCCAGCAACTCCAACTGTAAGTATTTGCAGATCTACTCATGATTAGGTGAAATGACATAAACAAGGTGTATAAAGTTCTAGAGTAGAGAAATCTAAAGAGACCCAGCAATAAAGACTATTTAAATGAATTACAGAATATTCATATAGTGGAGTACTAAAGCTACAAAAGAATGGAGAAACTCTTTATACCTGATAGGCAAAAAACTCCAAGACTCGCTAGTAGAAAAAGCAAGTTACAGAACAATACCTATAATATGATACTTCTGTATTCGTTAAGAGACATATAATACAGTCACATATTCACACCTGTGGTATATATGTATAAAATAGACCTCTAGAAGAAATTAGTAAGGAGGTTCCTCAAAAAGTTGAAAACAGAACTACCCTGTGATCAAGACTGTCTTTGAAGCTGTCCCTGAATTTACAGCTGAGAGAACACAGCAGCCCAGAAAGCCAGGAGTGGACACTGTAGGAGAAAGGGGTTCATCATGGTAGATGACCTAAAGTGATTGTTGGATAAAAAATCATCAGGTTGTTGAAGAGCTCCATGCTATTGTTGTGTCACATAAAGATGAAGTGCCTGTTATTAAAGTGGCCAATGATAATGCTCCAGAGCATGCTTTGAGACCTGGTTTCTTAACTACTTTTGCTCTTCCAACAGACCAAAGGAGCAAACCTGGACTTCCAAAAAGTGAAAGTATCATCTGTTACTGTAACACCTACTGGGTGGTTCAAGTCAATTGTTTACTTTTGGTGGTGAGTTTCACAGCCAGCAGCAATGCCAATACAGGACTAATTGTCAACCTAGAAAAGGAACTTGCTCCATTATTTGAAGAATTGAGACAGGTTGTGGACGTTAATCTGGCAGTTGTTTTGATGTATACCTTAACTTTCCTTATAACAGACATATATCAATCCAGCAATCTTTACAGACCATAATACTTGTATCCCTGTACTCAAGAAAGGGCCCTCTTTCCCACCTTACACTAAAAAAAGAGCCTATAGATAAAATTTATGGACATATTGTTATCTTTTCATGCGTAGGGTATTTTCTTATTTAGTGAGATCTGGGAATACCACAGAAATGGTTCAATACATCACAGCTCTCATGGTGTTAGCCAGTCACCAACTACGCATGAGATTCTATTCAGTGGGTCAGAATCAAAATTGTACTTTGGGGGTGCCTGGGTGGCTCAGTCGCTTAAGCATCTATTTTCGGCTCATGTCATGAGTAATCTCATGGTTTGTGAGTTTGACCCCTGCACTGGGCTCTCTGCTATCAAGTGCAAAGCCTGCTTTGGATCCTCTGTCTCCCTCTCCCCCTTCCCCATTTGCACCCAGTCTCTTTCTCAAAAATAAACATTAAAAAAAATAATTACACGGGCGTGTGGGTGGCTCAGTCAGGTAAGCGTCTGATTCTTGATTTCAGCTCAGGTCATGATCTCATGATTCATGGTTTGAGTTCTAGGTCGGGCTCTGCACTAACAGTATGGAACCTATCTGGGATTCTCTTTCTCTGTCTCCATCTGCCCCTTCCCTTCTCATATTCTCTTTCTCCTCTCTCTCTAAATTAAAAAAAAAAATTAATTTTTAAAAAAATTAAAAAATGATCCACTTGAGCCATTAAGTGCTACCTACTGCATAATATGCCCAGTCCTATAAAATGAACCAGGAGCTTTTTATTGTGAATAACAACAAGGATGTATTTTTCTTTATAGTGTTTTATTTCTTTGCACTGAGTGTGAGGAAGATATAATGGCTTAGTAAAAGTAATAAAATCAGTAAAATTACTAAAAAAAAGGAAGAATGGGGCGCCTGGGTGGCTCGGTCGGTTGAGCGTCCGACTTCGGTTCAGGTCATGATCTCACGGTCCGTGAGTTTGAGCCCCGCGTCGGGCTCTGTGCTGACAGCTCAGAGCCTGGAGCCTGTTTCAGATTCTGTGTCTCCCTCTCTCTCTGCCCCTCCCCCGTTCATGCTCTGTCTCTGTCTCAAAAATAAATAAACATTAAAAAAAAAAAATTAAAAAATAAAAAAAAGGAAGAAAAAAAGAACACCCTATGATCCAGTGATTGCACTACTAGGTATTTAACCCAAAGAATACAAAAACAGTAATTCAAAGGGATACATACACCCCAATATTTATAGCAGCATTACCTACAATAGCCAAAATATGGAAACAGCCCAAGCCCATTGATAGACGAATGGATAAAGAAGAGGTAGTATATATACACAGTGGATACTACTCAGCTATAAGAAAGAATGAAACCTTGCCATTTGCAACAACATGGATGGAGCTAGAGAGTATTATGCTAAGTGAAATAAATCAGAGAAAGACAAACACCTATGATTTCACTCATATGTGGAATTTAAGAAACAAAACAAATGAGCATAGGAAAAAAAAAAAAAGAGAGAGGCAAACCAAGAAACAGACTCTTAACTGTAGAAAACAAACTGATGGTTATCAGAAGGGAGATGGGTGGGGGGATGGGTGAAATAGGTGAGAGGATTAAGGAGTGCACTTGTGATGAGCACCAGATGGACGTATGGAAGTGCTGAATCACTATCTTGTACACCTGAAATTAACATTACACTGTATGGTAACTAAATGGATTTAAATAAAAACTTAAAAATATAATAAAGAACCATAATTTAAAAAGAAAGCAACCCTTTTTCAGATTTCTATCAAGCCACATCAGCAGAGATCATTCTTAAGAGCATTATTTTGGCCTCTTACAGGACTGCTTTTATTGAGTTGCACTTAGATTATATGTCATGGCCTCTACTGTACTTATTATCTAGAGATAAAACTGACTCCATCAAATAATAATCTCCTTTATCAGGACTCAATAGAAAAATTCCTCTCAAGACGTTAAAGCATTATTTTTTGAACTCTTACCCCCTACCCATCTTATTTTCCTAGTTGTATTTTCCTTTAGTTTCAAATATTTGATGATTAAGTTCTTTTCTAATAGATGAATTTCAAAAAGCATCATTAATCCATTCTACAATCCATCAGATAGTTATATTTAATAATGATTAATTCTGTTGAATAAGTTCTGGGGATCTAATTACAGCAAGGTACTATAGTCAGTAACACTGTACCATATACCTGGAAGTTACTAAAAGTAAATCTTAAATGTTCTCATCACACACACACGCACAATATATAATTATGTGCAGCGATGGAGGTGTTATCTAATCCTATTGTGTTAACCACTTCACAATATATACATGTATCAAATCATATTGCACATCTTAAACTTGTATAATGTGTCAATTATATCTCTAAATCTTGAAAAAATATTTAAACATTAAAAGATTAAACATTAAAGGGGTGTCTGGGTAGCTCAGTCAGTTAAGCGTCCAACTCTTGGTTTAGGCTCAGGTCACGATCACACAGTTCGTGAGCTGGAGCCCCACATCGGGCTCTGCCCTGACAGCGCACAACCTGCTTAGGATTCTGTCTCCCTCTCTCTCTGCCTCTCTCCCTCTTGCTATCTCTCTCTCTCAAAATAAATAGAAACATTTTAAAAATTAAAAAATTAAATGTTAAAACAAAACAAAAAATAAAGTCTGTTCTAGCTACTATAAACACTTTTAAATGGGTTTAAAATACTTTTAGCAACAGTAACATATTTGTCCAGTGCATTCATACATACCCATCCTGTCCTACAAATAGCCAAAGGACACCACTTTAAAAGTGGTTTTAGGGGAGCCTGGGTGGCTCGTCGGTTAAGCATCCGACTTCGGCTCAGGTCAGATCTCACACTCCGTGAGTTCAAGCCCCACATCAGGCTCTGTGCTGACAGCTCAGAGCCTGGAGCCTGCTTCAGATTCTGTGTCTCCCTCTCTCTGACCCTCCCCCATTCACACTCTGTGTCTGCCTCAAAAATAAACATTAAAAAAAAAAAAAAGTGGTTTTAAAAACTAAACTAACTGAACTCATGGCTGCTGGCATCATCTGCCCATGCTCTATCAAACAGCAAAACAAAATGTGTTTAAATCAGATTTCTTTAAATGACATGATTGTTATTTTGTAATTACCTAAATGAGAAATCACTCTAATCCCAAATGTACACTAGCCTATCCTCTCTTTTCTGTATCTATCAAATATCTGTAAAATAATCAGACCAAAAAAATAAATAAGTAAAAACTCACACCCCAGAAACAAAAGCAAACAACACTTACCAGTAGCATAGATGGCTTTGCAAAGCAAATAAATATTCATTAAAACTTTCAATGGGCTTCTCTTGTAGCACATAGTCAATGCGTTGGCCTCCATTCAGCATTCCCACATTGATGGGTGGGACTTCTTTAACGGCCACAGAGGCCTCTTCTGTGTTAACATCTGGACATGGAGGAACCACAATAACCATCTAAAAGCTTCCAGTCCCCCAAGATTACCCTAACTTCCCCTCAGATGGCTAAGTTTACAGTGGGATGAGCTACTCTCTGTTCAGAAAGCTCTCTGCACCTTCTTCCTTTCAATCCCCTTAAAGCTTCTCCTCAAGTCACAATGATTTTGTCCAATCCCATTTTTTCTTTCCTGTACCTCTGATAGCGAATTCATTTGCATCTGGTTTATAAATAAATGTACCTATAGAAATCTTTAGGCAGTTGAAAATTAAAGCAAAAAGAATGCAAAGTTAACTGTGAAATTCAGAGGAGATATATGAGCTAGTGCCCAGCCAGGAAAATAAAACGGACTAATGAATACACAGACATTCCCCTGAAAAAGCTTCACAGAGGGATCTAAAATCCAGAATTCCCAAGTGAGGAATGTCTTTTAACGCCTCTTGACCAGGTGCTTAGCTTCTCTTGACATTTTTCCTCACAAATAATGTTTTTCCATAATTCGTGGCTATTCGATAATAGGAAAAGACTAGCAGAGCTGAAAGCCCATTAGGACTCATAATATTGGTCCTATACAATAAAAAGGGAAAAACGGGTAAGTAAGAACTCCTGGGAGAAGAAGAATTACACATCATGGAGTTACTCTTATCTGATGTGATGTAGGAAATCAAAGTGTACAGTGTCACTGACCACTTAGCTTCTCTGAACTCGATTCCGATTCTGCTTCAGTTTCTTCTGCAGTTTCTGAAGCTTGTAAGGCAGGGTATGGAGCTCTGGTGAAAGACTTCCAGGCCATCCGCAGTGAACCTAACAAGTTGTTCTTAAGGTCCATACTCATCCTGGTCAAGCCCTCTCTCAGTTCTGAAACATACATGAATAACAACATTACATGGTTTACAAAGAGTTTAGGGTCCAACACAGTTAAATAAAGTGAATGAGATCCAGTCAGTTTGCACTGACCAGACCGTCTAGAATTACAAGTTCTGAACTCAGACTTACCTAAGTGCATCCGCTTCCTGCCTTTATGGTGTGGGATCAGCATTGGCTCAAATTCCACTCCTGGGACCACCATCGGTTCAATCCTATAGGCCACAGGATCAAACTACATAGAAAAAAAATAACAGCTACATATATACCTCTGCTGAAGAAACTCAGAAAGTCTTAGGAACTATCAGGCAAGAATAACTATAAGCTCATTAAAAAAAAAAGTTATTTTGCCTCATCACTTTCAGATTCAAACGATTATAAGTTGTCTCATTACCAGAAAATAATATAGAAAAAAAGCAAATCAACACAACAGAAAATTATATGCTCTTGGGGCACCTGAGTGGCTCAGTGGGTTAAGCATCAGACTCTTATTTTCGGCTCAGATCTTGTGGTTCATGGGATTGAGCCCTGAATTGGGCTCACACTGACAGCATGGAACCTACTTGGGATTCTCACTCTCCCTAGCTCTGCCCCTCCCCTCCCCCCCCCAAAATCAAGAAATAACCATTAAAAAAAAAAAAAAAAAGGAAACAGAAAATTATGTGCTCTTTACCAATGAGCCCTAATATTCAGGTGAAAACATGTCCAATGCTTACAGGGTGATAAATATTGAAGAAACCTTTGCATGTTGGAAATTTATAGTTGGGATCAATTCTTTTTAGTCCTCGGACGGTAAGGAACATTCCAATGGGCGAGCCAAAGGCAAAAAATATCTCTGGTTTATAGATGAGCCGGGGGTATTTTACAGACACCTGGAAAGAGGATATAAAAATATCTCTCATTGTTAACGGAAGTGACAATTGTTCCTACCATACCAATGGCAGGCAATAAAATGACCAAAGAGAATTAATTAAAATTGTTACCTGCCCAATGCCAACATCCAGATAGTCACCATTTCCAGTAGAGTCTGTTTTATTGCAAAACTCCAATTCTTTGGGGATGTTAGATATATTCACCCCTGAAGCTGGCTGCAGGATTGGTCTATTAATACCCTAAAGAATAATACAATGCCGTGAAGCTATGCAGTAAAAATATCCAAAGGCTTATACAGTTTTTTTATTGGTTTGAAAGGATGCTTACGAGTGTTCTGAATTTTAGGAAGAGTCCTCAAAAAACAAGATAAAGCTGATGAAAACAAAAATTGTCTTAAATAATGAACTAACATCCATACATGCTCTAAAATGGTAAAAGCTGTACACAGCCATTTGGTCAGCAGTTGAAACTTCAGGCAACCATTAGGAGAGAAAACAACAGCAGAACATGATGAAAAAGAATGCTGAGGGTTGCTAAGGAGTTCAATCAAGTGCAATGCCCTTTTAATGGAAGCAAAATGTCGTATCTATGAGTATAGAAATTTATGCAGATGGTGGGCCAAGAACTGGGCCTTAAGAAAGAACTGAACAGCCTGCCACAAAGTTGAAAGACAACTACTAAGATATGGAAAGGAATTCAGTGGCCAAAAAAACTGAACGTAGAAGAAGTACGATTACAACGTGGATAAACCTCAAGTTCATTATGCTAAAGTGAAAGAAGCCAGCCACAAAAAGCCTCATACTGTATGATTCCATTTATATGAAATATCCAGAATAACAAAATCCATAACAACAGAAAGGCCAGTGATTCACAGGAGGAAGGAATGGGGAGTGACTGCTAATGGGTAAAAGGGTTTCTTTCTAGGGTGATGGAAATGTTCTCAAATTAGATAGTGGTAATGGTTACACAACTCTGTGAATACACTAAAAATGGCTAAATTATATACTTTGAAAGGGTGAATTTTATGGTAGGTGATGTGAATTGTATTTCAATAAAAAGGTTATGAAAGGAAAAAAACGGAATGGTGAGAAGACTCCAGGGAAGATAAGATTTCTGAAGCTAATAATATTTTTTAAGGATGTCAATATAAAAAATGTGTTTAATATCTAAAAAGAAAGCCGAAGATCAGTTAACAAAATTTCTTAGCTGCCTAAACACCTCACAAAGCATAAGGATACAAGGATGTCAAAAACTGTTTAATCCTACAAGCTATATTAAACATACCGTTGATTTTTTTCTGGTCCTAATGTAGTTTAATATCTTCTTTCTTGGTCCTAGGGGAATTCCCATTTCCTGAAGATCTTTGTCGGTACATAAAGCCTAGATATAGAAAATCAAATATCCTTCTTATTTCTAGGCAAAATAAAATAAATTACATGTCCTATTCTCTGAGAGGAGTAAGACCTAATCATTCTTGTTCTTTGCTTTATATTACTAGGGGTCCCTAGTGGTATAACATCATTAAGAATTTTAAGAAGAGAGTATTTTATTCATAAAAGCCTAGAGAAAAATAAAAGGTATCAATGCTATAGTAATATAGATGACATTATTACAAAAAAAAAAAAAAAAAAAAAAAAACCTACAGAAGTGAGTAGATAATGCATGACACAAAACACTCTTTGATTTCCATGCAGACTCAGATGTCACATTCCTGAGAAATACTATATCCCTACTCATGGACACAAGCAGTAAGAACATACAGCAAATGTGGAACATGAAACAGATGAACAATCAGTATCTCAGCTTCAGTGCTGCTTACCTGAGGAGGTTAAGGCTTCCTTCACCCTCCCAGACTAGGTTAGTTCTTAAATACCACTGTGTGCTTTTCCTACTCAGAACTTACCATAATTGTAATACAGTATTTAATATGTATCTTCCCTGCTACACTATAAACATAGTGATATGAGAGACTGTATCTGTCTTACTGACCGCTCTATCTCTAGTAGTTGGTATAGTAAGCCTGATCATATTAAGCATTCACTAAATATCTACTAAATGAAAGAATGTATTGCAAACCCGAAAAAGCACCAAAAAAGTGGCAAAAAACAAAACAAATAAAAAGCAAATATCAGCAGCAGAGCTCTTGAAGGTATAACAGAAACTAAGAGAATAGTTAGCGGTCATTTATTCTAACTCATGTTCACATTATCCGAGCTGTGTTGCTTTTTAGTCCTTGCTCTGCCACTATGTTTGTCGACATGGCTCCTCTGAACCTTGCACTTCCACAAAGCAAGATCACTTTATATGATAAAACAACACATAAACAAGCTAAAGGACATCACTAATGATAACAAAGTATTTATGACTAAAATGATTCCAAAGGGCAGGCTCTTAGTAAGTGGTAAGATGAAGATAAGCAATAAACATACTAAAAATGGTACAGTATAAAGTTTTAAAAGATTATTTTTACCAGTGCTTCCTTATCTACTTTCTCCTTCTCAAAGATACTAAAGAATTCAGAGAGTTGAAGTTTCTCCAAATCTTCCTCTAGTGTCAGTGTGTCTCCTTGATCCATGACAATATTTGGTGCATCCTAAAAATTAAATAGTAAAGCTCACATTCTCTGAATTTATTTAGATTTTCCTTTATTATTACTATTTGCCAATAAAAATGTATAAGAGTTCCACATAAAGATATACTTAATTTTAAATAAATTGTAATTTATATAAAATTTAAGAAGTGGCTAATCTCTAAATTTGCAACCTCAGTTGAAACAATGTTTTTAAATAAATGAATGCATGAATCATTATCAAAGTATTTTCAACTTCATTAATACAACATTTATTGAGCTCTTATTAAGGAACAAGTGTTTAAGACATAAAACAATCTAAGACAAAGCCCCTGTCCTGGAAGAACTCACAGTCCAACAATATAAATAGAATACTTACATAAAAAGAGAAAATACACAAGATAGCATATGCTAAGTACTAATTTAACACTATAGATAAATGTTCATAGGACTTTGTTTTACAAAAGATGTTTAAACATCAAGTCCTCCCACTGCTTTCAGACAGAATTTCTATAAATTATATCAGTTTGCATCCAATTTACTCTTCATTCCCACATTATATGCAAACTCCACGTCAGCTCAATGATTCTATAATTCTAATAATAGAACAGAAGTGAATATTTATAATGGAAAATAAGATACCTATAGTTATTTTAGAATATGGTAAATATTTGTGGGAGCATATTACTATCTTGCTTCTATCATCCAAAAGTGACAGAGATAATTACAAGTCTATTAAAATTAAAATAAATGTAAAATCAACGTTATGGTATGAAACTAAACTAAGCAAAAAACTAAAAGTCTAAAATCTAAAGATCCATACTAAGAGAGAGTATATGAGAATCTATCTGTACATCTAAATTACCTTTTCACTGTCAATATCCCCCAAAGAATCTTTCTGATTTGTTAGGATATCAAACAATATAAGCGAACCTATAAGTAAAATAGAAGAAGGGACAATTTCTAAGCATTGGCACTACATAGCTGTCTTTTATACAAAAATTATTAAGCCAATTACCCATGTAGCAAAATCTATGCAGCAGGAAGTCTTTCCTTCCAAGCCACCACCACCCTTCCAACCCCTTCCAAATTGTACATCAAAGACCAGTTCTAGACCTCTGAATCTGATACTGATAAAAGACACTGTACTTAAAGAACAGGTATCCTTAATATATAATAGTCCTTTCTGGTCACAGAAAACTCATTTGTTACCTAAACTATGACCAGCAATGGATACACCGCCTTTGAAATCAGGGTTCCTCTGCAGAAAAAGTGTATATATTCGGTTCATTTCAGAAGCAACTGTGTCCACAATAGTCTGACAGTAGGTGGGGCTATTGTAGAAGAAGACATCCAGAATTGTGTCATTGGTGAAGTGCCTTAGGCGGTTAATGCTGGGCAGAGTTATTCGCTGCAGATCTCTGAAAAAAAAGAAAAATATTTTAAGCAGAAAACCTAATACATTCCAAAAGCCCCTCTAAGCTATTATCCAGCTTAGCCTTCAAGTTTAGACTTAGATATTTAAAAATACAACAGACAATCAATTTATAGTAAATACAGAGGACTCAGAGATAGGTTTAATTAAGCCAAAAGAATTTCATCAGCAAAAGTGAGTGAGACTCTATACAAGACAAACCTAGTTTCTTCAATACATAAATTACAAAGAAATAAGAGATGGAAAGGTAACCAAGAGATCAAAAGAGACTTAAAAGACATATCAGTGAATTGCAACTTATGGACCTTATTTAGATCCGCTTAAAATCTGTGTGTGTGAGCTTGTGTACGTATACATATATGTATATTTGTTGATATTAAGAATTTTTTAGGTGTGATAATGGTGTTATGGTTAATATATTTTTAAAAGTCCTTTCAGACATACAAACATTTACAAATGAAATGATGTAATATCTTAAGATTTGGTTCAAAAATAATATGATGGGAAAAAAATAATATGGTGGAGGGATGGGCAGTAGACAGGGATAGGAAGATAATGGATACAGCAGAATCGGCCATGTGTTGAGACTTGTTGGAGCTGGGTAATCATAATTTGTACATGAAGACTCATTATATAAGCTACTTTTTTGTACAAAATTCTCTACCATAAAAAAAGTTTTTTTAAAAGACAGATAATACAGAGGCTTTTCCTAGAATTCTCAGCATTAAGGTTTTTGGATCACAAGTCAAATGATAAATGGATCAGCTCCCTTTCTCAATGCATCATTTCCAAAAGCTGAAAGAAGGCAAACAGAACTCTCATCCTGCAAAGGAAAACCATGCAGACATTATTATCTAAATCAACTGCATTAAAGCTTTCTCAAGAGACCCATAAAGATTCCTCAAAGACTCAACAGTTTCTGTAGTTTAGAGAGGGCAATATGCCCTTAGTAACCTCTTAGTATCAGTTCAGATAGGAGTATGAACTCCATACCTAGTAAAAGCAACATAATACAACATCGGGCACATGCAATATGCTCAAATCACACAGAATTAAGAACTGAGAGATGCAGAATTAGGAAAGTCATTTCCAAGATCAACACGGAAGTAAAACTACTTCCTTCATCTTCCAGAGAAGCATTTGCCAGTTCTATCCTAGAACTATATTATGAACACACTTCTTTTTGGAGAGCCTATAGCTCTCTAGAATATCCTTAACATAAGGCAACCTTCTGACATTACCATAAAATCTATAAACAAAACTACTGGGCTTGTGACCTAAGAAAGCCATCACTTAATGGGTGCCTGGGAGGCTCAGTTGGCTAAAGTCCAACTTTGGCTTAGCTCAGGTCATGATCTTGCAGTTCAGTTCATGAGTTCAAGCTCCTCACTGGGCTCACTGCTGTCAGCGCAGAGCCCGCTTTGGATCCTCTCTCTACCCCTCTCTTGCTTGCTCTTGCTTAAAAAAATAAATAAAACATTAAAAAAAAAAAAAAAGCCATCACTTAAGAAGCGCCTGGATGGCTCAGTCAGTTGAGCATCTGACTCTTGATTTCAGCTCAGGTCATGATCCCAGGGTCATGGGATTGAGCCCCACTTTGGGTTCCATGCTGGGCTCATGGAGCTTCCCTCTGAGGGCTCCCCTCTCCCCGACTTGTGCTCTTTCTCTAAAACAAAATCAGGAAAAACAGCCATCACTTAAAAGTTGTACTAATTAGGGTACTGAGCCTGGGTGGCTGAGTAGGTTGGACACCGGACTCATCAGGTCATGCTCTCATGGTTCTGATGGTGCAGAGCCTGCTTGGGATTCTCTCTCTCTCCCTCTCTCTCTGCCCCTCCTATACACATGCTCGCTCTCTCTCTCAAAATAAATAAATATGAACTTTAATTTTAAAAAGCTATACCAGGGGCGCCTGGGTGGCGCAGTCGGTTGGGCGTCCGACTTCAGCCAGGTCACGATCTCATGGTCCCTGAGTTCGAGCCCTACGTCGGGCTCTGGGCTGATGGCTCGGAGCCTGGAGCCTGTTTCCGATTCTGTGTCTCCCTCTCTCTCTGCCCCTCCCCCATTCATGCTCTGTCTCTCTCTGTCCCAAAGGTAAATAAACGTTGAAAAAAAAAAAAAAATTAAAAAAAAAAAAAAGCTATACCAAAAAAATAAATAAAAAATAAAAAAATAAAGTTGTACAACTATACTTCAAGTAATAAATGCTAATAATTTAATGTTTGGGGATTTCCTTTTTTTTTTCTTCCCCCAAATGTGGACAAATGTTATCTAAATAAGATCACAAAAGGAACAATAAAATACTTTGTATTAAACTGATAAGAACAGATACTACACTCGATCTCAGCCAAAAGGCTGAGAAGTGATACAATAAAATACTTTATAAATCTTGAGGTAGGTTAGCTTTGACATCCAAAGAAGGAAATGCTTACCATGGGAAGAAAGCAATGTTTGTTTTTAATGCTAAAGAAATAATATATCTGTAATAGTAAACAGTAATGAGCTAATAAAACATACTAGAAGATACACACAGCTCTTCACTCCTAACCAGGATAGTTAAACTAAGGGATTGGTCAACATTTTAAAATGTTTCTCTAAGAAAAGGCACAGAAGCACACAAAACTTGCTGAAAAAATTTTTATACAATCAGCTATAAGCAGAAACATACCAAGCGTATCAATGATCAGAAAACATATTACAATCATAGTTAACAACTCAAATATGAAAGGTATTACTCACACATCCACACCAGTAGAATGCAAAGGACTATGCCAGTTGACTGGAAGAAATTCTACCCTCCCAATCTGCTGATTTTCTTGGGCTTTCTTAAAATGTGTCTGTAGTAGGTTTAAGGAAACACTGCGAAAATCGTTAACTAAAAAAGAAATGAACTTATGCATCACCAGGGAAGCAATCAATTTATAGAATTAGGATACAACAGATCATGTAATTATATTCTATCTTCATTTGCTTAGAACACATATTTACCTGAGTCACAAAGAGCAAGTGGTATTTAGTGAATATTATCAGTGCATATAGGAAGAGCTATTCCCTTAACACAGAACTTTATTTTACCATATAAAACATTTTATCTAAAGAAAAGCTAACTTCAAAATTTCTATTATGTCATGGGGACTGTTTTACTTTTTTTAATAAAAGAGAAAAAAATGACTAGTTCAATTGGCCTTGCAGTTATATTCCTATCCTAACTTTGTGGTTCTTATAAACAACCACAATCCAATATTTTAAATTAAAAAAATATATATACTATTTGAAATTCATACTACATCAATCTTAACTTTCCAGAACGTTTATGCTTAGAAGCATTAGCCAGTAGGATAAGATTCCCAAATTGGGACAATTAGACTCTGAGTATATACTGTTAAGTTTTAGAGACACTACCTTTCAAAATCAAGTTATACTAACGACCTAAATATTCCAAGTAGAACATCAAGAGCTTTATCACACTACAAATTACACAATGATTAAAGGTTCTGTTATCCATTTAAACTGTATCATTTTTTGGTTCCCTTTAAATTTGGAATAGAGGACCATCACATCATAAAATAATTTTATAAGAATTAAAGGCCTGTTCATTCAAGAATTATTAGTTAAGAATATAACTATTAGCCTAGGGAATTTACTAGTACTTTAGGTCTAAGTTAAGAAGATTTACCACCTTGCCACCTGTCTATAGCTATCCAAATCTTATTATGCAGGTAAGACAAAAGATTAAAAAGACACTTTATCTCAGCTCATGGGAGTACAGACTAATATTCCCCTAAAATGATTTAATCTTATACACTCTGCAAACCTACCACACTGTACAATGCTTCGAAAGCGGAGATCACAAGCTGGTCCAATCCCATGGACTACAAAAACCAAGTGATCTATTTGTAAAGGTTCTCCTACAAATGAAATTAAAAAGACAAATTATTTTAAATACCTGGTCTTATATTCTAAAATCAAACATTCACAATGAATAGGTTATAAAGATAAGCAGATCACTTTAAAGGACATAAAACAGTCCTATATCTTACTTAGTAAAAATACAGGGATTTTACTGTGTTTCTAATTTATCTTGACATAAGTCTGTGAAAAAACTTTTCAGTCTTTTTTAAACTTTTTATTTTGAAATAACTACAATCTTACAGAAAACATGAAAGAATAGTATAGACACTTCCCTGTACTTTTTACAAATTCAACACTTCAACGTTTATCACTTTTGCTTTATTATTCTCTATGTGTATGCGTTACACACATTTTTTTTCTGAATCATTTGGAGGCAGTTGCGTAGATAATCAGATTGCATACATCATACCTCTTTAGCCCTTTAAATACTTTAATGTGTATTTCCTAAACATATTTTCTTAAGTAACCACAGTAATCAAATTCAGGCAACATAACATTGGTAGAACACTTTTATCTAATATTCCATTTTTATCAATTGTTCCAATGTGTGATGTGTATATAAACCCTAAATGTTTAAACTCATCTTTTTATTTTTTTTAAGTTTTTATTTAAGTAATCTCTACACCCAATGTGGGGCTCAAACTCATGACCCCAACATCAAGAGTCGCATGCTCCTCCAACTGTGCCAGCCAGGTGCCGCTAAACTCATCTTTTTTTTTTTTTAATTTTTTTTTTTTTTAATTTTTTTTTTTTTTTTCAACGTTTATTTATTTTTGGGACAGAGAGAGACAGAGCATGAACGGGGGAGGGGGAGAGAGAGAGGGAGACACAGAATCGGAAACAGGCTCCAGGCTCCGAGCCATCAGCCCAGAGCCCGACGCGGGGTTTGAACTCACGGACCGCGAGATCGTGACCTGGCTGAAGTTGGACGCTTAACCAACTGCGCCACCCAGGCACCGCTCGTTTATTTATTTTTGAGACAGAGAGAGACAGAGCATTAACAGGGGAGGGGCAGAGAGAGAGGGAGACACAGAATCTGAAACAGGCTGCAGGCTCTGAGCGGTCAGCACAGAGCCCGACGCGGGGCTCGAACTCACGGACCGTGAGATCATGACCTGAGCCGAAGTCAGACGCTTAACCGACCGAGCCACCCAGGCGCCCCTAAACTCATCTTTTTAAATTATAGTAAGTCTAGGGGCGCCTGGGTGGCTCAATCTGTTAAGCGGCCGACTTCGGTTCAGGTCATGATCTCGCGGTCCGTGAGTTCAAGCCCCGCATCGGGCTCTGTGCTGACCGCTCAGAGCCTGGAGTCTGTTTCAGATTCTGTGTCTCCCTCTCTCTGACCCTCCCCCGTTCATGCTCTGTCTCCCTCTGTCTCAAAAATAAACGTTAAAAAAAAAATTTTTTTTTAAATTATAGTAAGTCTAAAATGTTGTAAGTATAGTAAGTCTAAGATAAGCCATCTTCTCTGCAAGATAAAAGAAATTTTATAATCCAGTTAAATATATTATAAAACCAACCATAAATGGACCTAGCTGGACACCAATGGATAACCATCAAGGTCCTACTGACAAATACTTTTCCTTAGCTAAAAATCTTCAAGGACAGGAATTACCAGAAATAAATTTCCATTTTTTTTTTAAGTTATTTATTTATTTATTTTGAGAAAGCATGAGCAAGGGAGGGACAGAGATAGAGGGAGAGAGAGAATCCCAGGTAGGCTCCAAGCCGTCAGTGAGGAGCCTGATGTGGGGCACAATTCCATGAACCATGAGATCATGACCTGAACCAAGATGAAGAGTCAGACACTTAACCAACTGAGCCACTGAGGTGCTCCTAGAAATAAGTTTCTAATCAAACAGGTGGAATCACACTTTTTAGAATTAGGACTAATCAGTTCATTTGTACCTAGTGACTTCCTGATTAGTACTGCCAAATTTTACCCATCCCACAATATATACTCAGCAACTTTAAAACAGATATTTAGATCTATTAAGATTCTTAGTACATGAAGCAATGCGGATCTCAACTCATAAGACCATATGATTAAATCATTTTTAAGTTTTGAGGTAATCCAAATCCATAGGAACAGGCCACAATTTAAGTAATAAATGAGTGTATCAGAAGAAAAAAACTGGGTGGGTTAGTCAGTTGAGCTTCCTGCTCTTGGTTTCAGCTCAGGTTAATGAGTTCAAGCCCCACATCACGCTCCACGCTGACAGTACAGAGCCTGCTTGGAATTCTCTCTCTCCCTCTTTCTGCCTCTCCCCTTCTCTCTCTCACAAAATAGACTTTAAAAAAAAAAAAAAGAAAAAGAAGAAAAGAAATAAATGATTAACATTACCACAATGAATGTCAACAGAGATGTTCTCAACCCCTCTCTTCACTGTTCTTGGTCGACCCTGTTCAGTGGGTGTTGAACCCCATTCATCAGACCCTGCAACTGGCTGGTAATGCACCATAAGCTTAAACAGAAAAGATCAAAGCATATATAGCAGATATATTCTACATTATAGACATCTCTATTTATCCCTCTTTGTGAAGGACAGGAACATGTCTTTCAAAACATAATACATAGTCAAATCTCAACTACAGTTTTGACATGCAACTCCAGTAGCCTGAAATGAGAACCCTGAAATTATAGGCCAATGTGTTACGCATTAAATACCTTATAATTTTGTCAATTACACCTCAATAAAGCCAAAAAAGAAAAAAATACATCAGACTAACAGATCTTTCAATAATACCCTACACATGTAAGATATGCTCACATATGTGATATTCTTAATCTACAGTGGCATAATTTTCACTAAGAAAATTCTTTTGTATAAACTGAATGAGGTAAAAAAATGATGGCAGTGGCTACAAGTTTTAAGATTCATAATTGTGAATGCAATATAAAAATTTCCATAGGTTAGCCTAAGTAGAATCCCTATGAAAAAGAAACCAATTAAGTTCTCCTTACTAATGCAATTAACCTTTAATCCCACATGAAAGAAAGGTTTTATTTGCTTCACCTTTGGATTGTGTAATATAATAATTTCTCTGTTAGGAGACTCCAGTTTCTTTTTCCATTCATCCAGAGTTACAGCAAGCATGTAAGTTTCCTTAAAAGAAAACACCTTTCATTAGATTTCTCTAATAGCTTTTCTATTAAAATTAAACTTTTTTTTTTACAAGAATACCGCTAGATAAATCACTACATAAGAATATCCAACTCCAATTTATCAAATTATTTGAAAAATCTTTCAAAATTGCAACAGATAATAGTATAGAATAAAATTACTCCTGATTTTATCATCTAAACTAGATAAAATCATTAGCATTTTGATATACTTCTTTCAATAATATTAATGTCTACTCCAACTTAAAGAAAGCAAATTCCAGACTGTTTCCAGAGCCAGAAAAATAAAAGGCTAAAATGACCAATCCTGTGGTCATAGTTTAAATATGAACAATGATCACCATTAGGGGAAAAAAAATTTAATTTAAAGACATAACAGGCATAAAGGCATAACTTTATCTTGAAACTAATTTGCAAAAAGAAATGCTATAAATGTAATCTGGATACAACCAAACTCTTTCTGGAAATTTCACTAAAATGAGTCACAGGAAAAGATTATTAAATAAGAGAAGGAAAAAAGTGAAATGGGGTCAGGGGAATACCTCTAATACTTGGCTGAAGCTCTCAGAGTAGGGAACATACTTATTATCTTTGTCTCCCTTGTAAAACCAGGTACATCGTCTCACTTCTGATGCTAGCTCATCCCAGTATACAGCGTACCGCATCCTCTCCCCCAAATGCACATCATATCTGCCCCCATCAGTGGGGACAACTCTGCCATTGCAATCTTTTCCTATCAAGGATTGGAAAAGGGAAAAGAAGTAGATATATTGAAATAAACCTCCCAAAATACAATTCTGAGTTATATTCTAAATAACGTTATGAAACATACAAATTTTGTTTCTACCTGGCTAAACATTAAATAAAATGGGGGCACCTGTGTGACTCAGTCTGTTGAGCATCCGACTTTGGCTCAGGTCATGATCTCATGGTTCACGAGTTCGAGCCCCATGTCAGGCTCTGTACTGACAGCTCAGAGCCTGGAGCCTGCTTTGCAGATTCTGTGTCTCCCTCTCTCTCTCTGCCCCTCCCTCGCTTGTACTCTATCTCTCTCTCTATCAAAAATAAAACATTAAAAAAAAATTAACATTAAACAAAATGGAAATAATATTTTTTTACTACTTTATAAACCATCAAAACCATTCCTGGTTTCAATGATACATGAAAAAAATAACACCCAACATTGTTTTGTTCTTTTTCTGAGAGAACAGTGTCTCATTAAAAAAAAAAAAAAAAAAAAAAAAAAGTATATAAGGCTTTTTTATGAATTTTTTGCTTGAGGGGCCAAAAGGTAAATTAATGACCATGACCATCATGATGTAAAAGTGGTTACTAGCGTCATTCTTGTTTCATAAAAGAAGAAAAAATAAGTGACAGTTAATTCATTCTCTTGCAATGTGACATCCCCCACTCTTCATAAACAAAAACTGAAACATAAGCTAGAACATAAGAAATAGTAGATAACTATGCAAAAATTGTAACTACTGTTTTCAAATACAGACCAAATTCTTAAGTATTTTAAAATGCTATCGAGACAACCAGAAAAAAATCTAAAACTTATTTTTTTTTAATAGTGCTCAGTATAAGAACTATTACATCAGACTGAAATAGTATGTCTTTATCTAATACAAATCATCATTTTCATCCTACCAGAACCATAGGCGTCTTCCAGCTGCTGTGAATCCTCAGAGTTAAAAGGAATCCATGTCTCCTTAGAATCTATTATTTTACAATAGAACCAATGAGGAGAAACTGGTTCATACAAACTGCCAGCATCCATGTCTAGTAGCTCAAAGGAACTACATGAGTTTGGTGATGGGGATGGATCTGACTGGGACAATTGTTCCTGGTGTGACCCCACTGATGACATTTCGCTCTCTAAAAGACAAGATGAAAGAAAACTATTGGGAAAAAGTTATTTTCCTTCTATTAACGCTGAAATTGCTCTCTCTCACACACATACCTGGTCATTTTTAAGGAACCACTTCTAAAAAAAATCTAAATCTAAACTGAAAATAGAAATAAGTTCTAAATTAAGAACTGGATTTGAGAGGGAGCTTTAAACACAATGTTTCTTATAGTCAGACCAACCACTTTACACTGATCTCCCAATCCTCTCAGAAAACTACATGGTTTTAATCAGACAATAAATTAGAAGACAAACCCAGAATCAGAAGAAAACACATGGTCAAAAACTTGACGGCAACAAAGCATCTGATCCCAATTTCAATCTAAGTCTATTGATAAAGACAAAAAATTAACTCCAACTGTCTTAGTAACTCCTGGATTTTAGGGCTCCAGACCCCTATCATTATACATTGACATGATTACCGGAATCTTAAAATACTGAAAATGAAACTATTCACTTAAGAACCTGTTACCTTTTATTGATCTTGGAAATGTGCTTAATCGGGGACTAGGGCACAAATTCCGAAAACACGAACCCCCGTTTGAGCCACTGCGCGCAAGAGCGCACCCACTCACACCTGCCAAGGCTCAGGTTAAAAGTAACAAGCGACCTCGAAAGCCTCCTTCCCTCAGAGGCGACTCTGGCCTACGTGGTCCTACCCGTCAACACTCAGACCACTCGTTAAAGAACAGCGCACATCAAAGAGCACTCAAGCTCTGCGGAGAGTGAGCAACGTTATTGGTCTCTCGGCACCGAGCGCAGCGGGATGGCGAACACCCGGCTCGCTCAGAGCGAACGCTCTCGAAGCTATCGGCCACTTTGATCTTTTTTTCCTAGCGCCAACTTACCTCGGCCACCTTGGCGTGTCCCTTCTCCCCACGACCCTGGGCCTTCTGCAGCCCGGATCTGGGACCTCAGAGCTCGGGGACTTGCCTCCTCCCGCTTCCAGCCCTGCAGAGAGGAGCGGAACCACCAATAGAAACAAGGTAATTTCCCAGTGCCTTACAGGACGCAGTCGATACAAAGGGGGCCCTGACCGCTTCCCTAAGGACCGAGGTCACCCACCCCCGGGCTGGTACTCCCAGCACCCCCTTTCCCTGCCTCAGGCATCGCGTCCGACTCCGCCCCCGGCATCTCCATCCCGCAGTGCCTCCAACCCGCACCCCAGTGGGGCCTCCCTCAGCCCAGCGCCCACCCCAGCAAGCCGTCGTGGGCTCACCTGGCTGCCCCGCTGCCTTTCACACTCTCCTGTCCTCGCTGAGGGGGGCACATGTCCCCGCGGCGGCCTTTCCCCTGAGCCCGGGCGGGGCGGGCCGGAGCAGGGCGGAGCCTGCGGCCCCGCCAGGCTCGTGCCCAACACCGGTCTCCACTGCGCTCCCAGCGGGTGAGCGGCAAACCAAGCTACTAAGAGCAAAGGTGAGGTGGCCGGGACCGCGGCGTGGAAGCGATGGGTGGGGCGAGGAAGGCAGCAGGGGACTGGCAGGAAGTGTCGCGAGAAGTGGAAGGAATCGCGCGAGATGTGGCTCCTTCCTGCGGGCAGGGAGCCGGAGCGCCGAGCGCACGGGCGGTGCGTGGGGCGTGTCTTGCCCTCTGAGCCAGCGCGCGGAGTCTCTGGCTGAGGTCGGAAGTCTTTGAAAGGCAGGGATGGAGGATGACAGGTTAAGGGAGCGTTTTGAGTTTCAGGGAAAGACAAAGCTTCTTCGGGATTAATCAGCCCATCCTCCTCACTTGGTAGATTAAATGGGAAAAGAGGCCCGCTGACCCCGGTACTATGTCGGACCGCACTAAAGGGCCGGGAATGGGGCCGGGAACCCGAGGGAGACGCAATAGAACGATAGGGCGCTGGTAGCGGCTTCGTCTACCCAGACTCCTGGGTGCACAGGAGAATGGATACCATTGGCATTTGCAAAGAAAAAAGGGTTATCTCTGGGGCTTTCCCCCTCCTCGTTCTGTTTTATTAGGATTTCAAGGCTGCCAAAAAAGATGTCTAAAAAATGCAGAGGTGAGCTTCACCGGATTTAAAAGCTGCACGAGAGGTTGGAAACGAGATATTTTTGTCAAAACAAGATGACATAATTGAGGTGAAAAGTTTAAACGAATTTCCCACAGTCATGAAGCTAATGGCCCTGCCCTGCTCTCCTGAGTATTTAGTTTTATGGAAGACGTCGGCTCCTTTGGGTATTCTGTAAGATACTTGCCTGTTTTCTATCTAGATTATAGGGCAAGGGTTCAGGGAATGTTTTTTAGTTTTATTTCTTCAGAACCGAGAAAAAACTTACTACACTTTAATTCTCTTACAGGTCAATAGCCACACACAGATATCCACAAGTTTATTTATACCTTCTCAAATTTATAACACCTAAATAGCTTCTGCTCTGCAGGAAGAGGGTGAGGAATGCCAGAACTGTCCCATTCTCTAGGATCTTGTCAGATGATTAGCTAATATCATAGAGTAATAGCTGGCATTTGCTAATCTCTTACTACATTCTAGGTAGACTTGTAAGCATCTTACAGGTGTAATCCCATTTAGTCCTCCTGGCAACTTGATGAAGTACAGACTATGGTTATCCCTATTTGCAGAGGTAAAATGACTTACCCAAAGTCATACTACCAGCAAGTGATGGAGTCAAAATTATAAACACAGTATCTATCTTCAGAGTCTCCACCTAACTTACCTAAAATCAGTCAGTTAAGTGACAAAACTAGAACTTGAATTTAGATCATCTCTAAATCTCCATATCCTCTATACGAGCTGTTCACAATTTTGTTTTGGTCTCAAGAACTCTGCCCTGTAATTATTGAGAACCCTATAGGGTATTGTTTATGTAAGTTATATATATCACTGTTTACTGTACTAGAAATTAAAACAAATTTAAATATTTACTAATTCATTTAAAATAACATTAAAAGCCCATTTCTTGTAAAATTTTTTATGGAAAAATAACTAGTTTCCAAAGTGAAAGAAAAATCAGAGAAAAGAATGACATTGCTTTACAGTTTTGTAAATTTCTTTAATGTCTAGTTTAATAGAAAACTGTTGGATTCTCATATTTGTTTCTGCATTCAAACTGTTACAACTTTAGTTTTGGTTGATATATGTGAAGAAAACCCAGCCTCCCTCAACTATGCTGTAGCTGGAGAAGGAGGAAGTATTTTAATAGCCTCTTCAGATAATTGTGGCTATTCTTTTTAATGCTACACTAAAATTCAACAAGTGGTGGCTTTTTAAAGGTTAGTTGCAATATGGAATCTGAAAACATATCAGTGAATTTTTTATACTCTGATACATTAAAATCCACTGGTCACTTTTGCAGTTTGAGTGGATTTTTTACCTATACATGATTTATGAGATCAATCATTGGTCATTTGGAAAATATCAGTTCCCTGTGCTGTGCAGTCTTCCAAATATTAACACATTTCATAATACAATATATATGTATATATATATTTTTTTGTTTAATTACCATCAATCTCATTAGAAGAGTCTGTAAATATTGGGAAGCTGTCAAGCTCTTAGCAAATACAAGTTCTCTAAATTCTGCTTTTTTTCTTGAAAGGCCAGATTTTATCACAGGCAAGAAGTACTGTCAGTTGTTTTCCTTGAAGTGACCAGCTCACTTTGTTTTCAAGAAAAGCTCTGTCAAATAGCTAAATCTGACTAGTCCTAGTTTCTCTGTTGTACTTTTAAATAAAAATGTTGCTCCATGAAAAAAAGAGTAGCTAGTTCAGTTACCAATTCAAATAATCTTTCTTTTTCCTCAAGAGACAAGCATACTTTAGTATACAGAACTGTTTTATGCATACTATTTTGTCACAGATAATTTGAAAAAGGTGTGAACGCAAGGGTTAGGATTTAATAAAATTAATAATTTGTACTTCATGAACAGTATTTTTTTTTTTAACATTTTATTTATTTTTGGGACAGAGAGAGACAGAGCATGAACTGGGGAGGGGCAGAGAGAGAGGGAGACACAGAATCCGAAGCAGGCTCCAGGCTCTGAGCCATCAGCCCAGAGCCCGACGCGGGGCTCGAACTCACGGACCGCGAGATCATGACCTGAGCTGAAGTCGGACGCTTAACCGACTGAGCCACCCAGGCGCCCCGTGAACAGTATTTTTAAGTGAAATATGCACTATTTTTATTATGGATGCATGGCAGTGCACAATACAATGAATGACTACAATTTGTTTTTGTTAGGGTCAGGCGTAAGGCAGGGTAAAGATAGGAGTCAGAGGCTAAAAAATTTTAGCAGTCAAAGGCTTTATTTGGGAACTAAGGTCTCAGGCGCGGTTCCGTGACTCAGGGAGAGAGAGAGAGAGAGAGAGAGAGAGAGAGGAGTCAGGGAAGTGGCCCCCAGGTGTGAAGGGGTGGGGTTTTTAAGCTGCAGCGGTTCCGGGTTTAGATCCGGGTGGGCCTTTTTCCGCATCAGGTCGTGCTGTCGCTCGGTGATTGGTTGACCTCCAATTCGTTCTGGCACCCCACTAGGGCCTTTTCATTGGGTTGCACTGGCAAGATGGCCGTCCCTTCTGTGGTTCCAAGGACATCCTAACAGTTTTCACAATTCCTGCTAAGGTGCAAGCAGTTTTACCCACCATTGCTTTTGCATCAACAGTGCAAATGTCAAAAACATAGCAATGGGGCGCCTGGATAGCTCAGTTGGTGACGCGTCTGACTTTGGCTCAGGTCATGATCTCGCAGTTCACAAGTTCCAGCCCTACGTTGGGCTCTGTGCTGACAGCTCAGAGCTTGGAGCCTGCTTCAGAGTCTATGTCTCCCTCTCTCTCTGCCCCTCCCTGGCTCATACGCTGTCTCTCAAAATAAATAAAACATTAAATTAAAAAAAAATCAGCGAAAAAAGCAAATTATGTCTTAGTATTAATAGTTTTGTTGTTTTAAATAGGCTCCATGCCTAGTCCAGAGCCCAACACGGGGCTTGAACACATGACCCTGAGATCAAGTCCTGAGCTGAGATCAAGAGTTGGTTGCTTAATGGACTGATCTTATGATCCTTGAAAGGATCCCCAGCTTGCATGGACCATAGCAATTAAATGTGCCCACCCTGCAGCTTAGAATACAAAAATGATGGTTAACACAGTACCTACCCTGAAGGAGTTTACAGTCTTAAGAGACAAGCAGATAAATTAATGTATCTTGAGTGTCCTAAGAGACAGGAACCATATACACGAACAGTTCCAAAGGAGGGAGCAATCAAATGTCCTGGTATACTTCCAGAAATTTTCATTCAGTCAGTCTTTGATGGGATTCATGTATTTGCATTTTAAACAAGCACTCCAGCTGACTTAGAGGCAGATAGTGTGGGATCTACACTTTAGGAAACACTGCCTTAAGCAGATAAATTTTAGGTTCCCAAGAAGGCCCAGTAGGTAGGCTCAGAAAGAGAATATTTTATGGTATATCGCTCAGAACACACACACACATACAATTTCACTGGCTATTGTTTACAGTTGTATATCAGATCTTTTATCAGAAAAAAAAGGCAAAATCTGAAACAAACCCTACCTTTCCCTTTCAATTGTCTAGTGCAGGAGGCAGCAAACTTTTTTCTGTGAAGAGCCAGACAAATATTTCAGGCTCTGTGGGCCATAAGGTTTCTGTCACAACTAATTAAATCGCTTGTTGTAACACAAAAATAGCCAGAAACAAGAGGTAAACAGATGAGTGTGGCTGTGTCTCAACAAAACTTTGTTTGCAAAAGGAGGGGTTACATTGGGTCTCCAGTGCTAGGCAGTTTGCTGACTCCGTGCACTAGTACAAAAGATAATGCTAATTGCCAGTAAGCTGCCTAAAGAGCAAAAGCAAGAGTCTAAGGGTCATGAAACAACTGGATTTTATATCCCGAGTTGGAAAAACTGCTAGGCATCAATTTTGAGTTCCCATGTCTTTCCAAAATAAACCATATTTCAGCATCAAAATGTATGCATTGAGTGCCTATCAAGGCATTAGGTAAGAGGATACATAGTTTTTGGAGGCAGGAGTCCTCAATACCTGGTGGACAGCTAGGCATCCTGAATGGAGAAAATTCCACCCTTGTCTTGGATGGTCTGACTATAAAATAACAAGAACAGGGCTTCAGGCTGTGATGGTGGTTCTCAAATTCCAATGAATGGAAGAATATGCTAAGTAGAGTCTTTAAAATGTAGATTTTTAGGGGTGCCTGGGTGGCTCAGTCATTTGAGCATCCGACTTCAGCTCAGGTAATGATCTCACAGTTTGTGAGTTCTTGTGAGTTCGAGCCCAGGGTCGGGCTCTGTGCTGACAGCTCTGAGCCTGGAGCCTGCTTCGGATTCTGTGTCTTCCTCGCTCTCTGCCCCTCCCCCACTCACAGTCTGTCTCTCTCTCCTTCAAAAGTAACTAAACATTAAAAAATAAAAAAAATTTTTAAATAAAAAAAATAAAATGTAGATTTTTAGATCCAACACCCAGAGCTTCTTAACTAAAATAGTTTAATCAGAGGGGTCATTGAATCTACACTTTAACCAAGAATATACAGGCAGCCGCTGTGAGGCAAAGTGCTTAAATCAAGAAACAGAAGGTCTGAGCTAGAATTTTGGCTATGCCACTACCTTTGTTTATAAGATAATATTAGGGGCACCTGCATGGCTCAGTCGGTTAAGTGTCTGACTCTTGATATCAGCTCAGGTCATGATCTTGTGGTCCCGAGATGGAGCCCCGTGTTGGGTTCCATGCTAAGCTCAGAGCCTGCTTGGGATTCTCTCTCTCCCCCTCTGCTCCTCCCCCACATGTGAGTGTGTGTATGCACATGCTCTGTCTCTCAAATAAACATTAAAAAAAATTAAATAAGAATGTCAGAACTAGAAGAAACCTTACTGATATCCAGTGTGATGTTCTCTTCCAACCCAAAGTTGGTAATTTTTGTTAAGTCAGTCCATAAACCATTCATGAAAACACAATGTATTAGCATGGAGCCTGCATGGAATTCTCTCTTTCCCTCTCTCTACCCCTCCCAACTCACACATGTACACTCTCTAAGTAAATAAACATTAAAAAAAAAGAGTTGTTTTGAAAATTCATTGTATTACTTCATAGCCCCAAGTGAATAGTTCCTGCCCTCAATTTAATAATCTTAGAATGTTTTCACTTTGAGGAAAATGATACTTTCCCTGTGATTTCTCTGTCTTCCTGCAATGAAAGCTGTTTTAGAGGCCGATAACCTAAGAATGTCAGTTTAAGCTGTGCAGCAAGCTGGCTTTCCACCAGCCCTGGGAGGTTTCCATCAAGGCTTCCTTCCTGTTGGCTACGGCTGTCAGAATGGGCTGTAGGGGCCCAGGGCAGGTGGCCTATGATAGGCCACTTTGGCATATTGATTATTTAAAATAAAAGTTACTGAAGAAACAGCTGTGCAGGAAGGACACTCAGATTATCCTCTGTCTCTCTGAAAACAGGAAACAAATCTCCCCTGTGAAAGGTACACTCGCTGCACCAGGAGGTAAAGAGACATCCTTACCACCCAGAGCTAGGAAATCTAGAGCCAAGAAGGGTGTGTAAACAACCCTTGTTATTTTTTACTTATTTACTACCCCAACCCAAATTCTGTTTACAATTCCTTACTAATTAAACCTCCCAAAGTTAAATTTTCTGTGTCCTGTCAATTCCTCACAAATTTGTCTCTTTGTCTAAAAAGTATAAAAACGGGTTGCCTTGGTCACTTCTTGAGGTCTCAATTTCAGTATTGGGCCTCTGTGCACATGTAATAAAACTTTGGGGTTTTTTTCCTATTAATCTGTCTCATGTAAATTTAATTCTTAGTTCAGCTAAGGAAGACCTTAAGAATAGAGGAAGAATTTTTTCTTCCCCTCAGAGCCAGTGTAAATGTAGCAAACACAAATGTAAAAATGTAACACTTTAAGAAAAAAAACTAGGAGAGAATCTTCAGGAACTGGGGTTAAGTAAACCAGTGGTTCTAAGAGATTTGACACCAAAAGTCCAATCCTTAAAAGGAAAAAATGATAAATAGGTTTTCTTCAAAATTAAAAACTTTTGCTCCGGGAAAGACTCTGTTAATAGGATGAAAAGACAAGCTACTGGGGCGCCTGGGTGGCTCAGTCGGTTGAGCATCCGACTTTGGCTCAGGTCATGATCTCACGGTCTGTGGGTTCGAGCCCTGCGTCGGGCTCTGAGCTCAGGCTCAGAGCCTGAGCTCAGAGCCTGGAGCCTGCTTTGGATTCTGTGTCTCCCTCTCTCTATGACCCTCCCCCACTCATGCTCTGTCTCTCTCTGTCTCAAAAATAAACAAACATTAAAAAAATTAAAAAAAAAAAAAAAAAAAAGACAAGCTACAAAAATAAAATATTTGCTAACCACACATCCAATAAGGGACTTGTATCCAGAAAACAAAGAATTCTCAAAACTCATCAGGGAAGACGATGGAGCCCAAATGTGCTTTCAATACTGTTTTTCAGTAACAGGAGCCAGGGCTTCTTAGAGAAACAACTGATTCTAGGACTAGAACAGGACAAGCCTGGAAAAACCTTCTAGTACCAGAAAGTAAGGGAAGGGAGTCAAAAAAGCCACATACAATGATGACGGGAGGTATGTCAAAAGGACACAACTGAGAGCGCTCCCAACAGCCAAAACAAGAGAATTGGAGGAACAAAATAAATAAGGTAGCATTAGATCGTAACATAAAGTATAAAATAAGCATTTATGAGTCCATACTGATAAAAATGGTTACACAGACAAATAAATGGGAGAATAAATTTCCCTTGCAGGGAAATTCCAAATAATTTACATAGATAAACACACTCAAGAGGGTGGAGGATAACTCCTTATTTCTTAAGTCATGTAGTGACTTCCTTCCAAAGAGTGTAGTATGAAAAAGGGGGGGAAAGTAATTTTATGTGGAGAAACCCAACAAACACTACCTCAGCCAGGTGATTAAGGTTAACATCAACAGTATAAGTTATGTTGATAGTATATATGCATTTGATATATGATGAGATGGGCACTTACCATCTCTGTGGTCTTCCTCTCAAAAACCCACAGCCCCACTGTATATGAGAAAAACATCAGACAAATTCCAGTTGAGGGGCAGTCTACAAAATCTGACCAGTACTCCTCAGGACTGTCACAGTCATCAAAAACAAGGAAGATCTGAGAAACTGTCACAGCCAAGAGGCTCTTACTATATGATGAGTAAATATAATGTGGTATTCTTCATGAATGGGATCCTGGAAGAGGAAAAGGATGTCAGGTAAAAACTAAGGAAATCTGAAGACAGTATGCATTTTAGTTAATAAGAATGTATCATTATTGGTCTACTAACTGTGTCAAATGTTAACACTAAAGTGGTGATAGAGTGTGGAGTATATAGGAACTCTGTAGCATTGTAAGTTTTCTGTGAATCTAAACTATTCTAAGTTTATTAGAATAAGTCCCCCAGAAATGGGCAAAAGATAAGAACAGACATTTCACAGAAGAGAATACACAGATGGCAAATAAGCACATGAAAAGATGTTCAACATCATTAACTATCAAAGAAATGCAAAATCATTAAACCACAATGAGGTATCACTATGCATCTGTTAGAACACCTAAAATAAAAAATAGTGACACCATCAAATACTGGTAGGGATGCAGAGAAATTCATACATGCTGGTGGGAATGCAAAATAGTGCAGCCGTCCTAGAAAAGTTTGGTAACAGCCTACAAAATTAAGCATGCAACCACTCTATGACCCAGAGCTGCATTCCTGGGCATTTTTCCCAAAGAAATGAGAACCATGTCCACACAAAAACCTGTACATGAATGTACATAGCAGCTTTATTCATAATAGCCCCAAACTGGAAACAACTAAGATGTCCTCAACAGGTGAGTAAACAAATAGTGGCACATCTGTAGCATAGACCACTACTTAGCAATAAAAAAGAACTATTGATAAGGAGAGAACTTGAATGAATCTCAAGAGATATGCTGAGTGAAAAAAAAGCCAATCTCTAATGGTTACAATACTGTACAATTCTACTTATATAACATTCTTGAAACGGCACAATTCAGAAATGGAGAACAGATTGGTGATTGCACGGGTTTAGAATGGTGGGAAAAGAGAAATAGGTGTGGCTATGAAAGGTCAATAGTAAAAATAATTGTGACGGTGGAATTATTCTGTATTTTGACTGTATCAGTGTCAATATACTGGTTGTGACACTGCAGTAAGTTTTGCAAAAATATTACCATTGGGGGAAACTGGGTAAAGGGTACATGAAAGCTGTGCATTATTTCTTAAAACTGCATGTGAATCTACAATTATCTTAACATAAGAACTTTAATTTGAAAACATAATACCCCCAGTAAATTTGAATTTCAGGGAAACAATCATTTTTAGTATTGGTATATCCCGTACAATATTTGGAATATATTTATTTTAAAAAATGATTTGTTGGGGCATCTGAGTGACTCAGTTGGTTAACCTTGATTTCAGCTCAGGTCATGAGCTCATGATTCATGAGTTTGAGCCCCACATCGGTTCTGCACTGACAGTGTGGAGCCTGCTTGGGATTCTCTGTCTCCCTCTCTCTCTACCCCTCCCCTACTCACTCTCTCTCAAAAATAAATAAACATTAAAAAAAAAAAAAAAAAAAACTTCAAAAAAATGAGGTTATTCATCTGAAATCCAAATGTAACCAGGAGTCCTATAATTTATCAGACAATACTACTCAGCATTAGCTTATGAAGACAGAGTACATATTGCAAAAGAAAAGGAGATTTAAGGATTGGCTGACACAAAATGTGCTCTGAACCCAGAAACCCCTAAATCCTCACTCTCAGCAGCTGGGACCTCCTGCACCTCACATTTCCTGACAACAAATGTGCCCACTACTCCTGGTAAGAAAAGCCACATGGAGTATAAACCCTCCTGTTTACACACAGGAATGAAAATGATCAGATAATCTATCCTTCCCAATTTCAGATTTAAAAGAGCTATCCCCTGGGGCACCTAGCTGGCTCAGTCAGTTAAGCATCCAACTCTTGATTTCTGCTCAGGCGATGATCTCATGGTTCGTGAATTCAAGTCCCACATCAGGCTCCTTACTAACAGTGCAGAGCTTGCTTGGGATTCTCTCTCTCCCTCTCTCTGCCCTTCCCCTGCTTGCGTTCTGTCTCAAAATAAATAAATAAACTTTAAAAATAAAAAGAGCTATCCCCCTCTAACAAAGATTATGAAAAAAACAAAACAGAATGGTCATGAAGCACTTTCTAGAAGTAATTTTGGGTCTCCAGTATAACACTAGAATCCAAGAACCACCAGACATGTAAGAAAATATCTCTAACATGATAAAGTTGAAGATCAAAAAAGAAAGGAAAATGCATTTTGGCGGAAATTCATTATTCAGTAAAAAGAAAACATCAAGAAATTATCATTAATAATCCTCCAAGATAAGGTGCTTACAACCACAGACAAAAGCAGAATTCCATAAGGGAACACAGAGAACAAAAAAATTCTTAAAATTTAAAAATATCGTCAAGATGTAGAACTCCAAATGAAGATTTAGAAGATAAAGGTAAGTAAATCTCCCACAAAATACTGCAAAAAAAGGCAAAAAATAAAAAAGAAAGCATAATGAATCAAAGAACCAGCCTAAGAGGTCTAGACAGAAACAGGAATTCTAGAAAGAGTTAACAGAGATGAGGGTGATGGAGGTCCAAAATTAACAAAGTCAAGACAATGTCATAGGGCTTAGGGTATAAGTTCCCAGAATGAAAGGTGCCCAGTAAAATGCACAAAAAACAGACCCACACCAAAGCTATATTGTTAGGAAATTTCATAAGAGAGGAGACAAAAATATCCTACAAGCTTCCAGAGAGAAGGATTTTATACAAAGGGTCATGAAAACACATTCTCAAATATGCAAGATGTTAAAAAAAACTATTTCTCATGCACCCTTTTGCAGGAAGCTACTGGAGAACATGCTCTACAAAAATGGGGGAATAAATTAAGAGAAAGACATAAATTACAGAAAAAAGGAAACCAGCAGGAGAAGCCAAAAGAATCCCCAGGATAAGTAGAAGATCCCAGAATGACAATATGCACTAGGAACATACCAGTTCTACAGTCAGAAGGCTCCAGGGTAGACTTCTTCAGGAATTTGAAATTGACAAAATATATGTCTGAACATCTTAAAAGATTTACATAAATGATGAAGGGTTTGAGGTCAAATTAGTTATAAGTACATGAGCAAACTCAATAAATAAGATAAAGGATTAATTGCAGGGAAAAGAAGTTGTTCAGAAAAGGAAATGTATTCACAGTTTACATTACTGAGCTCTGGTTAGCATTTACACAGTCATAATAATGTACAACAAAATCATCGCATAGATTGGGGGGTGGATTTTGAGTACGGGGGGGATGAGGACTGAGATGTGTGTATTGTAGGGGCAGAGAGTTAAACCTAAACCTCCACCCTCTGTAATAGAAAATCAGTAGAAATGACCTAAAATTGATAAATCAAAAGAAGCAATACAATTATGTCATTACAAAATATGGAGAGGCATGTGGCTGGCTTAGTCAGTACAGCATGCTACTCTTGATCTCGGGGTTGTAAATTCAAGCCCCATGTTGGGTGTAGAGATTATTTAAAGAAAACAAAATCTTTTAAAATATAAACAAAAATTTTAAATATGGAGATAACACCTAAAGGAGTTAGAAAAAGACCAAACACAAAACCCAAAACCAGCAAAAGGAAGGAAATAATAAAGACGAGAGCAAAAATAAATGATATAGGAACTAAACAATAGAACAAAAAATACAGGGATAATTTTTTAAAACCTCAGTTAAAAGTCGTTGCTTGTGGGCAACAACCTCTTCGCCCTTGGCTGCAGCAACTTCTTACTTGACATGTCTTTGGAGACAAGGGAAACAAAAGCAAAAATGAACTATTGGGACTTCATCAAGATAAAAACCTTCTGCAAAGCAAAGGAAACAGACAGCAAAACTACAAGGCAACAGACAGAATGGGAGAAGATGTTTGCAAATGAGATATCAGATAAAGGGTTAATATCCAAAATCTATGAAGAACTCATCAAACTCAACACCCCAAAAAAAAAATAACCCAGTGAAGAAATGGGTAAAAGACACGAACAGACACTTTTCCAAAGAAGACATCTGGATGGCTAACAGACATGAAGAAATGGTCAATATCACTCATCATCGGGGAAATACAAGTAAAAACCACAGAGATACCACCTGTCAGATGGCTAAAATTAACAACTCAGGCAACAACAGATGTTGGCAAGGATGTGGAGAAAGAGGAACCTTTTTGCACTGCTGGTGGGAATGTAAACTGGTGCAGCCACTCTGGAAAACAGTATGGAAGTTCTTCCAAAAATTAAAAGAACTACCCTACAACCCAACAATTGCACTACCAGGTATTTACCCAAGGATATAGGAGTGCTGTTCCAAAGGGGCACAGGCACCCCAATGTTTACATAGCAGCATTATCGACAACAGCCAAAGTATGAAAAGAGTCCAAATGTCCATTGACTGATGAACAGATAAAGAAGATGTGGTATATAGGGGCACCTGGATGGCTCAGTCAGTTGAGTGTCCGACTTCAGCTCAGGTCATGATCTCATGGTTCTTGAGTTCAAGCCCTGCATCGGGCTCTGTGCTGACAGCTTGCCTGGAGCCTGCTTCAGATTCTGTGTCTCCCTCTCTCTCTCTCTCTCAAATACATTAACATTAAAAAAATTTTTTTTAAAGAAGGTGAGGTGTGTATATCTACAATGGAATATTACTTGGCAATTAAAAAGAATGAAATCTTGCCATTTGCAACAATGTGGATGGAACTAGAGTGTATCATGCTAAGTAAAATTAGAGAAAGACAAATATATGACTGCACTCATATGTGGAATTTAAGATACAAAACAGACGAACATAAAGGAAGGGAAGCAAAAATAATATAAAAACAGGAAGAGAGACAAACCATAAGAGACACTTAAATACTGAGAACACACTGAGGGTTACTGGAGGGGTTTTGGGTGGGGGGATGAGCTAAACAGGCAAGGGGCATTAAGGAGGAAACTTGCTGGAATGAGTACTGGGTGTTATACATAAGTTATGAATCACTAAATCCTATTCCTGAAATCATTATTACACTACATGTTAACTAACTTGGATGTAACTTAAAAAAAAAATAATTTTAAAAAAAGTTGTTGCTGGGGCGCCTGGGTGGCGCAGTCGGTTAAGCGTCCGGCTTCAGCCAGGTCACGATCTCGCGGTCCGGGAGTTCGAGCCCCGCGTCAGGCTCTGGGCTGATGGCTCAGAGCCTGGAGCCTGTTTCCGATTCTGTGTCTCCCTCTCTCTCTGCCCCTCCCCCGTTCATGCTCTGTCTCTCTCCGTCCCAAAAATGAATAAACGTTGAAAAAAAAAAATTAAAAAAAAAAAAAAAAAAGTTGTTGCTTTTGTAAAAGAAAACACAGGACTGGGAGCAGGAGCATGGTCCTTGTCACAGAATTGACTCTTTAACCTTATAACCTCCATAGAATTATTTGAGTCTTTAAAACTCAACTTTTTAAAAATGAAAAAAAAAAGATGAAAAAGAAAAAATTCCAGTCATCAACTACCCATCTCCCAAAAAATGCCTGGGTGGTTCAATCGGTTAAGCGTCCAACTGCAGCTCAGGTCATGAGCTCATGGTTCTTGGGTTTGAGCCCCACATTGGGCTCCACACTGATACTCCAGAGCCTGCTTGGGATTCTCTCTCTTGCCTCTCTCTGCCCCTTCCCCACCCATGCTTTCTCTCTCTCTCAAAATAAATAAATAAAACTAAAAAACAAAACAAAAAAACAAAAACCTTTTGTAAATGCCAATTTAATCTATATTCTTCAACTTTTTAAAAAATCTTCCTACCATTAATAGAATTATAGTAACCATTACAGAACTGTTTTTAAAACCCTATTTTTTAAAGCATTTAGAAGAATTCCACACCAACAAAGTAGAAACAAGCATAACCCACCATACCAGATACTTCATTAGGGCATATCTGTCTAAATATTTATATTGGCATTTACATTTGAAACATTAGTGGCTTATTATAAATAAGACATAGCTGTGTTTAACATGCCAGGTCTTGGTAACTTTATTCAAGCTTTTGACAAAAACTACCCCCAAAGTAATATAAATTTAGAGACTTCTAGAAAGTCCAGATGTGAAATTCCAAGACAATTTTGAATTTAGTCTGGAGTCGATACTGAGTCAAATACTGAACCAAACCCACAAATCATAAATACTATTTTCCTTCTTAAGTTCATTATATTTTCTCAAACAGGTTACCAATTTAGCTTTCCTTTCTTTGATATTGGTATTTGGAATCATTTTAACACGGTTTACATCTTTAAGTTCTAAATTTGTACTTATCTTGAATATCTTACTATAATTAAAAATATAAATCCGAATGTGATAACCCTTCCTTACATAAGAATGCCAATTAATAAATGTAGAAGAAATGAGAGAAATAGAAAGTCACCATTAGAACACCACGGTAGTAACTTACACAAGCAAGATCTGGCAATGGATGCGAAAATGAGTGGGCAATAGTTTAAGCAGAAACAGGACATTTGCATAGTCTCAAAGTAGCTCCAGCAAATAGTCATTACAAAGAAAAACATAGTAATTTTACAGTAGAGAATCCTAGCAGACACCACCTCAGTGATTAAGGTTAACAACACCAGAAATACATTATGACATCAGATGTCATGATACACTGTCACAGATTGGAAGACACTATGTAGACATGACAACTAAGTGCAAGGTGGGATCCTGCACTGGATCTTGGAACAGTAAAAGGACATCACTGAAAAGACCAAGAAAATCTCTACTTTTTAAACTCTCTACTTTTGTTAACAGTATTGTATCAAGGCTAATTTCTTAATTTGACAAATGTTCTATAGTTGTATAAGATGTTAACATAAGGGAAAGTTCAATGAAGATGCACATAAACTACTCATTTTACAACTCTTCAGAAGGTCTAAAATTATCTCAAAATTAAAAAAAATCTGTTAAAAAACATACACACATACATATGTGCATAATGTGTGTATGTGTGTGTATAAAAATCAAAACTTTGTGGAAATTGGTATCTTGGGCCCTCACTTAAATAGTTAATAGTATCCTTTCCTGAATGTCACTGTCTCACTGGTTTCCTTTAAATTGGCTTTAAGGTTCTCCCCCTTCTAAATTTTTAGTATCAAGTACAATTTTCTAATTTTCATAGAAAGCCTTTTTTAACATTCTTACCTTAGGCCAAAAATAAAAATCCTAGAATAAAACTGTCACCATATTATCTCATAAAATCATTCATCCCATCCATCAGACCCGGCCAATATCTTTACTCCATTTCTTCTCATCATACGTTTGTTTGGCTTTGTTTAAAAGGAGAGGAGATGGCGGATAGATTTATTAGCACTAATAGGCCTGATAGTGTAGAAGAAAGTTATCACTTGGATATCTTAAGAAACAGCTGTTTTTCCAATAACAGATACTGTATACTAGAACTCACTTCTGATAGAAAAAGTAAGTCATTTACCTAAGTCTCTTCCATACCATAGCATGAAGCTACCCAAGCAAGCCCAGCTAAGACCCTTTCAATATCACATTCTTAACTCTGTCTCTGAAATGACTGTTATTAATGGTAATAAACATCTTTTTTATAAAACAATTTACTCTAGGGAAATAAAGGTAAACATCAAATATGCCTTTAAAAGAAAATTTCCCACTCTAGCTATGGCTGATTCATTCCCTGAGCATGAATCCTTTTTTATCCTTACTGTTTTTGACTATCAACTGAGGTGAAATCTGCCCATAGGGATCTTGATGGTGAACCTAGTATTTTAGATGGAGAAGCACATTTCCAGATGGTCACATTTATTACTTTTGCAGTTATTTCTACTCACTGTGGCATTTAATTTTTCATCCCTACCTATCAAAATGCTCTATATGGAAGCAGCAGTAGTGAAAAGACGATGGGGGGGGGGGGCAGGAAGGGATTAAGGAAATTTTAAGGTGGATCTTTATCCAAATATAATAAAAAAGCAAAAAAGAAAATGGCCACAAACATCTCATTCCTATGCCCCTGCCATCTCCCAATTCGCCTTCCACTATTAACATGAAAAGTAGGAGTGGTAAAACTCTAAAGATCTATACAAAAAAGGAGACAAGATACCTCAGGAACTCAATACACATTGCAATATGTTCAAGTGGTGCAAAGATAGAAATTCATTCAGAATTGCCATATTATCGGGCTACCAATATAGTCTCTTGAATAATTATATTAAACATATTACTACAAAACGTACCAAGAAGTAGAGAATAATACTATATTTATGAACTGCAAATAACAAAACAAAACAGAGGTCCAAGAAGGCTAAAGTCCAAGCTGTAATTTACACATGAAGTGTATGTTGAAAGCAGTCACAATGTACAAAAATGTGACAAGTAATCCAGATGTTTAAAAAAACAGAGCCTGTTTGCCTCAGATTATATCCAGTCTCATCTGGTAGGTTTTTGATAAGCCTGTTACATAAAGCATGTTTCCCTCCTGCTGATAAGAAGCAGCTTGTAGATATCCACAAATTTCTTAAGGAGTGAGTCTACTTGGCAATAATGGTAACTCCACAGTTTCCTATTACATTCATTGGTCTGAAAACTGAAAACAACTCATAACTAAAATGTTCTTTCAAGTCCTTTACCAGTTTTTCAAGTTTTAATCAAAGGAAAGTTGGAATGTATTGCTTCTTGTCACCAACAAGCATTTCAAAAAGAGGGTTAATTAACCAAAATCAAGAGTTCTTTGGTCAAGTTAGTAACAGGCTTCCCCTTTGTTCTAAGTCCTTCATAATCCTTTTTTTTCCAATTTTTCCAGTATGGCCTGGATTTTACAAACAGCCTCTTTCCTGGCCTGCCGGACAGAGTCCTGGCCCCCAGTCTCAACTGAATCCAGTTCCAAAAGTTCCTTAGTTAGCATTTCTTCCAGAAGCCAGTACGCTTTGTCTGTCTTTTTTCCTACGAATTCTTCTACTTCTTGCTCAAGATATTGGACCTTCTCCAGCACATGTATGATTTTTTTAATACTTGGGGGAGTACCTTCATCTGAAGATAGACACTCTTCAGGAAGATTATCACTTTGATCTTGATTGCTGGGGTGTTCATTGGTGGCATTACCATAAAGCTGAGGCTCAGCACTGTACTGGACTTGGGAATCCAAAAGATCTGAATTATCATTGTTCATTGTTCCTGAGGACTCGTACTGATGGACATTGCAAGGAAAGTTGTGCCGGTTCATGCCTTGATCTGATTGGCTATAGGTGTAGGAGGAGTCCTTGGAGTGGGAGAGCAAAGAGGGGAAAAGAGCTGTTTTAATGGCAATCCATCAACATCAGAGTGGTTAGCCAACATCTTTCACCAGACCGAGAATTACATGAATAGAGTCCCCACTAAAAAAACTAGGCATCCCTCCTTAACAATTTGAGGAAAACACAACCCTAAAAAGACAAAAGGAGTGCTCTGTCAAGTAAAAGGCAGAGAATTCCTGAGTATAATGAATCTACCCTGAAGTGTTCATCCTCATGAACACCTCACAATCGCTCCTTTCCACCTCACAATCCACCCAGTGATTTAATAAATAGGAATTAGATAGCCTTCCTCTGAAGAGTTAAAACCTAAGACAGACCTTAAAAAGGAATGTAGCCACAGACAGATGATGTTTATGTCTGTGGTTTATACAATTTCACATTGATATCGTCTTCTGTGTACTGACTGAGGTAATAAAATGCAATCTTTGATTTTGTTTAACATTCAGATAGCATTACAACAAACAGTAAATGAGCGTTTTTCTGTCTTTTACAAAAAAGATGCGAACCTATAACTGCTCTAAAAAATAAAGTGTATTAAAAAAAAGAGGAAGAAACTGGGCTAAAGCTATAGGTAGTAATCACCAACTTTTTGCAATTAGTCCCCATTTAATACACACCAACGCAGGAAAGTTTCATGTTGTGCGTTTTCAATTACCCAAACATGAAAAGAACAATGTTTAGAAGGCCTCCTACCTTGGGCTGCTGGGGTGGTGGTGAGTGAGGGGACTGAGGAGAGCTGCTGCTGGGCCATGATGAAGTACTCTCACTCATGTAGAGATTCCCAGGTGGTGCTGAGGGTGCAGCTGAAGGCCAAGGGTAACGGGTTCCCATTCCATAAGCACCAGGAGAAGCCCATGAGTCCTCCTGTTGTCGTACAGTTGGTCCTGGTTGTGGAACACTACGATTACCATCCCCATAAGGATAATGGGGCAGGGTCATTCCAGCGTTCTAGATTGAAAGGAAGGAAATATGCTGGTCACTGCTAAAAACAAAAACAAAAACAAAAACAAAAACACCTGAACGAAGTAATGAAAATAACTCTAGTATCAACAGATTGAGATGCTTCCTCTCTCCTTAACAGATGTACTTTGGCTGCTACCAGGCTAAGTGGTAGCATCTCTAATCAGTTGCAGTCATTTCTTCAGGCCCAAAAAAAAGCTTAATTCTGAAGACACCAGGGGCAGATTTAGAGACAATCAAACTCAGAAGGAAGAAGATTTAAAATTCAATGGCTAAATTATAGCATAAATCTGTCCCAAGATACGAGAAATAAGTGGACCCATATGCTATAAGGAATAACAAATTAAGATGTATCAGAACTCCCCTGGAAGGGACAGAGAAACAAACATGGTATCACTCATAGAATATTAAACAAATAAAAACCCAACAGATAACTGCCCACCTGTGAAGCAGGATATCCTGGAACCTGCCCCCGAAGAGAGGGTGCTTCAGTCTGGCAGTCCTGCTGAGGATACAGCCAACGAGAGACTGGGGCTGGGCTGTTGCCAGGTGAACGGTAAGTGCTTGGAACCTCTGGGGAGTAACTGGTCTGAGTATATCCAGGTGTGTAATAAGCCCCAGAGTAGGATGCAGTATTCGCCCCAGGGCCAGGAGGGTACGGTGGACCATATGCTCCATTTGTATAAGAATTCAAACTCTGTTAAAAAAAAAAAAAAAAAGAAAGAAAAAAAAAGTGACTGAGTAGAAGAACTGAAGTGCTCTGACCTAATACCCAACTTTGAAAAGTTTGGGAAGGGACAAAGGTCAGTAACTAATGAAAATATGAACTGCCTAAGCAATCTGTGAAGCATTCTTTCTCTCATGTATTATGGCCATATACCATATATTAAACTCAGATTATCACTGTAGAGTCTGTGTTGTAGCAATGACAGGGTATATTGTGATGAATCAGGAAGTGAAGGCCTCAGGGCTGTGCTTCCCAAACACTTCCGTAAGTATACCTAACAATTACAACTGACAGTGGAGAACCTGTGCCTGCCACCTAGAGAGGGGTCCTGGGAGACCTAAGATAATGGCTAGTCACAGAAAAAAATAACCAGGGTACAACTAAAAGAGAAGACTAGAGGAGCACCTGGGTGGCTTAGTCGGCTAAGCATCCGACTTCAGCTCAGGTCATGATCTCACAATTTGTGGGTTCAAGCCCCACATCAGGCTCTCTGCTGACAGCTTGGAGCCTGGAGCCTGCTTCAGATTCTGTGTCTCCCTCTCTCTCTGACTCTCCCCCACTCATGCTATGTCTGTATGTCTGTGTCTGTTTCTCTTTTAAAAATAAACATTAAAGCAGGGCGCCTGGGTGTCTCAGTCAGTTAAGCGTCCAAAGTTGGACGCATGGCTCAGGTCATGATCTCGTGGTTCGTGAGTTCAAGCCCCACATCAGGCTCTCTGCTGACAGCTCAGAGCCTGGAGCCTGCTTCAGATTCTGTGTCTCCGTTGCTCTCTGCCCCTCCTCCACTTGCACTGTCTCTTGCTGTCTCCAAAATAAATAAACATAAAAAAAAATAAAAATAAACATTATTTTAGAAGAGAAGACTAGAGAGACCAAGCTCTGCCATAGGCTTTGTGTTTAATCTCTCTGAGCTTTTCTCTACCAGAAAAATGGAAATCATAAACTTACCTGGTAGGACTACCGTGAAAATTAAATGAGCTGATATATATAAATGCTTAGCACAGGGTCTGGCACTCGGTATGCTCAATAGATAGTAATTATTTATAACATCATTGTTGTTATTACTATTATGGCAATATCAAGAAATGAACCCAGATCTGAAAAGTACAAAGCCCATGAAAAGCCCACGTTCTTTGTACTATCCCACTCTGCTTCCCAAGTGAATAACAACAGGCTGCAATGAACTATTGGGACCTCACCAAAAAAGAAAAGCTTCTGCACAGTGAAGGAAACAATCAGCAAAACTAAAAGGCAGCCGACAGAATGGGAGAAGATATTTGCAAATGACGTATCAGATAAAGGGTTAGTATCCAAAATCTATAAAGAATTTATCAAACTCAACACCCAAAAAATAATCCAGTGAAGAAATGAGCAAAAGACATGAATAGACACTTCTCAAAGGAGACATCCAGATGGCCAACCGACACATGAAAAAATGCTCAACATCACTCATCGTTAGAGATACAAAGCAAAACCATAATGAGATACCACCTCACACCTGTCAGAATGGCTAACGTTAACAACTCAGGCAACAACAGATGTTGGGGAGGATGCGGAGAAAGAGGATCTCTTTTGCACTGATGGTGGGAATGCAAGCTGGTGCAGCCACTCTGGAAAACAGTATGGAGGTTCCTCAAAATATTAAAAATAGAACTACCCTATGACCCAGCAATTACACTACTAGGTATTTATCCAAGGGATACAGGTATGCTGTTTTGAAGGGGTACAAGCACCCCAATGTTTATAGCAGCACTATCAACAATAGCCAAAGTATGAAAAGAGCCCAAATGTCCATCGATGGATGAATGGATAAAGAAGATGTGGGGTGTGTGTGTGTGCATGCGCACACACACACACAATGGAGTATACTCAGCAATCAAAAAGAATGAAATCTTGCCATTTGCAACTACACGGGTGGAACTGGAGGGTATTATGCTAAGTGAAATAACTCAGAGAAAGACAAGTATATGACTTCACTCATGTGAGGAATTTAAGATGCAAAACAGATGAACATAAGGGAAGGGAAGCAAAAATAATATAAAAACAGGGAGGGGGACAAAACATAAAAGACTCTGAAATATAGAGAACAAACAGATGGCTTCCGGAGGGGTTGTGGGGGGGGGGGGCGGAGGGAGATGGTCTAAATGGGTAAGAGGCATTAAGGAATCTACTCCTGAAATCATTGTTGCACCACATGGTACTAACTTGGATGTAAATTAAACAATAAATTATAAAAAATAAAATAAAATGTTTAAAAAAAAGACTACAGAGGCAAATTCCTCATGTGTTGCTGTCATTTTTTTTTAAGATTTTATTTTTAAGTAATCTCTACACCCAATGTGGGGCTCAAACTCAGAACCTCAAGATCAAGAGTCTCATGCACTGCTGACTGAGCCAGTCAGGCGCCCTGTTCACTATAGTTTTAAATCACCCATCCACACTACTATTGGCACCCAGAACCCTAGGTTAGATATCCAAATGAATTACGGCCAAACTTTACATTTAAATGACTATCTTAATGTTTCAATTAACTTCTGCTTCATCTTTTTTAAATGCTAAAAACACAGAATCAAGTGTTCCAGTACTTGTCTAAGACTACATAATCTTTTCCACTTCGGGTAGAAAAACAAGCAAAGAATCCTATGATGTTAACCAGACTTACCGTGGTGATCATTATGCAATGTATGCAAATATTGAATCATTATGTTGTACATCTAGAACGAATACAATGTTACATGTTAATTACACCTCAGTTTAAAAAAAAAAAAAAAAAGACAGCTGGGGCGCCTGGGTGGCTGTCGGTTAAGCGGCTGACTTTGGCTCAGGTCATGATCTCGCCATTTGTGAGTTTGAGCCCCGCATTGGGCTCTGTGCTGACAGCTCAGAGCCTGGAACCTGTTTCAGATTCTGTGTCTCCGTCTCTCTCTGCCCATCCCCTGCTCATGCTCTGTCTCTCTCTGTCTCAAAAATAAAACATTAAAAAAAAATTTTTAAAAAGACAGCTGCTAATAACCGAAAAAATAGTCAAATTTGATTTCTAGTCTAACACATCAAAAAATGAGATGGATCAGGACATCTGGGTCGTTCAGTCAGTTAAGCACCCAACTCGATTTTGGCTCAGGTCATTATCTCACAGTTTATGAGTTCAAGCCCCACATCTGCGCTGATAGTGCATAGCATACTTGGGATTCTCTCTCTCTCTCCCTGCCTCTCTCTCTGTCCCTCCCCAGCTTGTGCTTGCGGCTCTCTGTCTCTCAAAATAATTCTTTTTAAAAATGAGATGGATCAAAGTGGCAAGACAATCATAATTCTGTAGAAAATAAACTCTTAGCCATATTTTTATGGCAAGAGGATAAAAGACAGGGTATTATCACCACATGGCCAAAAAATTCCATGCAAGGACAGGTGCTTGGAAGATCCAGCAAGCATTCCCTAACCAGAGGGATGACTGAACCACCCCTTGTTAAAGCCACTGGAGGGCTGTTAAGATCTTCCACCTAGATGTGCCTAAAAATAGAATCCTTAATACAATGTATGCTGTTAGAAACTTGATAAAACATCATGTGGCTTTTTGTACTATTATTCAACTTCTAGAAATTCTTCCTAAGGAGAAGATTCAACTACAGAAAAAGTTATAGGCATGAATTTGTTCAACACAGCATTATTTATAATCACACAAAACTGTAAACAACCTAAATTTCCTATAATAATGGAATGATTAAGTACATTACAGGCTATTCATTGAGGGAATTTTATTGTCTTAAAATTCACTGTTAGACTGACCGGACATTTAATGATATTAAAGAATTATTTTTAGTTTTTTTAAGTTTTAAAAATGACATTGTTATGTTTTTAAATCTTCTTTACGTTTTAAAGATATATACTTAAGTATTTACAAGTGAAATAATATGGTGTCCAGAATTTACTTCAAAATAACTCAAGGATACAGATAAAACAAGAAGTCTGTGCACTGATATTTACTGAAGCTGAGTACATAGGAGATTATTGTGCTACTGTCATTGCTTTTGATTATGTCTGAAAATTTCCTTAATGGTAAAAAAAAAAAAAACTTCACCTCTTATTTTACCCTATAACATGCAGAGTACATATGATAAATGAAAAGCCATACAAAAAAGTTTATATACAATAAGTTTAAAGCTGTGTAAACATAATAGGAAAAATGCAAAAACAAATTTACCAAAATATAGATCTTTTTTTTTTTTTTAATTTTTTTTTAACGTTTATTTATTTTTGAGACAGAGAGAGACAGAGCATGAACGGGGGAGGGTCAGAGAGAAAGGGAGACACAGAATCTGAAACAGGCTCCAGGCTCTGAGCTGTCAGCACAGAGCCTGACGCGGGGCTCGAACCCACGAACCGTGAGATGGTGACCTGGGCCGAAGTCGGGCGCTTAACCGGCTGAGCCACCCAGGCGCCCCAAATATAGATCTTTTAGGATGGCAAAATTAGTATTTTCCTCCTTTTCTTTATTTCCCAAATATTTAGTAATAAAGTTGTATTACTTTTGTAACAACAAAAAAAAATTTATGCTACTACAAATGTCGTGAAATCCCAAGTGTGTCTAGAATCCAGCGGGCTGCCAGGACCAGAGAAACTTCATCAGTGTCCAAGTAGACTATTTTACTGAAGGGAAACTTGTGTCTAAGGAAAAGAAGTTACAATTTGAAAACTGTCAGCTGATACGGCAACAGATAAAATCTGAAAGAGAAACTATAAGAATTAAGTAAAATCTTTGACAGTTATTAAATTTCTGTAAAAGTCTCATTCTGGCTTCCAGAAGAAATCAAGAGACTGGAAACTCAGAAATCCCAGCTGCTACTCTTGTTCTAGATGTAAATATAGATATCACCTAGCATTCAAAAGTCAAACTAACATCACATCATCTGGCGTCTCCTTGCAAGCTAAAAATCACCCATATGAATACTTCTTCCAACAGTCAATTTCACAGTTGATGGACTGTTGTATAGATGTAGAATCCAAAGAGGAGAAAAGTGGTCAAGTCTCTCACACGGACAGCGATACACTGTTCGGCGGATTCCCTTTCCATTCTACAGCAACCAGACCCAATCCAAGCAAAAACAGATTACCTTTCAGCAACACAGTTCCTCCTATTGTGCTTCTCTTGAAAAACATGGAAAGTTTCACCACAAAAGTGCTCCAAGAGTCATAATCTTCAGCAGTCGACATCAACTTGAATTTCTCTAATACTCATTTTTGGAACTAACAAATCTATGATCATCCACAGGTTGCTTCCTCTATTTATAGAACTTTTCCAATTTTTGTCTCACAGGAGCTCCTGACCAGTTTTTAATAGGCTGTAGTTTACAACCTAGTTATCCTTCAAATTAAATGAAATTTCTGACCAGTGTCTTTCTGTATCATGGTTTCTCAATTCAGAACCCTATCAAAGGACTTCAGTATTTTTTGTTAGAACTTTGCCAGTTCCTCAAAGTGTTAAACACAGCAGAACTACCTACCGCATGACCCAGTAGCTCCACTCCTACATATATAACCAACAGAAAAGACCTACGTCCACATAAAAATTAGCAAACAAATGTTTATGACAGCATTATTCATAACAGCCAAAAAGTGAAAAAGACTCAAATTTCTATCAACTGATAAATGGATAAAATAAATGTGGTATATCCATAGAATGGATAGTACTTGGCCACAGACAGGAACAAAGTATCAATACATTGTCACAACATGGATGAACATTATGCTAAAAGAAAAAAACCAGTCACAAGATATCAAATGTGATACGATTCCTGGGGTGCCTGGGTGGCTCAGTCTGTTGAGCATCTGACTCTTGATTTCAGCTCAGGTCATGATCTCACAGTTCGTGGGATCAAGCCCTACGTTGGGCTCCATGCTCACAGCACAGAGCCTACTTGAGATTCTCTCTCTCCCTCTCTCTCTCTGCCCTTCCCCTACTTACGGTCCCTCTGTCTCTCAAATTAATAAACATTTAAGAATATATGTTATATGATTCAGTTTAATGACATGTCCAGAATAGGCAAATCCATAGAGATAACAAGTATACTAAAAGTTGCCAGGTGCTAGGGGGAGAGAAGAATGGGGTGATAGGTACACAGTTTCTAACTGGACTGATAAAAATATTCTAGAATAGATAGTGATGACAGTCGCACAATCTTGTGAGTAGACTAAAAACAACTGAATTGTACATTTAAAGGGTGAATTTTATGATATATGGCCAAACCATAAGCATATCACATTAAGCAATAACAATGTGTGCCTCTCAATTTCAGTCACAGGAATGCAGATGACAGAAGTAAAATACAAGTCTGTGATAAGTGGTAACATGGTTTTGGGGCGCCTGGGTGGCTCCGTCGGTTGAGTGTCCGACTTCAGCTTAGGTCATGATCTTGCAGTTCGTGAGTTCAGGCCCTGCATGTGGCTCTGTGCTGGCAGCTCAGAGCCTGGAGCCTGCTTTGGATTCTGTGTCTCCCTCTCTCTCTACCCCTCCCCCGCTCATGCTCTGTCTCTGTCTCTCAAAAATGAATAAACATTAAAAAAAACATTAAGTAGTAACATGGTTTTTTCTTTATTTTGTGTTCCATGATCTCCTACAACCTTATCCTAAAGTTGATTTACACATAATCATTATGAAAAATCAATTGCTTTTAGATTTTCTTTAAGTAAAATAAGCAAATCTTGCTCTAACTTCAATGAATTCTTCTGGCTCAAAATCAATCTTAAAGGATTATATAACCAACTTGATGAGACAAAAAGGGAACGTGATTCTTTTTTTTATTTTATTTTAAATGTTTTTTATTTATTTTTGAAGGAGAGAGAGAGAAAAAGACAGAGGATGAGTGGGGGAGGAGCAGCGAGAGAGGGAGACAAAGAATCCAAAGCAGGCTCCAGGCTCTGAGCTGTCAGCACAGAGCCCGATGCGGGGCTGGAACTCACAAACAGCGAGATCACGACCTGAGCCGAAGTCGGACGCTTAACCGACTGAGCCACCCAGCCACCCCAGGAACATGATTCTTTTAATGAATTAATTATTCAGCCCCATAAAGAAACTTCTTTTCATTATTTCAGCCTCCATATCACCAGTAAGTCAGAACAGAATTGAACATATTATTTGACTATTTGAAATCTATCAGAAGAATTATATTAATGTTTTATGGTGATCTGAAAATTTAATTCTGCAGAGAATATCAGTTTACAGAGAATTCTGACCTGGATCTAAAATTCAGATCCTTTGAAAGCTGCTAAAATGCAACTGCTTTAAATTTGTATATACTACAGTCTTATTTTTAAAAAAAGTATTTGCATATGCAAAGATGGTACCTCAATAGAAAAGAAAATGTGACAATTATTGCTTTATTAGGGTTGGCAGATTATGGGTGACTAACTTTTTAAACATTTCCTCATTTCCACAATGATACAACCATGGTGAAAAGTAATTTGGCTATATTTAATAAGCATATATACCAAACCCCAACAATTCCATACTCCAGGAAAGTTCTTTCCTCAAATGTATCCAATAGAAAAATGGAAAGCGATGTTGAGTAAAAAAGCAAGCTGCAGGAGAATGCTAGTATGAAACCACTGATATCAAGTTTAAAAACAAGTTAAATAATATTATATAAATGTGTATACAAGTAGTACAAGCACAAAAACACATATGAGATCAAAATATAACTTCAGGAAATAGAAAGAAGTGTTATATGTGACTTCAACTGGGTTTACTTTACCCCCCTTTAAAAATCTGAAACAAATGTGGCAAACTTAAAAATTGACAAAGCTTGGGGCGCCTGGATGGCTCAGTCAGTTACACGTCCGACTTCCACTCAGGTCATTATCTCACGGTTCATGAGTTTGAGCCCAGCAATGGGCTCTGTGCGGAAAGCTCAGACCCTGGAGCCTGCTTCAGATTCTGTGTCTCCCTCTCTCTCTGACCTTCCCTGGCTCACACTCTGACTCTCTCTCTCTCTCAAAAATAAACATTTAATAAATAAATAAACAGTAAAAATTTTTTAATTAAAAAAATTTGACAAAGCTAGGTGCTGGATAAAAAGATGTACGGGGGCACCTGGATGGCTCAGTCAGCTAAGCATCCAACTTCGGCTCAGGTCATGATCTGACAGTTCCTGAGTTTGAGCCCTGCATTGGTGCAGACCTTGCTTCAGATCCTTTGTCTCCCTCTCTCTCTTTCCCTCCCTTGCTCTCTCTCTCTCGCTCTCAAAAATAAATCAACATTAAAAAAAGATGTACATATTTTCTGTACTTTTTCAGTTACCTGAAATATTTAAAATTAAATATTTGTCCTAAGAGGTCAGTTTTTTTGACATCAAAAGCAAAGGCAACAAAAATAAAGGTAAACAAGTGGGACTACATCAAACTAAAAAGCTTCTCCATGGCAAAGGAAACCACCAACAGAATGAAAAGGCAACCTACTAAATGGAAGAAAATATTTTCAAATCATGTATTTGATAAGGAGTTAATAATATATATATATATATATATATATATATATATATATATGAACTCATAAAACTCAATAGCAAAAAAACAAACAATCCAATTAGAATATAGGCAGACAACCTGAATACTTTCCCAAAGAAGACATACAGGTACATTAAAGGTGCTCAACATTACTAATCACCAGGGAAATACAAAGTAAAACCACAATGAGATATCACCTCACACCTGTTAAAATGGCTATTCTCAAGACAATAATAAGTGCTGGTGAGGATATGGAGAAAAGGGAACCCTTGTGCACTGTTGGTTGGGAATGTGAATTGGTATAGCCACTATGGAAAGAAAACAGCTTGGAGATTCCTTGAAAAATTAAAAATAGAGTGACCCAGTAATGCCCCTATTTGCAATATATCCAAAGGAAACAAAAAAACTAACTCAAAAAGATATCTGAATCCCCATGTTCACTGCAGTATTACTTACAATAGCCAAGACATGGAAGCAACCTAAATGTCTACTGATGGATGAATATAGAAAATGTGGTGTATACAAAAACAATTTACTATTACCCAGCCATAAAAAAGGAGGAAATGTTGCCATCTGTGATAACACAGATGGAAATAAGTCAGACAGAGAAAGACAAACACTGTATGATCACATTTACATATGCAATCTTAAAAAAAAAAAATTCGGGGCGCCTGGGTGGCTCAGTTGGTTGAGTGTCCAACTTCAGCTCAGGTCATGATCTTGTGGTTCATGAGTTCGAGCCCCGTGTGGGACTCTGTGCTGACAGCTCACAGCCTGGAGCCTGCTTCAGATTCTGTGTCTCCCTCTCTCTATGCTCCTCCCCTGCTCACACCCTGTCTCTCTCTCAAGAATAAATAAAGATAAAAAAAATTTTTTTAATAAAAAATAAAAATTCCTAAATTCAGATAACAGACATGGTTGCTAGAGGTGGGGCCAGGGATGCAAATGACTGAAGGGCGTCAAAAGGTACAAACTTCCAACTTCCAGCTATACAATAAGCAAGTCATGAGTAAGTAAGATACAGCATGGCGACTATAGTTAATACTGTATTGAATATTTGAAAGCTGTCAACAGAATAAATCTTAAAAGTTTTCATCAGGGGGCACCTGGGTGGCTCAGTCAGTTAAGCTTCTGACTCCGCTCAGGTCACGGTTTGTGGATTTGAGCCCTGCGTCTGGCTCTGTGCTGACAGCTCAGAGCCTAGAGCTGCTTTGGGATTCTGTGTCCCCCTCTGTCTCTGCCTCTCCCCTGCTTACATTCTGTTTTTCTCTGTCTCAAAAAAAAAAAAAAAAAAAAACCATTAAAAAAAAAGTTCTTGGGGGGTTTGGGGGGCTCAGTCAGTTAAGCATGTGACTTGATTTCATCTCAGGTCATGATCTTCCGCAGTTCGTGAGTTCAAGCTCCACATGCAGCTCTGGGCTGACAGCTCAGAGCCTGGAGCCTGCTTCAGATCCTGTGCCTCCCTCTCTCTCTGCCCCTCCCCTGCTTGCACTCTGTCTCTGTCTCAAAAATAAATAAACATTAAAAAAATTTTTTAAAGTTCTCATCAGAAGAAAAAATTTGTAACTATATGTGGTGATAGATGTTAACTAGATTTAATTGTGGTGATCATTTCACAATAGACACAACTATCAAATCATTATATTATATACCTGAAACTAATATGGTATTACATGTCAATTATATTTCAAAAAAAAAGTCAAACTTAGAAAAATAAGTACATTTTATGTTTATTGTTTCCAGGTACTAAGAAATAATCTATTACGCTTCAAACTACTTTTGCTAAGGGTAATATTTGCCTAGATATTTCTTTATCTCTGAGACAAAAACATGAAGACAGAGTCCATTAAATAACAAAAACCCACACATCATTATTATGAAATCTCACATGTTTTGAAAATCAGTATATTAAGAAAAAATTCAGAAAGTCTGGCAATTTTAGACCATACCTGGCCTTGCATTTCCGGTCTTACAGGATATGTACTTGGGTATGGAGCCCTAGGTCGTGCAGAATTCCAATAGTTAGAATTGTAGCTAGGATATGGTGGCTGGTCCTAAGGAGGGAAAAAAAAGTCACCTTTAATAATATTCTTACATCATATTGAAAAGTTGATAGAGGCAAGTATAATTATCAAAAAAAAAAAAAAAAAAAAAAAAAAAGGCAATAGAACCCTACTATAAAATGGGGCACCTGCATGGCTCAGTTGGTTCAACATTCGACTCTTGGTTTCAGCTCAGGTCATGATCTCAGGGTTCTCACAGTTCATGAGTTCAAGCCCTGCATGGGACTCCATGCTGTGTAGGGCTCCATGCTGACAGCATAGAATCTGCTTGGGATTCTCTCACCCTACTCCTCCCCAGTTGCACATGGACTCTCTCTCTCCCAAAATGAATAATTAAAAAAAAAAAAAAAAAACTATTAGTTACAAACAGAGAGGGAGAGAGGCGAACCGTAAGAGACTCTTAAATACAGAGAACAAACTGAGGGTTGCTGGAGGGGTGAGGGACAGGGGAAAATGGGTGATGAGCATTGAGGAGGGCACTTGTTGGGATGAGCATGAATCATGGGAATCTACCCCCAAAACCAAGAGCACACTGTACACACTGTATGTTAGCCAATTTGACAATAAACTATATTTAAAAAATAAAAAAATCAATAAAAAATAAAAAGAGAACTTTACTATAAAATCACTTATTATTAAATTGATGCTTGAATATTATATTGTAAGTCACATGCCCTAGAAAAAGCAATTATTGACTATCTAGGTCTATTCTTATGCATTATGATACCAAATGACATATAAAGGAAATCTATTTTAAGATGATTATCAAAACCAGATACCTAGATTCCTTTGTCCCTCTCCAATCACCAATCCTATCACTACCAATTTAATTAGCACAACAAAAATATAGTTCTTTGCTACTGTTAAGAATAGTATTTGCCCAGGGGCACCTGAATGGCTCAGTCAGTAAGCATCTGACTTCAGCTCAGGTCACGATCTCACAGTTTGTGAGTTCAAGCACAGCAGTCAGGCTCTGTGCTGACAGCTCAGAGCCTGGAGCTCACTTCAGATTCTGTGTCTTTCTCGCTCTCTGCCCCTCCCCCATTCATGCTCTCTCACCTTCAAAAATAAACATAAAAAAATTGTTTTTATTTTTATTTATTTTTTTTTTAATTTTTTTTTCAACGTTTATTTATTTTGGGGACAGAGAGAGACAGAGCATGAACGGGGGAGGGGCAGAGAGAGAGGGAGACACAGAATCAGAAACAGGCTCCAGGCTCTGAGCTGTCAGCACAGAGCCCGACGTGGGGCTCGAACCCACGGACCGTGAGATCATGACCTGAGCCAAAGTCGGACGCTTAACCGACTGCGCCACCCAGGCGCCCCAAAAAAATTGTTTTTAAAGAGTAATATTTGCCTATCTCAACAACTTTGAAGCTTGAAAATATTACCACTAAACTTTACTTCAAACACATACAACTTCAACACTCGTTTGCCTATCATACTAGTTTTTTCATATTTCTTTGCTTTCTGATATGGCTACACCTTCTGCTGGCAGTCTACAACTAACTCCAGCATCAGGAATTGATACAGAACAACTACCACTCCAAGAAGAAAATCTATCTATGACATTAATCTCTACAGCTGTGCACTACAACTCAAAGAGTTAATGATTTGCAATAAGCCAATAAACTCTAAGAGACTAGATCAACTCAAAAAAATTTTAGAGTCTATTTAATGTATACACTTTTTCCTAGAAGTTATTTCCCTTTGAACTTTATAGTTTTAGTTTTAAGCTTAAACAAGATCTTCAAATTGTTTCACAAAGAAATTCACTGGCAGTTGTAATCACTGAGTTTAATTGTCACCATCTTAGCTTAACTGCACTAATCAGTTTCATAATGCTTTGTTTTCAAAGCACGAAACTATTCCATACGACATTATACAAGCTGGGCAAGTAGCATCTCCTTTACATAATGCAGAAATTAGAGAAGATTAAAAAAAAAAAGATCACAGGCATACTTCAGATCCTAACTACCAAATTTCTTAATCAGGCAGATGCCCCCAATTAATGCCCTCCCTTCCTTCCCCTGGTGAAAGGGTAAGCATTTGACTAACTGATTTCTCTCTACCAAGAACATGAATTGTGAGTAAAGATGGAAAGACAAGAGTTGAAGCTGACTCACCCCGGCAGTGGTGAACTAATCCCTAAATCTCCAGAACTAGGTTCCTCTAGCAGGAACTGGGTTCCTGTTCTCTCCTACTAACTCTCTGAGGTACCCACATTTCCACTACTTCACACTCCTATCCCTCACCCTGCCCAGGTCCTCACTTCCTTCCTTCCTCAGCTTACCAACACCTAATCTTTGCCACTGCTTCCCTCAGATACACTGACCCTGCAAAAACCCAGCCCTGTCTAAACCCAACTGTCCACTGACTTCGCATCCGCACTTCCTCTAAATACTGGTGGAGAAACACAAGCTCTGGTTTCACTTATTTAGAGGCCATAAATCTCAAGTAGAGACCACACTTCCTTAGAATGTTCATATCACTCTCCAGAATAGTTCCACTCTTCTTGTTCCCTCAAATTCTAATATCCTCTTAGCCTGGGGTGCCTGGGTGGCTTAGTTGGTTGAGCCCTGACTTCAGTTCAGATCATGATCTCACAGTTCGTGGGTTTGAGCCCCACATCAAGCTCTCTGCTGACAGCTTGGAGTCTGGCACCTGCTTCAGATTCTATGTCTTCCCTCCTTTCTGCTCCTCCCCCGCTCGTGCTCTGTCTCTGCTGTCAAAAATAAACATTAAAAAAAAAAAATCTACCAGTATCCTCTTAGCTCATCCCTCATTTTTCAACTGACTTTATCTCATATTTCACCTTAAAAAAAAATAGGAAAAAGGAATCAGAAGTGCCATCTTCCTACTTAACTAAATTGAATGCACCCTATCTGCCATAGTCTTCCCAGAAAGCGTGAAGGAAGTGCCTCTGGTCCTATTAAAAGCTGATTCCTGGAGCTTCTGGGTGGCTAAGTCCATTAAGTATCCAACTCTTGATTTCAGCTCAGGTCAGGATCTCAGTTTGTGAGATTGGGGCCAAGCTCAGGCTCCATGCTCACGACACAGAGCCTGCTTGGGATTCTCTCCCACCCTCTCTGCTCACGCCCCACTCATGCTATTGTGCTCTCTTTCTTAAAATAAATAAACATTAAAAAATAAATTAATTAAAAAACTAACAAATTGGATAACCACACACAAAAAATAATTCATTCAAGTAACTCCTGAACAGGTTTCTGAATGGACAGCCTCAGAGGTATACATTCTAAAGGCAAAATAAATACAAAGAAATATTAAACTTTATGTAGAATATTCTCAGTAGTGATATTAGCATTTTAATTTTTAAACTATTTGTATTTCAGAATAGAGGAAATAAATAGAACAATGGTATTGGGAACCAGTATTTTCACACTAGAAAAGAAAAATAATATATTAAATGGAGAAACATCAGAAGTATTGTGTAGAGTGGATTTGAATTAGACGTACAAGTATAAACATATTCTAAAATGTAATTTAACATTTTTTTACGTTTATTTATTTATTTTGGGGAGAGGAGAGTGGAGAAGAGAGGGAAGAAGAGAGAGAATCCCAAGCAGGCTCCACACTCAGCGCTAAGCTCTATGCAGGGCTTGATCCCATGACCTCTGGATCATGACATGAGCCAAAATCAAGAGTCGGACACTTAACTGACTAAGCCACCCAGGTGCCCCTAAAAATGTAATTTCACCATTTAAGCAAAAGAAACAAATATGTGTGTGTGTGCCACTTCCAAACAAAGGATTTAGGAATTAATGCAAACTCTAGCAACTCTTTTGCATACCTGTCCTCCACCATGAAACCAGCATATCCCATACAGGAGCTGTGATTTCAGCTTCAGTCCCAGAACAAAAAGACACACGAGCAAACCAAACCCAACCTGGAGCCTGGAGAAGAGTCACTACAGCAGACTCACAGAACATGAGCAAGAAATAAATGTTTACTGTTGGAAGCCACAATTCTTGAAGTGTTTTTTTTTTACTACAGGAAAAGTCAGGAATATGATAACTAAATACCAAGTTGGTAACAAAACCATACAGAAAGAATTATTTCAAATGACTTTTAAATAGCAGTATTTTTACTATACATCTTCAGTGGAATATATTCTAGGGATAAGCTCAACTGCAAAGAAACCTAAAATTGCACTCATTAGTTAACTGTTAGTCATAACATTGCTGTTATTGTTTTTATTAACAGCTTTACTGACATATAATTCACTACAATTTAACCATTTAAGTTGTACAATTCAGCGGTTTTTAGATTCACAGATAAGTGCAATCGTCACTAGAACCAATTTCAGAACATTTTCAAAACCTCCAAAGGACACACTGTACCCTTTAGCTATACCCTCCTACCTCTGCACTCTCCCAGCCCTGTGCCACTACTAATCTACTTCTATCTCTATGGACTTGACTATTCTGGATATTTCATATAAATGGGATCATATATGTGATATCTTGTGGCCAGCTTCTTTCACTTAGCATAACATTTTTGAGGTCCAACTATGTTGTACCACGTATCACTACTTCATTTTTTTGTGTGGCCAAATAGTATTCCATTGTGTATAAATTCCATTGTTTATCCATTCATCAGTTGACAGACATTTTTATTGTCTGTTGCCACCTTTGGCTATTATAACATTATGTTAATGTTAATATAATACTATAAAATATATTTAATATATATATTTAACATATATTACATACTTATTTACATATAATATATAAATATAATGAATATTTAATATATATTTTAATATATAATATAATAATAATGCTGCTGTAATCACTCATGAAATTTTTTAAAGATTTTTAAAAGTTTATTTATCTTGTGACAGAGTGTGAGGACCCACGCACACAATCAGGGAATGGCCAGAGAGACAGAATCCCAAGCAGGCTTTGTACTGTCGGCGCAGAGCCTGATGCAGGGCTCGAACTCACAAATGGAGTGATCATGACCTAATCTGAAATCAAGAGTTGGATGCTTAACCGACTGAGCCACCCAGGTGCCCCTTCATGAATAATTTTTTATGTGAACATACATTTTCAGTTCTCCTGGGTATATGCCTAAAAGTGAAATTGTTAGGTCATATGATAACTGTGTTTAACAATTTGAGGAACTAGAAACTGCCAAAGCAGCTACACCAATTTACATTCCTATTAGTTACGTGTGAATTCCAATTTCCCCACATCCTCAGAAATAGTTTGTCTGTAGTTTTGTGTTTATAGCCATCCTAGAGGGTGTGAAGTGTCATCTCATTGTGGTTTTGATTTACAGTTCCTCATGACTAATGATGTTGAGCATTTTTTTCTTGTGCTCATGGGCCATTTTTTGTCTTCATTAGAGAATTATCTGTTCAGATGTTTTGCCCATTTTTATATTGGGTTATTTGTATTTTTATTGTTTAGTGTTTTTCTTTAATGTTTATTTATTTTTGAGACAGAGCAAGAGACAGAGTGCAAGCGGGGGAGGGGCAGAGAGAGAGGGAGACATAGAATCTGAAGCAGGCTCCAGGCTCTTGAGACCAGAGCCCGACGCGGGGCTCGAACTCACGAACCATGAGATCATGACTGGAGCTGAAGTCAGACCCTTAACCGACTGAGCCACTCAGGCCCCCTACTGTTTAGTTTTAAGAACACTTTATGTATCTTATATACAAGTCCCTTTTCAAATATATGATTTGCAAACATTTTATTCCTTTTCACTTTCTTGATAGTGTCCCTTGAAAAGTTCTTCATTTTAATGAAATCCAATTTATCTATTTTTTTCTTTTGTTGGTTGTGCTTTTTGGTGTCTTATCTAAGAAACTGTTAGGCAGGAAGCTAGGCATGAGCAGCAGGAGAGTGGACCTTACATGTCCTGACAGACAGACCCAACTGAGGACCGCCCAGGGACTACCTTATTCCACTCATCTAGCAGTCGGTTTGTGGTTACATTATCACAGCAGAGAAAGAGTTAAGTTTGTTGTGCCTGTCCTTATCTGACCTATGTTTCTAGAATACAAATAATATTGCCGTTTCCTATCCCATGCAGGCATTTCCAATACTTCTTGGAAAGGAAATACATAGTTGACTAATTATCATGTATTCCAGGCCTATGTTGTGACCCTAGAACCCACCCAAAAGAAAAGACGAATACAAGTTCACACCCCGGAGTTTGCAGGGCCCTTGTCTGTCTTCACTGGTCCGCTCCTCCCTTGAGTGTACTTAATGAAACTTTGCTCTGCTTTTGCTGCCCTGTAACTCTTTACTATGGCAGTGAAGTAACACTAACCTTTTCCATCTAACACTCCTAACATAACCACTCCAAAATCCCAAGTAATGAAGATGTACCCCTTGTTTCTTCTAAGAGTTTTATTTTATAGTTTTAGCTCTTACATCTAGGTCTATGATCCATTTTAAGCTAATTTTTATATATGGTATGAGAGTCCAAACTTTATTTATTGTATATGGCTATCCAGTTGCCATGGTATTGTATGTTGTGCCATAGACTGTTCTTTCCCTCTATTAAATGGTCTTGGATGGGGCCCCTGGGTGGCTCAGTCAGTTAAGTGCCCGACTTTGGCTCAGGTCATGATCTTGCCGTCCATCAGTTCAAGCCCCGTGTTGAGTGCAGAGATTACCTAAAAAAATAATATCTTGCAAAAAAAATTTAAAAATTAAAAAACACTTCGGGCACGTGGGTGGCTCAGTTGGTTAAGCGTCCGACTTTGGCTCAGGTCATGATCTCACAGTTCATGGGTTCAAGCCCCGCATCGGGCTCTGTGCTGACAGCTCAGAGGGTGAAGCCTGTTTCAGATTCTGTCTCCCTCTCTCTGCCCTCCCCACTTGCGCTGTTTCCCTCCGTCTCAAAAATAAATAAACATTAAAAAATAAATAAATAAAAATTTAAAAACATTAAAAAAACCTATTTCACAACTCTGTCCATTGAAAGGGTCTAGAAGCAGTGATAACACAATTGCAATCAGTATACCTGGCACCCAAATTTAACTTCTGTACCAGTTATTAAGCTATTGTCCCTCAATTCCACAAATGCAGTGCTTTTCTGTGATGCAGGATTTGGAACATTTCTCCTCTGCTGCTTGCTTATTACTATTCAGTTCTACCATAGGAGGCACTAGGTTAGAGGAGAAAAGAAGAGATTTGCTCCTTCCTGTTTGCTTGTTTGCTGTTTCTGTGTCAGCCCAGCAATGCCCTTCAACCTGGAGGCAGCAGTTAGTAGCAATCTCCAGATTCTTCTGGTTTTCCAGAACTCCCTCAGAGAGACCAGCAGCAGCTAGGCAGTGCCTCTTCCTGGATTCCAGCTCCAGCAGGCCATTCTTCCAAGTTTGCTGGTTCTAATAACCTTACCTCTTCTCTTATTTTCCAGCCCTAGGAACTGTAGTTGTTTCCTGCAGTTACCATCTTCTGTGTTACCTCCCTTTTCTCTTTTTGCCTTTTGAGATCTCTAACACCCACTTAACTAATTTCCTAAAACAAATTCTTTCTTTTAAAAGAACCAGTGTGGGGCGCATGGGTAGCTCAGTTGGTTGAGTGTCCGACTCTTGATTTCAGCTCAGGTCATGATCTCACAATTTGTGAGTTTGAACCCCACAACAGGCTCTGCACTGACAGTATAGATGGAGCCTGATTGGGATTCTCTCTCTCTACTTCTCTCTCTCTCTGCCACTCCCCCATGCTCTCTCTCTCTCAAAATAAGTAAACATTAAAAATAAAAAATAAATTAAAGTAGGTTCTGTTTTCCTGCCTAGGTCCTGACATAAATGTTTCTGAAAACAATTCCCCATTAAAAAAAAAAATCAAGGCTTCTTAAAGGAATGGTTGATTATATGTCTGGACAGAATATATACAAAATAAGGCTGGCACATCTTGTACCAGAAATCACAGAAGGTGACAAAAATCAATGGGTCATGTCAAAAGGACTCAGAAGCCAAGAAGAAGGAACTCCCATTGACATGATATGAGATCATTTAAGCAACAGAAATCAAATGACTGCAACTACTTGAAACGCATTGAAAATACTGAATATATTTTATATGTGTATACATACATTTATTCAGGTTATGCAAATGAGATCATAATGATACTTCAAACAACAAACAAGAAAGTTACTTTCCTATAATTTTAATAGGGTTTAGAAGTGAATGAAAACTAAATCTTACATCTTTTTTTTTTAAAGTTTATTTTTGAGAGAAAGAGAGAGAGCACACACAAGCAGGGAAGGTAGGGGGCGGGGGGGAGACAGAGAGAGAGAGAGAGAGAGAGAGAGAGAGAGAGAGAGAGAATCCGAAGCAGGCTCCAGGCTCTGAGCTCAAACCCACCAACCATGAGTCATGACCTGAGCCAAGGTTGGACGCTTAACCGACTGAGCCACCCAGGTGCCCCTTAAATCTTCCATCTTCTCTTGAGACTCTTTTTTTTAAAAGATGGGTCAAGGGCGCCTGGGTAGCTCAGTCAGTTAAGTGTCCAACTTCGGCTCAGGTCATATCTCATGGTTCCTGAGTTGGAGCACTGCATTGGGGTCTGTGCTGACAGCTCAGAGCCTGAAGCCTGCTTCCGATTCTGCGTCTCCCTCTCTCTCTCTGCCCCTCTCCGGCTCACATTCTGTCTCTCTCAAAAATAAACAAACATTAAAAAAAAAAAAGAGAGAGAGAGGCACCTGGGTGGCTCAGTCAGTTGAGCATCAGACTTCAGCTCAGGTCATGGTCTCCCAGTTTGTGAGTTCAAGCCCCACATTGGGCTTTGTGCTGACAGCTCAGAGCCTGGAGCCTACTTTAGATTCTGTGTCTCCCTCTCTCTCTGCCCCCTCCCCGGCTCACGCTCTGTCTCTGTCTCTCGATAATAAATAAATGTTAAAAAAAAAAAAAAAGTCAATATCTATACCTTGATTATGGTAGTGGTTACATAACTGTATACGTTTGTCAAAACTCACAGAACTGGGGCGCCTGGGTGGCGCAGTCGGTTAAGCGTCCAGCTTCAGCCAGGTCACGATCTCGCGGTCCGTGAGTTCGAGCCCCGCGTCAGGCTCTGGGCTGATGGCTCAGAGCCTGGAGCCTGTTTCCGATTCTGTGTCTCCCTCTCTCTCTGCCCCTCCCCCGTTCATGCTCTGTCTCTCTCTGTCCCAAAAATAAATAAACGTTGAAAAAAAAAAATTTAAAAAAAAAAACTCACAGAACTATATCTTTAAAAAAGTACAATTTACAGAATGTAATTATACCATAATTTTCAAAAAAAAAAAAGAATGTTGTCTATGGTCATACCACCCTGAATACTCCCAATCTTGTCTGATCTCAGAAGCTAAGAAAGTTCAGGCCTGGTTAGTACTTGGATGGGAGAAGGTCTTCAATGAAGTAGTAAGAATTATTATTAATTGTATTAAGTCTTAATAAAAAAATTGTCTTCACTTCTTTTTTTCCTCCCTTTTGGACAAAATGGAACAAATCTAAAAATATCCCCAGTAATGATGAAAGTCTGCAGCTCAAGGTCCTCCTAACACAACACTAATTCTATGAAATAGCATTTGGTCTCACAGGAAGCTGGCTGAAGCTGATCTCTGTTTTATAAACTGAGTTGCCAATTTTATCACATGCTTAACTCTTTCCAAACTTTTTATTTGTTGTCTGAAACTAGACAAAGGTGCTAAAAGGTAATATAAACCAGACAGAGGTAAGAAAAGGCTTTCACAAGAGGTAATAATTAATGTGAATTAAAGTTCTTATGGCACTGGAAATTTGATCAAAATTATGCAAGAATAAATTAATTTACTTCCCTTTTGAGAAGAAATACGTAAATCGTAGATGAAGGCTGGAGTCAACTCCTTTCACGTTTATCTTAGAACTAGTTAACAAACAGAAAACTAGGGTTGAAGAAGTGGATACAAGATTAAATTTACAAAGTGACTTACCAACATGCCTCCAAAATATGACCCCAGCCCAAGCAAATCCAACCAGCAGAGGAAGCTGACTAGTGCTGCTACTAAACTCCATTTACAAATTTGTTTACCTTGTTAACAAGAATTAGACAAAAAGAATTAGAAAAGTACATTAAAAATGGTTTTTATAGCTATCTATGCCCAAATGACTACAAAAGCACTTTATGTTCCTGTATTGACCACCATCAAAAAATTTTTTTCTCAATCTCATTTGGGTCTCTCCCGTGCTTCTCTACAATTTTCCACTTTTCCCTAGCACCTGTTTCAAATATTCACCATATCAAGTTCCCAGCTTAATCCCTGCCATTTCCTTTCCTCTCAGATGACCTCACCTCCTACTTCATCAAGGACACCAAGAGCTATAAACTCCTTCAATGTTCCTCCACTCTGACTCCAAACTGATTTTTCCTTCCTCTGGCTTGGATGGTTTTCCAGCTCTTCCTCACTTTTTTTTTTTTTTTTTTAATGTTTTATTTATTTTCAAGGTGGGGGGGAGGGACAGGATCAGAGTTCGAGCAAGGGAGGGGCAGAGAGAGAGGGAGACACAGAACCGGAAGCAGGCTCCAGGCTCTGAGCTGTCAGTACAGAGCCTGATGCAGGGCTCAAACTCATGAACCGTGAGTTCATGACCTGAGCAGGAGTTAGACACTTAACCGACTGAGCCACCTAAGTGTCCCTTTTCCTCACTTCTTAATTCCTCTTTCCACAAGCCACATTCTATTCTTTTGTTCTCATCTTTCTTCTCATTCTACTAGGTTACCCTCCTTTGCTTACAAACATATTCAAAATCACCTAATCCTAAAACTTCTTCCCTCAATCCTGGTTTGCAATCAACTAACTTTCTCATTTGCTAAACTTCTGGAAGTACAGTTTTTACACTGGTTGTCTTTTCATCCAAACCTCCCATTCATTACTTTTAATACGATTTTAAACTGTCATCACTAAAATCAACAAGGCCCTTTTAATTGCCAAATCCAACAGCCTCTTTTCAGTTCTCATTACCACTTACCTGCAAAACAATATTACGTCCTTGCTTTGCATTGCATGACTTTCCTGATTTCCCTACTGTCTTTCCACGTATTCTGATTGTCTCCTTCTGGAATCCTCTTTCTCTGTCACTATTCTAGATCACTATTTAAAGATCTCCCACGGGAACATTACCCAGTTTAGTACCTCGAATATGCTTCAATTTGATAACTCTCAAATCACTGTGGCCATCCCCCATCACTCACCTAACTCCACATCTATTGTTTTGTCCTACCAACAACTCCTGGATGCCAGACTCTAAAATTTGACATCAATGGGTACCTGACTGGTTCAATCGGGAGAGCATGTGACTCTAGATCTTGGGGGTTTAAGTTCAAGCCTCATGTTGGGTGTAGAGATTACTTAAATAAAATCTTTAAGAAAAAAAAAAGGTGACATCAAAAAACCCAAAACAAAAACAAAATCATAAACTTCTCTCTAAGCAATCATACACACTGCATCCAGAGGTTGGCACATCATAAGCACCATGAGTAACCGACTTCCAACAGAAATGAAATAAATGTAGCACATAAACCCTTGCCAAGTCTTTGTATTTTTTTAAGCTTCTCTATTAAACAATCACTAGTTCTTCTGGTACAAAACTAAACTATTATCTTCCCATAAAAACCTGTTCCTCCTTGGGAATGCAAGCTGGTGCAGCCACTCTGGAAAACAGTATGGAGGTTCCTCAGAAAACTAAAAATAGAACTACCCTACAACCCAGCAATTGCACTACTAGGTATTTAGCCAAGGGATACAGGTGTGCTGTTTCGAAGGGACACATGCACCCCCATGTTTATAACAGCACTATCAACAACAGCCAAAGTATGGAAAGAGCCCAAATGTCCATCGATGGATGAATGGATAAAGAAGATGTGGTATATATACATGTACACACACACACACACACACACACACACACAATGGAGTATTACTCAGCAATCAAAAAGAATGAAATCTTGCCATTTGCAACTACATGGATGGAACTGGAGGGTATTATGCTAAATGAAATTAGTCAGAGAAAGACAAAAATCATATGACTTCACTCATATGAGGACTTTAAGAGACTAAAACAGATGAACATAAGGGAAGGGAAACAAAAATAATATAAAAACAGGGAGGGGGACAAAACAGAAGAGACTCATAAATATGGAGAACAAATTGAGAGTTACATGAGGGGTTGTGGGAGGGGGGATGGGCTAAATGGGTAAGGGGCACTAAGGGATCTACTGCTGAAATCATTGTTGCACTATATGCTAACGAATTTGGATGTAAATTTTAAAAAAATAAAAAATAAAACAAGTTAAAAAAAAAACACAAACCTGTTCCTCTTCCTTTTTATTACTATGGAATATTTACTCCTAGGAAATACTAAAACCTCAGGATCACCTTGTTTCTCCAGCTTCCCTCACTTCCAATTGACATACACTTTTAAAAATGTCTTTCAAATCTATGCAACTTGCTTTGAAATGCATTCAAAAAGTAAGATAGAGGTGCCTGGCTGGCTCAATCGGAAGAGCATGTGACTCTTGTTCCTGGAGTTTTGAGTTTGAACCCCATGTTGAATGTAGAAATTACTAAAAAAGAATATAACCTAAAAAAAAAGTAAAAGTAAGCTACATAGGTATGATAAAGCAAATATAATAAATGCTAATTACAGAATCTAGTTGGTGGCTACATAGGTATTCACTGTGTAGTTCGATTGTTCTGTATGTTTGAAAATTTTTGTAACAAAATGTTGAAAAAAAGCTGTGTACATTCATTGTTCAAATGCTTGCCTTTTTTACCTCTCCTCTGAACTACTCTTGAGAGCATAACTGAGCTGTTTCCCCAGTCCTTCCCATTGTAATCACCCTCTAAGATGGCTCCCAATGATCCCCTAGTGTGGTATTTTCACCTTTGTGGCAATGGCTCCCACACTGTACCAGAATTGGTCTCTGTGACCATAGCACACAGCAGAATTGGTCTCTATGACGCAGAGCACACAGTGATGGTCTATCACTTCCACGACTGGGTTGTAAGACACCAACCCCGCAGCTTCCAGCTTCCATCTCAGCTCTCTCTCTCTCTGATGACTCATTCTGGGGTAACATGCAGATCACCTAGGGATCTTGTTAAAATACACACTTGATTCTGGAGGGCAGGGGCAGGGCCTAACATACGTAATTTCCAACAAGCTCTTAAGGGATGCAGATGCTGCTAGTTCAGGGAAGGTGCTGTAAGTATAACTAACAAGTTAAGGAAAGAAAGAAAACAGGGATAGTTAGATTTCCATTTTCTTCCCCTGCATATTTACATATGTTAATACAGAGTCAAGTCCTTGTAGTGGTTCAATGAAACATCACCTCAGTATCTTTAATTCTCTACAGCAGTGCTTCTCAAACATAAACAAGCATAGAATCACCTGGGGATCTTACTAAACTGCAGCATTAAGTATGGAGTAGGAGAGATTCTGCATTTCAAACAACCCCCAGGTGACACTGAAGCTTCTGGTCCATGGACCGCATTTTTTGAGTAGTAAGATTCAAAAGTCTCCTATATATACCTCCTGGCCCCCAGAGAGAGAGAGAGAGAGAGAGAGAGAGAGAGAAAGAGAGAGAGAGAGAGCACGAGCACATGTGCACGCAAATGAGCATGGGAGAGGGGCAGGGAGGGGGAGAGAATTTCAAGCAGGCTCCACACTCAGCATGAAGCCCAATGCAGAGCTCAATCCCACAACCCTGGGATCATGACCTGAGCCAAAATCAAGAGTTGAATGCTCAACCGACTGAGCCACCCAGGCGCCCCCTCCTATACCTTTTGTTTTTTGACATATTTGATTATATAAAAATGTAAAACTTATTATATGTCAAAAACCACATTAAGTTAAAAGACAATGAATCTGGAAAATACATTTGCAACATCTGACAACATGTATATCTTTTGCATCAATTTTCTATTGCTGTGTAAGAAATTGCCATCCTATGCTTTTCAAGTTTCCAGAACACTAACATGAAAGATAAATTCTTGAAATGGTTTACAAATACCCATAACACATTCCAGCTTCATCGCCAACCACTCCTACTCCAGCACCATCACCCATCTTACACGCACACCTATGCTCCAACCATACCTTACAATACCCTACACAATTCTAAAATCTTAACTTCTCTAACCTCGCCCAGAAAAAACACTTTTGTTTTCAGAATACTGCAAATCCAAGGAGAAGTGTATCGGTCCTCTCTTTTCTTTCCCCTGATCTTTGGTCTAGTTTGCCTACCTATAAGCCAAGCATTTCATCACTCTGATCTCATGGAACTAAAGTTCCATAGCCTGCTTATTCCAGATTTAGACAAAAAAATATATAACCCTTCTTCACAACTAACCGCTACTACAACATGTTGTTCCTCGCATAATTTTTTTTAAAGATAGGACTATCATAGCATAAAACCCACCCTTTTAAAGTGTACAATTCAGGTGCACCTGGGCAGCTCAATCGGTTAAGCATGTTACTTGGGCTTAGGTCATGATCTCTCCGTTCGTGAGTTCAAGCCCCACACTGAACTCTCCACTCTCAGCACAGAGCTGGCTTCGGATCCTCTGTCTCCTCTCTCTGTCCTTCCTCTGCTCGCATGTGCGCGTGCTCCCTCTCTCCCTCTCTCTTTCAAAAATAAACATTTTTTTAAAAATAAAGTGTACAATTCTTAGTATATTCAGTATACTCAAAGTTGTGCAATCATCATCACTATCTAATTCCAGAATATTTTCATCACTCCAAAAAGAAACCCCATACCCTTTATCATCACCTCAGAGTCCCCAGTCCCCCTAGCCCCTGTCAACCACTAATCTTTCTCTCTACAGATTTGCCTATTCTGGACATTTCATATAAATGAACTCATACAGTATATGGTCTTTCTGACTGTCTTTGTTCATGTAGCATGATGTTTTCAAGGTTCATCCACATCATAGGACGTATCAGTACTTATGTCCTCTCTATGGCTAAATAATTCCATTGTAAAAGTGAACCATATTTTATCTATTCATCAGTTGATGGACATTTGGGTTATTTCCACTTTTGGCTGCTCTGAGTAATATTGCCACGAACATGCTTGTTGGTCATAAAAACATGTAAGTTTTTACGTAGACATGTTTTCAGTTCTGTTGGGTACATAATTAAAAGCAAACTTGCTGAATAATATACTAACTCTACACTTAATGCTTGAGGAACTGCCAAACTATTTTCCAAACCACTGAACCATTTTACATCCCCACCAGCAATGTATGAGAATTTCACTACTACATTTTCAATCCATGAAGATGCTATTAATTACTGAACAAAAACAGAGGTGTGCGCCTCACCATATAATAATTCTCTACTAAGAATACTGAAATTAGCAAAAGAGAGTATATATCTGGCAAGAATACAAGGAGTAAAATGCTGTAAATCCGAGTGTACAGGTTTCCCCTGCTATCTTGAAAGTAGGACATTCCTATGAAATCTTTTGCAAGCCAAAATGGCATAAGGCGAAAAAGCGATTACCATTAATTTTTATGAAAAACGTTTGCGCAATCCCAGACCCTCAAAATAACCTTTCTGAGGCTTTTCTAATACCTTAGGACATATCCTGCCGATGGATGCACAAAATAAATCGAGATAAAACACAGATGCTCACAGACACAGTTCAAAGCTATAGCAGCATGATACTGAGATGCGGAGTGCAGTTCCCAGGGAAGAAGCTTGGCGGTGCCACTCTCACTGCCCAGTTGCGCACTGCCTCTACAACTGCTTGCTGCAAAACAAACGCTGAAGCTATTTTCGCTTTTCACCTTTTTTCGTGAGAGCAAAACTCTTCTTCAGATTTCTTTTCGTTAAGTAAAAACAGGCACTAATGTAGGTCTTTCCTGAAAAACCTGAAGTGGCAATGAGGTGAACCTTCAAAAAGCCGGGGATACCTCTATTGACCAAGTTAAGTGAGTTGACCTCTCAGAGCCAACTATTTAAGCATAAAATAGGGAGACTGTGATGACATTTACGTTGCAGCCGCAGTGAAGATTAAGTTAATAATCCAAGTAAAGGTGTTTTCTAACACTGATTATTGGTGATTCAATCCTGGGCAAAGTATTAGGGGTAAAGGGCTAAATGCCGGATCCCTCCTCTTCCTTCACCGCTCCTTCCCGGCGGGAGGGGTTGCTGAGTGACAGCGGGGGCTGCAGCCACCTCCCTTCTTGGGGAGAGCCGGCCATATGAGCCACGCAGGATAAATTGTTAGAGCTCGAAAAGCTTGCCCAGGTCACTCCGGCCCAACATCAATTCAAGGCGAGAGACTCCGCAGCCTGCTACTTAGCTTAGCAAGTCAGCGCAGTATCTTTCTTCCTTTTTTAATGGTAATAGACACATTTACTATGGTCGAAGCAGGAAAGGAAAAGCAAAGAGAACACAAGCATATCCCCCCGCCCCCGCCAGGATTCCGGTCTCTGTCTCTCCAATCCTCCCATAAGGAAAACAAATATGAAACCTGATCCATTATGAACTCCGGAGGTTTATCAATCCCGATGGCCCTCACCCCCCACCCAAGACTCCCCTTATCGGAACCCCCTGGGACAGATGGCGCAAAGCTTACCTGGTGGCTTCCTCCAGCTCGACCTGTCTCTGACCAGGCGCCTGCAGAGGCATAGTAGCCATCGCCTCCTCCGCCTTCTCCCGGCCAGGTGGTCTCAGCCGGGCCGCCCCCGCGCACCCGCCAGGAAATGGGAGGCTGGGGAGGTTCAGGGCGAGGAGGATACAAGGGCGGAGGTGGGTGCATGGGCACATCTCCACCCCCTGGCCCGTAGTAGCGGCCATATGACGGGCCGTCACTAGGGCCGTAGCCCGAGCGCCTCAAGGCCGACATGGGGCTCTACTGCCCCGAAGCGCTTCCCGCCCCCCACGACCGTCCCATTGCGCAGGCGCCTGCCCGCGAGAGGAACTGGACAGCAGTGAAAGGGGTCGGCCGACAACAGCCAATCCCAGACCCGGTCCCGCCCCTTCGGCTGTCGAGTCCCGACAATTGAGGAACGGAGGTCCGTGACTTTGCGGTCTGGGAAGTAAGAAGGCAGGCGGCAGCACCGCGTTCCTCAATAGGTAGAATACGTCTTCCCTGCCATCTAGTCAATCTAGATTCCTCTTCCCCTTTTATCAGGGATGGGGAAATGTTGTCTCGGGACCGCACGACAGTCCCGCCTCTTCCTGAGGACGGGCACGTGGTACCGGAAGTGGGTGGGAATAATATGGAGGCGTTTCCGGCAGGCCCCGGCTGCTGAAAGCCGGGGCAGAAGTGCTGCTCCTGGTCGGGGTCCTTGTCCCAGTCCCGCCCAGGCGGCGACTGCGGTCGGAGGAAGGTGTTGGACACGCTGGGCCACCGCCGCTGTACACTGCAGCCTTATCTCACCTCAAAATGAACTATATGCCTGGCACCGCCAGCCTCATCGAGGACATCGACAGTGAGTAGCTCATCTCCCCTGGATGAAGTCTGGGGTGAGATCCTTCCTCCTGGGCGCGTATCTCTTCGGGAAGGGGCTCGTAGAATGAGTCTGGGGCGGGTTGAGTGTGTTTTTGACACAATTCAGGGTGTTTGGCGTTGACATCCTCCACGTGAGTGAAGAGCCGCAAGACGCTCCGTTTGCCCACCCCCTAGCCGTCTACCTCTGCCCTGCCTCTCGCAGCCTCCACCAATCCCGGGGTCGGTAAGCCACAAGCTGTAGAATTTAAGTCCTGCTGTGGAAGGACGCGGCTACTGAGGCCCAAACACGAAAATTGCCCTCCCCTCGTCTACTATCTCCCACCTGCGATATATCGAAGTACCAGGTTGTTAATGGTGGATGAATCAGAATAGAGAAAGGATTCATTAAGAAACGAAAATTTTAAGACCAACAGTGGTTGGACGTAATTGACACTAAACATAGGCTTTATGCTGTGTAGTCATTGCAATATTCTTCTACCGTAAGGGTCTTAAGCACTTTCAGGTTATGATAGTAGAGATCGCTGTCAGACAAGGTCTTGACTTTTCTGGAACGGCTGAATCACTTCCAATTTTTTTTTCTTTTTCTGTTCGACAATTTTCTTTTATTCCTACTAATAAGACATCTCTTATTGCCAGTAATTGTCCTGAAGATGAGTACAGTCCTGTACAAAAGAGGAGCCAACTTCATAGTTGTCCTATCTTTCCTTTTTTCTAAGCTCTCATCTGTGAATTATTCCTCAAGCAACATTTTATAATTTTAATCGTGTGATCTGTCTCATTAACTTGTAATTGCTGTAGAATGGTTTACACGGTTTTGAACAAGTCACAACAATCACAGTTACTGTGTATGCAAATTTAAAAAGTGAGTCTGTGTGGCCCCTGGCTGGCTCAGTCAGTAGAGCATGCGACTCTTGGTCTCTGGGTTGTGAGTTTGAGCCCCATGTTGGGTGTAGAGATTACTTAAAAATAAAATCTTTAAAAAATAGTAAAATAAGGGGCACCTGGATGGCTCAGTCAGTTGAGTGTCCAACTTCGGCTCAGGTCATGATCTCGTGGTTGGTGAGTTCAAGCTCATATGGGGCTCACTGCTGTCAACTTGTCAGTGTAGAGCCTCCTTAGGATCCTCTGTCCCCCTTTCTCCATCCCTCCCCCACTTGTGCTCTCCCAAAACTAAATATTAAAAGATAATAATAATAAAAAGTGAGTCCATGATCATATTCTCTTTTTACCCTTGTCTGAAATCATTTTTTAAATCAAAATTCGTGATTTTGCTGTCAAAAGAAAGTGTAGTGTGAGTTGGACCATATTCATATATGAATAAGAACTGCACAAGCTTACCTGTAATATGTAATGAAATCTTCAATTTCTGTCGTCTGTGGATGCCCTTTTGCCTCCACCTCTCGTTTTGTATATCTGAATTATGTGAGGCCCCTAATACATTCTGCTGTTTTACTAAAAATAATGTAGTAAAGCCCTCTAACCCGTTCTTTGTAGATTCCAAGCCCCTTCCTTTACTAAAAAGTTTGAAACAATTCTTATGCACCCTTCACTACCCCCACAACCACACATACAATTTCATCTTCTCTCCTCAGTCTTTCTGCATATTCATTCATTGTCTCATCTGAGTAGGAAGTGTTTTTCCCTTTCAGTCTCTTTTATTCCTCTTTCTTCCCACTGCTTCTTCCATTAATACCCTTTTCCTCTCATATCTTCTCTCTTCCCCTAAATTCTTTCCTTCATTTATATTCTTGTGTGTCCATCTCATATTTTCTCTCAGTTACGTCTCCTCAGCAGACTCCCATTCCTTTTTTCCTATCTTTACCCCCAAACCTTTTGAATCTTCTCCATTTGACTCTACTTCCTGAGCACCTCTGTTACCCCTGCAGTCTGATTTTTCTTGTCATCATACTGCTGAAGCTGCATTCTTTTTTTAAGTTTATTTATTTTGAGAGAGAGCGTGCCGCAAGAATGTGCGGAGGAAGAGCAGAGAGAGAGAGAGAGAGAGAGAATTACAAGTAAGCTCTGAACTGTCAGAGTGGAGCCCAAAGCAGAGCTCAATCTCAGGAACCGTGAGATCATGACCTGAGTGGAAATCAAGAGGGTGGACACTTAACCGACTGAGCCACCCAGGTGCCCCTGAAGCTGTATTCTTGAAAGGCAGCAGTCTGATGCCTTCTTCTGGGTTCTTCCCTCCCCTCTGCAGCACTGTGATACTGTCACTACTAGATTCTTAATTGTTTTCTTTTCTTGATTTCGCCAGATTGATACTTGGTGATTTTATTACCTAACTCTCACTATTCCCTAAAATAGGTGGTCCCTTAGGTTCTGTCTTTGGTGTGCTTCTTTCTTTAAATCTCTAAGAGAGTTCCTGGACTTTAATAATTATATCACCTCCCTGTGGACTTATCCAAAATTCTAATTCTGACCTCTTTGACATTCCAGTCTTAACATTTACAACTGCCTGTTGACATCTCTACATAGGTGTCCTGGTTAGCACTTCAGAATCACAAATAGCTAAATAGACTTCCACCTTAAGCTTCTTTTATTCCCAGCTTTTGATAAATGAACCGCCCTGACATGAAGACTCAAAAAATTCCTACATTTCCTTAACTCCTCTCTTCAGCACTCACCCCCTCCCCCCTCCCACACCTTTACAAACTCAGCTGACCAGTCCCATCATTTCGAACTACATAGTGTTGGGGTGCCTGGATGACTCAATTGGTTGAGCATCCAACTCTTGATTTTAGCTCAGGTCATGATCCCAGGGTTATGGGATCAAGCCCCACATCAGGCTCCTCACTGAGTGTGGAGCCTGCTTAGGATTCTCTCTCTCTCTTCCTCGGCCTTTCTCTTGCGTGCATGCTGGTGCTGTCTCTCTCTTTCTCTAAAAAAAAAAAAAGGATCACACACAGTCTTAGTTCTCTCTGCCTCTCCGTTTCCATTGGCCTTGGCATAGGTTTCTTTTTCATGTCTCACATTCTGCTCTCCCTTTTCTGCCGTTTCAGTCTTCAGTGTTTTCTTGTGAAGCATAATGTGAGCTGAACCTGCTTCTGGTACTTTTTGGACTTTATCTCCTGTGACTTCCCTTTACACCCCCAACTTTTAGCCAAATGTATGGATACATACAGACCTTTTTTTTTTTTTTTCCTGCTGCCTAAATTACAGATTTCCCTTTCTCTCCCCTTCCCTGTCACTCTTCCCAGAGGCCAAAAATTATCTACCTTTCAAGGTTGAACTCAGATACTTCCTCCAGCTAAATAGTTTCTCTCAGTTTCATATAATTAAGATTTGCTTTCTTGTAATACTTAATTATAGCCCAAAGAAGACTACAGATTCCTTCAGGGAAGAATCACTGTCTTGTTTCTCTGTTATGCTTCTAGTAAGTACTTTATGGCATTAAAGAAACTAATGAATTTTGCTACCCATTCTAGCAACTGACTTATTGTCATTCTTCAGTATCAGCTGAAAGTCACCTCTTCAGAGAGGTTTTTCCTAGCCACTTTCTCTCTCTCTTCATCATACTATCCTGCTGTCTTGTTTGTTATTCCATTGAACTAATCACAGTAGGTCGTTATTTGGTTTTTTGCCTTCCTCCACCAGGAATATAAGTTGATAAGGTTGATCACTTTGAGTCTTCTCTACTGTATATCTCAGCCCCGGAACAACACATAGCTTTCGATAAATATTCATGAATTTTTGCTCTAGCTGATTGTCAGCATCCTTATTTCACTTGAGGCATTGTTGGTATTTAAAACCTTCCCTGATTCCAAAGGGTGAAATAGAAGCTCTTCTTTTTTTTTTTTTTAATTTTTTTTTTTTTAACGTTTATTTATTTTTGAGACAGAGAGAGACAGAGCATGAACGGGGGAGGGGCAGAGAGAGAGGGAGACACAGAATCGGAAGCAGGCTCCAGGCTCTGAGCCATCAGTCCAGAGCCCGATGTGGGGCTCGAACTCACGGATGGCGAGATCGTGACCTGGCTGAAGTCGGACGCTTAACCGACTGAGCCACCCAGGCGCCCCAAATAGAAGCTCTTCTAAGTTGAGAGGAAAATAATTGTGGAATTAAGATCACAGAGGTCATCTAGACTAAATTTCTCAATTTGTGGATGTAGAAACTGACATGACACTGGGAGGGTTTAACTGCCAACATTAACATCTAGAGCTGGGAGTCATGCTTCCGTGCTCCTCACCCAGTCCTTTGCCCACTCTGCCGCACGCTTCTGCTCCTTTTCACCACGACTGTTGTCATCTAAACCCCAGAATACCTTGGTCCTCTTTCTAATTTCCCAATGAACTCTGCCATAAATACATTGGAAGAGGAAGTGGTGGAGCTTAAATTGCTATTAACTTTTTTTTATTGTTAATCCTGTAAACTAATCCTGAAGCTAACAGTTCTCATTTTTTAAAGATCTTTTTTCCTCTCCCCAGAAAAGCATTTGGTCCTGCTTCGAGATGGAAGGACACTTATAGGTTTTTTAAGAAGCATTGATCAATTCGGTATGTACTAGTTGTGGAGTCTTATCCTCTGGATAATGAGAGACACCATTGTTATGTATTTTTGTGTTAATTCATGTTGAAATTGACTTACCTGCAGCTTTCTCAAGTGTCTGGCATAATGGAATACTGTTTTGAGTCATTACATCATTGTTTTCTAAATTATGATTAGGTGATTCAAAAGCTAGTATTTACAAGTTCATATTTCTAAAACTGGTTTTCACTAGAACATACGATTACAATGTTTTGGACTGTTTTTTTATTTTCCCCAGTAGAGGGAGCCAAATGATAGAAATAAACTCAGTCCACTGAAAAAGCTGCTCATTTGTACATTGGCTTGGGTGCCACTACTCTTCAAAGCAGTTCCTGCACTGAAGGTAATCCCTCCCTGTCCAATGAAAGTTGGATAGAAGGTATTTCCGGAAGCTTTTTAGGGATCCCAACGTTAAGTTCAATATTTTACACTTTAGGGATACATCAGACTCAAGAGTCTCGATCTTTGTTTTGCACCTTGCATTTTTCTAAAGAGATCTATATTTGCTTCTGTTTCAAGGAACTTCTCAGTTCATACCAACATTTGTTGGATTTCTGCTAGTGGATTTGGGCATGGGGAAAAGTAACATAATTGAAACACTTTATAGGAATTGGGGAAGATAACATAGATATTTGCTTTTCTTCAAATAAGACAAATAGTACCAATTTTAAAAGAAAAGTAGTTACTCTTAACACATTAGAGTTCTGAATCTTAAGTCAAATTTGTCTAATTATTTTGGCGGGGGGGGAAGTAGCAAATGCTTTATTCTCAGTTTACCAGGTATGGTTATCTGACAGTGTGAAAAAAAGTTTTTGTATGTCATAACCCATGGATACCTGCACTGGGTTAAATGAATCCTAAGTACTGAAACAAAGTTAAATCTTTGGTAAATCGTCATATACACATACCCACACGACATAGAGAGATTGCTTTTGTCTTAAATTTTGATCTCTGCAGTTGTTTAGGCTTTAGAGTTTTCCAAGTGCCCTACTCCTTTGTATTTTCTTACAGTCATGTTGATATTTTCAATTTAACTGATAAAGGAAGTTAATTTTTGTGACTGATTCCCACCAACATTCATGCATCAGTGCAACATAATCCAAAATGCTCTCTCAGTTTGCAATTGTTTAGAAGTCTCTCCCAAGTGGTATGTCTTAGTGAAATAGGAGAAGACTATTTCAAATTTTAGCTTTTGACCAGAATTAGAAAATCTTAAAATCATGTTTAGCTAAATCTTTTCTACTCAACTGATTATTTGAGTTGTGGACCTTTACCCAATAATTTGAACTAAATATCTTTGTTTCTTCCCTATACACTTATAGCTAATTTAGTGCTACATCAGACTGTGGAGCGTATTCATGTGGGCAAAAAATACGGTGATATTCCTCGAGGGATTTTTGTGGTCAGAGGAGAAAATGTGGTCCTACTAGGAGAAATAGTAAGTGAAAACTGTTAAGCTGCTGTGGGTCTTGATAATCATGCTAGTTAGGTTTCTTTTTGTCTTTTTAAGAAGGAAAAAATACATTTTTCACGTTTCTCCCAGCTTCTCATAGGAAACCACCAAATTAGCTTAGGAAAGCTAGAGTGGTAAAAGGAAAATTACAGAGAATAATTAACTTTGTTTCAGTGCCTCTTGGCATTTTAAAGATTTTGATCCCATTAGCAGCAAAGTATCATTGATTTTACTGGATACAAAAATACCATCTGGTACAAATATGTTCATTAATATATTCTATTATCTTTAATAGCAGAAAACTGAAAAACTTAATACCTAACAAGAGATGAATAGTTCAATAAAGAATGACTTATATACACTGGAATATTTTGCAGTCATTTAAACAATTGGTTACAAGTAGGTTTTCATGACATAAAGCTAATGAGCAGGATTTGGGGGAAAGACACATTGCATGTACAATATGATGTCCCTGTTTTTTAAGGGGGGAAGGGGAAAGAATGGCTGTAGGAGAAGCCATCTGTTACCAGTCCTGAGAATAGAGTTGAGCTTCACTTGGATTCTTAGCTCACAAGTAAAGAGGTAGCTGTGTATCTATGCCAGGAAGACCAGTTGGCAGATGAAAAGTTAAGTCTTCTAACCTGTTATACTGTAGATCTGTGTGTGTAAATACATAACTGTGCATATACATATATGTAAGCATATATACATACAAAACTATTAGAAAATCATATGTAACTATTAGAAATACACTTTGTTTTTTAGCTTTTTAAATTTTTTTTTATTTTTAATTTTTTATGTTTGTTTATTTTTTGAGAGAAAAGGAGAGCATAAGCAGGGACAGAGAGGGAGGGAGACACAGAAACTGAAGCAGGCTCTAGGCTCTGAGCTGTCAGCACAGAGCCTGACACGGGGCTTGAACTCACGAACCGTGGATCATGACCCGAGCCGAAGTTGGATGCTTAACGGACTAAGCCACCCAGGCGCCCCTTATTTTATTTTATAAAGTCTGTTTACTTATTTTGAGAGAGAGAGTGAGCGTGGGGGAGGGGGAGAGAGAGAGAGAGAGGAGATAGAGAGAGAGAGAGAGAGAGAGAATGAATATGAATCCCAAGCAGTCTCCAACACGGAGCCTGACGTGGGGCTACATCTCACCAACCATGAGATCGTGACCTGAGCCAAAAAATCAAGAGCGGATGCTCGACTGACTGAGCCACCCAAGTGCCCCTTAAGTTTTTAATTCCAGTTAACAGATTGTTATATTAGTTTCAGGTGTACAATATAGTGATTCACAGACATTTTTAAAAGAAGATAAAACTTGACTTCATGTTTTACATAAAATATTTACTTAAAAATGCTTTCTTTAAAACCTTTGACTTTGCTTCTGATTATTGGGTTTGTCAGGAAAATCAAACTAAAAAACTTTGGCATTTGCTTAATTTTATCCTTTCCTATTTTGTTTTCAATGTAGTTTCTCAATACCTACCTACATCTTAAGTTAGGTTTACATAAGTCTTTGGAGTGGAGTGGTTTGGTCTGTAGCAATTTTCAATAATAAGCCATTTGAGAAAGTAAGAAGATAATTCTGCCAGGATCAGGTTGGTTTAGAGACCTCATGTTGAAACAGCTAGAGATTACTAATCGGTATTATCAATAAATAGCAGTATTGCTAAGTGCTGCTATGAAATGTATGAAATGTTTTTTTCTAATTTTTAAAATGTTTTTGTGGTTGCTGTTTTTGGTCCATTAGATCATTTTTTGCACTGTTCAGCAGTAGAAATTGTCATCCCGTCATGATATGTAAAAGTTGAAATACAGCACTCTGGTATCCTGGAGTGTGGGGAGTGGGGCTAGTAAATGTTAAGTTGTTGCCAGTATATTAAGAGAGCTAACCCCTCTCTGGACAGTAGGAGTGTGGGTGATTATTTTTCCTTTGTTTATACTTTTCTCAATCTATTGTTTAAAGAGGAAACATACTACTTTGCTATCAGAGGAAAAGATTTAAGTTAAAATATTCATACATACTCTGCTTTGGTTTTATAGTTGTAAACACCACAGAAATGCTTTGTGTGCCAGTTAACGTTGGCACAAATGTACCCCTGTGTAGATGTATGTGTGTGTGGGGAGGAATGACCTTGCATTTGTTCTTGAAGGTTCATTGTTTCCTAGGGGCCCTTTTGTGGAGAAAGTACTCTTATATGTTAATTGTTTGGATGCTGCAAAATTTCTACAGTGGTACCACTAAACACTTAACGGTTCAAGTAAGTTGAACCATACACAGCTTATGAAATCAATAGTCAGTGTGAAGAAATTAAGTACCAGCCCTAGGGAAGCTCATACCCAGAAACCATTTAGATTCTGTGAACATCTTGTTTAAGAAGTCCCTGGATTCTGCCTCAAGGACAGTAATGCACACAGCCTTAAGTAATAAGACTGCTTGTTGGGAATTGGCATCATCATAACCACATGCATAGCTTGATGAATAGCATATTGAAAAGTCCAAGAAGCAGTACACCGGGCTAAGACCTTACCTTCCCTGCAGCTGCTACCCATAGATTGTGAGGGCAGGTTACATTTGATTAGATATATTTTGTCCAGTACAGTTAACATTTGACCCAGGGCAGAACTTGTGTAATTTATTTGGCTTTCTTTCTAACCTCTCTGGTGAGAATCTTCCATCTGCTGTCACTGCCTGTGGCTTTCGAGGCCTTGGCAGGCACATGAAGTGTTAGTATCCGGGGTAGGCTGGAGCATCTGGAGCACATCGTCGATGTGTTGATGCCTTCCCAGAATTTTATTACTGAAAATCATAGAGGAAGAGAAGAATACCTGTGTGTATTGGCCTTCCATGTTACAGAAACACAGAATTGTTTAAGGAGAATAAACAATCTGTGGATAATGAGATACTTTTATAGCAAGGTTCTGCATGAAAAGTTAGTTATCAAATGTTTGTAAGGTGTTCAGACATAAAAATATTAAGCATATGATGCCAGAGTAAGTGAAAAAATTACAGTTAATGTTTGCATTGTAGATTTTTTAAAAGTCAGTATATACATAGAAAAATTGGAAGGATGTTCACCAAAATATTGTTCTATACTGGAATTATAGATAATCTTAAAAAAAATTTTTTTTCTGCTGGTCTGTTTTCTAAATTTCATACAGTGAGTGTGTATTTTTAAAATAAGGGGAAAAATGAGGCACCTGGGTGGCTCAGTCAGTTAAGCGTCTGACTCTTGACCTCAGTTCAGGTCTTGCTCTCAGGGTCGTGAGTTCAAGCCCTGCACTGGAGGTGGAGCCTACTTAAAAAATAAAATAGGGGGAAAAATAACTTTTTTTTTTTTTAATGCAAAAATATTTTAAATTAAAATAGCGGAGGGGCGCCTGGGTGGCGCAGTCGGTTAAGCGTCCAACTTCAGCCAGGTCACAATCTCGCGGTCCGGGAGTTCGAGCCCCGCGTCGGGCTCTGGGCTGATGGCTCAGAGCCTGGAGCCTGTTTCCGGTTCTGTGTCTCCCTCTCTCTCTGCCCCTCCCCCATTCATGCTCTGTCTCTCTCTGTCCCAAAAATAAATAAACGTTGAAAAAAAAAAATTAAAAAAAAAAAAAAATTAAAATAGTGGAGCCAAGCTGATTTTTAGTAACCTAACTGGTCTAATGAGGTTTTCCCTAGAAGACTTGTTGTCTTTGGGTGGGGGTACGTCTTTGAATCAGTGTTCTCTACCTTAGTGAGCCACAACCCCCAGAAATTAAGCTGACTTTGATTATGTAAAAATACAAAACTTATCTAAAGCCATCTTGGCCTCAGTAACTTTTCTCTTGTGTCCTTCGGGGCTGGGGAAATAGCTATTCATACATATATATATGCATATATGTCATCTTTTTAAGAAAAACAGTCCTTGAGTAATGTAGGACTTCAGATAACTTAAAGCTTTCTATACACACTGGCACTGATCCCCAATACTGTGTTCATCTAAGTATGTATTCTGTAGTAGTGTTGCCATTTCTCTGTGAAACTTCTCTGTCCTCAGGAGAAGGATATTTCAGCCGTGTCACAATCATGAAAAATAACCCAAGCCTGGCATAGGAATCCATTTGCCTAAAGATTTATAATATTTTCTATTCTTGGTCATCAGTGGAAGTTTTTCAACCCTGCTTATTTTGTAGGACTTGGAAAAGGAGAGTGACACACCCCTCCAGCAAGTGTCTATTGAAGAAATCCTAGAAGAACAAAGGGTAGAACAGCAGACCAAGCTGGAAGCCGAGAAGCTGAAAGTTCAAGCTCTTAAGGATCGGGGTCTCTCCATTCCTCGAGCAGATACTCTTGATGAGTATTAAGTCATTTGCTCAGAGGCCATGGCTCTTGGGAAGCAGGGGCTCTCACTGAATGAAAGTGACATCCTGGTCTCCTCACACGTTTGACTAGAGACTGTAGAGTTTGGAAAGTCATTTTTATTTTGAATTCTTTCACATGTGCAACATGAAGAAATCACGTGGCTTTGTTGTTGTTTTTTCCTTTTTAATGACAAAATCATTGTTTAAGAAAAACCAGTAGCAAGGACTCCTTTCACACGTCACTGTGGAGCCAGCAACTACTTCTTTATGTTGTTCTTGTTCCAAATTAGCGTTCACAGGAGACATTCTTCATTTACTTGTAAATAAAATATGAATCTCCAAACTCATGTTATTTCCCAAGTTTGAGTTGCCTCCAGTGAATTGACAAATTAAGTTTCTGTTCCCAAAGGTAAATGCTGTCCACGGACTGCGATTGCTCCGTCCTGTGAGAGTTCCAAGTTGCTAGTTAGTTGTGAAGGAACATTTTCAGGTCCACCCCTCTCCCCTTTTTGTATTTTTGTCTGGTAAGAAAAACTCATTTTCAGGCTTGAGGAAGGAGCTTTCGGTCCAGGTATGCAGTTACTGATGAGAACAGAAGCCTCAGTTTTGAGAAACAGCATCCCAACTGTATTTGCTGTCCTGCTTCACCGACAGCTATTCCAAACTGTGTTCCCATGAGATCCAGCACTTTACGAAGGTGACTTCTTCTCTAAATCTTCTGTTAATTTCATGAGGTTTTCCTGTTCTTCGGATTGAGTCTTGAGCCTCTTCTATGTCCTCAAAAAGCACAAATGAAGTGGTGTTTCAGTGGCTGGTAATCTAAGTTATTCCCGGCTAACAACCCATGCGGATGCCACTTTGCTGGCATGGTGCTGATTGTACAGGGAGTGTAACAGACTGTGTTTTGAGAGTGCAGTGTAGTGTGATGGGCAGCGTACTGAACTAGGAGTTCAAACACACTGGCTGATAACTCTGTTCTCTCTGCTAATCTCTCTGACTCCATTTTTTTTAAATGTGGAATTACTCCAGATAATTTCCATTTTGTAGTCTGTTGAGCAAAGAACTTTTCCTTAGATACTTGTATCCAATCCCTATGTATTGACAGTATTAAATATACTTAACGTTTTACAGGTTCAGGTATTTTTAAAACTGCCCCAGATATCTGTAAACCATTTGACTGCTGAGGTATTCATCATTGGGTTGATTTTAAAGTAGATAATTTGTTTTTTTGGTTTTTGTTTTCTTTTTAATATTTATTTTTGAGGAGGGTACAAGTAGGGGAGGGGCAAAAGAAGGGGGACAGAGAATCTGAAGCGGACTCCGTGCTAACAGGCTGACAAGCAGCAAGACTGATGTGGGGCTCGAACTCAAGAATAGCAAGATCGTGACCTGAGCTGAAGTCTGACGCTCAGCCGACTGAGCCACCCAGGTGCCCCCTTAAAGTAGATAATTTGTGAAGAAACTATTGCACGTAATGATTTATCTAGTGTTTTGCCTCTAATCTTACTGTTTAATAACCAGAATTTGTTATTAACACAGAAAGGGGAAAAAAAAACCATCACCAACCTTTGAAAAACCTGTGTATCTCTACAAGAATTACAGCATCTTTTTCTGAGCACCACTGCATCAGAACATCGGACACCTTCAAGAAATTTGGATTCACTAGGTTTTCTTGTTTTTTCGGCCTCCTTCAAACAATTCTGAATGCAGTAACAAGTTATCGTTTATGAGAAAAAGGGACTTAATTTCCACAATAGAATTTCCCGGCCTTAGCAAGTTTTGATCATTGCTTTCTGACCTTTTGTCACACAACCAGCAGCTAAGAGTTTGACCCAAAGGATGAAACGACTACCTGCTTCCTTCCTTGGTCTCCAGGCTGCTCGGCCCAATGGCTCGCCCTCAGCTCTGCCCAGCCCAGCCTTTTTGCAGATACTGAAATCTGGTGCTTTTTCTCCTGGACCATCGCTAGCCCTGTCTTCCATTATTAGATTTCGGAATCAACCTCAGTTCACACTTTTCTATTATCTTTAATACTTTCTTCCAATACGGGTTTCCATGAGGCTGCCTTCTAGGGAGACAAGGATAATCTACCAAAGCCCCTTTCCTGTCCATCTTTATACTGATGACATTGAGTACAGCAGCGTATCTCTTTCCCAGCTGTTCTTTTTCCCTTTCCTTGGCCCTTGACCTTATATTGCGTGCTCTTAGCTAATTTAAACCACAGTATCTGCTCCCCTCCCCTGGCTCTGATAAACTAACAGTCCTGGATATTTAGTAAAGCCAGATAGTCTCACACTGTTCATTGTGCAGGGCTTTTCAGGGAAGCCCTGTCAGCGTGAACCCAGAGGTATTACATGGGTGAAGATGGCTGAAAGTGGTCTCATTTTGCTCCCAAGAGTATAGGGCTGGCAGGCTCAGGCAGAGTGCAGTACAGACAGCAGACGCACCAGGCAAGCTGTAGCCTCAGAGCCGTATGTGAGATTCATAGCACTGCCCAGGTCAGGGAACCAATCCCAGGAACTACCTTACAAGAAAATACTAGAGGAGAAGCAATTAACAGTTCCACACCCCCATTCTCCCCCAAAAGAAGTTCTATGTATGTACATATCTGTGGGGCATTTTTCACCTTTCCAAAGGCATGTTACCATATGAGCTCCATCCAACTTCCTTTCCCATTAGAAGCCAGGGTTCTCAGGTAGAAAGAAAGCATCCTGGTTGCAGACGTTACAGGCCGATGCTCTCGTGTGGAAACAATCCTGCAGCTTTAAGCTACAACCGACACTCATAATGAAGGAAAGTAGCAAGAGAGTCTAGTCTGAGCTGTCACCTTGGAGTTATTGTGAGCTGAGCAGAGTGTCATCTGTGATAAAAGGTCACATGCACACATGCTCTACCAATGCCGCTGATTCCTAAGGGTGACCCCCCAACCTGTTAGAACTACAGTTGACTAGGGGCACCTGGGTGGCTCAGTCGGTTAGGCATCTGACTTCGGCTCGGGTCATGATCTCATGGTTTGTGAGTTTGAGCCCCGCGTCGGGCTCTGTGCTGACAGCTCAGAGCCTGGAGCCTCTTCAGATTCTGTGTCTTTCTCTCTCTCTGCCCCTCCCCTGCTCACACTCTGTCTCTCTCTCTCAAAAATAAATAAACATTTTTTAAAAAATTAAAAAAACTACAGTTGACCCTTGAACAATGCAGGGGTTAGGGACCCCAGCCTCCCCACACACACGCTCAGTCAGAAATCCCCGTGTAACTCTTGACTCTCCACAAATTTAACTGCTGACAGCCTACTGTTGCGCAGAAGCCCTACCAATAACATAAACAACACGTATTCTGTATGTTCTATGTATTATATACTGGATTCTTGTAAGAAAGGCCAGAGAAAATGTTACTAAGAAGATCATAAGAGAAAATACATTTACCATCCTGTACCGTATGTATCTATTTATCAAAATATCCACGCATACATGTACCTGCGCAGTTCAAACACCTGCTGTTCTAGGGTCAACTGTTCATTAAATCCAAGAGAGGTCAGGTTTTTGCCCATGAGACTGAACATGTGGACAGCTGGAGCCAATGAACAACCAGCAGGAGTGATTAGTAGAGACCCTTACACTGAATATGGAGATGTGCTCTTACCTTAGACTACAGCCCTCCAAGTGTGAAGAGTGGAGAGAACTGATGTAAAGATGTCTGGAAGAGCATCCCAGGGAAACATGAGGTTGCAGGTAGGGGACGACGCGTCAAGGTTGCTGGAAGGAAAGAACATACTCTTCTTTCAGCCTGTCTTCCTCCCAACTGCCATGCCCCACCCCCATCTTTCTTTTTTTTTTTTTTAATTTTTTTTTTTTGATGTTTATTTATTTTTGAGACAGAGAGAGACAGAGCATGAACGGGGGAGGGGCAGAGAGAGAGGGAGACACAGAATCGGAAGCAGGCTCCAGGCTCTGAGCCCTCAGCCCAGAGCCCGACGCGGGGCTCGAACTCACGGACCGCGAGATCGTGACCTGAGCTGAAGTCGGACGCTTAACCGACTGAGACACCCAGGCGCCCCCCCACCCCCATCTTTCATATTACCCTCCAGCAGCTCCCAGATAAGAAGAGCAAGAGACTGCTTGGTGGGCGCTTGCTTTTACCGACTAAGCAGGTCTTGTATCCAGTTAGGTGATCCAAAATCAAAAGTAATTTTTCCTATCCCATCCCTTGATCTCCTAGCCTGAAAGAATTAGAAAACCAACCCCAGGAAATGGAGGCTGGCTGTTTACTCATCTGGGTGGGTGCACTTGGTTAGGACTCCCCTACTTCTCTGCTTCTGCCTGGGGTCTCTGGAAGTAGAGAATAAAATCAAGTTCTTCTTTTACTTTTCTCCTATCTCTCTTCACCACTTTGCCTCTTTTTCCCCTTTTTGTACCCATTCCCCTTTTTAAAAGAAAAAAATTTTCCCCCTAATTCCAGCCACTCAATAGCGGTTGCTGTCACTTGGCTAAACCCAGGGGTAGAAAATGGCCTCAACAGGGGCGCCTGGGTGTCTCAGTCGGTTAAGCGTCCGACTTCAGCTCAGGTCACGATCTCGCGGTCCGTGAGTTCGAGCCCCGCGTCGGGCTCTGGGCTGAGGGCTCAGAGCCTGGAGCCTGCTTCCGATTCTGTGTCTCCCTCTCTCTCTGCCCCTCCCCCGTTCATGCTCTGTCTCTCTCTGTCTCAAAACTAAAAAAAAAATAAAATAAAAAACGAGAAAAAAGAAAATGGCCTCAACTGTGGCTGCTCTGGGCAGCCAGCTAGCCCCTAGCAAGGACAAAAAGAAGAGCGAGGGTTCAGTGCTGAGTGTATTTCAAGGTCAGATATCCAGAAGGCCTGGGGATTTATCTCTAAGACCAGATTTTTTGCTGTATCATTTACATACAGTAAAATCCCCTCTTTCAATGTACACAGTCCTAGGAGTTTTAACAACTGCATATAGTTATGTACCCAATACTCCTGGCCCTTTGAATTTAACTGCTTCCTCCTTTCCAGCCCCTGGCAGCCAGCCACTGGTCTATCTGTTGTTGCTATAGTTATGTTGGCAACTCATTCAAAATTTTCTTAAAATAGTGTACAGGTCAAAAAAATCTGGAAGGTTAAATTTATCCTACCCACCTTCAGTTTGCTCTTCTGGATTAAGCTATTCCAAAAGGCAGAAAGCTTTATTTTCTGTGCCCAAATCCCTGGGCAAGGTGACCTAAAGTCTGGCTCACCTGTAGGGGAGATGGAGAGTGAAAGGGAAACAAGGGACCAAATATAACTTAATAGTTGGCCCTGGTTTTCAGAGAGAAACTTGAGATTTTAAAAGGTTAAGCTGTAGGGGTGCCTGGGTGGCTCAGTTGGTTGAGCATCTGACTCTTCGTTTCGGCTCAGGTCATGATCTCACGATTCATGGGATCGAACACTCTGCGCTGACAGACAAAAGCAAGACTCCTTGGGATTCTCTCTCTCTCTGCCCCTCCCCTGCCTGTGCTCCCTCTCCCTCTCTCAAAATAAGTAAATAAGCTAAAAAAAAAAAAAAAAAAAAAAAAAAAGGTTAAGCTGTATAACAAAGCACAGACTAGATTGTCTGGTTTTGCATACCGGCATCTTCATAGCTGTCTAAGTTTGGTCAAGCTGCTTACCTCAGTGCCTCGATTTCCTCATCTGGAAAATAGGTATGACTATAGTAACAACTTCTTGGGTGGTGGTTGTAAGAATAAAGTAAGTTAATATGGGTGAAGAGCTTAGAACAGTGCCTGGAACAGAAAGAGTGCTCAGCGTCAGCTACTATAATCCGCTCAATACCTGATATGTGCTGGATTCTTGGGATAGATGCCATACCCTTGATGAACTGATACTTAGCAGTCTCCTTTGTACACATATGGATACCTTGTGAGGCACCTGGGTGGCTCAGTCAGTGAAAAGTCTGACTTCGGCTCAAGTCATGATCTCGCAGTTTGTGAGTTCAAGCCCTGCATCAGGCCCTGTGCTGACAGCTCAGAGCCTGGAGCCTGCTTTGGATTCTGTGTCTCCCTCTTCTCTCTGCCCCTCCCCTACTCGTGCTCTGTCTCTCTGTCTCTCAAAAATAAATATTTTTAAAAAAAGAAATAAAATTGATTCCTCTTTCATTTAAAAACAAGAATCAAATAAGGATACCTTGTGAAATACCAGTGACCCACTTGAATTAAGGAATTAAGTACTGACTATACCCATAATTACCTCAAGTCCAACGAGTCAAGTTTGCATTAACTTTCTGCTTCCCTCTCACAGTGGCGCCTATGGAGGAAAACACCACATTTTTTCAATACTGAATAAGCATTTACCCTATAAGCAGCCCAGGGTTTGTCCTCACCTCCAGGCTGATCACCCTTAAGAAGTAGAAGAAAATCAGTATTTATTGAGAATTTACAAAGTACCAGACTCTATGCTTTCTAATCATTCATTAAACATTGAATCAAGATCTCGTCATTATCTAGTACTGTGCTAAGTGCTGGGGATTCAAGAACCTGCAAAAGAGCCAAATTCTCCTAGAGTTTACAGGTCCTTATGGAGCTTACAGACATGTAAAAAGGGCGGGGGGGCCTGCACGTGTGGGGACAGGGGGTACATGAAAAATCTCTGTACCTTCCTCTCAATTTTGCTGTGAAGCGAAAAGTACTCAAATAACTTTAAAAAGGTGTATGTGGGGGAGAATGGTCTTACTGATACTGTGCTACACATTTACCAAGAGGGCCCAAAGGAAAAAGTATTGAATTCTAGTTAAAGAGCAGAGTGAGTGGGGCCCAAGGGGGATCTTTAAGGGGAGGTGATGCTGTGAGCTACCTGGCCATGAAGGTGTGCACAGGGCAGGCCCCTGAGGAACTTGCTGAGCCCTGCCGGAGAAGACAGCCAGGGTGCGAAGCTGGAGGGCCCAGAGATTGGGCTAAGAAGTCTGGACTTACTCTGTGGCCTCCTGACGTATCACCTGATTTCAGCTGGGTCACACCCAGGAAAAGAAAAAGAAAACATATCCCCATTTCACAGATCAGCGAGTCCGGAAGGAAGTAGTGAGTGGCTCGCAATCACGAAGCGAGAGGCGGGCCTGGGACTGAGAGTAGGACACCTGTGCTTTCCCCACTGCAGCCCCCAGGCTCTCCACCTGACCCCCAGGTGCACAGTGGACACTCAGCAAGGGGGCGTTGAAGGAATGAGTGGAGTCCTCTCTTCTCCAGGCCCTGCCTCTCTCCCTGGCCTGCTGTGTCCACCCGGTCTCCTTCCTTGGGGGCTCTGCCCTCCTCAAATAGCAAAGCCAGACACAGATGACTCCTAGAGCCAGAGGTAATTCCAGACCTGTCCCCCCACCTTACTGCTCAGAGGGACAGTGAGAGTTAACTAGTCATTCGTCCTGGAAAGGATGAGGGAGGATAAAGGGCCTTGGCCTTGGGGGAGGCCACCAGCACCCCTCCCTGAGTCAGTGGCAGCTTCTGACATCAGCAACAGCTGTGTGCCTCAGTCTCGAAGTCTCCCCCCCACCCCCAGCTGCGCCCTCTCACAGTGGCTATAACTCTCCACAGGATGGCAACAGCAGGGCCTTGAACATTTTCTGCACCGCCCGTCCATAATAAGCCCCTCCCCACTCCCCACCACCTCCACTGAGGTACACATGTGCATGAGAGCTCACGTGTACAGGCAGAGAGAAGCCTGGGTACCTGGTGTCCGACTTCTGCCGCATGCCCTCTGCACCTCCTCTTTCCAGCCTGTGAAAGGTTAAGTCCCCCCCAACCCCTCACCCAGGCCAGAGATGAACCAGAGGCCAAGGCCCATCCCTTTGGTGTTGTCTTCCCCAGGACTCCACAGGGGCTGGAAAGGAAGCCTACAGGCACGTTTCCTAAGCCAAAGACATAGCTACGCCCCCAACCCCCCGCCCCTGCGGCCCCGCAACTGTTCACCCAACAGAGAAGCACCAGCCTGCTCTGTGCCCCGCCTCGAGCTGAGTGTGGGGGCGGGGGGGGGGGGGATGCGGGGAAGGGGACATGCCTCAGGGAGAAACAGTCCCACAGAAGAGACAAGCCAACACATACCAACTGTTATACAAAAGGGGACCTGAGATGATGAGCCCTCTGGGGGTAGTGACAGGGTGTGCTTCAGAGGAACAAACCATTCCAGAAGGTTGAGGTGGTCAAGGAAGGTTTCCCAGGGGAAGAGGGCCCACAGTGGGCCTCGAGAAATGGGCCTCCAGGCAGCCACCGCTCGGAGAGGAGCCCAGGACAAGGGCCTCTGGATTACTGGACCCTTCCCACTCTCCATGAGGAGTTGACAGGGCGGGTGTGGGACTCTGTTCTGTAGGGGCTCCGGGTACTGGGCCAACCTGAACAGGTCCTGTCCCCTTCATCTTTCTGTAGTGAGGAACCCAGCAAGAGCCAGTGGGGACCGCCACTGCTCCCCACTTTTCAGGCCTTCCCTCCCTGCCTCCGGACAGCAGTGCTAGGACACAGAACTCTCTCACACAGAAGGCCCTGGGCCAGGGGCCAAGCCAGTGTGCTTCTCTCGCCCCCAATACTCTTGCCAGGTGAATCTGGCTTGAAAGCAACCTCAAGTTCAACCTTAAAGGGAAAAGACTTCGTCCCAGACCGGGGCAGGGTTTTCAAAGAGTAGCGTGCAGTTCACAGGATACCTGCGCGGCAACCTGGGCATTCTAGCCTCAATTCTAGACCGGGTTAGATCTAGAGTTTCTGAGGCCAAGGGCCAGAAATCTGCATTTCACATGCTCTTTGAAAACCACAGTTGGATGGTGTATGCTTTCTTCTAAACCGCCTTGACCTCAGCTGCTGCTTTTTCTCCTCGCTCCATCCGCTGGAGTCTGGCACCAACCTCCCTGCTCCTTTCTGTGCACCCGCCTCCCCCCCCCCCCCCCAACTTCCCGCAAATGGCCAAAGCCATGGCGTGAGGCAATCCCTCTGCCCTTGATCCTTTCCTTTGCATAGCGAGTGATGGCTTTTTTATCTCCTGATGATGAAGTATAGCCTTCAGCCGGGGGGCATTTAAGACACGGGACATGCAGCTGGGCACAGCCACAGCCGCAGGACCCAGAGGCAGACCTTGACAGCTGGGGAAGGAGGGAAGAAGCCACCCTCGAGAGCAGAGGCCACAGCAGCAGTGGCAGCAGCACTGTTACCCTGCCTGTCCCCCGCTGCCTGGAAACAATGCTCCTAGCGACGTTCAAGCTGTGCGCTGGGAGCTCCTATAGACATGTTCGCAACATGAAGGGTGAGTTCTGGGGCGAGAGGCTGGCCGCGTGGAGGCCATGTGGTTACTGGGACGGTGGGGGGGGGGGGGGGCGGGGTGGCGGCCACTTCGCGCTCATCTCACTTGCGCCTCTTGTTGGGTGAATGTGAGCAAATCTCTCACCTTCTGGGACCTCCCTTTTCCCACCTGAATGGTTGGCCTGGATACGAAGACGCCTCCATCTCTTCTGGATTCTGTCACTTGTGCTGTCCTCTCTGGGGCACCAATCTTTCTTGAACTTTGCCTGGATTGGCACTAAGGGTACCAAGAGAGCCACAGCCACAGTGGCAGAGGTGGGAGTGAGCCTTGACGCCAGCGAGCAGTGTTGGCAGGCCTGAGACATCATGGGCAGGGAAGAGAGGAGAAAAAAAAGAAAGTGGGGAAGGCCCCGAAGAGCAAGGCAGAGAGAGGAAGTGGGTGCAGCAGGAAGTCGTGTTCCCATCCTACAAGGAGGAAGCAGAACCAGGTACCGAAGTCTGGTTTGGTAGAGCTAATCAGGACCCAGGGCCATCCTAGTCAGTCCCCTGCAGTCACTGAAGGGTACACAAACCAATCTAAAGTCCTTTCCAATTACCCTGGGTTGAACAGGCTTCCGTTTATTTTTTTAAGTTTATTTATTTTGAGAGAGAGAGAACACACAAGCAGTGGAGAGGCAGAGAGAGAGAGAGAGAGAGAATGAATCCCAAGCAGGCCCTGCACTGTCAGCATGGATCCCAATGCAGGGCTTAAACTCACAAACTGTGAGATCATGACCTGATCCAAAACCCAAACTGGACTGAGCCACCCACCCAGGCGCCCCTGGGTTCTGTTTAGAAGGAAGCCGTGCTTAGAAGACCCGGCCCAGCAGTAGGGCTGTTGCACCAGATCAACAGGATCCCTTGCTCAGACCCCAGTGGCACGAAGAGCAGTTACTCATGCGAAGGACCCCAGCTGCTGACAGCTACACAGGCCTCAAGGGCTGGGGGTCTTGAATTCTCCTTCCACAGCCAGGATTTTTCTGCTTGTTTGAACAGAGTTTCTTTCCCTTTCAAGAAGGAAACTGCAGCAGGTTCTGGTGCAGCCCCTGCCTCCAGGCAGCACCAGGCCTGGCTAGCCCAGATGGAAGACCGACTCTGGGCCCAAAGGTGGCCTGGCACAGAGTGACAGCACTGGGTGGAGGTGGCCTGGCTCTCATTCAGACCCCACCAGGGATCTGTGTTCCTGTGCAAGTTACCTCTCCCTCCACGCGTTTCCTCCTCTGTGGCAAAACGAAGGGGTGGAACCATCTCGCTCTAAGGGGATTCCTCTGTTCTACGCAACAATATTCTCTCCTCTCTGCAGGGCTGAGGCACCAAGCCGTGCTGGCCATCGGCCAGGAGCTGAACCGGAGGGCACTAGGGGGCCCGACCCCGGGTGCATGGATTAACCAGGCTCGGCGTCAGAGTTCTCTGCTTGGTGAGTGCTGACGCTTCTGGGCTTGTGCCAGGGGCAGAAGCTTGTGTACATTGCTCTGTGCACGACCCACCTCCCCCTAACTAGCCCTCAGCTGGCCTTTCTCACTTTGAGGGGGTGGGACTGGGGTGCAAGGCTCTGCAGACCCCCTGTCGGCTGTAGCTGTGTGTCTAACTTCACCTGCAGGCCGGACCCTATGACTTTGGCCTTGGCTCTTCAGAGGAAAGAGCAGATCCAGACTTGAGGATGGAAGCACAGGTGGCAGGTGGGGGCGGGGGATAGGCTAAGGAAATGGAAGCAAGCTCGGTCTCTCCTGGGCTGTGTATCCAGGTTCTCAGCTGGAAGAGACTCTCTACAGTGACCAGGAGCTGGCCTATATCCAGCAGGGAGAGGAGGCCATGCAGAAGGCCCTGGGCATCCTCAGCAGCCGGGAGGGCTGGAAGAAGGAGAACCAGCAGGTGAGGGTGGGCCTGGAACCCCCGTGCCTCACTGTTCCATTGCCATCCTCAAGGCCATTCTCACAATTCCCGCCTCACGCAGCAAGTGGTTTTAACTTACATGCTGCCTAGTGTCCAGAGTTCAGGTAAACCCTCTCCTTCTCCCAAGTTCTGAGTTAGCAGACACTAGTTTGGGAGTCAGGAAATCCGGGATCGAGGCCCAGCAGTGCCCTAAGGGTCTCTACATCTTTCTGGTGTAAAATGAGGACTGAAAACATCCTTAAGATCCCACCCAATACTGTGTGTATGTAATGAGCTGGTTGTAGACCAGACTTTCCCGCTTCCAGTTTTGTTTTGCTCAGGAAATTTGAGCTTCTGAGGTCAGGTAGGGGGCCCTTTTCAGTTGGACCAACCCACATTTACCACCAAGAAACGAGGGTCCAGAAGCAGGCAGGTTACTGCTCAAGGTTTCAGCAGATGTATGAGGCTCATGGCGGGAAAGATGACCAACTGTCTTAGAAGAAGTAATTTTAGGCTTCCTCATGCTTAGAGTTCTTTGTGCTGTTCCTGCCTTGCCTGTCCTTGTCATATTCCTGCCTAGGAATATTTTTCTGTAAACTTTATCCTGAAGCTCCTTTTTTTCTCCCTGACAGGCAAATGGGGACACGGTACTGAGTAAAGTGGTCCCAGATATGGGCAAGGTGTTCCGGTTGGAGGTGGTGGTGGACCAGCCCATGGAGAGGCTTTATGAAGAGCTTGTGGAGCACATGGAAGCGATGGGAGAGTGGAACCCGAACATCAAGGAGATTAAGGTGAGGAGAGTCCAGGTGTGGGTGGCAGGAACCCATGGGAGCCCAGTCTGAAAGGTGTGCCAAAAAGGTTGCAAGCTGTGGGTGGTGCCTTAGCCCCAGCACTGGCTAATGATTCTGGCTCCCCGTGGCCCGGTAGGTCCTGCAGAAGATTGGAAAAGATACAGTCATCACCCACGAGTTGGCTGCAGAATCAGCAGGAAACCTCGTGGGGCCCCGGGACTTCGTAAGCGTGCGCTGCACTAAGCGCCGAGGCTCCACCTGCGTGCTGGCTGGCACGGCCACACGTTTCGGTGAGATGCCCGAGCAGAAAGGCATCATCAGGTAATACTGGCAGTCGCCCCAAACCTCTCTTCCCTCACGCAGGCTTGTGGGCATGTGCCTGGTGAGGGTGTGATGAATCCTCAGCTCCAAGAAACCAGTCCTTGGTCCCTACCTTCAACTGCCTTTTGCACAGGAATATGGAGGAAGACAAGTTCGGCCCTAACCAACCTTCCTAGAAAGTTTAAGAACCTTAATAATTTTCTAAAACATGAGGTAGGGCTGAGGTTTAGCTGGTACGCTCAGGTCTGGCCATACTGCCGACTGAAATGCAAGCCATACTGCTTAGAACACAGCTGCTGTTTGTGAGGGGCCGCACCCATCACCCGGGACCCTTTCCCTGGCATCCGGCAACTCACAGGCACCACAGGGGGCCTTCAGGCTCCAGCCCCAACCAGCACGTGTTCCGGTGAGCTGGTAACCAGGCCAACTGTTAAGTTTATCACCCTTGACAAAATAGTTCTGAGACTTAGAAAAGACAAGGTACCAGAGAAGTGTGGCCTGTATAACTGGTCAGCATAAAAAGAGCATTCTGCCTTGTCCTCCTGACTGGACTGCTCTCCATTTGCCAGAGGAGAGCATGGTCCCACTTGCATGGTGCTCCGTCCCCTGGCCGGAAGTCCCTCGAAGACCAAACTCACGTGGCTGCTCAGTATTGACCTCAAGGTGAGGGGCACAAGAGGTGCCTAGTGGGTAGGGGGTGGGGAGAAAAACTGACTCTTACCCTCCCACGTGATCCTGCAAGAACAGGAAAAACCCTCCTCCATTTTGAGAGACAGACTGTTGGGAGAAGGACGAGGCTTGAGTATCGGCCTGCTATTCCATCATCTCCACAGACTACAATAGCTCCCTTTTACCTCATATCAAATTTCAACTCTGTAGTTGCCCGTTTGGAAAGAAGGAAACTTAGGCCCCCAAAGATATGGTTGCTAGCTCAGGGTCACACAATTGACCTTTGTCTTGACACAATTGACCGTGCTTACACGGTCAAGACACAGCAGGGCAGTAGGGCAGTCCTCCCAGGTCAACTCCAAGGTCACACCTATAAACAGAGCTGGAAGACCAAGCCCCAAGCAATCCATGTTTGTGACAGGTACAGAGGTGTCTACAGGGGAACATCACCCACAAGGTGGCCAAATTCTTCTATCTTCTACTCTAGGGATGGCTGCCAAAGACGATCATCAACCAGGTCTTATCACAGACTCAGGTCGACTTTGCCAACCACCTGCGCAAGCACCTGGAGTCCAGCCCCGCTCCTGACACCAGGTGTTAAGGACCAGCCTGCTGCTTCCAACTGTTTCTAGTGCACTGGCTCGCATGCCCTTCAGGGAGATCCCTGCTAGAAGCCTACAAGTCTGTTTAAGCTCTTCATCCGGGGACTGTGGAATGGGCTGGAGTATATTTAGGATGCTGGGACTGGCAAAATTTTAGGACCAAGAAAATGGGGACAGAGCTTTTAAGAGAAAGAGCTTTCTAACTCTATTCAATGATTAGCTCTGAAATGAAGGTTAAGGGCTCCAAAATATTTGTAAAACTTCCTTCTGGGCCCTTACACATCTATTTAAAAACATCTTTATAAATGCTACTAGCTGACACAGGGTGCAGAGGGTGTAAGTACAAGGACTGGGACCTCATACTTTAGGGGCTCAAGAGCTCCATTCCCGCAGGCAGTGTGTGTGGGGTCTTACAAAAGGGACTCCAGCAACCCTCTGCTCCTCTACCAAACAGGTAGAGAGCTGCACCAAAGACCAAGTAACTCCCCACAGTGGATGCGTTCTAGAAATGTAGTCTAAGTTTTCTTGATTGAAAAAGATACGAAACTAATTAAACTAGTTACCCTATTTCTTCCATGGGCACCAGTCAGAATAAAGAGTTGTAACTAAGACGCAAACTTCAGTCTGTACCTGTTTAAAAATTCTACTCTTAAAAAAAAAAAAAAATCATTCTAGTAAATAGCAACTTCATGCTAAAGGAGTCCTGGACAAAGATTTTAATTAAACTAGATCCTCGAGCTCATTAAAAGGAAAAACTACTGGGGACATAGGTCACTCAATTATTTAGAATCTACTGCCAGAATCTTTCATAAGTACTTAATTTCCACAATAAGCACAAGCCTAATTCAATTTTTTAAAGTTTATTTAGAGAGAGAGAGCAGGAGTGGCAGAGACAGAATCCCAAGCAGGCTCAGCACAGAGCCTGATGTAGGGCTCGAACTCACGAACCCCAAGATCATGACCTGAGCTGAAATCAATAGTCAGATGCTTACTGACAGAACCACCCAGGTGCTCCAAGCCTAAATCAATTCTTAAAAGAACTCTAGAACTGGTAGCTGACAGGCATTGCAAGATGAAGGTGATGACTGAGGATTTTTATTTATGTAATTAAAAGATAGGATGGTACCAAATGAAGAAAATTAATGATATTACTAAGATAAACAAAAACAAATTTTATTATTTTCCCTTCTGTGAATGTTGACACCTAACAAGGGAACTGAATCTGTAAGGTTTACTTATTTATTCTGAGAGAGAGAGAGAGAGAGAGAGAGAGAGAGAGAGAGAGACAGGGGCAGAGAGAGAGAGGGAGACTCCCAAGCCGGTTCCACACTGTCAGGGCAGAGCCTGACACTGGCCTCGAACTCACAAACTGCAAGATCATGACCTGAACTGAAGTTGGACACTTTACCTACTGAGCCACCCACGTGGCTTGGAAACTGAATCTTCAGTTCACTCAATTACATCTGCTTCCAGCTTGGCTCAGGGCTGCCAATTTCATGGCTTTTAACAGGTCACTGTTTTACTATTTTGAGAGAAGGCCAAAAGAGGGAATATGGTGAGAGCAAATTCCCCTTTCAAGATTCAGAGAATTTATGCTTTCAAAATATAGATTGGGGTGGGATTACTTTGCTAAGAAGGGTGAGTAGGATGAAAAGCCAGCCATTACCACTTGAAACTTTCCCATTCTAGTTATAACAGCACTGATGATTTAAACCGTCCAGAAACAGAGCCCCGGCTTGTTAAGTAAACAGGTTAGCAGTCGTGGGAATGCTCATATTTATGGAGGTACTGAAATTTTGTATCTGATACAAGCGTTTCTTCTTATTTATTCTTATCTCATAGAGTAGTCTATTTTTAGCACAGACCAAATTATTATTTACCAGGGAGCCTCAGAGCTGTAGAAAGTATTTCTAGAACAGACTATCCTCCACCCCCAGCTAAGTAACGGAAAATGACCATCTAAAGATGTGTAAAGTGATACACACTGATTTCAAAAAAGAGCAGGCTGGAAGCAAGGAAATGGGCTTTCTTGCTGCACACCACCGTTTGGAGCTCAGTTAAAATTTGCCTTCTCCAAACCGTGCAACTGTGTCTTTGAGGGGACTGGGAGCCACTTCCCCACTTGTTTAATTTTATGTTGGAATAAAGTAAGTGGTCAGTGATGATATGCTCACTGACACCATTTTATAGAGGACTCCATGGAGAGTGGGTATTCTGTGAGTCCTTCAAATGAACCTTCTCAAAACACACACAAACACACACACACACACACACACTTTTGAATATGAAATATAAATAGGCAACATCAGGGGCGCCTGGGTGGCGCAGTCGGTTGGGCGGCCGACTTCAGCCAGGTCACGATCTCGCGGTCTGTGAGTTCGAGCCCCGCGTCGGGCTCTGGGCTGATGGCTCAGAGCCTGGAGCCTGTTTCCGATTCTGTGTCTCCCTCTCTCTCTGCCCCTCCCCCGTTCATGCTCTGTCTCTCTCTGTCCCAAAAATAAATAAACGTTGAAAAAAAAAAAAAATTTTAAATAGGCAACATCATAACTTCTGTAACCTGATTTATGAAGATCCAATGTACAGAAATTTTATCAAATGGAGAGTGGGTGTACAAGTAATAAAATACGTGGTAATTTATATTACAAAGAATTTACCTCCAGCTTCCTCTACAGAACACTACCCTCATTCTCTTAGAGTTCTTCAAACTCTGATGGTCCAGCTTTATGACCAAGTCTGCCCTCTAAGACCGGCCACGAATGAATGGGTGTCCAGCGGTGACAGGCTGAGCCTTCAGCCTACAATCACACTGATTCTGTTAGGTTTCCTGTTAAGAGATGTGGAATGGCCAAAACAGCCTGGATGGTTCATTAGGAGACAAATCTATTAGTCAAAGCTACCAAGTTAAGGTACCAACAGTCACATGAAATTTGGGAAATTCCTGGGAGGCTGCATTGTCACTGACGTATTAAAAAGGGGGACAGGGAAGCCATAAGGGAGCTCAAGGGAAGGCTCGTTCTTACATTCCAGTTCTTAGTATTCTGAATCGTCACGTATTTGGAAGGAAGGTAAGTAAGGCAAGAAAACAACGTGCACGCATTAGCATACACGTTCAAAGGGAAATGCTGGAGGGACACCATTAACCCTTTTAAACTTTTGTTCATCTCCTTGAGGTGACTTCCACTGGAGAAAAAGGGTGGCTGAGCTGGCTACAGAGGATGGAAGCAGGAGAAGAGGGGTTGGGATAGTCAGAAACCCGCCTCCCTCCCCCTGCGCTGGCTCCCTTCCTCACTGCCCACATCGCTACCCCTGTCACCAAGAGGAACCCACACCGAAAGGGAAGCAGAGTGCCACACACACTTGAAGACAGGTTTTATTTGGGAAGAGTTTCTAATTGTTAAAGCTGCAAGCAAGTTCTTTTTACAATTACAGTTCTAGAGACCTAGTAGTTTCAGAGACCCCAGTGTTCAAAAATATTTCAAAAGGAATAAAAACCCATACCAAAAGGAAAGACCTTTTAGATCTGGAATGTACAGCCACTGATTTCAGCTGTTCTCAGAAACAGGCCTACTACTTCCTTGGAAATCGGATGGGATGGAGTCAATGCCACAAAAGGAGAGGTCTTTAAATAAGTCAGTGCTTTAGACGAGATTATTCACTCCTTAGAAAATACAATAAGGTAACTAGTCCTGGTCGGAGGGATACGTGGTACAGCACCAGTTTCACAGGGGGCGCAAAGGATCCTGGGGTCAGCAGCTGTTGGCATATGGCACACAAAATAGAAGCAGTCACCAGAAGTGGGGAGAGTGTTGAAAAGCAGGGAGTCTCCCAGTCTCACCCACACTTTTAATTTGCTAACAGCACAGGCTGTGTCCTGCAGTATCTTTGGGAGAATGTTTGCAACAGTTCAAAAAACAAAAACAGGCCTCCCTCCCCAATTTATTCCCCAGCAAGTCCATGTCTGCAAAGAAAGAGGGACCTGGTCACGGTTCCCATGGAGGACTCCGCCTCCCATCCACTTCTGTTTCCACATGATATAAGACATCAGCCAGAGTATGTTCTACCACAGCGCCCCAGCCCATGTCACTCATCTGTGGGAGGAACAAGAAACAGAAAGGAGGTGATCAGAATAACTATGGCAAGAAGGAGCAGAGATACTGAGGATGCACTGTGAATGTTACTCACAGGGCGGTAAGTGAGATCCTTTGGAGGATACTTGAAGCACGGTCCAAAGTTAATGGAAACCTGGGATAGATCAATTCAAGCAGACAGGAGAAAACAGAGGAAAATAGTGAAAAAAAAGCTTAATGTGACATGGGAACTTTTTAAATGTAGCTATGATATTCAGGGTATAAGTGGAATTAATGATATAGATTACCAGTGCTAAAAGTGGTCAACACCCTAATGTCCATCAAAAATTAGGTAAATAAAATAGACTTTTGTTGATTTCTATTTATTACCTGAAGATTTCCTTATCTTACTCCAGTGGTGGTTACTGACAGACTAAAAGTATATGTAAATTTCCAGATATTACCTTTTCAAATCACTTAAAAAAAGACAACAAAAAAAACCCCACAATAGGATCTGATGATAGTCCCCTTCATACTGTATCGTGTTAAAAAAAAAGATTGGCATAAGCAACACTTACTAACCAATGATGGTGGGTTATCATGACATATAACACCAAGCTGACTTCTGCATGCATATACTTCACATCCTTTACATTGAACAATGACATTTACCATACAGCACATTCAAAGTCAAAGTATGGAGCACACTAGTTGCACAATCTTTTAACTATCCAAGCAAATACTTCCTAAGACACCCAACTGTTTTTGGAACAAACAGTAACAACAGGAACGCATTCCCATCTCACTCTTAGGCTACTCAGATTTCTTTCTAGAATTCACATCAATGGTCATCCATCACAACCATTCACCTATTTCCCTCAAGTTCTGTTCACAGGATGAACAGACGATACATACCGTGCAACTCTTATACAGTGAGATGGCCGGAAAGTAAACCCCTTCAAAAATATCTTTGTAGGCCACACCTTGATTGACACCGTTTTTATAAAATATTATCTGAAACAAAAACGACGGTTTTACTTCAGAATTTAACAACAGAACAAGCAAACTGAAGAACTCCCTTGGAGAACCCTTTAACAAGCACTGCCACCACGCTGGTGATGATGTCTTCTCAGAAGAGCATACAGCTGGTGTAATAACGTCTTCTTACATTTTTAGGGGGTATTTACATGCACCAATCTAGCTGGTCTTCAGGTTTTTCAGAGCATATTTATATGCACCATGTAAATGGTGGTCTTTAGGTTTATTTGCTTCGGAATTCCTACATTACCTGTACCAAAGCATTCTTTCTATTATTCGTTATACTATCTGTATAAAAAACAAACTGGTCTTCTGCCGATTCCTCAGAACCGTACCTACTTAAGCTTATTTATTTGATCCCTTCCCTTGCATCAGATTCTCACTTCTACATTTCTACTTTGAAAATCTCTTCAGATCCTCTTAAGTTTCTGAATCCTCATTTTCTTTGTCCTTTCTGTCTGGAAATTACTCTGAATATCCTCTCTTAATCACTACATATGGACTTCAGAAAAGACCCCCTTTTCTCAAGTAACTTTCTCTGCCTGTTCTTCCCAGAAAGAGCTGTCTTCTCCTGGGCTGGATTTTCTGGCTGTATCATCCTAGGTCCATTACCTGTTTCCCTTTACTATTTTCTCCCCTAAAAACAACTGGAAGCCTACTTTATTTTCTCCTACATTAGCTTCTATTACTGTCCTAGACAGCGATCACAGCATTTTTAGGGAACAGTGTTTCCAGCTCAAAATTTTCTTCCACCCCTTCTCCTATTTTGGGCCAGACTGTATTTATGGCACGACTTTGGCCAACAACCTTGGAAAGGGGAAGTAGGGAAAGTTCTAGAGGAACTAAATAAGCCATTACAGCTCCTGCTGCCTCTGGGTCACAGAGCAAGGTCCCCTCCTCTTCTATTCAGTGTTCCTCCCTCTGTACTTGATACTTCCCGAGCAGAAGAAATATCTCTGCCTTGCTTCCTCAATCGCATATGGATTTCCTTATTAGGCTGCTGCTTTTACCCTTTGCACTGGAGACTGTCCCTAGAAGAACACCGATCATCTCTCTGAAAGCGGGATGGTGACACAGAAAGAGCGATCTGGTCCCACAATCACAGCAGGCAGGAGAGGGAGCTTGCTCTGCGGCTGGCGAGCTCTCATAGCACATACCCCTTCAGTCCTCTCTGGGCCTCACTTTCCTCACTTTTATAATTAGGAGCCTGGTCCCAATCTTCAAAGTTTTCTAGTTCTGACATTTTTATGATCATGACTCACCGACTCACCTCACTATGGGGGGTCTGCTTTAGGCTCTTCTCTGCTTTATCCACAAAGTCTTTTTCCTCAAAATACAAATAACTCTTGAACTTTATCAAAGCCTTGAAAACCAAGAAAGAAGGAAAAGGAAAAAAGGGAACAATGAAGCATCAGCTACATCATCATGAAATTAAAAAAAAAAAAAAAAAAAAAAAGGCAATTTCAGACAAGTAGCACTGAGTCCTTGTGTTTTGCAATAGAAATTAAAAATCTATGCAGGGTTAGCTTTGCTAGATTTTAAACAACTATGTGCTTCTTAAAAAATACCAGATGGCACATACTTGCTAAACATTTTCAAAAAAGACATTTTCTAAGATTTGTGAGGAAATACATACACATATATATATATATACTTTCATCACAACAAAAATACCCATTAAGTTAAAAATAATTCAGTTTTTTTCCTCCTCAGTAATCTCAGTGAAAGAAATGACAACCTTCCTGGGCCTAAAATCTCCTATTCTATAAAAACATTTTTTTTGGGCCAATTCCTTCCCTCCTAGTTCCCTGTTTCTCCTATAGGTGGGCCTCTGGGTCACCCCTTCCTTGCTGGTTCCCAAGAGCCTAATTATACACTCCCAGGGAAATATATGACATTAACTTTTAAAATTTTTAATCTCTAGCACATACATATATTAAGCATAGTAAAAAAAAAATCAAGAGATATACAAGAACATGAAATTTCTCTACCTCTCCCCATGTCCCTCAACACTTAGTTTCTCTTTGCCAAAAGGGATCTCTGCTCCAGTGGCCTTGTATCCTTCCAGAATGTCTAGGCATATGTTAATATCTTCAAAATTAAAATCAAACAAAAAACCCCACATCAGACAAAAACACAAAGAAGCAAAAAGGACTGATACTACCCAATTTAAAGACTGACTCTAAAACTATAATAATTAAGACAGTGTGGTACTGGCATAAAGATCAACAAATAGATCAATGGACTAGAGAGCCCAAAAGCTAAATGTCTGCATTCTACTTATAAAACCATCTGATTCCGGGCGCCTGGGTGGCTCAGTTGGTTAAGCGACTGACTTTGGCTCAAGTGATGATCTCACAGTTCATGGGTTTGAGCCCCACATCAGGCTCTGTGCTGACAGCTCAGAGCCTGGAGCCTGCTTCAGATTCTGCCCTCCCTCTCTCTCTGCCCCTCCCCCACTCACACTCTGATCTCTGTCTCTGTCTCTCTCAAAAATAAACAAACATTAAACAATTAAAAAAAAAAAAAAAAAGGGCAAAGCAAGACCCCAAAAAGTCATCTGATTTTCACAAAGGGCACCAAAGAATTGAGAGAAAAAATTTTCAAAAACTGATGCCCATATGAGGCGCCTGGGTGGCTCAGTCGGTTGGGCGTCCAACTTCGGCTCAGGTCACGATCTCATGGTTCTCATGAACTCATGATGTGGGTTTGAGCCCCACATCAGCCTCTGTGTGGACAGCTCAGAGCCTGGAGCCTGCTTCAGTTTGTGTCTCCCTCTCTCTCTGTCCCTCCTCTGTTTGCTCTCTCTCTCTCAAAAATAAATAAGAAAATTTTAAAAAAATTAAAAAAAACCACACCCATCCATGTGGAAAAAAAATTAAGCTTCATCTCTACTTTACACCATATACAAAAAGTAATTCGAGGTGGATCAAAGATCCAAATGTAAAAGCTAAAACCATGTTTTCAAAGGAAAACATGGAATATCTTCATGAGTGGGGAGTAGGCAAAGAATTGTTAACTTATAGAAAGCAATAGAACTATAAAAAAAATTTGACAGATTTCATAAAAATTAAAAATGTCAGTTCATCAGAAGACACCATTAAGAAAATGAATAAACATGGGGTGCCTGGGTGGCGCAGTCGGTTAAGCGTCCGACTTCAGCCAGGTCACGATCTCGCGGTCCGTGAGTTCGAGCCCCGCGTCGGGCTCTGGGCTGATGGCTCAGAGCCTGGAGCCTGTTTCCAATTCTGTGTCTCCCTCTCTCTCTGCCCCTCCCCCGTTCATGCTCTGTCTCTCTCTGTCCCAAAAATAAATAAACGTTGGAAAAAAAAAAAAAAAAAAAAAAAAAAATGAATAAACAAGTCACAGACTAGGAGAAAAAATTTTTTTAAAAAGTCATTTTTTGTAATGTGTATTCATTCTTGAGAGAGAGTGAGCAGGGGAGGGGCAGAGGGAGAAGGGGACAGAGGATTGATCTGAAGTGGGCTCTGTGCTGACAGCAGCGAGCTGGATACGGGGCTCAAACTCAGGAACCGTGAGATCATGACCTGAGCTGACGTTGGATGCTCAACTGACTGAGCCACCCAGGAGCCCCCCAAAATAATTTTTAACCAAGGACCATAATCCAGAATATATTAAAAAAAATTCCACAACTCTATAAAAAAAGATAAACAACCTGATTCTTTTTAAAAAGGCAAAATATTTGAAAAGAAACTTTACAAAAGAAAACAGATGAATGGCTAGTAGCACATGACAACCTGCTCACCAGCATTAGTCATCAACGATACGCTAATTTAAACCATAATGGGACACTATACTAGGCACCCATCAAAATGGCTACAATTAAGTTGGCAAACAACAAATGGTGACAAGGATGTGAAGCAACTAAAATGACCTTACATCACAGGTGGGAATGGAAAGTCTGTCAATTTCTTCTAAAACTAAATCTATAACGACCCTTCGACCCAAAGAAATGAAAACATGTTTACAAAGACATTTGTACAAGAATGTACATCGCAACTTAATTCATAATAGCCCCAAACTTGAAACAGCCCAAGTGTCCATCAATAGGAAAATGGAACCATACAATCCAGTAATCCCATTACTGGATATTTTCAAAAGATACATGAACACTTATATTTAGTGAAGCATTATTTACAATAGCCAAATTATGGAAGTAACCCAAGTATCCATCTATAGATGAATGGATAAAGGAGATATGGTATATACATACAATGGGATATTAGTCATAAAAAACAAAATCCTGCCATTTGCAACAACATGGATGGATCTAGAGGGTATAATGCTAAGTGCAAGTAATCAGTCAGAAAAAGACAAACACCGTATGATTTCACTCATATGTGGAATCTAAGACACAAAACAAATGAACAAAGAAGAAAAGAGACAAACACAAAAAAAGACTCTTAACTCTAGAGAACTGGTGGTTACCAGAGGTGGGGGTGGGGGAGGAATGTGTGAAATATGTGAAGGGGGAAAACAAAAAATAAAAAAACAAAAAAAGGAACACGCGAAGGGGATTGAGAGTATACTTATCATGATGAGCACTAAATAATATATTGAATTTTTCTTTTTTTTTTTTAAGTTTATTTATTTATTTTGAGACAGAAAAAGTGTGGGCAAACTAGGGAGGGGCAGAGAGAGAGGGGGAGAAAGAGAGAATCCCAGGTAGGCTCCACACGGTCAGCGCAGAGCCCGAAGTGGGGCTCAAACCCATGAGCCACGAGATCATGACCTGAGCCAAAGTCGGACACTTAACTGACTGAGCCACCCAGGCTCCCCTGTATGGAATTTTTTAATTACTATATTACACACTTAAAACAAATGTAACACTGTATGTTAATTATAATGGAATTTAAAAATTTTCTAAAAATAGGAAAATGGATAATTATACGTCAACTATAATCAATAAACCTAGAAAAAAATGGGAAAATAGATAATGCCCCTTCCTCACATGCTCTCTCTCACAAAATAAACATTTAAAACAACAATCACAAAAAATCCCAAAACCCAAAAGATTATGTACTGCATGGTTCCATTTATAAAATAAGTTTAAGAACAAACAAAACTAATGGAATAGAATTATGATAGGGAAAAAAATTTCAAGAATGGTTGGCTCTGTAGGGATGGCAGTTGGGACTGATTGGGAAAGAGCATGAGGGAACTTCTTGGGGTGATAAGATTCTAGTGTCTCCTTAGGGGTTTGGGCCAAACACAAAACTCAGTGAATATACATTTAAAACTTATACATTTCATTTTATGTAAATTTTGTATCAAAATAAATAAATAAATAAATAAAGGTTGAACTCTAGCTAATGATATGTATCTTGAAGTACTTGGGCGCAGGTGATGTATACATATTTTTAAAGTTCATTTATTTTGAGAGCGTGTACACACACACAAGCATGTGTGAGTGGGGGAGGGGCAGAGAGAGAGAATCCCAAGCAGGCTCCACACTCAGCATAGAGCCCACAAACTGTGAGATCATGACCTGAGCTGAAATCAAGAACTGGATGTTTTTTTTTTTTTTTTTTTTTTTTAACATTTATTTATTTTTGAGACACAGAGAGACAGAGAATGAACAGGGGAGGGGCAGAGAGAGAGGGAGACACAGAATCTGAAACAGGCTCCAGGCTCTGAGCTGTCAGCACAGAGCCCGACGCGGGGCTTGAACTCACGGACCGTGAGATCATGACCTGAGCCGAAGTCGGACGCTTAACCAACCAAGCCACCCAGGCGCCCCAAGAACTGGATGTTTAACTGACTGAGGCACCCAGGCGCCCTCCACCCCGCTGGTGAGGTATGTTGATGGCTGTAATATTTTCTGAAGTGCATTAAAACAAGATGGATGGATGTATGCATGGATGGATGGATGGAAGAATGAACAGATAACAGGTTAAGGTAGCATCTAGGTGATTGGTATTTGGACACAGACTTTAAAATTCTTTCAACTTTGTTACGTCTAAAAACTTTCAAAATGAAATCTTGGAAGAAAGTGTGAATGCTAGGTCAGCATTACAAGAGAACACTCAGGCCACAGGTGCAGGAATATGTTGGTTGCCACAGGTCTTCAAACCCAGGAATCTCTCAGGGATACAAACTCACCTTATCTTTATAAGTATCGGGCAGTGACTTGGCTGTCTCTGTATCTTCAGGAAGATTGATATAGAATCCCAGGACGTCTCCCTGTCCATAGCCAGAAGAGTAGTGTTTGCCAATTGACTGGTGGAACTTGGTTCCCTTTTTGCTCCTCCACGAATAGCTAAATTTATCATAACCTAAGGGAGCTTGGAGGTTACCTGTCCCGATAAAGAGATGTACAGGAAGTCACAAGATTGCAAATTGACTCTGGTTTGCTAAAAGAAAAATTTCTACTCCTTTTCACTGTATTTTTTGGTCGGTTTTGCAAAATTCCTGACAAACTGTTTCTCACAAGTAAAGAGTTATAAAAATATTTCTAGGAAATGCAAACCACCTTATCCTTTAGGAAGTGAATTTTATGCCCATAATCCAATAAGCCAAAAAGTCATGAAGCACAACCACATGGTCTATACCTTTCCGCCTGCTGTGATGTCCTCATGATCGCTCCCACTCACCTAAGGGCTGGGACCAACCCAGTCTGGCAGCAGTGTCAGGCGGCATCTCATCCACTGTGATTTCAAAGTACCAGGCACCCTTCCGTACCCCATGAGAAGCCCGGACCATGGAGTAGCCCTTCTCTCCAACCACAGTCAGCCGGTCATCAGAGATCTTTAACTGGGGAGCTGCAGTGTGGAGATGGAAACAAAGGCCTGCATCTTACCGGAGGCACTTAGAGACGATTGCCACAAAAACCGGAGTCTCCTACACTCCAGTAAAACAAAGTAAAAAATCAGAAATACCAGATCAGGGCTCTCAAGTTCAGGAGGTTCAAAATCTCAACATTAAGATACGGCCGAAGGAGAGAGGAAGAAAACGGAAGTTAAGTGGTCAGGTAACCTAGTTTCTATTAAATATGATATTTGAGATAACAGGTTAAGAGTTAATTATGCTGTCTATTCCCTAAAATATAACAAACCAACTGTAATGTGCTTGGATCCTGATTTGTATAAACCGCCCCCCTTTTTAAAAATAATATGTATTAATTTTTGAGAGACAGAGAGAGACAGAGCAGGAGCAGGGGAGAGGCAGAGAGAGAGGGAGACATACAATCTGAAGCAGGCTCTACGCTCTGACCTGTCAGCACAGAGCCCAAAGTGGGGCTCGAACCATGAACCGTTAGATCATGATCTGAGCAGAAGTCAGACACTTAAATGACTGAGCCATTCAGGTGCCCCCTTCCGCCCCCCCCCCCTTTTTTTTTTAAAGTAAGTTTTAGGCCCAGCATGGGATTGAACTCATGACCCTGCAACCAAGTCACATGTTCTACCTACTGAGTCACTCAGGTGACCCTGTGTAAATCATCCTTTAAAAGACTTGATATTTTAGGGGTACCTGGGTGGCTCAGTTGGCCAAGCGTCCGACTCTTGGTCTCAGCTCAGGTCGTGATCTCACAGTTCGTGGGTTCAAGCCCCATGTCAGGCTCTGCACTGATAGCACGGAGCCTGCCTGGTGCTGTCTCTCTGCTCTCTGTCTCTCAAAATAAATAAACTTTGTCCCTCCTCTGCTCTCTGTCTCTCAAAATAAATAAACTTTAAAAATAAAATAAAAAAATTAATAAAAGACTCGGTATTTTATTTTGAAACAATGTTAGACTTCCAAAAACAGTACACATTCCCCATATGCCCTTCACTCAGCTTCCCCAAATGTTAACACCATCTACAGTCATAACACAATTATCAAAACCAGAAAATTGACAATGATACAATGCTATTAACTAATCTATGCATCGTCTTCAAATTAAGCCGATTATCCAAATAATATCCTTTTTCTGTTTCAGGATTAATCCAACATCCACATTTCATTTAGTTGTCATGTGTCCTTAGTTTCTTCCAATCTGGGACAGTTCAAGTCCTTCATGACCATGACATTTTAAAGAGTGCTGGTCACTTTGTTTGTAGAATGTCCCTCAATTAGGTTTGTCTGATGTTTCCTCCTGTTTAAGCCCAGGTTAAGCTTTTTGTAAGGAACATCACCGAAATAATGCTGTGCCTCTCAGTGCATCATATCAGGAAGCACATGATGTCAAAATGCTGATACTGTATTAAACTTTGATCACTTGATTAACGTGGTACCTTACAGGTTTCTCCACTATAAAGTTACTATTTTCCCTTTGTAAATAATGAGTATTTTGTGAGGAGATAAAAAGATATTTCAAGGAAATCTGATTATGGACTGAATTCAGATGATAGCAAGAAATGATCTATTTTGTTAAGTGTGATAATAGCATTGTGGTTATAAAACAAAATATCCATATTTTTAGAGTATGAAGGGTGAGATTTACTTCTTACAAATTCAGAAAAAAAAGAGATGCAGAAATAAACAGATAAAATAGAACAAAAACTTGGTAATTGTTAAATATGGGAGAAAAGTATATGAAGATTCATCGTATTCATCTTTCTATGAGGCTGTTATGTAAGATAAGGGGACAATCTAAACCAATCGGAGGGGACATAATGACTTGGAAGTGAAGAAAAAAATGACAAAAGATAGTAGAACATTTCCAGGTGGTGTAGGTTGATTTTATCAATGTAGAAACATCACAAATCCAATTAAGACTTAATTGAGGAAAAAGTATTTGAAACAGTGTTTAACACTAGAAGTTGTCTGAATTCTACTGGAGGAAGCACAAAACTTAGCTCTAGCTTTTACAAAGGCCTTTACGACTTACACGGTACTTTCGTAGGTAGACAGGCAGGTAGGCAGACTCTCTGACCCTTGCAACCACCATGCCTACTATGCAGATGTGGAAGCAGAGCATGTGGCTGTTCAAGATCACACCGCAGGCCGGTGTGGCCTGGCTGACAGTGGCAGAGATTGAAAAGCCCTGGATCTGCACTCTTTTGGTTATGCCACCACGGCTTGTGTACCAGCCAGATACAATGGTAACCTATTTAAATTAAATGCATGTTGTTTAGCAGAACTTTATTAGGTATCTGGGAAATTCTACCTTCTCAAATACAAATTCTTCATCCTTTACTCCTTCCTGAGAAATTCAGCCCTTGAAATCACTAGGTGGGGGCTGAGCAAGGCAAGTGTTCAGGACAGAATAAAACACTAAAGGACTTACCTCCTCATAAAACACTTATTAATTACACAGGGGAAATAAGTTAACGTTACAGTGGCTAAAGCCAGCCGATACCACCTTCGCAAAACGATCAAAGTGGACATGATCAGTAATGGGACAAATTAAAATCAAGAACCACCTGACAGGATGCAATATGAAGAACACAGCATTTTAATGATATTTCTGTCAAAGATGCAGAACTGAATTGAATCACAAGTATTCAACCAGACAAACTCAAACTGAGGGATATTCTATAAAACAAGTGGCCTCTAATTTCCAAAAGCTTCAAGGCTGGGGTGCCTGCGTGGCTCAGTTAATTAAGCGTCCGACTCTTGATTTTGGCTCAGGTCATGATCTTAGAGTTCGTGAGTTTGAGCCCCGTGTCAAGCTCTGTGCTGACAGAGCGGAACCTGCTTGGGATTCTCTCTCTTCCTCTCTACTACTTGCCTGCTCACACTCTCTTTCTCAAAATAAATAAATAAACTTTAAGAAAAAAAAAAGCTTCAAGGTCATCAAAGTCTAGGAAAGACAGAAAAACTATTCCAGATTAAAGAAGACTTGAGACAGGACAACTAAATGTAGCACACACTTCTCAACTGGATCCTCTGTTATGATGACATTGGATCAACTGGAGAAACCTGAATATGATCTGAGGACCATCAGAGAGTAATTAGTGTTAATTTCCCATCTTTGATGGCTATATACTGGTTCTATAAGAATGTGAAAGTTTAAAAAATACCCACTAACTCTTTGATACTCTTCCTTTGTAGAGGTGGAGCCTAATTTCCCTCCACCTGAGTGTGGGCTGAACTTAGTGACTCATTTCTAACAAATAAAACAAAATTGAAGCAACCAACTTCAAAGATAGGTCATAGAAGATACTCAAACTCTACTGCGATCTTGGATCACTTGCACCAGAACTCTGCTTCCAGGGTGAGGACAAATAAGTGGTCTAAGGAGAGGCCCACATGGTGAGGATCTAAGGGCATCCTGTCAAAGCGACATGAGTGAGCCATCTTGGAAATAAATCCTCCAGTCTCTAAGTCCTCAGAGACGGCAGGCTCATCTAAGAGCCTGATCTCAGCCACGTGAACTCTCCTGAGCCAGACCACACAGTCAAGCTGCTCTCAGATTCCCAACCCTCAAAAACCATAGAAAATAATGAACATTTGTAGTCTTAGACTGCTAAGTTTTATGTTAATTTGTCAAGCAGCACTAAATAACAACAGAAGGATAACGTCCTTGCTTGTAAGAAATACACAATCAAGTTCTCAAAAGCCAGAGGGCATCATGGCAACTTACTCTCAAATGGTTCAAAAAAAAAAAAATTTTGGTACTGTTCTTACAGCTTTTTTTTTTTTTTAATTTTTTAACGTCTGTTTATTTTTGAGAGAGCAAGACACACACAGCGTGAGCAAGCAAGAGGCAGAGAGAGAGAGAGAGAGAGAGGGAAACACAGAAACCCAGGCAGGCTCTGTCAGCACAGAGCCCGATGTGGGGCTTGAACTCATGAACCACAACACAATATCATAACCTGAGCCTAAGTTGGACACTTAACCAATTGAACCACCCAGGAGCCCCTGTTCTTACAACTTTTTTACATATCTGAAATTATTTAAAAATAAAAACATTAAAAGATACAATACAGATTTATCATTAATTTTTATTAGGCTCAGCATGAGTAGCATAAATGGCAAGCATGCATTGCTTTTCTATATATTCTAATAAATGAATTTACTATTAAGGACCAGTGTTCCTACTTTTTCTCCCCTCCTCCAGAATTAAAGCTGTGAAGTATAGTGAAACAAGACAAGTCTCACTTCTTAAAGCCTGAAGTCACTTATTTGGCCCTCCCCTACTTGCCCTACTAGCAAAGTATGCTCATCACTACAAGAAGTCAAACAATCCACATATAATGGACATCACACTATGGAATTACATCACTTCACTTCCAAATGACCAGTATCAATACAAGTGTTCATTTTTAGCATGAAATCAAGAAATAACGGGCTTCCAAATGCAATAAATATATGACCTGTTTGGATCCAATTCAAAGAAACAACTGAAAGAAGTGTATTTTAAACAACCGTGGAACTGTGAATGTGGACTGGGTATTAGATCATTAAGGAATTATTATCCATCTTATTTAGGAATAATAATGGTATAATGGTTTCATTCTAAAGAATCCTTGTTAGACACAAATACTGAGGGTTTTTTTTTTCATATTTATTTTTGAGAGAGAGGCAGAGAGAGAAAGAGCGAGAGCACAAGCAGTAGAGAGGCAGAGAGGGAGACACAGAATCCGAAGCAGGCTCCAGGCTCCGAGCTGTCAGCACAGAGCCCGACACAGGGCTCGGACTCACAAACTGTGAGATCATGACCTGAGCTGAAGTTGGACGCTTAATTAACTGAGTCACTCAGGTGCCCCTAAATACTGAGGTATTTATTGGTGGATAATATGCTATTTGGAACTTGCATTAATACTCTAGAAAAACAAAGACAAAATTCATAAGGTACGCTTGTCTAAAAGTAGTGAGTTTATTATTTTAAGTAGTGAGTGTATTTAAATTCACTTTCACATTCTAAAGGATAATGAAGGCTATTCTGAATAAATCATGTCATTAAAAGAGCTACTAAACATTAAAGAGTTTTATGACAAAACAGTCATAAAATCAAAAGACAACTGACAAACTAGGAGAAAATGTTCACAATATGTACCACAAAAAGCCAATATTCCTAGTATTTAAAGGGACAGATAATTCAAGGAAACACAAATTAAAACAGCACTGGGATATCATTTCTCACTTATGAGACTGGCCAAAGTTAAAACACAGGACAACACATTCTGTTTGTGAGGCCATGTGGAAATAAACACGCTACACTGCTGATGGGAATACAAAATCACACAACCTTCTGAAGGGAAATTTGGCAAGGCTAGCAAAACTACATATATAGTTGCTTATCTTTTGCTCCAGCAATTCTACTTCTGGAATTCTACCTTGAAAACACACCAGCAACAATACAAAACACACAGGCTCACAGTTATTCACTGTCTTTTTGTGATTGCAAAATACTAGAAATAATCTAAGTGCCCACAGAATGGCCGAATAAACCAGATACATCCACATAATAATCATGAAGCTAAAAAAATAGAAAACAATTAGGATAATCTCTTCAAAGTGCTGTGGAGTTATGACATGAAGCAAAACGCAAAAGAGTATCTATAGTATGCTGCCCTCCGCATACGAAAAAAAGAGATAAAAGGAAATACACATATATTTGCTTATTTGTGCAGAAGAAACACAGCAAAGATAAACTAGAAACTAAAGAGACTGGTTACCTATAAAGGGTAGGTGAGGGGAAAAAAGGGAGAATGGCGTTGCAGGGATGGGGTTGTGTTAACCTTTTCATACAACTTTACTCCTGGAACCACAGTAATGTTTCACACACCCTTCACATAACCCCCTGACACAGACACATAGACACAGACACACACAGACACACAGACACACAGACACACAGACACACACACACACACTTTGCCCCTCCCCCGAAAGAGATGGGAGAACCTAAAAACAGCATACAAACACTAACAAATGAGCCTGTTATAAACGAGAAACACAAGACACTGAAGGTGGTGAGAAAGAACAGAATGAATCTAAGTTAACAGTAACTTGAAGGGATACTGCGAGGCCAAAGACAAAGAGCTGTGCGTAAACACTGGAAGCTCGTGAAGGTTTCTCATAGAGGTTAGCAATTCTGAGACTGCTTTATGTGCATATGAGAAGTGAACAAGGGAATACAATGCAGATAGAGTCAGGTGTCTCACGGTTGGAGAAAGAAGTGACAAATAAGGAAAGGTGGAGGTCTGGAACAACCCTGCAAGCATTTGGGAGCCAAGCTATCAGTACAAACTCAGTCTAGCCCTGTACGTATACGCGTCAGTTGGTATACATATACTTTCCCACTTCTGTCCAGGGAGTCTGGAAGTGACACCCAGGGAGCATACCTAACACTTAGGTCTTTATTTCTAAACATCATTTTCCAATCAAAGGAACCAGGGCTCTTCAGAGAAATAGCAGATACTTGGCCTGGGGCATGGAAAATACAAGATAAGCCAGGAACATTTTGTGATGCCAGAAAGTAAAGAAGTACTTAAAAAAAAAAAGATGAGGCTTATCAAAAAAAAACCACACAGGAACTAACCTAAAGAAGCTCCCAATGGCCAAAGCGGGAATAATTTGAGCAACTAGATAAAGTATACCCCAACAGAATAAAATAAATATCTGAGTTCACACTGATATAAATAATCGAGTAAATAATAAATGGAGAAGAAATAAAAAATCATCAGGCAAACACCATGTCAATAATCACTGCAGAAAAGATCCAGGTACTAAAATTAGTGAGCAAAATATAAACAGAATCCAAAACAGACCTGGGAAAGGTGGCCAGAGACTTACAAATTGTGAGATCCTAGAAAAGAGGCATTAATGAGGAAACTAGTGAAATGTAAATGAAGTCTTTAGTTTCATTACAGCATTTACTAATGTTTACTTCCTGGTTTTGACAACTGTCAATCCTATAAGATGTTACCATTAGAAGCTTGAGGAGGGATATATTAAAACTATTATTTTTGGGGGCGCCTCGGTGGCGCAGTCGGTTGGGCGTCCGACTTCAGCCAGGTCACGATCTCGCGGTCCGTGAGTTCGAGCCCCGCGTCGGGCTCTGGGCTGATGGCTCAGAGCCTGGAGCCTGTTTCCGATTCTGTGTCTCCCTCTCTCTCTGCCCCTCCCCCGTTCATGCTCTGTCCCTCTCTGTCCCAAAAATAAATAAACGTTGAAAAAAAAAAAAAAAACTATTATTTTTGTAACTTTACTGTAAGTTTAAAATTAGTTCAATAAGGGCACCTGACTGGCTCAGTCAGTAGAGCATGCAACTCCTGATCTTGGGGTTGAAAGTTTGAGCCCCATGTTGGGTGCAGAATTACTTAAAAAATAAAAAATAAAATTAAAAAAATAGTAAGTTCAAAATAGAAAAGTTTAAAAAACCCATATATATATATATATATATATATATATATATATATATATATGTATATATGTATATATACAAATGGCTAGAGCTTAAAGGGAGACAACAAGGAAATTATTTCTTGTGTGTTCAGCTGAGTCTAGTTAGAACTAGGCGGCAGGGGAGTGGTAAAAGACCGACATGTATATCTAATTCTAAACTGGACAAAGCTGAGGACAATATTCAAAGTAACATCTGGGTCCAACATGAACATTATTATTTTAAAGGTGTTTTTAAGTTTGTTTTTGTTTTTTTGAGAGAGAGGGAGAGATGGAGACAGGGAGGGTGAGAGACAGAGAATCCCAAGCAGGCTCCATGCTATCAGCACAGAGCTTGATGCGGGGCTTGATCTCATGAACCGTGAGACCATGACCTGAAACAAGAGTCAGACACTAAACTGACTGAGCCACCCAGGCACCCCCCGACATTGAGTATTAATATGTTACATACCTCGATCATGTAGGGCTAACAAAACCCGTTCATATAAGCAGGCTCTGTAGAGGTCTCCAGGAATAGGTTTTCCTGCCCAGCAGTCAAGTTCAAGTTTCTCAGGGTCAGGGGCATGGGGATCAGGCTCAGCTAGAATATACCGATAGCCGTCTTTGTTAAACGGGTGTTCCAAGGGGTAGCCATGAGGGGGAAGGCGCTGAGCAGAAAACAAAGGGTCACTGCAGAAAGGAAAAAAATAATATCAAGAAACTAAAACCCCCTTAGCTCAAATGGCTTCAATTCTTTAAGAAGGACATCTGATTTATCAGATTTCAGCAGGAACACATGCAATTTCACACATGCTTTTCATTGCTCAAACAGAGGATCCTGCCCTCTGCAGGTAAAACAGGGAAACAAAAAGCATCCACTTTTAAATTTAGCAAAGTAGTTTTGGCCAAATTACTCTAGCCTGTAGGAATAGCTATGAAAAGGAGGCAGTATGTCCTAAGGGGAAAGTAAGGAAGAAGGGGAACAAGGGCGATTTCCTTTATTATGTTAATTACTAAAACTAATGAACAGAAACTCAGAGATAAGACTGGGAGTACTTACAATCTTAAATAAGAAAAGACCAGGATGTATTGAATAAAGAGAAGGGAAGAGGCTTGAGGGCAGAGGCACACAGCTGAAGTAAAAGAGATAAAGTTCAATCCTTTCTCAGGATGTCTTAACAGCATTGAACTCTACTCCCCAGGCAATGCGCCCCAGGTGCTGCCCCAGCACTCCCCTAACAAAACAAATGTGTAAACTTCGATTCCCAGCCTGGCATTATTTTATGCCTCAAAGCGCTCAAGATTTGAGAAAAACAGACAGGCTTTTTAATCTCAGACACCTGAGCTACTGAAGAGTGCAGCTCTGTTCCCTCTGATGGGCTGTGCCAGCACCAAAGATGGCCTAACAGTGGTGAGTGCGAGTGGGTATTTCTGCCCACCTCCGGGCCTTCTTGGTGGTCCCCGCGGTCCCTCCATCTTGCTGCTTGCGCTTCGCTCCTCTTCCTTTTCCACTGCTTCCTGCTGCAATTCCCCCTTTGAAGAGAAGGCAGATCACTTTCAATAAGCTGTCACAGAAGCTTCATGTGGATGTGGAAATTCCATGGTGACTAACACTCCTGTCGTGCATTTGTGTAACACCACACACAGGAGGATTTCCTTCCTGAAAGCATATTGGGGTTTCACCCTGGTTCTGAGAGAGTCGGCTGAAGGGTCTCACAGCTCAGAACATTGGGTTCTGGCAGTAAGCTCAAATGAACCTAGCACTAATGACACCTGTGTTACACATTCAACCTTCCTTTCTTAAGGAACTGCAACTACTGGTACACTTTCTGAGGATGTGACACAAATGCATTTTCGCGCATTCAGACTCCAAACACCCACATCTAAAAACAACTGCAAGGATAAAATTTGTCTTCCACCCAAATCAATACAAACACCCACAACGAATATCCTCACTACAAGTAGATGTTCACTCACTTGATCTATGCAGGATATATTCCATAAACATAATAAAGGCACAGTATCTGCTAAAGCACTTAACTTGAATACCCAACAAGACAAAGGTACATAAAACATAGAAAACAGAAACAAAAATACTAAAAAGGTGTTTCTCTCCAGTGCTGCTAGGTATCCACTCTGGTTGTTCATGACCCAAGTAGAAAGGCTTTAAATTTAGTAGGCAACTTTTACAATTATTAAGATTGTGCCAATGCATAAAATTCAGGTCAGACTAACCCAGCTTGTGGAATTAAGAGCGAGTATCAATAAAAAATTTACATATTTTATGCAAAAAATAATTTAGCAACGTACTAAGGCCACAAGGAATACTACCTAGTGATTTCTGAAATAGGTACTTTGAAGTTTTTGTCCAGTTCTGTCTTTCCTCTCAATTTGTTTTTCTGTCAGAAAATGTCCCTGAACTGCAGGAAAACACCTTTATGGTAACAACTGCATAGAGTACTGTATCTTAATTTGGGGCAAGCTTGGAAATTCTCAGCAGTTCTGCTGGAATAAAAAGGATCAAGACATTGAGAGCAGGTCATATTCTGCATATACAGGACCAGATTGATGCAGAACTTCCTTTTATGAACACACCATGTATTATTCCTATTTTTCATTTTTAAAAAGGTTTAATGTTATGCTGTTGCAATATCAATTTGAATTTGTGTTACCTTAAAAGACTATGGATTTCTTACTGTTATTGGTATTTTAATTAATTTGAAAGAGAAGTTTTAGAACCATCTTGAACAAGACGCGCTATATTAAGGTGACTGCTGGCCATGTTAGGCAGAATATGACAACGTACAAGCTTTTAATTACTAACATTCAACTGGAACTATGGTTTCATATCAAGTGCTATTGCCATCATTTCACGATGCTTTAAAATTTTAATCTAGTTTTAGCTTCTACCACAACTCAGCAAAAAGCGTTTTCCAAACCACATAATACTTAAGTCTGAGAGGATGAAAGAAGACAGAGGAGGAATTCACCTCCAAAAGAGACTCCACCTGTAAGAACAGAAGTGGCACCATGTATTTGTCAAATTTTAACAATTAAAAAGGGAAAAAATGGTGTAAAAAGATAAACAATACAGTTAGCTATTTCCAACCCATCTCAGAATATTAGTGACAGTGGAAATGATTACACATTTAAGATGCTACTGCACCAAAGGACAAGTTAATGTTGCCAAGTGTTAGATGAATAGCTAGTTGCCTCCCAGCTACCCCAACCTTTGTTAGATTACCAAAGGATTACTGACAGAAAAACATCTACAGCTAGTGATCAGTACAGAAACGCTGTCATGGGAATAAGCTGAAGTTTCAGGGCAAGAACAATTAGAAGATGGGCAGAGGAAGTCTGTTAAATAACAGCTGAATTAGCAGTAAGAGAGAACAACCAAAACCACACTGGGTGTCAGTGATAAGGATATAGATGGGAAGTCTAAGATAATAAGCACAGTAAATCTGACTTTAAACCTGTACTTCGTTTTATGCTAAATCTGTTTCACTTAAGACCAAACTGTGGTGTAAAGGGACAAACAGTTCTCCACTACCATCTGTCAAATCTTTGGCCAGCTTCACAAAACTGAGGTTTGGACTGTAAAGCATCTTTCTAAATATCCAGTTAAGAGTCAACCCAAAGGATGCCCAATTCTAGGCATATTTGGATCCAATAGCTTACAAATATTTCATCGAGACATTTAAACACTTACCATTTAGATTCCCGCTTGTAGACACAGCACTGCTTTGTTTTTGGTTGTCATAAGCAGGACCAATGTTACTAAGATCCTAGAGGGAAAAACATTTAATTATAAAGGGAGGCTATATAATCAAACCTATCTGGCAATGCTCAAAAAACCAGGAAATCCTAGTAGAATGTGAATCAAAACTGACAATCCTAAGAAGCCTGAAATTTACAGGGGTCCAAACCTGGATGCTTCAGAGATCACAAGTAACATGTGTGAGGCAGGCCAAGTGTAAGGATCAAAGTGGTTAACAGTGAATTGGCAGGGGGCGGGGCGGGGGGGGGTGGTGTTGGAGCGGGAGATGGCAAACAGGAGTGCATGAATGCTATTTTCTCGGCCCCCTGTGGGAATTCAGGCCCACTGTAATCAGATCTTCTCATTCTAGAAGAAAAGACAGAAATCTGAATTTCTGCCCCCAGCACATTAAGTTAACAAATGCTTGATTCATCTACCCTAAGAAAACTCTGGCTAACCTGACTGATTCACATGAGCCTGTTTTGTAGAGTTGCCTGACCGCAGATAAGGGGAGCCAAGCAACTGCGAAGAAGGGACCAGGAGTGAACAAAAGTAACCTCTGTGAGGACATGCCCCAAGATCCCCCCACCCCACGTCATCATTTGCTGTCATTTTTTAAGCACGCGTCCCATGAAGAGGCTTGATTCCTTAATGTGCACGCCCAGAAAGGAAGAGACCTCCTTTTGTCCCTATATCAAATCAGCATATTCCATTCAACCTACATACCACCCTGTGACATCCTGACTCCTACCGTTAAAGGCACCCAACCCACGCCCTTTGTGAAGGCCGATTTGAGAAATTTTCTCCCATCTCCTTGCTTCGCACCCTGCGATAAAACCCTTTCTGCTACAAAACCGGTGTCAGCATTTGGCTTATGTGCATCATCGGGCAATGGGTCCTCACAGAGTAACATTTCTATGTGAAACCTTTAACTTTCAATGCTGCCAGATCAAACATTTCAAGGCACAGCTGAAAGATTTGGCCTCCTGAGATGCCAAATGTGACCCATCGAACAAAGAGTGGACATTTTCTTTCTCCTCAATTGTTCACCACAAATTTCTCTTAATAACACATTTTGAAGAGTAAAATTTGAGATGGAAAGAAAATTAGAAATAACTTGGCCCAGCATATTTGTGTTACAAGTGAGGAAATTAAAATTAAAAAAGATAAAAATGATTGCAAAAGGTTGTAATGTTAAGGGGAAGAACCACAACTAAAACACTAGTCTCCTGGTTTAAGGTAGGGGTTTTTCTCCCCACACATGACAATAACTGCTTACTTGGGGCTCACCACATTAGAGGCCTGGAATGGCCTGCAGCAAACAGACAAATGTAAACAAAACCTGATTCTGTCTCCAAATCAAAAGGGGAATATAAAGTACCTGATCCAAAAGTCCAAATTTGGGGTAATCTTCTTCTGGGTCCTTACTCCCAGGATCAGGATGTTCCTTTACTAAGAATACATCTCTTTCTTTACTCTAAAAGGAAGCAGTATTTTAGCATTACCGGAAATTTTATACTTCAAAGTAGTATCGAATGGATGATCAACCAGCAACTCCAATTCCTAAGTGTAATCTCCCCAAATGATAGTATTGTTTTTCCCTCTGATTAGAAAATACATGACCATCAAAAAATTCAAACAGAGGAACTTGAAGAAATGAGAGCCAAAGTCCTTTGGAATCCTCCCCTATCCCTCCACCTCACAGATATAAGTTAGCACTGTTAACAGCTTGCTGTGGCCTTCTCCCCAGGTACTCTCTTTAATTCTAAGGACAATAATGTTTAGAACAGTGTTGTTTTTGTTTTTAAATCAAAAGGAAAAACAGTCTGCCATGTTAATATAAATTATACTCGCAAAAGCACAGTGGACCAAGGTTCCCCTGTCGTGTATAAAACTCTGATGTTAACTTCAGACACAACTCGGTGATTGTGCGAAAACTATTAAACTTTACAATCAGTGATACCTCACTGTCCAAGATTTAAAACTAAGTTGTTCTCATTTTCTTAGTCATCACGTTATTTCAGTGAGACTAAAACAGATTTAATACTTACAAAGAACACGGATTTTTGAAACGTCAAGTCTGATCATTTTGGTCTACTCACCATTGTTTTAACAATATTATTTGGCCAGGTCATTTTCCCAGGTCTCTGTCTGGTCGTCATGCACTCCCAGTATTTATCAATAAACGGTATGATATCCTAATTTTTTAAAACAAAATATATTAAGAGTTCTATAGTTGCTTTCAAAGTTATACTCACAAAAATGGAATGAAAACTGCAGCATTTTCAAAGAGCTTGTCAGAATCGAGAGAAAAATCCACGTTTAGTTTTTTCATGATTAAACAAATACATAATTGCATGCAAACAATATACAGATTGTGAGGAATTTCATATAAGTATATACAAGTCTTAGCCTCAGAAGGTTTACAATCCAGTTGGAGGGAAAGATCCACCCCATTCCCTTGGGTGACATTTGGACAATGACTCCCAAGTGATTCTCTCTCCTGAGCTCCTGTTTTACCTGCTTCTAACATCTCTATTTGGTCATCCCAAAGGCACCTCAAACTGCTTGTTACAAAACTAAACTTTGTATCTCAACTCATAAATCTGCTCTGCAGATCTCTATTCTTGCTCTTAATGCTCAGAATCACCTACCTCCTAGAATCACAAGCTAGAAGCCAAGGGCATCATCCTTGATTCTTCTCTTGTGCACAACCATCACATCTAAACTGACACCAAATGAATTTTAAGATTTCAGAAAATTTCTCACCCATCAGGCCTCTTCTATCCCCACTGCTCTGATTATTATCCTCACCAGTTCTTGCTGACATGACTAAACAAATATCTGAGCTTGACCTTGACATCGACCTTCCCCCACTGTCACCATTCTGCCAAAGTCCATCAGAGTTAGAGTCTACCACCAAAACCTTCCACCGCTTAGTTCCATGAAATGAAAACCAAATCTTTACCAAAAGGAACTATTTGGGGTGCCTGGCTGGCTCAGTCAGTGGAGTGTGTGGCTCTTGCTCTGAGGTACAAATTCAAGCCCCATGTCAGATGTAGAATTTACTCAAAAAAAAAAAAAAAAAAAAACAAAAAACAAAAACCTTTAAATAAATTAAAGGAACCAGGGTTGAATCAGGGAAAGTAGAAGGGAAATCTGGAATATTCTGTTGTTCCAGAAAGTAAGGAAGAGTTCAAAAACCCATAGGGACATATCAAAAAGTGTCAGGTATCAGACTCAGTGGGGATACCCTAATCAAATCTGAGCACCAGAAATCAGAAATCCACAAACTGGGGCACCTGGGTAGATCATTTGGTTAAGCCTCCAACTCTTGAGTTCGACTCAGGTCATGATCTCACAGTTGGTGACATCAAGCCCTGCGTCAGGCTCTGCACTGAGGGTGCAGCCTGCTTGGCACTCTCTCTCTCCTTTTTCTCTGCCTCTCCACCTCTCTCTCTCTCTCTCTCACTCTCTCTCCCTCCCCCTGCCTCCCCACTCTCTCTCAAAAATAAACAAACTTAAAAAAAATAATCCACAAATCTGCAGGGATACTTAAAAAAAAAAAAGATGGACAGAAAGGAAAACTCTCTTAACAGAAGAATTGCAAGTAACAAATGTATTCTTTTTCACAATGACCACTCTATTAACTGATTCAGGCTAGGATAATCAGGCTAGTTGCTAAAACCATTGCTTGAAGGGGTCCCAATGAGACATTTACACAATCTCAACACATCACCACACAGACTGCTTAATAATTACAAAGACAAAAGGTCCCTTTACAATGGAGAAATCTGATAGATACCTCCTCTTTACCCAAGTAATCAAATTTAAGGTCATTAATAATAAAACAAACCAGTATTTTATGCCTCCTGATGTGATACAAGGAAAAAATACACTATACATACATTATCTACATAATATTCTTGCCAAAAATGTTTAACCTGAACTCTATCATGGGGAAACAATCAGACAAATGCAAACAGAAGAATCACGCCAAACAACTGTCTGGGCTCCCCAAAATTTTAAATGTCATAGCAGACGGTGGTGTCTGGCTGAGTCAGTTGGAGAAACACACAACTCTTGATCTCGGGGCCATGAGCCCCACATTGGGTGTAGAGATTACTTTTTTTTTTTTTTTTTTTAATTTTTTTGGGTTTATTTATTTTTGAGAGACAGAGAGAGAGGACGAGCAGAGGAGGGGCAAAGAGAGAGGGAGACACAGAATCTGACACAGGTTCCAGGCTCTGAGCTGCCATACAGAGCCCAATGTGGGGCTCGAACTCACGGACTGTGAGATCATGATCTGAGCTGAAGTTGGATGCTTAACCGACTGAGCCACCCAGGCATCCCTGGGTGTAGAGATTACTTAAATAAATAAACTTTATAAAGAAATAAACTTTATAGAGAAATAAGTAAATAAATGTATGTCACAGCAGACCAAAAAAACAAAGTAAAATAAATTCAGGAACCATTTTAGATTAAAGACAAAAAAGACATTACAGGGCACCTGGCTGGCTTGGTTGGTAGAGCATGCAACTCTTGATCTCAGGGTTGTGAGTTCCAGCCCCATGCTGGGCATGGAACCTACTTTAAAAAAAAAGAGCAAGAGAGACATTACAACTAAATGTAATGTGCAATCTTTGCCTGGATCCTGGATAGAGAAAAAAAGCTATGAAGGATATTAAAATGATAATTAACAATGAGAAAATATAATTATATACTTTATATAAAAAATAAAAACTATATATTAGATAGTAGTATTACATCAACATTAAGTTTTCTGAGTATGATCACTGTACTATGGTTATGGGAAAATACTGGGTATAGGATTCAGTTTAGTCTCATATAACTTAGGGAGATAAAGCAAATGCAGTAAAACATTAATAACTGGCAAATCTAGGAAAATAACTAACAGATGGTTCACTGTACTATCTGAATTTTTCTATGTTTGAAATTTCAAAATAAGAATTTGGGAGGAATAAAAAAAACAGAAAAAATGCAAATCTAATCATAACACATCTCTACTGCAGGAATAAAAAGGAGGTGAGAGGGCTGTCTGAATACTCCAGCCTGCAGGATTAAGTCCTAACTTCTATTCAGTAGAAAAGCCCTTACAGGTCTGATCCCAACTATATTGGTCTCACCATATACCCTATGCCAATGTCTTTCAAACTGTAGATTGCAATCTATTAGTAGGTTATAAAATCAATTCTGTAAGTCAAAACTAGCACTAACTAGAACAGAAAATAACAATGCAGAGGAAAAAGAGTGGAGGGTAAGCACTGTTTAGTGAAAAAAAATTTTTTTTCAAGTTTATTTTGAGAGAGAGTATGTGTGCACACACATAACAAGGGAGGGACAGTGAGAGGGAGAGAGAGAATCCCAAGCAGGCTCTGTGCCATCAATCTCACAGACCACCTCACAGACTGTGAGATCATGACCTGAGTGGAGATCAAGAATCAGATGCACAACCAACTGAGCCACCTAGGCGCCCGTGTTTGGTGAAATTTTTATTTATTTTTCAAGATTTTATCTTTTATATTTTTTGAATTTTTAAAAATATTTGTTATTTATCTTTGAAAGAGAGAGCGTGAGTGGGGGAGGCACAGAGAGAAAGAGAGGGAGAGAGAATCATAAGCAGAGAGAATCCACACTGTCAGCACAGAGCCTGACGTGGGGCTCGATCTCTCAAACCATGACATCATGACCTGAGCAGAAATCAAGAGTTGGATGCTTAACTGAGCCACCAGGGACCCTTAAAGATTTTATTTTTAAGTAATCTCTACCTATGCCCAACATGAGACTCGAACTCAAGATGCTCTACTGACTGAGCCAGCCAGGTGCCCCTTGTTTCAGCTTAAATGAAAGTGGGCAGGTATGAATGTATAGTAGGCATAATGTAAACTCCATCGTTCTAAAATTTACTTAATTTTCATATTTTCTTACCGTGAATCACAGTAGGAAAGACTCATGGGTGGGCTAGTCGTCTAATTTTGAGTCCTGACTTCAGTTGTGTGGTTTTGCAGTTTAATAATAAAGGATAATTCGTTTAAATGAAAGGCATGTATAAACCTACCCTCTTCCCTCTGATAAAATCTATAATAATCGTCTATAAAAATAGTTAAACTGGGCGGAGAAGGTTCAGCTCAAGATCTGATTTTTTTTCCTGGTTAAGTTTATTTTTAAGTAATCTTTATGCACAATGTGGGGTTCGAACTCAAGACCCTGAGATCAAGAGTCACATGCTATACTGACTGAGCCAGCCAGGCACCCCCTCAAGATTTTTTTTTTTTAAGTTTGAGAGAGACAGAGATAGCGCCAATAGGGGAGGGGCAGACAGAGAGGGAGAGAGAGAGAATCCGAACCAGGCTGTCAGCGCAGAGCCCGACATGGGGCCAAAGTCACGAAACTGTAAGATCATGACCTGAGCTGAAACCAAGAGTCAGACACTTAACCAACTGAGCCACGCAGGTGCCTCAAGATCTGATTATTAATTGGGGGATAGACAGTTATTTGCTTCTATAAAGCCAACCAAAACTATTTAAGGATTCCCCCAACTAATAATTTAGCCAACTGACATAATGTGCACATATTAGAAGTTAGTAAATCACATGAAATCAGTAACAACCACTGAATCTACAGTCATATATTCATAAAAATTGGGGGCAAAGTACTCATTGTTAAAGAGTATATTTAGATGTTCTACCTGATTCTTTGGCATAATTGCAATTACATTAATCTCTTCTCTACCTTATCTTTGGAGAACATGGTTTTTGGATGTTCATCTTGTGTTCGAGACTGCCAAGTTAGGTTGGCCAAAGCACTAAGGCACATTTCTTTCAAGTCTGTTAAAAAGAAAAAGGAATAAAAAATTATCTATAGTATTATAGTCATGTTACCTAAAGGATATTCAACTAGGTGATCCACAAGTTAACAATTATAGCAGCAAAAAAATAAGAGTCATGATTTTACCTGAAGTGGACCATAGCCATTATTTGGAGCTAAACTCCAATGTTACATAACTTTTACCGGCTACTAGGCAGGAGTTCCCTGATCCTGCTAAGCCCAAATCTCTTTTCTTTTGCAGCTACCCAGAGGACAATTTTGTGGCACTCGTGAGTTTGTTCTTACTTGCTTGCTTCCGGAGGAAATAGGTATTCCCACTATGATGGCACACGTTGCAATGAAAACTGTAGTTCGTCATGAAAGGCAGACAGGATCTGCAGAACAGCCAGATTAAAAAATCAGTGAACTTCTAAATACACACTTCTTTGTAGAAGTAAATCAACTGAATCGACAGGGATCCCTTCCCTGCAGTGAAAATAATAATGTTAATATATTAATATATGATTAAAACTTACAAAGGTCATCAAAACCAAAACAGGGCTTATATTTTCACAAATACCTGGATTTTTCTGTTAAAACATTTAATAAGATATTATCTATCATAGTAGATAATTCAGCACCAGGAAGATTATCACTGGTGCCTTGTCCAAGCTAGTTTATTATAGTATTTAAGCACCTAAAAAGAGCATGCCAGGCCAGTTGTGGAAGACAAAGTAGTCTCCTTAAATATAGTTACATGCAAATATTTGTATGTAAATTATATTTAAATATATACAACTCTAATTTACACACAGACATTTATACACTTAAATACTTAAATATCTCTTTAAAAGGCCAATAATACTGCTGGAAAGGGCAGACAGAAGATATGACAAGATTAATTAAAAATGTAAATAATTATTCAAGAAGACAACACGTAAGTCACAAAACATTACTTGTCTCAGTACCAAAGGAATCCTACAGGTGATAATTACTCCAGAGGAGTTTTAAGGATCCAAGTAGTAACTTCAGATTTAAGAGTTAGGAACATTTTGGAGAACGTAAGTTATGAACTAGATTTGGGAAGATGAGTTGGTTTTCTTTTGTCTAAGTGAACTATATACAGAGATGAGAAAGGCCAACAAGGGGGCAGAGGAGCAAACTGCTGTAGATAAGTTTGTCCCAGAGAGGGGATTTGGAAGAAAAAAAGAAAAAAAGAAAAAAAGAAAAAAAAAATAGAGAAAAATAAAAAAGGCTTGAAAGGCAGGAAGTGCAAGGAGCCAGGTAGAGTTGGATTTTTTCTGTGGGTAATGGGAACTCCTTGAAGGGGAAGTGACATGGTTAAAATTTTAAGTGACAGGTTGGGTCTGAAGGAAGAGATGAGAAAAAGCAAATGTAGGGGCACTTGGGTGGCTCAGTCAGTTAAGCATTAGACTCTTGACTTTGACTCATGTCATGATCTTACAGTTTGTGAGTTTGAGCCCCAAGTTGGGCTCTGCACTGCACAAAGATATCTCCTCAGAAGTGAGTTTGGGGGCAAGTGAAAACTTGTCTGTTTTGTATAAGGGGGCCTTACTCTTTTTTTTGTTTTTAATATTTATTTTTGAGAGAGAGAGCAAGAGAGAGCTAGCGCGGGGAGGCGGGGAGGAGGGAGGGGCAGAGATAGGGAGACACCGGGAAATCGCAGGCTCCAGGCTCTGAGCTGTCAGTACAGAGTTCCACGCTGGGCCTGAACTCACAGAACCAGGAGACCATGACCTGAGCTGACGTAAGGCGCTTAACTCACTGAGCCACCCAGGTGCCCCAGGAGACTTTAGTCTTAAAAAGGAGAAAGTAATAGAAAAATACAAGACTGGTTTAGGTTGTAAGAAAAGAAATCAAAATAAAAGCAGATTTATCTGGACTCAACTGAAACTTGCTTTAAGTATCCTCGAAGAGAAGGTTCCCAAATGTGTGTCTATTGTCACCACTCAAGAAATTAAGAAACATTCTTGTGAATCTTAAGACTGAATTCCCTTGCCTTTACCTTGCTCTTGAACCCTTTCTGTTCAACAGCCCACCATGATAAAATCACCTACAGAAAGTAAAGCCTCAAACTAGAGACATGTAGAAGTATAGTTATTAATTCAAATATAATCAGGTATTCACAGCAGCCTTTTTCCTACCCTGACTAGCTCCCTTCCTCCATCTCAGCTGTGAAAGACAATCCATCTCACCTAGTTGGGCTTTAGGTGTAACTTCTCAAATTCAGGTACAAACTGGTTTCTACCAAAACTCTTGAACTGTGTGGTTTGCTTCTTCCCTAGATCACCCCAAGTTAGCTCTCTGGTAAATTTCCTTTCCTAGGCTCTGTCTATCCAAATAAATTCTCTTTGGCCAAAGCGGCCAGATTTTAGTTGGGTCTTATCTAAGTGACCAGCTTTGCTTATCTTGTATACTTTCCCTATAGATCCTTCTACCAAGATCAATTCTTTCTTCCAGATCCTTCAGTATTTTTTTTTTAAACACTGTATCCTAGATCACTAGTCACATGTTAATTAGAACATTAGCATTTCTAAAGTCCCCTACAACTTTTTAATTAGAAAGCACACAATAAATTATAAAGGAAGGTGTTTCCTCGACAACCCACCCAAGAAGGAAGAATTTCAAAACAGTGCAGCCTTATTTTGAGGCAGTCTTATCTGAATTTACTCGCACAATAAGAACCATAAAAAACACCAAAGAGAGCCAGCAGTACAATGATTTCCATAGACAGTATGTCAATATCAAGCACTTGCTAGCTGTTGGCTAACTCCCTGCAATAAAGCAAAAATTCTTTTACTTTCAATCAATCATAAAGTGATTTTGATTTATTAGAAGAGGTAAAAGATAGGAAATATGTTTTGCTGAGAAGTGAACACAGAATACTTAAAGGGAGTGAGTTTGAAGCCAAAAGGGAAAAAAGTATCGCTCAAGCATGAAGAGTCACTGGTTATCTCAAATTTTTGACAACAGGCTTTGTCCACCATATATACCAACCCTCTCCCCAAAATCCGTAACACCAAATACAACATCTAAATGCTACTGTCCCATAACTGTTTATATAATGCTTCGTAATTGCATGGTTTTGTCTCCTAACCAGGTTGTAAACTCAAAGCAGGGAGAATACCTATCATTGTACCTATTAGGGCTCCACCCTCAATAGATAGAAAACAGTTCAGATTATTAAAACAATTCTTGATTCAAATCCTACTACTCACTGAAGGTGAGGTTAGAAGACATAGGAAATAATATGCTTTTATATTTGCCTACAAATTATTATTCAACTGTTGAACATACCGAAATTTATTTTAAAAAGTGATTTTTTTAAATTTTTGTTAACATTTATTTATTTTTGAGACAGAGACAGAGCATGAACGGGGGAGGGTCAGAGAGAGAGGGAAACACAGAATCCGAAACAGGCTCCAGGCTCTGAGCTGTCAGAACAGAGCCTGATGCGGGGCTCGAACTCACCGACCATGAGATCATGACCTGAGCCGAAGTCGGACGCTCAACCGACTGAGCCACCCAGGCGCCCCTAAAAAGCGATTTTTTTAAACATTTTTTTTAATGTTTATTTATTTTTGAAAGAGAGAGCATGAGCGGAGGAGGGGCACAGAGAGAGAGAAAGAGACACACACACATAGAATCCGAAGCAGGCTCCAGGCTCTGAGCTGTCAGCACAGGGCCCAACGCAGGGCTCAAACTCACAGACCGCGAGATCATGACCTGAGACGAAGTCGGACATTCAACTGACTAAGCCACACAGGTGCCCCTTAAAAAGCGATTCTTAACAAAGATTACAAAAAATACTCACGAGGTATCTATGCCAAAGGTGTCCGCTGTGAACCATTTTGTACATATGCCACACTGCAGCTCTACCTCTCCTAACTGTCGGCCATTCTCTTCATCCACGGAGCCCGCCTGAGTATCCATCACCTCTGAAGTGTCCCCAGCACCTTCCTGTGTCCACACAGCAATTAGAGAATCAGGTCAGTTGACCCTATTGTATTTAACTCACTTAAAAACTTAAAACAAACAAAAAACAGAACCTATTTTGCCTTGCATACATCCAAAAAGAAATACTTACTAGTGTATCTTTTCCATTAGAAGATTCAGTCTCCAAACCACCACCTACATCAACTGAATTTGCATCCCTACAAGATAGTGAAAGTACTCAAGTGAGAATCTTCAAGGGAAACAAACCTCAAAACGCCTATGCCTAAGGATAATGATCAAAGTACAGGTGAACTTCACACTCCTACAGCTTTTTCAGCTAAGCCTATTCTCTCAGCCTGGGTGCCCAGGGTTAGGAAGAATATGACTAAAACAGACGCAGGCCCATAGGGCAGAGGGAAACCTAATCTGTCCTTACTGACAAATCTACAGGAGATGGAATTAGTCCTGGGGGAGGTTCGCCTAGATGCAGCTCTCCCACTCTTGTTTTCAGAGGAACCGTTACTTCTTCCAGTCCGGCAATGCAAAGTGGTTTCTCCTCTGGGATATCTGAGGAGTTCCTGCTATAAGAGTGAGCTACCAGACCTCTCAGGAGCCTGAGAGAGAACAAGAACCTTGACTCTCAGGACCCGCGAAAGGTACGGAAAGGGGCGTAGTTACAGACACAGTTCAGAGGGGAGGGAGAAGGGGACGGGCCAAGCGGCGGGCGGGACTACAGTCCTGGATGGCGGGGGGGGCGGAGGGCGAGCCGTTGGCTGCAGGGCCTAGGTTCGGACGGTGCGGCAGGAGAGTTCCAGGGAGCCCCGGGACTCCAGGAGGGGTGGGCCTCCCTCCCAGTGTCCCCCTCGGGCTGCAGGACATCTTACCCACTTTCTGCCTCTCCAGAACCGGGTTCTGCTGCTGGAGCAACAGATGTTCCCTCTCCAGCCGGGGCACTTGCCACCGCTACCACCGGTTTTGTCTCCCCTTCTTCTGCCACTGTTGCATTTGCTGCCGCTCCTGGGCCGGGTCCTGCATCCACTCCAGGTCCCGGTCCGGTTCCCGCCGCCGCCATCACTGCCGCCTCCCAGAGTTCTCGCGAGAATACGCTCTCCGTCTCGCGTGAGTTGCTGACTGTCTTTGTAATCTTCAAACAGTAAACGCGTTTGGTGGGTCCACCGCTTGCCTTGACGAATGGGCCCTCCAGGCCCACTTTAAGGTAGGGCAGGCGGAGGCGGGCAGGGTCCTGGGATTTGGAGTGGTAGCCACAGAGCTAGGAGAAGGCGGAGGTACTAGTTTGATTTCTTCCAGGGCTCACTTCGTTTTCCGGGATGGATGTTGTGATTTTCGTGGCCGACACTGGAAATCAGCGCTGATGAGGCGACTTGAGAGCGCTGGGTGCCTACGGACTCTGAAGGCTGTGGTGTGCATTGCAAACGTTCCTCACCATTAAATGTAGGAAATGTCTTCTACAAACACTAGCACTCACTGCCCTCCCGCCCCAGAAGCAGTTCGTTACTGCTGTGGTGATCTGCCACTTTGAGCACGTTTTCAAGTGGCTACTTAGCCTAGAAAGTAGGAGTCCATAGTCCCAGCTACATAGGTGAGGACCGGAGAGGGGATGTTCCATCCAGGCGGAAGAGGTAAGCAGCAATGTGTGTTCTAGAAGCTGCAAGCCACTTAATATTTTAAGAGGAGGAAAATGAAGCCCGAGTTAGGAAGCCAGGTGCTGGAGGACTTTCCAGTTGAGAGAAGATTGTCCTTAGAGGAAGGAACAGGTAGCGACCAAAGGTAAGAGAGGAATCAATCTCAGTATTGGTAGGTGAAATCACTGGAGTAGACTTATTCAGAGTCTTCAAACTCAAGAATATAAACCTCTAGAAGGAGAGGCCAGGAGAGTTTTCAGGAAATTAGTGTGTACATCCTAATTTTTACAGAGTCGCCCGAGAACACACTTTTCTCCCACTTTACACACACACAAAAAAAAAAAAAAAAAAAAAAAGCATACCTCTCTCCAATCGTGAATCAAATCTTACTATGATGTCTTGCCCAAGGGTGTACAAACCTATGGGACACCAGACACAAGAACAATTGGAAATATGTAAGTATTTGGATTTCCCAGTTGGTTCCCAATTATTTGTTTTCAACAAAATTGAAGGGGATCCTAATTGAGTTACCAGTTGATAGATTATTTTAAAAACTGATTATTATTTTTTAAATGTTTATATGTTTAGTTTTGAGAGAGAGAGAGAGCACAAGCGGGGGAGAGACAGAGAAAGAGAGGGAGACACAGAATCTGAAGGAGGCTACAGGCGCCGAGCTGACAATCCATCGCAGGTCTTGAACCCATGAACCGGGAGATCATGACCTGAGCCCAAGTCGGATGCTCAACTGGCTGAGCTACCCGGGTGCCCGGAAAAATTGATAGATTATTTTAAAATTTTAAATAATTATTTTAAAAGTGGTGGGTGAAATTTTAAGAAGAAACAATACTTTGCACAGACTCAAAGTATCTCCTCCAAAATATTTACTCTAGTATTAAATGTTTTAACATACAGCTACAAAATCTTTGATACTGCTTCCTCTGAGGTAGAGCTTGAATCCCACCTCTTATTGAGTGTGTGGGCTGGATTTAGATACTTGTTTCTGAACAATAGAATATGGAAAAGGAAAATGGTAAGTTTTACAGTAGAGAAACTAGCAGATACCACCTTAACCAAGTGGTCAAGGTTAACACCACCAGTAATAAATCAGGTTGATATCATTTGCCCCTTTGATACGATGCAATGAGAAGGACTTCATCTCTGTGGAATTCTTCCCCCAAATCTATAGCCCCAGTCTAATCAAGAGAAAACAGCCAAATCCAAGTTGAGACATTCTAGGAAATATCTAACCAGTACACCTCAAAACTTTTCACATCATGAAAGACATGAGAAACTCTGGAGGAGACGAGGAGATGACAATTAAATGCAACGTATCCTGGATTGAATCTTGGAAGAGGAAAGGGACATTAGAGGGAAAAAATGGTGAAATCAATAATGTCTGTAGTTCATAGTATTACAGCAATGTTAATTTCTTAGTTCTGATCAATGTACCATGCTTCAAGATGTCAACATTAGGGGAAGAGCTGGGTTAAGGCTATGTGGGGGAACTCTTTGCACTATCTTTGTGACGCTTCTGTAAATCTAAAAGTAATTGAAAATCTAAATGAAAAAACTGGTGGTAGATCACAATGTGATTTGGCATAGAACTTCGAAGGAGTTCAAATAATTGCGTTCCGGGGCGCCTGAGTGGCTTAGGCAGTTGAGCGTCTGACTCTTGATTTTGGCTTAGGTCATGGTCCCAGGGTTGTGGGATCGAGCGCCTCCTTGGGCTCCTCACTGAGTGTGGAGACTGCTTAGGATTCTCTCTCTCCCTCTCTCTTCCCCTCCCCTGCTTGTGTGTGTGTGCACATGCATGCTCCTTCTCTCTCTCTCTCAAAATAAACATTAAAAAAAAAGTTGCACAGTCCACAGACTGAGCCAGCTGGCACCCCAGAAATTTTTTTTTTTAGTTTTATTTAACAATGCTAATGTTTGCAATCTGTCTGAAACCCCCTGTGGGTAATTAAATTTACAATGATAAATTCATTCATGCAAACAAAATTTTGAAGACCACTAATTTAGAACAATGTCTTTAAAATGTTTGGCCACAACTCCCGTAAGAAACACATTTTGCAATGTGACCTAGTATACACGTTATATTAGTTACAATTAGGAGATTTATGAAACAATCTGCATTTGTATTATGTCTTTTTTTTTTTTTTTTTTTTTAATGCCAGTAGTGACACTCTAAATTGATTGGACAACCTCTGATACAGAATTGTTTTCAAAGAGCTGTGATCTGGGGGTTGTGTTCTGGGTAGCAACTTCATTTTATTTTATTAAAAAATTTTTTTTTTAATTTTTATTTCTTTTTGATAGAGAGACAGCGTGAGCAGGGGAGGGCCAGAGAGATGGAGACACAGAATCCGTAGCAGGCCCTAGGCTCTGAGCTGTAGCACAGAGCCCGACGCGGGGCTCGAACTCACAAGCCATGAGATCATGACCTGAGCTGAGGTCAGACGCTTAACCGACTGAGCCACCCAGGCGCCCCTTAAAAAAATTTTTTTTTTTTTAAATTTTAGAGAGCATGAGCAGGGGAGAGGCAGATGGAGAGAGAGAATCTTAAACAGGCTCCCTGCTCAGCAGAGAGCCTGATGGAGGGCTCGGTCCCATGACCTGAGCCGAAATCAAGAGTTGGATGCTCAGTCAACTGAGCCACCCAGGCACCCCATCAGCTACATTTTAAATGAAGGCCATGAATGATTCATTTTAAATGAAAGTGATGAGTGATTCCAGTTTCTTGGAATCATTTAGCAGAACCCACATTATAGTGGATTGAAAAGGGAGTGGAAAGGGGGCGCCTGGGTGGCGCAGTCGGTTAAGCGTCTGGCTTCAGCCAGGTCACGATCTCGCGGTCCGTGAGTTCGAGCCCCGCGTCAGGCTCTGGGCTGATGGCTCAGAGCCTGGAGCCTGTTTCCGATTCTGTGTCTCCCTCTCTCTCTGCCCCTCCCCCGTTCATGCTCTGTCTCTCTCTGTCCCAAAAATAAATAAACGTTGGAAAAGGGAGTGGAAGGATAGAAGCAGAAATAGCTGTGTAGACAGATCTTTCCAGTTTTTTGAGGCTCACTCTTTTTCTTTCTTCTTTCTTCTTTCTTTCTTTCTTTCTCTTTCTCGTTTATTTATTATTTTTTTTTTAATTTTTTTTTTCAACATTTATTCATTTTTGGGACAAAGAGAGACAGAGCATGAACAGGGGAGGGGCAGAGAGAGAGGGAGACACAGAATCGGAAACAGGCTCCAGGCTCTGAGCCATCAGCCCAGAGCCTGATGCGGGGCTCGAACTCACGGACCGCGAGATCATGACCTGGCTGAAGTCGGACGCCTAACCGACTGCGCCACCCAGGCGCCCCTTTCTCGTTTATTTTGAGAGAGAGTTGGAGAGGGACAGAAAGAGAGGGAGAATCCCAAGCAGCCTCCAAGCTATCAGTCAGTACAGAGTCCAACACGGGTCTTGATCTCATGATCTGAGCCAAGATCAAGAGTCAGGAGCTTAACTGACAGCCACCCAGACATCCGGAGGCATTTTATTTCTGCAAAGAAAAAACTGAGTCAATGTGGCAAAATGTTGACATTTGTTAAATCCTTGTTTGTTACCTGGTTCTTTGCTCTGTTTTCAGTGTGTTTGAAATAGTTCCTAAACAAAGGTTTGGTTCTGAAGGAGCAATTAGATGATAGCTGGAGGGGAATGGAGTGCTGGGAGAGAGGCTCATGACACACTTTTATTCATCAGTATGGAGCCAGAGGTTGAAAATGCAGGAGAGGTGGTAGTTGATGAACAGCTTTCTAAAGAAACTGGGTCAGGGCACCTGGGTGGCTCAGTTGGTTAAGCATCTGACTCCTGATTTTGGCTGAGGTCATTATCTCACAGTCTGTGAGTTCGAGCCCTGCGTTGGCTCTGTGCTGACAGTACGGGGCCTGCTTGGGATTCTCTGTCTCCCTCTCTCAGCCCCTTGCCCCATGCATGCGCTCTCACTGTGTCTCAAAATAAATAAACTTAAAAAAGATTATTATTATATTTTATTTTTTTAAATGTTTTTAACGTTTATTTACTTTTGAGACAGAGAGAGACAGAGCATGAACAGGGGAGGGGCAGAGAGAGAGGGAGACACAGAATCGGAAACAGGCTCCAGGCTCTGAGCGGTCAGCACAGAGCCCAACGCAGGGCTCGAACTCACGGACCGTGAGATCATGACCTGAGCCGAAGTCGGATGCTTAAGCGACCGAGCCACCCAGGCGCCCCATATTATTATTTTAATGAACCGGGTCAAGTTGCTGATTCACCTGGCAGAGATGAAGTTCGGCTTGATGACAAGGAGAGAATCCATTCATCTGAAACAGGAAGAAATCGGGAGGATGGAATAAGGACGTGGTTTGTAATTAGGAACAGGAGACTATGAGAAAATATTGGTGGCTGATAGCGAGGGCTTCACTGAGCTCTGAGGCTGCATATTGATAGTGCCTACAATTTATATCTTCCAGTTCCTGCAACACCACAATGCTATATAACAGCGAAGATGATTTGAAACAATCATCTGAGTTTTCAGTTTTGCCAGGCAGGTAAAAGTAAGGGCCAGGATAAAAGGCAGCCAAAGATGATAGCAAGAAAGCAGTTCAGGTGATTAACCATGGCATCTGAGGAAGCAGAAAGACAGGGAAACGGGGGAATTCAGCGTCCAGAAGTCTGGATGAAAAGGCAGGAACTAGAATGGGGAGAGGTCAAAGTAAGAATATTTGAGTTCAGGATTTTCGGAGAATTCCACAGCCGGCTCACCTGTGGGTAAAAGTGGGTGAGGCTAAGGTGGAACCAGACCTAATTTCTAGAATTGGAAAGCAAGGCATCCCACACACTGGACAGCTGCTCAAGATAAAGGTTAATAAAATCATTCATAGCACCAGCTTACAAGTTTAGGCTGGATAAAAACAGGAGAAACACATTTTGGGAAGGTTTCCCTGTCAGCAGTGGGGGAACTCACCCAGCTTGTCAGAAAGCGGACTATCCAGCTGGAGTGTCGCTTATTCACCTGGCCCTGGTGAAAATATGGAGCGCATTCTCTCATCCTCAAATACAGTATTCAGAATGTTCACAATTGTTATTCTTCAGCAGTGGGTTTATAAAGACTGCCTCTTACTCTCTTCTCTGTATTTGCCAAGTGTTTGACAGTGTGCCAAGAGTTGCTCAGAAGTAAATAAAGTCTTCAAAAAGAAAACTTGTCTCCTTCCATACTTTTCTCCACTAGGTCTCAGATTTGTCCCTTCTCCAACCTATTTGTCCCTCCAACCTATTGTGGTTTTGTTTTGTTTTGTTTTGTTTTGTTTGAGAGAGAGAGAGAGAGAGAGAGCAAGCAGGGGAGAGGCAAAGAGAGAATCCCAAGCCAGCTCTGCACTGTCAGTGCAGAGCCCGATGCAATGCGGGGCTCGAACTCCTTGAGCCAAAGTCAAGAGTCTGACACTTAACCAACTGAGCCAGTCAGGTGCCCCCAGCCATTTTTTTTTCACCTCACTAGGATTACCACACCTGAATCTTCCTGATTCAGGCTTTCCTACTCCAATTCAGCCTGGCCAATCATCTGATACCTCTGCAGCACTTCATCTTTCTTTAGGGAACTACTTACTGCCTTTCAGAGAAAACTTAGAGTCCAAGAGTGCCCAGCAAATGACCCCAATTCCTGTGGGAACCCACCATTCTCAGCATACTACACCCCATCTTCCAATCTCTAGGTTTGGTCCTGCTTCCCTCCATCCCGATTGCCCCTGGCCCCCCGCGTCCATTACATCAAGACACATGCCTAAGTTACTTCCCCTGGAAACCTTGCTTCCCGCAGTCTTTATGTGAGTGTATGTGATTCACTAGGCCTCAGTTGCAAATTAGAACATTTTTATTGTAGACCCAGTGTTCATAATCCTGTTTGGCTCATCTGTACGGGGACCAACACAGGGGATCATTTCGTTTGTAACACACCATGATGTCTTATGAATAATTGACTTTAAAATGTTTAAAAGCAGTCAGCACCCCACTCTGCATTCAGTTCACTTTCGTTTCCTTTTTCTTTTTTTAAAGATTTTATTTTTTTAAGTTTATTTATTTTGAGAGAGAAGGAGCACAAGTGGGGGAGGGGCAGAGAGAACGGGAGAGAGAGAATCCCAAGCAGGACTGTCAGCGCAGAGCCTGACATTGGGCTCAGAGCCTCACACGAACTGTGAGATCATGACCTGAGCTGAAAGTAAGAGATACTTAACTGACAGCTACCCGGGCGCCCCTAAAGATTTTAAAGTAGTCTCTGCACCCAACCTGGGGCTCAAACCCACAATCCCAAGATCAAGAGTCACATGCTCCAATGACTGAGCCAGCCAGGCACCCCATTGTCTCTCATTTCTTTGCTTGAGCTGTTCTCTCCAGTTCGAGTGGCAAATGTTAAAAATCAAGTTTCAAAAGATATTGTTTCATCCCATAGGGTTTTAATATTTTGGATGAAGTTAATAGCGCGCCTGGCTGGCTCAGGTGGTAGTGCATGCAACTCTTGATCTCAGCGTTATAAGTTTGAGTCTTGTGTTGGGTGTGGAGTTTACTTAAAAATAAATCTTTAAAAAAAAATTAAGCAGGGCCCCCCCGGGTGGCTCAGTTGGTTATGTTTCTGGCTCTTGATTTCGGCTCAGGTCATGATCTCACAGTTGGTGAGTTCTAACCCCACCTAGGGGCTCTGTGCTGACAGTGCAGAGCCTGCTTGGGATTCTTTGTCTTCCTCTCTGCCCCTCCCCTGCTCTCACGCGTGCCCTCTCTGTCTCCAAAATAAATAAGTAAACATTTTTTTTTTTTTAATTTAAGAAGCAATTATTTTGACTAATGGATCTTCTGGATTTGAGAATAAAAGAGTGTAAAGAAAAAACTAAAGTAAAAAACTAAAGTAAAAAACTAAAGTAAAAAATAAAGAGTATTGGGATGCTCTCTCGGTCGGTAGAGGAAGCGATTCTTGGAGTTTTGAGTTGGAGCCCCACGTTGGATGTAGAGATTACTTAAATAAATAAACTTCAAAAGAGAGAAAACAGTATTATGTTGTGATTCTACTTTTGTATATTTTTAGTATACACCAAGAAATCTGGAGTTACAGCTTATATCAGTGGTTATGTCTGAGGGAATGGAGGTGATTACAAAGACTTTCTGTAATGTACTTCTGTAGTATCTTAGATTTTTCTATGAACTAGATTTGTAATCTGAAAAAGGTGGACACATGTTCAAGAACTGTACATACAGGTAAACTAAACCACACAAAGTAATTTCCCCAGGATAAGTGTTGAAGTGAACTAACCTACTTCAGTCGTCTTTCAAGCAGAAAAAACGATGCTCCCTCTCCTTAAGGAACGGATCATTTCTTCTCATTTAAAGACAAAACGAAGACATGGATGAGCTGGCTTCTAATTGTTTTGAATTACTCCTCGCTCCTGAAACGCACCCAAGCTGTGTCCATTTTGTCTGTCACCAAGCAGCCCCACTAACTTCTTGCATGAGTGTTTTCTTGCTGTTTCCTCAGAGATGAATGAAGCTTTCCAGAAAGTTCTACAATTTAAAAATCCAGTTCCAGACTTTCCTCCTCCCAGGAGTCTGCTTTAGCAAAATAAATGTGTTAGGCAGTACTTCGCACATGCTGAAAGTCTGATGGGGGGGAGGGGGGGGGAGGTGGGGGCTGAGATTCTTGCATTTCTAACAAGCTCCCAGGTGGGTGGCAGGAATGCTGGCCTGAGGATCATAAGTATTTCTGACCCTATTTCACCTCCCGACTAGCTTCTCTAACGTGATCCCTTTCAACAGGGCTTTGTATACAGCTGGTAATAACTAACTATGCTTAGCTATTAGCTAACATAGCAGAGTAATTCCACATAGTAATGAATTTCCCATCTACCCCGTCTCCCTTCCCACATAGTGCTTAACCCTGGCTATACTTTAAAATCACCTGAGGAACTTTACCAAAAAAAAAGGCAAGGACCCTTGGCCAATACAATTTGACCTTGTGAACGGGGGATCCAGGCATTGATAGCTTTATTAATTTTTCAAAATTTTCTTAAAGTTTATTTATTTATTTTGAGAGAGAGAGAGAGAGCACAAGCAGGGTAGAGGCAGAGAGAAGGAGAGACAGAATCCCAACCAGACTCCGCGTCATCAGCGCAGAGCCTGATGGGCTCAGAACTCAGAAACTGTGAGATCATTACCTGAGTGGAGATCAAGAGTCTGGATGCTTGGCCGAATGCGCCACCCAGGCACCCCTAGGCATTGATAGCTTTAAAAAAGCTTCCTGTGTGGTTCTAAGATGCAACAAGCATTGCTCTGTGCTTGTCACTGAAGGGGAGATAGGGCAAGGTGAAAGAGAAATAGTCTGTCATCTCCATTACTTACAGGTACAGAAAGAACTCAGAACTAAGATACTTGGGATACATACTTCTACCCCCATGTAGATTACCTACGAGATGAGAAAGGGACGCACCATGACTGTGGGGTAAGTCTAGACAGACCAGGACTGAGCCTTGCAGAGATTTGGGTGCCCTGGTGCAGCGCACGCAAGACGGGATGACTCCCATATCCTCTAACCTGGCCCAGAAATAGCAGAAGGGGCTGTTGGAGCTGCAGGGCCAAGGCTTCAATGCCCCACGTGGGGCCATAACTGAACATCCGATGCGGTGGCTGAGGAAGCCATTGGACGCCTTGGGGGTTAGGCTTGGGTATACCACGCTCAACAGAACAAGTTCAGGAGAACTTTGTTGGATTATAAAAAGACATGTAAAAAGAATGTAAATTATGTTGAATTACAAAAAGATAGCCCTATTCCTTGCTAACAAGTTGCAGACCAAGATTCACATCTGTTACACTAGTAAAGATTAAAGTGTGAGCCCTTCAGAAGCACTGTATTTGTACTTTATATAGAGTTCTTGACTAGCAGAGGGCCTTCAGTACCCAAGGGAGAGAACCTGTAGGAAGCAAGCATCCCAGACCAGCCTTTGCCAAAAGTTTCCAGGCCCTTTCCCAAAAAAGAACAGTGGGTCGGATGTCCAGGACTCTGCTCCCTGCTCCCCCTTCCCCTGCCCATACCTCCATGTTTTTATCATCTGTAAAGCAAAACAACAACAACAACAACAAAATGTTATGTTTGTTGTAACTATCAAAAAGATGACGATAACTACTGCGGTGGTTTGTCTCAATGGAGCATTTATTTAGTCTGCCTGAGTTCTTGGTCCTTAATCTCTAGTGTATATAAACTGAGTTAACTAAACACTCCTGATTCCTCCCAGTAACCACATATCTGAGTCCTGAAAGCAGTGAAAGGGTTTTATCCTTCCTTTTTAAAGAAAAAACGAAGCTCCACGTGGGTGGGGATTTTTGTGTTTTGCTCACTGATGTATCCCAGACACCTAGATCAGTGTCCAGCACACAGAAGGCACTCAGGAAATATTTGTTGAATGAATCAAACTGCATCACTCTCCTATGAAGGCTTGTCCCACTATAAGGCCAAAGGTGCCACCAGTCCCACTGAGGAAAGTGGCCCAGAGGCTTCAGCAAGGGGGTCCTCTGGAATCTGAGGAGGACCTACCCAAGGACGTAAGGGCACCTGCTGGCTGATTCTCCACTCTGGCTCTTGTAGTGGATGCAAGCTTGCTGTGATAATTTGGACTAATAGAGCGGACGTCCTCAGATTATGTAGCTCAGTGGTTCTCACAGTGGACTAGCAGCATCAGAATCATCTGGGAATGTACTAGCAATGCAAATTCTCAGGCTCCACCCCAGACCTCCTGAATTAGAAACTCTGGGGGTCCAGCCTAGCAAGGTGTCTTGACAAGCTCCCCAAGTCGTTCTAATGCCTTCTGAAGTTTGAGCATCACTGATGTAGCAGGATGAGGGGCAAGAGGATGAGCTGGAGAGGGGACAATGATCGGAAATTCGGGGCCCATTTTGAGTCTTAGTGTGGGGTCTGCATCCAAGCAAAAAGATGCTTCCTGCCTTCCTGCGGTTCCTCAGGGAGCTGGTGATGAATACTGTTTAGAACACATGGGGTAGGCATGAGTTTCTCTGGTGAGAGTCCCTGTGGAATACTCGAGGCCAAAAATGTGGGCAGGGAAAGAGTGAGGTTACAGTTTTCCCTTGCTCTAGACATACTTCTGACCAGGACGTGGTGGATGGTTGTTCTGTTGGAATTGTAGGGGATGAGGTGTAGTCAGGAGTGCAGAACATAAATGAAGCTGTATGGTACAAGAAACCCGACTATCTGGGAAAGGTCAAGAAGACAGCAATTATCAGAGAATTGAAGTAGGGGAAATCAGAGAGTGGGTTTACTTCATTCAGGAGTCCATGAAGACGCCTGGGGAGACAATGTTACGACCTCCTTTCTTCCCCTTCCTTGGCAAAAGAAAGCTTCTGACTGAACTGTAAATTTTAATGCAGCTACTCATTCAGGGATTTAAGTTTTCATGATGCAGGCCCAAGAGCCAGGGCCCTCTGCTACCCACCCCTCACTGGATCCAAATACCCACTGGTCACATATACTTTGTGTGGCATCTATGTGTATGTTATACATAGCAGGCCAACTGTCTTGATGGGTCAGGATCAATAGCTCTCCTTGGGTTGATAATGTCTTCCTGTTTGCAATGGCTTATCTTCAACCCTGGAGGAACATGAAGGAAGCTGTCAAGTCTGAGATGAAGAAGAAAGAGTTGGGAGTCTCCAGGAGGGAAAGAGGAATCAGTGGTAAAAGGTTTGTTCCATTTGAAGATGCCAAAACTTGTCAAAGGAGGGACTATCCACTGATGATGGAGTGGCATTTCCAATTATATCTTGACTACAGCAGAAAAATGGTGGTGCCATCTTCTTCCTTTGTGATTTGAGATCTTCTAAACCCAGGGCTGAATAGGTGGAGGTAATGAACCACAGCCTCTGGACCCCTTGCACTACAGAAAGCTGATCTGGTTCAGATACCATCTATGGAGGAAAGGAGAGAGGGAGTCATGCTACTTTCCCTCCAAATCAGTACCACTAGCATCATTTGTCAGTGAATTGAGTGGCAAAGTTCATCAGGCTTACAGAATAGAGTTCAATGCCACTATGTAGGACATCAGAACTGTCTAGTACGTTGTAAAATGTCCCTAGTCTGAATTAAGAGGCTCAGCTTGGGGGCCAGGAAACACAGCTGTGGATGGGCTTCTTGGTGGTTCTTGAATGGCTCAGAACTTGAAAGTCCCAAGAGCTGAGGGATTACCCGAGGGACAACTACATTATTATTATTTTTCAATGTTTAGTTTTTACAGAGAGAGACAGACACAGAATCCATAGCAGGCTCCAGGCTCTGATCTGTCAGCGCAGAACCCAATGCAGCCCTCAAACTCACGAATGTGAGATCATGACCTGAGCTGAAGTCAAACAACGGACTGAGCCACCCAGGTGCCCCAGGACAATCACATTTATATCCATGATTCCACTGCAAATCTGAACCTATCCTGATAGAGCCTAAGGAAAGAGTTCTTAATAGTTCAGAGTCCTGTCTGTCCTATGGGAAGGAAGTCTTGTTCCTCCCATGTCAGGGTAGAGTGACTAGAAAAAGGTTTAAATGCAACCCAATGGCAAAAGCTCAAGTCGAGAAGCCATGCAAACTTTGTTCCTAGCTGGATAGAGCTGACTGATGAGTGGTGAACTGAGGTCAGAAGGTAGCACATCTGCCTGCATGGCTGTGTTTGACTGGAGAGGGGAGGCAGGGTTGTAACTAGCTTGTCCCAAACCAGATCTGAGCAGTGCAGAAGCGTTCTATGCCATCCCTGGTTCTGCCCACCCCCCCCCCCCCACCTCCCCCAGCAACTCTGGTTAGGCTGTCTGGAACTTTTCCTTCAGTATTCATCTCAGACAGCGTGAAGCCAGGCGCATCATCTTGAGATAATGTGAAGCAGTATGCTGAGGTGTACAATCCTTGTGGCACCCCTCACTGAATGGTACAGAAGCACGGAGACTAGACTTCCTTCCTTGTTTTAACGAACTCTTCCAGCAGGAGGCAGCACTAACTTGAGTATTGTGGCTGGAAACTAACACACACACACACACACACACACACACACACACACACAAAACTTTTCGTAAAGAATCTAAGAATAAGGAACAAATGACAGCTCAAAGGTGTTCCTTTATTTTTACTTTTTAACATTTTAAAAAATGTTTTATTACTTATTTTTTGAGAGAGAGAGAGCAAGCAAGCGAGCAGGGGAGGGCCAGAGAGAGAGAGAGACACAGAATCCGAAGCAGGCTCCAGGTTCTGAGCTGTCAGTGCAGAACCTGATGTGGGGCTCGAAGTCCAGAACTGTGAAATCGTGACTTGAGCCGAAGTCAGTACTCAACCAACTGAGCCACCCAGGTGCTCCCAAAGGTCTTCCTTTAAAAACCAGCTTCCTGTGCTATGGCCTCTTAACAGCTGGAGGAAGGAGGGATTTGCTTCCATTTTGGCCATGGGGTCCCCTCCCTCCCTGCAGGGCACATTCAAGTCATATTCTCTGGAACGTGTACATTTAAGAAAACCTAATCTTCAGGGGTTGTGCTTTCCCTCAATCAATCTACAGTTTCCTCTACTCCTCATATTCATTTAACCTGTTGCAGATGAGGAGGGAGGTTTGTTCTAGTTATTTCCAGAAAACGAGGTATTGCCTGCCTGTCACTGGGGTGTTGGCTCTTCCATGCAGGAATACTTGTCCCACAGCACATGGCACCTGTCCTCTGCTTAGAAGGGCAGGGAGGGTTGGCTCTGCTAAATTCTGAACCTCATTTTGAGGGGGCCAGGTTTGTGATTTCAGCAACAAAAGCTGAATATACAAGATAAGAATCATGCGCAGGCTCAATCCCTAAATGTGTTACCTCCACTAGGTCAGCTCCTGGAAGGCAGTGCTTTGTTGTGCCCACTGCTGTCTCTAGTGCCTGAAAGTGCCTGCATGCAGGCACACAGTAGGCACTCAATAAATAGCCCTTCTGGGGTGCCTGGGTGGCTCAGTCAGTTAAGAGTCTGACTTCAGCACAGATTATGATCTCGCTGTCCGTGGGTTCGAGCCCTGCATTGGGCTCTGTGCTCACAGCTCAGAGCCTGGAGCTTGCTTCAGATTCTGTGTGTGTCTCTCTCTCTGCCCTTCCCCTGCTCATGCTGCCTCTCTCTCTCTCAAAAATAAACATTAAAAAAAATTTTTTAAAAATAGCCCCTGCATAAATGACAAAATGTACCAACTTTCTTTCACTCGCTACTTTTCACCCCCCACCCCCACCTCCCTAATTCTCAGCAACCCACCGAACATCTGAATGACTTCTTTGCTCTAGTTACCTTCACCTGATTCGCCTTAACACCTGTCACTGCCTTATTCTAATACCTCCATCCAACATCCTAGTTGTCTATGGCTCAGAATCTAAATAATGCAGACCTCTCTTCCGTCCAGTGTGGTACGAAGAGCATGGGCTGTGGACCTGGACAGACAGAAGCTGGAACCCCAATTCTGCCATGCATCCACCACGGACATAAATAAAATGGGAATAAGAACATCCACCTTCTAAGTTATTGGGGCCAGAAATAAGATTGTAGTAAAGCTCCAGACATACAAAAGGCACTCAATCAATGGCCTTTTACCCCAATAACCTAATCTTACGCCATCTAAATTTAGCTCGTGCTACCCACACACCTGAGCCTCACATAGTCTTCCTATACACACCGTATGTATATTCCAGACACCACCCCCGCAGCCTACCTATCCATCATACTCCGACTGCTCCTGCCCGGCTCTCATTCCACCTTCTTGCACTTCATCATGCCTCCTTGGATTTTTTCCTCACGTGGTGGTCTTGAAATTCTTTTGTATTGCTTGGAAGGTCTAGCACCGTGCTGAGTATAGATAAGGGGCTTAGCAAAGGCTTGTTAAGTCAGAATGCAGTTGGATTTTAGCTGGAAAAGACCACATGTAGGTCTATTAATTAATGAACCCTGCCCCTCCTGAAATACCATGGGATTCCTTGGTTGGCTATGTGTCTTTGGGCCGCTCCTTGCGTCATTTCCACAGTGAATGTCTCACAAAAGGATGCTAGTAGAAAGACAGCCTCCATCAGGACCTCATCTAGCTTCTTGGGAATTGGAGGGATGCCCACAGCTGTGCCAACAGCAGCACGGAGGCCGGAAAAATCACTGGCAGTCGAGGTCCCTACTCCGCTCGTGTTCCCTGGGAACATTCCCCAAGGTTCCGGTTTTAGCCTTCTCACTGTTTATTCTGTGCAACTCCTGACCCAGCATTCCCTTCTGACCACTCTTCTGGGTCACCCAGACCAGAAACCTCCAGGACACGTCTTTCCGCCTTCCACCGCACCAAGTGCCTTCAAGCCTCCTTTCCCAGTATAGCCCTATTGCTGTCTCCACTGCCCCTGACCTGGCCTCTTCATTTGTGTATGGAAAACCCAACAGCTTTGACACTCCTCCAGCTAAACTGCTCTTGGCCCCTGTACCTCAGGCCATTCATGACCCAGGGAAGGCCCTTCCTAGGATCAAGTCCTACCCTCCTCCTCTCTGAAGACTTCTCAGATTCCCTTAACTCATGGCATCTGCATAACCACCACACTGGACAAACACAGAAGTATTGTTTTATGATGTTTCTAGGTGTACTTTTCCTATTCGTAGCAACTCTCGTCTCCAGACCGGGTCGATACCTTGGAAACATATACTACAGCTTGAAACACTTCTTTGTATTCCCTGCTTCACAGCATGTGGTGTCTGTCCTAACAGTTGTCACTGGGGTCCCAACTGCCAGAAACAGTGCTGTTGGTGATGTCAGTGGGTGGGCAGGCCAAACTGATGGTTTCCTAGGGTATCTCTACAAAGCCTTTATGACTCACTACACTGGGATGTTCAATTGGGCCTGGGGAGCCTTATCTCCCAAAGATTTTAACTTCCTCAAGGGCAGGGACTGACCTAGATCTTGGCCACTCCATAGCATCCAGCTAAAATGATGTTCAAGAAACACCTGGGTTTCCTGAAGGATGCTTTCGTTCAGTGGGAAAGGCATACAACTTATGATTTCCTTATTGTCAGAGAAGCCTCTTTTTTACACTTTCTTGGACCGTAAGATGTAGGACCAAGGGGACTAGATCTACCATGTAGACTTGTGGGCAAGACCTCAGGTTGGATGTCAGGAGGGGAGAGTAAGATGTTTTTACTGGAAAGCTAAGGGATGGGGAAGGCTGACTGGTCTCCATGCTGAACCTAGTTAGAGCTTCCGTTGTTGTCTTTGCTCTGATGGCTTTTCCAGTCTCACTTTCCATCTATAAGAAAAGGGTATCCTGTGTGCCTGGAGCCAACATGCCACTACGGCTGGGCCCTTCCACACACCCTCACCAGGCACACCGATTCCAGCTGCCTTCACAGTCCTTGTGGGGGGAGGGGACTCCAACTTGGCTGTAGAAAAGGCCAGGCAAAGGACTTGACCACTAAGGCCTGCTGCTCCCAAATGGTAGACTGACAAGTGTTATGAGTCCAGAACTGTAAGGTCCAAGTCAACCACTGCCTCTTGCCAAAGGCCACCCATGCCCAGCATATCCTATAATGAGAAACACCTGCTGCTTCTCCACAAGACATCCGCCTGGCATTTAAGGCCCTGAGAAATCTGGCCCTTTTATGGCCATTTATACAAGCTGTCCCCACCCACACAAATTACCTGCACTGGCTAAAGCGGGCAACTTGATGTCACGTCCTTGTATGTCCTGGTTCCCCAAGATCACTTGACCCTGGCAATTCTGGGCCCCTGCCTCTCCCCAGCCCACTCCTTCTCAGAACCCAGCTGTAGCATCACCTCCATGAAGCATTTACTTGCACAGACCACTCCCTGATAACTAATCCTATACAGTCTCTTTTATACTCCCTTTCCCTAGGGACGAATTTTGTGTGTCAGTGAAATCCTCAAGACAGAGCACCTGTCTCATGTGTGTGCCCTCCCATGACAGCTCACATGAAGGGATCACTGGACAAATATGAGGGGTGCATGCCTGTATCAGCCAAGGCTCAGGTTCTTCCCTTTGACTCTTGCAGGGAACGGGCGACAGAATGAAGGTGACTGGGTCACTTGACAGGCTTGGGGGACAAAGCCCAGAAAAGAAATCACACCCAGCACTGAACAACAAGAGATGGAGAGCAGCACAGCTCAAAGCCAGTGCCATCTGTCATTTACTGGTATGTGATTTTAACTTCTCTGAGCTGTACAATGAGGAGAACACTTAGCCTACTTACCTTACAGGTTCAGTGTGAGAAGCAATGGGAGAAGTATAGGAAAGTGCTTAGAGGCACCATGCAAACTGTAGTTGGGGTTAGTTATCCACATGGAGTTGAAAAGAGCTCAGACAGGGGCCAACTCTTGGCCCTAGGGCGAAGGTGGCTTTTATTTCCTCTCTTAGGGAAGGAGGGGAGGGCAGTTTTCCCACAACACCCACCTAAGGAAGGGGTGGGTGCGCCCCCAGGGGATGGGGCTGGAAGAGCCGGACAATCATTCAGAAGGGCTCCTCCATGTCCAGTTCCTGGCCCTGGGCTGCAGGGTGTGCTCCTGAGAGTCACTCCCCTTAGGGTGCATGAATGGAGGCACATGGAGGTATCTGCTGGTGTTCACGAAGAGGAAGGGGGAGCAGGTGCCCTGAGTAAGGGAGCAGAGGGCCGGGATGGCCGGCCCCAAGCTGCACGCCTGCCCAGGATTAGAACTTGCAAAAGATCTGGCTGGTGTTACTCTTCCCAAGAAGGGCCAGAGGGGCCCAGAGGCATCACTCAATCCAATGGCTGGTCCTTTAAATGTCCATCTCAAACTGTGACTCTTCACCTAGGGAGAGAAGGGACAGATGGCCAGGTAAGCAATGGGTGAATGGTAGGGCTCACATTTTAGAAGCCAGTGAGATGGTTTATTATTTTTCGTTTTGTTGTTCCTACAAGACTAGGAGAATGGAGGGAGGGCAGAACTCCACTAGGAATTCCTAGAAACAGGCCTGAAGTTTCCCTGTCCAGCTGTGCTCTCTTCCCTAGTCCCAAAGGAAGAAGGGAGACCAAGTATCCCTACAGAAGAAGCGGCAGTCCCGAATTTCATACAATTTTTATTGTTTTTTAAAAATATTTTATTTTGGGGGCACCTGGGTGGCTCAGTCAGTTGAGCATCCGACTGTGGCTCAGGTCATGATCTCATGGTTTGCAAATTCGAGTTCCACATAGGATTCTCCATTGTCAGTGCGGAGCCCGCTTTAGATCCTCTGTCCCTCTCTTTCTGCCCTTCCCCGACTCACGCACTCACGTTCTCTCTCTCAAAAATATTTAAAAAACATAAAGTAAAAATTGTATTTTTTGGAGACAGCATGCATGTGCAAACGGGGGAGGGGCAGAGGGCAAGGGGGAGAGAGAATCGTAGGCAGGCCCCCAGGCCCAGTGCAGAACCTGACTTGGGGCTTGATCTCACAACCGTGAGATCATTACTTGAGCCAAAATCAAGAGTTGGACGCTTAACCCAACTGAGCCACCCAGCCACCACTGATTTTTATTTATTTATTTAAAAAAAATTTTTTTTTTTTTTAACGTTTATTTATTTTTGGGACAGAGAGAGACAGAGCATGAACGGGGGAGGGGCAGAGAGAGGGGGAGACACAGAATCGGAAACAGGCTCCAGGCTCTGAGCCATCAGCCCAGAGCCCGACGCGGGGCTCGAACTCACGGACCGCGAGATCGTGACCTGGCTGAAGTCGGACGCTTAACCGACTGCGCCACCCAGGCACCCCTGATTTTTATTTTTTAAAATGTATTATTTGTTTTTGAGAGAGAAAGCATGAGCAGGGGAGGGGCAGAAAAAGAGGGAGTCAGAGGATCCAAAGTTCCTCTACACTGTGTTCTCTACACTGAGAACAGAGAGCCCGATACAGGGCTCAAACTCACACACCCACGAGATCATGACCCAAGCCGAAGTCAGACACTTAACCAATTGAGCCAATTTTTATTGTTTTTAATAAAAGTGAATGGTTACTTGGATTTGACATAAATACACCCTCACTGGCACCTGGGTGGCTCAGCTGGTTAAGCGTCTGACTCTTGATCTCAGTTCAGGTCACGATCTCACAGTTCATGAGTTCGAGCCCTGTGTCAGGCTCTGCACGGACAGTGCAGAGACTGCTTGAAATTCTCTCTCCTCTCTCTGCCCTTTCTCCAGTCGTGCTCGCTCTCTCTCTCTCTCTCTCTCTCAAAATATACAAATAAACTTAAAAAAAAAATTAAAACAAAAATACAACCTCACAGAAAAATATTCCTTAAACATAAAACTTTTTTTGAGCAACTGTGTCAGCTGTGGTTTAGAAAATGGTAATACAACCTACTAGGCATACGTCCAATTGCCCGCAGAATAGCCTGACTCTGCAGTAAAGGAGTTATTTTGGTAGTTCAGCTACTCACTGCCCTCACCCTAACTCTTTCCACAAAAATCTCCAAGTAACTCATGCTGCAGGAAGTTGTTTTCTGAAACGGAGCTGCCTCATTCATGATCTCCTGGGTAAGGCTGCTCTCTGGTTCTATATACTGAGATGCCGGCTCTGGCTCCCACGGGGAAACTGGCCACTTCTTCTGGTTATATTTACACAAATATATGGTCCAAGACTAGGAGCTTTGGCTAATGCCCGTTCAGCAAAATGAAAAACTATGTCCATCCCTACCACCCCATCACAATGGAACTCTTAAGCCATTATTGTGGGTTAAGGGTTGTCAGCCTGGGGCACCTCTGGGCCACCATTGCATTTGCTATGGGGATCACTGCTCCAGAAACTGGGAGGGGTTAGGGATAGCCTTCAGGCAGTGCTGGCTCAGCAATGTCAGGTGTGACCACCTTCATCCTCAACTTCTGGTTTTTGGTTTGAGGCAAAAGTGGGTGGCTGGGAAGCACCACCTTACTGACCACATGAATCTATCCATCTTTCTCTGCATCCTCTAATGAAAGGCAGGGAGCCACACTGCCTGGTGCCGTCCTTCGTTCGGCTCTGTGTGTACCCAACTCTGCCTCCCTCCCACTCTTGTCCAAGTCTGAAAGGAAAGGCAAGGCAAGGGTTGCCTGTCATGGCTGTGGGGTTCGCAGGGTAACTATGAATCACATCCTGCAGGCCCTGGGTACATGGGCTCTGCTGCTGTCAGCAGGGCCAGCCCAGCCTGAGGTCCCAGCTGCTTCCTGTCTGGGCTTGGTGCACTGCCTTCCGGGGGAAGGGTCAGAGGGTTCCAATCTGACTCAGGTCATCTGCAAGTGCTTACACTATGTTTTCCCACAATGGGAGCACTCAGACGCTCTGGCTAGCTAGTCATGATACCACAAAGAGTGCATTCACACGGCCCTCTACCAGGGTGGCTGCTCTGATTACTTAGGGGGAAGGTGGGGAGAGATACCAGGAAGGACCTAGCTGCCCAGTGTCAAACCTGCAGAAATAACCGCTTGCACGGTTTCTACCTGTCTTCATCAAGAATCCACTAGTGGACCAATACCCTGACAGAAGCCATCCTGGGTGCCTTTCTGATCCTGCAGACATGTGATTTCCTAGAGGGCAAGTACACTGTATGTTTGAGAAGTCCTCTCCTGCACATGCACATTGTGGGTGTGGCCCACATGAGGCAGACAAGCAGAAATGCTTTAATACAATGATACAAAGGGTTATACTTATTTATGAAAGCTACTGTGTGGAGTCCCCCTCATTTCAAACAAGCTCTCCACTAATTAGACTACCTGATGGGGCCAAGTCACCTCTCCTGGCGTTCTTGGGCCCCTTGCACGTGGAAAGTTGGCACTGGTGACAATACTGTCCCCCAACGCCACCTCTGCACTCTAAGCTGCTCCACAGAGGGTGGGGCAGTCACCATCAATCCCCTCCCTGAAATTTCCTCTCTGAAGGGGATCCACGGGTTGCATATGTTCCCTTCCCAAGGGAGAGCCTGGCCAAGCCCGGCCACTCACCACCTGCCGGCTTCTCTTCTGGGCTGTTGCGCAGGTGGTTCTGTCTGGTGTCTGTGGGGGGCTCATCACTGGTAGGGCTGGTGACCCCGGGAATGGTGGGCAGGTCTCGTGGAGGTGTTTTGGTCACAGGCGAGTTCCGACATTCCATCAGGAACTTCCGGTCATAGATGATCCTGGTACCTGGGAGGAGGCAGGGACATTGGAAAAGCCAGCTCAAACCTCCTGCCTATGCATTTTCCACATCTTTGAGGCATGGCTGCAGCAGAGGCAGCAAGTTTTTCTGCAAAAGCCAGATCAAGGAGGAGTGAGACCGGGGCACCTGGTTGGGTCAGTTGGTAGAGCATGAGACTCTTGATCTTAGGGTCATGAGTTTGAGCCCCACCTTTGGGGTAGAGTTTACTTTAAAAAAAAAAAAGAAAAGAAAAGAAACAAAAAGGGAAGGCACCTGGGTGGCTCAGTCAGTCGAGTGTCTGACTTCGGCTCAGGTCATGATCTCACGGTTCTTGAGTTTGAGTCCTGTGTCAGGCTTTCTGCCGTCAGCACAGAGCCCTCTTCAGATCCTCTGTCTCCCTCTCTCTCTGCCCCTCCCCCACTAGCACTCTCTCTCAAAAATAAACATTTGGAAAGAAAAAAGGAAAAGAGGAGTGATGCAGATTCAGGTGTCTGGCTGCAGCCCTACTCTGCTGCCTCAGAACCACCAACGCCATCATGTGGGGCACACTGATGGAAGAGGGGCCTGGCAAGGCCACCATGCCATGCTTCCTCCCCTCAGATCAGCACATCCAGGGCTCTCTCCTTAAAGCCCATGTGGGGCTCGAATACCTAACCAGTGCTTAGTGTTATTACTCAGGGGGCTCGAACCCACGAACAGTGAGATCATGACCGGGGCCAAAGTCGGATGCCCAACCGACTGAGCCACCCAGGTGCCCCAGGGATAACCAGAACCTTTAACTCCATTTTACAGATGAGCCAACAGAAAATTAAGTGACTCCCCCAGACTAGTAAAAATGAGAACACTTCCCTTCCTGGGCTTTGTGGACAGGAGTGCCACATGGGCTCCACCTTTCCCACCAAAGGCTCTCCTGCTATGCGTGTCCCCTTGTGACACCTGCTCTGACATGTCATTGCACCTCAGGGCTCGCACATGGTCTGTGTTCTACCCACTCCCTCTTCCCTCTCCTTTCCCAAGCATCACCCAGGGTGAGGACCAACTCTGAGGGAGTTGGTCCTTAACCCACACCCTGGACCCATCGCATCCCGCCATCCTGTGAGGACAGCTGCCTGAGTGATACCTTAAAAAGGAGAATTTTCTAAAGTCCAGGACCTGGGATTCTGGTGGGAGAATCAGCTGATTTCATCAAAGAACAGTGACTAATGAGAGGTGATTCATGTTGGGTTCTTATTTAATCAGGATTACCTCTAAAGCACCAGCGTGGTACTAGTAACTTATCTTAAACACCTCGCTCACACTCCTGATTCTTCCTTTTCAACAAAGAGCAGGTCTCAGGCTCAAAGCCTTCAGCAGGCAGTAGAATCCAGATAGAATTTAAAACTCTCTTGGTGTCATATTTCTTTTTATAGTTACTTTCTATTTATGGTAAGTAGATCAGGTTTTCCATATATGGTCGTGATATCAAGTTTCCTTTCAATACATAACAGGATATAATTTAATATAATAGTATGTATGTTATAAATAACGCACGTAATTAAATAAAGTAACAAAAACTAAGTTAAAAAGGTACGAGATATAAGGAGAAATACTTAATATAGAATGCAAGCTGCAACTGTAATGCAAACTGCAGAGGGAATAAGTGCCCAGAGTTTAGAAGCTATGATCTTTTAAAATATTTTTAAAAATATTTATTTATTCATTCTGGGTGAGAGAGACTGCAAGCAGGGGAGAGCGAGGAGGAGAGCGAGAATCCTGAGCAGGCTCGGCACTGTCAGCGCAGGACTCAATGTGGGGCTCGAATTCATGAAGCGTGAGATCATGACCTGAGCCGAGGTCGGGAGTTGGATGCTTCGCCGACTGAGCCACCCAGGTGTTCCTGATTTTTTTTTTTTTTTTAACAAGCTTTAATTCCTTTTAATTTTCTTGTATAAAACCATGTGGTGACCATAGCTGGAGCCTGGGTCTTCTGCACAGACACTCTGGTGTGGGTCTTTATAAGATGGCCAGTAAATTCCTGATAGGGAGACTTGGTGAACACCATCTTTTTCCAGAGGCCAGGGGTGAGACAGCTGTAGATCTTGGAAATGGCATCAAAAGTAGCCATGGTGAAGTTGCCCAGGGTGGCAGCGCAGCCCATGGGGGCAGGGATGAGGCGCACCAGCACAGCCACAGCAGCCGGTCACCTTGCATGGGACAATATAAGGCTTGCTGATCTTGTCTCCCCCCCCCCTCAGCAGCCTTGCTGCACCGGGATGATGGAAAGCTTGGCAAGGATGATGGCCCCTTGGACGGCAGTGGCTACCTCCTTGGAGCACTTAACATCCACACCAGCGTGTCAATTGTAATCTCTGATGGCAACAAATGCCTCGAACCTGGTCCACTGGCAGCACGGGTCTGCTTTTACACGGCATAATCTTCAAAACCGCATCTTTGGGGGATGCCCCCAAGAAAAGTCAATGATTTCAGATTCCTTGATGAGCAGGGAGAAGAGACAGATCTCCAGGAACTTGATCTTCATGTCCTTGACTAGGCGGCCCAGCTTGGTGATGCAGACCCACTCCTTGTCCTTGGCCTTGCCTCCTGGAGCTCCACGGCCCCACCCTGGCCACAGATGCCACTACCCAAGACTCTGTGGAAGCCTTCTTGGCCTCCCATTTCCACAGCACCAAGGTCATCCGCCATTTGGTATTTTCCTGAAGAAGCAGCTAGAAGCTATGGTTTAGACTTCAGGAATGCCCCTCCTTATCAATAAGCCCTCAAGTACTTCCCTCACTTAAAGGCTATGACAGTCTGCTGTCCCAACAGCAGGGACTCCCGTCTCAGATGTTGAGCACTGGCTCTCTGTGAGTGGCATCCTAGAGAGGAATTCATTCGCATCTCTGGGCTCTGAGTAGGCTTGCGTGGGGTCGGGGTCCTTCTGCTGAGGGCTAGGATGCTAAAGAGCAGAAAAATGGTCAGAGACACCAAAACGTGCACTTGGCCTACTCATGCAGGATGTCCTAGTCTGACTCTGGCCCTAAGTTACCCAGAGCCTTGCTCTCCTTGGCTGAGAGGCAATGATGCTGAAGTTGAGTCTTGTTCATCATCACTATGTGGGCTAAAGTTCACAGTTCACATTTCTTTCTTTTTTTTTTTTTTTTTTTAGTTTATTTTGAGAGAGAGAGAGAATGAGAGAGGGAGCGCAAGCAAGGGAGGGGCAGAGAGAGAGAGAGAGAGAGAGAGAGAGAGAGAGAGAGAGAGAATTCCAAGCAGGCTCCGTGCTGACAGTGTAAAGCAAAGAACACAGAACCCAGGCTGCATTTTAGACTCGGCCACTGGCCAGTAGTGTGACCCTGTGCACACAGACCTCTGTTCCTCCCCCGTTTGAACCTCAGTTTCCTCGTCTGTAACATGAAGGGCTGTGAGCCCAGTGGGCTACAAATGGAGAACAACAGTGCCTTCTCCTTGAGGGTAAATGCCTTGGCTTCAGAGAGGGACCACTCTTCTCTGTTTCTTGATCTTCAAGGCTCGGCAAGAGTCTCCCCTGTCCTGGCCTCCCTCCAGCTTTGCTTTCTTGTTGGTTTGTTCACCACAGAATAGGGAACTGACCCCATCTGAGTGGAACCTAAGAGCTGGAGATTCAAGGGTCTCAAAAAACGAAAGAGGGGGGTCAGCACTCCTGGAGAAGCTCTTTAAAGGCCACAAGCCCCCAGAAATTTTTCTGTAATTGTGGTAAAATACAAATAACATACAATTCACCATCTTAAACATTCCTAAGTATACAGTTCAGCAGTGTTCAGTACCTTCACGGTGTTCTGCAACCAATCTCCAAGATGGTTTTCATCTTGTGAAACTGAAACTCTACACCCATGAAATAGCAACTCCCATTTCCCTCCCCGCTAAGCCTTGGAAAGCACCGTTTTATTTTCTGTATCTATGAATTGGGCTGCTCCAGGTACCTCGTATAAGTGGAATTATACAGTATTTGTCTTTCTGTGACTGGCTTATTTCATTTCACATGATGTCCTCTAGGTTCATCTACATTGTTGGCCATGTCTCAGAATTTCCTTCCTTTTTAAGGCTGAATGATATTCCATTGTGTGGATATGCCACATTTTGTTTATTCACCCTCCATCTTTTGGCTAGTGTGAATAATACTGCTGTAAACCTGGGTGTGTAACTATCTCTTCGAGAGCCTGCTTTCAGTTCTTTGGGGGTCTATACCAGGCAATTTTTAAGTCATTAATTATACTTAAAGGAGAAAAAGAAAGAACTTCTGTGCCCTTGCCCTCCACCTAGGTAGGGCACTTGTTTAAAAATAGGAATCCTCATTTGCGCTAATAAAGTCCAGAAACCAAATGCCAGCAGAGGTGGTTCCCAAGATGCCCACTGTGGGAGTATTTCAGCTGGGGAGGGAGGCCACGCGGGGGGCAGGAACAGTGGTGTTCAGAAAGTCAGCTGGCAAGGTGTCAAGCCTAGGAGGGGACCACTAACCCCACTGACTCATCTGGGGTCAGTGAGGAATGTGAGCTGGAGATCAATGTAGTGGAAATGTTTCCTGTGGAAGAAGTTTTAGCTTTTTAACCCTTTTTTCCCCTGTCCCTTCAGGGGATCCACCAATACACGGCAACAGTGATCTTCTGGAAATTCCCTATGTCTCCCACAGATGAGGCAAATAGCAAAACACACAGTCTCATATCATCAAAAATAGGTACCCTTGGCTGAAACGCAGTCTCCAGGAGCCAGGGACTTGGCCTGCATACAGGAATAGGAAATGGAAACCGGGGGGGGGGGGGGGGGGGGATGCCAAGGTCCCTACAAAGCGCTGAGCAGCAGGCCAGGCAGCGCCTTGGGTATCGGTCAGGTGTGGTCTTCTGGGGTATGTGGGTTTCACACCCGTGGTCTCCACATAATCCTTTTCAGCCGAGGGCCTACCTTTTCTCTCTATATTAGGGAACATGATCCAACTCCATTAGGCTTCTACAAACAAGATCATGAAGAGCTTTTGAGGATCTAGGCAGCTCTAAGATGGCAAAGCCAAGACACTTTTTTCCCTGATGCTTCTCTCAAAAGTCTCGTAAACACCGAGAAATAAAACAAGAAACAGAAGCCCATACTCAAGTTGGAAGCAAGTGGGGCTCAAACTGTTACCCCAAATCACAATACATGAAGACAGAAAGTGAATGGAGGAATAGTTCTAACAGAGAGGATGAGGGTGGCATCTAAATGCAGGGAGGTTCGTGGGTTTGAGCCCCGCACCAGGCTCTGTGCTAACAAACAGCTCGGAGCCTGGAGCCTGCTTCCGATTCTGTATCTCACTCTCTCTCCCCCTCCCCTGCTCATGCTCTACCTCTCTCTGTCTCTCAAAAGTGAATAAATGTTAAAAAAAATTTTTTTTAATGCAGGGAGGTAGGGGTGGACATTACACCAGGAAGCGGGGTTCTGAAGAACCCCAGGAAGGTTCAGGAATTAGAGTCAACATGGAAAATGGGAATGGGGAGAGGTCCCCTATGTCCCTCACCCCAGGAGGGAGGGGAGACAGAGAAATTAAGTTTAGGTTGACCTCCTGAATGGTGAGCCTCACACCCCCCTCCCTGCTCTGCTTTAGAATAAACAGCAAAAATAAAGACCAATAGAAGTTGATTTTGGGGGGTGTCTGGGTGGTTCAGTCAGTTAAGCGTCTGACTCTTGACTTCAGCTTAGATCATGATCTCTGGTTCACAGAGTTCAAGCACATGTCGGGCTCTGTGCTGAGAGTGAGGAGCCTGCTTGGGATTCTGTCTCCCTCTCTCTCTGCCCCTCCCCTGCTTACTCTTGTGGGCGCTCTCTCTCTCAAAATAGATAAAAATAAACGTAAAAAAAAATGCAGAATATTAAAAAAAAAAGAAGTTGATTTTGGGAAGGGGATTCCCAATGAAAAATACCAGCTAGCCACCAGATTGAACCCACCAGCCTCCAGACCTCACAAAGGGCTTCCAGTCAGCTCTGGAGTGCCTAACTCTTAAATATAACCAGCCAGATGTCTCCATACATTTCTGAGAAAAGCTTACATCTAAGGAGAGATCCAAACAAACCAACAGAAGGAAACAGTTAAGGTACTTTACTGTTTGTTTGTTTGTTTGTTTAAGAGAGAAAAAGAGCAGACGTGGGGGAGGGGCAGAGAGCGAGGGACAGGTTCCGCACTATTAGCAGAGGCTGATGTGGGGCTACAATTCATGTAAGATCATGATGTGACCCAAAGTCAGGCGCTTAACCAACTGAGCCACCCAGGCGCCCCAGACTTTACTGTTTTTTAAACTTTTCAACTTTTTAAAGACTTTTTTTGAAAGAATATATATATTTTTAATTTATTTGAGACAGAGACAGGGATACAGAGAGAGTGAGTGGGAGATAGGGATAGAGGGAGAAAGAGAATTTTTTTTTTTAACATTTATTTACTTTTGAGAGAGAGAGAGAGAGACAGAGACAGAGTGCAAGCAGGGAAGGGGCAGAGAGAGGGAGAGGCAGAATCTGAAGCAGGCTCCAAGCCCTGAGCTGTCAGCACAGAGCCCGATGCAGGGCTCGAATCCTTGAACTGCTAGGTCACGACCTGAGCCCAGACACTTAGCCGACATAGCCACCCAGGCACCCTAACTTTTTAAAGACTTTAAAGAACAGAAAGACAAAAATAACAGGCAAAAAGAGACCAAATTAGAAATCCAGCATCAGATAACAAGAAGTTAAGAAAGAGAGAAAAGACAAACTGCTAAGAGGAATTTACCTAAAAAGACAAAAAGGGAAGAAAAATTTCCCGAATTGAAAGAGATCAGTCTTGAAATGCCCCTTGAGTATCCTGTGTAATGAATTAAAAACACTAACTTAACGTTCACTGCAGAATTTCACAACACTGAGGATAAAAAGATCCTAAAATCTTCCAGAAAGGGTGAGAAAACAGCAGGTGCATGCAAGGATTGGGAATAAAAATGGCATAAATGTTTTCAATGGCAAGGTTGGAAACCTGAAAATGGTGGGTCAATGCCTTCACAATCTCCAGGGAGAATTCATTTTGGCCTCATTTTATACCCAGCCAAATACTAACCAAGTAAAAGTATAATAGAAACATTTTCAGAAAGCTACAGGAAGAATATTGTAACAATTAGAATAAGATGAAGGCTTCAGGAGATCTCATGTCAGCAGCTACTAGAGCCTTTCTAGAGCCACCAAACCCTGTCAGTTCAGGACAGAAGGAAAGAATGTACCGATAAATCCACAAGTCGAATTTGTGTGTAAAACTGTATTTTGTTTAGTATTTTAGAGGTACTGGAGGGTGTAGGAGACTTACCTGAATGAAAACCAAGCACATTTAAAAAAAATCTTTATTGGGGCGTCTGGGTGGCTCAGTCGGTTAAGCGGCCGACTTCGGCTCAGGTCATGATCTCTCGGTCTGTGAGTTCGAGCCCCACGTCGGGCTCTGTGCTGACAGCTCGGAGCCTGGAGCCTGTTTCAGATTCTGTGTCTCCCTCTCTCTGACTCTCCCCTGTTCATGCTCTGTCTCTCACTGTCTCAAAAATAAATAAAACGTTAACAAAATTTAAAAAAAAATTAAAAAAATGTTTATTTATTTTGAAAGACAGAGAGTGAGTGGGGGAGGGACAGAGAGAGAGGGAGACAATACCAAGTGGGCTCTACACTATCAGCGCAGAGCCCGACGTGGGACTTGAACCCATGAACTGTGAGAGCATGACCAGAGCCGAAATCAAGGGTCAAATGCTCCACTGACTGAGCCACCCAGGCATCCTTTTTTTTTTTTTTTTTTAATTTTTTCAACGTTTATTCATTTTTGGGACAGAGAGAGACAGAGCATGAACGGGGGAGGGGCAGAGAGAGAGGGAGACACAGAATCGGAAACAGGCTCCAGGCTCTGAGCCATCAGCCCGGAGCCTGATGCGGGGCTCGAACTCACGGACCGCGAGATCGTGACCTGGCTGAAGTCGGACGCCTAACTGACTGCGCCACCCAGGCGCCCCCAGGCATCCTTTAACTAAGCACATTTTTAAAAAATTGTTTTATTTGGAAAAAGTGCTTCTTATAAAGGGCAGCTGCAAAATACAGACACTCCTGCAACAATTACTTGTTTTCTCTTAAAGTGAAAGAATGGATGGGACCCAAGGAATCACAGCAGTGGATGGACAATTGAGGAGCATCTCCAAGTTACTTCAGGAAATAGAGCAACAAAGCTCAAAGCTAAAATTTCCAATCAAATTCTCCTAACAACTTAACTTTAGCTTATCCCATGGATTACCACCCCTCCCCCACCTTGAGCGGAAAAGCGTGACTTATTCCTACAAACCAATTACTCTGCTGCAAGAAACACCTCAGAATGTGAGTTTTGAATCACATCTGTCTACCTGCAAAGCTCAGGGATGGAATATTCACAAAAACAAACGCAAAATCCCAACAACGAACCTCACACAAGGACAAAGGTTTGTCCAAAAGCTCCTGGGCTGGAAAGGCTAGCAGACCACAAAACACTAAATACAACTGTGTATCCGAGCCCCGGGTTGTGTTCATGTATGGGACAACCAGATAGTTTAAACCTCTGTGGCTAAGCTAAGTCCATTTCTCTATTTCAATAGACAGACAGGGCTGGCACTGGTCTATGCTACCGAGATACTGCTTTGTCTGTTACAATCTATTTGCCGCCCTAGGCTGAAACCACCAAACCAAGGTTTTCCACTAAGGCTAAGAACACTGCATCTATACAGGGACGAGAAGCTCATCACAGGCTCACAGTCCCGCATACCAAGTCTAGCAGCCCTAGGGAGTCCACTTCCAGCTCTGCATTTATTTTATGCCACCGGACCTTTTCTGTGTGCTTCTACATTTTCACAATTTGCCGATCATGCTAAACACAGCAAAAACCTCAACGCATTTGCACCTGTTTCTGGCTACCCAGTAATATTACGAGACACCAGAACCACAGAACAAGTGCACAGGTGTGGCTTAGAGGGTAGGAAACAGATATGAAGCACAGATGTGCAGATTTCACCAGAAGCCTCAAATAGCCACTTCGTAAGTCTGTAACAGGTTACTTGCCACAGTCCAGGTCCTTCACCCATCACGCCTATTCTTAGACCCCAAAGTAGGGCCAACACTGTTACTTTTGAACCTGGGGTCCTCAAAGTGAGTGTAAGCACATTTTTTAAACGTAATCTCTACACCCAATGTGGAGCTCAAACTCACACCCGAGATCAAAAGTCCTATGCTCTACGAACGGAGCCAGCCAGGCCCCTGAAATCGAATTACATTTTAAAATGAAGCAATTATTAACTCTATTTTTCTAAGTTGTACAATAATTAACTACCTGGCTCATCAAGGGCCATAGTAATAAAAATAATGTGTATTTTTTTTTAATTTGTGATATAATTAAATTAGGGAATGGGAAGAGATGAGAGGGGTACCTGGGTGGCTCAGTCGGTTAAGCCTCCGACTTCGACTCAGGTCACAATCTCACGGCTTGTGAGTTCAAGCCCCATGTCGGGCTCTGAGCTGACAGTTCAGAGCCTGGAACCTGCTTCGGATTCTGTGTCTCCCGCTCTCTCTGCCCCTCCCCCAGGTCGCACTCTCCCTCTCTCTCTCTCAAAACTAAACATTAAAAAAAAAAGGAAGAGATGAGGGTGTACAGACAATAAGTCCTCAATTATCAATAAAAGTCAAGAAAAAGTCAGAAATATGGAAGTAAATCCCCAAAGAAAGGGCTGAAAAATGTTAGTTGCATCTAAAGAGTGAGATGGGGGCGGGGGAGAGTGCCTGGGTGGCTCAGTTGGTTGAGCGTCCGACTTCGACTTCGGCTCCGGTCACGATCTCACGGTTCCTGGGTTTGAGCCCTGCAATGGGCTCTGTGCTGACAGCTTAGAGCCTAGAGCCTGCTTCGGATTCTGTGTCTCCTTCTCTCTCTGTCCATCCCCCACTCACGCTTTGTCTCACTCTGTTTCTCAAAAATAAATAAATGTAAAAAAAAAATTTTTTTTAAAGAGTGAGATGGGGGTGGAGAGAGGTACGGGGTTACTGTTTTGTTGGGAGGCTTTCAGTAATTTTGAGATTTAACTACTTACCTACATAAACAATTTACAAATAATGTTCACATACTTGTATTACAGAAAAAAATCAAGTACATACAAAAGAAGATAGAATTATATAATTATACACACACATATATATGTATATAAAACTTTGATTTATTTTTTAAATTAAAGGACAGGTTAAATTATGGATCAGACCTATAATTCGGTGCTGTGTGGTTACTATTTGGAACAAGTGCACATTGTCTGCAACATATTGTGTGGAAGAGTCACAGAACTGTATGTATTTTGTGTCTGGTCACCTCTGGGGGTGAGATAAGGATCAAGGCAAGACGAACATCTTTTACGCTGAGTATATTTTGTTTTTTAATACAAAACTCTAACACATAGGGCATTAAGCAAACAAATAAATAAGGATATAGGGTCAGAATGTCTTTTCTAGTAAGTCAAGTGAAAATGGCCTTGACTGGAACTAGGTAGACTCCCCCCACTCCCCACAAAAAGCCTAGGGGCTCTCTGCTGGGCAGGGTAAGTGGAGTGGTGAGCCCGTCCCTCCAGCACCTCTCTGGGCTGTGTGCTAGGCCCTGTCCATGCTAGACTGTAACTCCCAGGACATGTATCCAAGGATAGGGACCAATCCAGGGACAAATGTTAACCTCCATGGACAAGTGTTAACCCTCACCTACACATTTACCAATCTTTGCTTGATCCTGCATCCCCAAACAGGTGTATTGGTCTCATGTATTTGAACCCCTTTGTACCAGCACCATGCCAAGTGCTAGGCATGTAAAGAACAATTTCCTGATCTCACTCGGAATTTAGTTGGAAAGATCTGTAAACAAACAACTATAGTCAAGTGGGTAAAGTCTGAGAGCAGAGGCATATGTGGGGATCAGAGACAGGGGAGAGATCTACCCTGTGTGTGTCAGTGTGGACAGAGACATCAAGCCCTCCAAAAGTCAGAGGCATCCAGAGAAATCAGTGTCACCCCAATTCTGCATTCTCCCAAAGTGGAATGGGTCTATGGACTGAGGGTGGTCTAGACTGGAGAAACTGGAGGTACAGAGCAGGGGTATCCAGAACTTGCCTCCCAGCAGGGTAGGAAAAGAACAGAGGCAGACCCTTGCCCCCCAAGCTTCAAACCATTTGTGTAGCTGGGATCCTGCTGGGTGCTGGGGTAGCAGTCAGGTTTGGTTCTGAACTACTTGTAGAGAAGAACTGAGTCTATTTTCTAAGTGAAAGCCTTTTTATTCATTTATTTTTGATGTTTGTTTATTTTTGAGAGAGAGAAGAAGGGCAGAGAGAAAAGGAGACACAGCATCTGAAGCAGGCTTGAACCCACGGACCTTGAGCTCATGACCTGAGCCGAAGTCATACGCTTAACCAACTGAGCCACCCAGGCGCCCCGAAGTGAAAGCCTTTTAAACACGTCACCACATAAACACATGTGGGGAAGATGTTAAGTCCAGCGGGCCGCAAGAGTTACCTGCCCTGTAGAGAGAGGGTGTGGGTACAACATGCCAGGATGAATATGAGCTCCTCTCCCCATACAGTCTAGTGGTTAGAAACCCAGCTCTCCCATTTGCTAACTCTACTGACCCTGGGCAAGTTATTACTCAATCTCTCTGTGCCTCCATTTCTTCTTCTGTAGAATGGGGACAATGATGATGGTGCCTACATCATAGGGTTATGGTGTGGAATACAACAGAGGCTGACATGAGGTCAGCCCTATGCAAACAAATCCTAGCTATTATGACTGGCACAGCTTCAGATGACATGATTTAGGGACCAATTATACGGTCAGAGCTGGGACGAATCAGAGGGGAGGTATGCAACCCTGGAAAAAGAGACTGGGGGTGAAAGGGGTAGGGTAAGGGCACCCTCTATCCTATTTTTGGCCCATGGAAACACGCTTCAAGAACCAACATGTGCTTCGGCACGTTTGGTAACCAGTGTCATTTGGGACTTTGAAAACTTCAGATGTGCGCCAAATACAAGAATGGTATTTTTTCTCAAGACATGCTTTGTGGTGACAGCAGTTTCTTTGAATGTACAAAGCAATGCAGACATTCCCCTCGAGTCTGTTTTCCTCACTTGTAAACAAGGGCAGTGTACTAGGCTCATTCAAACTATTTTTAAAGTACCAACCATGTGCCAGGCTTTGTAGGTAATCTTTAGGGTCTGTTCCAGGTCTGATACACTACCATTTATTTTTAGGAGCTCCTGGTTGGCAGGTGCTCAGTGCGGTGCAAACAGCACGGGGCTTGGAGGCACAAGTTCTGGGCTCAAACCTGGGTGTGCCGTGTAACAGCCCCTCAACTCTCAAGGGCCGCTGAATTCCTCAGCTCTAAGAGGACGGTACTAACAAAATCCACACCTCACAGGAGTAGTGTGGAGATTAAATCACTGCTCATAGCCTGACAGGCCAGGTCTTAGTGCCCCATCCCCCACTCCCCACAAGGGAGATACAGTATCCTCAACTGGCAGACAGGAAGCTGAGGCTCAGAAAGGCTGTCCCCTCCATGGCCATACAGGGGGCAGACCTAACCTGTATTGCCTCCAGTCCTAACACCAACTTCTGTTTAAAACTAGCAAGGCAGACCAGGCTACTGTGCCTTAGCCAGCACGGGCAACTGGGAACATTCCAGGGGTCTCCAGACTGCTACCTATTCTTCTGAGTGTTTGGCCAGAACAGGATGTTCCCTGAGAGAGAGGCTGGCCTTGATCTCTTCTCCATTTTCCCACAGTAGCCACACTCAGCTTCAAAATGGGGCTGGCAGGGATTTCTGTAAATTGAGCCTTGCTTGTTCCTCACTTTCCCCTGCGCCTCTCCTGATGGAAACATTCTTCCCCTGGGTGGGGGGGGGGGGGGGGGGTGGGGACGTGAGGCCGAGCCAGAGTACAAGAACAGAATTCCTAGAACTGCTGTTCCCATTCCAGGGAAAGGGAGTGTTTCACAACATGCTTGGGGGAGGCTCAAATGCCTACGTTCGTTCGGATGCAAGCCAGCAGCCTGTGAACAAAATACTCCGGATAATTTTACATTCAGCTCTCGCCAGCAGCTCTGTGTCAACCTGGAGGCCAACACGCGGGGTCTACCGGGGGGGGGGGGGGGGGGGGGTGGCTCCCAACCGCCCGTCACACACCAGGCAGGAGCTCGATGCGTCAGGGTGGCTTTCCTTGCTGGGCAGTCTGTTTAGCAAGCAGAGCCACCTTGTCAAGGAGAAAATCTTGGGGAGACAATCAGGGTGTGCTTGGTCTGAGATTTTTCTTCATCTCTGGCCCTACCAGCTCTGCAAAGAGAACCAAAGTCTGGAAGTTTCTTAGGGGCCGGGAATCTCATGAAGATCCTCAAATACCAAATGAGGGCAATCAGTGAGTAACAAAGGGCCCTCTCACTAGTCCCTCCCTTCAAGGCCCTGACATGTGAGGAAGAGTCCGCTTTATTTGAAAATTAAGCAGGAGAGGGGTGCCTGGGTAGCTCAGTTGGTTGAGCGTCTGACTTCAGCTCAGGTCATGCTCTTGTGGTTTGTAAGTTCAAGTCCTGCATCGGTCTCTGTTGCTGACAGCTCAGAGCCTGGAGCCTGCTTTGGATTCTGTGTCTCCCTCTCTCTCTGCCCCTCCCCTGCTTGCAGTCTGTCTGTCTCTCTCTCAAAAATAAACATCAAAATAAAAATTTTGTTTTTGAAAATTAAGTGGGAGGGACAAAGTTTTTACAGAAATGTGCAGAACAAAATAGCTGGAATAATTATTCTAAGGGCTGGCCAAGCTCCTTCCCCTTCCCTCAACCCCCTCACACCCACCCCAACCAAACATTTCAAAATGCACCCAGGCCAAGCAGGTTAAGCCTCCATCTGAAATGCCTCCCTTTACACAGCAACAAAAGCTATGGTTGGAAAGAGGAGGGGCTCTTTTTTGTGTGTGAATTGCCCCCCAACCCCTCGCATCCAAATTCATATGCTGAAGTCCCAACTCCCAGCCTCAATGTAGCTGAATTTGGAGATAAAGTTTTTAAAGAGGTCATTAAGTTAAAATGAGGCTGTTAGGGTAGGGCCTTGATCCAATATACTGGTGTCCTTATAAGAGAGAGAGGGAGATACCACACATACCACATAGAGTGGCAGCAAAGAGGACAGTCATCTGCAACCATCAAGAAGGGCTTCAGGAGAAACCAACCCTTCTGGCACTTTGACTTGGACTTCCAGCCACCAGAATTGTGAGAAAATAAATTTCTGTTGTTTAAGCCACCCAGTCTGTGGTATTTTGTTATGGCCGCTTGAGCAAATTAAGATAGGCCTGCCTTCCCCTTTTATTCCAAAGACCAGAAGAGAGAAATTGATTTACACACACGCACTCTCTCTAAGGCAACAGACCTGGTTAACCTCCGCATTGTATGTGTCACCAGGAAACCAAGGGGAGTTCTGAACACACTTGCACCTGCACCTCCCGGGATTCTCACTCCTACACATTTTTGGACCGCTGGCCTCAGAACTTGACTCCATCCTACTTCCAGCACTCCAGAAAATCAAGGATGTTCAGATGGAAGTGCTGGGCAGGGTGGGCAAGAGTGGGCTCCTCTGAAGGGAGTTCCCAAAGCCTAGCTGCTTTGAGGAGGAAAGAGGAGGCAGGCTAGGTAGCAGTTAGCAAGGAGGGGCATGACACACAGTGGAAGGTATGGCCCCGGGGCCTGGCATCATGGCCACCCGCATAGTTTGCTCTGTGGAGCTGAACATAAGGCCTTGAAAACGGGGCATCGGATCGAGAACTCTGTGTTTTCAGGAAGGTGTCTTCAGTTCTTAAACCAAGAGTCAATTCACAGGCTTGCAGTTCTGGTCTGCTTCTAATTCCTGGCCTTGGCCCTACGCAGCCACACAGCAGGATGGGCAGTTAAGTTCCCTCGAAGGACCACTCTTTGAGGCTTGGCCCTTGTGGAAGACTGCCTGAAAACGTGGCCCCGGGACTCTTCCCATCCCTGTCCCTATAGGAGGCTCCTCTCATTCCAAGGCTGGTATCTCCCCTCTCCTGGAATCTGGGGTAGCCCTGTGGCTTCCTTTGAGTAATAGAATACAGAGGAAAGAGAGAACTCCCAGCCTTCCAGGTGTCCCCAGATATGTGGGTACGGCCATCTTGGACCTTCTAGCCCCAGACAATCTAGCTGCTAACTGTATGCAGCCAGATGAGTGAGTTCAGGGAGATCATCAGAAAATGCCCAACCAGCCTAAAGAATTTACTGTTGCTGTTGTTGAAGTTACTAAGTGTTGTGATACTCGGGGCCTAGTATCTGAACTCTCTCAAACTTTCAGGGGCATGGGCACTGGATTGCAAGACACCTTGTGTTGCCCATGTCCTGGAGCATCCAAATGACCTGGGCAGATGTGACTTACTCCTGCCTAGCAGTGAGGTTGGGTCAAAACAAGTAAATAAGGAGCATCAATCCCAGTGTCTGAGACCCTGGCCCCAGTAGTGACACGTTCAGTATAAAGGCTACCTCCTTCTACTTTCTGTGCAATAGTTGGAAAAAGTAGTATTAGCAATACTGGGATAAGTGACAAAGTTCAGGGAAAGTTAGTCTTGCCCCTGGGACATTCCAAGGTAAGCAATTATGCCCTGCAACTGAAAGAGCAGAAAAGAAAAATTTAGATGTCTTCATTAAGCCAGCTCAGACCCAGGCCCAGTGGCAAAGGAACTAGGTTACCCTGAGAATACGGTCGTTCCAGGATTCTTTTCAACTCTTCACCTGCTAAACACCAGACTCAGCACTCAGTCACTGCAATACAAAGATGAGTAAGACTGCCGGGAAAGAACTTCCCATCTACCCAGGGAACAAACATGTAAACAAGCACATGTGATTCATTTGTCATGAATCATAACGGAGGAAGAACACTGGTGTGGCTCTAAGCCCAGAAAGCAACAGGTTTTTTTGTTTGTGTGAACACGTAAAACGTAGGCGTGAAAATGAACACTCCTGGTTCAAAACTTGCGCCCTGGGAAGCAATCCTTTTTTTGGTCCCGCTGCCCCTTCCCCGCTCTTTTGCAAGGATATCAAATAAAGACCCACACAAGAGGGGCACCTGGGTGGCTGTGGGTTAAGCGTCAGACTTGGACTCAGGTCATGATCTCACAGTTCATGGGTTCAAGCTCTGCATAGGGCTCTGTGCTCCGGATTTTTCTGCCCCTCCCCCGCTTGCGCTCTCTCTCAAAAATAAATAAATAAACTTTAAAGACCCACACCAGAAAAGGCCTCACTGCTTGATGACAACAGTAGACAAGGTACCACGCTGCCTGTCCTTTTACTAAATTTGGTAATGGAGGACTTTTTTGCTCTTTCAAAAAAAAAAAAATCAATATGTAAAAGATCAAACTCTTCTTTCAAATAAGGCCCTGCCATCCTTTGAGGATACTGGAAACAAAAGCAACAACAAAATGTGAAGGCAATTAAAATCTCACAGCTGTGTGTGCATTGCTAGAATGTAAGGCTTAGCAGGCTGCCGACCTGGAGCAGGCAATTCTCACAATGAGAATCATACAAGTTCTACTGGTTATGAAGGGTGGGGGTATCTGCCTAATTGCCTCATTCTACGGCTACAACTTTGATGCTCCTAATTCTATTTCAGGTGTGTCTTCATCTTCCTAAGTAGCAAGCCAAGCCCTTGAGGTCAGATTGTTTTCCAGGTTCTGGATGTGGTCAATGCCTTAAACACATTGAGTCTGGTGGGCATCAGAGGGAGTCTGGGGTGCTCTACACCAGGGCTCCCTGTCAAAGTCTTTAATGAGGGACATAGTGTGGAATGTTCTAAATGTCTTAATAGGAAGCTCAGCTCAATGGGAGAAGAGGGCCCATTACATTTCCCTCACTGCCTTAATGTCCAAGTTCTTTTAACCCATCCAGAATAATGAGACCCTAGTCTCATCAGAGTTACTGTCGACCCTGGGTAATTAGGAGACATAATCTCCCACTGTGTGACCGAGGCCTCCGGACACTGGCTATGCTCTAGCTTCAGTGCCCAGGCCACCTCCTCCTCTTCCCAGCACTGTCTGTCCTATAGCCAAAGACCTGGGAGCTGCTCCAAGGTAAGCTTTCTGGGCATAGACTTTGTTTGTCTATATCAGGGTGCCATTAACACCTGCAGCCCCACCTGCCTACCTCTGATTAACCTTACCCAGTTACAGGGTTTAGGTATGATTACCAGCCAAGCGACCCTAGTGGCTTTGGGGTCAAACAATCCAACATGAAATGGAGAACGTGGAGGTTGATGGGAGAGGGGTGGAAGAAGGTTTCTGACCATTCAAAGGTTCTGCGGGGCTATGGTGTCACTGGTGATTTTTAAGCCTCAAACATTCATATGCAACACTCCTTTCAACAAATTTCTCTGAAGTTCTCCAGACTTCTAACCAGATCAGTGGTTTAGCCTGTGAAAGGTTAATGACCATGGAAAGTAAATCGGAGCCTGAGGAATGAGATGGTTCAAATCAACCACAGCTCCTGTTCCTCTGGGGACAAACACTGCAGAGCCATTCCCAGCAAGAGTGACCTGTGGACACTCCAAGAGCTCCTGACACCTGCAAAGAAACTAGCATGGGCACCGGTGCGGACTCTCTCCAGAGCCTGGTTTGAGGGCTGATGCCAAACCCAACCTCAAAAGAAGTTTACTTGGAGAGCAGCAGCATTTTGCCAGACCCTGAGGTCTGCAAAGGTGAGGGAAGTCACATTCCACTCATTCCTGAGTACTCAGTGTAGTACTTAGATCAATCACTGGGCGCTGGTTAGAAGTGTAGAATCCCAGGCCCAATGGCAGAATCTACAGAATCAAGAGTCTGCACTTAAAATGAGGTCTCCGGGTGGAGTGCCTGGGTGGCTCAGTCGGTTAGGCGTCTGACTTCAGCTCGGGTCATGATCTCACAGTCCGTGGGTTCGAGCCCCACTTCGGGCTCTGTGCTGACAGCTCAGAGCCTGGAGCCTGCTTCGGATTCTGTGACTCCTCTCTGCCTCTCACGCTATGTCTCTCTCTCAAAAAGAAACATTAAAATGAGGTCTCCAGGTAATTCACATGTATATTGAGGAATGAGAAAGAGCACTCAAGGCTACAGCAAAAGGGTGCCAGAAATGACCTTTCCTTAGGTTAAGCTTCTTGGCCCTGGCAAAGAAGTAGGGTGAAGCAGGCTTTGGAGGAAGACTCCAAGCCTTGGCTAACTGAGGCAGACCAGACTGGCTGACTTTGGCAAAAACAAGGTGTGTTTTTCCAGGTTACAGCCTGTGCGTTATGCCTGTCCTGCTGGACACTCCAGGACAAGAAAGCTGGCTTTAGGCTCCTGGCACTGCTAGCTTCCCTCCAGTTGGCTTCAGAAACAGAGTTACACTCTGATCTCAGAGCCCCTTTCCCTCTCTCCCAACTAGAGACCTTCAAAGGCAGGGAGATATGCTGAGGTTTACCAAAAACAAACAAAAAACCCATTTCCCAGTCCAAGGTGAGAAGTAGATCAGAGTTCCCTGTAAACAGTACCCTTGGCTGTGCCTTCCAATCTGACTTGTCCCCATCCAGCAATAAAGAGTGCAGAAAAGGGCACCTCTGAGCCTTCAGGGCTGCCTCAGTGCCCACTCTGAAAAGATCAGAGATGCACACCCTCACTTGAAGAACCCCAAAACTGTCAGGAAGGATCCTGGCAGACACAGTATGACACAGAGAAAGCAGACCAAATGGACTACAAAAGAACTATAGCATGGAAAGAGAATTTGAGTCAAGGGTGGACAGAAGGCTTACTGAGAACTTTTCCTTGGATCATTTTTAATAGAAGAGAGAGCATTTTCCCCTCTACACTTGGATAGTATTTCTCGTTCAATCTGAGAAAACGGTGTGACATCGGACAAGGGACATGTGTTTTCCAGTTTGGGGCCTCATGAAACAAGTACATCTGTGATTCCTAACAGTTCTAACGTTGTATGTTTTGGATCAAACGGCCCGAGACCTCGGATCTGGCTGTGCTTGCTGATGGCAGGACTGCAGCCTGAGAAAATAAGCATGTGATGTGGCCCGCGACGCTGCTGCTCCCCTGGCTCCACCTGCACCCGTGCCTCTCAACGGAGCGCCACTGTCCGCGAGTAGTTTTCGAGTAGTTTGGGTAGTTTGGGCAGGAGCGGTGGAGGAGGGCTTAGGGGAGGGGAGAAGAGCAAAACGGGCTGAGGGCAGCGCGGGGATGGCAGGGAAGTGGTGAGCCACGAGGATTTCATCATGCAAACGCGCGGGCAGGTTTCATCAGCGCCTGTGCGCCGGGGCTCCCGGGCTGGGAGGAATGCCTGGCTCCCGGGGGCAGCCTAAGGCTGGCCCCAACCCGTGCCAGTTCAGCTTCCTCTTCCTTATACACTCAGGGAGGTCACAAGGCTCCCCCTCCCCCTGGACAGAAGAACGTGTTTTTCTGCACAGTCCTGCCCGCGGCCCCAGGTCCCTCTGCGTAGATCCCACATGCGTAAGTGGGCAACCTGCCACAGGTGCAGGTGAGGCGCTGCTGGAGGAGAGAGCCCTCGGCCCAAATCCTCCGTCAGAGGCGGAGGCCCAACGCAAAACTGGGGGCGCCTCGGGAAGGAAAAAGGGATTCTGCAAGAATCGTTTACCCCAAAAAAGAACGCCCATCCCATCCCCTAAAAACCCCAGGCCAGGCCTCTCCTTGCTCCCAGACCACCCTGAGCCGACGCTATTTTCCCTCAGTACGCCCCACACCCACAAGAGGCAGCACACCTCAGCATGTGGTTGTTCTGGAAGTGTGCGTATCCGTCTGGGTAGGGGGACTCGGCTGTCTCTCCCAGGAGGAAACGAATTGGGGTAGTTTGCAGCCGGGGCTTCGGAGGACGCACTCAGAGGGCAGGCAATGGGAAGCGGCCATCCGCTCGTGACCCTCGCTGTGTCCGTGGTGCCCTTTCTTCTAGGCATCGGGCCCCTCTGCCCGGTCGCCCCGTCCAACTGGCCACTCCCGACCCCTCCCGCTCTGCCCAGTCAGTCCTCCCGCGCCGCGAGCACCCGAAGCCCGCGCCTACCTCCCGGGGTGGTGCTGAAGAGGGTGCCGCCGGGAGTGGTGCTGTAGTCCCCGGGCGGCAGCTGCACGCCGTCGCCGAGGTCCACCCGGCGAGTGGCCGGGATGGCCCGGCTTGGGGTCTGGCTGCAGCTGCTGCTCCCGGACATGGTCTCCCGCTCGCAGTGCCTGCAGCCAGAGCGTGGCCCTCCGGCCGCTCTGGCCCGTCCCTCCTCGCCCCGCCCACGCCCACGCCCACCCCTTCCGCCTCTGCGGCTCGGCGCCACCTGGGATTTGTAGTTCCCGCCGCGCAGCAGCAGCAGCCGCACCCGCCTCGGCTTGGCCGCCCGTACGTGCGATCCTCCGCAGCCTAAGTTTGAGGCCTCCTCCCCATGGCCTCCGGCGCGGGTGCGGGCGCCGCCCCACTACGGCCTGCCCCTTTCGCTCCCGGGACCCTCTCCTCCACGCTGGCAGCGATGGGATGGGGCCGGGGGCCGGGGGCTGGTGTAGGTTAGTTAACCCCACACAGGGTCCGGGGCGTGTCGCAGAGCTGTGCGAGATCCTAGCAGTCCCCGCGGTTGGCGAAGGCCTGGTTTCTGCCTGAGGACTTTGGGCCGGATGGTCCCCTCCCCGTTCCGTGCTTTAGTTCCTCCGATGAGGAGGTGGGGGTTGATTGGTCATTCACCCCACTTCGATGTTTTGAGCCTTCATGGTGTGAAGAAATAACCAAGAATGGGCGATACACGGCTTGGGGGAAGGTGTGGGAGGACGGGTGAACAAGTCACACAGATGGGTGATCAAAACTAAAACTAGAGCCCGGGTGGAGCTGAGAGGGGTTGACGTCAGTGGTGGCTGGGGGGCGGGGGGGGGGGGGGAAGGAGTGGAGAGGGTAAGAGTTGGCCAAAGAGGCTCCTTGTAGCCCTTTGAGTTGGGTACAAGGGCCCACACGCTACCTGACATTTAGTAGTCACTCCTTGAAAGAATGGATGAACGAACGAATGAATGAGTCTTCAAGGACCTCTCCGAGTGGGGACAGAAAAATGCTAGGAGGAACAGAAAAGGCTGTTGTGTGAGAGAACAGTTTCTATCGTTGTGGCCACGTCATGCAAGGGGAGAGAAGACAGGCAAACACTCTGAAAGAGAAATTGGGGTCAGGGGCGCCTGGGTGGCTCCGTTGTTAAGTGTCCAACCTTGGCTCAGGTCATGATCTCATGGCTCAGTGTCCGACCTTGGCTCAGGTCATGATCTCAGGCTCGTGACTTCGAGTCCTGCCTCAGGCTCTGTGCTGACAGCTCAGAGCCTGGAGCTTGCTTCAGTTTCTGTGTCTCTCCTTCTCTCCCTCCTCTCTCTCCTTCTCTCTCTCTGCCCCTCCCCCACTAGTTCTCTGTCTCAAAAATAAACTTAAAACAAAAATTTTTTTTTTTAAAGAGAGAAATTAGGGCTGAATTGTGATGGTTTTTTTTTAAATCATGCCAAGGTGTTCAGACTTTGTCCCACAAGGGTAGGAGATATCAGAGACCTCTTAAACTGGGGAGTGACAGGATTAGGGTTGGGTCTGTTTGTTTCAGAAAGATGACTGGCCAGCTTTGGAGTTTGAGAAGGGACCACAGGAGGGATCAGGCCCCAGGTAGGAGGACTGGCTGGGTTTAGGCACTCCTGAGCTAACTCTAGGCCTACACTGCCTACTGTGGGGGACATTGGCCTTCTGTGCCTAGGGAGCAATTGAGATATGGCTAGTCCATATTTACAAGTGTAAACTAAATAGATTTCAAGGATTTAGCATGAAAAACACTTCAGATATCTCAATAATTTATGTTGATTACATGTTGAAATATTTTGACTGTATTGGATTAAGTAAAACATTAAAATTAATTTACCTGTTTCTTTTTACTTGTTTTGGTCGAACTATAAGAAATTACATGTATGTAATATGTATGTATATATTTCTATTGGATAGTGCTGCTCCAGAATGATAAAAGCAATCCTAAAGTTCTTCCAGGAAATTTCCTCCCGGGAAACTATGCAATCACCAAATTTTAGCTCTGGCCAGGTACGTTATAAGTCATCCAGGACAACATTCACCACCATCTTATTTATTTATTTGCTTATTTATTTACTTACTTATTTAATCTTTCTTCAATCATTCAGGCCATAATTTACACTGTTCATGAGGAAAAAGCTAATAATTAAGGAAAGTGAAAGCATTCATTGGCATTTAGGTCAAAAAGAAATCCCACAATAATTCCATAATTTGTATAATTTTAAGCTCAGGTGTTTTTTGTTTGTTTGTTTTTTTTTTTTTTTTTGAAAAATCTGTCCTGGCCAAAGATTAAAAACGAAAATTCTCTGAAAGAGTAAATGGAATATATATGTCAAATGATCCTACATACATATTTTCTCCAGTTGAGGTTTCTACAAATTGAGCTAAAATATGCTAACATTCTGTGGCAAAATCTTATAGTTCTAGTGTTGAGAGCTCTCCACACCTTTTTTTTTTTCCTTTTAATTCACCACATTCTTATTCAAAAAACAAAACCCAGAGTGTCAGAGAAGAGCAGGGGTTTGCCCGAGATCACACAGCGATGAAAGACCTGAGGCAAAACTAGATGGCCCAGTGTCCCCTCCCTTCCAGGCCTGTCCTTTTGTCACCACACTAGAAAACAAAGTGGCCCATCGTCTTGGGTTGGGAAGAACTGTTTTTTTTTTTTTTTTTTAATTTTTTTTTTCAACGTTTATTTATTTTTGGGACAGAGAGAGACAGAGCATGAACGGGGGAGGGGCAGAGAGAGAGGGAGACACAGAATCGGAAACAGGCTCCAGGCTCTGAGCCATCAGCCCAGAGCCCGACGCAGGGCTCGAACTCACGGAGTGCGAGATCGTGACCTGGCTGAAGTCGGACACTTAACCGACTGCGCCACCCAGGTGCCCCTGGGAAGAACTGTTTTGAAAGGAGGTTGGCTCAGTTGCCTTATTGAATGTGCATTTTTGGTTAGAGCTGAACTTCCAGGGAAAGCAGCTGCTTAGCTGAACACTTGTAATGATCTGTGCACACGGGTTGGGGAAGTTTCCATCCCATCTTGCTCTACTTGATCCGTAGGCAGGGAGGGACAAGGGACCGATTTTATCACTTTAAGTAAGTGGAATTTCTCTGGATAGCCAACCAGGCACAGAGGTCTAATCCTTAAGCAGGCACTGGCCCTTCCCAGTTTTTGTCTCAACACATCTCTGCTGAGCTGGACCAGTGTGGGGTTAGCAGTGCCAAGAGAGGGTCCCCCAGGAGTGGCTGCCTGGGAGGAAAGTAGCAGGAGCCACAAGAGTGACAAATGCTTTCAGAGTCTCTGAATCACACTATCATAGATGCTGTTTAGGAAGACCCTCAGGTTAGGGAATCCATTCCTAACATATTTGGTGCTGAAAATGTTCCCCATTCACCACTGGAAGTCCTTTGAATTAGCTAATGCATCCTGTCGCCATGGCCCCAGTGGCTTCTGGAGGCTATTGTGTTTTCTTGTACAATTAGGGCTTCCTATACTTAGTGCCCCTGATCGAGATTCAGCCATTAAAAAAAAAAAAAAAAAAAAAAAGACATGTTAAAAGAAAAACAAAACGGAAAAAAAAAAAAGCTCATAGATACAGAGAACAGATTGGTGGTTGTCAGAGGCAGAGGGAGGGTGGGGAGGAATTCTCTCTCGAAGGGGGTCAAAAGGCACCAAAAAAAAAAAAAAAAAGGACACGTTAAAAAAAACAGGCACGTTCTCCACTGACTAGAGGATAAATAGATTATCGTTGAAAATAAACATCTACAGTGAGAAATAGCTTGGTCATTCGTTATCATCCGAGGCAAAGCAGAAGTGAGAGTCATGGTGTCATGGCCAATGACCGTGAAGGGACTGAATATTGGAGAGCCCGAAGACACATTGTGGAGGTCACATGAGCTAACATAAAGGAGTCTGTTTAAAGAGTTCTACTGAGTGAATTTGAAGACCTAATTGGCTTTATTAAGCGATTTGCTAATTGCTTAATCAATTTGTGATTTATTAATTGATTTTCAATCAGTGGGCAGCATCCCACCTAGCAAGTACAGGGATGCTCCAAGGATTTGTACAAAATAGAAGATTTTTATAGGAAGGAGAATGGGGCAAGGACATTATCAGCAAAGAAAAGGATTGTTACATCTTTTTTCTAAGAGTTTATTTTTTTTGTGGGGGTGGGGTGGGGTGGGGTGGGTGAGGGTAGCACCAACAAAGTAGAAACAGAGAAAGAGGGAAAGAATCCCAAGCAGGAACTGCACTGTCAGGGTGGAGTCTGATGTGGGCCTCGAACTCATGAACCATGAGATTATGACCTGAGCTGAAACCAAGAGTTGGTCACTCAGCCAACTGCCACCCAGGCACCCCTGTTACATCTTTTTTTGAGGAGGAAGGGATTGCAGGGTTTTTATCACGCGATTACTTTAACCAGAGCTGATCAGGAAATTTCAGATTAACTTAAAAGGTCACATTCCTGAGAGAGGTTCAAACTACAATTAGGTCTTGGTTTGCTGTGGTTGGGGACCAATGACTCCATTTTGGACTTCTTGTTTCTCTTTCAACAATTCCCAATGGTGGATTTAACATTCAAGTACCATTTCTAGGCTCAAGAGATTCCAAAAAATTTTAGTGGCTCAGAGCAGGGTATGCAATCTTTAAAAGGACCTCAAGAAAAAAATAATTAAAAAAATAAATAAAAGGACCTCAAGAGCAGATTCTCAGGTTTAAAATCATCTTCTTCCCAGGCATCTGGATGGCTCAGTTGGTTGGGCATCCCACTCTTGATTTTGGCTCGGTTCATGATCTCACAGTTTGTGAGTTCGAGCCCCACATCAGTCTCCCTGCTGACAGTGTGGAGCCTGCTTGGGATTCTCTCTCTCTCTCTCTCTCTCTCTCAAAATAAATAAATAAACTTAAAAAAAAATAAAAATCATCTTCTTCCCACGTGGGGACAATACTCTGGTGCTGGCAAGTGCCGGGAGTTGCCACCTGGGATTTGCTTGGGGTTGCCCTCCTACAGGTGGCTCTGGGTGTGTCCACCTGAGAAGGTTTTGTGTCCTGGCCAGGAGAGCAAAACAGCAGAGAGCCTTTGGTGGCAACTGAAGAACAGTGGCCCCGTGGTCTCCATGGATCAGTGGGAGACCAACAACTTGGGCCTAACCAGCCCTCGGTGATATGGTTTGGGAGTAGTGGAGGTCTGGAGCCAATGGCCAAGAAAAAATTCTTGAGACATCTGTGGTGCAAAAAGGTGATTTTATTAAAGCACAGGGACAGGACCTGTGGGCAGAAAGAGCTGCACTGGGGTTGTGCAGAGTAACTGGTTATATACTGTGGAGCTGGGGGAGGTGAAGACAAATGGAGGCGAGGACTTCTAAAATACCTGAGGCCTTGCTATTATCAAGCTAAGGTTGTTTTCCCTCTAGTAAGGCATTAACATGATGACAGTAGGGGTTTCCTGGAGAGATGTCATACTCTGTATTTGCCTCAAGTATTTGTTAATGGGCTGCAGGTTATAAGGAAATTTAAGTTCACCTGCCATTTCCTTCTTGCCTTTGTTCCCCACATCATTATGGAGGGGAGGGTAATATTAGGGCTCCAGGAAACTGAGTCCACAGCTTTCTGGAGATTAGGCTACTGATAAGATTGCCTTTTTCTTGTAATTTACTAAGACATTTGTAAACTTATGGAGACTCGTGTCCTGCATAGCTGTGATCTCTATCAGTTAACTACTTGTTTTCTTTCCTTTGTTCTTGGGCAAGCAGGGGTGCCTGAGGAATATCATACATATCCCACCTGGGGAGAGGGGTAAAGCTAGCTCCTTTGCCCTCAGCTTACCTTTTGCATCCTCATCATCAGCGTTATATCAATTAGGGTCACTCAAATTGGGTAATTTGGAGGGAATTTGACAAAAGGATGATCTACAAAGGTGTGGGCAGGAGGTAGGGAAGCCAGAAGATACACTGTGGTATCTGGCACTGGAATTGGGCCTGAAGGAGGAAGGGGAAGGTGTGGGGACTGAAATCCAAAAAGAGGGAGAGTGTGTTCTTGTTAGGGAAAGCACACACTGTGAGAAGAAAAGCTAGTAAAAACAAGAGAAAAGGGGCCAGCCAGATGTCCGAGGCTGGATGCTCCCCTTGCATACTACTTTGGCTTCTGTAATCTTGCTTGCCTCCTGTGTCTACCAACTGCCCAGACAGCACCACTGATAAGTGCCCCCTCCCCCTTTTCTTTTGTCTCTCAACCCCCTGCCATGCCAGCCATAAAAGGAAGATGATGCCAAGGTTCCAGGCTCAGCCTTTGGAGGTGACTCTGCTGGGCTGGAACCAGTGTGCAATAAACAATCTTTTCCTGATTCCCCAAGTGCGTGTGGCTTGTCTCTTCCTGGGTGCCGAGTATTTGCAGTAACAACTGTGTGGAGAGGCCACCCTGGAGCTGTGGCCTTCAGTCCTGGCCAAGCACAGGGAGGGAGCTAGGAAACAGAAACTCTCACCTCTCTGGCCTCCAGCCCTCAACTCGCCTGCCTGACTCCCTGACAGCCTAATCTAGCTGGAAAACAAAGGACAAGCCTGATAGCCCAACCTCCTGGGGCACTGAGTGGGACAGAAGAGAGTGGAGGGAGGTTGGATCTACGGGGACAACAGAGGAGTCCAACACAGTGGAGTAGAGAAAAAAATCAGGAGGGGAGTAACTTGTGGAACAGTCCAGAGAAAATCTTGGTCCTGAGCAAATGTATGTGCTGGAAGCCTGTTGAGCCTCACAAGGCACTCTTCTTCTTTTGAGGTGAGGGCAGGGACCCGTGTGCACAATCCTCTTGTGTACAAGGTGAGAAGTCAAGGTCCTTGGTCCTCAAATGTTCCTCCCTACCCCCGGATATCTTCTCCACTCACAGGTTGATGCTTGAAATTCTTCCATTTTAGCTTTTTCCTTTGAGCTAAAGGTTCTGCTAAATGTAAACTGTCCTTGGCATTCGTGACACCACAAGTAAGGAAAAAAGGAAACGAACACTTCCTGAGTTCCTGCTCTGTGCCTACAGATCCAATGCAAGAGGTTTGGCATTGACAAAATCAATAAATCACACCACAACCTCATAAGGCAAGTATTATCCACGCTGCATATACACGAGGAAAATGAGTCGTGGGTGTGGGGATTAGCCGGCCTTTTCGCAAAGCCTCATATTTAATTTTTATAACCTGCTTAATCCAAAGCCCATGCACTTAACCACCACCGCAGGGATTTCCAAATTTTGGAGTGCATGAGATTAGCTGCAGCGCTGGGGAAGTAGGTGGGATCTTCACCTGAGAGCAAGTTCTTTCTTTCTTTTTTTTTTTTTTTTACCTGAGAGAAAGTTCTAATTCAAGGAGAAGAGACAACTATCCCAAAGAAAAGGAAAGGGTACAGTGGAGGCAAGGATGGTGTCTTAGTCTGCTTGGGCTGTTATAGCAAAATGTCATAGGCTGGGCTGCTTAAATGACAGACATTGATTTCTCACAGTTCTGAAGGCTGGGAAGTCCAAGGTCAAGGTGCTGGCAGATTTGGTTCTGGTGAGGGCACTAGTCCTGCCTTTGGGAGGGCCACCTTCTTGCTGTATCCTCAACACAGCGGAGGGAGAGGGCCCCGGTCTCTCCTCTTTTAAAGGACACCAGCCTCATCAAGGGAGCCCCACCCTCATAACCTCATCTAAACCTAATTACCTCCCAAAGGCCCCACCTCCAAATGCCATCTCTTTGGGGCTTACTTGTGGATTTGGGGGTCAACACAAATAGTCCTTTTAGTTTTTTAAATTTTAGTGATTATTGGGGCGCCTGGGTGGCGCAGTCGGTTAAGCGTCCGACTTCAGCCAGGTCACGATCTCGCGGTCCGTGAGTTCGAGCCCCGCGTCAGGCTCTGGGCTGATGGCTCAGAGCCTGGAGCCTGTTTCCGATTCTGTGTCTCCCTCTCTCTCTGCCCCTCCCCCGTTCATACTCTGTCTCTCTCTGTCCCAAAAATAAATAAACGTTGAAAAAAATAAAATAAAATAAAATAAAAATAAATTTTAGTGATTATTTATTTATTATTATTATTATTTTTTTAACATTTATTTATTTTTGAGACAGAGAGAGACACAGCATGAACGGGGGAGGGGCAGAGAGAGAGGGAGACACAGAATCGGAAGCAGGCTCCAGGCTCTGAGCCATCAGCCCAGAGCCCGACGCGGGGCTCGAACGCATGGACCGCGAGATCATGACCTGAGCTGAAGTCGGACACTTAACCGACTGAGCCACCCAGGCGCCCCTATTTATTTATTTTTGAGAGAGGGACAGAGGGGCAGAGAGAGAGGGAGACAGATTCAGCTCCAGGCTCTGAGCTGTCAGCACAGACCCCAACACCCGACACAGGGCTTAAACTCACTAACTGTGAGATCATGACCTGAGCCAAAGTTGGACACTTAACTGAACCACCCAGGCACCCCAACATGCAGTACTTAAACAGAAATCTTGAAGACTTTGGCCTGTGATAGGTCCACCCTGCTCTTCTGGGTGGTAACAGTGCCCTTGCCCAACTACCCCCCCCCCCCGAAGGACTCCAGTGTAATTGCCTTTTCTTTCCCTTTCCTGACTCCAGTGCAACCCCCAATTTCAGTCTTCTAGCCTCACTGGATCTCCTAGAAAGCCATGCTCTCAGCATTGCCGAATTTGAACTTGAAACCAATGCTACAGAGTTAATTCCAAGGGTTTTGTAGGCAAATCATCCTGGGTTCAAAATCCACTTATAATCTATGTGACCTTTGCCAATCACTCTGAAATTCAATTTTCTCGTCTGTAAAATGGAGATAATACTACCTATGGGAATCTTACAGCACAGTGTTTGGGACCATATTGGACTTACACCGAACAGAGTTGTCTAGAAACCCACCTCCTGATTCCCAGGCGTGGGCTGCTGCCTATGATTCTCCATTTCCTTTGTTTGAAGCGCAAAATATGACATTTATTAAGCGTCCTAGCGTGCTGGGGGGCCTTGCATTGCCCATACATAGATACATAGATGTGATCCTAACATCTAAGAGGGTTGTCTGGTATACATGAGAAAACATAAAGACAAATAAAAAAGAAAGAAAGACATGGGAGTGTGATAAGAAGGGAGGGGTGGTGGCTGGGATTTACTCTTTTACAGCCACCCTGGAGTGTGGGAAGTGCTAGGGAAAACCCGGGAATTCTCCCAAGGGGGAGAACGATTTACCTGCGGCGGGTCACCAGTTACCGGCTGGGCTGGAACGCCCTCTAGTGGCCATTCGGTTGAGCCTAGAGGTTTTGCTTTGTAAATTGTTCTTTTTAAGACGAGTTCCTCTGGCAGTCTGCCTCTCCTTTCATTCACTCAACAAACTTTTACCCAGAATGTTTCTTGCCAGGGGATAGTCTAGGCACTGGGGATATAACGGTGAACAAAACAAGCCAAATCTCCATAATATTCTTTCTCTAACTCGATATAGGCTTAGTAACTTCCAAGTGGATCCCTGAAGCCTATGATACGCTCCTTCCCTTATATTGCCAAAAGTGATCTTTTCCCCCAAAACTAGCATGCATAGAGCTAAAATAAAGTGAAACCAGAGCATTGTGTAATATTGGTGCAAATTTGAGGTGTGAGGTTTTGTCTCAATTTTAAGTGAGTTGCCATCGCATCTTAGTACTTCCCTTATTATAGACTATGCTTCTGGTTTTCATATGCTTTTCAGGTTTGTTCGTGAGTTCATTTACAGGGGTTTCTCTGTTTCTGGGCTATCCAATACAGTAGTCACTAGTCACATATGACTAGTTAAGTTTAAATTAATTACAATCAAAAATTTAGTATTTTTAGTTGCATTATTCACATTTCCAGTGTTTAACACCCACATAGGACTAGTGGCCATCTCATTGGACAGTGAAGATATATAATATTTCTATTGCAGAAGGTTCTACTGGATGACATCCTAAGCAGTGATGGGGATCCAGCTGTGGGAATGTCGTGTTATGTTATTGTGCAGGTATAATCTATCCACTCCTTTCTTCTGCCTTTTTTTTTTTAATTTAATGTTTATTTAATTTAAGAGAGAGAGCACATGCACAAACAGGGGAGGGGGAGAGAGAGAGGAAATAGAGAATTCCAAGCATGCTCTGAGCTGCCAGCACAGAGCCCAATGTAGGGTTCCATCCAACAACCGTGAGATCATGACCTGAGCTGAAATCAAGAGTCAGGCACTGAAGTGACTAAGCCACCTAGGCACCCTATCTTCTGCCTTCTTATCTACAGTTTGGAGAGTGGTCTCTGGCTCATACCCTAAGGAAAACAGGGCATGTGATCAGGAAACCCTAACTTTCTACTGTTTGCTGACCCTGTTGGGAGAGGTGCCCATGGTCTCTGTTCCTCTTTGGCTCAGCCTCTCATCCAAGTGTCTATCAGACCAACAGAGGGGGCTGATTCCCAGGCTGATCAGCCCTATAGTTGTTTCTTCCTTGGGGGATTTGTTTGCCAAAGTTTTGCCTCTCTGCCCCCTTGGCCATGGGTTGCCAGCTCTGCTCTTGACTCCTGCCCTTCCTGGTTCTAACTTTGGGGTGGAAGGGGCTTGGGGAATCTTCTTATTGAGGGCTTATACACAGGGAAACATTTGATCTCCTCCTATGAGACAGTGAGTGAGCAATGAATGGGAGGGTGTTTGAAAACTGAGTCTTCACTCTTGAGCCACTTCCATTTACTTAGCGGCAAAGAAAGCTGGACTGAGTATCCTGAAACACAGGCTCTTCTCATTTCTACTACTAACTAGCTCTGTGACTTTGGGCAAGTCACTTTCTTCATATGTGGTGAGGGATGTGGGTGATGATTTCCAGGGTTTTCTGCAATTCGATATCCTAAAACTTGGCCAAAACCTTTGTGACTTCAGTGGACAAAGATGTCATGATCCAGATAAAACAGATTTCCTTCCCAAAGAGAAATCTCCAGGCTCAGATGGTTTCGCTGGATAATTTTTTCAAACTCCTAAACAAGAGTAAATACCAATTTTCCGCAACTTCTTCCAGAAAACAGAGAAGGAGAGAACACTTCCCAATTCATTTTATGAGACCAGACAAATACAGTACTAACAAAAAGAAAACTATAAGCCAGTATCTGTCATGAACGTAGAAAAAAAGCTATAAACCAATATCTTATGAACTTATACTAATTATCTCCTTCAAAATCCTCAAAAAAACATTAGCAAATTGAATCCATATTATAAAATAATTATAAATACAAAAACTTACATACCATGACCAAGTACAATTTATTCCAGATATATAGTCTGATTCAAATTTTAAAAGTCCATCATATTAAGTAATCAATAAAGCTGGATTAACAAAAATGTCTACCATATCAACAGGCTAAAGAAGAGAAATCATATAATCTTATCAATTGGTGCAGGAAAAGCATTTGACAAAATCCAATAATCGTTTATAATAAATATTCTCAACAAGTTAGGAATAAAAGGGAACTACCTCAACTTGATAAAGAACATCTATAAAAAGCCTATAGCTAACATCATAGTTGATGATGAGTCACTGAATGCCTTCCCCCTAAGACTGAGAACAAAGCAAGGATTTCTATTCTCATCACTTTTATTCAACTTAGTACTGGAATTTCTAGCCACTGTAATAAGGCAAGAAAAAGAATAAAAGTCATACAGAGTGGAAAGGAAGAAACAAAACCGTCCCTATTTGCAAATGACATGATTGTCTACAGAGAATCCCAAAGAATCTACAAAAAAAAAAAAAAAAAAAAAAATTCCTCTAGCTGCTATATGAGTTCTGCAAAGTTGCAGGATACAAGAGCAACACACAAAAATCAACAAACATGTAGAAACTGTAATTTAAGATGCTATACCATTTATAATTGTTCCAAAGAAAACGAAATACTTAGGTTTAAACTTAACAAAACATGCACAGGATCTGTATGCTGAAAACTACAAAATGCTGATGAAATAAATAAAAGGCCTAAATAAATGGAGAGATACACTGTGGTCATAGATTGGAAGGCTTGACATAGTAAAGATGTCAATTCTCTCCAAATTCATCTATAGGTTTAATGTAATTTCTTTCAAAATCCTAGTAAGGAAGTGAAATAGGCCAGTCAGAGGAAGACAAATACCATATGATTTCATTCATATGTGATGAAAGAAAAAGAGACAAACAAAATGAAACGAAACAAAACAAAACAACAACAACCCCCCCACACACCCACACAAAATCCCAAACCCAGACTCTTAACTATAGAGAACAAACTGATGGTTATCAGATGGGAGGTGGGTGGGGGGATGGGTGAAATAGGTGAAGGGGATTAAGAATACAGTTATCATGATGAGCCATGAGTAATGTATAGAATTATTGAGTCACTATATTGTTCACCTGAAATTAATATAATATTGTATGTTAATTTCACTGGAATTAAAAAATTCTAACCAAGTATTTTGTAGACATAGATAAGCTTATCCTAACATTTAGACAGTAAAGCACAGACCTGAGAATAACTAAAACAATTTTGGAAACAAAACAAAACAAAAAAGGAATAAACTGGGAAGAATTTCTCTACCCCAAATAAGATAAAAGAGATACGGTAGAAGCTCAGGATGAAAGGAAAGGAGGATCAAAACCTGGCCAGCCCTTCCCTGAAAGAGCAGAGATGGAACCTCCAAGGCTCAGGAATCAGTGATCACAGGGACCTAGGAGGCCCCAGGGGACACAGAAAGTCCTATTTCCCAGAGAAAGTACCCTATCCTCTTTGAGTTCTTTCATAAATGGCAGGGACTGGGGCTCTTGAGTGTCTCAGTCCTTTGAGCATTTGACTTTGGCTCAGGTCCTCATCTCATGGTTGGTGAGTTCAAGCCCCACATAGGGCTCGTTGCGGTCAGCCCTGAGACTGCTTCGAATTCTCAGTCCCCCTCTCACTCCGCCCCTCCCCCACTTGCTCGCCCTCTTTCTCTCTCAAATATAAACATTAAAAAAAAAAAAAGAGGGGCGCCTGGGTGGCGCAGTCGGTTAAGCGTCCGACTTCAGCCAGGTCACGATCTCGCGGTCCGGGAGTTCGAGCCCCGCGTCGGGCTCTGGGCTGGTGGCTCAGAGCCTGGAGCCTGTTTCCGATTCTGTGTCTCCCTCTCTCTCTCTGCCCCTCCCCCGTTCATGCTCTGTCTCTCTCTGTCCCAAAAATAAATAAATGTTGAAAAAAAAAAAAAAAAAAAAGAATAGCAGGGACTTAGGTACTCCATAGTGCTTGGGAGGGAGAATGTGCAATGCTGCTGTTTTCTTGAGGGTGTCTCATGGGGGAGTCATATGTTCTACTTCTTTTCCCCAGGGGCCCCCAAAATTTGAAGGCAGACTGGTATCTTCTCATTCCTGGCTAATAGGTTGTGTGCTAGACACGATTCTGAATATATCATTTGCTTTTTGTCTTCTGTGAACTTTCATTTTAACAGGAGAGAAGATGGGCACCTGGGTGGCTCAGTCAGTGGAACCTCTGACTCTTGATTTCATCTCAGGTTATGATCCCAGGGTGGAAGGATTGAGCCTCATGTGGGGATCTGTGCTCAGCGTGGAGCCTGCTTGAGATTCTCAGTCTCTCTCCCTCTGCCCTTCTCTCCCACTCTCTAAAAAAAACTTTAAAAAATATGTGAAAGGAGAGGTGTAGAGTCTATTTCAAATTTAGGTCAAGAGGCAGGATTGAAATTGGGGCTATCTAGAACAAGTCACACACAAAGGTAAAATCAGGAATTTCAGTGATTGTTAATTTCTAGATATTCTATTTGATTCTTTTCCAAATCTGTCTGTTCTTTCTAAAAATGTTCTATTTTCTTCATTATAGGCTGTATTCTGTTATCTCTTTAGTAACTTTAAACTTGCTTGCTTTCTTGCAGATTATTCTATTATTTCTAGTTCTTGGGACACTGATTCTCTTATTACCTGTATCTATTTAATCTTCTTCAGGTGGTTCACTTCTTGTGGTTTCTAAGTGTTCATTATGTATTCATCTTCAGCCAGGGCTGTTTCAGTAAGAACGTTCTAGAAGTAGAACTGTTTCGTATTTCCCTTTGCTGGGGCCCTGGAGTGAAACAGAGCCTCACTGAACTTTAAATTTCTTCGCCTAGAATTCTCATATCATGGGGCAGGTAGTACAAATTTAGATCCACACAACGTAGACTTGGGTTGGTAATTTCTTATACAAGTGTTCTTCTCCCACTCTATCTTGAGCTCTGAGACACAACTATCTTGCTCTCTGCTTCTTTGGACTGGCGGGAAGAATTTTTCAAGTCCCATTTGGGAAGCTTTGAATATATATATTTTTTACATTTATTTATTTTTGATAGAGAGAGACAGAGCACTATTGGGGGAGGGGCAGAGAGAGAAGGAGACACAGAATCTGAAGCAGGTTCCAGGCTCTGAGCTGTCAGCACAGAGCCCGACGCGGGGATCAGACTCACAAACTGCGAGATCATGACCTGAGCTGAAGCCGGATGCTTAACTGACTGAGCCACCCAGGTGCCCCCCCCCCCCCCCCATTTGGGAAGCTTTATACAGGGTCTCAGTTCCAGCCTGCAGCCACGCCCAGGCCTCACTCCCTCAACTGCCACATCAGGCTCATGTGACAGCTCTCTCTAGCTGTGAGTTCTGTAACATGGGAATTTCCTTTTTATAACTATATATATATTTGAAGCGGGCTTTGTGCTGACAGCAGAGAGCCTGATTCGGGGCTTGAACCCATGAACTGTGAGATTATGACCTGAGCCAAAATCCAAGTCTTAACCAACTGAGCCACCCAGGCGCCCCCAGCACATTTATATAGTTTATGTATTCTTAGGGTCCATTAACCCAGTTCTACATGTTTTAGGAAACTCCCCTCTTCTGAGAAATTTATTTAACAAAATAATTTCCAGGCTATCCACAATATGTCTTGGTATAAATATAAAATCATCCCAGGATTTCTGTTGTTTTTTTTTTTTTGAGACAGAGAGAGACAGAGCATGAATGGGGGAGGGGCAGAGAGAGAGAGGGAGACACAGAATCGGAAGCAGGCTCCAGGCTCCGAGCCATCAGCCCAGAGCCGGACGCGGGGCTCGAACTCACGGACCGCGAGATCGTGACCTGGCTGAAGTCGGACGCTTAACCGACTGCGCCACCCAGGCGCCCCCCAGGATTTCTGTTTTGTTTTGTTTTGTTTTGTTTTGAGAGAGCATACTCGGGGGAGAGAGGCAGAGGGAGAGAGAGAGAATCTTGAGCAGATTCCATGCTCAGAGTGGAGCCTGATGTGGGGCTCGATTCCGTGAACCTGGGATCATGGCCTGAGCCAAAATCAAGAGTCAGATGTTCAACTGATTGAACCACCCAGGCACCCCTCATCCCAGGATTCTTTTTTTTTCTTTTTTCAATGTTTGTTTATTTTTGAGAGAGAGAGAGAGAGAGAGAGAGAGCACAAGTTGGGGAAGGGCAGAGAGAGAGAGAGAGAGGGAGAAACAGAATCTGAAGCAGGCTCCAGGGTCTGAGCAGTCAGCACAGAGCGGGGCTGATGCGGGGCTTGAACCCACGGACTGGGAGATCATGACCTGAACCGAAGTTGGATGCTTAACCAACTGAGCCACCCAGGCGCCCCTCAAGATTTATTTTTAATGTTTATTTATTTTTTGAGAGAGAGAGAAATACAGAGTGCAAGCTGGGGAGGCGCAGAGAGAGAGACACACACACACAGACTTTGAGCTGTCAGCACAGAGTCCAACACAAGGCTCCAACCCATGAACCATGAGACCCTGACCTGAGCCGAAGTCGGACGCTGAACTGACTGAGCCACCCAGGAGCCCCAGGATTCTTTTTTTTTTTAAATTTTTTAAAAAAGTTTATTCATTTATGTATTTATTTTTAAATTTTCATCCAAGTTAGTTAGCGTATAGTGCAATAATGATTTTAGGAGTAGATTTCAGTGATTCATCCCCTATGTATAACACCTAGTGCTCATCCCAAGTGTCCTCCTTAATGCCCGTCGCCCTTTTAGCCCCTCCTCCGCCCCCTCCCCCCAGCCCCCACCCAACCACCCCTCAGGATTCATAGTAAGCACCATCTTACACTTACTGGAGTAAGAAGGAATTTTTTCCAATAAAAATTAGAAGGATTTTTAATTTCCAAGTCTTTTGAGAAAGCAAAATTAATGCAATGTAAATCAGAACATCTAATTAAATTTAGCAAGCCAAAGGAATTTTGTTATATAAATTAACCCATTTATCGTAGGCTAGCCATGTTTCAAATGGTGGAGCTTCTGCTGGTGTTTCAACTCCTTCAGTCTCCTGATGGCCAACTTTACTGTCACCTTGGAGTGGTGTTGTAGGTCCAGGCACCACCCACGGCGTTTGTCATGCAGGAACCACAGTGCAGGATCCCCGCAGCTCGTCACTTCCTAGTGGTTTGGCCACAGAAGGAGCAAGTGTACTTGGCGTGCTGGCTTATTTCAATCTGCTTCACCATTTTTCCGAGGGAGGCACCATATAACAGGGCCCGTATTTCCCGACGGTTCTGACTTCTTGGTGTGTTTAGCCATGTCAACACAAACTAGGTCTGAGCCCATTGGAGTAAGAAAGAATTTTTAAACATGCATTGTTACAAAAAAAAGAATTTTGAATCACTAGAACATTCTATTACGCCAACATGCTGATTCCTTATGGTCAGTCTTCCATCACCTCAAACTTGACTTTTTTTTTTTTGAGAGAGAGAAAGACAGAGAGAGAGAGAGAGAGAGAGAGAGAGAGAGTGGGGGGGAGGGGCAGAGAGAGGGGGAGACAGAATCTTGAAGCAGGCTCCGGGCTCTGTCAGCACAGAGCCCAACGTGGGGCTCAAACTCACAGGCTGGGAGATCACACGACCTGAGCTGACGTCAGAGCCACCCAGGTGCCTGTAAACCTTGACATTTCTTGCTGCAAAAGGATATCTTTGGTTTTAAGATTTTTCACTTGTGTTCTTCCTTCTCTAGGTAAGATCCTTTCTCTCTGCAGGAATGTAACTTATTACTTCTTTTTTAAAAGAAATTTCTAGTGTTTATTTATTTTTTATTTTGAGAGCAACAGAGGCAGCATGAGTGGGGAGGGGCAGAGAGAGGGAGAGAGAGAGAGAATTTTTAAGCGGGCTCCCCACTGCCAGCACAGAGCCTGACACGGGGCTCCAACTCACAAAACCATGACATCATGACCTGAGCTAAACGCTTAACCACCTAGGCACCCCAGATGTTTACTTATTTTTAAGAAAGAGAGAGAGCCAGCAGGGGAGGGCCAGAGAGAGAGAGAGAGAGAGACAGAGAGACAGAGAACCCCAAGCAGGCTCTGCACTGTCACTGCAGGGCTTGAACCCACGAACCTGCGAGACCATGGCCCGAGCAGAAATCAAGACTCACCCTATAAAGGTGCCCCTATTATTTCTCAATCATAAACTTCATCTATACACCCTTGCCCCCTCATCCATCAGGACTCAATTTAAAATTCAAAACTCACCTACGTTCCTAAAATCTTCCTGGATTAGCTCTTATACTTAACTTGCCCCTGTTGTACCCTACTTGAATTGCATTAAATGGTTTAGCCTTTGTTACCATAAGGATTAGTGAGTATTCCCATTTTTCAGTGTGTATTCAATAATCCAAAATAACATGGGACTTGGTGAGGGCATTGTTGCATCTTCTACTTATTTGCATCTCACCAGGCCCAGGAAGGTGTTCTGTACCCAGTGGGCATTATTTTGCAGACAGAACAGCCTGAGATGAACATTCTCAACCTACTCTTCTCACAGCCTCTTGGTCCCTACCAGGCATCTTGTCTCCAGAGGGCATCAGCAACCCAAGGCCTCAGCTTGAGACTTCAGAAGCTTCATCTCCTCCCTGTGCCAGCTGCTGAGCCCATAACCCAGAGCTGGGCAGGAAGAGCCTCTTGAATAACACTGATATGCTCCTTCCTCCCCCCACCAAGCTCTGCTTTGGGGCCAGTGAGGTGACCAGCCCCCCTGCCCCCATCCTGCTGGAATTTCCTCTTCTGGTACTCATTAAGGGGTGGGGGTGGGGGGCTTGAGTGGAAGCCAGGAGAAATGGGAACAGTGGCTGGAATGAAAGGCAGTTGCCAGTGACCCTTGGGTCTCCATGCTGGAGGTGTTTGTGGAGAGGCAGCATTTCGGAGGTGGAAGAGGTCGTGGCAGGATTGCACCGGGGGGATTTCCTCTCTGCAGCCTACAGAGAGGATCCCAGATACTAGAAGTGTCTAAAAAGACAATCCCCTAGCCCATGGGACCCACTGTGTTTCCCCGGTGATTACAGATGGTGTCTGAGTGCTCTTCCTGCTCCCTGCAAGCCTAAGAACTCCTTATTCCCACCACACTGTCCTGGAATGTCTTTTTCCCTCCCGGGGCTGCTGCCTTTGGTCCCAAAAGGCATCGCAACACTGGGGTCATTTTCTAATCTGGGGCAGATGTGAGCTCAGGGATGTGAGTTGAAAGTAAGGTAAACCAAACGAAGCAAAGAAGTAAGAAATGAGCACTAAATGACGCTTAATTGGTCAAGCAAGATCTGAGCATCATGGTTGCTGCCATGGCCCAGTGCAACACGGGGCTGAGTGTGCCACCTCATCATGTGATTTCCCTTGACCTGTGTTTTTCATGACACCCACTCCCTGTTTCCCCCAGAGAAGGCTCCCCAGTGTCCCGAAGAGTAGCTGGCATTGGAAGTTGTGTCCCTCCCCTTTAACCAGCCAGCTTTCTCCCAGCCCTCACAGAAGGCTCCAGAAGAGGCCGGGGCTGGCTCACATCCCAAGTTGCCATTCCCTTTCCACTCTGAGGACTCCTCCTTCACCCTTCAGGGAAGCTGAGGGGACTGAGGAAGGATGGTCCCTGGAGAAGACCTCCCCAGTAGGGCAGAGGTTGGACACAGTTGTCTGCCAGCATGAAATTTGGAGGGCAGTGGGGACAGGCAGTAGGGCTCTCAGGAGGGAAGTTTCTGGTTCTTGCCTTCTTCTAACTTTCCTTCTCCTTCTCCTTCTCTTCCTCCTTCTCCTTCTCTTCCTTCTTCCCCACCCCTTCCTCCTCCCCTCCCCCTCCCCCTCCCCCTCCCCCTCCCTCTCCTCCTCCTCCTTCTCCTCCTCCTCCTCCTCTTCTTTCTCCTCCTCCTTCTTTTTAAATGTACTTAGGTCGGGGCGCCTGGGTGGCGCAGTCGGTTGAGCGTCCGACTTCAGCCAGGTCACGATCTCGCAGTCCGTGAGTTCGAGCCCCGCGTCGGGCTCTGGGCTGATGGCTCAGAGCCTGGAGCCTGTTTCCAATTCTGTGTCTCCCTCTCTCTCTGCCCCTCCCCCGTTCATGCTCTGTCTCTCTCTGTCCCAAAAATAAATAAACGTTGAAAAAAAAATAAAAAATAAAATAAAATAAATAAATGTACTTAGGTCACTGGGGAAAATGTGGAAGGAGGGAGCAGAGAGGAAGGAGGGGGTTTGGAAGGAAGCTGCAAAACAGCAACTATCCATTGACTTGCTGCATTCCTGAGGCTGGACTCATCCTAGTCTACTCCCAGTAGCAAATGACAGATGTGATAGATGTGGAGCATTGCTGGCTGCCTCAAAGATTGCAGATAGACTGTTCAGACCTGGGCCTCCCAGACATCCTGGTTGCAGTGGCCCTAAGGAACTGGGCAAACTTGTCTCATTACACAAGCCCAGAAACTCCTCAAGATGCCCCACTTGACTTAAATTTCCCCCGAGCACTGGTCAACTCTAAACAACTCCTCCACTAGTCTACAATGAGTTTGACTTATAAACACCAACGTAGCTGTGAAAGGTTTAATATTCTGTAAACAACCCTGAATTAGAAGGTTAGTCTGGTAGATTCAGATCAATCTTGGGAACCTCCAAGCCTTTCAAGACTGTTGGCAGCAAGCTTTCCCTTGGCCTCCATTGGTGTGGCATGAACCCCACAAGCATGAGTGTGGCTGTGTTTCAATCAGACTTTATGTAGGGACACTTACATTTGGATTTCGTATAATTTTCATGTGTTGTAAAATACACTTTTGACTTTTTTAGTGTGGTAAGAACACTCACCTCAGTGTATCCTCTTAACAACTTTTAAGTGCACAGTACATTGTTATTGACTCCAGGTCTTTTGACTGTTTTCAACTCTTAAACAGTTTAACAACTACCTTAGCTCTCAGGTCATACAAAAATGGATAGTGGGCCAGACAGAATTGGCTCATGGGCTGTAGTTTGCCAGCCTCTTGTCTAGAAAATGTGGACAAGAGCAGCCAACTTTGAAGATTCTGTTTCAGCATTAGTTACCAAAAAGCCAGGACAGCAAACTCTATGAACCTGAGGGCCCCTAAAGAAGAATCCCTAATCATTTCTGTTACTTCTCTCGCTATCAGTAAACCTCGTTTTTTTTTTTTTTTTTTTTTTTTTGGTTTCACATAAAAAGAGTTAATGAGGTTTCACTTCTGTTTGGTATAAGAAAACAGTGTAAGTGTAGCAGCAAAACAACGGACATGGAACCAACAGCCTTGAAGCCGTTCACGGATAAAGTTGGGGTCCTCCTACTTTGCACAATGCAGTGTCTCAGTCTGTCATGGTGCTCACTGAGGCAGGCAGATGGGTCCTCATCCAGAAAGAGAACCTGCATCTTAGTCTACATACCTTTGCCAGAATGGGAGGAATAGTTTTGTATACTCAGTCCCATCACATTTGCCCCATGCAGGCACTGGTGGTTCCCAAAATGGCACCATGAGCCTTGAGCTCCTTTTCGGTACACGCGTTTCCTGATTTCAGCTCCTTGATTCCTTTCTTTTCATTTCACGCAGATCAGTCCATGTGTGGCTATCAGAGCAGATCTGAAATGGAAATCTCCCTACCGTGATCTGATGGCTCCTCATTTCGCACTGGTTTTAGAGGGCCAGAATCCTCAAAACAGACCAGTGCCTTGGGAGGATTTGTGTTCTTGGGTTCAGCTCCACATCAGGGCTATTAGTAGAGATCTCCTTAGAAATGGTTGGCTGGTCAGTGGCCACTCAGTTACTTGAATGTCCAGCTTTCCCCTGGACACTGAGAATCATTGATGGACCCATGCAGAGAATCCTAGCTGGTAGTAGAGTGGGATTAAGTCCGTAAGTGTCAGGGGCTAAAGCTCCCTGCAACCCTCTCGGATGTTCCTCCAGGTTGAGGAGCTGGTGTTCTTGTGGGGAAGAACTTTGCATCTCAGTTCAATTTGTTTGTTTCCCTGAGGGTTTTCCAGACAAGCCCAGAACAACTCTAACAGAGCCACCCACACGCCAAACCAAAACCAACCAACCAACCAAAAACAAAACAAAACAAAAAAAAAAACAAAAACAAAAAACCACACAAACGAAAAACTAAAAAAAACCCAAACTCGTAAGACTATCTGCACCATCTCTAAACTCAGCAACACTGAACAAATAGTTCTCTGAATCCACTGCTCCATGCCTCGGGATCTCAGCTCATGCTGTTGCAGATTTCTCCCTCTGTCTAGAATGCCCTACTTCTTTTCATCTGGCTAACAGCATCACTCCACAAAGAAAGCCTCCCCTTACCCCCGCCTCAGAGCTAAATGCCCTCCCTCTCTGTTTCCTCAACATATCTGAATTTGCACGTCTCCAATGCCCTAACACAGCCCTTCATCAGCCACATTACAAGGTTAAAAACCCCACCACAGTCTCACTTGAAGCTGGACAAAAAAAGCAACCATAATTAAGAGGAGCACTTGAAATAGGTTTCACAACCTCTAAACTTCATGATGAACTTCTCCGTAGATGTATAGCTGAACTTAAAAGAGTAACTACAAATAGTTTGAGGCCACTGTGGTTAGTCTGACATTTGAAACACTCACTTCCGGAACAGTTTAGTTATAACATCTTGTTAGCAGGTACAAAAATAGCTTTTGAATTATTGATAGATAAATAAAATCTTTAATTTTTTTAATGTTTATTTTTGAGAGAGAGAGAGAAACAGAGTGTGAGTGGGGAGGGGCAGAGAGAGAGGGAGACACAGAATCTGAGGCAGGCTCCAGGCTCTGAGCTGTCAGCACAGAGTCCAACGCAGGGGTGGAACACACGAACTGCAAGATCATGACCTGAGCCCAAGTTGGACACTCTCCTGACTGAGACACCTAGGCACCCCTGATAAATAAATCTTTAAATATTGTTTATTTTTATTTCGTTCTTTTTAAAAAGTTTATTTATTTATTTTGAGAGAGAGATAGAGTGCAAGCTGGGGAGGGGCAGAGAGAGAGCGAGACAGAGAATCCCATGCAGGCTTTGCATGGTCAGCGTAGAGCTTGATGCAGGGCTTGATCCCACAAACTCTTGAGATCATGACCTGCACTGAAATCAGGAGTCGGACACTTCACAGACTGAGCCACCCAAGTGCCCCTATATTTGTATTATTCTTATAGGATCTCAATTTTTGTGCCTTTCTTATAATGTAGTAATATATGTAGAGCACTTAGAACAGTGCACAGCATATCATAAGCAGTCAATAAATGTTAACTGTCCAAAAAATTAGCTGTCTTAAAAGGTATACACGTGAAATTTATTTATTTTTAATGTTTGTGTGTCTTTGAAAGAGAGAGAGAGCACTAGTGGAGGAGGGGCAAAGAGAGAGGGAGACAGAGGATCCAAAGCAATCCAAAGTCATCCAAAGTGGGGGCGCCTGGGTGGCTCAGTCGGTTGAGCGTCCGACTTTGGCTCAGGTCACGATCTCGCGGTCCGTGAGTTTGAGCCCCGCATCGGGCTCTGGGCTGATGGCTCAGAGCCTGGAGCCTGCTTCCGATCCTGTGTCTCCCTCTCTCTCTGCCCCTTCCCCGTTCATGCTCTGTCTCTCTCTGTCTCAAAAATAAATAAACGTTAAAAAAAATTAAAAAAAAAAAACAAAAAACAAAGTCATCCAAAGTGATTCAAAGTCATCTAAAGGGAATCTGCGCTGACAGCAGAGAGCCCCATGTGGGGCTCCAACTCACAAGCTGTGAGATCATGACCTGAGCCGGAGTCAGATATTTAACCAACTGAGCCACCCAGGCGCCCCGTAAAATTTATGTTTTATGCACACACGCCAATATAGAGGGTCCATATACAATTATTATTTTGTTTGTTTGTTTCCACTGAGGGACAAATATTTTTGAGGGTGCCTGGCTGGCTCAGTCAGTAGACCCTGTGACTCTTGATCTCAGGGTTGTGAGTTTGAGCCCCACATTGGGTGTAGAGATCATTTAAAAGTAAAATCTTTTAAAAAAAACAACCACGTTTTTGATGTTCCATACCGTGAGGTCTTGGAGAGGCAGAAAGCACATCTGAACTATCTTTTACTTCTTGAGCATACAGCACATGTCTGCCATGTTGAAAACACACAAGCTGAAAGTTACCTGAGCTTTCCATGGTGGGTAAGGCCATCTGGAAAGTTTTTATGGAAGATGAATGTAGGTCACAATAAACAGAGGACAGCTTTAGAAGTGAACAAGAGTCAAAGGGGTCCTTGCCGTGTGGGGAGAGGGAGGGGAGCTAGGTGGGTGTTCAGGAGCCTTGGCATGAAGTTGGCATTTCCATCCGGGCTCAGGGTCCCGTTTTTCTGTTTCTCCAGGGATTCTGTTTTCTCTCTGCCCAGCCTGAATGAGCCAGGTTACTCTCCTGCACCACTCACATCTTGATGTTCTTATATAAAGATTTGGGGGCTATAAATAAAAATCTTTTCCTTTTAGCTCAGTTGTAACCACAGTATGATTAGGGGGTTTGTTATCATTTTTTATTGTGGAATATTTTGATACACACAAAAGTAGAGAGGCTAGTATTTCCCCTCCCGTATGCACATCACCCAGCTTCCAGAACAGTCAAAACACGGCAAGACTTGTTTCATCTCCATACTCCCTGGATCATTTTGAAGTGAACCCCAGTGATCCTATCACTTCATCTATAATTATACAATCTATTGCTAAAAGAGAAGAGCTTTTTATTAAAGGAACATAACCACAGTAACATCATCACATCTAAAAAAAATCAACAACTCTTAATACCACCAAATACCCTTTCAGCGTTCAAATTTCTTGGAGTCTCATATTTTTATTCAATTTTTCTTATCTTTAAAATTGGGGTAAAGTATATTTAATCTAAAATTTTCCATTTTAGGTGCACCTGGGGGGCTCAGTCAGTTGTGTCTGACTTCGGCTCAGGTCATGGTCTCACAGTTCATGGGTTCGAGCCCCGTGTCGGGCTCTGAGCTGACAGCTCAGAGCCTGGAGCCTGCTTCGGATTCTGTGTTTCCCTCTCTCTCTCTGCCCCTCCCCCACTCACAATCTGTCTCTGTCTCTCTCTCTCAAAAACAAATAAACATTAAAAAATTTTGCCATTTTAACCACTTTAGATGTACGACTCAGTGGCATTGATTACAATGTTGTGGGATCGTTACCACTATCTTTAAATGTTTTCATCACCCAAAACAGAAATTCTGTACCCATTACACAGTAACTCTTCCTTCCTTGTCCCCTCAGTCCCTGGTAATTTCTAATCCACTTTCAGACTCTATCCTAGATATTTCATGTAAGTACAACCATAGCATATTGCCCTTTTGTGTCTGGCTTATTTTGCTTAGCACAATGTTTTCAGGTTTCATCCCTGTTTTAGCATGTGTCAGAACCTTATCCCTTCTCAAGGCTGAATTATATTCCACTGCATTTTGTTATCCATTTGTCTGTTGATGGACATTTGGGTTGCTTACACCTTTTGGCTATCGTGACTAACGCTGCTATGAACATGGGTCTACAAGTATCTGTTTGAGTCCCTGTTTTCAGTCCTTTTGGGTGCACAGCTAGGAGAAGAATTGCTGTGTCATGTGATAATTCTGTGTTTAACTTTTTGAGGAATGGTGTCACTGGTTTTCACAGTGGCTGCACCATTTTACATTCCCACCAGCAATGCAGAAGGGTTCCAGTTCTTCCACATCCTCGCCAACACTTGTCTTCCATTTTCAAAAATTATAGCCATCTGAGTGAATATGAAGTCGTGTCTCATTATGGTTTTGGTATGCATTTCTGTAATGACTTGTGATGTTGAGCATCTTTTCACATGCTTATTGACTGTCGGTCTTCTTTGAAGAAAAATCTAGTCAAGTCCTTTGCCCATCTTTAAATTGGACTGCTTGCCTTCTTGTTGTGGAGTTGCAGTAGTTCTTTATATATTCTGTATATGAAACCTTTACTAGATATTTACAAATATTTTCTCCTATACTGAAGATTGCCATTTCACTCTCTTGATAGCGTTCTTTGATGCACAAGTTTTTAATTCTAACAAAGTCTAATTTATCTATTTTTCCTTTTTTTTTTGAGAGAAGGTGCAAGTGATTGAGGGATAGAGAGAAGGGGCAGAGAGAGAAAGGGAGAGAGAGACAATCCCACAAAAGGCAGAGAGAGAGAGAGAGAGAGAGAGCGAGAGGGAGAGGGAGACAGAGAGAGAAGCGGGGCTCACCCAAAGCAGGGCTCAAGCTCACTCAATGCGGTGCTGGAGCCCATGTGCCATGAGATCATGACCCGAGCTGACGTCAGATGCTTAACCGACTGAGCCACCCAGGTGCCCCTCTATTTTTCCTTTTGATGCCTGTGTTCTTGGTGTTATATTTAAGAAACTGTTGCCAAATCTAAGGTCATGAAGATTTGCCCCTAAGTGTTCCTGTAAGAGTTTTATAGTTTTGGGGTGCCTGGGTGGCTCAGTTGGGTAAGTGTCCGATTTTGGCTCAGGTCATGATCTCAAGGTTCACGAGTTTGAGTCCCACGTCAGGCTTTGTGCTGACATCTCAGAGCCTGGAGCCTGCTTTGGATTCTGTGTCTCCCTCTCTCTCTCTGCCCTTCCCCCTGCTAATGCTCTGTCTCTTTCTCTCAAAAATAAATAAATATAAAAAAGCTTTAAATAAAGAGTTTTATAGTTTTACTTCTTAAATTCAGGTCTTTGATCCATTTTTGGTTAATTTTTGTATGTGGTGAGTCAAAAGTCCAGCAACAGCAGAAGTAAAACCAGTGAATCACCAGAGTAGTAATTAGTAGAAGTTTATTGTGCAAACACAAAAAGGAGAGTTCATGAACTGGGAATACTCAAACCAAATATGCAGTGAGGCTCAGAGGTATATTGTTATAAAGCAGCTTGTATAGTGAGGAGGCAGTGACTGTTTATTCTTTGCAGTGACTGGTTATAGTGTTAGAAAGTTTTTAAATTAGGGAACAGGTTAGTGGTTCCCTCATATAAACCTTGGGGAAGTGTTGCTTATGATTTTCAGAGGCATAAGCAAGAAATGACCCAGGTCAAGTTAGTCTTACTTGTCTTGAAAAATAAGCTAAATGAAGCTTTGCTTGTATGATTAAATTGGTTTTGTCTGTTCAGGGAATTTTCAAGTCTGGTCTCTATTTGTGCTTGAGTTTAAAAGTTGTAACATAGGTGGCTCAGTTGGTTTAGCATCTGACTTCAGTTCAGGTCATGATCTCACGGTTCATGGGTTCAAGCCCTGCATCGGGCTCTGTTGCTGACAGCTCAGAGCCTGGAGCCTGCTTTGGATTCTGTGTCTCCCTCTCTTTCTGCCCCTCCCCTGCTTGCTCACTCACTCTCTCAAAAATAAAAACATTAAAAAATTTTTTTTAAAAGTTGTAATATAAAAGTCCCACTTCAGGGGCGCTTGGGTGGCTCAGTCGGTTAGGTGGCCGACTTCGGCTCAGGTCATGATCTTGCAGTCCGTGAGTTCTAGCCCCGCATCGGGCTCTGTGCTGACACCTCAGAGCCTGGAGCCTGCTTCATATTCTGTTTCTCCCTCTCTCTGACCCTCCCCTGTTCATGCTCTGTCTCTCCCTGTCTCAAAAATAAATAAACGTTAGGGGCGCCTGGGTGGCGCAGTCGGTTAAGCGTCCGACTTCAGCCAGGTCACGATCTCGCGGTCCGTGAGTTCGAGCCCCGCGTCGGGCTCTGGGCTGATGGCTCAGAGCCTGGAGCCTGTTTCCGATTCTGTGTCTCCCTCTCTCTCTGTCCCTCCCCTGTTCATGCTCTGTCTCTCTCTGTCCCAAAAATAAATAAACGTTGAAAAAAAAAATAAAAAATAAATAAATAAATAAACGTTAAAAAAAAAATTAAAAAAAAAAATAAAAGTCCCACTTCATGCTTTTGTACGTGGATATCTAGTTTTCCCAGCATCATTTATTGATACTGTTCTTTCTTTCTTTTTTTTTTTTTTTTTACTTTTTAAAAAATGTTTATTTATTTTTGAGAGAGAGTGAGAGAGAGGGGCATAGAGAGCAAAAGCCGGGGAGGGGAAGAGAGAGGGAGACACAGAATCCAAAGCGGGCTCCAGGCTCTGAGCTGTCAGCACAGAGCCCGATGTGGGGCTTGAACTCAAGAACTGTGAGATCATGACCTAAGCCTAAGTAGGACACTTACCTGACTGAGTCACCCAGGCGCCCCCAGCCTGTTCTTTCTTTACTGAATGGTTGGGTCAATCAATGACAATCAATTGACCATTGAATGTTCATTTCTGGGCTCTCAATTCTATTCCATTGGTCTGCATATTTATCCTTATGCCAGTACCACACTGTTTTGATTACTGTTGCTTCATAGTAAGTTTTAAAATCAAGAAGTATGAATCCTCCACTTTACTCTTTTTTTTTTTTTCAAGTTTGTTTTGGCTATTGGTGGTTTCTTGAGATTTCATATGAATTTTAAGATGGATTTTTCTATCTCTGAAAAAAAAGCATCATTGGGATTTTTTCCATTGAGATTTTTAAAGTTTATTATTTTTATTTATTTATTTTTTTAATTTTTTTTTTCAACGTTTATTTATTTTTGGGACAGAGAGAGACAGAGCATGAACGGGGGAGGGGCAGAGAGAGAGGGAGACACAGAATCAGAAGCAGGCTCCAGGCCCTGAGCCATCAGCCCAGAGCCCGACGCAGGGCTCGAACTCACGGACCGCGAGATCGTGACCTGGCTGAAGTCGGACGCCTAACCGACTGCGCCACCCAGGCGCCCCAAAAGTTTATTATTTTTTTAGTTTTTTAAGTTTTATTATTTTTTTTATACCCAATGTGAGGCTTAAACTCATGACCCTGAGATCAAGAATCACGTGCTCTTCCAACTGAGCCAGCCAGGTGCCCCTCCATTGTGGTTCTGATATGAATTGCATTGAATCCGTAGATGGCTTTGGATAGTATTGCCGTCTTAACGATACTGGGACTTTCAATCCAGGAACTTGGGATCTTTTCCATTTATGTAAGGTTTTCTTAATTTCTTTCAGCAATGTTTTGTAGTTTTCAGTGTACACGTCTTTTACCTTCTTGATTACATTTATTTCTAAAACTTTAATTTTTTTTTTGATGCTATTGTAACTGGAATTATTTTCTCAATTTTGGGATTGTTTGGTGGTAGTGTATAGAAATACAACTAATTTTTGGGTGTTGATTTTTGTATTCTACGACTTTGCTGAATTCATTTATTAGATAACACTGACAATTTTTTTTTGGTGTGGATTCGTTAGTGTTTTCTACATATAGGATCATGCCATTTGGAAAGAGAGATAGTTTACCTTTTTCACTTTGGATGCCTTTTATTTCTTATTCTTGCCTACTTGCTCTGGCTAGGGCTTCAAGTAATATACTGAATAGAAATGGCAAAGTGGGCATCCTTATCTTGTTCGTGATCTTAGGAGAAAAGCTTTCAATCTTTTATTATTGTGTGTAATGTTTTTCATATAACAGTTTTATCATGTTGAGGAACATTCCCTTATATTTTTAGTTTATTGTTTTTATTACTAACAGGTGTTGGATTTTGTTAACATCAAACTTTTTCTGCATCAATTGAGAAGACCATGTGTGTTTCTCATTCATTCTATTAATGTCACATATAACATTGATTTCATATGTTACATTTCTGGGACAAATCTTACTTGGTTATGGTATATTATCTTTTTAATATGCTGCTAAATTTGGTTTGCTAGTACTTTGTTGAGGATTTTTTCTGTCTATATTCACAAAGGACATAATTCTATAGTTTTCTTTTTTTGTAGTATCTTTGTCTGGCTTTGGTATCAGGGTGATGCTGACCTCATAGGATAAGTTAGGAAGTGTTCTTTTGAAGAGTTTGAGAAGTATTAGGATAAATTCTGCTTTAAATGTTTGGTAGAATTCACTAGTGAAGCCATGTGTTTTTGTTTTGTTTTGTTTTCTTTTTTTTTCTTTGTTGGGGAGTTTTTTTTTCTTTTATTAGGTTTTTATTTAAATTCAAGTTAGTTAAAAAAAATAAATTCAAGTTAGTTAAAAAAAATTTTTTAATGTTTATCTTTGAGAGAGAGAGTGACAATGAGTGGGTGACAGGCAGAGAGAGAGGGTGACACAGAATCTGAAGCAGACTATAGGCTCTGAGCTGTCAGCACAGACCCCGATGTGGGGCTCAAACCCCCAAACTGCAAGATCATGACCTCAGCTGAAGTTGGGCGCTTAACCAACTGAACCACCCAGGTGCCCCTATATTCAAGTTAGTTAATATACAGTGTAATATTAGCTTCAGGTGTAGAATTTAGTGATTCATCACTGCCATACAACACCTGGTGATCATTACAAGTGTCCTCTCTTTAATCCCCATCACCTTTTTAGCCCATCCCTCCACTCTACTGGGAGGTTTTGATTACTGATTCAATATCCTTGTTATAGATCTACTTAAATTTTCTATTTCTTCTTGAGTCAGTTCTGGTAGAGATTTTTGTTTCTAAGAATTTTCCCATTTCATCTAGATTATCCATTCTGTTGGCATACAGTCGTTCATGTTATTCCTTTATAGCCCTTTTTATTTTTGTAAAGTTGGTAGTAATGTCCCTTCTTTTATTTCTGATTTTAGTAACTTGAGTCTTCTCTTCTTTTTTCTTAGTCAAGGTGCCATGCACGTTTATTGTGTTATATTCAGAGACACATAAAATCTGACCGTCTCTCATTTGGTGATTAAAATTAATTAATTGGGTTTGGGTATTGTGAAACTGATTGGCTCATAATATTTATTTATTTGTTTTTTTAATGTTTATTTATTTTTGAGAGAGACAGGGTGCAAGCAGGGGAGGGGCAGAGAGCAAGGGAGACACAGAATCTGAAGCAGGCTCCAGGCTCTGAACTGTCAGCACATAGTCGAATGTGGGGCTTGAACTTGTGAACTGTGAGATCATGACCTGAGCCAAAGTCACATACTTAACCAACTGAGCCACTCAGGCGCCCCCTGATTGGCTCATTATAAAACTCTCCTTCAGCTTTCATCAAATTGTTTTGTCAGCTTTTGACAATAATTGCCTATCCATTATTTCACAAGAGAATGCTGAAATTTTAAAGAGAATACATTTTAATGAACTCAAATATGCCAAGACAGGATAAAAGGTGCATTTTCAATGTCCAGCTTTGCAGTTCTGAAGCTGAGTGTGGTAGAAAGGAAACACATCCAAGAGTGAAGAACCTGGGGATCAGCCACATGCTGTAAGATCTTAGATAAGTCATTTGGCCTCTTTAAGCTTCAATCTGCAAAAGCGGGACACTGAACATGATGACCTGTGAAAGCACTTCACAACTTTGACTCTCCAGAAGTCTATTCTTTTTCTTTAACATGTAATGGCAGTTATGACTGATTAGCCTAGCTTTTGGGACACTGAGCCCTTAGTTCCTCTCTGTAGCCTTCAGGCCCAATGTGGGGCTTGAACTCACCACCCTAAGAACAAGAATCACAGGCTCTACCAGCTGAGCCAGCCAGGCATCCCTCCAAGAATGTTTCTTGTTTCAAAGATTCACTTAAGATTGTGGTTCAATCTTTTGCACTTCAGTGGTTATGCTTATCACATGAGACATCACTCCAGACAAGCTGCTCAGAGAGACCATCCTTTCCTTTTATCAAAGTGCTCAGCCCCCCAAACTTGGCCCATACTTGGGCTGTGTGGAGAGAAATTTCTCCCAGCCTCCCCAAGAACATCAAGTGTCTGCACATATTTTATCCCTTGGGCAAACTTGTCAGGAAAGGATCTTACAAGTCAGTCACCCTAAGGTATAACTGACCAAGAGACTTTCCCTTTCAGAGGCCTTTTCATTTTAATAAGAGATACAAACTTCAGTTAAAAAAAAATATATATATATGTGTGTATATATATATATATATATATATACATATGCATTTATAATGATGAAATTTTAAGAAGAATTTTTTTTTCTGTGGAGGAAGGCAACTTTCTATCTCCCTGAAATCACATGCTTTATCGTCCTTAAAGCAGCAGGCCTGACAATGGTTCTAACAACATTTCTTTTTTTTTTTTTTAATGAAACAAACAATTTTTAAGTTTATTTATTTAAGTAATCTCTATACCCAGCATGGGGCTTGAACTCATGACCCTAACATCAAGAGCCACATAGTCTTCCAACTGAGTCAGCCAGGTGCCCAGGTGCCCATCTAACAACATTTCTTTTTTTCTTTAAAAAATTTTTAATGTTTATTTATTTATTTTGAGAGAGAGAGAGCGAGGGAGAGAGAGAGAGCAAGCAGACTCTGTGCTGTCAGTGCAGAGCCCAACTCGGGGATCCATGTCACAGATCATGAGATCTTGACCTGAGCTGAAATCAAGAATCAGATGCTTAACCGAGCCCCTCAAGTTCCCCAAACAGCATTTCTTGATCCATTGTTCTTCCTGGTGTGCTACAGCATCTGGAAGCTGTACCCAGGAAAGACCCCCTCCTTGGGAATATCTCCAGTTGGGGTTCCTCACCATCCTCTTAGGCTGGTGAATCAGGCGAGAAGCTACCCTTGGAGGTGATAGTGGGTGAGCGTCCTACGGTCAGGTCAATCAGGGAAAGAGTGTCCTAGGAAAACTGGGGTGGGATATCCAGCCCTGGGAATGAGGAACCTTTCCAGTAGGAAGGCATTACCTTTTGTCAAATTCAAAATCAGAAGGGAGAACCACAATCGAATGAGTATCATGTCTGTAAGTTTGAATGTAACTAGGAATGAATGGATGAAGGTAAGACATCCAGGATTGAGGCTGAGAATGGTGAGTAAATGTCAGTGGGCCCTTTCCCAAGGTGCCTGGAGTATTAACCAAGGCAGGCAAGGCAGCTTAAAGAAGCCACTCCAATCCGGAACCTCCACACTTTTGCTTATGCCAGTCCTACCATCTGGGCTGCCCATTTTCCTTTTTCTATGCCTTTCTCCATCCTAATTATTTGCTAACTCTCAGCTCCAATTCCAATCTTCGTGAAGTTTTTTCCTGCTCGGAATCTGGCTCTCACTGATTCTCACTGCCCTCCTTCTGCCCTTGTCACGTGGCTGTTATTCTCTAGTTGTGTTGGAAGGGTGCTGTCATGTCCGATCCCTCTTGGCATCTCCCGCACCTGTCCTGGTGCCCAGCACACGGTTGTGCGCAGTAGTGCTGACTGATCAACGGATCATCGACACAATGGGGTAGGCATTCTTTCTCAGCCATCTTCTTGCAAAAAAAGGACTCTCCTGAGGAAATTCCCTGGGACAAATGACAATGAAACGTGGACAGCTGGCTAGCCAGTGACTTGTTCCCTCTGAGCAAGCAGGGCCGGTGCTGGGTTTAATTTAGGCTGCTCCGCCTTTCATGCTTTAAAAGGACTTTCCCACGACAGACTCGGGACCTGCGGTTCTGTGCCATTAGCACCACCACTGAGAGATGGGTGGTGAGAGACGCAGCCAAGTGTGCCGGCCTCTGACCTGGTTCTGCTTTTGCGCTGGGCTTGGAGCTTTTTGTAGCAATGAGGTTTGCGGTTTCCTTCCCAGCTCAACAGATGGAGCGTGCCCGTGTGGCGTACAAAGTCTGGGCTTCGGGGCGGGGGTGTGGTTTGCATCTACAAGTGGGTGGACTTCGGCTGGTCGCACATGAGTATGCATATGGATGTGATGACTCTCTTTGGGGGACATCTCAGTCTCTCAGTCTCTGTAGGTTGTGTGCACGTACCTCCGAGTGTGTGTGACTCTGAAGATGGGGTGTACTTATCTGCACGTGTGTGTGTGTTGTGTGCATGTTACACTTGTGTCCATCTGTGCGTGTGCCTATCTGGGAGAGCTCTCCCATTTCAGTTTCTGCCTTTCTGGGTAGGCACATCAGCGTGTCTCAGCTTCCAGGATGTGTGTCCACCCAAAGCTCTCCAACTGGTTTTCAAGAACAATGGCTCCTTTTTGTCCCCGGATCCTAATCATGGCACCACATGAAATGGATTCCAATTGGCCCATTGGCTCCTCCTTCTCCTTCCTGAGAGGGGAATGAAGGAATGGAGGAGCTCCCCGCCCCGCACTCTTAACAAGGACTCTTTTCCTTCATAATGCCATTTCTTCTCAGTACTCTGTGGTTCTGATAGGGCCCTGGGACCCACAGAAGCATCATTGGGAATCATTTGGCATCATTCAGAATATTTTAATGGGGTCCAGATGCCACAAAGGGAAGACCTTTTTAGAAATCCAGGGCTGTCTTCCACTGCCCCCACCTCCCAGGAGAGAGCTGACATTCTTAGCACTGTTTACATTCTTTTCCTCCTTGCCTCTCTGTTCCCCACCCCTTCCAGGACCTCCTCACTTGGGGTTCACCGATAAACTGTGCCCCTATAAACAAAACCCTCCTTCCTGCTCTGGAGGAGCCCAGCTCCACCCTGACTTGCCACAGCTCAGAATCCTGCCTTTCCTTTATCCACTCTCCTTGGCCACCCTCCTTCACCACTGCATTAACCCCTTCGTCTCCTTCAGGGCATCAGGGTGGAATTCAAAATCTAGGAAGCAGAGAAGGTCGATGTTAATGACTTGCTTCCAGTCTCCAGCCCTCCCTGCACCTCCACTCCCCTACCCTACACCCCAAACCCCTTTCCAGCAGAGAAGGTAGGACAAGCTGCCAGCCAAAGCCAGAGGCTGGAGATCCAGGACACCTGGCTTCTCTTCCTGGCCTCACTGTGTTGTTTCCTTTGTGACCCTCAACAATCTCCTTGCTTCATCTGAATAGCACAATTTAGAAAATATACGTGATCATCCCAGCCTCCTCCCGCTGCTAATATCTTGTGGAACATCCACGAAGCAATATTTTCACAGAAGCCCAGGACTGCTGGGGTCAAGCTTAGGCATGTGAGAGCTAGCATGTGTGACCCAGGATTGAAGGCAGAGGATTAAAGTGTAACTACCTTACTAGCAGTGGGAAAATACCTGTCTGCTCATGGGGGGCTGGGTAGAAGGTACAGCGGTCCCTCTTCTAAGATGTCACCTTGATGTCCCCAAGAGATGCCCTCCTTGCTTTCTTTCTTTTCTCTGTCATGGGATAAAGCCACCCTATCCAATGTCTATGCCCAAAGCTGCCTACCACTGGCAGGACGGCTTTGGGGGAACAAAGTGAAACCCAGCTCCCTCTTTGGGGCTGGGAGCTCTCTACCTCGCAGGCAGGGGATGGGTCCTTGTCACCAGTCTATCACTGGGGACTGGCACAAGAGAAAGTGTGCCGAACAGTGACTGAGAGGCTGGAAGACCAGGCTGCCACACCTCCACCACCGAGGTCCTCCTGCAAAGACTCAAGCTGCATGGCAAGCCTGAGAATGTCTCCTCTCCTCCTGTTGCCCATTTATCATGAGAGGGGAAGACAGTCCCCTCCCGACTAGAAACAAAATGTCTTGCCTCCTCTTGGGATTAAAAAAAAAAAAAAGTGCCATTTTCTCCATCCATGCCTTCTTCAAAAACAAGAAACACTTTCCTTTCTCCCCTGCCACAGCCTCTCCACTGGCATCTGGATCTTGGCTACCCCCAGACTTGATTCTTCCGTGATGGGCTTTTGGCAATCTAAAAGGATTTGTGGGATTTGGTTTCCTTCCTCTTTCCAGCCAAGATAGTTCCTCGTTCCCGGCTCAGTTGGAGGGGTCGAATCATGTGAGGCATTAGTTTCTTTGTTGGAGGAGAAACTATCCTGCTTGTGTTGCTTCTTTTCCTTCCAGGCACCAGCCACCCTTTCCCCGGGACCTGCTTCCTTGGGGAAAGTGGGGGTCGATGTGAGAGAAGGGTCTAGAGCATGTTCAGCTTGAGTACTAGCCTCTTAAGCCAGACATGCTACAGCCTTGTTTGAGTTTTCCCTCCCAAGGAGGAGTAAGGAGAGAGACCACAGATCCAAGAAGCATGGCAGATATGACCTCTTCCAAGCTGAGTCCTTCTCCTGATCAGAGAAAGGAAGTGCAAAGAAATCAGGCAAAGCGGTATCCGGGGGTGCCTTGGAAGGCCAGGAGAGAAATGTATCTGTGGGCTGGTGGGCAGCCTCTCCTGCTCTCTCTCTCCCACAATGGATTGATCTCACCCCATCTCCCTGGGTGGTGGTGCCTCACTGATCCTCGAAGAAAGTCTTGTCTGCGCTGCAGGTGGGGTGTGTGACCTTTCCCAGCCCCTGGGGGACAGCTTTACCAAGAGTCAAGGACCTTCATGATTATTTAAGGAGACTAAAACAAATATTTCTTTTTCTACTTCAGGAGGGAAAGAAATATGTCCTGGTCCCTTCTTCTGTTGATGGCCAGGAAGAAAGAGAAAAGGCACTGTTAGAAAACCCTGAATGTCTACCCTTTCTCTGCCTATATAAGGTCTGTCCCAGGCTAGCGCTTAGGCACCAGAGGACCTTTTGTTTCCAAAGAATGGAGGCCCCTTCTCTGCCTCCCTTCAAGCTCCTTGCCTTGGTAAACATCAGATGGGTGTAGAGTTGGTCATGCCATGTTGTAGAACATAAGGAAAGTCTTAGGTTGGGGACTTCTTTTCAGTTCCAGAGGCAGGACAGTGGTCCGTTCTGGGGCCTTGGTGGGAGTGAGGGGAGGTGCTCTGGAAAACGATTGGGCTCCTTGGATGCCTGTGCATCTGACAGGAATGAACCTTTACTGTATGATCGTGGCCAAGACTCAGTTTCCCCTCTGGGCCTCGGCCTTTTAATTCTGTAAAATGTTGGTGTCAGATTTGACCTTTAAGACCCCTTAGCTCCAATTCTATGTCACCACCATCTTATCCCCCTGGACTAATTGGAGAAGATAGGCAGGGTAAGGAGAGGGAAGAAACTTCCGCCTAGTTTGTGGTCCCTTCCAAGAACTTTAAAGCAAGATGGAGAGATTCTAAATCATAGCCTATAACACCTCTAACACATTGGATGAGGTATGAGGCTCTCAGTCACCTAAACTCCCCTAGGCTTCTTTCTTCTCTCTCTCTCTCTCTCTCACACACACACACACACACACACACACACACACACGAGTTGTGATGCACATAAGACCGACCACAAGCTACTAAAGCAAGGGAGGGACAGACTCCCTCTCCCACTATTAGAACCTCTACCCACCAGGCAGTCTCTGCCTCTTCCGGTTCTACTGACCGCATATTCTAAATCACAGACCATCACACAACTGCCCTCTTACACAACAGGATAACTTGCACCCTTGGAGCCCCCAACACATAAACAGCAGCCCGGGGGGCCTGAATTCAGCAGATTAAGAAGCCCACATTCACTGTCTGCTTCCAAGGGCACAGAACAAAGGTCATTTGGGGGCCCAGGGCTCTCCCTGGGCAATGTATGCTTCTGCCCAGACTTGGATGACCTTTACAGACCAGGCAGCATTAATTCTCCTGGGGCCAGTCATTAGGACGACTTCCCGGAGGAGCAGGTCACTTGCCTCCAACCTCCAGCTGGCTGGCAAAAATGATGGCAAGAAAAAAAAATGATGGCAAGAGTATATACATGGGTACATTGCCTGGGGAGGGTAATTTGGCAGTAAATTCTAAATTGCAAATGTAAATTTATAAATTATGATACAGGAATTCTATCTGCAGGAATTTATTCTTTTCTTAATTAATTAATTAATTAATTAACTTTTAAGAGAGAGACAGAGTGCGAGCAGGGGAGGGGCAGAGAGAGAGAGAGAGAATCTGAAGCAGGCCAGGCTCTGAGCTGTCAGCACAGAGCCTGTCGCAGGGCTTGAACTCGTGAACCGCGAGATCATGACCTGAGCCAAAGTTGGATGCTTAACCAACTGAGCCACCCAGGCGCCCCTGCAGGAATTTATTCTATAAATATACTTACACTCATGTGAAATGACATGTTTCAAGTTATTCACTGCACTATCATCTTTTAGTAAAGATTGGAAGTAAATTAGATGTCCATCAGTAGCCAATTGTTTTCATAGATTACGGTATAGCTGTATTATGGAATATTAAAAATGGGAAGCTATTATGTATTGGAATGGAAGGATTACAGATATACATTGTTAAGTTAAAATAAGCAAGGTGCAGGGCACCTGGGTGGCTCAGTCGGTTAAGCATCAGACTCATGGTTTCATGGGTTCGAGCCCCACATCGGGCTCTGTGCTGATGGTGCAGAGCCAGTCTGGGATTCTCTCTCTCTCTGCCCCTCCCCTGCTCATGCTGTCTCTGTCTCTCTCTAAATAAATAAATAAAACTTAAAAAAAAAAAGCAGGGTGCTGAATAGTGGGGATATTCTACTACCATTTGTGTAGAAAAGAAAGGACAAGAGCACATGTACTTGTATTGATTTATTTACATATAACGTATCACTAGATGGATAAAAAGAGACTAATGGTGGGTACTTGTGAAGGTGCTGAAAACCAGGATAAAGGGAACTTTCTATTACATGAATTTTGAATATTTTTGATGGTTGAATAAAGTTGAATGCATACCCGGGGCACCTGAGTGGCTCAGTCGATTAAGCTCTGACTTTGGCTCAGGTCATGAACTCGTGGATCCAGAGTCTGAGCCCCGCGAGGGGCTCTCTGCTATCATCGTGGAGCCTGCTTTGGATCCTCTGTCTCCCTTCTCTCTGTCCCTTGCCCTCCCTCCCTCTCTCTTCTCAAAAATAAATAAATACAAAAAAGGTTAAGTTGAAAAGCACAAAAGCAAGAAAAACAGAATAATCCCACGGACCAAAGTGGCAAAAGAAGGAGCCCTTCTGGCTGTCAGCCTCTTGGGCAGGGGGAGGCCAGACTAGGAATGAGAGCAGGAAGGGCCAGAGTAGAGGGAAGCATGCCAGGTGCTTCAGCAGTGCCCTGCTTACTCATAAAAGCCTTCACTAACAGGGCCTGGAATCTCTCTGCTCACACTCTCCTTTGGTTATTGGCCTAATCAGTCCCCAAACTCAAGCACACTCATGTGGCTTCGGAAAGCTTGTCTTTTTGGAAAATGTAAACATTATTACGCACTTGTTCGGAATAATGAAGTCACCCCCTAAAGCAATGACAGCCTTTGAAGTTGCTTGACTTCCTAGCCCCCTTCCCCCACCCTGGCCCCCAACTGATGTCCTGGAAAAAAATTGCTGAATGATATGTATTTGTTTTAGAGATTACTCTTTGAGAATCTTATGACACCCCTTTGAGATAACTGGCAACACTCTGGGGTGTTGCAAAACCCAACTGGGAAGTGGACATCCTGATGATCAGCAAGAGGGCACAGCCAAGACTCAAGGCCAAGTAGGGCCTGCCCTACTTGGGCAGGACTGGGGGTGGAGGGCAGAGGATAGGCTTTCCACCTCCACCTAGTGGGCATTTCCTTGGATCCAAAGGTCGGCTTGGGGTACTGCATGGGCGTGGAAGGCATTTGCTTGGGGGCCACTGACAAACCCTGCTTGTGGGTGAGCTGCTGGGTCCCTGGGAGACAAAACTGGTTCTTTCTCCTCAAGGATAATTTTAGGCCCTCACGTCCCCTCCAGTCTTTCTTACTCCCAACCCCGGGCTCAGCCTCCCAGAGGGATTGCTTAGACCATACAGCGTTCTTTTGAAATATAGAGCTGTTCAAAAGAGACATGTGAGGGTATGGCCCCGGAGGCATTTTCCATGATCATTTTTTCCCCTTTTGTCCCGTTGTTACCCCGGGTGGAAGCAAGACAGCTCCAGGATCAGGTTGTGATAGGATTTAATAAAGGTGTTATGTCGGGGCGCCTGACAGTACGGAGCGGGCTTGGGATTCACTCGCTCTCCCAAAATAAATAAATAAACATAAAAAAATAAAGGTAATTTTTAATTTATTTTTTAATGTTTATTTTTGAGAGAGAGAGAGAGAGAGAGAGAGAGAGCAGGGGAGGGCCAGAGAGAGAGGGAGACACAGAATCCAAAGCAGGGCTCCAGGCTCTGAGCCATCTGCCCAGAGCCCAAGGCAGGGCTCAAACTCACCAACCTTGAGATCGTGACCTGAGCCGAAGTCCCATGCTTACCCGACTGAGCCACCTGGGTGCCCTCAATTTTAAAGAAATTTTAAAAGCAGGGACCCATCTGGAAATTCTCTAGGTGGAAAGGTGTGTGGAAGGGGCAAGGGGCAATGGGGAAGATGGAGAAATGGAAACTTTCAGCATCTTAGGCTATGAGAAGCCTAATCAAAATTCAAATGAGCAGGCAAGTATAAAGACTCCAGGAAAACATCAAATTTCCCTGCTAACTGAAAAGAACGGCAACAAGACAACGGAGAACTGGAGGGGCAGGGCAGGTAAATGAAATAGAAGGGAAAGGGGCCAAGTCTCATTGGCGCGAAGTCTCGGGAAAAGAGAGAAGATACTTTGACTTACAATATTTTAGAGAAGGACCCTTAAGTAGGTGCGGTGCTAGTGGGGATCATTTTGCTGGCCCTGGGAGGGTTCCCTTTTCCTCTGACAAGGTAAGGCGGTGGTGGTGATGTCTTCATGACCTTTCTGCTAACGTCGCTGCAGGACCTTCCGGGGAAATTGGTGCGGCGTTCCAGGCAATCAGTGCCGACGGAGTGTTGCGCTGAGTGCCTGCGGTGGTCACGGCAGGAGTGGGCACATGGTGGCAGAGAAGTCCGGGTGTCGGCACTCCAGATAAGGTTACAGGAAAACTCAGACATCCATCTCATTTCCCTCCCCTCCCTCCAATTCCCTTCCTGGCGCCCAGCATAGAGACTGTTGGCCGCTGCCCCTTTAAGGGCCTCCACTCCTCCCCACCCCAAGCAGTGGCACCGGGGCGGGTAGTGGGGGGGGGGGGGGGTTGAGCGTTCTCGCCCCGGTCAACTAGGGAAAATGGCCCAGGCCCGGGAAATCGCTCCCACGCCCCGCTGTCCCCGCCCCCGAGCCGGGTGAGCTGGGAGACCCCTTCTCTCTTTCCCTCCCGCCCCACGCGCGCCGCGGGAATGGCTCCGTGGCCTCACGGGAACGGCTCTCTGGCTTCGTGGCCGGATGCCCCCACCCTGACGCCCAATACTGCCAACACGAGTGGGCTGCCGGGGGTGCCGTGGGCGGTGGCATTGGCGGGGGCGCTGTTGGCGCTGGCCGTGCTGGCCACCGTGGGAGGCAACCTGCTGGTCATCGTGGCCATCGCTCGGACGCCGAGACTCCAGACCATGACCAACGTGTTCGTGACCTCGCTGGCCACAGCAGACCTGGTGGTGGGACTTCTGGTAGTGCCGCCAGGGGCCACCCTGGCACTGACCGGCCACTGGCCCCTGGGCGCCACTGGTTGCGAGCTATGGACCTCAGTGGACGTGCTGTGTGTGACGGCCAGCATTGAAACCCTGTGCGCCCTGGCCGTGGACCGCTACCTGGCAGTGACGAACCCGCTGCGCTACGGCGCCCTGGTCACCAAACGGCGCGCCCGGGCAGCCGTGGTACTGGTGTGGGTCGTGTCAGCGGCGGTGTCGTTTGCGCCCATCATGAGCAAATGGTGGCGCGTGGGAGCCGACGCCGAGGCGCAGCGCTGCCACTCCAATCCGCACTGCTGCGCCTTCGCCTCCAACATACCCTACGCGCTGCTCTCCTCCTCCGTCTCCTTCTACCTTCCGCTCCTTGTGATGCTCTTCGTCTACGCGCGCGTTTTCGTCGTGGCTACGCGCCAGCTGCGCCTGCTGCGCGGAGAGCTGGGCCGCTTCCCGCCAGGGGAGTCTCCGTCGGCCGTGTCTCGCTCTCTGTCCCCCGCCCCGGCGGGGCCGTGCGCTTCTCCCGCAGGGGTGCCCTCCTACGGTCGGCGGCCCGCGCGCCTTCTGCCTCTCCGGGAACACCGGGCCCTGCGCACCTTGGGTCTCATCATGGGGACCTTCTCTCTCTGCTGGTTGCCCTTCTTTGTGGCCAACGTGGTGCGCGCCCTCGGGGGCCCCTCTCTGGTTCCCAGCCCGGCTTTCCTGGCCCTTAACTGGCTAGGCTATGCCAACTCCGCCTTTAACCCGCTCATCTACTGCCGCAGCCCCGACTTTCGCAGCGCCTTTCGCCGCCTGCTGTGCCGCTGCCGGCGGGAGGAGCGCCACGCAGCAGCCTCCGGGGCTGGAGAAACCTCGGATGCCCCTGCGGCGCTGACCAGGCCCGCAGAGTCGGGTAGGTAACCGAAGCGAAGGGGTTGGCGGCTCAGGATCTGGAAGCATTCGGTGTCTCATGTGGTCATTTCTCAGAGTTTGGGGTTCGGGAGGAGAAGGTGGGGTTGGGGAGGTCTCTGCAGCGAAAGAAGGGGGACAAGGAGGACGGAACCAAAAGGGAACCCAGGACACTTTTTTTCTCCGGCATCCCACCCACCTGCCCCAGGGTTGAAGCAAAGAAAGGCGGAGGATTGTTCTTCACCCCAGGACCCAGTGCGGGAAGTGTGGCCAGGAAGTGCGGCTTTACCGTGGGCCTGCCTGGTCAGCTCTAGATTTTCTAGCCCAGTTCTTTGGCCTCCCATATTTCTTGCCGCCACTTGGGCTGGCTTTGACTTGCGGAGAAGAATAGAGCACCCCACCCCCCGCCCCCGCCCCCGCCCCGGCCCTTAGCCTCAGCTGTGGTTTCTTTGAAAGGTTTGATAGCTGTGGAGGTGAGACTCTGCTTCGGCTATGAAGGGTAAACAGGAGTAGGGGAACCTGGGAGCCCCAGTTCTTCTCCCTGGCAGGAACAGGACTGGCGATGGGGGTGGGTATTTTGTGGTTGGGTGGAGCCCGGATGCTTTTGTGTGATTACATACATATTCTTTCCAGGGTCCCTGACTTTCATCCCTGCTCTTTAGGGCTTCTGTTCCCACCCGGTGCCCCTCACCCCAAGATATATTATCTCCATTTTTCAGGGCTTCCTGGGGGAATTTCTTAGGTCCTGAACGACAAGAAACAACTCTGTTCATCCAGAACTTTTGGAAAGCCTCTGGCCTCTGTTTAGAATGAGCCCTGTGGAGTTTCCCAGCTGGAAATCTCTGACCTCCAGAAACTGGTGACTTGGCCTTGGGGTGGGGAGGGGGGCCGACTGGGGAGGGAAAATCTTTAGCAGGTGGGTTTTCACTATCCTCTCTGCCTCTCTCTTTCTGAGAGAACTTTTCTAAGCCCTGAGCTTCACCACTACCTCAGCAGCTGAAGTATCCAGCAGCCTGGAGCAGCCGGACTAGCTTTGGTGGGACACCTGTCACCTTGCTCACTTCTGTGCTGTGTGGTTAGGGCAGAGACAGCACTCCTCCTTCCATCCCTCCTGCTGCCTAGACCTGACGGACCACTCAGTGCTCCCCAAGATTGCTCGCTGCTTGCTCTGTGGCCTAGGCTGGGAGCAGGAAGCTAGCAAAGGTGCAGCTTTGGGGTTTTGTCCCTGACACATCGCTACGGATCTCTAAGCACCGGCCTCCCCCACTTTGGACACAGGACAGCTCTGATCTACCTCACAGCAGTGCCAGAAGGACTTCTTCAGGGTTTTTTTTTTTTTGGAGGGGGGTGGGGGGGGGTGGCTCCGGGATTCGTAGGAGGCCGAACCATTAGAACAGATCCCTTCTTTTCCTTTTAGCATCAAATGAATAAATATTAGTGAATGCGATTCCTCTATTGCCTTCTTTTCTCCATCCCGCACCACCCCCATAATCCACTTACACCCTTCTTAGAGCTGGCTTTTGACAAATGCGGTAAATTAGGACTAGTCCTTGCCCCTTTCTTCCTAATCCTCATGAAACAAAAAATGAGAAGTCTGTTTGGGTAAAGGGGAGTGAGTTTAAGCGTTTGACACTCCTGTTTGTCCACCTTTCCAAAATTCATGGAACCCAGTTGCAAGTGGGTAGCAAAGCCATGCTACCCAAAGACTTGAGTGTAGTGCTCATAGGAGGACAGAGTTTGCTGTGCTCAGGATCAGGGTCTATGGGCATATGTCAGCTCCCATGCTATAAGCCAGCAGTGAATTTCTAAGATCCCATTGCCCTCGGGAACCAGTTTTGTCTAGTGTTGTACGTGTATGTGTGTCTGGAGGCCCAGAGTGGTGTCTGTGTTGGGCAAATGTCTTTGGTTATAAATGTATTCTGATGCTTCCTTTCCATAACCTCTACCTTTCCTGGGCTGCAGAAATCAATGTTATCCTCTTGAAGTAAAATTGGAGTCCCAAGTTTGAGCCAGTTGATAAAGTTGTTTCCTTATTCCAATTGTTATGAACCTTATCAGCAGTTTCCTATGGAAAGGAAATTTCTGTGGCAACCACTGAATCATTTTGCGAGTTCTTACTTAAACTCCGTAAGCAGAGACCATTGCCCAGGCTGAGGTACAGGATGACCAGGAAATCATCAAATATTTAATGTGCTGTGTGACAGCGGTGTGTGGTGCACAGGTGGGTTTGGGGGCTCTGGAGTTATGAAATTTTGATCTGTCCTGAGGATAAGCCCAGTGGATTTCCACATATGGGTGTTCCCTGTGAATTTGACCTGGCCTATGCGGCTCCCTTTCCTCCAGGAGCCCATGTTTTATTTCTCAGGATGTTTGCATACCAAAGATGACTTTCTCCTTTTGAATCCAGAGCAGTGTGAGATCTCTGGGGTCCGAGGTGTGTGGGAGGTTTCTTGGCAAGGACTCAACTTTTGAATGCTTAGTGGAGAAAGAAGTCTTGCTTTGGCCTGGGATAAGTAAGAGGGCCCCCTCTCTCCATCTCTGGATATTTTTGCAACATCACTGAGGAAAGTTGTCCAGTCATTCCTGGGCAGGGAAGAAGGATGATTTTTGGGAGGGGGGCAGAGAGTGGGGTTCTGGCTTGGAGAAATGTCCTTGAACGTTATCCAAGAGCTCATACTGCGTGAGTCTTGCTTGACACACACCCATGTACCAGCTGTCAGGCTCCTTTAGAGTGTTTAGACTTGCACTGGGCTGTGGACTCCATCTGCAAACTGTCACCAGTGCATCTGACAGATGGAGAGTCAGCCATTCTGGTCGTCTCTCCGGCAACTTGTGGCCAGGTGTCAGGCTGGGGGAGATTTACATCTTGGATGCTGAGCAGGCTGCTTTTGCTAACGGGGCCTGAGCAAACAACCATCCTCTGAAGCTAGAGAGGTGAAGACTTACAGACCGATGAGACTGAGCGAGCCTGTGGACCCCTGGCCTTCCTAGAACCTGTTAGCAGGAGCTGGGCATGCACAGAGATGACAGCGCGAAGGGGGCGGAACTTGGCAGAGAGCGGATGAGGAGTGACTGGCTAGTCCAGAGGTGACTTGACCTTCTGCTTCAGGTGGAGCCTCGAAGGAGCAGGCAGAATCAGGGTAAGGAGGAGGCGGAGAGCAGGCTTTCCTGGGACGCTCCCCGTGGTAGATTCTTCTGGGGAACAGTGGTCAGCGCCGGCTGTGGTTGTCACGGGCAGTCACGGGGCTATCAATCCCCACCAGCTCCATTCCTCAAGCTCTTACAAACCGGGAGCAGCCTTGCTCCTTTCATTCTGGGGGCATAGGTGAAGGCCATGGAAATCATGCTCCTTTGTGTTTTGATCCTAAAACCCAATCATCTGGGCTCCCTCTCATGCCTCCTGGCTGCGTGCATATATTCGTGTTTGCATGTCTCTCCAGAGGAGCGGGAACCTGCAATGGGGAGCACAGCTAATGCCCTCCCCGACGCTGTGCAAAAAAGCCCTGGATGTGGTCCACTACAGGACAATGGGTTGAGGCAACTCAGTTAAATTAGCAGGAACTCCAGGAGGCCATCTAATCTTTCCTACCTCGTCCTATTATGATACGAAGGAAAAGCAAAACGCTTTCCTCAGTTTCCTCATCTATAAAGTAAATGGAGAAAGGTTTACTTTCTCTCCTCTCTAGGGCTAGCTCTCCTAAAGCTCTGTGCTGGCTGAGGTCGAGCATCGCAGCTTCAGACTTTCCTCCACCCAAGGCGTAAAGGGTGCCGGGCGCCACCTGATGGCGATGGCAGGTCCAACAGGTGTGGGCTTCACAGGGTGGGTCCGTTGGGACCTGCGGCAGGAAGGCAGTGTTCAGGCCACAGACTATCAGGGCTGGAAGAGACCTTGCGAATGATTTAGTCCAACCCTTTGATAAAGCAGGTGAAGAAACTGACTTCTAGAGAGGTGAACTGTGCCTAGCCAAGATCACTTTAGTCAGAGAAAGGCAACACTGGTAGTGTAATGAGCACCACACTTGGAGCTGGAGAAGCAAGAAAGGGAGGAGGAAGGAAATGGTCATTTACTGAGTGAGCATCAGTCAATAAGCCAACGCTGTAAGAGGCGATCTACAAATGGCAGGTGAAGTGATACCAAACAAACAGTAGAACCGCATAGAAACCAAATATCTCCTTTTCTTCTTCTTCTTTTAAAGTTATTTATTTATTTTCAAGTGTGTGTGTGGAGGGGGTGTGGGGACTGAGAGAGAGGGAGAGAATCCCAAGCAGACTCTGCACTGTCAGCACAGAGCCTGGCATGGGGCTCGAACTCACGGACCATGAGATCATGACCTGCACTGAAATCAAGAGTTGGATGCCTAACTGACTGAGTCACCCGGGTGCCCCGAAATCAGATAGCTTCTAACCCAGCCTACCAGACTCCAAATTTCATTTTCCTCCCCTCCACACACACTGATAATCAGTTATGTGACACCGAGCAGGTTACTTGCATCTCTGACATTTTGTTTGCCTGTGAATTGAATGGAAGTCTATTATTGTTCTACTCAGCCCACGCAGACTGGTTTTGAAGACCAACTAAGAGGTGACATATAAACCAGGAAACCGAAGGAAAACCTTTGGAAACCAAAGGACTCCTCCAGTGTAAGCGGAGTCATTGGAGTAGGCAGCGAGGACTAGTCCCAGGCCTCTGGGGTTTTGATTTGCGGATGGTCCTGCCTCCGTAGACAGCTTAGATCTTGGACTTGTCTTTGGCCAGGGTGGGCACGTCCCACCTCATCTTTCTTCTGCAGGTTCATCCGCGCCTCGGATTGATGCCCCTGGTTTCATATCCATGTCACATGCACATCTCCCCCTCTGGCTCCTTTTTCACACTCAGACTCTCATCTGGCCTGTGTCTGACGTTTCGGTCCTAGTTTGGCTCACCCTTCCATTTCCCACACAGCATTTGTAATGAGCTAATTTTTTTTCTTTAATTTTAGAAAGAGAGGAGGGAGGAGAGGGGCAGATGGAGAGAGAGAGAGGATCTTGAGCAGGCTCACACTCAGCACGGAGCCCAATGAGGGGCTTGATGCCATGACCCTGAGATCATGACCTGAGCCAAAATCAAGGGCTGGATGTTCAACTGATGGAGTCACCAGGCACCCCAGCGATGAGCTAAATTTTAAGGAGAGACAGAAGTTTAGGACACAGAGCACTTCTGGATGTCAGGGCTTTATGGTACATTATAGCAAAGGTTCATTAGAACAAGGCCACGAGAAACCAGAAAGGGAGACGGTCAATTCGTTTGCTAGGGCTGGCATAACAAATTACTTTCCTCATAGTTCTGGAGGCTAGAAGGAAAAAATCAAGGTATTGGCAGGATCATTCTCTCTCCGAAAGCTCTAGGAGAGGAATCCTTGGCTGCCTTTTACACGTTCTCCTGGTTGCTGGCAATCTTTGGCATCACATGGCTTGTAGCTGTGTGATTACAACTCTGGGGGCGCCTGGGTGGCTCAGTTGGTTAAGCGTCCGACTTCAGCTCAGGTCACAATCTCGTGGTTCATGAGTTCGAGCTCCATGTCAGGCTCTGCGCTGACAGCTCGGAGCCTGGAGCTTGCTTCTGATTCTGTGTCTCCCTCTCTCTGCCCTTCCCCCGCTCGTGCTCTGTCTCTCTCTCTCTTTCAAAAATAAATATTTAAAAAAAACCCAAAAGCTCTGCTTGTCTTCACATGGCCTCTGCCTGTGTGTCTGTGTCCACATTTATAACAACACCAGTCATTGCATTAGGGCCCAACTTAATTCAGTATGAGCTCATTTTAACTTGATTACATCTGCAAAGACCCTATTTCTAAATAGGGTCACGCTCACAGGTTCCGGGAGATAGGACTTCAGCGATTCTTTAAGGGGGACACAGTTCAACCCACAACAGAGGGTATGGGAAGGAGGAATACTATACTCCTAGCTTTTTTGTACTCATCTTATTCCTGCTGGGTTTTTTTTTTCCATTTTTTAAAGTATATTTATTTTTTAGACAGAAAGAACAAACAGGGGAGGGGCAGAGAGAAAAGAAGAGAAAGAATCCCAAGGAGGCTCCACACTGTCAGCACAGAGCCCAATGTGGGACCCTAGCCGAAATCAGACACTTAACTTACTGAGCCACCCAGGCACCCCATTCTTACTGTTTTTTTTAGTTTGTTTACTTTGAGAGACAGAGAGGGAAAAAGAGAGAGTGAGGGAGGGGCAGAGAGAGAGAGAGAGAGAAGCCCAAAAATGTTCCACACTGTCAGCACAGATGAGCCCTGAGATCATGACCTGAGCTGAAATCAAGAGTCGGACGCTTAACTGACTGAGCCACCCAGGAGCCCCATCATCCCTGCTGTTTTAAACCCACATTTTCAAGGTTCTTCTTCATCCTGTTATCAGTTTGAAGGGTGGTAGGCGTTTGATCTACTTATGGATTTCCATTTCGGGGACTTTCCTCCCTTCTCCACTGGCCCCAGATTTGGGAGGCCACTGAACAAGTCAGACCTTGTGTTGTCTCCTGTGGACAGAAGTTGCTCTCCCCTCTCCGGTTTCCTTTATTCCTTAGGTTTTAGGAAGAAACTGGGGTCTTAGCCTAAGTGGTAGAACCCTTAGCTGGGCACCGGGTCTTGCTGAAGATACCCTGGAGCCTCGCTTGCAGCTAGTAGCTAGGTCTGACTATGTGACTAAGGTCTAGCCGGTTTAGGTGTGCAACTTCCAGGTCTGCCATTAAAGGAAAAGGACACATCCTTCACATCCAACTTCTACCTTTTCCACTGGCTGGAATGCAGGTGTGACGGTAGGAACTGAAGCAGCCACCTTAGGTCATGAGATGGCAACTATGTGTTGCAAATGGCAGAAGAACGTGGGTGTTCAATAATGTGGAGTCATCATTTCCACCATGGACTGCCTATGTTTAAGACCCTTAAGTGAAGGAGAAATAAACTCCTATCTTGTTTAAGCCACAGTTATTTTAGCCTCCCCATATTTTAAACAGTAGCTGAATCAAACAAATTCATCAATGAAGGGATAACAAAAGAGGGTAGAAATGAATGGGCATCTGCTGACATTCCGTGATGAATGTAGCTTGGGTTGTAGAGCTGCCCTGCTTTGCTACCTCTTAGGGCACCTCTGATCTCTGGGAACTGGCATCTCTATCGAGTCTGAGTTCGTGTTGCACCTGAGACCATCAAGTCCATTTTTTGACGTTGATTCGCTTGGGGACAATGATCAGTGAGTGTATTCGTTTTCCAAGTCTGCTGCAACAAGTTGACCTTGATGACCTCGATGGCTTAAAACAACAGAAATTTATTCTCTCATAATTCTGGAGGTCAGAAGTCTGAAAGTAAAGTGTCAATAGGACTGGCTCCTTCTGGTGGTTCTGAGGAGGAATCCATCCCATGCCTCTTTCCCAGCTTCTGGTGGCCCTGGCAATTTTTAGCATTCCTTGGTTTGTAGACAAAAATCACTCCGATCTCTACCTCTGTTCTCACCTTCTCCCTGTGTCTGTAAGGGTCTCTTTTCTGTCTCCTACAGGAACACATGTCATTGGATTTGGAGCCTATCCTAATCCAGGATAATCTCATGTCAAGATCCTTACCTTAATTATATCTGTAAAGACGCTTAATCCAAATAAGGTCATATTCAGAGATTCCAAGTTGACATATATTCGGGGACTACTATTTAGCCCACTACAGTGAGAGACACATAAATCTTTTAACTCAGAGTTCCAGTCTCAAAGATTATAATCCACTCCATTTACCCTTCAGGAAAGGGCTGTTCTCTCCAGAAGCTCTTGGACTCTGTGGTAGGCAGAATTCTGAGAAACCCCAAGGACCCATGTCCTTGTATTATTCCCTCCTCTTGAATGTGGGTGGGACCTGTAATTTGCTTCTTTTTAAAAAAAAATTTTTAAAAATGTTTATTTCTGAGACAGAGAGAGACAGCATGAGCAGGGAAGGGCAGAGAGAGGGGAAGACACAGAATTGGAAGCAGGTTCCAAACTCTGAGCTGACATCACAGAGCCCGACGTGGGGCTCAAACTCACGAACCACAAGATCATGACGTGAGCCGAAGTTGGATGCTTAACCAGTCGAGTCACACAGGCACCCCTGTAATTTGCTCCTAATGAATAGAATATGGCAAAGGTGATGGGATATCACTCCTGTGATTATGTTATATTATGTAGCAGAGGTGAAAGAATTTCAAAGATGAGATTAAGGTCTCTACTCAATTGATTTTTTTTTCAATATATGAAATTTATTGTCAAATTGGTTTCCATACAACACTACTCAATTTATTTAAGTTAATAAAAAGGTAGATTATCCTGGGTGGGCCTGACCTAACCAGGTGAGAGACCTTTAAAAGAAAGTCAGGGGTCAGAGCTGGAAGAAGTCAGAAAGATACTCTTGCTGGCCTCAAGGATGCTAGCCACTATGAGTTCCACAACTGCGAGGAAGTGGATCCTGCCAACAATCATGTGAGTTGGAAGAGGACCCTGAGTCCCAGATGAGACTGTAGCCCTGGCTGACATTGTCACTGCAGCCCGGTGAGACCCTGAGCAGAAGACCCAGCTCCCTCATGGCCAGACTCCTGACACATGGAAATTGTGAGTTAATAAATGTGTGTTGTTCTAAGCTGTGATGTTTGTAGTCATTTGCTACACAACAACAGAAAACAAATGTAGATTCACTGCACAATTCTGCCCAAGGCTGTTCTTTTTAACTGTACTTCTCTGGTGGCAGTTTTCTGTTTTTGTTATTTTTGTTTGTTTTGTTTTGTTTTTAGGTTTATGTTTCTTAAGCTGTCTCTACACCCAACATGGGGCTCAAACTCACAGCCCTGAGATCAAGAGTCATATGTTCCACTGACTGAGCCACCCAGGTGCCCCTCTCTGGTGGTGTTTTTAAAGGTTTCCCATCAGAAACCAAAGACAATGGACCATGAGCTCAGGAAGATCCCATGATCTGCCATGGTTTACTATTTTTCCAAAGGACCATCGGAGACTCTTGCTTGGGTGTCCGAGGAATGGGGTCTTTCAGTCTTTGTTTTTCACGAAGACCTGAGAGAATGACCAGTCAGTCTCTGATTCCTTGGCCCCCACACACTTTTTAAGAAAATTAGGAGCTAAAGGTCCAAAAGCCATTTAAGTACAGGTTTTATTTCTGAGATGCTAGTGAGGAGACCCCTTTATACCACGAACACACAGCAAACACAGTTCCCAAAATCTCTTTAACAAAACACAAGATAAACTATTGTTGCTTCCGCTGTTAGTATTCCCAGAAGGGACAAGGGATGGGTCACTTCTTCCCAGGGAAGAGAGAAATGGGGACAGGAGAGCTTTGCATCAGCTCAGAGCCACCCACAGTGTCTCTGGTTTCTCTCTAGTCACTGGATCATGTGAGTGAGCCCTTCCTCCCAGGCTTCCCCCTGGGCCCAAGTCTAAGCCGAATTGATGTTGGAACATTCTCCCAGGACCACAGGGAGAGAGACTGGGGAACTAAGGGAAGCATAGGCAGCTGCTGTTCCAATGGAGAAATTCCTACCATTTTTGGGGAAGGAGAAACATATGGGGCTGATGGCTAACTTTACTGCTCCAGCAACCTCAAGTTCCAGAGCCTAGCTGAGTGATGGCTTCCTCCCATTTTCTGAGGGTAGAACTGGTCTTAAGAGCAAACTGTTTTTATCCCTACCCACATATCCTTGGTCTGGTTGGTAGGTACCTTGGTAAGGTTGCTGGCGAGCTGTGATTGACCTGGGTGGTCTGGTATTGGACTTCTGACTTCACGGAATGAAAAAAAAATTAAACTTTGCCTTTGCTGTCCTTTAACATTTCTTGCAAGTTGTAATGAAAAATATGTTTCTTTAAAAAACAATAAGGAGGCAGAGGGGTGCCTGGGTGGCTCAGTCGGTTAAGAGTCTGACCTTGACTCAGGTCATGATCTCACCATTCAGAGCCTGGAGCCCGCATCAGATTCTGTGTCTCCCTTTCTCTCTGCCCCCACCCCACTCATGCTCTGTCTCTGTCTCTGTCTCAAAAATAAATAAATATTAAAAAAAATTAAAAAGCAGTAAGGAGGTAAAGAAGTTGTACCAAAACAAATGGAAATTATTAGTGACACATAAGATATTGTTTATGTTAAGCAAGTATTTTTCAGAACTGCCCCTGCTCACCAACATCTCCCTCTTGCTTGGTTTGGTGCCTGGTATTTTTGTGTAGGACATCTGACAAGTCTACCCATTAGCGAATGCCATAGCTGAGGCCCTCATCACTTCTTAACCAAATTAACTAAAATAGTCTCCACTTGGCCTGCTGAGTTCTGGATACCCTCCAATTCATCCTCCACAAGCCCCCAGAGAGATTTTTATAAAATATAAATCTGACAATGTCATTCCGTTTCTTAATATCATTCAATGGCTTTTATTTTTTTATTTTTTAATATGAAATTTATTGTCAAATTGGTTTCCATACAACACCCAGTGCTCATCCCAACAGGTGCCTTCCTCAATGCCCATCACCCACTTTCTCCTCTCTCCCACCCCCCATCAACCCTCAGTTTATTCTCAGTTTTTAAGAGTCTCTTATGGTTTGCCCCCCTCCCTCTCTAACTTTTTTCCCCTTCCCCTCCCCCATGGTCTTCTGTTAAGTTTCTCAAGATCCACATAAGAGTGAAAACATATGGTATCTGTCTTTCTCTGTATGACTTATTTCTCTTAGCACAACACTCTCCAGTTCCATCCCATTCAATGGCTTTTAAAAAAATATTTCTTTATTTATTTTGAGAGAGAGAGAGCTCACACACGCAAGTGGGAAAGGGGAAGGGAGAGAGGTGGGGAGAGAGAGAATCCCAAGCAGTCTCCACACTGTCGGTGCAGAGCCTGACATGGGGCTCGATCTCAAACTGTGAGATCATGACCTGAGCCCAAATCAAGAGTTGGACGCTCAACTGACTGAGCTACCCGGGTGCCCCCATTCAATGACTTTCTGAAGCATTTGGGGGTAAGTTTCAGAACCCTCAACAGAGAGATGTGGCATTAGATGGATAGTGCCTATCTTCCTAATCTGATTTCCCACCACTCTCCTCCCCCATACACTTTTATTCCAACCACACTTACATTTACTAAAGAACTCATGTTCTTCTTTGTCTTTGTATCTTCACACAGACTGTACACTCTGTCATCCATTTAAACACAGATTGTTCACTGTGTTCATCAACTCGTGCATCTCAGCCGTGAATTTTTATTGAGTGAACAGGCTTTAGGTATGTTACAAAATAAAACTCACACAATTTGCCAAGGGCTTGAATGTAGGGTATAAGAGAAAAAGAGAAGTCAGGGACGAGACCAAGATTTTTGGCTTGACCACCTGGCACAATGACTTGCCACGTACCACGGCGGGGGGCGAGGGAGGTGCGATATGAAGCTATGTGTAAGTTTTTGGACACAGTAAATTTGAAAAGTCTATTAATTATTGGAATATCAATAGGCATTTGGATTTCCAAGTCTGTAGGTTAGGAGAAAAGTAACTAGATATATAAATTTGACGGCTGGGTATTTAAGCTCACAGGAGTGGATAAGCTTACCTGCATGGTGACTGTAGACAGAGAAGAGAAGAATTCAGAGTGCATCAAATCAACACAGGGGACACTTTAAACTTACCTGATGTCATATGTCAGTTACATCTCGGTAAAGCTGGAAAAAAAATAAAAACAACTCCAGGCATTAAAAAAAAAAAAAAAAAAAAAAGGAACTCAGAGGACCGAGCCCTGGAGCATTCTAACGTATAGAGGTCAGAAATAGAAGGAACCAGGGGTGCCTGTGTGGTTCAGTCGGTTAAGCGGCCAACTTCAGCTCAGGTCATGATCTCTTGGCCCATGAGTTCGAGCCCCGCGTCAGGCTCTGTGCTGACAGCTCAGAATCCTGGAGCCTGTTTCAGATTCTGTGTCTCCCTCTCTCTGACCCTCCCCATTCATGCTCTGTCTCTCTCTGTCTCAAAAATAAATAAACGTTAAAAAAAAAAAAAAAAGAAACAGACTTAAAAAAAAAAAAAAATAGAAGGAACCAGCAAAGCCAACTGAGAAGCTGCAGCAGGAGGGTTAAAGGAGAGGCAAAAGCAAGTGGCATTCTGTTTCCCAGAATTCATATTAGATTCTGGGGGTAGAGTTGTCCAAAGAGGAAAAATTTGCCAAGATATGAGAGGCAGAAGTGAAGTAGCACCTGTTAATTACCTGAAGGACTTCAGAGTGAGCTGCAGAAAGCAGAGGTGCTGGTGGGTCCTGGCTTGCCTTCAGACTCTCCTCCATGCCATGTCCAGCTCTGCTTCCAGCCTGTTGACTCTGACAACTGTTGGCTGCAGACTCAGAGATGTAGGGAGCTGCACAGAAGCCGTATGTTCCCATAGACCTCTCCACACATTTTCCCTTCTTAGTCCCAATTCTATAGCTGGAGGTGCCTGGCTTCTGGATTTCCCTCTACACTCTGATTTGCCCACCTGCAGGTGCATCAGACAGCCTGATTACTGATTTTTCTTTAAATTCTCCAACTCCCTTCCATGGCCCTTTCTTTCCCTGGGTCCTCTTCCAATTGTGTGAGCTCTAATTCCTACAATACCCACACCACTCACCGTAGTTCTGCTTTAGATGAGCTCTGACACATGGGGTAACAGCTGGAGAAGGAAGGGGAGTTCAACGGAGTGCTCCTGATTTTTAAGGTGGGAGTTTTGATGCCTGTTTGTATGTTCGAGAGTGTGTTCTAGTGGAGGGGGCTGGTTACAGAGGAGAAGAAGGACAGCTGCAGGACAGTGTAGCCAGGACCTAGGGCACAAAGGCGAAGGGTGGACCAGGATGGGGCACAGAAGAGGTGGGCCCTAGCACTGCACTAGAAGACGGAGCAGGTGGGTACTTAGGCAAATAGATTGGCAGCAAATGTGAAACTCTCTTTCCAGAGCTTTTCTGTCTCTGTGAAATAAGTTGAGACTCTGTGAAATAGTTGAGACTACTGGGAGGAAGTGTGGGGTATTGGAGTTGAGAGGGAAAGGGGTGATATAATTGTGAAAATTTGTCGTTTTTTGCTGCCCAGACTGTGTACCTCTTGGCAAACTCTCCATTTTCTAAGTCTCCTAAAGGCAGAACTGGCCTCCCACATTTGAAGCCATAACGACCAGGCTAACTGCTCCACCCCCTTAGCTGGGGTGGGGGGGGGGGGCGGGAAGAGGAGGGGGGAGGAGAGGCTGAGGAACACGTGAATGGGCTCAGCCAATCAGGTACAGACTTCCTGGTCCATGGGCCTTCAGGGCCTCCAGGTTGAGAAGGAAGTATGGCAAGGGTCCTGACCCACGCGGAATCTGTGGCAACAAAGTCCCATATCTGGGGCCTGTAGTGGCAGCCAGCCTTCCCGAGGCCAAGCAGAGGACTGTGAGGGTGGGGCAAATCACAGCATCATCTGCTGTTCAGCAGTAGAATCCCCCACCTGCTTCCTTTTGTGGTTTGACGGTGGCCATGCTCCTGCTTCCAAATCGCCAACTTCCCTATCAATTCTGTCAGCTACCGTATGTTTCCAGTAAATCCCTCGGAGACTTAAATCAGCTAGAGTCCATTTCTGTCGCTTGCAACCACAAATCTAAACTGATACAAGAATCAGAGACTTGAGTCATCTAACAAATGTTCTTTCTTCCAACTTCTCTTCACAAGCAGTTGACATCATTTTGGGGGGTTTCCTATATGACAGGGCAGTAGTTTCTGAAAGCTTCAGGATCATTTCCTTATAGCTCTATGACTAGAGAGTAATGAAAATCTCTTCTCTTCCAGCTCCAACAAGACTCTAGCAGAGCAGGCTTGAGCCACATGCCTCTTGTCTGAGCAAGCACTGTGACTCAGGATTCAGGAACCAAAGCTGGGGAGTGGGGTGGGGCCTGCTACCAGAAAGAGCAGGAAAAGGGCTTCTGGGTGGACTCAGCAAAAAATCACCACCTTCCACCTTTTGAAATCACCATCTTCTACCTTCCACCTCATCAGCCCATACTTGTTTTCCCCAAACATGTAATTTTAATAATGGTTAAAACTAACAATAAATTTTTCCACATGCAAATAAAAACTTACTGTCTCCTCCCCAAAGAGAACAACCCATACTCACATTCAACAACCAGCTCGGAGTTAGATCTCTGAGTGAGATGCATTTTCTTCATCTGAAAGTGGTTACCCATAATACTGCAGCTTATGGACTAAAGATGAACTTAACCATTCCCAGTACATTCAATGTTCAATGCTGGGCAGGAAAGTGCTATAAAGTCCATCTAGAAAAGTGAAAGGAGAACAACACACAGTGACCACTGGTCCAGACCTCATACCATGTTTATGTGGACATAAACATTAGGTGCAAACATTTTTTTGATCCACATTTCTAGCAATGGAATTGGCTCTTTGGATCAGCTAATAAGGGTGCCCTTCTCTTCGAACCTCCCTTTAAGAACTGTTTTTTTTAAATCAATCTTTCTTTTCTTTCTTTCTTTCTTTTCTTTCTTTCTTTTCTTTCTTTCTTTCTTTCTTTCTTTCTTTCTTTCTTTCTTTCTTTCTTCTTTCATCTTTCTTTCTTTCTTTCTTTCTTTCTTTCTTTCTTTCTTTCTTTTATATGTATATATATATTTTTTTGAGAGAGAGAATTACATGGGGGGCAGAGAGAGAGAGAGAATGAGAGAGAAGCAGGGCTCACCCAGGGCTGGTGTTTTACCTGAAGCAGGGTGTGTGTTTACCTGAAGCAAAACTGTAAAGTTTCGGGGCACCTGGGTGACTCAGTTGGTTGGGCGTGCAACTTCGGCTCAGGTCATGATCTCACAGTCTGTGGGTTCGAGCCCCGCGTCGGGCTCTGTGCTGACAGCTTAGAGCCTGGAGCCTGCTTTGGATTCTGTGTCTCCCTCTCTCTGACCCTCCCCTGTTCATACTCTGTCTCTCTCTCTCAAAAATAAATAAACATTTAAAAAATATTAAAAAAAACTGTAAAGTTTCAGGTTACCAAAGATTTTGAAAGCTATCTTAACAATTACCCATACAAACTTTGAGACAGAATTAACCATCATTTTAAGTCATGTTTTTGCTAACAAATTGCAATAGAGATAACAGAAGCTTATTTGACTTTTAATAAACCTTAGTAGAATAAAAGTTTCATATTTAATGCTGATAGACAGGTCTATCTCAAACCAGCAAACTTAAAGTAGCTTAAACATCAAATATGTTCCACCTGTGTCCATGTAAGACAATTTGTTCCCCATTGTCAATTTTTACCTGGAACACTAGTGGGGAAAGCTAAAGTGGGCAGTCCAAGTGGGTGCTCTTTGTTCCTTGACACTGAGGGTGGGAGGAAGAGCCAATGGTGCTGCAGGCCCCGAGGATGGTATAGAATCAGTTAGGCAGGCCGCACTCTAGGTGGTGCAGAAACAGGAGGAGGCAGAAGAGGCAAGATGCTGCCAGCAGGTAGGGAAAGGGTTCCTGGTTCTACATGTAGTCAGTGTGGACAGAGGAACAGGCACCATGTTTGTTTTCCTCCAAAGTGGAAATATGCAGTCCATGTCAGGCCAGAGAAGACAGGGAATTTCCCTGAAACAAAGGGAGTTTCATCAGCTGCTCTGCTTGAGAATATTCCTTAAAGTCCAGGGATACTAACCACAATTGGCTCCAATTAGAGCCATTACCTGGGATATGAATAGAGAGAAGCCCCCCTCTATTAGGAAGAGGAACAGAGAGAGAGTCAGCATCCCCTTCATCAGGGATGGCCTCTGCTTCCTCCAGGGATTGAGTTCTATCAGGTGGAGGCCTGTTTAGACATCCAATATGTCAGGAGGGAGTTTACTAGTTAAACATATTCAGGCAAACACATTCTGCAAGAGGCCCTTAAGTCTAGGTCCTGATTTAGAGCCATGAAGGGCTGGACCTAGATAGGGTATCTCTGTTCATTTGTCTTGTTTCCTGCAGGAGAGATCTAACTGCTGGATCCAATGAAGACCATGCAGTGTTAAAGAAGATCAGTACTTTCCCAAGTTTTGCAATTCCAATGCTTTCCAGTGGGTTAAAGAGGCATCCCAAGGGAGAGCCCCTGGGTACCAAAGAGAATCTCCCATGCTCCTCCTAGAGAGAGAAGGTCCATTACCAGAAAAATTCCCTCCGACTTGCCAGTGGTGTCCCGCACGTAGGATATGTCAGAGGTTCCTGAGGTGTCAAATCAACCCAAAGTGTCCCTGGAACAAAATCACTGTGATCACCAACTGGCCACTAAGGGCCCCTGTAGAAGAGAGGCTGGCTCTCCCCCCACTTCCCCATTGCATTCTAGAGTTGGGGAGAGGCAGAGTCAAGGAGAAGTTTCCAAAGGGATTTTCATATGCTAAAGAAGACTCACAGGATACTGGAGGCCTAGCTATTGTCAAGCTAAGGTTGTTTTTCCCTCTAGCAAAGGATTAGCATTAACATTAGACTACAAATGGGTGCTGGCATATGAATGGCATATTGCTGTGCTGAGAAGGCCATGAAGAACCCGCTGGTATTTTTTTAAATTTTTTTATTGCTTATTTTTGAGACAGAGACAGAGACAGGGTGCGAGCAGGGGAGGTGAAGAAAGAGGGGGAGACAGAGAATCCAAAGCAAGCTCCAGGCTCTGAGCTGTCAGCACAGAGCCTGATGCAGGGCTTGAACCCACAGACCTCAAGATCATGACCTGAGCCAAAGTTGGATGCTTAATCAACTGAGCCACCCAGGTACCCCAGAACCCACCATTTTTAACCCACAGAAAACACTGGAAAAGTTTTACAAAATTACCCAATTCTGTAGTTGAGGACAAGGATGGAAAACAGTAGTTAGAAATCCATCATGATCTAAGTGACATTTCAACACATGTAGTCCTTACAGCTGGCTTCTTGGGAAATAGTCCCCAGCTGGGTTTTCATTCAATTGGGTACTGGTTTCAGCTGGCTCCCAGTGGAGTTCCCATGGTCAGAAGCAGCTAGACCAGAGATGTGGAGAGGATCATGTTAGACCAAACAGGAGGAAACCTCACACAGGAGTCTTAAGATTGGCAGCCATGCTAGTCACTTAGGTGGCTGTCCCATGCCCAAGACAGACAACTTGTATAAGGACAGGAATAAAGACAGGGCATCAAGTTTCTGAATCTTATTACCAGTGTGGCCAGGGTACTAATTTCCAGCCAAAAGGCACTTTCTCCTGTCCATAGAGTAGCCACAGGCAAGAGGATTGCAGCCTGAGCAATCGACCTGAAAGTGTTCCAATAAGACCATACTTCTCAAAAACAACAACAACAACAACAACAACAACAACAAAAACAACCCTGAAATGAGAGTAAAAGAGGAAAAGAGAAAGGTATACTCACCAAATTTGCACGAAGGCTTAGAGTCCAGATGAAAAGACTCATAGTCCCACGTTGGGCACCAAATGATGAAGTTTTGAAGTGATGGCGGGGGGGGGGGTGGTTCATGGGGTCCATAGCCAATGGCCAAGAAAGAATTCTTGAAGATGTCTTTGGTGCAAAAGGTTGATTTTATTAAAGCATGGGGACAGGACTCATGGGCAGGAAGAGCTGCACTGGGGTCCTGACAGGTAACCCATTATATATCCTCAGGTTGGGAGGGGGTCAGGGATAGAGTAAGTCTCTAAGGAATTTTGGAAGCAAGGTCTCCAGGACATTGAGGGGCTAGTTGTTGCTAGAGAAACACATTTATCACTGCTTAATAAAATCTCAGTCATGAGACCCTTCAGATGTATATTGGTGGGCCATAAGCTTGGAGCATGATTGCCAGCATATATCTTGGGGGAATTGAGATAAAGGAAGTAGACTTACAGGATCCTCAAGGTTGGGTTAATGTTAAGCTAAGGTTCTCTTTTGCCCTTAGCAAAATGTCATCATCGAGGCAGCTGAGCTCCTAGAGGGAGGTCACTCTGCTAGTTCAAGGACTTGGCAATCAGCAATAGGCAGTAAGGGAATTTAATTTTTCATTTACCTTAGTTTCCCACATTACCTTGGCAAACACTTAAACCCCTTTCCTTTGTTCTTGGGTAGCCAGGAGTGTCTGAGGAATATCATACATATTCCACCTGGTGGGGGTGGGGGGGGTGGGAGGGGCAGATGGTGGGTGCTACCTTGTGCTCAGCCTGCCTCATTCTCCTTCATCAGTATTACCATTTCAACTAGGGTATTAACTTCCAGCCAAAAGGCAGGCTTTCTCCTCCCCATAGAGTAGCCACGGGCTAAAGGATTGCAGCCTGAGCAATTGACATGAAAGTGTACCAATAAGACTATATTTCTCAAAAAGCCCCTGAGATGAAGTAAAGGAAAAGAAAAAGTACTCACCAAGTATGCACCAAAGGTCAGAGTCCAGATGAAAAGACTCATAACCACACGTTGGGAATCATATGATGAGGTTGTGGGGCGATGGTGGGGTTTATGGGGTTCAGAGCCAACAGCCAAAAAAGAATTCTTGAAGACGTCTTTGGTGCAAAAAGGTGACTTTACTGAAGCACAGGGACAGGACCTGGGGACAGAAAGAGCTGCCCCAGGACCTTGAAGAGAGACTGGTTATATACCTGGGAGTTGGGGGAGGTCAAGTCAAGGGGAAGTTTCCAAAGACATTTTCATATGCTAAAGAAGACTCAGGATACTGGAGGCCTAACTATTGTCAAGCTAAGATTGTTTTTCCCTGTAGCAAAGCATTTACATTGAGTAGGGAGTTCCTGAAGAAATGTTTTATTCTGCCTTCCTCAAATATTTGCCAATGGGTTGCAGGTTATACGGAAATTTAGTTTTATCTGCCATTTCCTTCTGCCTTTGTTCTCCACATCACTATGAAGAAGAGGGTGATGTTGAGGCTCCAATAAACTGAGTCTATAGGTTTCTGGAGATTAGGCTATTGATAAGATCGTCCTTTTCTTTTCTTAGGCAGCCAGGAGTGCCTGAGGACTATCACATATATCCCACCTGGGGAGGGGGGGGGGATGTGTGTGCTAGCTTGTGCTTTGCCTTCAGCTCGCCTTATGCTCCCTCATCAGTTCTGTACCTGTACTACATTTGCTTTTGCTCCCACGCCCAGAGTCAGCTGGCGAACAAAGCTGAAGATGCATCTAGAAGAGCAGAGCCAAGGAAATCACAGAGAATGAAGCCGGAACCCTGATGGCACATTGACACTCTGGACTGAACAGCAACTGAAAACAGAGGTATCCTGGGCTGATCAGTTTTAGAGCCAATAAATGATCTCTCTGCTCAAGCTATTTTGGGCTGGGCTTTTTTTTTTTTTAATTACTTGCAACATAAACAGTTCTGATTGGCACACATGTTAAAATTCTCACAACTGGGGCGCCTGGGTGGCGCAGTCGGTTAAGCGTCCGACTTCAGCCAGGTCGCGATCTCGCGGTCCGTGAGTTCGAGCCCCGCGTCGGGCTCTGGGCTGATGGCTCAGAGCCTGGAGCCTGTTTCCGATTCTGTGTCTCCCTCTCTCTCTGCCCCTCCCCCGTTCATGCTCTGTCTCTCTCTGTCCCAAAAATAAATAAACGTTGAAAAAAAAAAAAATTTAAAAAAAAAAAAAATTAAAAAAAAAAATTCTCACAACTGAAATGTGAAGTGGGAATTCATGTAAATTACATGTAAATTTTGATATCAATTACCTTAAGACATAAACATCATAGAAAAGAAACCAGAAGGGGATACACCAAAATGTTAATAGTGGTTATAAATTGACTGTAGGAAATCCGTGCTCTTCATTAAAGTTTTTTGGGGTTTTAAGGTTTTCTATCATAATAGGGATAATTTTCATAATCATTTGTCACAAGGCAGAATTTGAAGCAGGCTCCAGGCTCTTAGCTGTCAGCACAGAGCCGGATGTAGGGCTCGAACCCACAAACTGTGAGATCATGATCTGACCCGAAGTCGGATACTTAACTGACTGAGCCACCCATGCATCCCTTTAAAAAAATTTTTTTAATGTTTATTTTTGAGAGAGAGAGAGAGAGAGAGAGAGAGAGAGAGAGAGAATACAAGCAGGGGAAGGGCAGAGAGAGAGGGAGACACAGAATCCGAAGCAGGCTCCAGGCTTGCAAAGTTATTTTTGAAAAATAAAAGAAGAGGGACGTGTGGGTGGCTCAGTTGGTTAAGTGTCTGACTCTTAGTTTCAGCTTGGGTCATAATCTCACCGTTCGAGCCCTCCCTCTCTCTCTGCCCCTCTCTTGCTTGCTCTCTCTCTCTCTCAAAATAAATAATCCAAAAAATAAAATAAGATAAGATAAAATAAATAAAAGAAGAAAGCAAAATGCAAGACTGATCCTACAGAGACTGGCTCTTTCTGCCCTTGATATCTGCCATCTACACTTGCTGCTTGGTCTACTGCTGAACCAGTTAACACATGTAGAAGTCTTGGCTCTAGAACTGAGAGAAAATAGGATTGGCTTACTGAGCTGCCTATGATACTGTTTCTTTTTTTTTTAATTAAATTAAAATTTTAAAATGAAGTTTATGTATTGATTTTGAGAGAGAGTGAGAGCGCAAGTAAGCATGTGCTCGAGGGAGTTATAGAGAGAGAATCCCAAGCAGGCTCTGCACTGTCAGCACAAGCCTGATGGGGGGCTTGAAATCACAAACTGTGATCATGGCCTGAGCCAAGATGGAGAGTTGGATGCTTAACCAACTGAGCCACACAGGTACCCCATATTATACTGTTTCTAAACATAGTAGTCTTATTTAAAATAACTGTGGAAGAAAACAGTGCTCTCTTTCCATTCCTTTTAAAATCTGGGGCCCTTAGCAAAATGAAAGCAGAAACTTTTGAAATGTATCCCTCAACTTGCGTCATGGCTGGGTCTGAGGTTCTCACTTCTGCAGGAGAAGCTCTCCCCTGGCCCAGGGGCCTCGTTGCCTTGCCCTTTCTTCCAAGGGGCTGCCTTGTTATTTTGGATTGGGCAACTGAGGGAAGAGAAGGCAGTGAGGTAGAGAGAGGTGCCTAGTAATTCCAGGTCCTCCCACCCCCTGCTCTCTGCCCACTCTCTCAGGGGATCATCCTCAACTGCCATGGAATATTCCCATAGCCTTCGGGAATCACCCCCTCAGAGACCAGAATTTGTAGGGTTCTGTTGCTCTGGTAACCAGCGATCTGGAGCCTCTGCATTGGACTTGCTGCAGTTCTGGAAAGAGGCAGCCCTGGTTGGGCCAGGCTTGGGGGAAGGCTTTGGGGCAGGAGCAGGGGACAGCAGAGGCTTGGCCATACTTGTATCTCAGTGATGCCCACCCTTTCAGTGTTCTTGGATGTGCCCCTAGCCCAGAAGCTAGAGAGCAGCTTATTAAAGACCTACAAGCAAGACGATTGTCCTAACAAGATGTTCCTGGCCTATAAAGGTAGATGTCTCATGGTTTTGGAAAAAAGCAGAAAATGTCCTGGATCATTCTGTGCCCTTTGCCTTTCACTAGGACTTCCAGGGATGGGGTAAGACCTATGTCCTGTACCCTGGCTCTATGCTTCAGGGTCTGCTTGGGCACTATACTTTTTCCCTGATCCTCTCCCCTTTTCTGTTCCTGAACTAAGACTGGCTCCCAAAATGGACTCTTGTGAAATGCAGCCAGCCCTTGCCACTGTGAAAGTCAGGGTTACCTTTGTTTAGTCTTGTATATATACGGCACATGTGGTGTATCATTTTTGCCCTTTAAAATGGCATAGATTTAGGGGCACCTGGGTGGCTCAGTCAGTTAAGCCTCCAGCTCTTGATTTCAGCTCAGGTCATGATCTCACAGTTTGTGAGTTCGACCCCTGACAGTGTGGAGCATGCTTGGGATTCCCTCTCTGCCCCTCCCTCTCTCTGTGTCTCTCAAAAAAACAAAACAAAACAAAAACAAAAAACTTTAAAGAAAGTGACATAGGTTTAAAAAAAATGGCATAGGGTTCAGTTGTCTTTAAAAAGACAAAAATTATACACATTCACTGACGGCATGTTGTTTTATAAGGGGGAGGGAAGAAAAAAGTTGTCTTTTCCTAGGCAACTTTCCAAAGCCCCAAGAAAGCCAAGACAGATGAATTGTTTGTGGGCTATCTGCAGAGCCCAGACCTGGAGGCCCCGAGGCAAGGCATCCAGAGCTCCCTCTGTGGTTTTCCCTCACAGTCTGTATGAGTAACAAAGGCCAGCCCTGGGTTTCTTCCGTGGTGCGCAAGACCCGACTGCAGATTGCACAGGATCCCTCTCTGAACTACGAGTACATGCCGGTGATGGGCATGAAATCATTCATCCAGGCCTCCTTGAAACTCCTCTTTGGAAGGCACAACCAAGTCATTGTGGAGAACAGGGTGAGATGAAGGGCCCTTTGTTTATTCACCCAGATACAGGGAGTGGGGCTCTGGGGTTGTACAGTCTTAAACCCGGAAGGGGCCTTGGAGGGTTCCCTGGCATTGACAGAGGACACCCCTGAGACTCAGAGTCCAGAGACTTAGTCCGTGAAGGGCAGAGCCAGGATCAGAACCTGAAGAACCACACTGCTGATGTACAAGCTCTTTCGAGAAAGGAATAGTCAGGGGGCGCTTGGGTGGCTCAGTCGGCTAAACGTCTGACTCTTGATTTTGGCTCTGGTCATGATCTCACGGTTCATGGGATAGAGCCCCATGTGGAGCTCTGAGCTGACAGTGTGGAGCCTGCTTGGGATTCTCTCTCCCTGTCTGCCCCTCCCCTGCACACTCATATGCTCTCTCTCTCTCTCTCTCAAAATAAATAAATAAACACTAAAAAAAAGAAATGTCTGGATTTGAGGCAGCACTAATATCACTATTACTCTTTTTTAAAGAGTTCATTCTTTTTTTAAAGTGTATTTATTTTGAGAGAGAGAGAGAGAATGAGGGGAGGAGTAGAGAGAGAGGGAGAGAGAGAATCCCAAGCAGGCTCCATGCTTTCTGCATGGAGTCCAACTCGGGGCTCAAACCCACAAACTGTGAGATCATGACCTGAATCAACATCAAGAGTCAGATGCTAAACCGACTAAGCCACTCAAGCTCCCCTCAAGAGTTATTTCGTTTTATTTTCTGCTGGTAGGTAGGGGGTGTGCACACTGTTGGTGACAATGGTGCCTTCCAACTTGGGGCCCAATTCCTCAAAATTTGGCGTCAAGATTCTCAAGTAGTTTACATTATTTCTTCTAGAAAAGGTGAGTATTATGCAAAGTGAGGGTGACAGAAGATTCTTCTCCCCTGTTCCTGATTCCTGCCCCATTTGCAATCTTCACTGTTGTCCTTCTCACTCTCTGTCATGAACAAAATGGTGTGGATGAGCCAAGTATGTTTGTCCTTTTCCTGTTATTGTCCCACCTTCAGCCATTGACCTCGAGGCCCATTCTCTGGCATGTCTGCCGCCATTTTTTCTGTACCAACTGGAGGGGGGCTGTGTTCCCACAGAGCCACATGGACTCGTCTTCCAGGACATGGGCTTTAAAGTTTCCGAATACTCCTTCTGGGACCCCAAGAAGCTGCGTGTGGACCCCAACGTGCTTCTCAATGTGGTGGAGGTAGAGGGGCCCTGCTCAGAATCTTCTCCCCACACCTGATTACAGTTTTATTTTCCTTTCCTCCCCTCCACCCCTGTCATCATGAAAGACCTTTCCTAGGCTTGGATTTGCCTGTTTAGTAGGAACCAACATGGAGGATCCCTTCTCCTCCATGGGCCCTGATACCACTCCCACTTGGTAGGGGAAATGCCTAATGAGACAATGTCTACCTGCAGCAGGCCCCACATGGCTGTATCTTTGTGATTGGGAAGACTGGTGACTGCAAGTTGACACAAAGTCAGTGGGCAAGGTTGATGGCCAGCATGAAGGTGAGGCCAGTATCCACCTGACTTTCCTCCCTCTCACCATCCACCATCTCCTCCACCAATCTTGTCCTTTTCCTGTTCTCCTTTCTCCTACAGAGAAAGCAGATATTCCCATTTTTTGACATTCCCTATCAAGGCTTATCCACCGGGGACCTGGAAGAAGATACTAATTTCTTACAATACTTTGTGTCTCAAGGTTTTGAATTCTTCTGCAGCCAGTCTCTGTCCAAGACTTTTGGCATCTATGGTACAGTATGGGGAGAAGGGCAAGGGAAGGCCTAGTGCTCAAATGGTGCCACAGCCATGGCACTAATGATGTATTTGACATCTCTACCGTCTGGAGAGAGCCAAGGCCTCCAGGGAGAGCACCATGGAGGCAGATGGGAAGAACACCGAGCTACAAGTCAGGTTCTGTGATATTGTCTCCATTCAGCTACTAAAACTAGCCACTAAAACTGACTCCAGTGAAATCATTTTGCCCCTTTGGGCCTCTGTTTCCTCAGCTATAAGATGAAGGGGTAGGACTTAGTGATCCTTCAAGTGCCTCCCATCTTGAGACACTTACTTATGGCTACTTTTTCTGGAAGAAGAGCCTCTGGCAACTTCCTGGGGCCTGGATAGCTGCTTGGCTAGGCTACAAGTAGGAGGGCCCTGTAGTCCAACCCTCTCTTCTACAAGGTTGGAGGTAGGGTCATAAAGGAAGGCTCTGGTAATGGAGGAGGAGACTGAGGGGCTATCTGTTTCAATGCTGCAGATGAGGGAGTGGGGATCCTGGTCGTGGTGGCACTCAACAACCAGCTCCTGCTATGTGTCCTCTCCCAGCTGATGACACTCACCCGGGCCCTGTGGCTAAACTCTCCCAGTAGGGGTGCTCGCATTATCACCTCCATCCTCTGTAACCCTGCTCTTCAGGGAGAATGGTAAGGGCAGAGGGTGGGGGCAGGAAGGGGGATGGCAGAGCCTCTAGACATACCTGTAGACCTGCCAATTCACAGGATTCTTCCTTGCCTCTTTGACTCCATTCATTCGTCAACATTTGCTGAGTACCCACTGTGTACTAATTGTAGGGGCCATGCCAAAAGTTGCCTTACCTTGGGGGAGGGGGTAAGAGGACATTCTTTTTGGACACAGTCCAGTGAATTATTTGAACTCTTTCAGATTGCAGGAGGAGGTTAGGCAGCATCAAGGGTTTGCTACTCTGGCAAAATCTGCCTACAAGCCTGCTTGGCTTGCTTTAATTTATATGGGCTGAAACTCTCCTCCTATTTATAATCATTCCAGATCCCTGGCTCTCCTAGTGTGCCCTCAGGCACCCTGGTTGGGGCTTATGAAGGGAAGAAGAATGGAATGGCAATGAGGAGGTTGAGAGCAGGGGGAGGGTAGAACCTCATACTTTAATTCCTTGCTGTCTTTCCTTTCGCAGGAAGCACAGCCTGAAAGGACTTGTAGAGGACATCATGCTGACCAAGGAAAAGGTGAAGGAGAAGCTCCGGCTCCTGGGAACCCCTGGTTCCTGGGATCACATCACGGACCAGAGTGGGCCCCATAGCTACCTTGGACTCAACTGTAAGTATCTAAGAGGTGGTAGCTCACCCTTTCTGGCCTTGGGCTTATAATTGAGCATTAAACTTCACTGACCTGTCCCTAGCTTCACCTCAGAGTCTGATTCTTTCCTGAGGGAAGTAGAGCTGCTTTAAAGACCCTTCTGGATCCCCAGAAATGCTGACACTCCCTATTCTCTGTAATCCACCCTGGGCTAGAGGAGAGTTAGAGGTGGCCACCTTTGTATCTCAGACCCTGTGATTATCACCAGCTGAACAGGTGGAGTACCTGGTCAAGGAAAAGCATATCTACATCCCCAAGGATGGTCAGATCAACTTCACCTGCATCAATGCCTGCAATATAGATTACATCACTCAGAGCATCAATGAGGCTGTCCTTTCCATCAAGGGCTCACAGTAATGTCTTCAGACAGTCAATGTCTTCTGGCCAGAATAAAAAGCTTTAGTCTTTGCAAAAATTCTGTGCTGATTATTCATTGCTGCAATTCATTTCTCTGCAAAGCACTCTCTCTTTCTGTCTATTTATGAAGCATTGGTCTGGAATCAGCAAGGAAAAAAAGCCCAGAGAGAAAGGGAATGTCTATCTTCATTGACCATCTCATGTTTATTGAACACATACTATATTAAGGCCCTGATTTGGTGGTGTCTTTGTTTGGGTTGTTATACCAAAATACCAAGAAATTTGGTGTCTGGTGAAGGCCCACCTCCTGGTTCATAAACAGCATCTTCTAGCTGTAATATCACATTGTGGAAGAAGCAGGGGATCTCCCTAGGGCTTCTTTTATAAGGACACTAATCCCATTTATGAGGGCTCTGCCTCTATGATCCAACGACATCCAAACACCACCACATTGAAGATTAGGTTTCAACGTGTGAATTTTAAGGTGTCATGAACATTCAGATAATAGTATCTGGGCAACAAAGGGAAAATAAAGAGAAGGCAAAAAAACCAGGTACAATCCAGTCCTTTTTCTCCAGAACCACACAGGTGCCTTTTTTTTTTTTTTTTTTTTTTTTTGAGAGAGAGAGAGAGCACAAGCAAAGGGAGAGTGAGAATCTTAAGCAGTTTCCAAGCTCAGTGTGGAGCCCATTGTTGGGTTAAATCCCATGACCCTGGGATCATGACCTGAGCTGAAATCAAGAATTGGTCGCTTTGGTAATGCAAGCTGGTGCAGCCACTCTGGAAAACAGTATGGAGGTTCCTCAAAAAATGAAAAATAGAACTACCCTATGACCCAGCAACTGCACTACTAAGCATTTATCCACGGGATACAGGTGTGCTGTTTAGAAGGGACACATGCACCCCAATGTTTATAGCAGCACCATCGACAATAGCCAAAGTATGGAAGGAGCCCAAATGTCCATCGATGGATGAATGGATAAAGAAGATGTGGTATACACACACACACACACACACACACACACATACACACACACACACACACACACACACACACACACACACACAATGGAGTATTACTTGGCAATCAAAAAGAATGAAATCTTGCCATTTGCAACTACGTGGAGGGAACTGGAGGGTATTATTCTAAGCGAAATTAGTCAGTCAGAGAAAGACAAATATCATATGACTTCACTCATATGAGGACTTTAAGAGACAAAACAGATGAACATAAGGGAAGGGAAACAAAAATAATATAAAAACAGGCAGGGGACAAAACATAAGAGACTTAAATATGGAGAACAGACAGAGGGTTACATGAGGGTTTGTAGGAGGCGGGATGGGCTAAATGGGTAAGGGGCACTAAGGAATCTACTCCTGAAATCATTTTTGCAGTATATGCTAACTAATTTGGATGTAAATTAAAAAAATAATAATAAAACAAGTTAATAAAAAAAAAATTGGTCACTTAATCAACTGACCCACCCAGGCATCCCTATAGGTTCTTCTCAAGATTCCTTTGGTCCTTAGCTTCTAAGGGCTTCTAGCCTGAATGTCAGAAGAACTCTAGAGGAACGAACCCTCGGTGCATATGGGTGGCATGTTTTAACCATTCTCAAAGGTGTTTTAGCATGAGGATAGAATTTATTCAACCAGGTTCTCCCCAACATTCTGAGCCTAAGAAAATAATACTAGTGACTTTTAGATTATATAGGTTAGAAAGCATTGAACTAGCAGAGCAAAACCACTGCCTGTGACCTTTTCTACTAGTGGCTTACATGAGATACAAGGGGTTCTAATGCCCCCAGCCCAGGATTCTGGCAACATTTGAGGGAGGAATAGTTGTCCTCCCACACTTTGTTTCTAGTTGACTTCAGGACCCCATTTAAAAATTTCTTACTGAATGTTCATTTAAGCCTTCCTTGAAACTAGTTTCTGTCTTGATCACCTCTTATTTAGTATCAGATGCCTGATCATTACTTTTTTTTTAATTTTTAATTTTTATTTATTTATTTTTTCCTCAAAAATTTATTTTATTTTTTATTTTTATTTTTATTTATTTAAAAAAATTTTTTAACGTTTATTCATTTTTTTGAGAGGCAGAGAGACAGAGTGTGAGCAGGGGAGGGACAGAGAGAGAGGGAGACACAAGATCTGAAGCAGGCTCCAGGCTCTGAGCTGTCAGCACAGTGCCTGATGAGGGGCTTGAACTTGTGAACTGCGAGATCATGACCTGAGCCAAAGTCAGCCACTTAACCGACTAAGCCACCCAGGCACCCCTTTTTAAAATTTTGATTTATTTTTTAATTTTATTTTTTAAAAATTTACATCCAAATTAGTTAGCATATAGTGCAACAATGATTTCAGGAGTAGATTCCTTAATGCCCCTTACCCATTTAGCCCATCCCCCCTCTCACAAACCCTCATGTAACCCTCTGTTCTCCATATTTAAGTCTCTTATGTTTTGTCCCCCTCCCTGTTTTTATATTATTTTTGTTTCCCTTCCTTTATGTTCATCTGTTTTGTCTCTTAAAGTCCTCATATGGGTGAAGTCATATGATATTTGTTTTTCTCTGATTGACTAACTTCACTTAGCATAATACCCTCCAGTTCCATTCACGTAGTTGCAAATGGCAAGATTTCATTCTTTTTGATTGCTGAGTAATACTCCATTGTATATATATACCACATCTTCTTTATCCATTCATCCATCGATGGACATATGGGCTCTTTCCATACTTTGGCTATTGTTGATAGTGTTGCTGTAAACATTGGGGTGCATGTGTCCCTTCGAAACAGCACACCTGTATCCCTTAGATAAATACCTAGTAGTGCAGTTGCTGGGTCGTAGGGTAGCTCTATTTTTCATTTTTTGAGGAACCTCCATACTGTTTTCCAGAGTGGCTGCATCAGCTTGCATTCCCACCAACAACGCAAAAGAGATCCTATTTCTCTGAATCCTAGCCAACATCTGCTGTTGCTTGAGTTGTTAATGTTAGCCATTCTGACAGGTGTGAGGTGATATCTCAGTGTGGTTTTGATTTGTATTTCCCTGATGATGAGTGATGTTGGTCATTTTTTCATGTGTCAGTTGGCCATCTGGATGTCTTCTTTGGAGAAGTGTCTATTCATGTCTTTTGCCCATTTCTTCACTGGATTATTTGTTTTTTGGGTGTTGAGTTTGATAAGTTCTTTATAGATTTTGGATACTAACCCTTTATCTGATATGTCGTTTGCAAATATCTTCTCCCATTCTGTCGGTTGCCTTTTAGTTTTGCTGATTGTTTCCTTTGCTGTGCAGAAGGTTTTTATTTTGATGAGGTCCCAGTAGTTCATTTTGCTTTTGTTTCCCCTGCTTCCAAAGACATGTTGAGTAAGAAGTTGCTGAGGCCAAGATCAAAGAGGTTTTTTCCTGCTTTCTCCTCGAGGATTTTGATGGCTTCCTGTCTTACATTGAAGTCTTTCATCCATTTTGAGTTTATTTTTGTGTATGGTGTAAGAAAGTGGTCCAGGTTCATTCTTCTGCATGTCGCTGTCCAGTTTTCCCAGCACCACTTGCTGAAGAGACTGTCTTGATTCCATTGGATATTCTTTCCTGCTTTGTCAGAGATTAGTTGGCCATACGTTTGTGGGTCCATTTCTGGGTTCTCTATTCTGTTTCATTGATCTGAGTGTCTGTTTTTGTGTCAGTACCATACTGTCTTGATGATTACAGCTTTGTAGTGTAGCTTGAAGCCTGGGATTGTGATGGCTCCTGCTTTGGTTTTCTTTTTCAAGATTGCTTTGGCTATTCAGGGTCTTTTCTGGTTCCATACAAATTTTAGGATTATTTGTTCTAGCTCTGTGAAGAATGCTTGTGTTATTTTGATAGGGATTGCATTGAATATGTAGATTGTTTTGGGTAGTATTGACATTTTAACACAATTTATTCTTCCTATCCAGGAGCATGAAATCTTTTCCCATTTTTTTGTGTCTTCTTCAATTTCTTTCATAAACTTTCTAAAGTTTTCAGTGTATAGATTTTTCACCACTTTGGTTAGATTTATTCCTAGCTATTTTATGGTTTTTGGTGCAACTGTAAATTGGATTGATTCCTTGATTTCTTTTTCTGTTGCTTCGTTGTTGGTGAATAGGAATTCACCTATTCACTGATTTCTGTGCATTGATTTTATATCCTGCAACTTTGCTGAATTCATGAATCAGTTCTAGGAGTTTTTTGGTGGAATATTTTGGGTTTTCCATATACAGTATCATGTCATCTGCCAAGCGTGAAAGTTTGACCTCCTCCTATCCGATTTGGATGTCTTTTATTTCTTTGTGCTGTCTGATTGCAGAGGCTAAGACTTCCAATACTATGTTGAATAACAGTGGTGAGAGTGGACATCCCTGTCTTGTTCCTGACCTTAGGGGGAAAACTCTCAGTTTTTCCGCACTGAGGATGATATTAGCGTTGGGTCATTCATATATGGCTTTTATGATCTCGAGGTATGATCCTTCTGTCCCTACTTTCTTGAGGGTGCTTATCAAGAAAGGATGCTGTATTTTGTCAAATGCTTTTTCTGCATCTATTGAGAGGATAATATGGTTCTTGTCCTTTCTTTTATTGATGTGATGAATCATGTTAATTGTTTTGTGGATATTGAACCAGCCCTGCATCCCAGGCATAAATCCCACTTGGTTGTGGTGAATAATTTTTTTAATGTATTGTTGGATCTGGTTGGCTAATATCTTGTTGAGGATTTTTGCATCCATGTTCATCAGGGAAATTGGTCTATAGTTCTCCTTTTTTCGTAGGGTCTCTGTCTGTTTTGGAATCAAGGTAATGCTGGCCTCATAGAAAGAGTTTGGAAGTTTTCCTTCCATTTCTATTTTTTAGAACAGCTTCAAGAGAATAGGTGTTAACTCTTCCTTAAGTGTTTGGTAGAATTCCTCTGGAAAGCCATCTGGCTCTGAACTCTTGTTTTTTGGGAGATTTTTGATCACTAATTCAATTTCTTTACTGGTTATGGGTCTGTTCAAATTTTCTATTTCTTCCTGTTTCAGTTTTGGTAGCATATATGTTTCTAGAAATTTGTCCATTTCTTCCAGATTGCCCATTTTTTAAAAATGTTTGTTTATTTTTGAGAGAGAGACAGAGCATGAGTGGGGGAGGGACAGAGAGAGAGGGAGACACAGAATCCGAAGCAGGCTCCAGTCTCTGAGCTGTCAGCACAGAGCCTGATGTGGGGCTCGAACTCACAGACCGTGAGATCCTGACCTGAGCTGAAGTCAGATGCTCAACCTACTGAGCCACCCAGGCGCCCTCAGATTGCCCATTTTATTGGCATATAATTGCTCATAATATTCTTTTATTACTATTTTTATTTCTGCTGTGTTGGTTGTGATCTCTCCTCTTTCATTCTTGATTTTATTTATTTGGGTCCTTTCCTTTTTCTTTTTGATCAAGCTGGCTAGTGGTTTCTCAATTTTGTTAATTCTTTCAAAGAACCAGCTTCTGGTTTCATTGATCTGTTCTACTGTTTTTTTTTTTTTTTTTTTTTTTTGGTTTTGATAGCATTTATTTCTGCTCTAATCTTTATTATCTCCTGTCTTCTGCTGGTTTTGGGTTTTATTTGCTGTTCTTTTTCCAGCTCTTTAAGGCATAAGGTTAGGTTGTGTATCTGAGATCTTTCTTCCTTCTTCAGGACGGCCTGGATTGCAATATACTTTCCTCTTATGACTGCCTATGCTGCGTCCCAGAGGTTTTTGGGTTGTGGTGTTATCATTTTCATTGGCTTCCATATACTTTTTAATTTCCTCTTTTACTTTGTGGTTAGCCCATTCATTCTTTAGTAGGATGTTCTTTAGTCTCCAAGTATTTGTTACCTTCCCAAATTTTTTCTTGTGGTTGATTTCTAGTTTCATAGTGTTGTGGTCTGAAAGTATGCATGATATGATCTCAATCTTTTTGTACTTGCTGAGGGCTGATTTTTGTCCCAGTATGTGGTCTCTTCTGTAGAACGTTCCATACGCAGTGGAGAAGAATGTAATTCCACTCCTTTAGGATGAAATGTTCTGAATATATCTGTTAAGTCCATCTGGTCCAGTGTGTCATTCAAAGCCATTGTTTACTTGTTGGTTTTTTGATTAATCTGTCCATTGCTGTGAGTGGGGTGTTGAAGTCTCCTACTATTATGGTATTACTATCAATGAGTTTCTTTATGCTTGTGATTAATTGATATATTAGGGTGCTTCCACATTTGGCACATAAATGTTTATAACTGTTAGGTCTTCTTGGTGGATAGACCCCAATTTTTATTTATTTTTGAGAAAGAGAGACAGAGTGTGAGCAGGGGAGGGGCAGAGCAAGAGAGAGACACAGAATCTGAAGCAGGTTCCAGGTTCTGAGCTGTCAGCACAGAGCCCGATGTGGGGTTTGAACCCACCAACAGAGAGATCATGACCTGAACCGAAGTTGGACACTCAACCGAGTCACCTAGGCACCCCACTACTCTTTGTTTAAAGTATTAATGAGTTTAAAATTTTTATTATGAATATTTTCAAACACAGTAGGAAGAATTATATAATGAACCCCCCTTGTAGCCATATCCACCTTCAATGACCAAATCACGGCCAATCTGTTTCTTCTATCTCTCCAGGCATACTTCCAAATTATTTTGAAACAAACTGTTACATACTTTAATCTGTATTTAGTATGTACTCCTAAAAGACAAGGGCTCCTCTTTTTAAAATAGCCATAATACCAACATTACACACCTCCAAACCAACAATTACTTCCTATCAACATACATCCAATATATCACACGTCCACATATGTAATATCATTTATCTTCATTCCTGATTGTCCTACACTTGGACTTCTTAAAATAAATTTTTTAAGATTAGTGCTTGTTTTGTTTTTTATGTTTTTAAATTTATTTCATTAAATTTTTTAATGTTTATTTTTGAGAGAAACAGAGAGACAGAGCGTGAGTGGGGAGGGGCAGAGAGAGAGACGGAGACATAGAATCTGAAGCAGGATCCAGGCTCTGAGCTGTTGGCTCCTAGCTGTCAGCACAGAGCCTGACGTGGGGCTGGGAGCCACAAACTGCAAGATCGTGACCTGAGCTGAAGTTGCGCGCTTAACTGACTGAGTCACTCAGGCGCCCCTGTTTTATTTTTTAAAGATTTTAAAAATATTTATTTATTTATTTTAAATTTACATTCAAGTTTGTTAACATATAGTGCAGTAATGATTTTGGGGGCAGAGCGTGATTCATCCCTTAGATATAACACCCAGTTCTCATCCCAACAGGTGTCCTCCTTAATGCCCCTTGCCCATTTGGCCCATCCCCCTACCCTAAACCCATCCAGCAACCCTCAGTTTGTTTTCTGTGTTTAAGAGTTAAAGATTTTTTTTTTTAATTTTTTTTTTTCAACGTGTATTTATTTTTTTTGGGACAGAGAGAGACAGAGCATGAACGGGGGAGGGGCAGAGAGAGAGGGAGACACAGAATCGGAAACAGGCTCCAGGCTCTGAGCCATCAGCCCAGAGCCTGACGCGGGGCTCGAACTCAAGGGCCGCGAGATCGTGACCTGGCTGAAGTCGGACGCTTAACCGACTGCGCCACCCAGGCGCCCCAAGAGTTAAAGATTTTTTTAATATTTATCTTTGGGAGAGAAAGAGAACGCGCACGCACGAGAGAGGTGGGGGGGGGGGGGAGGGGAAAAGATAGAGGAAGACACAGAATCCGAAGCAGGCTCCAGGCTCCCAGCTGTCAGCACAGAGCCTGATGAGGGGCTTGAACTCACAAATTGCAAGATTGTGACCTGAGTCAAAGTCAGATGCTTAACTGACTGAGCCACCCAGGTGCCCAAGTTTTTTTTTTTTTTTTTAATTTTTAATTTTATTTTTTTACTGTACCTTCCATGCTACTTCCTTGTCTTTCATAGATAACTTTTGTAAATGTTTTATGGTTTATTCTTCTATTTTGTTTAAAATGTAATCAAATGTCTAAGTGCATGTGGGTAAGTATTCCTAACTTTTCTTAAACAGTGGACTACTAAACATAAATAATATCTCACTGGTTAATCTCAAATTGGAATGTTTCAGCTTCAAGAAGTATGAACATTTACCCTCTCCACATTCTGTATGCATCTGGCTTTTATCTCTCCAGACTAGAGTCTAACTTTGTAGTTTGAAGTCCATTCATGACATGAATAACCAGTGAGATTCTAATGAGATGTGTATCTTTGACGAGTCATTTCCTTCTTTGGGAGCTCATTTGATAAATGATAGGTTGGAAAAAAAATAAATGATAGGTTGGAATAAGATTTTCTCAAGATCTTTTCTTACCTGAAAACTTTATTATTCCCCAGACTTCCTTAAATATATATATATATGACATTGATATATATATTAAACAAACATTGATATATATAATATATATTATTTTATTTATTTATATATTATTTATTTATATATTATTTATTTATTTTATATATTATTTATATTTATACATTATTTATTTATTATTTATTTATATATTATTTTATTATATTTATTGATAATATATATATATATATTATTTTGGGAGAGAGAGCACAAGCAGGGGAGGGACAGAGAGAGAGGGAGAGAGAATCCCAAGCAGGTTTCACACTGTCAGGGAAGAGCCCGATGTGGGGCTAGAACTCAGGAACTGTAAGATCACAACCTGAGCTGAAATGAAGAGTTGGCCGCTTAACCCCCTGAGCCACCCAGGCACCCCTTCCCAGACTTCTTAAATTTTTAAATTTAATTTCTTAAATTACCTTAAGTTTTCTTACATTGTCCAGAATGAAATAGAGGATCACCTAAACTTTCTTCTGGCTCTTAAATTCTATAAGACTATGTCAAGCACTTGCCAAGGTGGCTTCTCTAGAAAGCAGCCTTTGGGAATTAGGAAACTTTTGTTCTAAGATATTCCTGTATCATTTCAGTCATCATCCACAGTAAATTTTGAGCCTCCTTTATGTTTTGTATGAGGAACATTTTTAGCTCAGGGGGATACAAAAAGGTATAGGACATTATGAGTTGAGCTCTTTAAATGTCATTAAGAAACACCAGTTCTGACCAATAGCATTTGCTATTAGCTCCAAAGTAAAACACACACACACACACACACACACACACACATACACACTTATTGATATGCAACATATATGACATCAAGAAAAAGAATACCTTGGGGTGCTTGGCTGGCTCAGTTGGTAGAGCATGCGACTTTTGATCTTGGGGTTGTAAGTTCAAGCCCCATATTGAGTGTAGAGATTACTTAAAAACAAAATCTTGAAAAAAATACTTTGATGGAAAAATGGACATAAACAAGCAATTTATTAAAGGACTTAGGATATAAGCAAGAAATGTGCTAAAAAGGAAATTTTCAACCTGGAAAAATTGTTGTTCATCATGAATTAAAGAATGCAAACTAAAATAACTGGCAAGAGTGTGGAGAAAGATTCAGCAGACAGGAAGGATGAACAGTTAATCTCATCAGCATTCAAAGGCAGGAAATGAGATAGTCTGTGATAATGCATAGGAATTGAAAAATCAGGAATCAATACGCATTTCTCTGCTTGTCTTTAAGACTGGGAAAGAGTATTAATTAATTGTAATAAGACTGTCTGCCTGTGCTGAGTGCCCATTTGAGGTCAGTTATATGGTTTTCTCCAGCAAAATTCAGCTACTTTTTTTTTAATTAAAAAAATTTTTTAAATGTTTTTATTTATTTTTTGAGACAGAGAGAGACAGAGCATGAACAGGGGAGGCACAGAGAGAGAGGGAGACACAGAATCCAAAGCAGGCTCCAGGCTCTGAGCTGTCAGCACAGAGCCCAACGTGGGGCTTGAACCCACAGACTGTTCAAGACCTGAGCCGAAGTCAGATGCCCAACCAACCAAGCCACCCAGGCGCCCCTAATTTAAAAATTTTTTATTTTTTATTTTACACACACACACACACACACAGTACACGAGCAGGGGAGAGGGGCAGAAGGAGAGAGAAATTCCCAAGCAGGTTCCATGCTGTCAGTGTAGAGCCTGATGTGGGGCTTGATCTCATAACCCTAGGATCATGGCCTGAGCTGAAATCAAGAGTCAGAGGCTCAAACGTCTGAGCTACGCAGGTGCCCCAAAATTCAGCTACTTACATGCAGACTCAGAGAAGGAGGGTAACCCAGTGTGATCAGGCCAGGAATCCTGCAGTGAAGAGTAGGGCAGAGGAGAAAAAGGCAAGAGGGTCATGAGATTTTATAGGCAGCCACTGTTGTCTGGACCCTGGCACCAGGGCTGTCTGTGAAGGAAAGTTAAGACAAGAGGGGAGGAAGTGACATTGGTGAAAATTGTGCAGTAAGGACCTCTGAAGATTCTCTCCTCTGTAAAAACGATGAGAAACCGGCAACATTGAACAGAAACAACTTTTTCATAATTCTGGAAATTAGTCAAAGGTTTGCAGCCATCCCGGGACTGTTTATTCAAAAAAACCCAGCTGATTCTTTTTTTTTTTTAGTTCATTTATTTATTTTGATAGAGAGGGAGTAGGTGGGGGAGAAGCAGAGAGAGAGGGAGTGACAGAAACCCAAACAGGTTCTGCACTGCCAGCCTGGAGCCCAATGTGGGGCTCGAAGTCACAAACTGAGAGATCATGACCTGAGCTGAAATCAAGAGTCCGAAGCTTAATTGACTGAGCCACCCTGGAAACCCCTCACTCTTGATTAGAGCAGTGAGCTTTGTGGGGTTTTAAGCTAATGTGTTTGCATCCCCCCTCTCTAGCTCTGCATAGTCTTAAAAACCAACAGTGAGTCAGACCAAGAAAGACAAAAACCATTTGATTTCATTCATGTGTGGAATCTAAAAAAACAAAACAGACTCCTTTTTTTTTTTTTTAAATGTTTTATTTCTTTTTGAGAGAAAGAGAGACAGAGTGTGAGCAGGGGCGGAGCAAAGACAGAGGGAGACACAGAATCTGGAGAAGGCTCCGGGTTCCCAAGGCGGGGCTCAAACCCACGAACGGTGAGATCATGACCTGAGCCAAAGTTGGACGCTTAACCAACTGAGCCACCCACGCGCCCCACAAAGTGGACTCTTAAGAGAACAAACTGATGGTTGCCAGAGGGGAGGTGGGTCGGAGGGAAGGGGAATATAAAACCAATTAACAAACAAACTTCATGTGGAAATGCAAAGGCCCTAGAATAGCCAATTTTGAAAAACAACCAAGTTTGAGGACTAACACTACTTGATTTGAAGTTTTATAAAGCTATACTAATCAAGATGGGGTGGTATTGGTGTAAAGGTAGACCAGAAGAGAGCTTCAGAAATGATCATACACATACACATGGAAAACTGATTTTTAATGAAGAGGAAAAAGTAATGCAACGGAAGGGGCTGACATGTCGGATATCCTATGGAAAAAAAAAAAAAAGAAAGAAAAGAAAAAGAAAGAAGAAAAAAAGGAAAATAACTTCAATCCGTACCTTGCACCATATATAAAATTGAACTCAACATGGATCATAGGCCTCAATGGAAAATGTAAAACCTAAAAATAGAAACTTGTAGAACGCACAGGAGAAAATTTGCGACCTTGGGTTACACAAAGATTTCTGAGATACAATATCAAAGAATGATCCATAAAAGAAAGAATAGACACATTTGAATTTATCAAAATGAAACATTTCTGCTATTTGAAGTCATTGTTGACAGAATGAAAAGACAATCACGGACTGAGACAAAATATTTGCAAATCGCCTATCTGATAAAGGACTTATATCTAGAATATATAAATGACTCTAAAAACTTCATAATAAGAAAACAACACAATTTTTTAAGTGGGCAAAAGATTTGAACAGATACATTGCCAAGGAAAAAATAGATATACACATGGCAAATAAAGCATATGAAAAGATGCCCAGCGTCAGTAGTCAATAAGGAGTCACTAAGGAAATACGAATTAAATGACTGACCATACTAAGTGTTGGTGAGGATGTGGAAAAACAGAAATTCTCATAGAGTGCTCCTGGGAATGTAAGACAATACTATCACTTTGGAAAACGCTTTGGCAGTTTTGTAAGGAGTTAAACACTACTTACCGTATGATACAACTATTGCTCTATTAGGTATTTACCCAAGCGAAAAAGAAAAACATGTCCATACAGAATCTCGTACATGAATGTTCATGGTGGTTTTATTTGTAATAGCCAATAACCAGAAACAACTGGAATAAATGCTCATGAACAGGTGAATGGATTTAGACAGATTTACAAATTGCAGTATGCCTATAAGATGGAACACTACTTAGCAATGAAAATAAATCAACTATCGATATACACAACGTGACTGAATCACCAAATAGTTATGCTGGGTAAAAGAAGCTAGACAAAAAAGTGCATACTGTATGATTCCATTGGTATAATATTCTAGAAAATGCAATCTAAGCCATAGTAACAAAAAGATCAGTGGTGGCCTGAGGGGGAGGGGTTACCAATTGACACAAGAAAACTCTTGGAGGTGGTAGATATGTTCACTACCCTGGTCATAGTGATGATTTCACAGGTGTGTGCATATGTCAAAGCGTATCAAATGTATACTTTTAAAAAATGTTTATTTATTTATTTTGAGAGAGGGAGAGAGGGTCAGAGATAGAGAAAGAGAGAATCCTAAAGCAGGGCTTGATCTCACCAACCTGAGAACATGATGTGAGCCAAAATCAAGAGTTGGTGGCTTAACTGAGCCATCCAGGCGCCCCACAAATTGTACACTTTAAATATGTGCAATTGATGATGTCAGTTAAAAAAAAAAGATAGGAGTGATACAAAGTGGAGAGGTCATGGGGGCCAGTCCATTAGAAATCTTGGAAGCAGAGAAATGTAGAAAGTGATGGTCTGCGGGTGGAAGTCTAAAATCAGTATTTAGAGGGGTTCCTGGGTGGCTCAGTTGGTCGAGCCACAGACTTCGGCTCACGTCATGATCTCACTCTTCGGGATCTCGCTGTTCTGGTTGGTAGCCCTGCAATGGGCTCTGTGCTGACAGCTGGAAGCCCGGAGCCTGGAACCTGCTTCAGATTTGGTGTCTCCATCTCTCTCTCACTCTGCCTCTCCCCAGCTTGTGCTCTCTCTCTCAAATAAATAAATATTAAAAAAATAAAATCAGTATTTCGATAATGGTGCACTTTCCGGTGGAGTTAACATGGGAGGGAATACATTTTCACCTTTTGTTCTTAGGGGACTGTTTTCCTTGTAACCCAGCCCAGGACACTGGAAACATTGGGACTTAGGTTGAGTAAATGGTCTGTAAACACATCTGGTTCTTCCAATGAGTCCAGACTGTAGTCATGACCATTACCATCCTAGCTAATGGATGCTGAATGCTCATCTGGAGCTGTACCCTTCGAAGCACTTTACGTCCAACATCTCCTGTCTTGGTGAGCATCGGTAACCTGCCCAATCCACGTCACCCAGCTAGTAAGGGTGCAGGGGTCCATGTGTGCAGGGCCTTCACCCTTCCTAAGGGTGCCGCTGGCCCCCAGTCAGGCTGCTGCCGTCACTCCTTCATTCTCTCCCCCTGAGGGCTCTAGCCTCTAACCCTGAGGAGGTAATAAGCACGCAGAACAGGGCCCAGAAGAAGCCTGCTTCCATGGAGAGGAGCCTCCAGGGTCCGCGCGTGCCAGGCGCCAACTGTAGAGCTCTGCGTCTTGCGGAAAAGGAAGAGCGCACAGCTGCGTCCCCTCGGAGCAGACACTGCGCGCCAGGAAAGCTTGGCGCAGAGAGGCTGGTAGGGCCAGGGAGATAAAGGAACGGGTAGGAGGGACAGACTGGGGCACAGCCTTTCTTAGGACTGGGAAAGCCAGGTGAGAGTACCTGTGGGCCACCAGCTGCTCAGGAGCGGGTGTGGCTGCAGAAAAGCCAGGTTTTGCAGCCGACGACGCTCGTGGCGGTTTCTGCACAGACCACGGCTCCACCTTTTCTGGTGGCAGTCGAGTTCCTCCCCGGCATTGCTGGCGGCTAGGACCTGGCTAGCCCTGGCTTCTTCAAGTATCTGGTGTGGGTGTGTGTGTGCTCGGGAGGGAGGATTCCAAAGTGCAGTCATTGATTCACCGCGATCTGCCGTCGGGGAGCTTGATCTTAAAGTGAGTCCGCCTGTGAAGGTGTCTGGCAACTTTCTCTCGTAGGAGCACGCTGAGATTCCAGAGGGTTCTGTTGCATCCCGAGGACGTGCGCGGGAGTCTTTGGCCAGCAGTTTGTGGGGGTGTGTGCTGAGCTTTACCCAGCACTTCTTGGGCTGCCTTCTCCCCTTTTCCATCAGCTTGGGTCCCGGCAAGACCTCGCAGTAAAAGAGAAGGAGGTAGGGGCAGGTCGGCCTTCTTTGGTAAACAGATGGCTGAGGACGTCGCTGAAGGAAACCCAGGCACCGGGGCGCTTCTTCCAGGCCAGGGCCCTGTTCTCCGCAGGCAGAGGCGGCCCCAGGCTCGGCCCTGAATGGGGGGGGGGGGGGGGGGGGGGAGGACCTGGAAGGAAACCCCAGGGCGAGGACGCTAAGAAAAACCGAGGATTCTGTGACAGAGCAAGTGTGTGGCCTCCAGGACCACGTGGACCGCGGGGACTGGAGGAGTGACTCACGGCCTGGCTTTGGGATCCCATCTTGGGCGCCGGAGCCAATGAGCAGCCTGACCCACAGGTGGAGCCCAGGGGTGGGAGGGAGGCGTTCTCTACCTAGGCATGTGCCTGGGGCCCTGGGCTAGGCCGGGCTGGGGCTCCTGTCTCCGCCCAAGGACTGGAGGGCGGAGGAAGCCCCACAGCTGAGCCCGGTTGGACTGGGGTGGGGGTGGGGGTGGGAGTGAGAAAGGACTCGTAACTGCTCTTGAGCGCCCCCAGCGGGTCTTCTCCTTTGCTCCCTGTTTCCTCTAGGCCTTCCATGGCAGCCAAACTCACTCCTCTCCCATAAACCGGTAAGGGGGACCTTAACCCTACTCTGCGATACAAGATTTAGGCCTCGTTCTCTCGCTTGTTCACCACATTGCAGCCACACCGGTTTTCTTTCAGTTCTTGGAACATAAATAGGTCTCGCTGTCTCATGGCCTTTGCACACTCTCATGCCAGGAACACTTTCTCTGCTTTTTGCAAGGTCAGCCCCTTTCTCATCGTGTGGGTCTCACTTCTCAGCTTAAATGCCTCCTCCTCACAAAAGCTTTTATCGCACTCTCCTGCAAAGTAGGGTCTCTGCTCCCCACAAACATATTTATTTCCTCTTTCTTGTTTCCTTTATACCTCCTTGTGTGCACTTTGTGTTTATTTTATTTTATTCTCTGACTTTGACAATTTGATGTAACATAAAGCAGGAAACGTATTTGCCCTGTGACCTGTGACCGGCATATAACAAGCTGTCAAATGTTTGTGATAGCACTTTTATTAATTAGTTGACTCCTGGCTCCATAGAGTCAGAAAATGCCTCCTGGGATAGGGCACTCTACCCAGTTCTGTAGAAACCAGCACTTTTGCAGAAGCTCCCAAGTTGTCAGTGTGTAAGGTGGGTGCCTAGGTGTAGTCTTTATTCCCTGAATTTTCCCTTAAGAGACCTAAGTCAGTTACCTCTGTAGGGCAGTATTCCTAGGCTCTCATACAGGGTCTGGCACTCCTAGGAACTCAATAAATATGGGACACTGAGTGAGGGTGGGCCTCCCCCCACCTCTGCCTTGGTTCTTCACCATTCTCCCTTTGAAGCAAATTCAGCACATCACCACACTTTTCTAAAACTGATCTCACACCACGAAGCTGAAACTGTCATGGGGACAGACATTGAATTTACCCCCTATGGAAAACTTTTTTTTTTTTTTTTTTTTTTGGCCTTGAAATGCCAGGATATAACTGAGTAGCATTTTCTTAGAATGCAAAAGATCATTGATCTACCTAAAATCCTTTTTAAGTTTACAAACATGTGTATCTTTTAAAATTACATTTAAAACTTTAATTCCAGTATAGTTAACGTACAGTGTTATATTCGTTTCAGGTGTTCAATATCGTGATTCAACAATTTTATACATTACTCAGTGCTCATCATGATAAGTGTACTCCTTAATCCCCATCACTTATTTCACCCATCACCCCACCCACCTCCCCTCTGCAACCATCCGTTTGTTCTCTATAGTTAAGAGTCTGTTTCTTGATTTCTCTCTCTCTTTTTTCTTCCCTTTGCTCATTTGTTTTGTTTCTTAGATTCCACATTTGAGTGAAATCATATGGTGTTTTTCTTTTTCTGACTTATTTCACTTAGCATTATACTCAGCTCCATCCATGTTGCAAATGGCAAGATTCTATTATTTTTTATGGCTGAATAATATCCCACTGTGTATACATACCACATCTTCTTTGTCTGTTCATCAGTCGACGGACACTTGGGCTGCTTCCATGATTTGGCTATTGTAAATAATGCTGCAATAAACATAGGGGTGTATGTATCCCTTTGAATTCGTGTTTTTGTATTTTTTGAGATAAATACCCAGTAGTGCAATTACTAGATCATAGGGTGATTTTATTTAAATTTTTAAATTTTTTTAAAGTGTTTATTTATTTTTGAGAGAGAGAGAGAGAGCGAGGGAGAGAGAGAGAGACAGAGCATGAGCAGAGGAGGGGCAGAGAGAGAAGGAGACACAAAATCTGAAGCAGGTTCCAGGCTCTGACCCGTCAGCATAGAGCCTGATGCGGGACTCAAACTCACAAACCATGAGATCATGACCTGAGCCTAAGTCAGATGCTCAACCGACTGAGCCACACAGATGCCCCTTATTTAAAAAATTTTGAAGAAGCTCCATACTGTTTTCCAGAGTGGCTGCACCAGTTTGGATTCCCACCAACAGTGCATGAGGGTTCCTTTTTCTCCACATCCTTGCCAATCCTTTTTGTTTCTTGTGTTTTTTAGTTTAGTCGTTCTGACAGGCGTGAGGTGATATCTCCTTGTAGCTTTGATCTGTATTTGCCTGATGATGAATGATGTTGAGCATTTTTTCATGTGTCTGTTGGCCATCTGGATGCCTTCTTTGGAGAAATGTTTGTTTATGTTTCTGCCTATTTTTAATTAGATTATTTGTGTTTTGGGGGTGTTGAGTTGTGTAAGTCTTTATATATTTTGGATACGAACTGTTTATCAGATATGTCATTTGCAAATATTTTCTCCCATTCCGTAGGTTGCTTTTTAGTTTTGTTGATTGTTTTCTTAACTGGGCAGAAGCTTTTTATTTTGGTATAGTCCTACTAGTTTATTTTTGCTTTTATTTTCCTTGCCCCAGGAGACATATCTAGAAAAATGTTGCTACAGCTGATGTCAGAGAAATGACTGCTTGTGCTGTCCTCTAGGATTTTTATGGTTTCATGTCTCACATTTAGATCTTTAATCCATCTTGAGTTTATTTTTGTGGATAGTGTAAGAAAGCGGTCCAGATTCATTCTTCTGTATGTTGCTGTCCAGTTTTCCCAACACCATTTGTTGAAGACACTGTCTTTTTCCCATTGTATATTCATTACTCCTTTATCAAAGATTAATTGGCCATATAATTGTGGGTTTATTTCTGAGTTTCTGTTCTGTGCCCTTGATCTATATGTCTCTTTTTGTGACAGTACCATACTGTTTTGATAACTACCACTTTGTATTGTAATTTGAGTCTGGAATTGTGATAAGTCCAGTTTTGTTTTCCTTTTTCAGCATTGTGTTGGCTGTCTTTTGTGGTTCCATAAAAACTTTAGGGTTGTTTGTTCTAGTTCTGTGAAAAATGCTGTTGGTATTTTGATAGAGATTGGATTAAATCTGTAGGTTGCTTTGTGTAGTATGGACGTTTTAACAATATCTGTTCTCCCAATCCATAAGCATGGAATGTCTTTCCATTTCTTTGTGTCTTCCTCAATTTCTTTTATCAATGTTTTATAGTTTTCAGAGTATAGGTCTTTCACCTCTTGGGTTAAGTTTATTCCTCGATATTTTATATTTTTGGTGCAATTGTAAATGGGATTTTTTTCTTAATTTGTCTTTCTGCTGCTTCATTATTAGTGTATAGGAGTGAGACAGATTTTTGAACATTGGTTTTGTATCCTGTAGCTTTACTGAATTAATTTATCAGTTGTGGCAGTTTTCTGGTGGAGTCTTTAGGGTTTTCTATATATAATATCACATCGTCTGCAAATAGTGAGACTTTTACTTCTTCCTTACCAATGTGGATGCCTTTTTCCCCCCTTATGTTGTCTGAATGCCATGGCTAGGGCTTCTAGTACTATGCTGAATAAAAGTGGTGAGAGTGGACTTCTTTGTCTTGTTCCTGATTGTAGGGGGAAAGTTCTCAGTTTTTCTCATTGAGTAGGATGTTCACTGTGGGTTTTTCATATATGGCATTTATTATGTTGAGGCATGTTCTCTCTAGACCTACTTTATTTTTTAATCACGAATGGATGTTGTGCTTTGTCAAATCTTTTTTCTGCATCTATTGAAATGATCCTATTGTTTTTATCCTTTCTCTTATTCATGTGATGCACAGTGTTGATTGTTTTCTGGATAGTGAACCACCTTTGCAACCCAGGAATAAATCCCACTTGATCGTGGTGTGTGATTTTTTTCTAATGTATTGTTGAATCCCGTTTGCTAGTATTTTGTTGAGGATTTTTGCATCTATGTTCATCAGAAATATTGGCCTGTAGTTCTCTTTCTTCGTGGTATATTCATCTGCTTTTGGTATCCCACATGGCAAACTTCGTGAATTCCCTATTAGACCTCCCTGTTCCCTCAAAGTCCCTGGCTGATTACCAGCTCATTTTCCTCCCCTTCCTCTCTCCTATTTATGCCTCACAAATTTCTTAATGATCTTGAGCAGCTTAGTTCAGACCCCAAGTTTATAATCTCCGCTCCACAGAGTCCAGTCTTTAGAAGGCGGCTCAGAAAGCACCTCTTGTTACTGGAGCGCACCCCCTGGGGGTATCATCTCCCTCTACACACACCTGAGCAGGTTATTTCGTATTTTCCCAGTGAAAATGGATTTCCCTGGAGGGGGCTGGGAGGACGTAGGGTATATTCTGTACTTAAGAAAAGTACAGGTGCCTGAGTGGCTCAGTTGGTTAAGTGTCTGATTCTTGGTTTCAGCTCAGGTCATGATCTCACAGTTTATGAAATGGAGCCCCGCATCAGGCTCTGTGCTGACAGTGCGGAGCCTGCTTGGGATTCTCTCCCTCCCTCTCTCTCTGCCCCTCCCCTGCTTGTGTGCTCATGCTCTCTCCCTCAAAATAAATAAACATTTAAAAATAAATAATCTTTTTTTTAAGTGAGCTTTTCTTCATTTTATTACAATTAAAACAACAAGGGATAGCCTACTGGTCAGGAGGATGTGCTCTGAAGTGAGGCAGACCTGGGTTCAAATCTGTGTTCTGACCTTGGGAAAATTACCTATTATTCCTAAGGCTCTGTTTTCTCCTTTGCAAAATGAGGATTAAAATACCCACTTTGATGAGTTGTGCTGAGGATGAATAAGGTCATGTCTGAAAAGAGCATAATAAGTGCTCAATAAGAGTTATTATTAGCAGGAATCTTCCAGAAGGTTCTATGGTGACTAAAGTCACTAGGTGAGAACTCAAAGAGCCACCCAAGGCCACACTGGGGGGTAAAAAAAGGCCTCTGTGTAGCCTCCTTATCTCTCTGGCTTCCCAGGAATATTGGCAGATTCTAACTCTAACCCTCCCCTCATGATTCCACTTCAATCTTTTTTCTTAGCTTTTTGCTCCAGTTTTCCTTCTGTGATGTCCTTGCCACTCTTTGATGTTTTCCCTCACTCATTCCACACTGTGGTCAAAACAAGGCAAGGATACTGTTGGGCAACATGTAGTTCACAGCCATAGGCTGTTCAAGGAAGAAGCTGGATAAATGAAATCTCCAAGGGTGGGTGTCGGTGGTTGGTGGCTTTTAGGCTTTTCTGGGCTAGGGACCCCTTTGAGAATCTGACGAAAGGTAGAGAATGTCTCTCTGTCCCTCCACACACACACACACCCACATGCACTCCCACAAGCACATACAATTTGCATACAATTCCAGGAGTTCTTGGACTCAGGGAACCCTGTCCAGTGCCCCAGAGGGATCCTCGGGACCCAGGCAGCCCAGATGCCCACTCTTTAACTCCTTCCTGGGCAGACTCTTCACAGAGCTGTAGCAGCAGAAAAATGGGCAAACCTCAACTCTTTTCTCTTTTCCTGCCTTCTCTTTGTCAGAAGGAACTAAAACTGCCTTAAGGAAGGGAGAAACAAAAGTGAAATAAACCAGCGTTGAAACATAGCCTGTGGGAAATTGAGAGATGGCTAAGCGAATGGAATAGATTTTGTGAGCTCCGTGAAGATTCATGATGTCAATTAGGGAAAAGAAAAAAAAGTATGACACGGGGCACCTGGGTGGCTCAGTCAGTTGAGTGTCTGACTTTGGCTCAGGTCATGATCTCATGGTTTTGAGTTCAAGCCCCCCATCAGGCTCGCTGCTGTCAGCAGGAGCCTAATTTGGATCCTCTGTCCATTTCTCTCTGCCCCTCCCCTACTTGTGCTCTCTCTCTCTCTTAAAAATAAACCTTAAAACAAACAAACAAAAAATGTATGACAATGCAGAAAAACTTGAGATATGAGAGGGGATGGGAAGGTTGGATGGGGGGAAGGCTGATGTCAAAAATGTTACCAGGGTTAAGATGAAAACAGTTCTGGACACTGTGAATTACTTACCCCTACTAAACTGTACACTTGAAAATGTAAATTTTATGTTATGTGTGTTTTGCCACAATTTTTTAAAAAATTACTGGGGGGCGCCTGGGTGGCTCAGTCGGTTAAGCATCCGACTCTTGATTTTGGCTCAGGCTGTGATCTCATGCTTCGCTGGATTGAGCCCTGTATCAGGCTCTGTGCCGACAGTGAGGAGTCTGCTTGGGATTCTCTCTCTCTCTCCTTCTCTCTCCGCCCCCCCCCCCCCGCCCCTGCTTGCGCTGTGTCTCAAAATAAATTAAAAAAAAAATTTTTTTTAAGACAGTAGGCAACATGTCCCTTATGAGAACTTTTAGGGGTCTACCACCCTACCAGACTCGAGGCAGTTGACCACCGCTTCGTACCAGGAAGTGCAAAAGTCAGTGACAGAACTCGGGTCTAGGACCCCCTTTATGGATGGTAAGTGGGTGTTGGGGGGATGGTTGAGGTGGTGCTGGTGAGGGAGTTAGGGTAAAGCTCTGGGAAATTGGTGGGTTTTGACAGGGGAGGGGTGGCATGGAGGAGGCAGGGGTGGTGGAGGAGAGGGTGTAAAGCTGGCCTGCGGTGTGGGGGGTGGGATCCTGCCCCCTTTCTGTCTTTTCTGAGCCTCTCCCAGTGAGGGGGACACCTGTTCCACCCCAAGCAGGAGTCTGCGAGGCTCACACACGGCGGCTCTCTCCGGTTTCCTGACTTTGGAGACAGCAGGTGGTGCTGTTTAGTAAACTTGGGAGGCGAGGAGGGGAAACCTGAACTTTTCACGTGAGAAGGCGTCTCTACCCTGGTGACTCTCTCCCTTCCAGCGGCCACAGCAGAGGAGGGTGTGGGCGATGGGAAGCATCTTCCTTCTTGAGCTTCTTTAGAGCTCCTCAGCTGGCCCAGGGAGGAGGGAGGGCTGAGATCTGTTCTCTTGTGTGTTTCCCACGTGCGCTGGTATCCCAAATGTCTTTGGAATGTGGCTCAGGTGAAATCCTGGGTGGTGGCCACCGGTAGTTTGTCTGGGAGGGGTAAAGAAATTCAGAGGCATTCTTACACACCCCTCCGTCAGCCTTGCTGACTCACCCTGTCCCCAGCTGAGGGTAGCTTCGATGGCTTTTCCTGCTCCTCTCGCTCTTGGGATTCCCGTCTCCCGAGAAAGCTCAGAGTGCTCTTAGGGGTCTGGGGACTCCACAGTAAAACAAACCAGACACTTGGGAAACATCTCTTCAATTGTAGCTTTAAATTTCAGGCTTCTATCCAGTGAGCTCAGGTTCCAGAAAGCATCCATGGGGACTAGTTAGTGAACTGGGTGCTTTCTGCTGAGCTGGGGCATTGGGTTAGGTAGGAGGTCTCCTTCTATCCAGTGAATCTGGACTTGATTGTTTCACTGGGCTTTGTCCCCAACAATGGTAGGATTCTGGGGAATGCAAACACAACACTGGTTTGACAGCTTCAGCAAGTTTTAAAAAGCCCAACACACCAAAGCCCCGTGTGCCTTTGGAACTCCACATTGCCAGTCTCGCTCTTGATAGGCTTTTATGTCCCTACCCTTGTTTTTCCTCTGCCACACCTTACCGTGGTGTTCTCATTTGATGCTGTTGGACTTCACTTACGGGATTTTGTAAATGGTCTTAAGTCCTTTTTGAGACAGGGCAGGGTACAAATAAATAGAAAGAAAAACACGACTCTGAAAGGTCAGATGTTTTGATATTGGCTAAACCTTGGGCTAATATAAGAAAATGACTGCACTCCTTACTGACCATAACATCCAGAATCTTCCACGACTCACAGAAGAGAGAGGATCTCCTCATGGAAAGAGGTGACAGGACCGCACAGGCTTAGCTTTTGACTCCTGGCATTCCCGATGCCTCTCCCCTCAGCATCTTTCCAGGGTTGCTGCTGTTACCACTAGGCTTTGGGGTGGGGTGAAGGCTGGGGATTGCTGTGACATTAACCATTTGCCACTGTGGACTCATGACCTTTCCCTAATACTCCCTGCAGAGCCCCTGAAGCTCTAAACTCATAAGACCAGAACAGTTGAAATGACCTAAAAAAGTCTATTAGATGAGCAAAATGTAAGCAGAAAATAACATGAAACTAAGTCATCCGAGCGATAGTTCATGATTTTTTATTTTATTTTCCATTACACACCACATGGTGACCTCAACATTCAGACGAAGGCCGATCAGGACAGTGGTCATATTTTTATACCAGCTACAAACCTAAGTAATTCTCAAACTGCAGGACCCTCTGTTCCCCTTCCTCAAAAGGGTGGTCCTTCTAGCACCCCTGCCTAGAGCGACTTTCAAGCCAGATAATGCTTCGTAACTTCCAGCACCAATCTTGGCTTTCAGTTTTAACTCACGCCCCCACCTCCACCCCCCAATGGTCCCTCCCCCCACCGCAATCTTAAAAGATGAATGTAGGGGCGCCTGGGTGGCGCAGTCGGTTAAGCGTCCGACTTCAGCCAGGTCACGATCTGGCGGCCCGTGAGTTCGAGCCCCGCGTCAGGCTCTGGGCTGACCGCTCAGAGCCTGGAGCCTGTTTCCGATTCTGTGTCTCCCTCTCTCTCTGCCCCTCCCCCGTTCGTGCTCTGTCTCTCTCTGTCCCAAAAATAAATAAACGTTGAAAAAAAAAAATTAAAAAAAAAAAAAAAAAAGATGAATGTAGCTCTACCAAATACTTAGAAGTATCTCCCTGCCTTCTCTGACGTGTTTTAGTCAAAGGTGTGTGGTCAGAGGCATCTAAGTGTTGAAAAGCCATTTTTACTATCAAATTGGATTCCAAAGCATCTTGGAGATGTAAGAGACCATTTATAGCCATTCATACAGAGTACTCAGGCTGGAAGTGATTAAATGACTTGCTGAAGGTCCCAGAGCTAAAGAGTCTAAACTAAGATTTATGCCTATTGTTACTCAGACCACTCTGTTTCTCATGGAGATTGGCCTCTTGCACATCTAAACAGAAGTGTGATCGTGACTGGGACTTTCTTCCAGAAGAAGATGATATATGTCGATGCAAACACATATGCATATATACACAGGCAAGGTAATGGAATTAGGAATGCAAGTAATAGAGGAATGATTATTTGTGCTATGTGCACAATTTTAACTGTTTGTCCTGAGTGTCTTAAGGACAAATGCGGACCCCTAATAAATGAAATGAATGAATGAGACTGAGGGAGAAAAAAAATTAATTTTGTGCACTGAATGCAGAACTCTAGAGCAAACAATGAAATTTAGGCAGGGTCCTACCCTCTAGAAGTTCTTGCAGGGTAGATATATGCTTCAATAATTCTAACATAAAGCCGACTTTGATCAATACTCTCACAATTTAATGAGGAGTTTAGCGTCACAGTATGTGAAAAAAATAGTAACTCTAACAAACAACGAAACTTATCAGCAAGTACCAGCAAATTGCCTGTGTGCAGGTATGTCGTGGGTATGCATAATCCATGCGTACAGATATGTAGTAGCTGCCCACAAACATGTTAGTTTTCAGTGTCTTGCAAGTGTGCAGTAAATTTGGGATGAATTCTTGTACAACTTCCAGCCCCGCTTTATGCACACAAAGATACTTCCTGGTATGTCTCTTATCCCTTGGTTCGGTTCTAGGTCTGATGAAGAAAATACATTTCCAGGCCAGACCTCTCCTCTGAGTTGCAGACTCGTATATCCATTTACCATCCTCTTGGGTGTTTCAAAAGCACCCAAATCTCAACATGAAAATAGCACCTGATCCTGCTTCCAGGATTCCCTGTCTCAGTCAATGGCATCATCGTGTGCACAGTTAGGCAAGCCAGAGGCCGAGAGCCAGAATATAATCTTCCTAAGGGCAGGGACCTGGCCTGGCTTGTTTTCTGCTGTGCCTTCATGACCTAGAACAGAGCATGGCACAGAGTGGGTATTGATTGAGTTCTGTGGGATAACTGCCTGCGCTCATTTTCCTCCATCTCCACCATTACTATTCAGTCCAGGCTGCTGTAACTTCTCGCCAGCACTGCTGCAAGAGCCTCCTGACTAATATTTCTATATATCTTCCACTCTAGCCAGTGATCGTTTCAAAACAAATCTGAATCTAAGGCAAGCGTTCTTGCCGTGGACTCTGAGGTCATACATGGTATGCATCCTATGACTCTTCTAGCCTTGTCTCGTATCACGATCACCGTTGCTTTTGAGATCCAGCCAAGTAGCCTTTTTTACAGTGCTTATCATTGCTTGCTCTGTCCTGCCACAGGGCCTTTGCACGTATTGCTTTCTCTGCTTGGAACATTCTTCTTCTCTTTAGCCACTTAATTTCTACTCATCCTCCTGATGTCACTGTCAGAGCTTAAAGTACTAGTTCCTGTGTGTCCCGATGTCAAATGTATTTGACAGAAAAATTGTAGTCAAAATAGCTTGAAAAAGAAAAAACTGCTGACAAGAGATAGCTCCATAGCACTTGTCATGGTTTCATTTTTACATTTGTCTGCATAATTACTTTCTGCATGAAACTAAGTTTTTGTCTGTCTTCCTGTATGAAGACAAGGATCTAGTTGAGGACCCTTAAAACATAAGCCAACCAGGGGCGCCTGGGTCGCGCAGTCGGTTAAGCGTCCGACTTCAGCCAGGTCACGATCTCGCGGTCCGTGGGTTCGAGCCCCGCGTCAGGCTCTGGGCTGATGGCTCAGAGCCTGGAGCCTGTTTCCGATTCTGTGTCTCCCTCTCTCTCTGCCCCTCCCCCGTTCATTCTCTGTCCCAAAAATAAAGAAACGTTGGAAAAAAAAAAAAAACCAAAACATAAGCCAACCTTTCTTTTTCTTCATGTATTTTTGGAAAGTACCATTAAATATATTTATCTGTATTCTTTTTTTCTATTGGATATACATCTTCAGAAGATTAGTAATGTTTGATTAAAATATCCCAGGAAGCTTTTCTCTCAGTGAGTTCCTCCTTAGTTCATGAATGCTATGGGATGGTTTAAGTGTCGTTCATCCTGGAGACAGGCTATGGACATTTAGAAGATAGAGCTTTTGCCTGTGATATCAGGATTCAATAAAATCAAGCAAAGAGGGCTCAACCAAGTTATCTTCTCCACTGTATATCTTCTCTTTTCTTGAAAGTTCCCAAAATGGGTAAGTTGACGGAATCTTATATATTATTAAGATGATTAGAATCACTCGGGCAGACTAAGTGTTTCAAACAGACCCTGTAAATATAAGAATTATATGATAAGGAAGGATTATAAATCCAATTAGGGAAGAGTCAGGTTATTCAACAAATTCCGTTTGAATATTTAAGTAGCACTTTGTGGGAAAAAGTAAAATTTATCTTTAAACCACATCATGTACTAATATAAGTTCCTGAAAGATTAACATGTAAAATGGTAAGAACTTAGGCCAAAAAAGGCTGTATGAAAACATAAGTGAATCGCACATCCAGAGGAAGACATTCTAAGCTTGAGAGCAATGGAAAACATGGCTTTCATCCCCCCAAGACAAAATGTTTGACTACATGAAAATGAAAAATTAATGACGAAGTTAAAAGGTAAACAACAAGGAGACCCTGAGTGGCTCAGTTGGTTGTCTGACTTCGGCTCCGGTCATGATCTCATGGTTCATGAATTTGAGCCCCGTGTCAGGCTCTGTGCTGACAGCTCAGAGTCTGGAACCTGCTTCGGATACTGTGTCTCCCTCTTGTGTCTGCCCCTACCCCTGCTCACACTCTGTCTGTCTCAAAAATAAACATTAAAAAAAAAAAGGTAAACAACAAAATGGTGAAAAAATAGGCTATCAGAAACTATGCAAAGGGTCAATGTCTGTATTACATAAGGACATTTATAAATCAGTAACCAAGTGCTAAGACCCCAGTAAAGAAATTGGGCAAAGGATACGAACAGACACTTCGCGTGTAAGATAAAATAATTGATTTGACGCGCAAGAAAATATTCAAACTTGCTAGAAATCGGGGGCTCCTAGGTGGCTCAGTTGGTTGGGCATCTGACTTCGGCCCAGGTCATGATCTCGCAGTCTGTGAGTTCAAGCCCCGCATCCGGCTCTGTGCTGACAGCTTGGAGACTGGAGCCTGCTTCAGATGATTCTGTGTCTCCCTCTCTCTATGCCCCTCCCCTGCTCATACTCTGTCTCTCTTTGTCAAAAATAAGTAAACATTAAAAAAAATTAAAAAAGGGGCGCCTGGGTGGCTCAGTTGGTTAAGCGCTGACTTCAGCTCAGGTCACGATCTCGTGGTCTGTGAGTTCGAGCCCCGCATTGGGCTCTGAGCTGATGGCTCAGAGCCTGGAGCCTGCTTCCGGTTCTGTGTCTCCCTCTCTCTCTGCCCCTCCCCCGTTCATGCTCTGTCTCTCTCTGTCTCAAAAATAAATAAACGTTAAAAAAAAAAAATTAAAAAAAAAAAAAACTTGCTAGAAATCAAAGAAATGCAAATTGCCTATTTTGCAGTCGCATAAATGCAAAAATTACATTTCAACCTATCAAATTAACAGAAATAAAAAGTGTATTATACTCAGTATTGGAGAAGGATGGATGAAATAGCTTTTCATCCAATACTTTGCTGTGGGGAAGTGACATTCATCATTATGTATAACGAATATTAAAAATGTTCACAACTTTTGATCCATTTCCCAGAATGTATCATTAGGAAATGTGTTAAGGAAGTAAGTCTAAATATAAGCAGTGTTTTATGCACAAAGATTTTCATGGAAGTATTACGTATAGTATTATGTGTGATAAGAGGGAGATCTCTAAAAAACGAGGGGACATTCACATAATGAAATTAAACCACCATTGGAAATTAAGTATATGAAATTTTCCAATAAAATGAGAAAATGTGGGCAAAATGGGATACAAAAGTGTGTGCTCCATATACTCTCAGCTACATAAAAGACAAGTGGGCAGAGAGAAACACCGGGAAGAAATATACTGAAACAGGAACAAAACCAGTCATTATTTTTCCAAGGTAGAATATAAGTGAATTTTTATTTTTACTTGTTTCTCTTTGTTTTCAAGATTTCCTACGAACCAATCCTCACTCCCTTCCTGTGGGAAAACAGAGGCCATGCCATAAAAACGCATTAAGTACTAACACAGGCTATGACCTGGACGAATCTCGAAGACACGAGGCTACGTGTAAGAAGCCAGACACAAAAGGCCACATATTGTATGATTCCATGTACATGAAACGCAAATCTACAGAGACAGAAAGCAGATTAGCGTTTGCCAGGGGCCGGGAAAGAGGAATTGGACTGATTGCTCATAGGCATGGGGTTTCTTTTTTGGGTGATGGAAATGTTCTGGCATCAGTGGCGATGGTTACACAACACAGCGAAGATACTAAAAAACCACTGCACTGCACACTTGAAAATGGCTAATTTTATGTTATGTGAATTAGATCTCAAATAAATAAATAAAGCTTGATATTAAACAAAGACAGAAACCGAAGTAAATGAGGGCTTTAGGTGAAGAACTAAAAGTCCATTTTCAAATGGTCATCTCTGCATTCTCAAGGGAGCCTCTCACTTTTTCCTGATAGGCGTCAAGGACCTCACTGGGTGGTGCGTAGTTCAGAGAAGAAGACAAGGAAAATGAGGGGCGCCTTGGTGGCTCAGTTGGTTGAGCGACCAACTCTTGATTTCAGCTCAGGTCATGATCCTAGGGTCGTGGGACTGAGCCCTGCGTAGGGCTCTGCACTGAGTGTGAGCCTGCTTAAGATTCTCCTTCACTCTCTCTTTCCCTACCCATCCCTCTCCCCCACCATGCTCCCTGCCCCATCCCTCTGTTCTCCCCATGCCCCTCTTTCCCCCCACCATCTCCCTCTCTCCTCCTACCGTCCCTCTCTCTCCCTCCCCCCTCCCCCCCATTTCTCTCTCCCCACCCCACCACCCTTCTCTCCCCACTCTGCCCCCCCCCTCGTGCTCTTTCTCTCAAATAAAAAGTAAAAAAATTGAAAAAAAGAGAGAAGGAAGACCAAACATTGCTTTGTGTTTTTAAGATTAAAAAAAAATTTTTTTTTTTTTAACATGAGACAGAGCACCGTAGGGAAGAGGCAGAGAGAGAAGGAGACACAGAATCTGAAGCAGGCTCCAGGCTCTGAGCTGTTAGCACAGAGCCTGATGCGGGGCTTGAACCCGCGAACTGTGACATCATGACCTGAGCCAAAGTTGGACGCTTAACCAACTGAGCCACCCAGGCACCCCTTTTAAGATTTTATTTTTAAGTAATCCCAATGTGGGGCTTGAACTTACAACCCTGAGATCAAAAGCCATGTGCTCTACCCACTGAGCAAGCCACGTGCCCCAGGATCAGAGAGACTTTACAAATTATGAATGGCTATTAAAAATGAAAATGGGGGCGCCTGGGTGGCGCAGTCGGTTAAGCGTCCGACTTCAGCCAGGTCACGATCTCGCGGTCCGTGAGTTCGAGCCCCGCGTCGGGCTCTGGGCTGATGGCTCAGAGCCTGGAGCCTGTTTCCGATTCTGTGTCTCCCCTCTCTCTCTGCCCCTCCCCTGTTCATGCTCTGTCTCTCTCTGTCCCAAAAATAAATAAACGATGAAAAAAAAAAATTTAAAAAAAAAAAAAAAATGAAAATGTAAAGTGATACTGTTTACAATAGAATCAAGAACATCAAATACCTAGGAATAAACCCAACAAAAGATGAGCAAGACCTACATAGAAAACTATAAACATTGAGGGAAATTAAATTTGAAAACGGTATATCTTGCACATTGTTTAGAAGATTCAATATTATAAGGATATTAAATTTCCCCACATTGATCTATAAATTCAACGCAATCTCAATTGAAATTTGAGCAAGTTTTTGTTGTTGTTTTGTTTGGTCTTGTTTTGTTTTAGAAATGAACAAGTTGATTCTAAAATGAACATGAAAATGCAACGGGCCAAGAATAGTCAAGAAATCTAGAAGGAGGGATGACAAAGCTGAGGCTTTACATTAGCAGATATCAAGAACTATTAGAAAGCTATAATAATTAAGACAGTGTGGTATTGGCTCAAGAATAGACTAATAGACCAATGGACCAGAATAGAGGTCAGAAACAAATCTGACATAACTGTGACAGTGAAGAGCTAGGTTTTTCAATAAATAGGGCTGGGTCTATGGGATATATTTGTGAAAAAACTAAAAAAGAATCTTGATTCTTATCTGATACTATATGGTAGGAAAAATTTATGCTTCCGTGGAAAACTGCATTTTTGTAGCATACCCTCTGGGTTATCTGATTGTGATTTTATGGCAACTATTTTATAACTCTGTAACTTGTAGATAACTGATAGCAAAGCAAAATTCATGAAAATAAATTCTGTCTCATGGAAGGATACCATCTCCCCCAGAGAAAAATTTATTTTGCCTCAATTTGCATATTCATTTCAATATTCCTGATCTATCAATGTGTGTGTTCTTTGGACTCACCTTTGAACAGGTTGAAACACCTTGCCAGTTTTGCTTCTTTATAAACTAAATAAAATTTTAACATATGTTTATTTTCTTTTTAAAAAAATTTTTTAATGCTTATTTATTTTTGAGAGGGAGAGTCAGAGTGTGAGCAGCGGAGGGGCAGAGAGAGGGAGACACAGAATCCGAAACAGGCTCCAGGCTCCGAGCTGTCAGCACAGAGCCCGACACGGGGCTCGAACTCACCAACCATGAGATCATGACCTGAACCAAAGACAGACGCTCAACCGACTGAGCCACCCAGGCGCCCCTACATGTGTTTATTTTCATATGTGTATGAGTGTCATGATTTTATGTTTTAAAATTTTTTTTAAGTTTATTTATTTGAGAGAGAGAGAGAGAGAGCGCGTGTGTGCTCACATGTGGGGGAGGGGCAGAGAGAGAGGAAGAGAGAATCCCAAGCAGAGATCCACTGACAACAAGAAGCCCGATGCAAGGCTTGATCCAGTGAATGTTGAGATCATCACCTGAACTGGAATCAAGAGTTAGAGTCTTAACTAACTGAGCCACCAGGTGCCCCATGATTTTATCTTAAAAAAAAAAAATTATCTTTTAACAATACATGCAGATTAATTCCAGATGGATAACGAACCTAAATGTGAAAGGTAAAGCAATAAAGCTTCTAGAAGATTATAAAGGAGAATATATTCATGACTTTGAGGGCAGCAAAGATTTCGTAAACAGGACACAAAAGCACTAACCATAAAAGAAAAGATGAATAACTCAAATTTCATTCAAACTAAGTACTTTTTACCCAGGAACACCACTGAGAGTGAAAAGGCAAGCCACAGAGTGGGAGAAGATATTTGCAAAGCATTTTTATGTGTTACATATATAAGTTATTATATATTATATGTATGATATGATAGAAATATGTTATATATATTATGTAACAATACAAATATTTATTACAAATCAATAAAATAGATAACAGAAAAGAAAAATGGACAAAAGACCTGAATAGCACATCACAAAAGACCATATCCAGATGGCTAATAAACAAGTGCTCAACCTCACGAGTCATCAGGGAAATACAAACTAAAACCACCGTGCATCTCCCAGAAGGGCCACATATAAAAGACTGACGATGCCAAGGTTGACAAAAATGTGGAGAAACTGGATCTCTCGAACAGCATTGGTGGGAGTATAAATTGGTGTAACTGCTTTAAAATATTATTTGGCAATATCTCCAAGTGCTAAACATATACCCAACCCTACGACCTGGCAATTGCATTCTTAGGGGTGTGTGTGTATGTTTATGTACATGTATGAAAAGACACATGAGAATGTACAGCAATTTACTCTTAATAGCTCTTTGTTGGTTTCCCGTGGCTGCCATAATGAACTACCACAAACTCAGTGGCTTAAAACAGTAATTAAATCTCTCTCTGTTGTCTCTGGAGCTCAGAAGTCTGAAGTCAAGATGTCAGGGCTACACTCCTTCCCGAGGCTCTAGAGGAGATGCTGTTCCTTGCCTCTTCCAGCTGCCAGTAGTGGCTATGGGCATTCGTTGGCTTGTGGATGCCTTTGCCTCTTCTCATGGCCTTGGCCCCTTCTGTATAACCTCTGTGACTCCTTCCTTTAAGAACGTCTGTCATTGGATCTAGGGCCCACTTGGACAATCCAGGATGATCTCCTCATCTCAAATCCTTAATTATATCTGCAGAAACACATTTTCTAAACAAGTAGCGTTCACAGGTTCCAGGGATTAGGACGTGCATACATTTGTTTTTGTTTTTTTTTTTTTTTTGGTCGGGGGGAGAGCGTCATTCAACCCACTACAAGCCATGTCTGTCAACTGTAGAATGAAAAATAAATTGTGATGTATTGCTATAAAACAATAAAGGTGAGGGGCGCCTGGGTGGCGCAGTCGGTTAAGCGTCCGACTTCAGCCAGGTCACGATCTCGCGGTCCGTGAGTTCGAGCCCCGCGTCGGGCTCTGGGCTGATGGCTCAGAGCCTGGAGCCTGTTTCCGATTCTGTGTCTCCCTCTCTCTCTGCCCCTCCCCTGTTCATGCTCTGTCTCTCTCTGTCCCAAAAATAAAAAAAAAAAAACAAAAAAAAAAAAAAACGTTGAAAAAAAAACAATAAAGGTGAACAAATTACTATACACGAACACCACTGGTGACTCTCGTAATACTGAGTGAAAGGAGCCTGACTCCAAATAAATACCTAATGTATGATTCATTTATACAATGTTCAAAAATAGCAAGACTAATGTAGAAGACAGAACCTGGGTTGGTGGTAGGTACCTTATGGAAAGGAGGGGACCCAGGGACTGAGAGGGACTCTAGCATGGTTTCTGCAGGTGTGGATACTGTCCTGTTTCCCGATCTGGGTGCTGAAGACTCACCAAGCTGAACGCTTTTCTGCACTTTTCTGCTGATAATGTTTATAGTACATTTTCCTTTTCACCTTCTTTCCTTTACTATGGCTGTGATTTAAAAAAAAATCTGTTTCTATGTTATACAGTTTCTTCTCTTTTCTGAATATATTAGATTCCAATACCTATGTTTATGAAAAATTATGAATGGAGGCACCTGGGTGGCTCAGTTGGTTAAATCTCTCAGTCTTGATCTCAGCTCAGGTCTTGATCTCAGAGTTGTGAGTTCAAGCCCGGTGTTGGGCTGCAGCTGGGCATGAAGCCTACTTAAAAAAAAAAAAAAAAATTATTAAAAAAATTTTTTTAACATTTATTTTTGAGAGAGAGAAGGGCAAAGAGAGAAGGAGACACAGAATCCGAAGCAGGCTCCAGGCTCTGAGCTGTCAGCACAGAGCCCAATGAGGGGCTCAAACCCACGAACTGAACTGTGAGATCATGACCTGAGCCAAAGTCAGATGCTTAGCCAACTGAGCCACCCAGGTATTATGATTATTGACAATATTTTCTTTCTTATTTCCTGAAGGTGGGCAGAGATTTCATCAGAGGGACTATAAGGGCAGGTAAGAAGAGGGTGCTTAAAGATAGGACCTGGTTTGAACCTGGTTCAAAAGGTTGCCTCCTAGAGGGAACCCCTAGGTAAGGAGCTTTATTCTGGCTGTGCTCCCCACCCCCAACCTTGGACTTAGTGAACTGTCAAATGCTGGGCTTGCCTTGAGGCTTCCCGGCCTGCGTTACAGTTCCTTAGGGTCAACAGTCGACATGCCCGTCAGCGCTGTGCCATGTGCTGTGGTTTTGAAGGGGAAGCGACGTGAAGGGACGGTGGGCTGCTTACACCACGTCTTGACCGGCTCTGCCTCCACAGGTCTGTGCCCAGGGCCCCAGCGGTTGAGAAAGTAGAGGCTCATGGACCAGCCAGGAGAACAAGGCCCTGAGGGGTAGCTTCCAATGGGACAGTTTGCAGAGGAGTAAATGCTCGGAACTTCTGCCTTCCTTCCCCCTATGCCGTGACACTGATTATGGAAAGACGAAGCATGGCTTGTATCTACAATGAACACATATTTCTTTTATAATCAGAAAGAATCAACCTATGTTTTCAAAAGACGGTTCTATTGGGTTGTGCTACCAGTGGCCTTGACTGGACAAATGCTGGAGGCTTCAAAGTCCTTTATGCCTCTCCTGCCTAACCTGACCTGCCTTCTGCTAGCAGGGCATCGGGAGATCTGGAAATGGGGAAGCCCACATTTCCTGCTTCCAGACGCTTACAGGTGAACGAAACAAGTGCCGAATCAGAGCGCAAGAAATAAGCTAGGAAACCAGAAGGAATTTCTCAAAGGGAGAGGTGCAGGGAAAGGTAAGGGGTCCACATTCTCTAGACAACTTTTCACTTGGAAGATTCCAGGGCCTTCTCTGAAGAGACTTGGCAAATTAGAAAGAGAATGCCTTTGTGTCTTTCATGACGCAAGCTTTGTTAAACAAAGTAACATTGCCAGCAAGACCCAGGGGGAAATGTTAGCCATTTGCCTCTTGGGACCATCCTCTGTCCAGTGCGGCCACAGTTTTAACCTCCGCATTGCCACACCCACTGGGGCAGTGGAAAGACAGCCTGATGTTGGGGACTTGTTTCCCTGGCTCGCTGACCCCTGAGAGCGGAGCCCCTTGCTCACAGATCCTACGCACCTTGATCGTCTCCTTGGTTAGTCGGGCAGCTGGACTTGAAGCCAGAAGGCTGTTTACCAAGCACGGCAGTGAATGAGTCATGTGTGGACATTTGTCACCACACCCCAGAGTCCGAGGCAAAGGAGAAAGACAAGCAGCCATTACCGGCCTCTCTCTGCTCCTCCCTGGGGCTGGCTAGCACATTAGCTCGTTCAGCGCCTCCAGAGGTGGGTTTTGAGTTGGATCTCTTGCAGTTGGGGGTGGACTGAGGAGCTGTGGGCAGGAGCGATTGGTTGGCAGTGGCAGAGTAGTGAACGGCTCTCCCTCTGTTCGCTCTTCCCACCCCCAGCATGGCTCTACCGGAGACCTCATCCTGGGGGATTGCTCCCGGCTCCTCCTAAAAGCAAATACCCCCCCTGGTCACCCAACCGCACAGCAGGTGTCTGAAGTCCTGGTGTGCTCCTCTGTGGGAGGAGGGCAGGAGGGCTAACCTGTCCAGTCCAACCTGCCAGGCACCTTGTCCACGTGCTCAGGGCTCACAGAAACTCTTTTCCTCTTTCCATCAGGGCTAGAGGCCAGCTGGCCAGAGGAAGGAGAAGTCATCTTGCCCCACCCCGGCCGGCCGTGGGAGGTGTTTATAAACACTCCCGGAATGCAGTGAACCTGCAAGGGGTCAGCCGCCCCAGGACCGCCCAGGCTGCCGGAGAGGGTGGGAGGGACACCCAGGTGGATTCCTCCGAGTGCAAGTGGGGAACAGGGCTCCTGGTCCTTGTCATTGCACCTGCACACCCCCCGGTCTGGACTGGGGGGCTGTAATATTGGGAGAAGACAGGCTCACCCCCGGGTGGTCAGCAAGTGAGTCTTGAGGGACAATGTGCTCTGGCTCCTGGCTTCTCTCTTCTCCGACAAATCTCCAGTGCCTGGCTCTGGTGAGCCCACACTCCTCTGAGTGAGCCCCTGCCGGTGTCCTGTGTCTGGAAGGATCTTCATCTTGATTTCTTGAGGTGGTGGGGCAGCCATGTCCTCCCCAGTCTACCTACCACCTCTGCTCTAACCACAGAGCCCATGTGTCTGACAGAAACCCAAACACGTGATGTCACAAGGTGCTCGTAATTTTTCCTCCCTCCTTCCCTCCCTCCCCACACTTTGTCTTCTAATCCTGTCCATGAATGCAAGGGATGCTTTGTGTCATACTCAGCCAATGAAGCTCTCCAGCTAGGTTTAATTCCTTGCTATCTTTATTGTGGGGCTGCACTAACAATGTGAGTATGGGGGAGGATAGGAGATGAGAGCTGAAAAACTTTATTCCCAGGGTCAGCTTTTTTTTTTTTTGATTAAAAATTTTTTTTAATGTTTATTTTTGAGAGACAGAGACAGAGCGCGAGCAGGGGAGGGCAGAGAGAGAGAGGGACACACATATACAGAATCCGAAGCAGGCTCCAGGCTCTGAGCAGTCAGCTCAGAACCCCATGTGGGGCTTGAACTCACGGAGCGGTGAGATCATGACCTGAGCTGAAGTCAAACGCTCAACCGACTGAGCCACCCAGGTGCCCCTCCCAGGGTCAGTTTTGACCCCAAATCTCTGACTTTGTTCAGCTGGGGTGTAGTTGAGCAGTGCACAGGTAGGAAAACCGGGAGGGAAGCATATGCCTTATTTAATACGGTACCAACTTGAAATAGACCCCGAGGATTAGTAAGTGGCAGGGTAGAATGGCACCAGAGGCAGGCAGTCCCCAGGTGAAAATGAAGCCATCTGGCTGTGACCTGCCATGATATTGGCTGCCAGGCTACTTCAGCTCATACCTGCCTTACAACTTGAAGCACAGCCTCATCACACCAGTGCTCAAAATCCTCTGAAGGTGGCTCACCCTGGCCTAACACGGTGGTATAAACTCCTTAGCCTGGTGTTCATGATCTACATGATCTGGGCTCGCCTACCTCGGCTGTCTTACCAAGGTATCTCTACGACCCACCCCCAGTGTCCTCCTAAAATATCCCACATTCCAGCCCCAATGGGGTGTTCATAACCCCTGCACATGCCATGAACTCTCTGGCCCTCATACCTTTGCATAGGCTGTTCTGTTCTTTCTGAAATATTCTTCCCCCATGCCCCCCTCTCTGCCTGTCAAATGCGGTATATGCCTTAGGGCTCAGCTCAACCGCACTTCCTTCATAAAAATCCACCCGCCAAGAAAAATCACTCCAACCTCAAAACCCCCAAAGCATTTTATTAGTACAGAACTTCCTTACAGCAGTTGTCAGTGTGTGCCTTGGAACTGGATCTTGTTCAGAAGGCTTTGTGCCCTCCGTAGTTCCTAGCACATGCCGGGCACCAAGTAAGTTCTCAATAAATCTTTATGATAGTGAATGCAGTCATGAGGTTGAATGACACTAATATATTGTCAAGAAAGGGAAATGGTTGGGGTGTCTGGGTGGCTCAGTAGGTTAAGTGTCTGATTCTTTTTTACTTTTTTTAATTTTTTTTTTTCAACGTTTATTTATTTTTGGGACAGAGAGAGACAGAGCATGAACGGGGGAGGGGCAGAGAGAGAGGGAGGCACAGAATCGGAAACAGGCTCCAGGCTCTGGGCCATCAGCCCAGAGCCTGACGCGGGGCTCGAACTCACGGGCCGCGAGATCGTGACCTGGCTGAAGTCGGACGCTTAACCGACTGCGCCACCCAGGCGCCCCTTGATTTTTTTTAATGTTTATCTACTTTTGAGAAAGAGAAAGCCAGAGCACGAGCAAGGGAGGGGCAGATAGAGAGGGAGACATAGAATCCAAAGCAGGTTCCAGGCTTTGAGCTGTCAGCACAGAGCCCAATGCGGGGCTCGAACCCACGAACCGCAAGATCGTGACCTGAGCTGAAGCCTGGGGCTTAAACAACTGAGCCACCCAGGTGCCCCAAGTGTCTGATTCTTGATTTTGGTTCAGGTCACGATCTCACCATTTGTGAGTTTGAACCTGGCATGGAGCTCCATGCTGACAGTGTGGAGCCTGCTTGGGATTCTCTCTCTCTCCCTCTCTCTGCCCCTCCCACAGGCTGTCTCTCTCTCTCTCAAAATAAATAAACTTAAAAAAAAAGGGGGGGAGGGGAATGGCACCAAAACAACAGAGTTCTGTTAGGCTTTCCCATCACTTACCTGTCTGGTGCCTCCTTTCTTTTCCCTTTCTATCACCATTAAATATTTATAATGTACTGAATAGGTCTTACCCACAGGGTGGCTACCCTCCTTTGCAAACCTGAGGCATAATGTATCTTCTAATCTCCTCCATGGTAACAGGAAATGCTATGTACTGACATAGGCTGGAACAACCGGCAAACTCTTCAATTCCACGGCACTTTGTGAGTACCTACGGTGTACCCAGGTTTCTGCCAGGGGCTATGGAAGACACAAGTAAGTCACCACCTGGTCCCCGCTCTGACAGGGACTACTGGAAGCTAAACCGTGGGGGAAATCTGAGCGAAGTCTCGCAGGATGGGGGTAGGCAGAGGGGTTGGCAGGGCAGCTACAGGACAACCGAGTGAGTACAGGCCTGGAGGTTTGTTTGGGAGATAGAGGATGAGTTAGGGTGGGGACAAAATAGGAATGCCTTGAAATCTGAAGTCTGAAGTATATGCAGTTGGTGGTGAGGCAAAATCGCAGGTTTAAACAGGTCGGTGAAGCAATGTGTAGTGTGAATTGAAGGGAGGATAGCCTAGTGATCAGGTGAGAAACTAGCAGCAATTCAAGATTGGAGTTCTGTAGCAAAAACATTGGACAGGAGTCAGGACACCTAGGTTCTAGTCCTGGCTCTGTTGTGGGACCCTGAACGAGTTACTTCTCTCCTCTGGGCCTTTCCTTAGCTGTATAACCTAAAACGTTCAAAGTGCCCTTTCCAATCTGATGACCCACCCATGGTTGAGCCTTTGAGGTAGCATATTGGGAACGAAGGGAATCTGCCAATCCAATGGATATCTGGAACAAGGAAGTAAATGATTGGGAGGCGAGAGATAAAAAGAAGGGAGAGACTGAAAAGGATCCAGCCAGGGAGAATTGGGGAACTGGGGGGGGGGGGGTGCGGGGGAATGGCACTCTGTTCCTGAGGTCTGGTTTAGCAATCCTAATTTCAGTTCCTCTTTCATTCTCCTTCCCTAATTTAGCCTCTTAGCCTCACCTTTTTTGGTGAGGGCAGGGCAAAATAAGACACTCCCACACCACCTCCAGGTCGTCTCCCCCGCCTTACCTTCCCCTTTTCTAGCCCTCGAACGATCCTCCTCCTCCCCCGCCCACCTGGCGCCATCCCAGAACCCACCGTTCTCCAGAGTAAGCCGCCGACTGTCCCAAACAGAAAAAGCGGTGAATTTGAAATCGCGTTCATTATCACCCTCATAGCTACTCTTGATTGAGAACTCACCGCGTGCCAGGCTACGTTATTATTATTATTTTTTTTTACAGCACTTGTTTGAGGTGATTGTTATCTCATTTTATGGATGAAGAAACTGAGACCAAAAGATGTTAAGTAACCTGTGCCAGCTCACACACCTGCCAGTTGGCGGTGCCAGATTGGAAAAGAGGTCTGACTCCCAAGGCAGTGCCCCGACCAGTTCCGGTTGGGCCGTGCGACCTTTGGCAGTTGGGGACCTCGTCCCTTAACTAACCACACCTCTCACGCCGGAATTCTCCAAGTCCCCGCCCCCGCCCGGCCGCGCCGGCCTCCCGCGCCCCGGTATTCTCCAGCCAGTGCGGCGGAGGCCCGGCCCGGCGCGGCAGGTGGGGCGGGCGGGGCGGGCGGGGCGGCCCGGGAGGGGGAGGCGGGCCCTGGGGGGGGCGTGGCCGGAAGCCTTAAAGCGGCTGGGGTGGCGGGTTGGGCCGCAGGGGCCGCACATCCCGGTGATCTTCTCTTCGCTTCAGAGCCGGCCGCGGCGCGGTCACCATGTCCCTGGCGGCCTCGGCTGGCCGGGGCCCGGGGGCCGTGTGGTCCCCAACGCACGTGCAGGTGACGGTGCTGCAGGCGCGGGGCCTGCGGGCCAAGGGTCCCGGGGGCACGAGCGATGCGTACGCGGTGATCCAGGTGGGCAAAGAGAAGTACGCCACCTCCGTGTCGGAGCGCAGCTTGGGCGCGCCGGTGTGGCGGGAGGAGGCCACCTTCGAGCTGCCGCCGCTGCTGTCCGCCGGGGCCGCGCCCGCGGCCGCCGCCACCCTGCAGCTCACCGTGCTGCACCGCGCGCTGCTCGGCCTCGACAAGTTCCTGGGCCGGGCCGAGGTGGACCTGCGGGAGCTGCACCGGGACCAGGGCCGCAGGAAGACCCAGTGAGTGCGGGCCGGGGGAGGGACGCGGAGCGGGGAGGTGCGGGGCGAACGTGTGGCTTGGCGCTGAGATCCACTTAGCGCGCGGCAGACACCGCGCCGCTGCGTCCCAAAGGGACGGACGGAGAGAGGCCTTTCGAGAGGGATCTCCCCGGCCGGTCACCGTATTCTCACCTAACTTCAACTTCTCCTTCGGCTGTCCCGCCCCAGCTCTCCCAGCGTGTGGGCTCTTTGCGGCGGGCGTGCGGGGTGGGGGCGGGGAGTACCTGGGGTAGTTTTGAATCTGCAGGGAGACGCTCAGCGCCCGGAACTTAGTAAGCGCTTAATGAATTTTTGATGAATTGAAAATACATGTGGGCTGACGAATTCTTCTTATTACTGTGGGTAGTGTGTATGTGTGATACACACATTAGCTTCTGTGGAAAGCCTCCTGGGTATTTCACTGTCCTAGCCACTGAGCTGGGAATGGCGGGGCCAGAACGCAGGGAGGATTAAGTGGAGGAGTGAAACCCACTGACACTCTTCGGGCCCCAGAGGCTCACCGAGGGGCAGAGCAGAGGCACTGCAGTGTGACCGCGCTGCTTAAGGGGTTGGTGAAGAGAATTTGCCTCTCTCTCCTCCCCTTTTCAGCCCCCCCCCCCCCCCCCCCCCCCGCTCCCCTGCCTCCCCAAAGCATGCTAAAACAATTTAACTTTTCAGACTGAAAATTATTAACCCTGTTTGTCCTGGGCCCCAGATTAGTAAGGTATGCTGGTTGGAGCCAGGGTCTGCCCTTGGCCAAGCTAAAGTGGGTGGTAGGCACTGTTTCTCTTGGGGGTTTGTCAGGTTCTCTCTGGTCGTACTCAGAATGGATGACTGCTCACCCGTGGCTTCTCGGTGGCTTCTAGGTGTGGAGTTCTGTGCTAGGGTATCTCGCTCCCACAGGGAAAGCTGGACAACACCCAGTTCACTTCAAGGTGGCACTCATTTGTTTGTTCTCTTTCACACGTGTTTGGCATGGAGCATTTGATTATGGAACATTTGATTATGCTCATATCCTATACCAAAAGCTGGGCTCCTTAGCTTAATCGGTTGCTTTGTGCTGGATGGTAAATAGGCACGTCAGTCATATTACCACAGGTCCTCCAGTTGGTGAAGCATACTGATTCACATTGGGTGTTTTAGATATACACGGCATTTTCACTTTCCCTTGTGAACAGGACAGTAAAAGCCAGAGGGTTTGAAGTTACCAGATTCCCTTTTCTGCAGGGTGGGTCCAATTTCAGCTTGCATGCTTGTGAATGTATTACCTGATTCACTTATCTGGCCAAAGATGAATAGGCATTTTCTGAATTCAAATCAGATAAAAATAGAGAGCCTTGAGGTGAGGATGGATAGGATATCTCTTGGCATCAACTTACAAGCCAGAAGGTGAGCAGTGTCTTTGCTAAGGAGGTGCTGAAGCAATGCTAATTTTCCATTTGATTAAATGACATTTGGGGCCTTGGGTTGGCTTCCTTTCCGGCTTCAACTGGGCGCCATTGGCTGTCCTTTGTCTTGTCCCATCCCAAGATGTGTGGATATTATCATCTGTTTCTGCCGTCTGTTTCTGTTGGAACATTTTATTCCCTTGAAGGATAGATCACATGTCCCTGCCAGAGATGAGGGTTCCAGATTCCTGGGTCGGGTGCCCACTTTGGTCCTGACTCATTGTTAGGCTTCAAGCGACTCGATCTCTAAACACCCAAGTTTCCCTATTTATACGTGGAGCTTGTTACCGGCTTAATTGATGTTTATAAGATGTTTCCAGGTTCCTGGATTAATGGGGCCTGTGTATAGGCTCAGAAGGTTCTGTTAACTGCTTTGTGAGGAATGAAAACCTCCTTAAATTCCCTATTTCAGAAAGGGTTCAGAGGTCTACATCTTCCTTTCTGTCATTCTCTCCAGTGTAATCCTAAACCTAGATGGTTCCTCCTGTCTATTGTAGGAGCTGATTACCACTTAGTCGCAGTATCAACTTCGTAGGAAAATGATGCTTAGTTGGTGTGTGTGTGTGTGTGTGTTTTTTTTCGTAACTGCAAAGGAAGTCTTCTTTGCCCCATCAGCAGTAGGTGAAATTGCAAGCTTTCCATCTGCCACTTCCTGGGACTTTCCAGGGCGCTAGGGAACCTAGTGAAACCGAGCTTCTCTGATGCCTTGGTACATCACTTGGGTGCTCAAGATGGCTGATATGTGGAGAGTGATGCATACCGAGAGAGGTGGAAGTTTACCAGAAGGAAACTGGTTGGGCTAGGAAAATCATTTGAACTAGTTATTAATGGTTTGACTCCACCTTAGACATTAAAAACCAAAAACAGGGGCACCTGGGTGGCTCGGTTTGTTAAGCGTCCGACTTCAGCTGGGTCATGATGTCACGGTGCGTGAGTTCGAGCCCTGCGTCGGGCTCGGGGCTGACAGCTCAGAGCCTAGAGCCTGTTTCGGTTCTGTGTCTCCCTTTCTCTCTGCCCCTCGCCTGCTCATGCTCTTTCTCTGTCTCGCTCTCAAAAATAAAAAACATTAAAACAGGATTTTTTAAAAAATAAAAACCAGAAACAAAACATAAGTTCAATTTTGGTTTCCAGGTGTGTGTGTGTGTGTGTGTGTGTGTGTGCGCGCACGCGCGCGTGCATGCATGTGTGTTAATCTCTAGCAAAGAAGAGTTGCTGCTATTTAGAGTATGACTTTCGTCACGGGTCCAGAAACTCAAGACGTTAAGAGTTAACTGTGCTCATACTTCCCTTTGTTCTCTTGATAAGCCCTCATCCATCATATGTTTGGAGTTCAGAAAATATGCTTTTCATGACTCAAATTTGGGGGACCTCAAATTTAGTGTGATGACACACATCTTTAAAATACCAAGTGGAGACTGACAGAGGTAGGATACTTCTAATAGGGAATAGTGTGTGGCCCCTTTTGTTAAGAAGAAATTGAAATGGGGGCACCTGGGTGGCTCAGTCAGTTGGGCATCTGACTTTGGCTCAGGTCATGATCTCACGTTTTGTGGGTTTGAGCCCCGCGTCAGGTTCTGTGCTGACAGCTCAGAGCCTGGAGCCTGCTTCGGATTCTGTGTCTCCCTCTCTCTCTGCTCCTACCCCACTCATGCTCTCTCTCTCTCTCTCTCTCTCTCTCTCTCTCAAAAATGAATAAACATTAAAAAATATTTTTAAAAAAGAAGAAGAAATTGAAATGTGTTTATTTTGCACTTATTAAAGACCTGGGGTCACAGTTGGGCCTTGCTGAAATGGGAACCAGTTAAGTCTCACGCTCATAAAACAGACCTGAAGCTGAGAGGCCAGAAGGGTGGGGGGAACCTTTTTAGGATACTAAGAGCAACAAAATTTGGGGGAAATAATCTGTTAAAAACAGATTAAAATAAACATCCATTTAGGCTAGTGACCGAAAGGCCATTGTGTAACTAAATATCATGACACTTAATACTGTAATAGTCTTCCAGCTGTGAAGGGAGAGTGAGTGATGGAGAGTCATTTTCTTATGTCTCTTGAAGATGCAAGAGGGAGTTTGGTTGCACATGAAAGATTTGAGATTTTGAAGAACTATAAGTGTAGTAAGCTGCTATAATAAGTTGCCAGAGGAAATCCAGGTTATTAAAAAGAAATAAAGGCTCAATGGTTGTTTTCCTGGGAGAGTTGGATGTGGAGAAATGATTTAATTGACCAGAGAGATAAATAATCTGTCAGGGGTACCTGGTTGGCTCAGTTGGTTAAACGTCCGACTTTGGCTCAGGTCATGCTCTCACGGTTCATGGGTTCAAGCCCCGAACTGTCAGCACAGAGCCTGCTTCAGATCCTCTGTCTCCCTCTCTCTCTGCCCCTCTGCTGCTCTCTCTTGTAAATAAATAAACATTAAGAAAAAAAAAAAAAGCAGTCAGTGTTTGTGCTTGTACTGTTAAGTTTCCTAAGTGCAGTTAGGTTTTTTTTGTAACCGATTGGAAAATTGGAGCAGTGTTACTGATTAAATTTTTCCTTTCTTGGGATTCCCCTTAAAGGTAACATTGGGCCTTTCTGGAAACCCTCCTGCCTCTCACAGTCCCCTTCTACTCCAGTGTAGGAAACTGACAGCTCAGTGCTTGAGACAGAGTTGTCTGTCAGCTCTGGGACAAGTAACCCCAACCTGGTTGTAGCCATGGAATGAAATGACTAAGAAGGGGAGAGTCATTGTTCCGGTGATGGGCAAGATGCTCCCTCATGTTCCTCATGGTATTATTTGTTTATTATTATTTTTTGAAGGGCAGGGGAGAGAGAGAGAGAGAGGGAGAAGGGGAGAGAGAGAGAGAGAGAGAAAGCCTGGGAAGGGCAGAGAGAGAGGGAGAGAGAAATCCCAAGCAGGCTCTGGGCTGTCAGTGCAGAGCCAGACTCAGGGCTCGAACTCAAGAACTGTGAGATCATGACCTGAGCCGAAACCAGGAGCCGGACGCTTACTTGACTGAGCCACCTGGGAGCTCATGGTATTGTTTGGTTACGATTTCATTTATAAGATATTTACTTAGCTTGGGGAAAGTTCCAACCACCCCCCCCCCTTTTTTTGGTCTTTAAAGTCCATATTTTTAGTACTTTTTTTTTTTTTTTTTTTTTTTTTTTTTTTACTGAAGTATAGTTGACCCACAATACTACGTTAGTTTCAGGTGTATACCATAGTGATTCGACAGTGCTATATGCTGTGCTATACTCACCGCCATCCGTCAATGCAGTGCTGTTACAGTACCACTGACTGTTCCCTATGCTGCACGTTCACGGCTATGACCGATGCCTTTCACACCTGGAAGCCTGTGTCTCCCACTCCCCTTTACCCCTTTTGCCCATTGCCACCCCCTCCCTTCTAGCAGCCACCACTTTGTTCTCACTGTATTTATGGGCCTGTTTCTGCCATTTGTTCCGGTTTTTAGATTCCACATAGAAGTGAACTCGTATGTATTTGTCTTTCTCAGTCTGACTTATTTCACTTAGCGTAATACCCTCTAGGTCCACCCATGTTGTGGCAGATGGCAAGATCTCATGCTTGTACTTTTAGTAGATGTATTTTAATACCTTCTAGGTGCCAAGCACTGGGGTGTAAACAATAGTGACCAAAACAGACATGATCCTTGCTTTCAGGAAGTTCAGAGCCTTGTGGGGGAGACAGACGTTAGGCAAATGAACACATAAATAAATAATCATGGATTATGATAAGTACTGTGGAGGAAGAGAACAGGGTGTCATAAGAGGAAAGAACAGGAAGGACATGGCTTAAAGAAGGGGATGCTTCTCTGAGGCAGAAACCTGAAGTACAAAGAGATTTTTCTGGTGAGAAGTAGAGGAAAAGGGCCTGAGGCAGAGGGAACAGCCTGCACAAAGGCCCTGAGGCTGGAACACCTGGGAAGCTGGAGGGATTGTATAGATTGAGGCTGAAGAGGAAGGCAGGGTTTTATTTAAGAGCAGTGAGAAGTCACCGAGTATTAAAATCAAAGGCTGTTGTGATCAGCGTTGTCAAAAACCACTGTGGCTGTTGGGTGGAGAATGGATTCAAAGCAGGCCTAGCCTGGAATCAGATAGACAAAATGGGAGGCTGTTACAGTAATCTAGGCCACCAGTGGTGGTGGCTTGCACTTGGGTGATGGCCATGGAGGTGGACAGAGGTGGTGGATTTCAGAGATATTTTGGAAGTTTAGCCGGCCTGATTTGTGATAGATTGGATGTGGGTGGGGGGAGAGAAGAGGAAGTGATAAGAATGAACTAATAAAATAAAGAGAGCTTGCTGTTGAAAATGAACCAGGAAGTGATGGTGCCTTCTTTCCCCAGCAGAGTGAGGTCACCATTACAAAGACAGCTTTGGGCAGTGACACCTGTGAGTTGAGTCTTCTGTTGGAAGGAATTAGTAGGAAACACCATTGAAACCAGGGTGGAAACCAGGGTGTGTATATGTGTGTCTCCAAGTATTTACAGTTTTAAAACAGGCCGAGTCTCTGTTTTGTAATAGTGTACGTAGCTAGTAAAATCTCACTGGTGCGCTCTAACACAGCTGATGAGGTCACTGCTTCAAGGAATATAGGACTAAGAAAAGGGAAAATAATACATAACATTAGGAAAAAGAAACCTATAAGTGAGAAATAAAACTCTAGTAAGTTAACCATTTACATGTTTTTCACATTAGGGAAGGTGAGCGTACAGGAGAGTCTTGTGCCTTTTTTGTTGTGCTTAAACTTCCTTTTGGTTACAAAGACCTCTATTGTAGTTCTGTAACTACCACCGGAGGGAGGTTTTTATAAATAGTATTTGATATGTCATTTTAATTGTAGCGATTAACCAAAAAATGTTATAATTACATGGAAAGCAATACATGTGCTTATTAAAATGTCACCCACTCTGACATAGGCTTGCTGACCTTACCCTTTTCGCCCTTAACAGTAATCTTAGGTATCTATTAAAAATAGTACAATTTTAGTTGCCATACATCCTAGAAAACTGTGCTCCTCACTCTACACTTTGGAGACGCCAGCCCTGGCTAATTCCAGAAGGATGAAGCCCTAGGCTAATGGAGAAAGTGATAGGAGGTCATTTTGGGCTTTATTTTCATCTCAAGCAGTTCCTTGTGTGACCTTTGGTTCTGGGTCTTGTGCAGATCTCTAAATCTCTGGGCCTTTGAATTCCCACAAAATCAACACCGGGACCCTTGTATTGGCTTTTGAAGAAAATCGGTCCACTGCCAAGATATTTGTTTGGGAAAAGACTTGGCAGTGAGTGCTTCTCCTCTTAAGGTGTCCTGGGTCAGATCTTGCGCCCGAGCTGTGGCTTAGGAGACCAAGTCTGACTCTGCCTGCCTTTCCCTTGGCCCCGGACCACTTTGGTCTTGTTCTTTGTTGTGTGACCCAACGCAGGGGCTCGTAACATCTGTGTGAGTGAGTGAATGGTTGAGGTCCCTGTAGGCACAGAGCTGGCGGTCGTTTGCCTGCGTGGACACGGAAAACTGTTTAATCTTAGAATTAGCCCAGTGGATCAAAGACCAGGGGTGCCGGAGGTATGAAGTCAAAGCTCTGCTCTTTCAGCTTCTTAGTTTGGGCTGTGGCTTGTCAGTTGCCTTTTCTTAACACCAAGGAAGCAGGTTCCCTTCTGCTAATGATGCCTTTGGCGAGGGAGCTGCAGTTAGCCACTAATGAGATGAGAAATTCCTTTCCTGCAGAGAGAAGGCTGTAGATCTTCTGTTAGAGAAAAAGCAAGGATTTTAGTCTCCAGGGTGTCCCTGAGGGACACATTTAGGAATGTGCCTGCGGAGAGAAAAAAGGCAGCGCTAATTAAGTGTCCTTTCCTGAATGCTGGGCTTTGAATGGAGTAGAGGGGAGGCATTTATAAGAAATCCCAGAAAAATGTTTCTAGAGGTGTGGCTGCTGTACGCTTCACCTTTTAAACACTCTTTTATGAGAAGGGACTTGGCTAACCTAGGTGGAACAATTCAGGCTTCCAGAAAGCCTGGTCTGAAAAGGCCTCTTGTGATCATGAAGAATGGATGTCCTGTGTGGAGGGCACCAGGCGGCACGCTGGGTCCCGGGATATTTCTTCAAGGGTGTTGCCTCTTCTAGCACCAAAACTGGGGTTTTCCTTTTATGCTAATGGAACTTTGCGTTTTTGCTAGTCATTTGTTGTTAAAACAGGATTTTAAAATGTGGGTTCCCCTCCTCCTCTTTCTTGGGCCTTAGCTGATTACACGATAAATCATGGACACTCTGCTTTCTTGCCAGGAACTCTCATAGAAAGAGTGTGAACCTGTTTGTGGGGTGGGGAGTGGACTGTTGGATCCCTTATGCTAGAGTGCATTTGTTTCCTTTTGTCCTGGTCCTTAGAAGGTGAACAAAAACCATTGCATGTTTGTCCCAAGTCTCTTTGCATGAATAATAAAGGACCCTGTGGTTGCCTTGACATTGTTCTTTGAGGGACCAATTGGGCAAGAGGCGAGATACCTGATCTGATGGTAGAATATTAACATTTGTGGCTTTTTGAGATATGATCAAGTAAAAAAAAAAAACAAAAACCGGCAAGTAAATGAATACAGGAGGGGTGCACTTCCATGTTTAAAAACGAGTTGATGTTTTTCTAATTTGTAGAGAATCTTAAAATACCGATACTTGCTATTTCTTATAGTCTTCACCTATAAGGAGTCTAGCATTGAGTGATTTCAACTTAGAAAACATGTCTTGATCCTTATACTTCAGTCACGCCATCTCGGCATATCCCTGCAGTAGTTTGGAAGCCCTGTGTCTTGTCTGCTGTGTAGAAACCCTGAAGGGTTTGATCTGAGGATCGTTACATCTCTCAGTAAGTTACAGAAAATACACACTGACTGTGGTGTTTTAAAAGACTCTCATGTACTTTTTAATTTTGGAGATTGCGTAATACAGACTTACTTTGTAACTGAGCCATTTCCTCCTCCCTTCAAATGCAAATCTTTATTGTTTGTGTTTGTTGGATAGGTTTGGTTATCTAGGGGCAGAGCCAGTCAGAAATGTTGAGATCTTAAATTCCCTTCTGAGAACTATCTGCGGGGGTAAACCACGGTATAGACGCGTTTGGCGGGAAATCATACAGCCACTAGAAATGGTGGGTATGAAGACTGTAGGGCAAGAACGCACCACACGCTATAAAAATAAAATCACATGTAAACTCTGGTTACAACCAAGTAAGGATTATAGCTAATACTTATTGAATGCTTATTAAGTGCCAGGCACTACATATATTAAGTCCCTTAATCTTCATTAGCATCCTTATGAATTAGGTGCTTTCAGCCCTGTTTCAGAGGAACCTGAGCCACAGAGAGGTTAAGTAACTTGCCTGAAGTGTCTCAGCTAGTGGTTGTTAAAATGTACAGGAAGGGGCGCCTGGGTGGCTCAGTGGGTTAGGCGGCCGACTTCGGCTCAGATCATGATCTCGCGGTCCGTGAGTTCGAGCCCCGCGTCAGGCTCTGTGCTGACAGCTCATAGCCTGGAGCCTGTTTCAGATTCTGTGTCTCCCTCTCTCTGACCCTCCCCCGTTCATGCTCTGTCTCTCTCTGTCTCAAAAATAAATAAACGTTAAAAAAAAAATTAAAATGTACAGGAAAAACACTTCAAGAAGATATGTAAAAAGGAATAATGGTCACATTAGCATGAAAGTAAGTCCATTAAAAAAATTAACAAAAAATTCTCTGTAACTTGTTGTGCTCACTTTCTAAGAGAATTTCTGTAGAGCAAATAATAGGGAAGGGACCCAGGGCGTTTTCAACCTGCTTTTTCTGTTCTGCCTCCTTTAGCACACCACTTAACCAGTTTTTAGGATGGAGTTTGGTGGCTACAGGTGGCCTTTCAGTGCCGCTAGAATGGCTGTTTTAGGGGTTGGGGTAAAAAATGAGCCATTTGCCACTCTCAGGAGTTCTTCCAAGTTGTTAACAACGGGCAGAGAGGAAGCGTCACCGAGGGAGGCAAGGTTGGCCGATTGGTCATTCTGTAGTCAGAGTAAGGTAATCAAGACCAGCTACAAAGGGCAGTAACAAAACATGTGAAACTGCCTCGCCTGTGTAGGGAACACCACAGACGTTTTATAGGCCATAAACATTTCTGTCCCTGTTTGCTCTCCATTGCTTCTAGGCTACTGGGAGAAGAGTCTGGACATTTCACCCATATAGAATCACTCCTTTTCAGAACCCCATTCAGATGTTCTCAACTGCTAACCCCACATGTTCAGCCTTCTTTTTATTCCCTGGGGAAGACAACGAATGAGTTGCTTTTTAAAAATTCTTCATCCATGAAAGATTGAGAGTGTCCTCTGTGTCAAACACTACATCAGGTGCCTTTCTGTTCTTCCTGCTTCTTCCCTCACCTGAGGCCATAATCCCCTGTGTCATGATGCTTGGTTACCATGGAGATGACTCATGCTGTAAGTCACGGTTGAGATTTTGCAGGGAACAGGTTGGGGCCGGGGCCAGTCTACCACTGACCCTGAGTCCAGACCAGACCCACAGACAGAGAGCCCTGGAAATTAACACTCATGAAAATGTTGAAGTGACTCGTAGAGCCATAGTGGTCTTTCTTTCCCTGCCTTCCCTGGAGCCTCCTGTGTCTAATACAAGTATGCAGTATTAATTCGTTTTGCTGGAGCCCCTAGGTAGGTGGTTCATATTTAATTTTGCTGAGGATCTTATTTGTGTGTGAGAGCCCTTATTTGGGATGAAATTGTATACGTTAGCAGGCATTTCTTTCCGTGTCTAATTATTTTCTCATGCTTCAAAGTCAGAAAGAAAAGGCAACAGTGGTTCTAATGGAGCACTTTGTGATGTTTGGTGAGCCAGCTCTCTCTCTTTCCCACTGGAGGGTATGCCTTTTAGGGCAGAATCTGGCCTTTTCATTTTGTATTTCCAGTGGCTGCTATGTAAAAAAAAAATTGGAAGCGAATCTTTGAAGTCATCATTTCTCTGTACGTGTCTGCCCTGCGGAATGTTTCAAAGGAAAAACATGTTTGTTTCAGCTGCAGAAAGGTTATTTTTGAGACATACCGGTCAGTCCTTTACAAGGATAATCCCGAAAGCCTGCATTGCTGTGAGACTTCTCATTTCCCAAGAGTAGGAACCATACTCCCCTCACCCTGCCGCATTCCGATGGAAGGCCCCCTGTGATCAGCTTTCCACGTATTTGAGCCGCGGAGTGAGACACGGTGCATTCTGAAAGCAGACTGGCCCTGAGAATTGGGCATGGTTGGATAATTCTAGCTCTTCTCAAAATGACTATTGAAAGGCCCAGAAGATTTAACGATGCGGGCCCAGGCAATAGAAGACATAAATGAATTTTTCTGTATTTTTAGCTCTTGCCTTGTCTTGTGTTCGATTAAAAAAACCTAAAACCCCAAACCCCCCAAAACTCTAAAATAGCAGGGTAGCCTGTTTGGATAATGGGCGTTTTTGTTTTTGTGTGCCCAGGACCATCATCCCTTGACTGAGGGGCATGGAGGGGTGGGAAGATTGAAGTTTTCATTTTGTACCATTTTGTATGATTTGAATTTTTACCCTATGCCTGTTATTACTTTCGAATATAGTTTTTTTTTATGTTTCCTATCACTTTTTATGTATTCAGAGATCCTTTTAATTTCTAAAGAATTGAATTTTTAATTATAAGTTAAAATAATTACTTGATTACAGAAGGGATCATTTGATTTTCTTGATAGGTTGCAGGAATTTTTCAGAAATATGGGCTTAAAAACAAACTCACTACCTTGGGATTATGGCTTTCTTTCTGTACCCTGCCCTTTGGACTAGGAAAATCAACCCAGCCCTGATTTTTGAGATAATTCAAGCTTTCTGGGCCTACCTGAAAGGTAATGCTGGAACACACCCACGCTGCCACCTTACCTACACTGGGTGGCTTTGCTGGGACTTTGTTATTCAAGAATTGCTTCCGTGAGGTGCTAGAATTAAGTGAGCTAAAAAACAAATGCATAAAAAGGCACTTAAAATAAAATTGATGCTTGAATGCAGAAACCCACAAAAGTATCTGGTTTGGGATTTCTTAGGGTGAGAGACATTTATGAATCATGGCTTTCATTTATTATAAAATTATCCTTGTGCCAAAGATTCCTTGCTTAAGTGGTTTGAATGTCATGTTGTTAGACGGAACAATTCCTGTATTCTTTTCCAGCTTTAACAAATCCAGCACAGATTGTTAAAAATTCTGAACGTTTGCATGGGACGCTTACCTGTGATTCAGTCTGCTTTTCACACCTTAAATAGCTCTGTGGCTGTTCTTGGCTACCTGGTCTTTGGTTTGAGGTTTGCCTGTGAAAATAAAGGATAGGAACAGTTGCTGGAGCGTCTATTCACACCTCCTAGTGGTTTCAGAAGTTCCCCAAACAGATCCCACTTTAGTTCCCTGGGGACTGATCCTGGGCATAGGTGCCCAGGGAGGATTCTAGAGTCGGTTGTAGCTTCGCTCAAAGTAAACAGGCTGGTGGTGATACTTTTGGAAAGGAGGGCTGGTCCCAGGAACTGTCGATGGCACGCTTTGAAGGTCATCTTTGCATCCCCTGCTTGGCTAACAGTACGAGTTGTGTGGAGGAGGCTGGGGAGAAGGCCGGACTGACCCCGCTTCCGTGGGCAGAGAGGTCAAACTTCTTGCGGCCGGTGTGGTCATCGGAACCTCTGCATTCAGCTTCAGCAACTTCCCCTTTCAGGTGCCTGCAGTGGGTATTTATCAAAGCTAACCACCCTTCATCACCAGGGCTACCATTTAGCCGCATGACGGGCAGATGAGAAAAAGAAATAATCCTCTGGACATCTAAACGACAAATAAACAAGCTATTCCAGGCTAGGTCTTGGAAAATATATTGTGAAGACACTAGGCTGGCAAGGGTGAGGTTGTCCATAAACACCTTGCGTCTCCCCCTGCCCCGCCCCCCCCGGCCCCCCAGCTGTGGATTGTGGTTTTAAAAACCATAAAAAATTTCCTCTAAAAGTCCAGAATCGTAGCTTATATTATTTTCTCCAATTTTTGGATGTATTTTTTAAATCAAGTTTAAGTTGTTCTTGATGACTTTGTATACTGGACTCTATATGTAATCTCATGATTTATGGTTGGTGGTGACTGTGGTGGGATTTCCCCCTTTTCTTCCTAGAACATTTCTTAGTACTTTTTTCCTCGGTACTTTCTTTCTTATGGTAGGGCCTTTTAAATGAGAAGCTTAAACCTGCCTCAGAAAGAATTTATTTATTTTCTTAAGTTTTATTTATTTATTTATTTATTTATTTGTTTTGAGAAAGAGAGAGAGCTGGTGAGGGACAGAGACACCTAGAGAGAGAATCCCAAGCAGGCTCACCACTCAGCACAGAGCCCAACACGGGTTCAGTCTCACAACCTTGAGACCGTGACCTGAGCCAAAATCAAAAGTCAGCCGCTTAACCGACTGAGCCACCCAGGCACCCCTCACAGCCCCCCCCCCCCCGCTTTTTTTTTTAAGTTTATTTATTTAGAAAGAATTTAAATTTGAATCTCCTCTCTGTGTGTTGCGAACATGGCCCATGGGAGGTGAGTTAGCAAAGAGTGTAAAGCAGGAATCTTGGGGTTAGAGAATGAATAGGACCTTTGGAGAAATGCGGAACTGATTCAGAATCCTGGCTGTGCCCCTTAACAGTGGTAAGACCTTGTACGAAACACCTAACTTGTGAGCCTCAGTGTCTTTGTAAAGTGAGTATAATGTCTACTGTGTGTCATTCTGGGGACACTAATTCCAGGATGTTCCTGAGTGTGCACAGTGCCAGGTTATGTTGTAGATGCTATTTAAGTGTTAGGTTTCTGCTTCCTTCTGCCCCTTTCCTCTCAGTTGTAAAACGAGCTAAGGTAGTGGGGCAGGGATCTGCCCTGCGAGCAAGACAGGCTGAGAGTGAAGGAGGAAACTGTGCTGTTTTGAGCAAACCCGTCATTTCCTTTACGTCCACGGCCCTCAGCTCTTAAGTAGGTCACCCCAAAGAACATCCAAATGCGGTTTCTCAGTTTGTACGGGAATGCCGGGGATGGCTGTCGGTGGACTGTGGATTCAGACCTATTTGCTCTGTAGTGGTCATGCCATGGATCCGCCTCACCTTCTTGGAGGTCACCAGATGGAACATGCCAAGGGGAGATTTCTTTTTCTGAAGTTTGTCTTTCAGTTGAGTTGGACTGATACAATACTTGCCCTGTCTTGAAGTAGTTTGCAAATGACCCATTGAAATACTTGGATAATGTTTGAAATCTTCTCTTTTTAGGAGTATTAAGCTAGGGAAGAATGCCTCCTTTCCACTTCTAATTCTTATTATTTTTTTAGTGTGGTAAAATATACGTAACAAAATTTACCAACCGTTTTTTAGTGTATGGCTCAGTCCAATACATTCACACTTGTGCCACCGCCAACCGTCCTTGTCCAGACTTTTTTATTTCCCGAAACTGAGACTGTACCCATTAAGGACTAATTCTTATTCACTTCTGGCCCCGGCCCTGGACATCCACCGTTTTACTCTGTGGATTGGACTGCTCTGGGTACTTCATAGAAATCGAATCATACCATATCTGTCATCTCGTGACTAGCTTATTGCACTCTTTTTGAAAAACAATTTTTTTTTTTTATTCTGTCCTGTGTTTTCTATCAACTCCCCGGCAGGGATGGTTCTACAAACCCTTGCCCTTTTTTCTGAGATTTATGTGTCAATTTCCATTTTGCCTCCTGTTTGTGTATGATCTTTGCATCTTTCCCCTATTGAAGCCAAATACCAGTCCTAGGAGAGGATTTGATGGAATGTTTGTTATATTTATTTTATTTTTAGAAATAGCTATCAAATAAAGATTTTAAGTGACTGTACGTTAAGTACAGAATCAGATCCTATCTTTGCCTACGGGGTGTCTTCTCAAAAATAAAACCACAGGTTCTGCCTTCATTCCCCCCCCCCCCCCGCCCCACCCTCTACTCTCCAAAGAAGAGAGCCCAGGAATGCATTTATGTAAGAGGTTGGTAGTAGCAGAGAAGAAGAGAGGCCAAGTTAATGGACATTGTGAACATTGTTTTAGGCCCAATTCAAAGGTAACCTCTCAGCCTTTCTCCTTGTAGGTGGTATACCTTGAAATCCAAACCAGGAAAGAAGGATAAAGAGCGAGGCGAAATTGAGGTTGACATCCAGTTTATGAGAAACAACATGACCGCCAGCATGTTTGACCTTTCCATGAAAGACAAGTCTCGGAATCCATTTGGGAAGCTGAAGGACAAGATCAAGGGGAAGCATAAGGATAGCGCGTCTGATACTGCTTCAGCCGTCATTCCCAGCGTCACACCCTCCGCCGACAGCGATGATGAATCTACTTCAAAAGACAAGAAAAAGAAGTCGAAGATCAAGACCTTGTTTTCCAAGTCAAATTTGCAGAAAACACCACTTTCCCAGTCCATGTCTGTCCTGCCTACTTCAAAGTCAGACAAAGTGCTGCTTCGTCCTGGAGGCTTTCAGTCCCGGTGGGAGGATGATGAAAATGAGGATGAGTCCTCCTCTGCCTCGGATGGTGAGTTTTCTCCTCCTCCTTACTTGGCGCTCGCTCTCTCTCTCTCTCTCTCTCTGTCTCTCAGTCTACTTTGCTTTAAGAGAGAAGAAACAATGTGGTGTCCTGGTGGCTCAGTCAGTTCAGCATCTGGCTCTTGACTTTGCCTCAGGTCATGATCTCACGGTTCCTGGGATCGAGCCCCGCATCGGGCTCTGTGCTGACAGCATGGAGCCTGCGTGGGATTCTCTGTCTCCCTCTCTCTTTCTGCCCTGATCCTGCTCACCTCACTCGCTCTCTCTCTCTCTCTCAAAGTAAATAAATAAACTTTAAAAAAAAAAAGAAGAAACAAATCTTAAGAGAAAGATTTTAATTCAGTTCCTCAGTTACTAAAATGGTGATGATGGTCATGATGATGGATGATCTTGGTTAGAAAGGCTTCTCGGGCCGCTTGGGTGGCTTAGTCAGTTAAGTGTCTGACTCTTCATTTCGGCTCACGGTTATAATCTCATGGATTGTGGGATTGAGTCCCGCATTGGGCTCTGTGTTGACAGTGCAGAGCCTGCTTGGGATTCTCTCTCTCTCCTTCTGTCTCTGCTTCTCCCCTGCTTGTTCATGCATGCACGCCCTCTTTCTCTCTCAAAATAAATAAATGAATGAATAAATAAATAAATAAAAAGAAAGGCTTCTCTATTTCTAAGCACTCTGGTTTCTAAGAATGCATAAATTCTTTTCTAAAACGTCTGGCTCTGTAACTGATGTACATTAATATAAGCTTTTGGAATTAACAAAATGTATGTATCCGGGTTTGTTTTTTTTTTTTTTTTCTAGTTAAGGGTAAAATCATGCAACCTTAGGGTAATTCTGATATTTCATTTATTCATCAGGTATTTATTGAGGTCCTATTGATGTGCGTAACCTTCATGGGCTACATCCTTAATGAAAGTTGAGGAATTCAGTTCCTTTAACTGTGAATTAAATGTGTGTTTTGAACTTCAATTTCAATGACCAAATCGTTGCTGTTGGCCAGATTCTGCCCTTCGCATTGGTTTAATGCAGGGCTTCTCAATCCCAGCACTATTGGTAGTTTGGGCCAGATAATTCTTTGTTGTGGGGCTGCCCCCTGTGCTGTAGGATCTTTAGCAGCAACCCTGACCTCTACCTGCTAGATGCCAATAACACACCCAATGGCGGTTTACCAAAAATGTATTCAGACGTGGAGAGACGGACCCCCTTCCAGTTGTGAACCACTCGTTTAACATCTTGTTTCCTTTGGATCTTTGCTTTTCTTCCCATAGTCCTGTCTCCCAAGAGAACAGAGAGTGCACATCCTAAGCAACTGAACCAGATCAATTTCAACCTTCCCAAGAAGGAAGGAGGACTCCCCTTTCTTGGTGGCCTTCGGTCTAAGAATGACTTCCTTTCTCGCTCTAATGTCTGTATCAATGGGAACCATGTTTATGTGGAGCAGCCAGAAGCCAAGAGCGAGACCAAGGACAGCACCCCTTCTTCTTCCCCGTCCCCCCAGGGCTTCAGGAAGAAGCATTTGTTCTCCTCCACCGAAAACCTGGCCACTCGGTCCTGGAAGGAGCCTGGGGACGTTGGGGCGGTGTCTTCCGAGAGACAGTTCTCTGAGTCTTCCACAAAAGACTCTCTGAAATCTATGTCTCTGCCATCCTACCGGCCACAGATCAGTGGGGACATTCAGGAGAACACGGCTCCAGTGAGCTTGGAGGCGGCAAAAGAAACCAAGGAGAGCAAGAAGCAAGAGAACAAGAAGTCCTCTTTGCTATCTCTGGTGACAGGAAAGAAGGATGCGGCTAAGGGCAGTGAAGGCGGAAGCCCCCCTACGGTCCCAGGAAAGGAGAAGGAAGGCACGCTTATGGAAGTCACACCGAGGGGGGACCAGGCGGGGCCTGACGGAGACCTAGTAGAAAGATCCGAGAAGGATACCACGGCTGTTGTCTCCGGACGCGGTAAATCCCTGAATCCCTTTGAGGACGTGCAGATCACAGAATCGGAAGCTGACCGAGAGCCCAAGTCTGAACCTACACCACCTGCTCCCTCTGTAAGGGCTCCGCAGACCAAAGCTGTCAAGCCTCGGTGAGTCTTGTTCCTTCTCATGCAGGGCCTGCCCCTCACTGCTCGGTGTAATCAGCGGGGTCTACCGTTACAGCACCTCTTGCGCGTCGTTCTATGGCGGTCCCTGTGTGTGGCAAGCATTTGATAGTCTAAGTGGTTTTCAACCAGCCCGGCCTGCCTGCCTGCCTGCCTGGTCCGCCCTGCACAGACGGCAGTGATGTGTCCCGGCCCAAAGCCACGGCCACCATGTGTGGTCTGCCCGTCTCAGTAGGACGTTCAGACCCCGATGGACTGCCGCAGGGTGTAGCAGATTCTAAGTATTGCAAGTTGGGAATACCAGATTGGGGTTGTGGTTATGCGCAGAACATGTGTGTATTTAAAGTTCTTACCACATATTTCCATTTGAGGCAGATGTTATGTCTCCTCCTTGCACTTCGGCTCTGGTCTGCTGGCACCAGAGACCCTTGATCCACCCTTGAGTGTGCCCGAGACAGTTCTCAGAGTGTTTAGGGTGCCCCTCGTGGCAGGAGCCTGGTGGGGGGGGGGGGTGATGCGTCGGGAACTTTCTGCCTTCAGCATGACTCACGTTCGCACGAACAGTATTTCTGTGGTCTGGGGTGGGGAGACTTTTTTTGAGATTCTGCTTACTTTGATTTCAGACACACAGACACATACACGCAGGCCATTCCTCTTCAAAATTTGTACCTGTTGCCTTGAGGTGCCTCTTGTACTGCTTTGAACTTTTTAGATGCTTTTTGTTTATCACCAAAAGACACTGTAAACTGTTGCTTTACCTGGAGCTTTCTCTTTCTGTGGCAACAGCCCTTGTGTGGCAGGTGTGCTTGGTGATCAAAGTGTCCCTTTTATGGGGCACCTGGGTGGCTCAGTCGGTTGAGTGTCCGACTTTGGCTCAGGTCGTGATCTCACAGTTCATGGGTTTGAGCCCCGTGTTGGGTTCTGTGCTGTCAGCTCGGAGCCTGCTTCAGATCCTCCCTCCAGCCCCTTTCTCTGCCCCTCCCCTGCACGCTCACGCACTCTCTCTCTCTCTCTCAAAAATGAATAAACATTTTTTAAAAATGTTTTAAAAAGTGTCCCTTTTATGTGTTAAATAATTCGTGTTTCATCCTTAACTTCTTTTTGTTGTTGTTGTTTCTTCCTTAACTTTTTTTTTTTTTTAAAGTTCACTTATTTATTTTCAAGAGAGGGAGAGGGAGAGAGAGAGCAAGGGAGGGGCAAAGAGAAAGGGAGAGAGAGAATCCCAAGCCAGCTCCACACTGTCAGCAAGGAGCCTGATGCGGGGCTCAAACTCACAAACCATGAGGTTATGACCTAAGCCAAAACCAGAAGTCAGATGCTTAACCAGCTGACCCACCCAGAAGCTCCCTCCTTCTTTAACTCCTTAAGATACTGCCCCAAGTATAAAAAAGCTCTCCCCTTTGGATCAACTTTATTTTTACATGTTTTTTTTTGTTTTTGTTTTTGTTTTTGTTTTTTTTTTTTTTTCTCTTCTGATGCATCTGCAACTGACCTGCAGATTTTATTTTGTCCTTTTTGCAGACTGGAAGTGTCTCCAGAGGCTCAACCCACAGCCAGGCTTCCTTCTTCCCCTGACTCTCCTCTCTTTTTGTCCGCTCTTCTTTCCAGCTCTGGCCAGACACCTGTCCTTTCTAAATCAGGTCATGGCTCAGAGACACTGTCCTCTGAATCTCCTTCTGTCTTCTTCTCTTTCTCATCTCCCGTAGCGGCCCCCATTTCCACATCCACACCGGTTGAAAACTGGCCTTCCACAGACAAGGGCCAGGCCGGTCCTGAAGAACCATCCTTACTCCTTAAAGCAGAATTGCAAAAGGAGAGTTTAACACAAGTTCCAAAGACTGTTTCTTGTGCCTCGGGGTCACTTTCTAAACAGCTACCCACTCCAGTGAGGAAAGGGCCAGAAGATTCTCCGAGGAAGACCAGTGAGGTAGGCCCAGAGAACACCATCAGTAATGACTCAGCAAAGTCTCTCCTGAAGCAGCCTGAGACCGAGCCACAAGAAGTTCTGAGGTTGCCCCCCTCAGAACAAGCCTCTGTCCCTTCATCTGAAGGGACCCAAGAAATGACATTCGCCCTTTCATCCCCAAGTGGCGAGATTGAAAACCCAGCTGGGAAGCCTCCGATGGGGGAAGACACAGATGTCACAAGTCCATGTGGGTCTTGTGGGGAGAACAGAGTGAAGGACGGCAGAACGGCTTCTGTGGTTCCAGAAGCAGTGTCCCCTCTTCAGATGGCAGAATCATCCCCCACTCTTGGCTGTGCGATGCAGACGCACGAGGAGAATGTCCACGAGGGCCGAAAGAAAATCAAGAAGCGGGTGTCATTTTCTGAGCAGCTCTTTACGGAGGAGGAGTTAGAGAAGTCCCCCGGGTTGGAGGAGGAGGATGAAGGGAACCCCCAGGAGCCGCCATGGGAAGGAGCCACGGCTGGAAATGGGTCAGATGGGGAGCCTGCCGGGTCTGTCTACACAGAGGACTCCAAGAGGGAAGCGGCCAGTCAGGGTGTGCTAGCTTCCACGGCCGATCCCCTTGCCCTCCCCTGCGAGGAGAGTTTCTCAGAAGGCCCCGTGAGTGAAGCAAGCTCGGGGCAAGACCTTCCCCTCTGTGGGGTCGAGGGAGACCATCTGCTCATGGCCGAGAATCAGAGCAAAGCCAGTGATCATGAAGGCTTATTGTCCGACCCCCTGGGCGGCCTTCCCTCTGCCCCAGGTGTTAGCTCTCCAGTCCTGGCTGACCTGGGCTTAACCCTTCCTTCCATCCCCGAAGTGGCATCGGATGACGAAAGAGTGGATCAGGTTGAAGATGACGGAGATGGAGAGACGGCCCGGGTGGCAGCCCCGGAAGCCGGGCCTTCTTCCTTGAGCGCGTCACCTGCCCGTCCTGAGATGGGAAAGGGGCCAAGAGGCCAGGTGGTTGGGTGGGCGGCGCCCACCGAGAGCCTGCATGACCCCCAGTCGAAGGCGCCCAAAGCATCCGTTACAGCTTCTTCTTCGGACCACAGCTTCCCGACCACAGCTTTGGGAATTCATAAACCAGATCGTGGCAAGAGTTCACGCTCGGATAAACAGCGGTCAGGTCCTGGCGGTGGCGAGAAGGAAGAGTTGCCGGGAAATGGGGGGCCAAGCCAGTGTCCTGAAGCGGCCCTGGATTCTCCTGTACCCAGCCCCTCCTTTTCTGAGACCTTTCCTGTTCCGCACTCTTTCCCTAGCTACCCACACGCTGACACGCACCACACCAGTACAGCAGAATCTCAAAAAAAAGCAACAGCAGAGGGCCCTGCTGGTAAGGTGGACAATTCTGGCAAGAGGAAGCCGCTTCTTCAGGCCTGGGTCTCACCCTCAGAGACACATCCAGTCTCAGCTCAGCCGAGCACGGGAACGGGGTCAGCCAAGCACAGGTGAGAATCGGGAAAGGTTGTTTCGACGTGAGCGATGTCCCCCACCCTGCCCACCCTGCCCTTTGCTTTTTGCCTGCCGAGGTTCTGGCTTTCTAACCGCACAGATATCTTGATGGTACATACTGTGCATTTGGCTGGTAGGGGCTGTTTTCAAAGGGTCTCCCCCTGCGGTGGGAATCCCTCCCCTAGACACTCCTACGTTTGTAGGGAGGACATAGTGACAGGCTTCAAAGCCAGTTTTGGAATAGTTCAGCATAGTCAGATTTGGGGCTCTCAGATTGCAGAGATGTCTCGTGACCAGCATCTTCCTCGTATCAGAAGCCAACGGAGACAGAGTGGTGGAACCTAGCAGGGTTGAAAGCTTGCGTTAAGCACCGGCCGATGTGAAGTGGGCGTGTTTGTTCTGAACTCTTCCTTTACTGTTGAGGAGCAGCAGGCTCTGTAGGGACTCACACGGTGCAATCTGAGGCTGTCGTTGTCTCAAAAGTAAGAGACCGTCTTTAATGTTCTTCTGACAATGATCAGGAGACCAGGGGTCTCGTGAGAATGTCAGGACCCCTGGCTGTCAGGTGGGTGGGCTTTGTTGACCCTGTGGCTGCCTTGTGCTGACTGCTTTCATTTCCACAGGAACATTGGTGTGTGTTGGACTGGGAGTGTGAACACAATGTATCACCACTCTGTCCCCTTGTCTGTCTTGCTGACTGCCATCTGTGAGATGGACAGTTTCTCAGTTTTGTCATTACAGAAAGGTCTAAGGATCCTATCCCCTTCTCTTTAGACTTCATCCCGTGAAGCCAATGAATGCAGCAGCCCCCAAGATTGTTAATTCCAGCTTGGGCACTGCCACCATCATCAGTGAGAACATGATCAACGAAGCCATGATGAAGGTATGCTTTCTCCAAGAAATAGGCATGCTAGGGGTGCCTGGGTGGCTCCTTCGGTTAAGCGCCCGACTTCAGCTCAGGTCATGATCTCACTCTCCGTGAGTTCGAGCCCCGCATTGGGCTCCGTGCTGACAGCTCAGCTCAGAGCCGGGAGCCTGCTTCCAATTCTGTGTCTGCCTCTCTGTGTTCCTCTCCTGCTCGTACTCTGTCTGTCTGTCTCTCTCTCAAAAATAAATAAACATTAAAAAAAAAAAAATTAAAAAAAAGAAATAGACATGCTAGTTAGGGATCTATACAAAACCCGTTTCTAGAGCCACCATTGTGTACACCTCCTTGGGTAGCAGGTAACGCCAGGAACAATTTAACCTTATGTCTGTGTCTTTGGATAATCTTTGGGAGCTTCTACACTTTCCACTGGATAATTACTATTCCCCTTATGGTTACTGACTTATTGTCAGATTGTTTGTGTCCCCAAGCAACGTGATTGATACTGTTACTTCTTTTCAGTAAGAAGAAAATGTCACCCACCATCTGGTCCATTCAAATTCGATATTTTCATTTCCCCGTGTATCTTTTCTTATCTTTTGGCACGAATGTAAAATTCCTGGGGTTGTAATCATGGCATAGATATAATTTTCTGAAACTTTATTCTGCAGTCATTTCAAAATTAAAAGTTGCAAGAATAGAACAAAGATCTCCTATATACCTTTCATCCCAATTCACCAATTGTTGACATCTTACCACATTGGTTTTATCATTGCCACCCTCTCTCTCCCCATCCCTGTCTGTTCTGTCTTTGTATATACATACTTTTTTTTTTTCTTCTGAACCGCTGGAGGGTAAGTTGCCTACCTCATGCCCCTTTTACCTCTAAAATACCTAAGCATGTGATTCCTAAGAATAAGGACATTTAATCAGGATCACGACTTTTAAAATTGGCGTAATCCTCTTTTCTCATCTCTAGCCCAAATTTCAGGTCCACCCGTTGTCTCATTAGTGTGCTCCTTCGTTTTTCTGTCTTTCTTTCTAGTCCGGGATCCAATCCAGGATCTCTCGCTCTTATGTTGCTGTGTCTCTCTAGACTCTTTTATCCTGGATCCCCCAGCCTTCTTTGTCTTTCAAGACCTTGACATTTTCTAAGACTTCAGATCAGTTGTTTTGTAGAGTTCTCCTCAGTTTGGATTTGTCTGCTCAAAACCTCATGGTTTGGTTGAGGTTATGCATTCTTGGCAGGAATTAACCATGCAAGTCATGTGTCCCTTCCCGGTGCATCATGTAAAGAGGCACATTGTATCAGCTTGTCCTGGTAGTGGGAGTGTTAACTCTGATGACTTTCTGTAGGTGGTGCCCACCAGCGTCTCTAGGATAACATTGCTATTTATCCCCTTTACAATCAATAAGAATTTGTGGGGAATTAATTTCAGACTCTGTAGGTATCCTGCTCCTCACCAACCTTTCATTCTCAGGCTTTTGTATCCACTGATGAATACATCAGTGGCCAAATTGGTGGTTTTCCAGCCCCATTGCCTGCATGGAGACACTGGTTCTCTTATTCATTTGGTGGTTTATCTAGTATATACCATAAGCATTTTTGTATGTTGCTACTTAAGTCTTTGAAATGGTTATGTCAATATTTACTTAACCTGTTCCCCTATTATTGGATATTTGGGCTGTTTTCTGTTTTTCAGTGTGAATGCTGTCATAGTCCATAATTTCTTGCATAGAACTCTTTCCCTTCTTAAGCTAAATCTCCAGGAAGAATATTGCTTGATTAGAGGGTCTCTTCTCTTTAAAAAGCTTGGGCTAACTTTAAAACAACAAATCCTGCCCACAAATCAAACAAAACCAACCCCTCCCCCCCTCCCCCCAGAGCCCCAGATGATCTCTGCTATAGAGTGTCTCCATTCTACCCTTTCTGGTTCAAAAATCAGGAGGATTTAGAACACTGCCTTGTTGCAGACCTCTGGTCTTTGACTCATTGTCACGTGGGCTGGAGGAGAATGATTTACTGAGAGACTGGTGGGCAAGGATGTGTTGCATTTCAAATATGTGGAGAGGAATTTCCTAACTGACTCCTGGGGTAGTCACTGTCAGTAGAAATGAACCTTATTTCTATTTTAGTTTAGGGCATCTAGAAATTGCATTCAATCAGAGATCTTACAGTCTTGTGCAGTGTAAGACATCAAGTAGCTTTTCTGTTTTTATTTTTTATTGTTTATGTTTTAAAGTTTATTTATTTTGGGGGGAGGTGGAGCACGAGCAGGGCAAAGAGAGACAGAGAGAGACAAAGAGAGAGAGAGAGAGACTGAGAATCCCAAGCAGGCTCCATGCTGTCCACGCAGAGCCTGATGCAGGGCTGGATCCCATAAACTGAGATCCTGACCTGAGCCCTAATCAAGAGTCAGACGCCCAACTGACTGAGCCACCCAGGCACCCCAGTTTTTGTGTTTTTATTCTTTTTTTTAAGTTTATTTATTTTGAGAGAGAGAGAGAGCGAGTGGGAGGGGCAGAGAGAGAACCCCAAGTGGGCACCACACTATTAGTGCAGAGCCTGATGCGGGGCTCGCACTCACAGAACGTTGAGGTCATGACCTGAGTTGAAACCAGGAGTTGGATGCTTAACCAGCTGAGCCACCCAGGCGCCCCAGTTTTTGTGTTTTTAAAATAAAAACTTTTCGCTCATGCCTCCTTTACTCCCGCAAGCATTTTTAAAGCATTGGTTAGTCGGTATTACCTCTGGCTCCATTGCACCTGTGCCACCAGGAGCTGGGCTAAAGGGTCCCTGAGATCAGAGATTCAGGTAAAGAGGCTGAGCGGTGATGACAGATGGTTGCTGCGAGCTGTTTAGCATCTTCCAGCCGCCTCGCCTTCTCTTTCGCTTGTACTACATGCTTCCAGGGCCGCTGGTAAGTAAGCATCATTCTCAGAATGATCAGCTGTGGCCAGTACGGTGTGCCTGCTGTGTTTTAGCCATAGCCTAAAACCACACCATAACTCGACCAACGCAGCTTGGCTGGTTTCTGTGGGTGTGGAGAGGAGACCGAGTTTATCTTCCTGGAGTTAATGATATTTACCAGGAAACCGGGCAAAAGGACAGCATAAAAGGGAGAGTAATGAAAACCAGGGTCGTGGAGCAGCCTCCCATCCCTCCTTCCTTTTACTGTGGAATGCAGCTGGGCTCCAAAGAGAAACAAACACCTAGCTGTCGGGAAGTGAGCAAGACCCTTGGCTCCCATTTTATTTATTCTTCAAAGCTCATGTAATCAGGGGCTTATCTCCTGGCCCTGATTGAGAGAATAACTTGCCTTACAACAAAGGCAACTGCTGCTTATTTTGCTTACGGTTTGTCCGCCCCACCGCTCCCCCTCTGGCTGACTGCAACAAAGCGCTTGGTCCTGGACCATGCCTCGTAAATATTCTGAGTAAATATGGAAAGTTTCCTGGAGACTGCTATTGGCCCTCTGTATAATAGATGCTTTGTACTAAGCCGTAAATAATATTTATAAAAGTAACTACTCTTTGGAATGTTGCAAAGTAAGACAGAGGTTAGGGAAAGAAATTGCATAGCTAAAGTTATGAAAAGATAGCTGAAGCATTGCTACAATGGCTTTTTTTTGGGAGGCGGGTTCATGTTTTAGGGCCTCCGTTCTTTCTAGATGATTTAAAACTTAGTGTATTATTTACCCAAGTGGCTTTAACACTTCCATTTAAAAATAATACAGCCACCTAGGGGCGCCTGGGTGGCTCGGTCGTTTGGGCGGCTGACTACAGCCCAGGTCATGGCCTCGCGGTCGGTGAGTTCAAGCCCCACATCGGGCTCTGTGCTGACAGCTCAGAGCTGGAGCCTGCTTCTGATTCTGTGTCTCCCTCTCTCTCTGCCCCTTCCCTGCTTGCTGCTCTCTGTCTCTCTCAAAAATAACAAACATTAAAAAAAAAAATTTTTAAATAATACAGCCACCTAGATCCAAAAATCATCTGTCCTATTAATATGGAAACAGTTGGACCCAAATTTGAATAGACATCATCATCGTTATTATTATTATTATTACAACTATGGGAGGGGGAGTCCAATGCAAAAATCCTGGAAGGAAATATGTGACAAGGAATTAACAGATATTTTCTTTGTACCTCTTCCTCACCATGGCTGTTGCTCACTTTTTGTAATGCTGGATTGTTTTGCAGTTTTTTAAATGATCACATGTCTAGGATCGTGTAATGATTTCAAAGTCTTACATTCTTTCCCCTTTGGATTATGAAATCAAATTGAATCGCTGTTTCACAGTTTGTAAGGTATGAAGTATGCATGCTCTTTCAATCCTCTGCATCTGTCGTAAGGAAATATTTTAGACATATGATCAAAGATTTCTGCTCAGGCATTTTAATAAAAACTGTTATGTATAATTTTGAAAACAACCTAAATATCCAGCAATAGAGAGATGGGTAAAGTATAATGAAATTTTAAGCATCCGTTAAAAAACGTGATTTTTGCCAAAATTTAATGACGGGAAAATGCTCACAAAACAATAATTTTAAAATGCTTTTAAGCCATATTCTGCGTGATGCTTAAAGTTTGAAAACATACCATAAAGAAACCAAGGAAACAATAGGAGACCCAAATGTTAAGTGTTGGAGTTACAGGCAATAATTTCTTCCCTCTTCTGTAGTTGAGATTTTCCATTATGAGGGAATATTCCCTTTAAAGTGAAAAACAGAATTCTGTTATTTTGGGGGGGGAGTCAATTTTAATCCATGCCCAAAGTCTAGCTGACTCGTCACTCCCATCTCTGAAGTTTGTCATGATCTCTTGTGTGACAGTGGGCTGTTGGTTGTCCAGCTCTCTGGACTCTGAGCCCCTGAGCCCCTGCGCGTACCTGGTCCCTACTCTCGAGGAATCCCTGCCTGTCCCTCCCTCCAGGTGACAGCTTCTTCATGTTTCTATCTCACAAACTGTCTTACAGAGAGGATCTTATGTGATCCACATTTTTTAATAAATAAAATCCTTATATGACAGAGTTATGATCTAAAAACCCTTGAGAACATATTCTTTGCTATTGTTTCCAAAGAGTACTTTTTTTCTTGATAGGATGTATCAATAGACATGCAACTAGTTTTTTAAAAATTGTGGTAGAGACACCTGGGTGGCTCAGTCAGTTGAGTGTCTGACCTTGGCTCAGGTCATGATTTCACAGTTCATGAGTTCGAGCCCCGCGTCAGGCTTGCTTCTGTTAGCGCAGAGCCTACTTTGGATCCTCTGTCCCTCTCGCTCTCTGCACTGCACCACCCCTACCTCCCCCCCCACCCACCCCCCGTGCTCTCTCTCTCTCCCTCTCAAAAATAAATAAACATTAAAAAAAAATTGTGGTAGGGGTGCCTGGGTGGCTCAGTCGGTTAAGCATCCGACTTCAGCTCCGGTCATGATCTCACGGTTCATGAATTCCAGCCCCACTGCAGGCTCTGTACTGGTAGCTCAGAGCCTGGAGCCTGCTTCGGATTCTGTGTCTCCCTCTCTCTCTGCTCCTCCCCTGCTCATGCTGTGTCTCTCTCTGTCTCAAAAATAAATAAAAACATTAAAGAAAATTGTGGTAAAATAAACATAAAACTTACCATCTTAAGCATTTAAAATTTTTTTAAATTATTTTTTAAAATTCAAGTGTAATTGGCATTTAGTATTATATTAGTTTCAGGTGTACAGTTTAATGATTCATCAATTCTCTACATTACTCGGTGCTCATTATGATATACTCTTAATCCCTTTTGCCTGTTTCAGCCATACTCCCACCTACGCCCCCTCTGGTAACCACTAGTTCTCTATATTTCAGAGTCTGAGGGTTTTTGTTTCTTTTTTTTCTTTCTTTGTTTTGTTCCTTAAATTCCATATGTGAGTGAAATCGTATGGTATTTGTCTTTCTGTGACTTATTTTGCTTAACATTATACTCTCTAGATCCGTCCATGTTGTTGCAAATGGTAAGGTTTTGTTCTTTTTTTGTGGCTGAATAACATTCCATTGTATATATTACCACATTTTTTTTTAAACCCATTTGTCTATTGAGGACACTTGGGCTGCTTCCATGGTTTGGCTCTTGTAAACTATGCTGCAGTAAACATAGGGGTGCGTATGTCTTTTTGAAAAAAAATTTTTTTTTTCAACGTTTTTTTATTTATTTTTGGGACAGAGAGAGACAGAGCATAAACGGGGGAGGGGCAGAGAGAGAGGGAGACACAGAATCAGAAACAGGCTCCAGGCTCTGAGCCATCAGCCCAGAGCCTGACTCGGGGCTTGAACTCACGGACCGCGAGATCGTGACCTGGCTGAAGCTGGACGCTTAACCGACTGCGCCACCCAGGCGCCCCTATCTTTTTGAATTAGTGTTTTTGTTTTCTTTGGGTGAATACCTAGTAGTAGAATTACCGGATCAGTTCTATTTTTAATTTTTAAAGGCACCTCCATACCATTTTCCACAGTGGCTGCACCAGTTTGCATTCCCACCACAGTGTACGAGGGATTTTAAGCACCTTTAAGCATACAGATCGGTAGGGTTAAGTATAGTCACATTGTACAGCCAGTCTCCAGAATTCTTTTCCAGGCATGCAACTTTGTAGCTGAAGGTTGTTTCAGAATTACAAATAGAGCGATTGAGGTCTAGAGGGATGTATGCCTTCAACAAGGTAAAAAACAAAAACAACAGAAAGATTAAGGGAGAAATTGTTTTTTGAAAAGTAGTCCAACATCTCACCTGTTTCTGTGCAGCCCGTGGTAGGTGAAAACCTGCTCTGCGGATGGAAATGTTGGTGTGGGCTTCTAAGCCAGTCGTACAAGCACTGTGCTTCCCTTCTGAGCCAGGGTGGGAGAGGTGGCCTATCTCTCTGATTTCTGAATAGTATGTAGGCAGCTTATGTCACGGGACTGAACAGGACCGTCTATGTGTTTTTGTCAAAGAGTGAATGATGATTCTTCTTATTTCTTTATTATAATATATCATAAATAAATATGTTTGTTTGTTTATTTTGAGGGGGAGAGAGAGTGGGCAGGGAAGGGGCAGGGAGGTGGGGGAAAAAAGAGGATCCCAAGCAGGCTCTGTGCTGCCAGTGCAGAACCTGATACGGGGCTCGAACCCTTGAACCATGAGATCATGACCTGAGCCTTGGTCATGACCCGACCAAGAGTCGGATGCTTAACCAACTGAGCCACCCAGGTTCCCCATGAGGGTTCTCTTGACTTAGCTTCTTGTAGAAGGTGGTCTCTTAGCCTTCCTAAGTGAAATTGTTTGACCCTCAGGGTGGTGAAACTGATTGCCTCCGAGTTCTGCAGGCAAAAGTGTCTTGAGGTGGCTCTAGGAATTTGTTTCTTTAAACTTCTAAATCCCCTGAACTACAAATTTCAGGAAAAGTTAAGTTGCGTCCGTCCCCCCCCCCCCCCCCGCCTCCCCCCGCCCCCTCCCCCACACAACTGGAGACTTGGTATGATTAGGCGCTTTTTATTCAGTCCTTACCTAGTGTTTCCTCACCGTTTGGGCCTGGTCACTTTACAGGTGGACATCAGTCATCCCAGGTGTTCACAGACCTCCTGTTACTACATTGAATAACAGGCAACAAAGGCCCTATGTGGCCTGGAAGGCCTAAAATATTCACTGTCTGGTCCTTTACAGAAAACTTTGTCAATAACTGCTTTTCCACCAGAACTGAAAACACGTTCCCAGGAGGCTCAGACAGCTAACATTTTCCTCTTTTGTATTTCTTTTAGATATTTGACTTCTTTGCTGACTTTACCACTTTTTCTCCCCCTCTCTCCTCCCCCTAAAGAAATACAACCCGACGGACCCTGCCTTCGCTTATGCACAGCTAACCCACGATGAGCTGATCCAGCTGGTCCTCAAACAGAAGGAGACGATAAGCAAGAAGGAGTTTCAGGTCCGCGAGCTGGAAGACTACATTGACAACCTGCTAGTCAGGGTCATGGAGGAGACCCCCAACATCCTCCGGATTCCCGCTCAGGTCGGCAAAAAGGCAGGAAAGATGTGAATTGTCAGCCTGCGACACCGAGACTTCTTTGTGAGTTTGTTTCCACCTGCCCCGGAGGTCAAGGACTCAGCATGCCTGATAACCGGCACACAGGCTCGAAATCACCATCTATCTCCCTTGTGTGTTATCTGGCAAGAGTCCGTTCTACCAGTTGAGACCAGGTTAATTATTACAATGAATCTTTTACTGTACAGTCCCAGGGTTTTGTTTTTAAATGCCACTGTGCCTTTGACTATCCTGTAAGTATTTTATGCCCTGATCGGAGACATGGTCATAAAAGATCTGCTCCTGGCCCAGAGATTCAGATGGCGCAGGGGATATTCATGTATTTAACATTGGGATGATTTTCTTTCTTTGATATTGAAATTTAAAGATACGTACCCCTTCCTCCCCCAGTCAGTAAAGCGTGGGGCGAAATGAGAAGGACCGAAATGAGAAGGACTGTGTGGTTGGTGTTGCGTTACATACACTTGCTTGGCTTTTGAGTAGCTCAGGGTGGCTTTTGGCTGCGGGTGCTAAATTCTGATACTGTGTGAACCTTCTGGGCTTCTTCGACTTGGTCTTGTTGATTTGACTGGAGCAGGGGAGTTTAAAGAAAGCCCCTGAGTGTGCCTTGTAGATTTTGAACAAGCTGCCTTTTCTAAACGTTAGCTACCACTACTCTACTCTCTAGCCTTAAAATGTGCTCTTTATTAATCCTTAGGGCGTGTCTGTAGAGACACGAGAAGTAGAATAGGGAATTAGAGAATCATTTTGCACTCACTTAATGGGGTTGGTCAAAGTCTCATGATAGCCGGGTTCCTAGCTGGCTAGAGTAGCCTAGTCGGTGCCTTGATAAGGGATTGGATGACCCATACACTCACTAAAATGGTTCTGCCAGGTACGGAATGATTTTAGTAGGATTCCTTTGGCCTTGCTTGGCCCCCGGATTTCCTCAGCAGCACTTCCCAGCATTTCCCCCACCTTACTATAAAATTATGAAGAGCAAGAAGATAACACTTAGTTTTGGTTTGCTGTATTTTTAAATCTAGGAGGATACCCTTTTTTTTTTTTTCCAAGCTAGGACACATCTTCACTAATAGCACCCAGTTCCGATCCTTCAGGTAGTTTCATTGTCCGGAACCTAATACTGGAATTAGAATATTTCTGCGTTGGTCAGTTTTTTCTCATGGTTGTGACAGGATCTGATCAAATCTTTACCTCTCTCCCCAGGGAAGAATATCCGAGGCTAGCATGGTGGGCGGGGCTTGAGGATTGGCTAGGGATCGCTTCTCTGTCTGTCCTTGTTATATGGAGGTTAGGAGGCAAGATGGTTGGCAGCAGAGGCCCTTGTCAGGATCACGTTTGCTGCAATGTTAGTTATATCGGAGCACTTTAATCTGAAGGATGATACTGTAACTTGATTTATCAAATTAGCTGTTAATTATCTTTAGCTATTTTATTTAATACTGTCTTACAGTAGTGGGGACCACTGTAAGCCTCTCAGATGCCTTGTATTTTTGGAGTGCTATGAAAGTTATTTACATACCTGCAAAAAGAACCTTATATTCCACTTGAACTCTGAAAATGTGCGTGTATATATTTATTCTGCAATATATTTTTTACTTATAAGTGTATTTTGACTGTGATAACCCAAGTGTACTGGGGGCAGGTGTGGTCTGAATGATTTCTCCTTAGAAGGGCTGGTGTGGAGACCTGTTCACAAGAGGCGGTTGGTCTGGAGATAATCTGCTTCTAGGACCTTGGGCACGTAACTAACTCTCGGTCAGTGTTTGAGAGGGAAGTCTGGGTAGAGGAGTGAATTCCTGTGCTCTGAAATGCCACTTGGGAACTCTGGAGAATGAAGGACAATTTACTTCAAGTGTGTCTGGCTTCTACCACTGCTGGAAAAAACCCGAATTCATAGCATTCCTGCACCTCTCAGTGTAGATCACCTGGAGGTCATTAGTTAACGACTGTCCTCAAGGACTCTCGTCTCTGGGGGAGAATTTATCTAGGAGAATTTTAGTCTGCTCTGAGCCATTAGCAAGGGTTGGAGCTCCTCTAACTGGCGGGGGTTGGGGGGGGCACACACCCAAGTACACAAAGAGAGCTGGGACCCGCCTCTGGCTGCTGTAAACGCTAACCCAGTTGAAGGACCCTGGGAGGAAGCTGTGTTCTGGAGAAGCTGGAGCAGCTCTCCTCTTCCTGGCCTTGCCCGGCTGCCTTCAGAAAGAGCAGTCAGGACGTTAGGGAAGCATCCGATTAAATACCAAACACCTTGCGGTGAATTTCATTTGGAGGTCAGACTCCTGAAAAAATGTCAGTCCTTTGCCCAACTACTTGCTGTCCATCTCATTGGACTTTGACAGGTTTCTTGCCCTCCGTCTTATTCCTATGTGTTAGCCACATCGGGGTGGCAGAACGGAGGAGCAAGAAAGTCTGCCCTTTGCCTCTGCTGAGTGGAGAGGTGTGTGCACGGATGGGGTGTATGCATACCGTTTCCAGCTTTGCCCGCAGCGGGAGGCGCTCAGAAGGTCAGAGAGGAGGGAGGATCCTCGCCGCTCAGCCACATACTGTGTTGAAGTCCAGAGGCAACTTAATGTTAAATTAGGATCTTCCCTCCCTGGGTCCTTTTTCCCAATTGACCTTTCTGTTTTCTTTCTGAGAACTAATGAATTATCCCTCAAGGCCGAAAGAGTCATTGCCTTAGGTGGAGAACTTAACCTCCTACTAGTCACAAGAACGGCAACTCTGGTTTCTCAGTATCTACTATGGGAGCGACTGACTTGACCTCTTCCTCCCTCCGATTGCCTGATTGCCGAGCATTTTTGGATTGTAAAACCATTCCCTGCCTTGTTACTTCGGGAATTTTTAACTTCTTTGGTTTCTTTTTTAACAAGTAACCTAAAATTTCTATAACACTAAATAAAATGGTACTACCTTTCAAAGATTTGTGTCTGTACTTTTGTGTGGGTGCAGCAAAATGTCTTCCGTCTTCTAGAAAACTTCTCTTGGGGAATGACCAGTGTTTCTCACCCCATGAAGGGTCTCTCACCTGGATTCCTGCTGCTTCCACCTTGCCTGGTGCCCAGAGGTCCCAATGCCCTTTCTCCCACAGAGGATGGAACGTCTCTGATCCCTTCCCTACGACACGTCCCTCAATCTTGGCCTGCAGGGACCGTGGCATTTACCAGAAGGACATCATTTGAATTTTCTGTCCCCGCTACTAAAAGCTGCCACCTGTTCCTCAGCACCGGGCACTTTTGGCTGAGTGTATGAGCAAGGTCCCTTCCTTGATCCCTCCACCCCAATCCCCCACCAGTTTCCTAGAGAGTGAAAGGTTCACTGTGGGGATGTGATTTGAATTCATATTGTGTTCACACTGCCCAAGATCTGGGAGCCAAATCCCTGGTTCAGTCAACTTGGTTTTTCCATTCCTGAATAGAGGGTACTGGGGAAGCACAGGGGATCTTCTCCTGAGCTCAGCTCTCCTGGAAGTCTGAGCCTTTCCTGATGAGGTGAGAGGTCGGCCTGCCTCCCAACCATAGTCCATGCTCCAAGGGCCCCGACCTCTTGAAAGGGAGGAGATGCTTTTTCTTGCCCTGCGATAAAAGTCACACTGTAGAGGGACAGAGGTGGGCCTGGTACAGGTACTGCCCTGTGAAGCCCCTCCGGGTGGGATGGGGGGGCGCCCCTGAAGGCCTCCCTGGTTACCCCAGCTAGTTGTCAGTGGTGGGGCCGCCATGTAAAGTGATATGAAAGCAACTTCTCTTAAAACACAGCCCTCCAGGTTCAATTTAAGAAAAACAAAAGGAAACAAAACCCTCTGGAAGGGGAGTCTTGGGGAGTCTTAGGGAAAGATTCTTTATGCAAATGACCCTAACTTTTCCCTCTGAGGTCCTTCACTTTTTGTTTTGCAGTTGGTTCTGGCACCCCCCCCCCCCCCCCCCCGCCCCCTCCGTGGCTGCCAGACCCAGCCCTCAGGGGCAGGCTGCTGTGTCTTTCAAACTCCGGGCCTCGGAGGGACACAACACTCTCCTTTCTCTTCTTAGCTTAGCTGCTAATAACAAAAAACAAACAAACATAACAACAACAACCAGGAAAATACAGAGAACGATTGTAAGATCTATGAACAGCATAAAGAATGAACTTACCCAAATCCAGGATTCTGAGCTGAAGGAAGTCAAGCCCCCCTGGACCCTGGGAGCTTGGGCATCTGTCAGGCGGCTTCAGGTTCTCACCTTGGCTTCCCGGTTGGTGAAAAGCCCTCTCCTGTTCTCCCTCTGAAGGAGTGGTGTCTTTTCCTCTCCCCTACACTCCCTTGTCCACTCGGCCTGTAGATTTTTCTAAGTAATGTCATACATGTTTATGCCCAGAACAAAAGAAATCCTAAGCTCCTCGCTACCAAGAGGTAACTAACCACTGTTATTTTGATTCTTTGTCCTGGCATTTTCCCTCTTATACAAATAGATACACTTTATTTTTTTAAGAAATTTAATTTGTGATGGGTATTGAAGAGGGTATCTTTTGGGATGAGCACTGGGTGTTGTATGGAAACCAATTTGACAATAAATTTCATATATTTAAAAAAAATGGCAGCATGACTTTCAAAAAAAAATTTAATTTGGATTTTCTTTTTTCTTTCCTTAATTGAGGTGTAGTTGACCTACAACATTGTATTTGCTTCAGGTGTACAACTAGTGACGTGACATTTTATATACATTAGGAAGTGATCATCATGGTCCAGCTCTTACAGTATGCACTAGACTCCTGTTGCAACCTGGTGTCTTAATTATCTAGATACAATTTATTAACTTAAAAAAAATGTTTATTTTTGAGACAGCAAGAGAGAGAGAAGTGGGGGGGGGGAGGGGCAGAGAGAGGGAGACACAGAATCGCAAGCAGGCTCCAGGCTCCGAGGTGTCAGCACAGAGCCCGACACGGGGCTCAAACTCACGAGCTGTGAGATCATGACCTGAGCCGAAGTCGGACGCTCAACCGACTGAGCCACCCAGGTGCCCCAGATACACTTTAAAATGAAGATGGGAGCAAAGCAGGACTGCTTTGAACATTTCTGCGTGCCTTTGGATACTGTTCTGCAACCAGGACGGATAGTGATCCTGGGGGAGAACGTGCCCAGCTAACTAACCGCCCCCCCCCGCCCCCCTCCCCCGCGCCCCCTGAAACACACATGCACACGGAAGAACTGTGGTGGCCGCGGATACCATCCAGGTTACTTCCGGCTCCGCTTATCATCGGCCGCCTCTGGGCCAGAATAAACGCTTGCTGGGGAAGCACCCCGCCCCGCCGCTGCCCGTGGAAAGCAGTCATTTACCGGGTGTGGTTCTGACGCTTTAACCAGGGCCCAGACAGCAGCAGCACAGGCTGCTGGAACCCAACGTCCACCAGCGAATGGATCCTGTTCCCATGGCTTCTCTCCAGGTGTTCTCTCTGGGGCTGTGCCCTCACTCTCAGGGGAAGGCGGATTCACATTCAAAACAGGCTTCCGGAGCTCTGTGAGCCGACGTGTCCCAAAGCCCCCAGATCTCGACAGGTTTACACAGAAACCTGTATCTGAGCCCTGGAAATAGTCCCCTTGGTGCCCTTGATAAGCCCTCAGAGGAGAGAGAAAGCTGTTGTCCTTGCCTATCAAGTGCCCTTCAGGCTAGCTTTGACTGCAACAGCATTTTTGCATTAAGCATTTGTATTCTTACTAGTCACTACACGCTGACACGTACTATTTCTAATTCTCATCAAGGTAGATAATATCTCCATCATGCAGATGAGGAAACAGAGTCCTAGACATGGGGAGAGTTTTAGTTCCCCTGGGGTGGCAGAGTGAGTAGTTAAGAACAGATTTCGGGCCACCTGGGTGGCTCAGTTGGTTGAGTGTCCAACTCTTGATTTCAGCTCAGGTCGGTGAGATCGAGCGCCTCAATGGGCTGTGCACTGACAGTGTCGACCCTGCTTGGGATTCTCTGCCCCTCCCTCTCTCTCTGTCTCTCAAAAATAAATAAACTTTAAAAAAAAGCAAAAAAAATTAAAAAAAGAAGAACAGATTTGAACTCCTTGTCTGTCTGACCTGGAGGTCTAGAACAGGGGTCAGTAAATACAGCCTGCTTCCTGTTTTTATATGGCCCTTGAGGCAAGAATGATTTTTGCTTTTTTTTTTTTTTTTTTAAACATAAAATGAATAAGTCTGGAGATCTTATGTGCCCATACAGAATGATGGGCATAGTCAACAACACCACACCGAATACTGAAATTCTTACAATTAAAATAACAGTATTTCATGACACACGAACATTACATGAAATTCAAATGTCAGTGTCCACAAAGTTTTACTGGAATACAGCCATACTCATTTGTTCCCATAATTGTCTATGGCTGTTTCCACGTTATAAAAGCAGACTTGAGGGGTTGTAACAGAGACCTTATCATCTGCCAAACCTAAATATTTGCTATCTGGCCCTTTACAGAGTTTGCTAACCCCTAGTCTAGGATCACTTTGGGAGTCAAGGAGATCATGTTGTAATTCTCCTGGGATCCTGGAGGACTGGCGCAGGCAGGGAAATGGTGTGACTCGATTCCCTCTCGAGATGAGGCCAGCTAAGCCACAGCCTCCCTGAGGAGGGACGTTCCAGGTAAGTAAGCTGACTGGTATTCACGCTCTCAGTCTGTGCAGCAAATGGTGGCCTGGGACCACCTTCTTAGAGTTATCGGATGCCTTTGTTCCTCGGAGTTCAAGAAATGGAACACATTAATCCTCAGCCCAGGAAAGGCGATGTGTGTAGTGGGGATGGCATGAACAATGCAAAAGGAGAAGGCGGATATGAGCAAGGGGAGTTAGCTGGCACCGGGATTTAGGTAGTTCGTGCTGTAGGCCATAGCGGTCTCATCGTGAGCGGTAGAGAAGATTGAGTTCCCACCAAAGAGTTGAGGTGATGGGAAGGCAATCCAGTCAGAAAGACTCCTCAGCCCGAGCCACCTGCCAGGCTTAGTGTGACAGGAGAGCGTGTCCTCAGGGCTCGGAGTGAAACTGGCTCAGAGTGATAGTGTTTCCTTTCGGTCCACTGAGCTGGGAGGAGCCCAGGGGTGAGGCCAGATTAAGGAGCAGAGGCAGCCCAGCTCTCCCTGGTGATTTGTTCTAAATAAGAATCGTCTTGTCTCAGAGAAGTTTAGTCTTAGAAGCTGTTGCTTCCTACAGGCCCACCTGGGACAGGTGTTCACAGGAGTGGACTAGCTCCTCACTGAATGCCAGCCCTCAGTATAGAAGGTGGCCCCTGGACACCGGGACGACAAAGCCACATATTCCCACAAAGACTTGCAATCAGAGGGAGAGCTAGACGGGCGAACAACTAAGTAGAATACACACATCTAACTGAAGGAGGACGCGTGGGAGTTTCCTTCAGCCCCCACAGCAGCAGTGTCTTCCTTTCCCCTCTCCTCTCTGGAAAGAACTGTGGCTTGAGGTCTGTATTTCACATCTGGACCATGGTTGGGGCAGCCTTTCCAACAGCCTCCCCTCTCCGGTAGTTTTCTACTCAAATCCACACGTTCTGGGCGCTCTGCATTCCAGAAGCCCGTGTGCCAGGCACCACGTGGGCACTGGTTATACAGAGACAAGAAACATGGTTCCAGTTTCAGAGGCTGGTGTGGGGGGTGGGGGTGGCATGGGGGAGAGGAGTTTGAGGAGCATCTGGTAAACAGATCATCACTATCACTGAATGACGGTGACTCTTAGAAGAGTCTATAACAGCAGGAAGGGCACTAGGAGGTTGTGTCGGTCCTAATTTCCAGAGAAAGGCAAATAAATGAACTTCCTCAGAGAGTGGAGAACCCCAGACTTACAAGCCTTAAAATTGGTTTTTGTAAATCTTAAGTACAATCTACCCGCCAGTGGGGGGCCCAAACTCAGGACCCCAAGAGTTGCGCGCCCTACCGACCGAGTCAGCCAGGCGCCCCTGGACTTTCAAGTCTTACTAGAGAGCGCCATCTTCTGGTCTGGGTTCTGCCTACCTCCCAGCCTGTCTGGGGGCCTTGTGATACCTTGGGGTATCACACACTTGTGACTGGAAAAGAGAATCACTCACTCCGCTACCCCTTATAGGCGCTGGTTGAAGGATCATAACACCGCTCTTCCATTTTACTAAGAGTAATGTTGGGAAAAGAAGAATTTTAAGGCGACTTTCATGGGCAGAGGACTCTAGTAAAATCCCACTTTTTTTTTTTTTTTTTTTTTTTAATGTAGTTAGGTTCAAGATCTGCACAAAATTGGGGGTGGGAGGAGTCTGATGCTGTTCTGTAGGGTAATGTAAAGAACCACTCCCGGTGCAATTATGTTGCTCTTGGGAACATATTTCCCCACCCCCGTAGGGATGTCGACTGTAGTGTCTAAAACTAATGGATGTCTCTGAGGGGTGTTTTGTGCACACACAAGCATGCCGGAATTATCAGAATTTATCTGCTGGACAGCCAGAAGTAAATCCTTATCACACACCTCGCACTAGTGGGCAAGTCTAGAGGAGACTTTGAATGCCAGTGCCCACCCAGAGCTATTGTGTTGAAGCCCCCTTGTGGTGTGGGGCTGGAGCGAGTAATTCAAATGTAAGGGAATGAACTGTTGGGGATTACTGTATCTTGGGTTGGGGGAAGGAGGTGAACGCTCCAGTGTGATCCAGTCCTGGGGTAGTAGGTGGGACTTCTCTAAAAAGAAGAGGTCCGCATGCTCTGAGAAAGCAGTCTTTTGGGGATGGGGTGGTATATTTAAGTATGCACATCAAGGAAAGAAACTGGAAAAGAGGGGGGGGTGACCACTTTTGAAGGTATTTTGGTTTGGTTGTTTTTTAAAATTTAGTTATTATTATTATTTTCTCTTGAGACAGATAGAGTGAGCCAGGGAGGGGCAGAGGGAGAGGTAGAGTCTTAAGCTGGCTCCATGGGTATGGGAGCCCGACACAGGTTCCATCTCATTGCCGTGAGATCATGACCATGAGATTATGACCGGAGTCAAAATCAAGAGTCAGAGGCTCGACTGACCGAGCCACCCAGGCATCCCTGGTTTGGTTGTTCTCTAAATGCTTATCTCTTGAACTGTGAGGAGAGTCTTAGGAAATTTCCCATTTTACAAACATACTTCTCATTTATGTTACGATCACCTTAAGTTCCTCCACCCTTCAGCAAGGTTCATGAACGGTCTCGTGATACTGGTGCAGAAAAGGAGAAAATGGAAGTCTGGCTGCTCTGTGCTCCCAGGTCAACTGATGACTGGTCAGTGGGAGAGCATGCGGCTAGCCCACAGAGATCCGAGGTGCAGGAAATTCCGTCGTGCGGTAGTAAGGGAGGGGAACAGCTGTGAGCAGAGGGGGAGGTGCTTGTGAGCCGGAGGGGCTTCCGTTGAACGGGCAATCCTTGTAAGGCACAGCACCTCCTTCCCAATTTATACTAAAGGTAAGCAACATTTGAAGCAGGGAAAGCTGATGCTTGGATTGCAGGTAATATGCAATCTTTGTGTCAGAGATGCCCTTGTTCCCCACTGTGGTCCAGGGAACTCACAGTCTCATTAGGCATACAGAGAGTCCTCTGTACCGACCACTGATTACAGCTCTTTCAAAAGAACCTACCGCCCTGTCTCCTCAGATCCCTTTCTTTTTTGAGGCCCCAACCCTTTGAGGTCTCTCTGGGTACATGGTCACTGTGTCGTCTGTCTCTTCAGGTTAGTAAGCGCCATTTTTTATTTTGAAATCTTTTCAGTTCTAGGACGCAGAATTTATTAGTCTTCTAAGGAAGGCAGTTGTATCTTATCTTGTAACCTGTAACCTGTACCTTATTCCTCAAGGGAGTATCCCAATTTGTTAAGGGGCTGACAAACATCCGTATTCCTCAATCCATTCTGCACAGGAGCTGTCCAAACATTTTCTGTTCTCAGGGAAAAGTGCTGATCTTACCTTCCGGCCCCAACCCCCAATGTAAGGTTGAAATTAAGCCCAGAACAGCTCTTAAAATCTGCTGATGCCAGGAGCCTAATTCTCCATTGTCGGCCCAAGAAACAGATTCCCCGCACACACTTTAGGCACGTGCTGTGATGACTCCCATCTGCTTTCTTGGAGTCATATGGACAGACTTTGGTGGTCCTTGTCATTTAACTCAACTTTCTTATTTTTCAGACACAATGGATTAAACCTTTCAGGCGTTAAAATCTTTATTCTTAACGAGTGTGATTACATGACTCTTTTGGCGACTTTTAATTTATATTCAAACATAACATACATAATTTTAAATTTGTAAGCTTGGTTTCTGTGATAGCATCACTAGGGGCACAATTTTGTTCAAGATTCTTGGAGTTATACTATAGCAAGCTAGGAACTTCGTAGCAGAATCTTGGAATATCTTAAAGCTCAGCTTAAGCTCGGTTTTAAAACATCTACATCTGCTTGAACCCTCCAGTTTGCCCAAAGCCTCATCACTCCATATTCTTTCACTATCAACTCCCTTGGATATTCCTTGCCTAGTCTCTGAAAGCATTTGAGTTTGCCACTCTGGATTAAAAAAAAAATTTTTTTTTAATGTTTATTTATTTTTGAGAAAGAGCGAGCTAGAGAGAGAGAGCGCGCAAGCGCTTGGAGGGGGGAAGGGCAGAGAGAGAGGGAGACACAGAATCTGAAGCAGGCTTCAGGCTCTGAGCTGTCAGCACAGAGCCCGAGGGGGAGCCTGAAGTCATGAATTGTGAGATCACGACCTGAGCTGAAGTTGGACGCTTAAACGACTGAGCCACCCAGGCGCCCCTTGTCACTCTGGATTTTAATTCAATTCCCTCATTCTATAGTTGAGAAAAATAGACTGCATAGACAGGAAACAACTTGCCTGGGAAAGCCACTCTGGAGAGTAGAACATAATTTCCTGCTTTCTCACCATACTTTGTACTATGGCCAAAATCAACATTTGTTACCAAAGAGTAACAGAATCTACGATTCCCCCAGCATTTCAGAAGTTAGACTTGTTTGGGAATGGCCACAATTTCTTGTCTGTTATGTGTGTCCACGTGAGAAGAAATCTCACCTAAATTCAACTCCCCCGCCCCGGTCTGGCCCACTTCAAACCGACCGCGGACGCCGGGGGAAAGGCAAGGCGAAGACGCGGTCCACACCAGGAACCTTCTTTCCTAGCTCACGTTTCTACCCGAGCCCGCAGAGAACCGGACCGGAAGTGGCGCTCCGCCGGCGTACAGAACTGCCTATGTAAACCGCGTTTGCTCTGGCCGGAAGAGAAAGGTGCAGCGCTTAGAAGGCTCCCCTCCTAGTACCGGCTTCCGAGCTGTTGCTGTTGCGGACGTGCGAGTAGATATCTGAAAAGCTTCCGAGACTCTGGGTTGTGACATGCCGGGCGGAGGCCACTGCCCCGATTGCGGCTCCACTGAGCTCGTGGAAGACTCTCACTATTCGCAGAGCCAGCTGGTGTGCTCAGACTGTGGCTGCGTTGTCACCGAGGGAGTCCTTACTACCACTTTCAGCGACGAGGGCAACCTCCGAGGTATTTGTGCCGGCCTTTCCAGGGCCGTGGGTATAGGCTGGGGTGGTGGAGGGATTGACATCAGATTCCTCTTATGCCTCTCACGCCCTCTCGTTGTCACGTGTACACTTAACTACGGGAGAAAGTGACCTAAAGTGAAGGAGCGCTGCAGGAGGGCAGGGACGGCCATTCCTCTGCGTTTTTCTAGCACCTGGTACGGTATCTGGCATGTATTAGGTCTCATAAACGTCGACCAAATGAAACAGAGAAACAAGAGTTTCACTCAATGTATCTAGTTTGGGTGTGATGGACGGATGGAATTCTTTACAAGTGCGGACAAAGTATGAGCCCGAAGGAGCCTTTAGCCCTAATTGACAAACACATCTTTTTTTTTTTTTTTTTTTTTCTTTCTTTCTTTCTGAGTCCCTGACCAGTGCAGCCCTCAAAATCAGCAGTCAGGAAAATTGCCTGGATTGGATATACAGGAAGGATGGCTGCAAATTTGGAACTCTTGAAGCCACTTTAGTGCAGTCTTAACCTTCCTCAGTCTCTGCATTTAAAAAAAATTTTTTTAACGTTTATTTATTTTTGAGACAGAGAGCATGAACAGGGGACGGTCAGAGAGAGGGAGACACAGAATCTGAAACAGGCTCCAGGCTCTGAGCTGTCAGCACAGAGCCCGACACGGGGATCGAACTCACAGACCGTGAGATCATGACCTGAGCCGAAGTCGGCCGCTTAACCGACTGAGCCACCCAGCACCCCTCAGTCTCTGTATTTGATACTGCTTGTGAACGTAGAAAACCAGATGGGCTTTTAATGTGCAAAAATGGGCACCTTCATGAGACAGGGAGCAGAGCCTAATGATATGAATTCTCCCTGGTTTTGTGTGGTGGGAGGCCAGGGGTCTGGTGAATAAAGGCTAAACAAAGCTATTTGTTGTCCCTTATCTTACAGAAGTAACATATTCCCGAAGCACAGGGGAAAACGATCAAGTGAGCCGCAGCCAGCAACGAGGTGAGACTCATCCTTTTATGATACAGTGGCCTTAAAGAAAATTCTTCTGATGGTCCAGCCCATCCTCTTGCTTTTCCTGATTTCAGCATTGCTATGTAAGGTAGAGTAGAAGAGAATGGTAGTCCGAAATAAAGAATGGAGATGGTCTAAGAGAGGTGGCAATTCAGTATACAGTGTGGGTTTGTCAGGGGTATGTTAAAGGTTGATTTAAGCATCCCAGGTCACATTTTGGCTTGGCTCTGAATCACACCAGCCCCTGAAGAGTGGTGGGTTGAAATGTGACTTCTTTCCCCAGATTTCTTTGTGTCTTTAGAATGACCTCACCAAGCGTCACTTCTGTCATCGTAGAAAAGTACATCATTTGTGCAACTGGTATGGGAGGCAAGTGTAGCAGAAGTTGCTAGGAGCCACTCAGTAGTGCCTTTGACCCCTCTGACTCTGGCTGTGGGCTTTCTTAGGTCTCCGCCGAGTGAGAGACCTCTGTCGAGTCCTGCAGTTGCCATCAACATTTGAGGACACAGCAGTTGCCTACTACCAGCAGGCGTACCGGCACTCTGGCATCCGTGCTGCCAGGCTGCAAAAGAAGGAGGTGCTAGTTGGGTGCTGTGTCTTGATCACCTGCCGACAGCATAACTGGCCCCTAACCATGGGAACCGTCTGCGCCCTGTTGTATGCGGATTTGGATGTGTTTTCTGGCACCTACATGCAGATAGTGAAGCTCCTGGGGCTGGATGTGCCCTCGCTGTGCTTGGCAGACCTGGTGAAGACATACTGTAGCAGGTACCTGCCTACCGGGAACCCCCGGGACCGGATGGACCCTTAGCCCTCAATCTTTTTACCTTTCTGTCACTTTTTCACCAAAGCGCATCTAAAGGGATTTGGGAGGAAAATCTATATTCTCCCTCCCTTGTGCTCTTGTAGTCTCTCTTCCTAGTACTTGGCGATAAAGCTGATTCCATTTCACATTTCTAAACTGTTTGGCATTTCCGAATCCCTTTGCCTTTATTGCATCCTGATGCCTGATGTAGGCAGCGCAGGTATCAGCCTTGTCACCGGGCCGCTGAGTTGCGGCTCTCACGTTGTGCGTGGCCTGCTTGGCTGTGTGCGACCGCCCTGCCTCAGCAGGATCATCTGTAAGTGGAGGTGACAAGGTGTTAGTGACCGAGCCAACGGTGGAAGCTACTGCTTTTTTTTTCATTTTATTTTCTTTAGGAGCCACGTTCTTCTCTTTTCTCTTCTCTTTTCTCTTCTCTTCTCTTCTCTTCTCTTCTCTTCTCTTCTCTTCTCTTCTCTTCTCTTCTCTTCTCTGAAAATAGAGTAGAAGGCACAGGCTACCAGTGTCAAGTTGTGTTGGGTTTGCTTGGTTACTTCCTAGGTGGATGACTCTGGGCCAGATTTTTAACTATAAATGCACATAATGGGGCGCAGAGTGGATGATAGGAGAGCATGTGTAAAGCACGGAGAATACTGGCCGACGGGGTCGCTGACACATTAGCTTCCCCCCTGCATGCTCCTGCCCTTCACCTCACGGGTGGGAGACGCAGCCTGTCTTCTCTCAGCACCTGTATAAACCCACTGCCAGCAAGTTTGAGTATTTGTTCCAAGAGGACAGAATAGCCCACCTGGAGTGGACTGCTTTTCTTCACTTGGGAAGAGCAGTCCCCTCCCCCATGGGCATCGAGACCAGACTTTCCTTTTGATCATTTCAGCTTCAGACTGTTCCAAGCTTCCCCATCTGTGCCAGCCAAATACGTGGAAGACAAAGAGAAGATGCTGTCGCGAACATTGCAGCTGGTGGAGCTGGCGGATGAGACGTGGCTGGTGACTGGGCGGCATCCCTTGCCTGTCATCACTGCTGCTACTTTTCTGGCATGGCAGTCGCTGCAGCCTTCGCATCGGCTGACGTGTTCCCTGGCCCGTTTTTGTAAACTGGCGAACGTGGACCTGCCCTACCCCGCTTCCTCCCGCTTGCAGGAGCTGCTCTCCGTGCTGCTGCGGATGGCCGAGCGGCTGGCCTGGCTGCAGGTTCTGAAGCTCGACAAGCGCTCTGTGGTGAAGCACATCGGTGACCTTCTCCAGCACCGCCACACGTTGGTCCGCAAGGCCTTTCGCGATGGAACGGCAGAGATGGAAGCTGGGGAGAAGGAGCTGCGGGGACGGTGTCAGGGGCCAGAGCAGGGAAAAGAGGAGGTGGCGAGTAGTTCCTTAGATTTGCCTGAGGGGAAGCGGCCAGCTAGTCCCACCCCTCTCCTCCCACCTTGCATGTTGAAGCCCCCAAAGCGGATCTGCCCCCCACCCCCAGTCTCCACAGTCACCGGAGATGAGAACATATCTGATAGTGAAATAGAGCAGTATTTGCGTACCCCTCAGGAAATTAAGGACTTTGAAAAAGCTCAAGCTGCAAGACAGGCTGCCAGGAGTGTTTCTAACCCTCCCTGATGTACATCCGGGGGAGCACTCACCACATTCTGACAGCAGCTTAATAATAATCCTGTCCTATCTGGAGAAATCAGCATATGTAAGTCCTTAGGTGTTTTCTTGTTTAAAGGAACCAAGGGACTCTGCAATTACCTGGACCCTGGGTCCTGGAATAGAAGTTGGGAGCAGTGCAGGGACGATTGGCTTGGAGAGAATCGGTCCTTTGGTGCCGGAGAAGTGGCCCATGTTTGTATTACGTGGGATGGCTTTCCTCCTAGACTGGTTGGAGGAGGTTAGGCTTCCTCCTGGTTTGAACCAGGTACAATGCTGCTGCTACAGGCCCGATGATGGGCCCTCGCTGCTGGTGTGGAGCGGGTGGTATCTCGAACGGTATCAGCCCCCAGAGGACAGGAACTGGGCAGCTGTGGGCCCAGTGTCCACCTATAGGCATCGATGAGTTCTTGTGTATGAGGTCATGAAATCCTCCACTTCATAACAAAAGGACCGTGGGTGGACTAAGGTTATAGCTCAAGGGCTTTGCAAAATTTTAATATATTAAAACAAGAGGCATCTGCTAGAAAACATTCTATTGTATAAAACTCAAGCTTTTAAAAACATGTTTTCTTTGGCACTTTTCATCCCCTCCCTCCCTTTTTTCCCCAGCGTATTGCAAAAGCTCTCCAGTGCTAAGGCATTGGCAGGGTATGTAAACAGCAGCCAGCATATGTGGAAGAATAATACGAAGCTTTTTTTTTTTTTCTTTTTGTCTAATATTGTCTGTGCAGCAAGCATAAATAACAGGATTCATCCCAAGGTGTGTGGGTTTTCTCCCCTCCCTTATGTCTTTTGCCTTCGTGATCAGGCTGCAGTGACATGGACGCTGGGAGGGGACCTAGACCAGGTCTTGTTTTCCTGTTCTTCACCAGGCCCAGGTTTCCCTCCACCTTCATTGGGTCCTTAGTAAAAGGCTGGTGGTGACTTTTTAGGTTGGGGGAAAATATGGGTGCTGGTGTTTAAAAGTAGTGAAGGCACAGGGCCCAGGTGAGCTGCAGGGACCCTACCTGATAACCTTGAGGGATTCAGCTTGGGAGTCTGTGTGGCAGGAAGCCAGTTCGATGTTTGGGAGGTTTCTCCCTAACCTGACTTAGAGGTCAGTTCTTGGACTGGTCCTTCCATACGGCCTCATGGAGGCAGGGAAGTGTCTTCCTCAGCCCCATGGTGTTAGAAAGCTGAGACTAGGGGTGTGGGGCTTGCAACTGAACAATAAGTGCTTCCCCAACACTACCTGCAGCCTTGTGGTAGAGCCTCTCTTCGGAGCACTGTTTATAGGGCCAGGTTTAGGGTGTGACTGCCTTCAGCTCCAAATCTAAGCACTACGACTCTCTACTTCCCTCAGATCCTTCCCAGGCATCTGGCAGAGTCAGCTTCTCAGGTGTAGGGCCTTGGCTTTGTCCTGGGACGCCCCCTCTACAGCCCTGCCATGTGGTGTGTGGACCACTCCTGTGGGAAGTGTCCCACCGTCCCTGATGGTGCAACCTTCCCACCTGCTCCCACCCCCTTCCCTAGAACTCCATCTCCAGAGCTGTTTTCACACGGTTCTACCTTCTCTTGCATAGTTTATCTTCAAAGCAGCACCTATAGGTCCTGGTCACCTGGCTCAACTGCTAGGCTGGCCCCCTGGTTGGCCAAGAGCAAGGTTGGGGAGAGGCCCTAGGATCTAGGCACAGCGGGCTGACTTCTGACGAGGGCAGTGAGGAGAGAACGCTGTTCCCAAGCTCCTGTCATCTGTGTCTTCCTGATCAGGCCGATGACCATCGGTGAGGCACGGTGGATAAGCTGTGGGGAGTACCTAAGGAGGAGCCCACCTGGGGGCTCTGGGGGGGCAGTCTCCCACTCCACGGGCTGGCAGGACCTCCCCTGCTACCCTGGACGGCACCGATTTGACTGCCAAAACCAGCCTGGGCTGGGACGGAAATGTATCATGCCTGTGGTCCTGGGATTGTCGCTACCCCAGAGGGACTGCCCTCTTGGCGGTGGCAGGCCTCCCCCTGTGTTTTCCCCAGCCTGCAGGACTAAAGCTGGTGTGCCGAGCCGCAGCCATGGGCGCCTCTACCTCAAACCCATTGATGTACCGGTTGACGTCTTTGAGGCCCCGCCCCCCCTCCCCCCCAGCAGCCTGGGTGACAGGGCCACATGGCCAGCCTGTCCTACAGCGTCGCCCACCCTCGCCCTAGACGGTGGTTTCGCTCTTCCATAGCCCCGTCTTCATGCAGGCGCCTCCGGCCGCCTCCGTGCCCGTCATGGTGATGTCGTCGTACTTGGCCCCCTTGGGCGCGCCGTTCAGACTGGCCGCGTTGAGCGGGTACGAGCGGCGCTTGCTCTCCCTCTCCAGCGCGCCGCCCCCGCCGCCCTTGAGGTTGTCGCGACTGGCGCTGCGGCGCTGGCCTGGCCGGCCCGCCTCGGGGGGCGGCGCCGCACTCGTGTCGCTGCCCTCCGACGGCGTGAGCATGGGCTCACCCTCGAGCTGGAGACCCGGGCTGTTGCGGCTGCTGCCCGGGTAGCTGTCGGACGGGCTGTTGTGCAGGCTGCCGCTCTCGCTGGACAGCAGCTCCGGCGCCCCGGCCGCCGCGCCCCCGCGCAGCGCCTTGAGCCGGTTCTTGGCGCCGGCCTCCCCCGCGCGGTGCCCCTTGACCCGACTCTTGTGCACTCGGCGCCCGTGGTGCAAGTTGTTGGCGTGGCGGGGCGCGAGGCTCCCCCGGGAGCCCGTGGGCTCTGGCTCCCCTTCCCCGCGGGCCACCACCCCGGCCTCGCACACCTGACTCTGGGCCAGCTGCAGGTTGGTGAGCTTGCAGGGGCCCAGGGGCGGCGCGTGGCCGCTGCTGCCGCTCGGGGAGGACTTGAGGGAGGGAGGCCCCTCTCCGAACACGGGGGAACCGTCCTCTGAGGCGGCGGGCACGGCCCGGGGTGAGGCGCCGGGGGCGGAGGCGTGGGGGCAGCAGGCACGCCAGGAGGCCCTGACGTCCCTGCGCCTGGCACAGTGGTGGGTGAAGACGAAGAGTCCCAGGGCGGAGGCTGCCACCCCGTACAGGCAGCTGCACACCACCCGGGGCAGCCAGCGCTGGGACACGGCCAGAGCCCCACAGGCCCACATGGCCAGGTACAGGAAATGCGTGGTCACCAGCGCCCCCAGTTGGACTCCCGGAGAATAGAGGCCGTCACCATCCTCCGGGGGCCCGGGTGTCACCACCCCCGCGCTCCCAGTAGCCAGAAGGGAACCTGAGTCATTCAGGAAGGGGCCGCTGCTCCTGAGCCTGGTGGAAGCCCTGAGCTCCTCCCCTGGCTCCAGGGAGACCCTGCTGGTGCCCCCCTTTGGGCTCTGTGCCAGAGGACCCCTTAAGCGCAGCCCTGCACACAGGAAATAGATCCAGGTGATCAGCAGAATCAAAGCCACCGGGATGTAGAAGGCTCCTAGGCTTGGACGCCACACCAGCCAGCAGCTGAGGGGAGACACAGGCAGTGGATGAGGAGGGGGAGCATGTCCGAGGTGGCTGGGTGGCTGGGGTGATAGGACATGGTGAGTGGAAAAGCAGAGGTTGGCTGAGTCAACATGCATGGGTTTGGGGTGGGTCGCCGGCTGAGCGGGCCTGGCAGGTGCCCCTGCCAGGGAAGTAGAAGGCGTCCAGTGTCAGGGTGGGTGGGTTTGGGGCGGGCAGGCAGCGGCGCTCACTAGGGGCTGTGGTCCCGGTAGTTGTGGATGTTGACAGCAGCTGTGATGCCACAGATAATGAGTGGGATCCCTCCAGCGATCAGATAGAACCTGGGGAGGAATGGGGTTTGGGGATCAGAGAGATGGGGAACCAAGGGAATTGGAACCAGGTGCCCAGAAACCTTGACTCAGGGTCTCTGTCCCATCCTCTTTCCCCTTTAAATTCTGTCAGAATTTTTTTGCCTGGGACGCAAGGCCCCTACGGGGCAGGCTCAGTAGATTCCTAGGGGACTTGGCCAAGACTGTTCTAAGGGACAGAGGCTAGAATTGCTCTCTCACCCTAAACACTGCAGAAATCAGGGTGCTGCTCACGTGGCCAGGATCCCTGTCCAATGCCCTTTGGAGTCTCTTCCTTCCCTGGCTTTGTCATGCGGGAAAAGCCCTAAGGGTGCACCCACCCCATGGCCTTGGGCAACCTGGTGCCACCTAGGGCCTTCTCTCTTTGGAGCATGATCTCCCAGGATCTTGGACCCACCCTGCATCCACCCTGGGAGGACAGAGCTTGGTGTTCTATACCCGCCTCTGAACCCTTCACCCTTGCAAAGCTGACAGTTGAGGCATGTACCGGAGCATGGGACGGGGAGCGGGCGGGGCAGAGTCCCCTTCTTGTGGAGGGGGCGCTCTCCAGGTGAGCTCCTTGTGGAGGACGCGGGCCTTCACACCCATCCAGAGCAGTGTGGACAGTGAAGAGTAGTGCAGAGTGACACCCACCTGCAGGGTGAGGCCACTGAGGCTGGGGGACGGGGCCGCTACGACTGGAGCCACCCCAGAGCCTCAGTGCGCAGCGTTCTCCCGCTCCTCCCAGGTTCCCATCCCCAGCTCTACCCAGATCCTCCTCAAGGTTCTGACCCCGTGGTCACCCTCTCGACTTCCAGCCCGGGGTTCTCTCCCACTCCGGAGACTTGACACCCCTGCTCTTGCTTTCTGGCTTGTCCCTGACCTCTCCTTGCAGACCCCATTCTCCACTTTGAAGACCCATCTCATAGTTTCTCTACTTCTTACCTCCCCTCCTCTCATGCCCCTGACCCCAGCAAGGCTGGACACAACAGTGGAGCTGGGGCCTGTTAGCATGAGTCCCCTTTTCCCCCTGCACCCACAGACTCTGTGCCTAAGCTGCCATCACTCATCTAGGAGCGCCCCCCGCCCCGCTCCAGCCCCTTCTCCTGCTTACTGCCTGGCAGACCGTCGGGTAGTTGGTGAGTGTGATGCCTCCTGCAAAGACGGCGGAGGTCATGGCCATGTGGAAGCACAAGTTCAGCAGCATGTGCCAGCCCTTCCGGGACACGTGGATGGAGCTGCCCCAGAAACAGTAATTAATGGGCCACTCCGCCCAAGATCAGGTCCATGGGGTCTCAAGGTAATTCAGAGAGCAAGAGGGAAAGGCAGATATCTATGTGCATACATGCGTGCGAGTGTGATAGAGGCCCCAGGGCAGGAAGGGCTTAACCCCCGAGGTGTGTTTTCCAGCCCTAGACCCTGCAAACAAAATGCTAGGCAAGGGCCCAAGAAAGTCATGTGGCCCCACTGGGGAAAGGAACACTTGGCCAGTACTTGGTGAGACCCACAGCCCTCCCTCCTCGCCCACCCCTCCTGCGGGCGCTCCCACCTGTGGTTGAGGATGTAGGTGATGATGGTGGAGAAGAGGCAGAGCAGCAGCAGGGCGGTGCAGGGATACACGACAGGGTGCAGCCCTGCCCCTGAGCCCCCTACCTCCCTGGGGAAGGCGCTCAGCTCCTAGAAAGAGTAGGAAAGAGGACGTATCAGGAAGCCAGGGGTAGAGGCCACCCCACGGAGTCCTGGCCAGCCCCCCAGGCCACTTTTCCTTTCCCCAAGCCCTGTCAGCTTTGGCCCCTAGTCCGTCCAGGTAGGTGAAGATGTAAGTGCTGTGAGTCCGCTCTTAGGAAGTCAGTCTTAGGCAGTGTTAATCATCTACTGCCTGCCTATTCCTCCCTCCTAGTCTCTTGCCCTTCCGGGGGCTTTTCTGAGCCTCAGCCTGAAAATCAGGGATGAGGAAAGAGGTGGAAGTTTCTATCATCCAGCTGATCTGGGAGAGCGGGGTGCAAAATGTGGTGAGGGAGTGGGGTGACCAGAAAGGAGAAATGTTCCCAGATTTTTTTTTTTTTTCCACTTTAACAATCTGGGTCTCAGAGAGTGCAGGATGTGAAGACCGGGCTGGGGAGTTCCAGGTCCATCTCTTTCAATGAGCGAAGGCAGAACCTCCCTGTCTCCTGAAAGATGAAAAGGTGTGGGGGAGGCCAGAGGGACGTTTCCCCATGAGTCCTACAGTTACGAGGCCGATAAGGCTGCTGTCCTCTCTGTAGTTCTCTGTGGCCCCAGGTGATCCGAACACCCCCATTCTCACCTCCCACACATTCCCCGGAGTTCTCCCAGCCTCTGGGCCCCTGTCGCACTCACCATGAGCACGGCCACATTGCCCAAGTGCTGGCAGTGCAGGGAGCTGACGTTGGGCTGGCTGGAGCGGAGCTGGCAGCCCTCGGGGCTCCAAGCCCCGGGGCCGCCCGGCCCGTCCTGGCTCCATCGAGCTGCCATGGGTTCGGCCCCTTCAGCCCAATGCCGTAGCGAGACGGCCACTGGCTCGGTCAGGTTCCCCACACCACAGCCACCTGCGGGAGACAGGGAGGTCCACACGGGTGGAACCGGGCTGCGGGGAGGCTGGCTGTATGGAACTAGGTGGCGGCGAGTGAACAACAGCCCGAGCGTGCACTGAACGCCTGCGGGCCGGGCGCCGGCCGGACTTCGGGACATGGTTAGGTGCCAGTTGGGGCCCTGCCTTCCAGGTGGTCAGTCTCACCAGGGTGACACAGGGATGGATCAAAATAAAGCACCAGGGGGCGCCTGGGTGGCTCAGTCGGTTAAGCATCCGACTCTCAGTTTCGGCTCAGGTCGTGATCTTGCGGTTTCCTGGGTTCGAGCCCCGTATCAGGCTCTGCGCTGGCAATGCAGAGCCTGTGTGGAGTTCCCTCTCTCTCTCTCTCTCTCTGCCCCTCCCCTGCTCACGCTGTCTCTGTCTCTCTCAGAATAAATAAATAAGCTTAAAAAAAATTTTTTTTTGAAGAAAAATAAAGCAGTGGGAGGTGGGCTGTTCCAAGTGCCGAATGAATGGTGGTGACCTACCTGAAATGAGGGGACTCTGGGGCTGGGGTCAGGGACAAGAAGGTGGAAGGTACTTGTACTCAGGGAACAAAAGGTGAAGTGAGGATTTGGGGATGGAGGGAGTGGGGGCACCTGGAGAGGGAAAGTTGGCACCAGGTTAGGAGGTCGGAGGGAGGGAGGGAGGCCAAGGTGGGTCAAGGGTCTGTGTTTTTAACTCTTGCAATTTGACAAATCTGGGATATAAATCCCAATGTCTTCCTGAGGCTTTTCTCCAGAAGCCCTTTACAGGATGTCTCTGTCCCCTATCCTCCTGGGAAATGGGGTGTGGTCACTCTCCTCTGCCACTCCCCTAGGCTCTTAGGGGGTGCTGTGGGTGAGGGAAGGGCAGGAAGGGGTGTGGGGAGTTCAGCGCCTTACTGGTTCCTGCAAAGATGACTGGGGTGGCCACGCCACGCCTCTTGCCAGGCCCGGGGGCTCCGGGACGTGAGGTGTTGCCGTGGCTGCGGAAGAGGCGGCCGTTTCGGAAGACAAGCAGTTGCAGGGTGCAGTCTGGGGGGACAGGGGGAGCCAGGGCAGCCGGAAGGGACGAGAACAGACTGGGCGGCAGCTGGATGGAGGCCAGGGCCACGCTGTTCTGGGGGGACATCGGAGTTCCTCAGAGACATCTAGGACCCCCTAGGACTCCAAGGCCTAACGGCCCCCCCCCCTCCCCTCTACCCCTTTTCTGGAGCAGTTTCCACTCACAGCGCCCGCTTCCACGAGGCACCTGCATCTGGGCACATCCCCTCTTAGCATCCACCCCCACACACCTCCCCCAGTGCCCACCTTGATGTGGAAGGACGACAGAGAAATGCTGGGCCTCCCCGTGGTACAGCGGAAGCGGAGCTGCTGATCGGCCAGGGGCTCTGGCTCCGGGGAGGGGTTCTGGCCGGGGCTTCCGGGCCGTATGCCCAGCACTCCCGCCTCCCTTCTCTGGAAGGCTGTGCAGGTCAGCCCCACGTAGCTGTGTGGCTTGATGAGGTAGGCCTCCAATGCCACGTTTCTTGAGTTCTAGGGACAGGGAACTTGTCACTCCCCCCCCATTTGAGATCTGGCGGCTCTCTCTTGGCTTCCTGCTGAGACCACACGGTCCCTCTCTGCGGGTTTGCTCAGGCTGTGTCCCCCTACGCATTCTTCCTTCGCATCTTCCCAAGGCCTGGCAGTCTTAGGTCTGCTGCCGAGTCTCCCCTACCCCTGGCGATGGCACCTTCTTCCTCCTAAGACCTTTCCTCCCACTCACACCCTACCTTGTATCTTGCTCACTTCTCAACAGATACTAGTTGTGCCACCCCAACTAAACCGTGGAGCAGGGTCCACGTCCAGCCTCCTTGTACCTCCGGAAGTGCCTAGCAGAGCATCTTGCTCCCCTGTGGTTGCTAATGGGTTCACAACCCACCCCTGGCGATCTCACCCTCTTTTCAGGGGACAGATGTCTCCATCACTCCTCATTCCATCACAGTGCTGTCACCCTGATCCCAAGCCCCTCTAGTTCCTTGGGCTGGTGCTACGGTTCCGTTCCCCACCGTGAAGTCTTGCACAACTTCTCCCTCTCACTGGCCCCCTCTCCTTTGCACTGCTCCTGACAACTCGGAACTGAATTCCACTCCACTGAGTCATGCTCCGTGCTCTGGCTAGCTGGGCGCACGGCAGGTGCATACTTGGAGGACTTGCTGCCTGAAGAGAGGAGTGTGTCTGTCCTGGCTGGTGAGGGTTGGCCCCTGTTGATTCTAAGGTCCCTCCCAGTGCGAGACTCCCCAAGGAGCTTCCTCCCAGCTGACCCATATTACCACAGAGATGTGCTGGGCATGGGGGCTGAGGGCAGCCCCCCCGATGCGCTCCAGGGCACCCACGATGCCGCTGCAGGCCTTGTCTTCACGCTGGGCCAGCCACAGCAGGTGCTCGTCTACCAGCATCAGGTTGCTGGCCATGTCCACCATCACCTCCACCAGCTGGCGGGGGGCAGGGAGTCACTGAGGGCAGGAGTCAGGTTTGGGGCCCAGGGGCGGGGACACAAGAGGCTTGAGCAAGGGACAGGGTGGTTTCCAGGGGCCCCAGAGGCCGGGTTGAATCTCACCTCTTTGATCTGGTCGACATAACCCAAAAATTTTTGGATCATCTGAGCCACATAGACAACATCCATCATGTCTGAGAAGCTGGCCGCCTCAGCCGTGTACACCCGCAGCTGGTGGGCCAGGGTCAGCGCGTTGGAGGCGTTGATGGGCATCTGGGAGAATTGAGGGGAGAAAGGAGACCGTCCAGTTCTGCTCCTTCTCCCCGAGAACTGCCCCTAGGGGGCCCCCTTGTCTGTGCTGATGCTCAGGGTGCCGGTGCCTGGGGAGAGGGGTCTAGCCCACCAGCTGGGTCTAATCAAGACAGGAGGCACAAGGAAGGAATAAACTCAGGACTCGAGGCTGTCCACTCCGAACACCACTGGCATAAGGACAATGGGACGACCTCACGCTGTCCTTGTTTTCCCCCTTAAGGCTGTCCTTGCTGTGTTTGGGACTAAAGATGCTCGGGGTGGCCCTGGGAGGGGGTGGTCTGAATTGCCTGGAAGAAGAAAATCGAGAGAACAAGAGACCCTCACCGCGCACACCCACGGACAGGAGGGGCGGCAGAGTGGCCGTGAGGGGGCCTCTGGGCCCCGTGGGGCCAGCGGGCTTCTCCCCTTCCCGTTTCCCGACCCAGAGCAGACGGGATGCCCCCTGCCCCTCTCCTCTCCTGGCCTCACCAGCACAAAGGTGTAGAGCACGCGGGTGATGTCGTTGGTGTACAGACAGTGGGAGTAGTCCCCGGGCTCCCAGCGGCCAGCTCGGTCACACCGGCGGGAGGCTCGGGTGCCCGGGGCACCCTCGCTCAGGGGCACTGAAGTGAAGGGGTACTGTAGGCAGGACTGGTAGGCTGTGATGCCAGCCAGGGTTCGAGGCCACCTGGGGGTAGAAGCAGGAGGCTGCTGTTGCCCCAGGCTCTTCCTTCCCTCAGAGCAAGGGTCCCTCCCCTGCCCTCGAGAACCTGGATGCTCAGGCCCCTTGGGACCTGGGGGAAGGCTTCAGAAGCGAGGGTTTGGACTGGCCTTCCAGGGGCTCCCGAGCCCCACCTTCTCTCTAACTCTGTGTGTGTTCAGAGTCGGAGCCCTGTGTTCAAGTCACTTAGCCTTGGCGCCCCTGAGTATTCTCAGCTGTACAACGGCGGCGAGAACAGACCCGCCCTCGCTAACTGAGGGGGCCATTGGGATATTACGGCGTGTTGTGCGAGAGTTTTGTGTACTGTTAATGTAAGGAAGCAAACCAAAGAAACAAAAAAATCCACCCAAACTTCCTGTTCTGCACAGCACATCTCAGATGGGGAGTTCATACCAAAAGACAAGGGCTCTGTCAATACAGCAGCGGGACAGTGGCACTTGGAGCTGGACAACAAAAGTGCTGTCTGCATCTCAGAGCAGATGGGGAGACCCTGGTCACCGGTGTTGTCAGACGCAGGAGCGGGGGTGGGGGCTGGGAGGGGGGGTCCTCTGGGGCAGCAGAAGCGACCGCACCTGAAGTCCCCGCGGTTGTTGGCCACTCGCTCAGCCGGGCAGTAGGAGGCCGAGGTCTCCAGCACCACGATCTCCACCTTCTTGCTGGCGTTGCCCTGGGCCGTGGACACCGAGCACTCCCACTCCCCTGATGCCCACACGCCGATGTGAGACACGGTCAGCTCGCTGCAGGCGGGCAGGGGGAGGGCCGGCTCGGCGAGGTGCTCCAGGTGGCCGCGCCACTCTCCCTGAGCGCCCCGGCCCCGTCCACCCGCATCACCCTGGCCTAAGTGTGCAGGGCTTGAGCTTCGGGGTTCTTTTTCCTTTAACTGAGCGAGGGATACAAGTACATACTCCTTTCATTCCCATCGGCCTTAAGATATTGTTTTCCTGAGCTTCAATTTCCCTGTGTGTATCAGGGAGATAATAATACCTCTCTCGAAAGTCTATTGGAGAGATTAAGTCTGATAATAGAGCTTTTACATCGTAAAGGCACTAAAGAAAAGTCAGATGTGATCCTTTTTTTTTTTTTTTTTTTCTATCAGGCATTTAATCTGTATTCCCCTATCCAGACCGTGAGTCCTGGATTTCCAGGCACACACACAAGCACACTCTTAACGCCCATGAATGTACTCCCAAGGACATCTGGGCACAGGGCGTTGGGCAGGCGGGGGATGGGTACTGTGGCAGCAGGGCCTGTACCTGGTGATGAAGGTGCAGTCATGGATGAGGCTCTCGGCCAGGAGGATGCCCGCCTGCTCGTCACCCTCCAGGGGGGCCCGGTTGTGGTACCAGCGGATGCGGGTGTCTTCGCCCAGGTAGCTGGCAGAGCACTGGAAGGGCAGTCGGTCACCCTGGAAGACCACTTGGCGCAGGGACGGGATGAGGTGGTGCGTGTGCAGCTCCAGGGCCCCTTCTGTGGGGGGGACACCAGGGCAGTGAGGCCCGCGTGCAGCAGCGTGCGAGATGCCGGGGGCAGGGGCGTGGTGTGCAGAGCCAGGAGTGGAGCTGCACTGGAGCCCACTCTGGCCGGGGAAAAAGGGGCAGGAGAAAGCCTCTGGAGATAAGAGCACAAGGAGGGGGCAGGCGGGTTTGGGGCAAGCAAAGAAAAGTGCTCCTGTGGCAGCACATTGGTCACCCCAGGAGGTGGGACCGGATGCAAACACAAAGCAGCAGCCCCAAAGAAAGTTTAGGAACAGCTGATGGAGAAGGACCCCCAGGGGGATCTGAGGGAGAGGATGCCCTGGAGAACGAGAGGCAGGGGGAGCCTCGAGCCAGTGGGGCCCTACAGGAGCGCATCTGCGCCAAGGGTGCAGGGTGAGGGCGTGCTTACCGCAGCGCAGCTGGGCCTCCTGGAGGCCGCCCAGGGCCTGGGCGTGGAGGGCACCGGGGTAGGCACAGAGCGTGTGCTCCGACAGCTGCAGGGAGCGATTCCGGGCCCAGGACAGCAGCCAGCGCAGGCGGCAGTCGCAGGTCAGGTACTCAGTGCCGAGATCCCTGCAGAATGGGTAGAGGGGCCACAGAGTAGAGCGGAGGGGGCGTGGGCTCAGGGGGTGGGGCTGGAGCCCTGGGAGGGAGACTGAGGCTGGGAAGGGCACATTTGGGTATGCGTTTGCCACCACCAGCCTGGCGATGGTGGGAAGGCAGGTATGATGCTTTCAGCCATTGCCTGTCCCGCCTATGCATAAGGCTGGCCACGGTGGTCATGATACTTGCATGTGTCCTTCCTGGGCAGAGAAAGGAAGCAGAGGTCTGAGTCCTTGGGCTGGAAATAGATACTCACACAACCTTAAGGGCTGGCAGCTCATCAAAGACCCCAGGTTGCAGACTGGAGAAGATGTTTCCAGATATGTTTCTGCAGGGGGGCAGGGAACAGTGAGCCCGGATCTCAGGGTCTCCCTGAGCCAGAGGAGGGAGGAGTGGGTGAAGGGAACACAGGGGACTCTGAGGGTCTGGTGCTGCCCTCCCTCCTCCCAGGCCCCTCCTCCCCACTAACTGCCCCTCACTTACAGTCGGAGAAGCCTGGGGAGGCCCTGGAAGGTCTCAGAGGTGAGACAGCCAATCCGGTTGTTGGATAGATCTCTAGAGAGACACACACAGCCTCAGCAAGCTGGCCGCATGGCAACATGTGGATCCACTTGTGGGGGACACAAGTGTGTGGCCGGGGCTCGTGTGGGGAGTAGGATGAACAAGGAGATGGGCTTGAGGTGTCTCCTCCATCAGCGCCCCCCACCCCAGCAATACAGCGTGTTGGGGACAGGGGCACTGTGAGTGGGGAAACGAGAAGGGACCCAGGGGACCGTCCCCAGGGCTAGGGGAGCAGGACATGCCACTTACAAGCGCTTCAGCTCTCCCAGGCCCAGGAAGGCCCCGGGATGCACCGTGCTGATGACATTGTTCCTCAGGTCCCTGTGGGAGGCAAGTGGGAGTACTCACACCTCTGCCTGTCTGGGCCACATGCTCTCCTGGGGTGGAGAAGCTTCACTTTTACCAGACAAGAACTAGATTTCCTTCTTTTTTTTTTTTTTTTTAATTTTTTTTTTTTTCAACGTTTATTTATTTTTGGGACAGAGAGAGACAGAGCATGAATGGGGGAGGTGCAGAGAGAGAGGGAGACACAGAATCGGAAACAGGCTCCAGGCTCCGAGCCATCAGCCCAGAGCCCGACGCGGGGCTCGAACTCACGGACCGCGAGATCGTGACCTGGCTGAAGTCGGATGCTTAACCGACTGCGCCACCCAGGTGCCCCTAGATTTCCTTCTAAATCTCCTCAGCGCTGGTTGGGAGGCTGGATGAAGGATCCCACCCCTTAGACGCGTCTCCGCGGCCCACCCCAGCTACCGTCAAGGGGTGCTGGTCAGAAAGGTGTCAGGAAGCATATGGAAGCCAAGAGATGGGGTGGGGCCACCTGGGACACAGAAGCAGTGCACGGTGGAAGCAAGGAGGGGAGCCGGCACTGAACTGGGAGCCGGGAGCCCTCGCTCCAGGTCGCTCCAATCCGAGCTACCCAGGATCTCACAGGGGCTGCTGTGTGCACCACTTGAAAATGGATGTGAAAGTCTTTTGTAAATTGCTATCCAAAGGTAAGATCTCCTGGAGTGTGGCACTGGGGGAGGTATTTTCATAGCCATCCTGTCCATGTTGATCTCTCCATTTGACAGGTGTGGAAACGGGTCAAGCAGCTGATGACCGCATGGGTGCTGACCTGGGTCTCTGATTCCAGGGCACAACCATTACCGTCCTCCTACCCCCCCCTCCCCCCGGCCCAGCGATCCCTCGTTCTTCAGGTGAGGAAGGCAAGGCTGAGGGGGTAAAGGTTTGTCCACCTGCCTTCCCGCCATGGTCTCCTAGGAGCCCACAGTACTGAGGGAAAGTGGCAAGGGAAACACCATCTCTGGGCTGAGCCCGAGCAGGTCCAGACAGAAGAAGGTGGTGCGCCCCCCCCCCCCCCCCCCCCGCACCTGCCCTCCAGGGCTTCACGGGGGCCAAAGGCCACCCACCGGGAGGAGCAAATTGTCTGTCCTAGGGTCTGGTTGCTCAAGCTCAACCACACATCCACACTCCAACCCTCCCTCCCTTTTATCACCTCCCCCAGTGGTGGCAGGGTAGAGCTGAAGGGGCAGTTCCTGCCCACTGGGGACCCACCAGTGCCTACCTGGTCCCAGCTCAAAACCTGGCAGACTGGCAGCTATCTTGGACCACTGAGGACCAAAGTGAGCACTGGCCCACTGGCTGCATCCCATCCTCTGCTTCCTGGGCACAGCCACTGGTGTCTAGACCACCAGCTGGCCACTCACCCAACTACTCAAGGACCACCGGAGTCTTTCCTGAGCCCGCCCAGCACGCGCGCAGCCTCACGGAGTAATGCGCCAGGAAACCTCCCTGCTCAGCCAGACTGCCTCCCCTCCTGGGACCGTGGGCTGGGGGCTGCTGCCTCCTTGTTTGCTCCCTTCATTCCGTGGTGCTCTCTGTGCATTCCCACCCCACCCCAGGCATCTAGGTAGATTATGAGGCAGAGGGCAAGGGTGGGGGATTCCTGGAGTAATCAACCTGTCAAAAGGGCCTGTGCAAGAAGGTGGAGATTGATAGAGATATCTGGGGCCAGCCTGCTTTCCAAGGCCCACCACCCTCCAGCCCAGAATGACACAGGGCGCACTTGGCCCTGCCTGCCAAAGTCTCAGGGACATCTGTGGATTATGGGCACGAGGGGGTTAACTAGCCGCTCCCAGCTCTGGGAGAGGAAATGGGTGTCCAGGATGGAGGGGGGGGTGCCATCCCACCAGGGGGCCTGTTTTCGCACAGACAGTCCCAGCTGGGGACAAAAACACCCAGAGAGAGAGAGAGAGAGAGAGGAGAAATAAAACACGCTGCTTAGTCCCGCCCATGGCCAAGGGTCCTCATACCGGAGCTCCCTCTCATACTGAGGACGTGGCCTCCATAACCCCGTGTCCCTTGAGAAAGAAGGGAAAGTCAGGAGAAGGGGCCAGCTTCCTCAAGAAGGGATGGCTTCCATACCCAGGCATGCTGGTAGTGCCCCAGCGGGGACTGTGCAAGTATGCAGACCCTAGATGCTTGCGCAGCATGGACACTGGAGAGGGACAGGAAAGGTGCCCCGCCTGGCCTGGGTTGCCCTTCCTGCCCGGCACCCCCCTTTTGGCTCCTTACTCTCACAGCACACCCTCCAGTGCTGTTCCAGCATGTGCCCCCTGGCCCCTGTTGGGGTCTGGCCATTCTCAGGGCTCTGCCTCCCACCCCCACGCGGGGGACGGGCAGAGGGAAACACATTCCTCATTGTGTCACTTCCCTTCATGGGCTGCCAAGGGGCTGAGGCCGCAGCCCCCCGCCCCTTCCCTCTCTGCTCACTGTGTTTATTCTCATTTCCTCCCCGGCCCCCCTTGAGAACCCCCACCCCGCCTGCCCCACTGATGCTCTGCAGATGGGAGCAAGGCGGCCACTCGGGCCCCAGCCCCTTCCTGCCCTGGGTTTCCTGCAGCCCAGAACCACGGGAGGGGGGGGGGGGGCTGAGAGGGGAGCTTCCCCCGGGCGCTGGCACTCCTTTTCCCTTGCCTCACACCCACAGAGTGGCTTTAGGGGTGACCAAGGCAGCCTTTCCAGAGCCCAGGCAGGCCAGGCCTGAGTCTTCTCCTGAGGAGCATAGGCCGGAGGCTGCTCACTGATGGGGCTGATGGGATCATGGACCCTAAGGCAGGGGAAGTGTGGCTCTGGGGCTGTACCCTCTCTAGCAGCAGGAGGAAATACTATCATAGAACTTGGATTTTTTTTTTTTTTTTTTTGGACCAGCAATGTCCCTATAGGTTGGTGCTTCTCGCTTTAGCACATCATTTTGAAAATCTGATGATGGCTATGGACTCCTGCTTCAGAAAAATGCACTACACCCAACACTGTATGATTTCTGAGGGCTGTGGCACCCAGGTTACAACCCCCTGTTCGGGATTGTCTAAATCCGATCCCTTCATTTCTTAGCTGAGGTCATGAGGATGAACAGATGTTTCTGTGATGTGGAATCTCTCACTTTCTCCTTGCTTCCACAGAGCCCAGGTCTTGTAGGCTGGGAAAGTTGCGGGGTATGGATGGAGCCTCCCCTCCCCACCATCCCTCGCCCAACCCAGAGCAGGCTACCTTGACTCTAGGCAAACCCTTCTCCCTGTACTGTGCCAATTTGGAGGAGAAGGACCTGATGGCAGAAGTCAGGCATGGGGGGCGGGGGTGGGATTCCTGAGAGCAAAACATACCCTCTACCCTTCTTGGGAAAGCTGGAGCTCAGGAGGCTGAGTGTGTAAGAATGAGTGTGTGAGCATCAGCAATAAAGGGGCAGATTAAGAAAGTGGACTTCGTAAAAACTTAAAACTTTTCCTCTCTAAAGGACATCATCAAGAAAGTGAAGGACAACCCAGGGAATGAGAGAAAATCTATATCTGATAAGGGCCTTCTATCTAGAATATATAAATATATAAATGAGAGAAAATATATCTGATAAGAACCTTTATCTAAAATATATAAAGGACTCTTCCAACTCAATAATGAAACGACAAACCTGCTGGGGAAAAAAAAAATGGGCAAAGGATTTGCATAGACATTTCTCCAAGGAGGAGACAGAAATGACCAAATAATGCATGGAAAGATGGTCAGCACCATTAGTCATCAGGGAAATGCAAAGAAAAACCACGATGAGCTCTCACCTCACATGCACTGAGATGGCTATAATACAAAAACAGGCAACAGCAAGTGTTGACGAGGGTGTGGAAAGACTAGAACCCTTATGCATTATTGGTGGCAGTGTAAAATGGTGCAAGCCGCTGTGAAAACCAGTTTGGCAGAGGAACTACAGAACCCAGGTGCATATCCAAGAGAAGTTCACGGAAACCTGAACGCAAATGGTCGCAGCAGCATTATTCATAAGACGGCCCAAAGTGGGAACATCCCAAGTGTCCATCAACTGATAATGCATTCGTGCTACATTCACACAACAGAATATTAGGCCATAAAAAGGAATGAACTGCTGATATATGCTATAATATGGACAAACCTTGAACACATTAGGTTAAGTGGAAGAAGCCAGCTATAAGGGATTACACATGACATGATTCCATTGATAGGGAATGTCCAGAATAGGCACATCTATAGAGGCAGAAAGCAGACGAGCGGTTGCTTCGGGCTAGGAAATAGCAGGAGGAATGGGGAGTGGCTGCTAATGATTCAAGGTTGCTTTTTGGAGACGACGAAAATGCTCTAAAGTGAGGTCGTGGTGACTGCACGACTGTGTAAATATGCTACAAAGCATCGGATCGCACACTTGCAGTGGGTGGACTTCATGGCATGTTAATTACACCTCCCTAAAGCTGTTAAAGAGCCGGTGTGAGCGACAGAGCGTGCACGTGTGCGCGGGAGCGCGTACCGCGTTTGGACAGGGTTGGGGCGGCCCCAAGTTGGCTCCCTCTGGCCCCCACAGACCTCCCTGCCTGTGGGTTTAGAAACCAAATTATAGGTTCGGAGGCCGCAGAGCAGCTTTCCCCGGGCCCTCCAGGACTTCCAGCGTTCATTGGAAAGTGGGGGCTGGCCTCCCCCCGCGCTCCGCCCCGCAGGTATGGGGGCTGTCTAGGGGAGGGCAGGGAGAGGATCCGGCTGGAGGAAACCTAGATGGTCTGGGGCTCTTCTTGTCTCTTAGGTCATCCAACAGGTATTTACTGAACATGTACACTGAACATGCCAGGCATCGGTGCTACAACAGCAAGCAAGAGGTCTGTCCCCGAACCCGTAAGCCTCCCTTCCCAGCCCTCAGCGGCTCCCAAGTCGGCCGCTTCTCTTCTGCATTCCTCCCCAGTGTGAGCGGGGATGGGAAGGGGAAGAAGGCGGGGCCAGGCGGCCTTGCTCTTGGCCCCGCCCACAGATTAATGGAAACCACCTGGCGGGTGAGCAGCGCTCCACCCCCAGGTCCCCCCCACCCCCCATTCCTTGCCATCGTTCCCATGAGCATCTGCTTCTAATGAGTGCCCGGCACTGCTGCATACCAGCCCCCGGGGCTCATTAATCTCATTAGGCAATGACAAATCATCCTGGGGCTGACCAGGCTCCCCTCACCAGGCCCTCTCCTCCAGGCGTGCACAAGCCTCTGCGGGCTTGTGTCCACACACAGCCACTGACTCGCCTGCATGCCCAGGCTCTCTCCCTTGGCCTCTTCTGGGGGCTGCCTGTCCTGTGGCCCACTTGGTCCCCGTTTGGGGGGCTTCTCACTGTGACCGTGGCACCCTCGGAGCCCTGGAAGGTCTTCTGGTGGCCTGCTCTCTGTTGAATGCGTGTGGTGGGGGATGTGGGCAGAGATGCTAGGGACCAGAGGAACGGGCCATCCGTGAGTATTTCTGGCGCCCACGTTTCAGCTACCTGACTGTCCACCCAAGGCTGGGGCGCTCTGGGCAGATCCTATGCAACGAGGGGCTGCCGACATAACATCTTGCAATTTCACACTCTTCCGAGAAGGGAACAGAGAGTGGCCATTTACTGACAGCTCTTGCTGTCCCCACAACAGCCTGTCCAGGAGTCCCACACCGCCCTTTTCCAGGAGAGAAACCCGAGGCTTGGACAGGCACCCGGAAAGTAAATGGTAGAGGCAGGATGCAATCCCAGACCTCGCTTACTCCAGAGTGGAGTTCTATGCCCTTCAAGACCTCCCCACCCCAGAAGTCTTTCCTCCACAACGGACAGGCTTGTCCATGCCGAGGGGAGCTGGGACACAGAGGGGAGGGCTCAGAGACAGGGTTTCTCACACCCATCTGGACGATTCTGTACACTCCTTGGCCATGAACTGCTCTGCTGGACCCTGTTTCAGGTTTTCTTGGCCGACAGAGCCCCACAAAGGGTGTCCCCATCTCTCCTCTCACCCCAGGTGCTCTCTGGAGCACCTGTCCTCCCCTGAGATCATCTCAGGCACGTTCCCACTTGGCGCTCTCTCTGTACTCCTCCCAGCCTCAAGGTCCTGCTATGCATTAACCAGGCCTACTCCCCCCATACGCTTATACTTAACCAATTTTCAAAGGCCAGAGGGGCGCTCAGCACAAGGAGGCAATGATGGCATTTTTTGCAGCCCTGACCTGCCATTTCCATTATTAGGCCAGGCCCCAACCCTCCCACGGGACTTGCTGCTCACAGGCTCTGGGATGTTAGGCTGCCATGGACTCAGCTGCCCAAGCCTGGATGTCTGAGCTTGCCAGCACAGAGAGATCAGTGTTTCCTGGCACCAACTGCACGCCAGGCCACAGCATCTCATTTGTGATGAATAGGCCCACAGTCTAGGGGTCATCTGGTCCACTGGTTCCCAACCCCGGATGAGCATGAGAATCGTCTGCATACCTTGTAAAAAATTCCCAGGCCCCTTCCAACCTGATGAATTAGCATCTCTGGGAGTGGGGCAAGGATCTCTCCCCATCCCTGGGATAGTGGGACACTGGTTTTTGATGACTAAGTTTTATGTGTTCACGTGGCCAGGCTATGGCACCTTGTAACTTACTCAAACATGAATGGAGGTGTTGCTGTGAAGGTATTTTGTAGATGTGGCTAAAGTCTACAAATCAATTGACTTTAAAGGAGATTACCTTTGGCAATATGGGTGGGCCTCATCCAATCAGTTGAAGGGATTAAGATTAGCAAAAAAGTTTCCCGGAGAAGAAATTCCATCTCGAGACTAAAGCATCAACTCCTGCCTGACTTTCCAGCCTGCTGGCCTGCCCTACAGATTCTGGATTTGCCAGCTACCACAATCACACAGACCATTTCCTTAAATTAAATCTTCTTTTTAAAGAACTAAAATAATTTCTTTTTTTATTTTTATTTAAAAAAATTTTTTTTAACATTTATTAATTTTTGAGACAGAGAGAGACAGAGCATGAACGGGGGAGGGGCAGAGAGAGAGGGAGACACAGAATCAGAAACAGGCTCCAGGCTCTGAGCCCTCAGCCCAGAGCCCAACGCGGGGCTCGAACTCACGGACCGAGAGATCGTGACCTGAGCTGAAGTCGGACGCTTAACTGACTGAGCCACCCAGGTGCCCCTAAAATAATTTCTTTATACAGATACACACACACACACACACACACACACACACACACACACACACACATCTCCTATTGGTTCTATTTCTTCTATTTCTCTGGAGAACCTGACTGATGCAGTGATCAGCTGGGCTGGAGATCCTGGGCTCCTCTGGCCCCTGCACTGCCTTCTATCCTTGAGAAGCATGAGCACCTACTGAACACAGCACACCCCTCTGCCCAGAGGCCTCCCCTCTTCTGGAAAGCCTGGCTGCATCATTGGGCGCTTTGATTTTTTTTCTTTCTCAAGCAGCACCTGTGGGTATCATACACACACACACACACACACACACACACACACACATACACCCCAACATCATAAAGTTTAAAATCCATAATGTGCCTTACAAATCACCCTGTCCCCCCTTTTTTTACAGATGAGGAAACTGAGGTCCCAGACCTGGCACCCATGCCTGCATCGCTCTGACTTCATTTCCTACTACCCCCCATTAACATGTCCTTCTTTTTTTTATGTTTATTTTTGAGAGACAGAAAAAAAAATGATGAGTGGGGGAGGGGCAGAGAGAGAGCAAGACAGAGAGAGACAGAGGATTTGAAGCCAGCTTTGCACTGAGAGCAGAGCCCAATGTGGGGCTCAAACTCACAAACTGAAATCATGACCTGAGCTGAAGTCAGGCGCTCAACTGACTGAGCCACCCAGGAGCCCCAACATGTCCTTCTTCTGCTTCTCAGACCCACTAGGCATACTGTGGATGTAGGGCCTTCCCCTCCAGATTCTTCCCTTCCTTAGGTCTTGGGCTCAGTCACCTTGTCAGCGAGTCCCTCCTTCACCTCGATACATAAAGTAGCAGGCTTCCCCTCTGCCATTGCTTTCTCCCCCCTTCACCCTGCGTTGGGTTTCTTTGTAGTACTTATCATTTCCTGATATCTTTGTACATTTATTTGCTATTTTCCAGGTCCCATCAGTTGAGGGTAAGTTCCACGAGGGCAGGCACTTGGTTTGCTGTGTTCACTCCCAGTGCCTAGAACGGAGCTCAGCACACAAACAGGGCTCTAGAATGAAGACCTTGGATGATTCCTAACCTCCAAGCAGGGCTCACACTCAGGATTCTGACTTCTCATCTGTCTCCTGCCCCGTGCGCCTGCCACGCCACATGATGTGGCAGTCAGTCATTATTCTTTGACTACTCTCATTTTTCTCTGATGGCTTCCCATGCTTTGAAAGCACCTGCTGTGCAGTGACCTGAGTCTGTGGTGCTGTGGGGGGGGGGGGGGGGTTCAGTGTGGTGGCATGGGTGGGAAGGGAAGGACTGTCTTTTTTCTTTATCAGAACGTTTACTCTCATGAGACTGAAGGATGAGAAGCAGGGAGACCCCTGTGGGTCTTTGATAAAGTGAGAGGGTAAAGATGGGAAGACGTCAGTGGGGCCACGGGAGGCTCAGAGCAGCTCTCGCTGGAGCTAAGAAGGGAGAGCAGCTCTGGGCGGTGGTCAGCTCTGGTGGGGGCAGGGCAAAGGGCTGGAGGCAGCTCTAGTTTGTCATCCTCCAAAAGATCCCTGGAAGGAGCGCGAGGTTTCCGGCCCCCCAGCCCTCTAAGACCAAGCCTGGGCTGAGTGCAGGAATCCGAGCATCCGCACGCTTAATTGCGTGTGGGAGGTAAAAGCTTTCCCTATTTGTTCGGACCCAAGGAGACTTTTTAATAGCAGCTTGGTGGCAGTCCTTTCTACCTTGTCTGGACCACCCTGCCTGTGAGCTGCAGAGCAGATGGTAGAGGGACCTGGTCACGGAGCTGTGTGCTTGCACAGTCAACATCCTGAGACCCCCTCCCACCCCAGCATGCCTCAGATCGGAGAGAACGTCCTCTGCCTTTCCACCCGGAACATGGGCTTGCACCTTCCACCCCTACTATCCCAGCCAGGCCTCTGAGCTTTCCTTATGGTCCTGGGGACTTTGGAGGAGAGGCTTTCCCTTCCCCTGTGAAGTGGGTGGTAATAGAGATGATCTCATAAGATCATGGTCATGGTTAACGATCTAAACTCCATGTCATGTAGCTACTGCATCCCAATTGCCCTTGAGTTTTCCAGCCCTCACAGATCAGTGAGGTTCCTCCTTTGGGCATTGGGGAAACCCTAACCCCCTTAATTCTAACACACGTGGCATTGTCGCGGTCTCCACTAGACTGTAATCTCTTGCTCTTTGAGAGCAGGCTTCCCCCTGATTCTTCTGTATCCCCCATCACACTGATCCAAGCCTGTCGGGTGAAATGGTACTAGAGGGGCAGGGGCCCTGTTGAAGGATTTAGGAATGCCCAGCAGGGTGGGAGCAGAGGTAGGAGAGAGGGTGCCGAAGGGGCGGAAAGAAGCAAGGATAGGGCTCCAGGAGGGACGGGGGCCCAGATGTCCTGTGGGAGGCAGGACCTAAAGCTGTCATACAGGCTGTGGTTCCTGGAGCTGGTCAGCTGAACAGGGAGTTGACAGAGGGGCTAGTTTGGCAGGTTAAGTGGCTTGCCCTCGACTGAGTCAGGTCCCCAACTCTGTTAAAAAAGTTCTTCCTGGCCAGCGGGGTCCTTGCAGTCCTGAGTCCAAGGCCAGCCTGCCTGGGCCTGTAGGGCAGGACGCAGCTCCAGACCAGGGCAGTGCGGGTGGGGGCCTTCTGGATGTAATCCACTTTCCCACCCTCGGCCCAGGCGCTAGTCCCTTGGGGCTTTGTCTGTTGGTTTGTTTGGCTGGGGGGAGACAAGGAAAGAGGCCCCAGTCACACTAAATCCTCCTCAGCCCTTTATGCTGGGCCCCCAGCTGGATGGGGGAGATGGCATCTGGCCAGCTAAGGGGCTCAGCCCTCACAGCTAATTGCTCATTAAAGAGCGTTAATGAACTTCCCTTAGCCCCATCCTTGCCTAAACCAGCGAGGCTTCCCTACTTCTCGCTGCCGTCACTGGTTGAAGGAGCCGGTCTCTCTCTATACCCTTCACCTGGTGGTCAAGTCTCACAGGTCTGACTCTGGGCCCTGCTTAGCCAGCAGGTCCTAGGGTTGAGAAGTCCCTCGGCACCCAGTGTTCCCCCTCCTGCCTGGACTGACTTTTTGCCCATGACCGTTATCCCCCACCTCCGCCCCACTTTGCCCCAACACTTACAGCTTCTCCAGCAGGGACAGTCCCAGGAAGGATCCATTCCGCAGCCCAGTAATCTTGTTGTTGCTCAAGAGCCTGAAGGAACAGAGAGAACACAGACAGGAGAACGTGCCGTTACAAGCCAGAAAGTGTGGCTGGAGCAGGGATGCGGTTTCACCACTACAACCATGTTGCTTTCTGTGTAAATGGTGCCCCCTTTCTTGTAAATGGTGCAAGACAGGAGCCCCACCCCCTCCAGGAAAGAGCCAGGGAATGGTTCAAGCAGATTGGTTAGCCCACTGAGCCCCAAATTAGATATTTCACCTGCCCTGGGTTCCCTGCCATGGCCCGCATCTGACTCAGGACTCTATGTAAGTGGGCTGAACAGGTGTCAAGTTGCAATGGCCCCTTTACACCTTAGAACCACTGCCTGAGCCACAGTGCCCTCCTCCTGCCCTCCAGGGCTCTTTCTCAGGTCTTCAGCCCCATACCCTGAGGAGAGTGGTAGGGGGAATGGTCTGAATTGGGTCAGGGCTCTGGCAGGTGGAACAGGAGGTCCAGTAGGTATGGAGGCAGGTGGGAGGAGCTGCCCATCCTTGGGCAACACTCTGTGAGCCAAGGACTTCACAGGAGGGGACTGTTCCCAGCCCTGGAAGGCCCCCAGTTCAGAGGGACTGCATACCCTTGCCTCCCTAAGCCTGGCTTCGGCCTCGACAGAAAACCGATAGAACCCTGTGCCTGGTGGAAGCCCGGGCCTTGGCCTTTGCCTCTGCCCACTCTGAGTTCTGTTTATTTATTTGTATTTAGAGGGGGAGGAGAGGGGCCCCAAGCTACTGACTAAACCCACTCTGCCCACCCACTTAGCCTTTCTCTGCCAGACTCCCTCCCTGGGAGGAGGAAGTTCCAGACCAGCCAAAGGGCTCATCCTTTGAGTTAATTGCTTATTAAAACGCTTTAATGAGCCTCTCAGCCCAAACTCTTGCCTGCTCTGGGCTGAAACAAAGGGTTTCACTTCTTTGCTCCTATTGGTGGACATGGAAAGGCCAGAGTTGTAGGTCTGGAATCTTCTCTCGAGTGGGCAGCCTCTGGGATGGACAGTAAAAGAGATCTTGGGGGACGGGGGTGGGGACAAGGCATGCTAGCAGCTGTCAAGAGTTCTGCCCACAAGCTTACTGGAAGTGGGTAGGTGAATATATCAAGACAGGTGTGAGATGGCCCCAGACAGCTGACATTCCAATACTCCACCTTCAAGAGGCTCATGGAGGACAGACAACGGCCAGGATGGAGGCTAGAGTGGAAGGGGGCTCCCTCCCTTCCCTGCTCTCCAGATAGACCCCTCCCACCCTTCTGGTCCCCAACTAAGGGTCCTTTCAACAGTGACACTTCCTAGCAGGGCCTGAATAGTGACTGTGTGAAAGCATTGCGGGGGAGGGGATGCTGGGTTTCCAAAGGGCTCACACACACACACACACACACACACACACACACACCCTTGACATTTCAAAAAGTACATCACAGTTGTCATTATATGAATAATTAGAACTCACATTGACCCTTTTATTCTCATTTTATGGATTAGGATGATTTTAAAACTTTAAGAAGTTTACTTATTTATTTTGAGAGAGAGAGAGTGAGCAGGGGAGGGGCAGAGAGAGAGGGAGAGAGAGAATCCCAAGCAGGCTCTGCACTGTCAGCATAGAGCCTGATGTGGGACTTGAACGCAGAAACCAAGAGATCATGACCAGAGCTGAAACAAGAGTCAGACACTTAACCAACTGAGCCACCCAGGTGCCCCTGATTGATTAGGATGATTTTAAATCGCATTACACATGGTGGTTATAAATCATAAATAATCTTGTCAGTTCTTAGGGCCTCTAATGGTCTCATTTAGGCCCTGGTGGGGCTGCAGGGGCTCCTTCTGTGGTGACGGGCTCTTGATGGTGTGACTTTTAAATCAAAGCCCACCTCGCCTCATCTCTTGTTCATTCCCTTCGTATGCTCAGAGTTTGAGGTTTAGAGGTTGCATTAAATGTCAGAGAAGGTGAGAGAGGACCCCTCGGTGTTTTTAGAAGTGTCAGGAAGAATAGTGGAGAAAGGGCATAGGTTTCAACCTCCCCCCGTCCAACCCCAAGGGTGTCCCCCAGGGACTGCCCTCTCCTTGGGTTTGTGGGGAATGGGATGCTGATAAGGCTGAGGGTACAGGGGAGGGGGAGGAGGAGGGAGAGGGTATGGTAGGAGAGAGAAACAGGGCTGCTGAATTATCACAAGCCTGTTCATGAAGGGGGAAGCCCGAGAACATTATTTCTCAAACTTGAGCAGAGTCCTGTTAAAGGGAGGAAAAAATATCTTCTTTCCTGAGAATATGTCTGAGGATTCTAGTTTGAGAAATATTGACTTTGGAAATGAAAATCTTACACTATGAAAATACCTTCTAATAATTATCTCAAAATTATCTGCAAAAGAATTTTGTTTAAATATCATTGAACAGAAAATTAAAAAAAAAAAAAAAAGTCCTCCAACTCCCAATCCCCTGAGATTAAAACCTGGGATCCTAATTTGAGAATCCTGTCTAGACAGGTCTAAAGGTGGCGTTGGGGTGCACCCCACATTCTTCAGACTCTTCAGCCTTTAACCTTTGAACACCTTTTGCATACCCCAAATTCTTTAACCCAGAGCTGGTCAATAGAAGTATAGTGTGAGCTGCATACATAATTTCAAATGTTCTAGTAGCCACATTTTTTTTAAGTTTAAAAATTAATTCTAATAATATATTTTATTTAACTCAAAGTATTAAAATGTTAGCATTTCAACATGCGATCGATCTACAAAATTAGTAATGAGATGTTTTCCTTTTTTCTGTTTTCGGTACTCAGACTTTGGAATCTGCGAGTATTCTACTGTTCCAGCATATCTCAATTCAGACCAGCCACCTTACAGGTGCTCAGGAACCACATGTGGCTAGTGGCTTAACCCTTATCCAGTTTCCTTGTGGCCAGCACCTCCCCAGGAGGAAGTCTGGGTTGCTTGAGAGATACTGAGGAAATTGTGTGTGTGTGTGGTGGGGGGGAAGTGTGTGGGGGCAGAGCAAAGGATTGGGGACCAGCCCAGAGTCAGGTGAGGATAAGCCTATGGCCCAGAAAAGGACCAACTCATCTCTTGGTGTCCTATCCCTCTCTGGCAGGGCCCCCTCTCTCTGAGGCAGCCCCTGTTGTGCTGGGGAGGTGCGGGGGCGGGGGGGGGGGTCAGCTGCAGCCCACGCTTCCGGTTTGACTAGCCCGGTGCAAACGCTGTCTTGAAATGAGATACTTTTTCTTGTAGCAGAGAACACGTCCCTGATCTCCCCCATACCCACTCTCTATAAGCCATTCATGAAAGCAGGGACACCAGGCAAACGGTGATTCACCCTTGTCCTCCCATGGGTCTCCTTCTTGCCATATTTCTAGTTCTTGGACAAACTTCAGGCAGATATCTGTATGATCCAAGTCCCTAAATACCCAGAATTGGATCATTTGGTCTTTGCAACCTAGATGGGGCTGAGGAAATTTTGCTTTGGATCCAGATTATCCAGAGAATGGCTTCGGCTGTGCTTGTTGGTTCAGTTCTCAGGAGGTGCCCTTTGTGAGTCTGGTGGGGTGGAGAGGGCAGTGATTTGGGACAGAAAGTGCTTGGGTCTAGTGTTGTCTTGGGCAAGTAGGAAGCTGGCAGTTAGTAGGGGTCGAAGAAGACACGCACAGCCTCTTCCAATGGGAAGAAGAATGTTCCCACCACGCTAGGCTGTCTCAAGGGGACAGAAACAGGCCAGGCGGCCCCAGCAATCAGGCAGGGAAGGATCGGGAGCCTTGGCCCATGGTTCCATGCAGCCTCACAGACACAGTGCCAGCTTGGGCCCATCTTAACCGCCCTGCCACCCCTACTGGACAGATACTTCCTCAGCCTGCCCCAACCCCTCGCCCTGCAACAGCACAGGGAGCCTGCCAGGTGGATCTCCTTCCCAACCATGCTAGCCCCGCTGCATGGACCTCTGGCTCACCCAACCCGGCCTCTCCAGCTTTCCTTCCCTCCCTCCCCGTCTACCACTCCGACATCGTCACATAGTCCCAGGAAGGGGGGCCAGTCCCTGGAGTCCCCTGTTCTCTTACCCTAGGGTCTGAAATCTGGCCAAGGAGAGGGGGCACACTGAGTCTATTCCAGAACTTTCTCCCAGCCAGGGTCCTATTTTAGGGAAGAGGAGCAAGCAGAGTTACCGCTAACGAGGCTGGAGGCCAAGGGAGCGAGTGGCTGGCGTCTACAGAGAGGCCCTGTGGCCTTTGGGCAGCCACAGGAACTCACCAGATCCCAGCCCAACATCAGAGATGACCCCGTAGGGGTCATGTGGGCACCACTCCGTGGGACATGGGGCAACACATGCCTGAACCAAATTGTTCTCTCAGATGCAGGAAGAGTCATACATGTCATACCCCCCTCCTCCACCGTGTGAGGGCCACACGTCTGGACACTTGGGGAATCTGTGCTCTCCAGGGAGTCTGAGCCTGGAATTCAGACCATCCTCAAGGCCCTCGGGGCTCAGGAGGACCTGTCTCCAACATCTGTTGCTGGCACCTTGGCAGTGTCTTAGGGACGCCATCAGTGAGGGATCTCAGGCCCACAGCCACTCTGAACGGTCAAGTGGAACCAGACTCCCAGCTCCTTCTGCGGGCACAGTGCCCAAGGCCTCTGAGCACTGCCAGGGCCCACAAAGATGTCTGAAAACGAAAAAATAATCACTGCCTCTGAAATATAAATGCTATAAAAAGCAAAATTGACATTAACAAACCCTTAACTAAATAACAACCAAATGTCCTACTATGTCGATTAGCAGTGATTGTTATGTTCCTCGCAGGCCGTGGGTGCATTTCAGTATGCCTGATATGACAATAGGGTCTCTAAAAGTGACACTGCCTCTGGTCCATAGGCCCTGCCTTGACACATACCCTCAGACGAAAGGCTGCCTTCCTGTGGCTTCCCCTCCTTTCCCTTCTCTTCAGGGCTGCCCTTCATGTCCATGCAGCCTGATTGCAGGGGACTTACATGTTGGAGGAGACATACAGTGCTCCTGAAATTCCCTGCCATCCCCTCCCTTGGCTGGAGGCCTGACTGGAAGGAGACCTAGGTAGGAACTTGCTTCCTCAGGCTGTAGGGGGTTGTGTCTGGATATGGTCTCTGATCTCAGCCTTGAAGCTGAACTGTCCAGGCAAGGGCCTGAGGTCAAGGCTGGGAAAGAAGATAGTCTTGGAATGGCTCCTATGTGTGGGGCCTTCTAGTCTCCTTTTCTCCAACCTACCCTCTGTACAAGGGCACCCTATCCTGGTGGGGAGCAGGCACGACCAAGAAATTGGGGCTGAGATGGGGAGGACTGACTGGAGAAGAGGTGCTACAGGTGCTTGTGGTTGGGTGGTCCGTGTGCCTTGATGGGGGCCTGGGGGCCCCAACACCCTAGCTTGAGCCCATGGAATCGAGTCTGCTATAATCATTCACACCTAGGCATTCATTCATTTATTCTTCAAATCTACACTAACGCCCATTGTGGGCTCAGCCCCGGGTAACACAATAGCACTACAAACATCAATGAGACACGGCGTCTACAATCCTCCATTCATGAAAGGTGGAGGGCCATGTGTCAGACAGGATGCAATGTTTGTGTGTGTGTGTCCCTGGATTTGAAGAAGCTGGGAAGTTACTCCCAGTCCACCTTAAGTGCTTCTCCAAACGGCCTAAAATCTCAGCCTGGGGTAGAGGTGGGAGGGGGCATGGTTTTGGGTGAAGAAAGTGGATTTCTTTTCAAATGCTTTTCAAAGACAAATAAACCTGAAAGGATCAATTTGTAATCAGCCATTTTTACCCAAGTACAAATTTGTCCTTTAATCTTTCTACCCCTGAAGTTTTCCTTGGGAGCCCTGAGGCCCCGATCCTGTCCTGCTTTTGTGAGCCAGTATCCAGTCTCCATGATGAGACTGTAAGGCCCCTGAGGTCAGAGACCAGGGTCTCTCGCCTCCTGGCACTGGCGCCGGGCTGGTCAACAGCAGGCGCTGGCTGAATGAATGGATGGGTATCCGGAGAGGCAGAGCTCTAGGGAATGTGGGGGTGGTAGATGGACAGAGTTCACGCTGAACCCCGGTTTCCTCCTTCCTCCACTCCCCTCCCCCTCCCCCACCCCCGCCCCGCCCCGCCCCCTACCGCTCGGTCTGGGCAGAGCTCACTCCTGACAGCTTGGAGACAGCTCCCATCCCTCTCCGAGCTAAGCTGGCTCCACAGTATAGCCCTCCTGAGACATCACCCACCCCCACAGGGGTGGCATCGTCCTGAAGCTGTGCGTGGTGCAAGCGAGGGAGAGAAACACCAGGAAGCATGCTTTAGACACCACTTTCCCCGGGTCCATCTGATTTCAAATACTCTGTGCAGTGATTCTGTACAGAGGTCCCCTAAGCACACAGGTATTTGCTAGGCTATTATCTACCCCTTAACCCTGGCTCATGTGTCCGTGTGGAGGAAGTGGATTAGTATATCTCCTCTGCCCTGTCCCCGGGGGGTATGCGGTCTCTGATTTGTCACTATGGGAAGAGGCTGAGAGCAGGAACCCTGGGTCTGGCTCCGAGCTGTGTCATCTTGGGCAGGTCAGCCCCTCTCTGGGGGTTTCTTCTCAGTAAAAGAAGGGTTTGGACAGAAGACTCCCACTCATTGTATTTGATGGTTTTTCCCATCCTGAATACTGTGTCTCCTAGAGCCTGAAGTCTGAAGTTTCTGCCTCACCACACGGTTCCCAGCAGGCAAAGAGCCCTGGGTGGGTGGGTGGGGGTGCAGCTCTCCAGGACCTTCCTTCTCTTTCCAGCTGGGAGATGTCTGGCCCCTCATGGTCAGGCTGTAACTCCCTCCTCAGGCTTCTCTCCACCCCGTTCCCTGCTCCTCTGTGACAGATTGGTTCCCCTGCCCCTCACCTGGCCCCATCCATCTTGCACACCCCTTTGCTCCCCCATCCTGCCTCTCCCCACTCGAAGGGCTGGAGAAGCTGGGTCCTGGGAGGTTGCCTGACTTTGCTACACTCCACAGTTTCTCTGCTCCCCCCACCCCCATCACCAGTCCTAAAAGCAAAGGAATGTTCTGGAGTTTGGGAAGGATGGGGGCCCGCCAGAGGAGGGAGGAAGGGGAGGAGGCAGCTTTGTCCTGTCAGTGTCTGAGCTCTAAATAGAACAGAGCGGCTGGGCTGGGGGAATGAAAATAAACAGCCCCTCCAAGCAGCCCCTTCCTAGCAGTTACCGGACTTGCCTTCTAGTTCCTCAGCCCAGGGCCATTTCCCTCCCCTCTTCTCCCCTGCTCTCTGTCTGGTCCCAGGGAGGAGTGGGGGCGGGGGGGGGGGGCTGTCTATACCTTAGAGGGAGTGAGGCGTACTGGTTCAGGCTGTGTGGCTTTGGGGAACTCACCTCCCCTCTCTGGGCTTCGGTGAGGAGAGCCCACTGAATGGAAGGATCAGCTCAGAGGTGGCTGGAACTTTTTCTCCCTCAGGAAAGGGTTCTTATCCCAATGATTCTCATGTGGCATAAACTTGGAAACTCTCTCCCTTTAAAAACATGACCCCCAATTTAAGGGTCAATTTATGGTCAGGTTCAAATTACACTGGTTTGCCTGTGCCCTTGGGGGAAATTCTCAGACTCACCCCCAGGACTGGGGATTGCCCACCACCCCATCCCCCAGCACAGAAGGATGATCCATGGTAGTCAGCAGGAAGGGACCTCCTTGGGGATCAGGAGTAGCTGGGTTCATGCACATGTTCTGAGTAGTTCAGGCCAAATTACCCGTTCTGGGTCCTGGAACCACTGGGATGCTGAATTATAGGGGTTGTCTTTGGAGCTCAGTGCGGTGGCCTCTCCAGTCTCATCGGCGGCGCAATGAGGACTCAACCAGTAAACCCCAGAGGGCTCTGGTCTCCGCCCAGTGCTTGCCCTGAGATGTGAGCAGGGACCCTTACATCTTTCACAAGAGCCCTAAGGGCAAGAGTCCCCAAGACCTCCAGGGAGGGGCTGGCTGCCTCCAGCTTCTCCGGGCAGGTAGTTGGAAAGTCAGGGGGGAACTTGGATTTCTTCTGGGCCCCTGATTTCACACAGGCGGGGTCAGAAGCCCACAAGGGCTTGGTGCAGCTGAGACCCTGCATCAGGAGGGGAAGGTAGTGGGTTGGAGTCTTCTAGCCTCCTCCCACCTTCGGCCCCCAGCCTCTTCCCTCTTTTCTTTCCTTCTTTCTCTCTGCTCTCTCCCCCTCCCCCTCCTCTCCCTCACAAAAGCTCTCTGTACACAGCCACTTCCTCTGGCTGCTGTCTCTGAGCCCAGACCTTATGAGAACCATATGGGGGAAAGAGGGTGGAAGAGAAGGGGGTGGGGAAGCTGGCGAGGGCCCGCCCCTCCAGCCAGCATCTTTCCACTCCCCTCAGGCTCTGCGCACGGGCCGTTGGCACACTTTGCCCCAAACTCCCCCAACTGGATCTTGGTGGCTGGGGTGAGGGGCACTGGGGGGAGGGCCCCGTCCAGAGCTGGGGCTTCAGAGGGAGATCTGTGTTCGAGAACCACTTTCCTGAGGCTGGAGCAAACGCAAGGGCTGTGAAGGGGCCTCCCCTTCCCCCATGCTGCTCCTAAAGACCACCAAACCCACAGCAAAAGGACCCAGCCACCATTAGGTGCGTCTGAATGGCAAATGCCCCTTCTCTTCCATGCGGGGTTTTGACATGGTGGGCCGCCCCCCGCCCCAGAAACGGGAGGCGAGGCTCGGGTGGGGGCGCGGAGGGGGTGTGTGGGTTCTGGGAGAGTCCGGAGTGACCAGTACCGCGCCTGCCCCCTCCGCACCCAGCCTTGGAATGTTCCCAGGTCAAAAGGGCCAAGGTTCTGCTGGGAAGGAACTGGGTTTTTGAAAGCAGCTTTTGTGTCCGCTGGGTCCCAAATCCAGCCAGGTGAGCACTGAGTCCCTCACCTGAGAGGAATGGAAGGCAGCCCAACCAGCTAATCCTGGCCTCAGTTTGCTCAGCCTGTAAGATGGGAGATGCAGGGCTGGATTTGCTGATCTGCAAGGGCCTTTTCAGTGCAGACGGTCTAGGAATTTATGTGGTGGCTGGAATCCTCTGAGGGGCTGCTCAGATGTCCTGCAAGGTCCTCGCAGGAGATTTCCTTCTGGAGTTATCTGTTATCAGTCCTTTCCTAGAATTCCTTATTACCCCTTGCCCCTCCCTCTCACTCCCAGAGCTGCCAAGCAGAGGGCAGGCCCATCAGCTGCTGCCCAGGAATGGGTGGGGGGTTCACAGGGCTCCTCACATCTCTCCCAGGCTCTCCCCAAAACAAGTCACCCACCACACCCCCCACGAGACCTTCCCCCTTGGGGGAGAGCCATAAAGGCTCCTGCTCCGGACAGGAGCCTCGGTGCCCACGGCTGTCCTGTGGACTGAGCTGAGGGGTGGGACCGATGGATCAGGAAGGGAGCCAAGAGTTCTGCTTTCCTGGAAAACTGTGCATGAAAATCCATTAGAAGGGAAAAGAGCAAAGGGTGGGGAGAGGGGGCACACGGTCTACAAAAACAGAAGGCAGAAGTTAAGATAATAGGGGTGGAGGTGGAAGGTTTTTCAGTGAGGTAAATAGGGCTGTTCATGGAATTGCCTCAGAACTGCCTGCAAGCTCTCTCTGAGCAGAGACGGGAGGCTCCTTGCACACAGGCACCTGATCTAGTGCTTTCTTTGCCTGAGTAATCCCAGCACTGGTGTCTACCAGGCTTCCCAAGGGGGAGTCCTGGGTCCCCTTGAGCAGGGTGGGGTGTAAGGGGGATTGGAACCTGGTGGCCCATTCTGGGGGGAAACAGGGGAGGAGGGAGGTAAAGCCATGATGCAATAAAAAAAACAAAAACAAAAACCAAAAAACAACAAACATCAGCCTAAGTCCTATTGTTTGTACCAGGTGACAGGCAAAAAGGTGAAAGGAAACAAAAAGAGTAAGGAGGAGGAGTTCGGGAGGGTGTGGAGAAGGTTTCCAAGCTCTTAGCCTCATGCTTTGCTGCCAGGCTGAAGCCCCTTCCCAGCCCTGTCTCTCTTCTTCCCTCAAGAGGCATGCTGGGAAGGGATGGGTATGGCTGAGCCCTGAGAAGAGAATCCCTGCCCAGCAACCAGGATCAGGATTATGTGGGGCCTGGAGGGAGAGCCTAAGAAATATGTCCATGGCTGGGATTCAGTCGCACTCTAGGCTGATGGGCCAGTGGGCTCTCAGGGGCTTCTAGGGCCTGCCCTGCCATCACTGTGGGGATGTCCAGCCAGGCTCAGGGGCTGTTCCTATGGAAGGTATCTTAAGCCAGCCAGGTCAGTGGCCTGGGACAAAGAAGAGGCCCTTCCTCTGGGAATGGTTTGTGATGGGAAGGTGAGCTAGCAGTCACGTTTGCTGCTGCCCTGTCACAATATATTCTCACCAAGAGTTGGCTGTGCCCACTCACTCACTCCTTGCAGTGGCGTCGGTGGGAATTAGCTATGGCTGGAAAGCATTAGTTACCAAATCATTCTAAGATGTACTGCAAAACCACCTTTTAATGTTTCCCCCCCTCGTTTCTGCCTTCAGTATGTTAGGATTCCCTAATCCCAACAAGCAGACATACAGAGGGACGGTGTCCCCCATATGTGTGTGAGCACAGCCACAAGAGCCAGTGCACAGACGCACAGACACACAGAGTCCTCTCTTGAACTGAGTTATCATTGCTCAGCGGGGACTCACACAGACTCCCGCCCAACCATTCCACACAGCAAGCATTTTTCTCCTCCAGAACTGAGTGGGCAGGGGAATGCCCAGGCCTGTCTGGACCCTTCAACACCACTGGACAATCAAAGAGACCAGGAAAGAGCAGCCACGGCTGCCTTCCCAGGCCACGGCCACATCCCAGGGCTGCTGCTGAGACGTGGGAGCCGGCGGACACATTGCCTCCACTCCCCCCAATGCACACACATACACGCGCGTGCGCACGCACACACACACACACACACACACACACACACACACAGCTGGGGAAAATGCAGGCCAGGCGGCCAACGTCAGAGGCTGACCAGTCGTGTCCTGTCAGGAAGCCGGCAGCCTCTGAACTCACCCAACCAGAGGCATTACTGTATTGTTCTGGACACAATCAGGATAGACTGTGAGCCAGCCCCAACTCTGGGCAAGGGGCGGCGGGGGACGGTTGCCACTGGGGTCAGGAAGCCAGGAAAGGGGAAGCGCATGCAGGTTAGGTAGGGGACAGGAAAGGCATGGGCCGCGGCTAGGGCCGGACCCTCCACTCCACGGCGTGCGTGGAGCTGGGAGCACGTGGTCAGGGCAGGAAATCGCCGCGGCGGGTCGGGGTCGCTAATTCTCCTGCGGTTGTGGGGGCTTCAGGCCCCCATCAAGGAGGCTTGGGGGCGGGTGGTGGTTCGAGCCGCGCTCGTAGCCAGCAAAGTGAGAGCTCGGGAGGGCCCTGGCTGAGAAAGGAAACGGGATGACGGAAGGAGGCTGGGAGGCAGCCGCCTCCCCCTCAGCCAGGTTTCTTTCTTCGCAGTCTTGGAGCGAAGAAGTCAATCGATTAACAGCCAAAGGTCGTGTTGTACCCAGGGGAGGTAAAGGAGAGGGCGGGATGCAGGACCCGGCGCACAGCTCACTTCACCGACGCGCGCAGAGGGAGAGGGGCCAGAGGGCGACCGGGACGCCGGGGTCTCATCCAGGCCAGAAGCGCCGCAATCCCAAGGACAGATTTTCCGAGCCCTCCCTCCCGCCTGTCCCGCGGAGACAGTCTGGAAGCTGGGCTGGCAGGCTCGTGGGGCGGGTGGGGCGCCCCCCACTGGAGGAGCCAGGCCCGCGGGGTGAACCCGGGAGATTCCTCCAGCCCGGCCGAGGACGCGTCCTCCGAGGTGACGACCGCAGCCACCCTTTGGGCCGCGGGTCGATCTTTCCTGAGCCTTCCCCCAGCCCACCCACCTCAGGTCCCCGAAGTCTGCAACACCAGCCCAGACTGGAAAGTCGAGGGGCGTGGGCATCCCGCCAGGGCGCATTCCCCTCACCTGTGCAGGTGAGTGGGCGCCCGCGGTCCCTCTCTCTGGGGCGCAGCCGCCCCCGAAGTCCCCTCCTCCCTCCACACCCCGGAGCCCTAATCCTTCCCGTACTGCTCCAAGCCTCCCTTCACGGCGCCTGGACGCAGGCCTGTCCTAAAGTCTCTGAAGCGGCGGCAACGTCCCGTCCCCCTCTTCCCGCCCCTCCCGTCCTGTCTTCCTTCTCGCCCTCGTCGGGGCTCGGGCCGGCCGAGTAGGGTACTCACAGGGTAACGGTGCCGTTAGGCAGAAGGCCGGGCTCCGGAGGCTCCGGGAGGTCCCCGCCGCCGCACACCACCCTCCTGCGCGCCGGGTTGGGGGCGCCGCCGCTTAGCCCCTTGGGCCGCTCCCCCGAGCATTTGCAGCTGCGGATGGGCACTGGGCAGCCGGGCGCGCCCCGGGTCTCGGGCGCCAGGAGCAGTAGCCACGGCAGCAGTGGCAGCAGCAGGCGCGCTGGCGCCCCCCGCATCCTGCGTCCCGTGGCGCCCATCAGCCCATCGCCCCGCGGGGACCCACAGCGCTGGGGCCCGTCTGCGCGCCGGCCACAGGGACCCGGGCTTGCGGGAGGCGTGCTCAGCGGGGGCCCGGGGCGTCCGAGGGCGGGGCGGGGGGCCCTGGGCGGAGGCAAGCCCCGGGGTCCCCGCCGCCGCGCCCCGGGGGCATGTCCGGCGAGCGCCCCGGCGGGGAGGACGCGGGCGCGGCTGTCAGCGCGGCGCAGGCGGCCCCCGGCGGCGCGGCCCGAGGCTCTGCGCCGTGCTCCCGGGCCGGCTGAGGCCGGACCGCTCCGCGACGCCTGCTCCCTTCTTGCCGGGCCGGGACCTAGCGGATCGCGCCGGGCTCCTGCTGCCGCCGCCGCCGCTGCCTCTCCGTGCCATGGATGGAGGCAGCTCCTGCGCGGCGCCGCTCCCGCCGCCGCCGGCCCCCGCCCGCCCTCCGCGGAGGGCGCCCTCCCCTCGCCGGCTCGCCCGTCCGCGAGGCCCTAGCGCCTCCCGACACGCAGCCAGGCCGCTGCCCTCCTGGGAGCGAGAGCGGGCCGGGCGGCCTGAGGCCCCGTTTGTCCCGCGAGCCCGCCCTGAACCTAGACTTTCTCCCTCCCGCCCCTCTTCTCCGGGCCGGGACTCTTCCTCTCCACACCCCGTCTCGGACCTCAGAGTCAACCACCATCACTTTCCACAAAACCCTCCCTGGCTCAAGCTCATCCAGCCCGCGCCCCCGTGTTCTGGGTCTTTCATTGCCCTGCGGGTTTGGCCGGAGATACCTGGTGCTGCCTGTTTGGGATTGTGATTGAACTTCGTTCACCGTCCTGGGGTCGCTGAGACTCAGCTTCGCTTGGCTCCTGACCTGATGGGCTAGTCTGGAAGCCGGCTCTCCCTCCCACAGACCTAGGAGTCTCAGACCCTCCTCTGACGCCGGTGACCTCACGCAGCGGGGGGTGCTTGTCACTCAGCCAAGGAGGGGTCAAAGGCCAAGGCAACAGGCTAGATCTGGCCTCTTATGTGTGTGCGCGTGTGCGTGTGGGGTGGGGGCACGCGTGTGTGTTTGGGAGGCAGTGGGAATGAGGGAAATGGGAAGAGAAAAAGCAGGGAACCTACCAGGGTGTGGAAAGAGCACTGCACTGTGAGTCAGGAGAGCCTCATTCTAGACAGCTCTATTTGACTTTGAACACAGCCTCTAATATCCTGGAGTATCTCTAGTCTCTGGGGTCAGAATGGGGCTCTGCCTGCCCCCTAGTTTATGAATGTCAGCTGTGGCATTTGAATGAGTGAGTGAGAGAGGGGCACTCAGTTTCCATAGGCAGAGGGCTGGGGGCTTTGGGTAGCGTCTGACCTTGACAACTGGGGATGGAAATGAAAGTTTGACCGAGGGTCTTAGATGCGCTGTAATGCAAGCTGGGAATGGGGCTGGGATCCGAGGGAAAAGGGAAGTGTGGTCCAGTGTGTCTGCTCCCTCAGTTTCTCCACAAAGTGGCCGTACCTGCCACTTAATAGACCCTTTGCTGCTGAGGAGCAGGCTGCCTGGGTTGGGGGATCCATGGGCAGGAGTCCTGTTCCTCATCTTTTACTGTGTCACCTAGGAAGGTCGCCATCTGCCGCCTTCCTTCTGTGCTCTTGGCCTTGTTGGTGTGTGTGGCACCTTTTCCAGCACTGTAGCCTTTCATCCAGTCTCCCACCTCTCTTTGTGGGGAAGCGCCTTCTCTTCCTGGCCCCCAGTGGCAGACACTGGGCCCAGACACTGGCTTCTTCACTTTCCCTCTCTGGCTCCACCAGTCTCTCCAGGCCGCAGGCTCTGGTTCCTTCAACTTCCAAAGATAAATAAATAGTGATTGCAAATGGAGTAAGAGAGAAGGGGCACCGACTCCCCAGCAGGAGCCCTCCGCGGGGCGGCAGGCAGGCTGAGACCGCATTCCTTTGGAAGGGTCGAGATAGAGCCACGGCCACAGGCATGGTCTGCCATTCAACTCTCCTGCTCCCAGGCAAGGAAAACTTCTCAGAGAGGAGGAGGAGAGGGCTCTGGCCTGGGTCACAAGGCTTCTTTTGTCAATTCCTTTTGCTAAACGAAGACAGTCAGAAGTCTGGACGGGAGTTGCTCTGTGACATGAACTCTCTGAGGCTGTACAGAGGCCACATGACATTTAATGAGGCAGAGCTTCCCCACAGGTGGGACCGAGGTGCCTCACGGGGACATTTATAAAATGCTGTCCTGTCCTGCTTGGCATCACGTTTGACTTCCATACCTGCCCAGAGGAGGTGAATGGGGGCAGGAGTCACTTTCCCATTTTCCAAGTGTGGATGAGGAAACTGAGTCACGAGCAGTAAACAGCCAGGCCTGGGAAGTTACCCTCTGACTGCTTTTCAGGTGCTCTTTCCTCTGAACCGTTCAAAGCTTTTCCCACAGGATGCTTCCTGGTTTAGCTGTTCTCAGAGGTGCAGGGTGGGATGAATGAGTGGCCTACATGAAAATCTTTTTGTTTCAAAGTTTGTTTGGGACAGAAGGAGAAGTCACACTTAGTCCCAATCTCCAGAAGTCTGGCTAGGGAGTTTGGCCAATTCAATACACCCGGATGGTGTGATGAACTCTTTAATGGGATAGGGATAAGGTACCATGATAATAGAGAGGAGGCTGAATTGATCCTACCGAAGCAAGAGAGAGGGGGCTTACCAAAAGTTTTAGTCCCATTTAGGGGAGACGTGTAACCCACCTGACTCTACTAAACCATAATTATTCCCTAAGGGTCTGGGGCTCACATCTGCTCTGTCGCTCTCAAAAGAAGTTTGCCTTTGCTAGGTTCTAGCTGCTAGCCAACCTCTCTGTGCCCCCAGCTTCGATGCTGATCCAGTCCTCCTTGTCAAGGGGTAGCTGGGGCCTCTTGACATGGGTCACCCCACGGGAGACCAGCCCCTCCATTTGGAGCAGCAGTGAGTGGAAGATGGGGTGACGGTTAGTGTCCCCTCCATCAGAGACTGGAGCAGACCAGAGCCACCACAGGGGGACCTGCACAGAAGGACACCTAACATCTCCTGAGTGCTTATTATGTGCCAGGCACTTGTTGACTCCATTAAAAACATTTTTTTAATGTTTATTTATTTTTGTTTGAGAGAGAGAGACAAACAAAGTGTGAGCAGGGGAGGACAGAGAGAGAGAGAGAGGGGGGACACAGAATCCAAAGTAGGCTCCAGTCTCTGAGCTGTCAGCACAAAGCCCAATGTGGGGCTCGAACTCACAAGCTGTGAGATCGTGACCTGAGCTGCAGTCAGACACTTAACTGACTGAACCACCCAGGTGCCCTGCTTGTTGACTACATTTTACAAGAATTAGCTCCTTTAGGCCTCCCAACATGGTGAGGATGTTTTAGCAGAGAACTGAGGCGTGAAGAGGCACCTTAATAGTCCAAAGGATACAAGCTAGTAAGTGATAGAAATAGGGTTTGAACCCAGGCACTCTGGGCTCCAGAGTCCAAATTTTAAACCACCATGGTCTATAATTTCTGGAGAGGAGAAGGGCTCTCAACATTTCCCCCCACTTTTTACTTCCCGTGAGTTTTTCTCATTTTTTTTCAATTCTGTTTTCTTTTCTTTTCTTTTCTTTTCTTTTCTTTTCTTTTCTTTTCTTTTCTTTTCTTTTTTTTTTTATATGAAATTTATCATCAAGGGGTTTTCTCATTTTGATTCCCTGGCCCTTTCAGAGCTGAACCTCTGTAGATGTCCACTCCCACACCATAGCTGGTAGTGGACCCAGGACTCCTATTCTAACAGACTCAGGGAAGGCAGAAACTGTCCAAAGTGGTCTCCCTGCTCAGCTAGAAGAGAGTTAGAGGTGAATAAAGACCGTAAGACGTGTAGACTCTGAGCCGGCAGGAGCTAGGGTTCCCAGCTCCATGTGCTACTCTGTCCTCACCCCTATTGTGTGGGGACCCCCTCCTGGATGTTCACCTTTGAATTCTTAGGTTTTCTAACTCCCTCTGTGCCTTGTGGCCTTTCAGCGGCAGGATCCCAACACAGACCCAGGACGACAGTACATGAGATAATGGCCCATAATTGGGTCGATGTGTCACATTTCTCCAGGGCTCCACCAGCTTAGACAGACGAAATGAAGGCACAGAGCCCATGACACCCCCATTCTCCCACTTCCCTCCCAGGAAGGCTGTGCCAGGCAGTCCTCTGGGCTCTCTGTCCCTCTTCCCTGTCCTGTACCTTCCTCTGGGGACTGGGCTGAGCTCCCTGTCCTGATGGAACATTCACACTGAGTATTTGTGACATGGAATTGCTCGTGCCCCAACCAGAAGGAATGGATAAGACTTGGGAGAAGCCACCCAGATAAATACTTGGGCCTGCAAGGGCTTCCCATTGGTGATCAGATGTTACCGCACGTTAGGGACCTGTGTATAATTTCGGTACTCCCGCAGGAAGTGGTCATGATCTCTGTCTCTATTCAGATTGGACTCACCCTTTAAAGTAAAATCTACTCGCCTTCTCTCAGATGATGGACTGGCTCCTGCGTTTTGAGAACAGTGGCTAAGAGCATGGGCTCTGCAGCTGGATTCAAATCCTGGCTCTCTGTTTTATGGCTCATGTGACTTTGGGCAAATCACTTAATTTACCTAGGCCTCAGTTTTCCCATCTGCGAAATGGGGGATAAACAATAGTGTCCCCCTCATCATTGTAATGATGATGTCAGTTGTGTATAAACGATGCCCCTGTGGTATAATCCAAAAATATACTTCGTCCTGGCTTCTGACCCAGAACCCCTCAAACCCTTGGCATTTCCTCAGGGATAGGAGTGTCTTTCCTTATTCATAAGGAGCCTCTTGGATCACACCTGAATTTCTGCTAATGCTGACTGAGGGTGGGAATCTGAGGTAGCCTCCTGAGAGAAGGCTATCTCCCGAGAGAACTAGTGGTTAGAGGGCTGGAAATTTCAGTGCCACGGCCTCTGCCTCTGGGAAAGGGGTAGGGGTGCTGGAGATTGAGGTCTATAAAGACTCCAACAATGAGGGGCGCCTGGGTGGCTCAGTCAGTTAAGGGGTCTGACCTCAGCTCAGGTCACGATCTCACGGTTCATGAGTTCAAGCCCCACATCAGGCTCTGTGCTGGTGGCCCAGAGCCTGCTTGGGATTCTCTCTCTCTCTCTCTCTCTCTCTTTCTCTCCCTCCATCCTTTTCCCACTGGCACTCTCTCTCTGTCTCAAAATAAATACATAAACTTAAAAAAAAAATGCCAACAATGAGATTCATGCTTCCAGGTTGGTGAACACAGCAAGGTGCTGGGAGGGCCACACACCTGGGGAGGGCAAGGGAACTTCGCCTCCTCTCCCCGTACCTTGTCCTATGCATCTCTTCCATTTGGCTGTTCCCGAGTTGCATCCTTAAAAATAAGCCAGCAAAGGTAAGGAAAGTGTCTCCCCGAGTCCTGTGAGCCATCCCAGCAAGTTACCGAAACTGAACAAGAGGTCATGGGAAGCTCCGATTTACAGCCAGTCAGTTGGAAGTATGGGTGGCCCAAGACTCCCAACTGACATCTGAAGTGGGGAGACTGAGCCCTCACCCTGTGGGGTTTGCACTGTTTCTGCGACCGGAGAGTCGATGGATGTCAGAGAACACCCAGCCTGGCACCCCCAAGTGCTCAGTAAATGTTAGCTATCCTCCTTCCCTTGGGTCTCCTGCTGTTTTCCTAACTGGTCGTGTTGAAAAAGAAACACCAGAGGCACGATGGAGTCACTTGTGCTAAGCCCCACATCAGCAAACCAAGACTTAATACCCAGCCTGATTTCTGTTTCAGGCCTCTCAGGAATCTGACCTTTGACCAGTCAATCTGGCATAACCTTGTCAGCACTAGTGAGGTAACCTGTGTGAAAGACCCCAGCTTTTTCCCAAAGGAAGGAGACCTCCAGGCTTCGCCAGAAACTTCCTTTTTCCCACTCCCTTCTGCCGATAAGCCCCTTCAATTTTGTGCAGCTTCGAGCTGCTGGATGGGGCGCTGCCCGGTTCATGAGTCATTGAACACATTTATTCAGTTGAATTGCATTTCTAAACGGTACCTACTCAGTTCTGTCCTCTCTTACAGTTCACCGTTTACATATTTGACTCTTCCATTAGAAAGGAGGGCCCAGCAGAGGGAATTCTTTCATTTCTAGGATTTCTAGCCTGTTTTCGTGCCCAACAGATAGAAGAGACATTTATTTCATTCGTTCGACAAAGGTGACAGAAGTCTTAGTCATTTATTTAAGCAACGCGTATGGAGTGGCCACTGTATGCCAGATATTGTTTCTGGCACTAAAGATACAGCAGCAAACCCAAAGAAAGTCTGTGGCCTGGTGACACTAACGTCATAGCAGAGGGGACAGATAACACGTAAATAACAAGTAAATAGGTGTAACCTAATAGATGGGGGTCAGATGAGGCAGCATAAGGAAATCAGGAATGATGAGGAAGACCCCTCCGACAAGGTGACCTCTGAGCAGAGTTCAGAAGGAACGGGGGGGACAGGTCGTGTGGATTTGGGGGGACAGAGCGTTCCATGCACAGGGAACAGCGAGTGGCAGCAAGGTGGGAGGGCACTCCCCGTGCTCAGTCACGGAAGAGTTGGGGACCAGTGTGTTTGAAGCAGCCTAAGCCGGAGGAAGAGAAATAAGAGGTGTGGTCACAGTGCCCTTTGAGCTCATGTCCCCCTCACCCAGGGTATTGAAGACCCTGGGAAAGACTTTGAATTCTATTCTGAATGAGAAGAAAAGCCTAGAAAGTTCAAAAAAGAGAGTTACCTCATCTGAATTAGACTTTTATTTATTTATGTTTTTTAACGTTTATTTATTTTTGAGACAGAGAGAGACAGAGCATGAACGGGGGAGGGGCAGAGAGAGAGGGAGACACAGAATCAGAAACAGGCTCCAGGCTCTGAGCGGTCAGCACACAGCCCGACGCGGGGCTCGAACTCACGGACCGCGAAATCATGACCTGAGCCGAAGTCGGCCGCTTAACTGACTGAGCCACCCAGGCGCCCCAGACTTTTATTTTTTTAATGTTTGTTTATTTATTGGTTTATTGATTTATTTTGAGACAGAGAGAGTGTGTGGGGTTGGGGAGGGGCAGAGGGAGAGGGAGAGGGAGAATCCCAAGCAGGGTCCCTGCTGTCAGTGCAGGGCCTGACGCGGGGCTCGATCCCACGAAGCATGCGATCGTGACTTGAGCTGAAAAAGTCAGATGCTTAACTGACTGAGCCACCCAGGTGCCCCCGAATTAGACTTTTAAATCTCCTGTCTGGCACATGGGGGATGACAAATCAGGGACGCAGGGGACCAGTTAGGAGGCCTGTCCGGTGGAGACGCTGTGGCACGTTGGGCCAAGTGGGTGGTGAAGGAGGCAGAAAGAGGTTGGATCCTGGATGTGGGGAAAGCGAGTCCAGCCGGATTCCCTGACACGCTGGAAGTGGGGTGTGAGAAAATTTGTCAGGAATGCCCCCTAGCAGGTGGTGACCACACTTAGCATGGTGAGCCCCGTGTAATGTGTAAAACCGTCAGATCACTGTGGTGCATACCTGAGAGTAACATAACATGGTGCGTCAACTACACTTCAATTAAAAGAAAAGAAAAAGATTGACCTCCTAGGCGTTCGGGTTGAGCTGTGAGAAGAATGGAGCCACCATTTACTAAGCTGGAGAAGAATCACGAAGGATAAAGTCTAGGGAGAAAATCAAGAATTTGGCCCGTCACTATGTTGGGTGCTGGGGATACAATGGTTAAAAAAAAAAAAAAGTTGTGCTTGCTGCCCTTATGGAGTTGATAGTCTAGTAGGAGAGGCTGTGATTGAATAAATAAGGGCACAAATGGCTCTATAATCAGGATTGTGATGGACTGTGAAAGGAAGGGGGCCGCTAGATAGAATAATGGAGGGACAGAGAGCCCTTAGTTTCCACTGGGGGCCAGGAAAGGCCTCGCTGAGGAAGTGGCTAAGGTGACCCGGAAGAATAAACAGGCATCAGCCAGGCAAAGAGGGAGGCCAGGAGCTTCCCTAACCCTGGGCAGGAAAAAGCTTGGTGCCCTAGAGGACAGACCCATGTTGCTAGAGGGAGTGATGGGGGGGCCGGTGATGGAAGGGCGAGGGCTCTCCTCCCTCCTTCCTCTCCCTGGCCAGCCCTGAGGCACGTCTGAAGGCTCCAGGGTCCTCAGAGCTCTGGTCTCACAGATGCATCAGGATTCAGGAAGCCTCTTGATTCACAGCCTTCTCAGGTCACAGAGGGGGAGGGCTTTTTCTGGTGGACTGAGGCAGCCCAGCCCATCAGGAGCTATGGTTTCATGGCTCCTTGGGGTCTGTGACCCATTTCTTCTAGGCCCCCTTGGAGGACCTGCTCCACCCATCGCCTTTTTTCCCCCAGAGGCAGTGGAGAGGATGAAGCCAGACACAGGCTGACGCCCCTCTTCCTGAGCCCTGTGGGGGTCAGACTATTCAGGTGCCAGAAGGCAGGCAAGCAACACTGGCCAGAAGGAGAGTGTGTGAGTGTGTGTGGGTAGGGGTGGGATGGGCGGAGGTGGCCGTGCAGGGGAGAGAGAAGGTGGCATGGGGCCAGCATTTTTCCGAAGGTGTGTGGACATGAGGCTTCAAGGTTGTAGGAAAACAAGCATAGAGGAGAACAAGAGTGACATTTACTGAGGCACTAAGGTGCTGAGCACATCGTGTGTGCTACAGCTGATCCTTGAACAACGTGGATTTGAACTGTGTAGGTACACTTCTGGGTGGGTTCCAGAATCCGAGCTGTCAGCACAGAGCCCAACGCGGGGCTTGAACTCACAAACCACGAGATGGGGACCTGAGCCGAAGTCGGACGCCTAACTGGCTGAGCCACCCAGGCGCCCCAGTTTATTTATTTATTTTGAGAGAGAGAGAGAACAGGGGAGGGGCAGAGAGAGAGAGGGAGAGAGAGAATCCCAAGCAGGATCCGCACTGTGAGAGCAGAACCAGATGCAGGGCTCGGTCCCACGAACCATGAGATCATGACCTGAGCCGAAGTCAGAGGCTTGACCGACTGGGCCGCTCAGAAGCCCCTGTGGATTTTTTTTACAGTACAGTACTGTAAATGCATTTCTCTTTCTTATGATTTTCTTAATAACTTTTGTTTCTTCTAGCATACTTTATTGTAAGAATACAGTCTATAGCACGTATAGCATGCACAGCATGTGTTCATTGACTGTTTATATTACCAGTAAGGTACTTGGTCAACTGTAGGCTATTAGTAGCTAGGTGTTTGGGGAATCCAAAGTTGTATTCAGATTTTCGACTGTGCAGGGCGGTCAGTGCCCCCAACCGCCATGTTATGCAAGGGTCAACTGTATTTCATTTAATCTTCAGTGTCGCCCCCCTATGGGGCTACTATATTGTCTCAGAGATGAGGACGTTGGAACTGCTCTTAACCAACTTAACGGTGGTTAAGCGACATGCGTGTGTGGGCACGCGTGCGTGTGAGGGCAGCTGCGTGTTGGGGCTGGAGGGGGCTCATTTGGCCTCACTCCTTTCTGTGCTATGGCAGAGTCCCTCAGTGGAGCAGCTGGTTGGGGAGGGAAGTAGGGCTCTCCCCAATCCCTCCCTCCCCCACACACTCATGGTGGGTGAGGGCCTCCCCAACCCAGGGCCCAGGCTCACACATCCGCGTCCCTCTCAGCCCACGCAGCACTGAAGAAGACTGAAGAGGCACAAAAAGCTACTTGGTGGAGAAAGCTGGCATGTGCTATTCCTGGTGGGAGGAGAGATCCAGATAAGCCGGGGGTATTTCGGGTCCCCCCATGCAGGGGGACAGGGCCAGCTGGGGGCTGGTGAGGCTGAGGACTGGGCTCTCCCTTTGCAAGGCATGTGGCAAGGGGCCCAAGGTTGAGGCAAACCTCAGACTTTGTCTAGAGCTAAGCTTGCTTCCAGCCCTCACCGCTATTTATAAAAATTATTTTTATCAAAGTAATGCACACAGATGGTTAAAATATGAAATCTCATGGAAGCGCTTGTAATGAAAAGGAACAGTCCCCTCCCAAACCAGCTCCCCGGAGGCGGCTTTCACCCGGGTTTGCTTTTAGTTCTATGCTCTTTGTTGATGAAGCCACTGAGGGAGCTTTTTAGTCCCCGGGATGGAGGGGGGAGGTCGTTCCTCTGGCTGAGGGTGGCTTTGCAGGTTCAGCTTTCAGGAGCACCCCCAACAGCTCTCCACCGGATGGAGCTGCCTTCAGGCTGGTGGCTCTCCATAGATTTTCAAACCTGGTTCTCTGGGTCACCATCACCCTCTCCCAGCACCATGGCCTGTCCCCGCAGGTCCCTCTGGCCCACTTGGAGTGTGTGGGAAGCCCCTCCAGTCGCGGGGAGCCTCATTAACACACATCTACGGCTGAGCCTCAGCCTGGCAGTTTGGGCTTGTAATCTGCATGGGACCCCAATTCCCTGAAGCAGCTGTCCTCTTGATGCCTTGCCGGCCATGGGGGATTTCTGGGCTGGCCCTTTGGCCTTTGTCTCTCTTATCTCTCTCTGCTTCTTTCCCTCTCTCTGTCATTTCTTCCTCCTTTCCTTTCCTTTCCTGTCCACTTTGTGCACCCTAAACCTCTCCCCCACCCCACCCCCCCTGGACGGTCAAGGTCAGACTTCCGTGCAGGAGATGAGGCTCTATTCCCTAAGACCTGTCAGGCTGCCTTGGGGCCCTGGCAGGCCTGTGGCCATGGAGGGGGAGGTTGGGAGACACATGGAAGGAGAAGCCCCCTCCCTGGGCCTCCGTCCTGGGGACTGCGCTCAGGGAGTTTGGGTGTGTCACTGGAGTCTCAGTGCCCCGGGTGTGTGAGCCAGAGTATCTAGTTTTGGTTTCACTCGGGGCTGATTTGGCTGTTTTTCTGCCCCAGTCCCTAGCTGGGTCTTTGGTTTAAAGCTATGGGGAAGGGAAGCGAAGGCTTGGGTGTCCGGATCGGGCAGCCTGTTAAGGGGAAGTGGGGCCTCTTAACCTCCCTGTGTCCAGCTTCCTTATGTACTCAGTGAGATGCCCATGAGGGCAGCTGGTTGCGGGCGCTCAGGAGTTAGTTGCCTCTTGGACGGTCTCCCTTCCTCCTCAGCCTTAGAGGATCATGTTTCATTTATGAAGGAAGGCAACAGTTTTCCCGACAGCCCTTATCTGCTGGGTCCATCAGGACTCCACCCCGGTTTTCCATGGAGATTCAGGCAGACCGCAAAGCCCAAGCGGGCTGGGTCCAGCACAGGGACACTAATGTCTACTGAGATTTTACTACGTGCCAGGTTCTGTATACAGCGTTTCACATGCTGAATCGCATTAAAAAAACACGCGTCCTTGATTTTTTTATGTTTAACTAGTCTCTACACCCAACGTGGGGCTTGAACTGACGACCCTAAGATGGCGTTGATGCCTTAATCACATTTAAACTTCACAACAACACCAGGAGGCAGTCATTCTTCCTATCACCTTGGGGCACCTGGGTAAGTGGCCAACTGTTGATTTTGGTTCAGGTCATCATCTCACAGTCATGAGATCGAGGCTTCCCCCCGCCCACCCACCTTAAGTGCTCTCTCTCTCTCTCTCTCTCTCAAAAAAGTTTAATATCACCGCTATTTACAGATGAGGAAACTGAGTCACCAAGGAGGTTAAGTCTTTGGCCGAAGGGAATTTGACTGGTGAGGAACAGATGTGGGAGTCAAACCCAGACAGACTGGTGCCAGAGTCTTGGAGCAAGCATTTCGGCTCTGTGCGTGTGCGCGCGCGCATGGGTACACACGTGTGCACGTGTGTGTGCCTGTGGGCAATAGCTGCTCCCCACCCCTGGCGTGGGCCTTCTCATTTCACTTCTGCAGCTCTTCTCCCCGTGAGCATGTTCCCAAATCAAATGCATAATGTCCTTTTGATGCCTGGGCTCCTTGAAGTAGACACAGTGAGAGCCCTGTTCCTCCGTCGCCGCCCGCCCCCCTCCCCCACCCCGCCACCGCCCCAGGCTTGGGCGTCAGCTCAGGACTCTGGGGGGGGCACAGTGGCTGCCAGATTGGCCCGGGCCTCACAGGTGAACAGAGCCATACTGTGGACAGCCTGCACCACGGCCGAGACGCACATTCAGTCTGGGAGAAGGCCCGTGACCAGGCACACAGACCCAGGCCCAGGCAGAGGAAGAAGGTGGCTCTCACATGCATCCCAAACCTGGACCTTTACAGTCCCTGCAGGCCCCAAAGTCCTCACACCGTCAGCAGCAAGGTCAAGTAGGAAAGCAAAGCAGGGACCCTGAGAGACCTCGGCTTTGAGGTTCTTGCCCTCACCTGCAGGCAGTTTGTGGGGGAAGGGTGATGAAAGGGATCAGAGGCCAAGGTGAGTAGAGACAGGATACAAAGAAGGAAAAAAGGGGAGACAGGGAGAGGGCTGGGCTCACCCAGAGGCCCCCCCCCCCCAAAATGGAGGGACGCCCGCCCTCTTTCTCCGGTGGAGGAGACGCCCCTCTTCGGAAGCCAGCAGGAGGCAGGAAGGCTGTGCCCGACTAGGGTGAGACCAAGCCGGCTGGGCTGTCTGGTCCATGGAGGTGTCTGTGGGGAGCCCTGGGGGATCAGCGGCAGCCCCTCCAGCCTGAGGCCCAGCTGGTAATCTCTTCCCCGGGGGCCAGCCGCCCCAGCTGAGGAAAGCTGTTGGCGGAGGCTGCCTCTGCGGATCCTGGCTTTATCTTCCCCACACATTGAAACCATCAGGCCCTCCGACTGCAGCCTGCCTGGCCCTGTCAGCTAGAGACACCGCGCTTTCATCCAAACCAGACCTTCCCTCCTCTGGTTCCCCCCCCCCCCCCCCCCACCGGGGCAGGGGGCAGTGAGCACAGCCTCACTCGTGCCCCCCTGGAGCCACTCTCAGAACTTCTTAACTAAAAGTTAAGATTTTGCTCTCCTCTCTGAAATGTTTACGAGGCCACCTTCCATGCTGGGCCCCTTGCTCCGCCCTCATTCTCCAAAGGGGATTTTAGTCGATGCTGCAGAAAGCGGGAGTTCTGGGGGCCCCGAAGCACCAAGCTGCTCCATGAAAGCAGTGAGTGAACACTCTTCAGCGCTGCTTGTTCTGGGGAAGCCAAATCAGAGGCAAACCCTGAATTCCTCTTGCTCACGGCCAATAAAAACCTTGCTTCAGTGCCGGCTTCCTCTGCTGAAATCAGATATCCTAGTAATAAACAAGTCTGAAAGGCAGGGAAAAGCTCTTGCTTCTTTTTTCTGATTAGTTTTTCTTCCTTTTAAAAAAAGTTTTCTCCTATAACAGGACGCCTGCCCCAGAAACTTGAGCCCCGAATTGTGCCCTCTCCTGCCCCTGTACCCCCACTCCTTACCCTCTGGGTTCCCGCCGGCGAAGGGTGGGGCCTGCCTTCCCCAACACTAGGCCACTAGGTGGCTGAGCTCAAAGTCAAGTCAAAGGGTCTTGGGGAGAAGGGTCTTTGCTGCAGGGGGAGTTGACTGCCAGCTTACGGGGAGAGCTGGGTTCTCAGCCTTCCGCTGCAGGTGGCGGTCAGCATTGGGAAAGTGAGGCAGGAGAGGTTGGGACCACTTTTTTTCCCCCCTGAAGACAGTCCTTCTGAATCTCCCTTGGTGCATCACGAGGCCGTAAAAAGCCCAGCACTGTGGATTCTGGTGTTGAGGGCACAGGTGAGAAAGCCAGATAAAGTGCATCTCTGATGAGAGGGGCTCGTAGGGCAGAGGACTTGGAGTTTCCCTTCCTGGGGTTGTCCTCGCCTGGGCTCCCCTTCCTGTCCTTGTCCCTTCCCAGGGTAAGCCGTGTCTGCACACGTGGCCTGCAGTGGAGCGCCCTCCCCTACGTGCTGACATCTCTTCTCTCCCCTCCCTCCCCCAAATAGGTTTTTAAGTGACTTTGCTGTCAAAGATGCTATTCTGTTTGTTTTTCCTTCTGACACTATCTCTCTGGAGAGTTTCTGGTCAAGAGAATTATGTCGAGGCGGCAGATTGCAAAAGGATTGCGCCTAATGGGGAACAGACAGACAAGACACCTTTCAAGTCCAGCCAAGTTTTCCCCCCTCTTTCTCTCTCTCCCAACTTCTCATCTTCCCTTCTTGGCTTCAAAGTTGGCCCTGGTTTGTGCTAGTTTCTTCGGTACAGCTGGCGAGTAAGGTCACACATTGATTTTATTGTGGAGATTGGCAGCTGGGTCAAGCTTTGCTGCGGAGTCTGAGAGCCTCAGGGCGGCGCTGAGCTGGGGCGCCTGGGCGGGGTGGGGCGGAGTGGGGGGGAGGTGCTGGCAGGGGGCACATGGAGCCCCCGGAGTGCAGCTTAGGAGGGCACTCAGGCACCCAAGGAGTGCCTTCTGCTCCTTTGTGAGCTCGGAAAACCTATTTGAAATACAAGAAAGGTACCCAAAGCCCCTTCCCCTTTGTCCCTAGCATATTCCATTTTAAATGTTCATCTGTGCTGGACTTTACCAGGCAAAGAGTGTTAGCTCTGAAGTCTCTTGCACCCTTGAAGTGATTAAAGGAGAGGAGGTGAAGTTCAAGGGCCCCCTACCTTGTGTATAGCCCAACAGCACACGGCCACGGCCACGGCGGATGCCCATTGATGCAAACTGGCTGGAAGAGGAAGCCCTTTTCTTTTTTACCTATAGGCTTCTTGCAGGGAGAGGGCAGATTAGTACAACTTCTTGGTGGACGGTTTGGATTCTTTTGCCCTTAGTCATGAGGCTGATGTAATAGCAATTCGACTGATTTCATGGTAAAGAGGGTCACAGTTCCCACAGCAAATCAGTTCCAATTGCACCACTGACGACATCCACCCTTATCACAGCCCTTCAGGAATTGGTGGGCGAGTCCTTCCTGTGCAGAGCTTTGGTGGGAAGCACGGGGCCACTGCTTTTCAGAAGGAAAGAAGTGCCTTGGGTTTTAAGAATGTCCCATTTGACCTCATTCCCCCATGTAGCCGTGGGGAACACAATTTCCTGCCAGTCTGGCTCAAAGGGGAAAAGGGCACTGCTCTGCACGACCCGATCTGGGCCTCGCGGCCCATGGGATAGTTTGAATCTGGGGGGGTGGGAGGGGGGGAGATGTGTGTTAGGGAAACAGAATGACAGAAGGGAGAGGCTGGGTTCCACTCAGGCTGAGTTTAATTCTCTCCTCCCTGCTCATCCTCACTGCTTGTGGTTTCAGAGTTTGTTCTGCATTAAAGATGTGTCAGTTTTCCACAACTGCAATAGACTAAAAGCATACAGTTCTTTAACGGGAATACGCTTCTCTTAACTGAAACTTATAGATCTATGAATATGCCGCTTACCAATCATTATAAGCCTGCTCTGGACTGGGAATCAAGAGCCTGGAGTTTATTTCTTGCTCTGCCACTGACCCACTCTACCCTCAGAAGAGTGTGCAGGGCACCTGGGTGGCTCAGTCGGTTAAGTGTCTGACTTCTGCTCAGGTCATGAGCTCACAGTTCATGAGTTCAAGCCCCGTGTCGGGCTCTGTGCTGATGGTGTGGAACTTGCTTGGGAGTCTGTCTTTCCTCTCTGACCCTCCCCAATGTCTCTCCCAAAATAAATAAACATTAAAAAAAAAAAAAAAAAAAAGGAGTGCAGAACCTTCTCTGGGACTCAGCACTCTGTCCACAAAGGGACACCACCATGTAGCCTAAATTATCCTACCAACTTCTGTGAGGGCAAAATGAGAGAATATAGGTGAGAGCACTCTATGTGCCTGGAATGTTTACAAAGTGAGGTACGGGGAGCAGAGTATGATTTGAGTAAGAGATGCAGTAGCTGGAAACTAGGAGGAAGTTTTCCAGGACAAAGCCTTGCGGGCTAATTGGGAGCCTTTGAGCATCCAAACCTTCTGAGGCAGACACCGGCCCTGGCAGCTGGTGGCACAGAGAATGCTAGGCTGAGTGGCGGGTCAGCCCCGAACAGCATGCTGTGGGGACCTGGGAAACTTGCTGGGGATGCTATCACTGATCTGATGAAAATCTGGGAGTGTTCTACCTGCTGCCTGTCACATGTAACAAAAGCAAAGTCACAATTTTGTTCAATTTTCTTTCCGCCGTGGGTACACTGGACAGACTTACCATGGTTTCCCTTTCCTTATCTGCATTTGATCAGGCCCTGGCTCGCCTCTTTCATTGCTCTCAATCTCTAGGCACAGTCCAGAGAGTTCTTTATTAAGCTTAGTTAGACCAGTTCCCCTCTCCCAAAGTGCTCCACGGCCACCGTCAGGCCACTAGCCCAGGTAGCAAAGAAATGAAGCATCTGGAAGAACCTAGCGGCGCCGCAAGAGTCAGTCACATCACTTGGAAAAATCGTGCTCTTTGGCCTCCACTCCTGCTCTCTGAAGGGGTGAGACTAAGGGTGAGGGGCCCCTCCCAGGAAATTTGCTGAGCTGGGAACCCCAGTGCTTGCCCACAGGTTAGCCAATGTCGCCATCTAGAGGCCACTTAGAATACAGGTTCTTGCAGTAAGAGGTTAGTAAGCTCTTGATTTTGGTAATTCCTGAAATGCCAACATTTCCTTTTCTTGCCTTTAGAAGTTCAGAATTGCTCTCTCATCCACTGTGTGGCTTTGGCTGCATTTGGGACTCAAGGGAAGCCCTCCTCTGAAGCCAGGCTGGCACAATGTCAAGTGATGGGCACAGCTGCTACCTGTTGGTTCCAATGCCCCGCTCCTGTTAATACTCACTCGTTACACAGGGTCATAAAAAATAAATCTTTTAATTGCTTTGTAATTGGCACAGATGGTATAATTCAAACTCACATTTTTATTTACTAGACTCTGAGACATGTTATAGCTCTGACTGAAACAGTGCAGGAATCATAATGGTTTAAGTTTTACAAAATTACATTCAGCAGCAGCAGCATCATGTTCTGAAAGTTATTTCATAAAATGAAGACTGGGGCTTGAATAAATAAGGAAAAAAACATCTAGAAAATAAACCACCCAGACGGAAGTCATCTGTTATGGATATCTGAGAATTGTGCTTTCTGGTGTTTGAAGACCTTGCTGCTACTTAACAATCAAGAAGTTGCCAAATTCTGGCTTATATATACAGCAGGGCAGTGGGGACGAGGAAGGGCTTTAGAGGTGCCTGGAAAATGCTCTGCAGGAACAGGAACCTCAAAGCCAGGCCTTGTTGGAACTGTGGGCCTGAACTGGCCTTAAAGGAGTTTCTGGGGAGCTACACTCACTGTGGGGCTGATCTTTGAGGCTGCCTAGAGATTGAGAAGGAGTCACTGGCCTTTGAGATAAATCACCATTAAGAGGATTAGAGTGGAGAACAAATCATAGCATTTAATTCTCATTGAGGAGAGCCCTGTCTCTTCAGGAGGATATTCGAAAGGCCCAAGTCCCTTTATTTTACCCCTGTAGTTTTCAGGGTCCACAGGGACCACCGAGGTAACCAATGACATAACCTCTGATCAATGTGATTTGGGTTTGCAGCACTACCTTGAGCCAGCTCCTGAAGTTACCTGCACTGTCATTCCAGAGTAGGGACAAATATTTACTGAGTGGAGTCAAACCTGGGGGCAGAAATCACTTTGCCCCAGAGCAGCAAAGGTGATTACTCAGTAGGGGGTCTGCATGAAGGGACTTTCCATTAACGTGGATGACAAATGGGAATCCCTCTCACTTTGGTGATTATAGGCATGAGTGACCACATTTTAACCTGGGGAAGGCATTTGTGGGTTGGTTGGTGCTCCTGGGCAGGATTCAATACTGAACTTGATTCCTGGCTACTGATTTGATACCTGTTTTGCAGAAATGTCTGGATTTCTCAAACCCAATCCAAAGCCACTACCTGAAGTGAGCTTCTTATGTCAGATCCCAAGTACACACGGTTCCCATCAACACCCACAATCATTAGCGCGCTCTCTCCAGGTCACAAGGAGAGCATGGCTGTGTTGTGACATGGGGAATACCAAAATGGAGACCAGGTAAGTGCATAGTTAGTGTTCCTGGACAGGCCCACGGGCCACGAGCCACGGCTGGCTGTGCCTGGGCTCAGTGTGCCTGGGCCACCTCCACTGGGGCCTTCAGGTCAGCCGGGGACTTGTCCAGGGCAGGTTTCTTGGAGTAATCTCGCTCTCCAAAAATGGTGCTTCCTATTCGGACATTCGTAGATCCTACTTCAATCTGTGGGAAAGAAGAGAGAGTATCAAGGGCTGAGTTTAAAATCATGCAGCAAATGCTGAAGTCCCGCCTCTCGTTCTGGCTTTGGAGGGGCTTCTATGAAGAACAAGGATGAGGCAGCTGAAGAGGGGTGCAGGGCAGGGGTTCCCTTTGGGACAACAGCACCTCCAGGGGTGTGTTTAAGAAGTCAGGATTTCCTTGGCTGTCACAGTGACTAGGGGACATGACTGCCATTGAGTTGGGGCTGTTAAGACGTATCACCCTGTGTGACTGAGACACAGTGGCACAACGAAGGGTTGTCTGACAGCCCACACCCCTTTCTAACGTTCCATTGTCAGAAGAAAAAACCTCCCTGTAATTGTTTGAGCACGGGACCAAATTCCAGTTCACTTATAAACACAAAGCATTTTTGCACCGTTTTGATATATATGATTTTCCGAGACTGCAACTACTGGATACACACAGTGAGGTTGACACTTTAGTTTTTAGAACTTGATCAAGTTATTTACTGTTCCAGAGCCACACACCTCTCTCAGCATATAGTTACAGCTGTTGTGAATCTACCCGCAAGATGAACTCCAGACTATTTCATTAGGACTCATTGTCACACATTCATGCCCAAACATTTATACAGTGCGATGCTTTTTAAAAAAATTGCAGTTTAGGGGCCTTTGGCTGGCTCAGTCGGTACAGCGTGTGACTCTTGATCTCAGGGTCATGAGCTCCAGCCCCACAGTGAGTGTAGAGATTACTTAAAAACAAAGAAAGAAAAATAAGAAATTAAACTATAATTTTAAAAAGTCTATTTAAAAAAAAAATTTTTTTTAAATGTTTATTTATTTTTGAGACAGAGAGAGACTGAGCATCAATGGGGGGAGGGTCAGAGAGAGGGAGACACAGAATCCGAAGCAGGCTCCGGGTTCCGAGCTGTCAGCGCAGAGCCCGACGCGGGGCTCGAACTCGTGAACCACAAGATCATGACCTGAACTGAAGTCGGACACTTAACCGACTGAGCCACCCAGGTGCCCCTAAAAAGTCTATTTTTGAGAGCGCGCACGTGCGAAACAGTAAGCCAGGGAGGGGCAGAGAGAGGGAGACAGGATCCAAAGCAGGCTCTGTGCTGTCAGCGCACAGCCCAGACTCACGAACCATGAGATGGCAACCTGAGCCAAAGTCGGATGCTTAACCGACTGAGCCATCCAGGTGCCCCAAAAATAAAGAAAGAAAAATAAGAAATTGAGCTATAATTTTTAAAAGAGTTTATTTGTTTTTAAGTAATCTCTACACCCACCATGGGGCCTGAACTCACAACCCAGAGATGGAGAGTCACATGCTCTAGCAACTGGGCCAGCCAGGTGTCCCTTCTGATTTTTCTTTAGAATCCCCTTAGGGAATTAGATGGAGTTTAGGAGAGTTATGTGTCAGGCTGTAATTTCTATACATCTCATTTCAGAAAAGAAGGGGGTGGGGGATATTGGGACAGTTGAGGGCCACTGCTGTTGGCTGCTCTATTGCCATGATGAGGCGTTTCGAAGGTTTCTCCGGCAAACATTGCTTTCCTGCGGCCTTTCGGGCCCTCCCCTTGGGCGGACAGGGCAAGGGGACACTTACCGCATGCTGGAAGTCCATGGACATGCCCATACTCAGCTCAACCTGCTCAGTGGGGACGTTGAGCTTTTTACACAGCTCCTCTCGGAGGGACAGTAATGCCTAACAGAAGGACAAGTGTCACATTATTTCCTCCTGCCTTCTCCAAGGGTGTCTGAGAGTGGCTGAATCTGAACATCTCTGACAAAGACTATTGGTTCTTCGCGGTTTCAAGGCCTGTCCAAATTTCCAGAAGTTACCTAAAGTTTTTTAGCAATGCTCCTACTTTCAAAACAATGATCAGTCACTGGAAAGGAGGAAAAGAGCTCATTTTCTCTAGAGACTGTGTTTTAGCCAGGTTCAAGGGGAGTTGAGGAGAGTTCAGAAGAGGGTCATAATACCCGACAGGCAATATCTGGGAGGGCTTTCAACTTTATTACAATAGCCAGCCCTGCAACAGCATTTCGTTCAGATGCTTCTCTAGTGCATGAGCAATCCCGCCATCCTTGGACCCCAGTACCTGGAAATCTGGGTTTGGTCCTTGACTAAGATCATGTCCAAAGCTTCCTATGGTCATCAGCCCCACGAACTCCAGGCTGGGGCACTTGGCATTTATGTGTTCCACCATGGCTACTGTCTCTGAAGGCAAAAGGCCATGTTTACCTTCACAAAAAGAAACAGAAGACACTTGCACCAAAATGTTTTAAGTAGCCAGAGGAAGGCTCAGTTTCCATCCCTTCCTTGTAACAGAGGAGGTGACTCTCAGACAAGAGGACTTCTTGAAAAACACATATCCTCAAGTCCTAAAGAGTAACCTAATTTTTGAGGTCTTTGTCTATGTTGCTTCCCTTCTGAATAATAACCATCTGAATCTCAGTGATATGAGCAGAGAACAGCTAGAGTAGAGGGAAAAGAAAAAACACTGCTTTTCTTGGGACACCAACAAGACTCACATTGCCAAACACCAGATTTATCTGAGGATTCTTTTCCTAGTTCTGGTATTTCTACAGTTTCATTAATTTATTAGAATTGTAAACATTTTATTTTAAATGTTTATTTATTTATTTAGTTAGACAGCAAGTGCAAGTGGGGGAGGGACAGAGAGAGAGAGAGAGAGAGAGAGAGACAGAGAATCCCAAGCAGGCTCCATGCTGTCAGCACAGAGCCTGATGAAGATTATGACTTGAGGCAAAATCAAGAGTCAGACTCTCAATCGACTAAGCCACCCAGGTGCCCCAAGACTGTAAACATTTAAAAATAAAGTATCTATCACACGGGTTTCACTATATATTTTCAAAATTTAATTGAACTTGCCAATTAACAACTAGAGGAGGAATCTGCAGCAAATGATTATTTGTTATGCAGTTATAAGGAATATTGATATCCTCTTTCCCTCATTTATCAAATGGAGATGCTAAGAACATTCACTTTAATCTTTAACTACAGCAAATTATAATTACCAAGAAATGATGTCACAGACTTGACCTGAAGTCAGTTTCAGATTTACCTATATTGGTAATGTAAGATATAATCTAGGTATGTGTAGAAATAATGACAATTATTAAAATTTACAGAACACTTCTCTGCCAGGTACACATGCCAAGTCCTAAGAACCTTTCACTTAATACAGTAACTATGAAGTAAGTACTCTTACTATCCCCCTTCTATAGATGAAGAAACTGAGGCACAGGAAAGCTAAGTACCTTTTCCAAGGTCATACAACTAGAAACTGTGCAACTGGGATTTCAGTCTGGGAAGCCTGACCTGAGGGCCCATCTAGAAAATAGTCTTGGCACTGTGCTCCTTCATATTAACGGTTTGATGAACACTGGTCTGATGGTCATAAGCAAACGACTAATCTGTAAACACTCAATCAAGTGGCTAACAAGTGAGATGGGTGGGGTTCTATGCCAACAGCTTTGCCCACAATTAAGACTTATAAACCTTACAACACTCTCTGAAGTAGGCATCATTATGACAGCACTGTCCACCAGGGAAACTGAGGTACAGAGAGGCTAGGTAACTAACCCACAGTTATGACGGACAGTGCTGGAGGTCAAACCCAAGATCTGATTTCAAAGCTCCTGTTCTGTTCACTAGGTTACAACGTTAACGCAAGCCCCTTGAAGGTACTCATTAACGGGTGCTCACGGGATTTTCTTCTGTTCTCTCCCAAGATTATGCTAAGTAAATTTTTTTTAACACTGGAGAAGTGTTATACAGGTAACTATGCCGTCTCTTTTAGGAGTGATGGTGACTTTTGGGAATTTTCTGGAAATCAAAGTCACAATCCCCTTCCTGACTCGTCCAATTTTGGGCCACCAAAAAATTAAGAAATAACAACCCATGATGTTATGAAAGAATTATATGTGGATGGGCTTAGATGTCACTGTGCCTTCTAGATCCTACTTACAGGCATGAAACGTCTTACTTACAGGCCCATGATTTCCTTCTATAACCTTAGCTATCAGATACTTAGGCCTGCCATTCTTGCTGACCTTCAACCATCCTAAGGGAAGAAAAATATATAGTTAGGTCTGGTCACTTACTCTCCTCTCCACTGGTGTTAACCTGGACCATAACCTTTAACCTTTCAGGAGAACCTTTTTTCTGCCACGAACTGTTCACTTTGTCTGCCAACTTCACAGAATCCACTGTTTCCAGCATGAAGAGATTGGGCACAGCTGTAATGAGAAAGAGGCAAGGTAATTCTCCACTCGTCCCAGTGTGGCAAGCAACGCGCAACCAATATTGGACTTGGCAGATGGGAAGACAGTTTTCCAGAAAAAGAACAAGACAGTTAAGTCTCAGTTCTGCTAAGACTCACGTGACAGTTTTACTAGATGTGAGTTCGGATGTCGGCCCATTGCTGTCTAATCAGAGAAGACCAACAGGGGGAATGCTGACGCACCACAATCCGGCAGCGTGCCAACTCTAAGAGCTTCCTGAGGGTCGGGAATTGCAGATTCCTAATAGCAGGCTTGATCCGACTAAATCGCAGCTCACACAGCGAGAAACAGGTCAAGATGACTATAAAGAGAGGATAACCAATGGAGGCCAAAGTGCTTCCCTGGCATGCTAACACCATGTTCTTAAACTGTGCGCTGGGGGTGCTCTCATTCAACAAGGACATCAGAATGACCTCAATACGGAGAGCTAAGGGAGATGCTGACGTCATCAAAGCCATCTTCTTTTCCAGAGATGCATGTGAAATGAAGTATTAGTCTTGCCCAGATAAAGAACGACAAAGAGAGAAGCAGCATCAGCAGCTTGCATTTATAAACACTGAAATCCCCCAGGCAATTTGCTAACTGTTGTATATGCATGATTTCTTTTTAATCTTTTTCTTAATTATTATTATTTTTTTTAAAAGATTTTATTTTATTCTATTATTTAACTTTTTTTTTTTTTCAACGTTTATTTATTTTTGGGACAGAGGAGACAGAGCATGAACGGGGGAGGGGCAGAGAGAGAGAGGGAGACACAGAATCAGAAACAGGCTCCAGGCTCTGAGCCATCAGCCCAGAGCCCGACGCGGGGCTCGAACTCACGGACCGCGAGATCGTGACCTGGCTGAAGTTGGACGCTTAACCGACTGCGCCACCCAGGCGCCCCTTATTTAACTTTTTTAAATGTTTATTTATTTTGAGAGAGAGAGAGAGATAATGAGCAGGGGAGGGGCAGAGAGAGAGGGAGAGAGAACCCCAAGCAGGCTCTATGCTGCCAACGCAGACCCCGATGGAGGGTTCGAACTCACTAACCATGAGATAGTGACCTGAGCTGAAATCAAGTCAGCCACTTAACCGACTAAGTCATCCTGGCCTCCTAAAAGATTTTATTTTTAAGTAATCTCCACACCCAACGTGGGGCTCAAACTCACAACCTTGAGATCAAGAGTCACATGCTCCTGTGACTGAGCCAGCCAGGCACCCATTTCTTTTTAATCTTTATCATGGTTCATGAAACACTATTATTACCTCCATCTTACAGATGGGGAAACTGAGGCTCAGAAAGGATAAAGTTTATTCCAGTTTACAAAATTAACAAATATTAGAGCTGTGACTTGAAATGATGGCAAACTGACTTCATGTTCTTCATACTGAATTTGAGTTCAGGCTACTTCACTTAAAAACTTACATATATTTTAAAAAAGAGACTGAAAGTACACATGCTTGATGTTGGGAAAAAAAAAAAAAAGAAGAAGCAATATAGAAGTAAAAGCAATATATGCAGTAAAAACTCCAAGCCTCTCACCCTAGAAACTATCACTATTACCGCTAGAATAAGGATTCTTCTAGATCTATTTTAGTGTATTTCCATCCAAACAAACACAAACACACACACTCCCCAGACATAGGATTTCCTGTTATTTTTTGAAATAACATACAAATTGGCTCCTACTAAATGTTTTATGGGTTGCTTGCTTCCAGTTAGCAATACATGTTGGAGATTTTTTACATCAGTACCATAAATCCACCTGTACTTTTAACAACTGCATCGTTCCACAGAACAGATGATCACAATTTATTTAACATTATTCTTGTTAATAGACATTGTTTCTTTTTTACTATAAACCCAAAGCTTACACACAGGCCTTTGCACACTTATACATGTTGCTATAGGCTGCATGAGTCCAAGAACTGAAATTACTAGTTAAAAGAGGAAGCACAATTTAAATTGTATCGGATATGAGAAATTCAAAAAAGCCCTACCATTTTAGAGTCCTCCTGGCAAAATGTGGAGTGCTCACTTACTCATGCTCTCAAAACATTGCATGTTAGCAGCTTTTTAATTTTTTTGCAAACCTGACTGGTGAAAGGTAGAATTTTTTATTGTGTTTTGCATTTCTCTTATTGAGGTTAAGCATTTTTCACTTGATTCCTGGATTTGTATTTTTTATCCTTGTAAATGACCCGTTCGTTTTCCCCTATGTTTTTCTCATTGATTAAAAATATATACACATGGTTCTTTATGCATCATGGACATTAACCTCTTTTGCTTTTAAAAACTATTATTTTAATACCAATCTGTGCTTTCTTTTTGCTTTAATTTTTGTGTAAGCAAATGTGCTAGTTGTTTCTTTTATGGTTTCCAGACTTTATGCTTTATTTAGAAAGGCCTTTCACCAGCTTGAAAAAATAAAAATATTTTCCTATGTTTTATTCTAACACTTGTTTATTTTTAAAGTTTATTTTGAGAGAGAGAAAGAGAGAGGGAGAGAGAGAGAGGAGGTGCGTGTGAGTGCGCGAGCCCTGGAGGGGCAGAGAGAGGGGGAGAGAGAATCCCAGGCAGGCTCTACACTGTCAGGGCACAGCCCAATGAGGGGCTTGATTTCATGAACCATGAGATCACGACCTGAGCCTAAATCAAGAGTTGGACACTTAACCACCTGAGCCACCCAGGTGCCCCTCTTCTAACACTTTCAGGGTTTTGATTTTTCACATTAGGATTCTTTAATCTAGCTGGAATTTACACTGTGAGGAAGGGAAGCTAATTTAATTATTTCTCAAATTAAAAAGCTGGTTGTCTTGCTGCGATTTATTAAGTGTAAATAGTCTCTCTACTTCCCCCATACCTAGTGTGAAATAGCTTTTAAGAATAATGTAGTAGACTTCTGCTTCCTGACAAGATGGAGTAACTACAGGGACCAGAGTGACCATTCCACCTGAACAACCAAATGGACAAAATGTGTGAAACATATATGAAACAATGGTTTACAAGACCTGTGTATCATAGAGTGAAACATAGTGATCTCTGAGACATGAGAAACACATGAAGTGACTGCCCCACCTCTCTTTCCTGGAGAGTTTCTAGAATGTGTTGCAGAAAAGGGGAAGAGAGGAAGAGCGTGGGCCTTAGGATGAGGACATGAGCTAAGAATATGGAAAGACTATGCAGCTAGAGTTCACAGGACAGAATTCAGGAGAGGAGAGAGCTGCATACAGAGGCATCACCGGTGATTTGAAAAGGGCTCCCCTCCAGAACTCAGCTGGGTACAGACTGGCACGTGCATCACCCAGGGCTGGGGAGGGAACTATTTGAAAAGATTAGAAGAAACAGTGCCTGATGTTCACAGAGGGCATGGAATAGTGCCTGTATCCATCAGACAGGCTGGAACATTCAGGATTCATGGGGCACTGGCTAGAGTATACAGAGGGCCTTGCCTCAGAAATGGGGAATAATTAACCCTGAATTGAGCTCTCTCCAGTCACACCAACTAATCTTAAAAGCAAGACCTAAAAAGATCAAACCGTTCCCGAGTAACTTAACTGTGTTCCAAAAAAGCTCAAAAATATTTATAGGAATACAAAACTGACCAGCCCCCAACAAGAAAATTCACGTTTGGCTATCCCCCCCCCAAAAAAAGCAGGCACTGAAAGATTCAAAGAAGCAGAAAATATGATATATTAAATCAATCTATTGAAACTGTTCCAGACTGTCAAAGATGATAGAATCAGTAGACAGCACATTAAAAGTTACCATAACTGTGTGCCATCTATTAAAAAATAGAGAGAGACAGGGAAGATATTAAAAAAAGACCCAAATTGAACTTCTAGCATGAAAACCACATGTAGGAGATGAAAAATCCACTGATGGAATTAATGGCAAATTAGACAATGCTAAAGAAGATCAGTTACTTTGAAGATATTATCCAAAATGAAAACAGGAAAAAAATCATAAAAATTAAAAGGGTATTAGTGAGCTGCCGAAACACCTCAAGCAGACGAACAGGTAACCGGAGTCCCCAAAGGAGAAGAGAAGTTGTGGTAGGGAGGGAGTGGGGAGGCAGAACATATATATGAAGAAACAGTGATTGAAAATATTCTAAACTTGACGAGAACTATAAACTCCAGATCCAAGAAGCTCCATGAACCCCAAACACAAGAAATGTGGAAAATATTACACCAGGGAACATCATCATCAAATTGCTCAAAACCAGTGATCATGAGAAAATCTTGTAAGTAGCTAGAAGAAAAAAAAACACGTTACATACAGAGGAACCAAGATAAAGATGACATCCCATTTCTCACTGGAAACAATGTAAGTGAAGAGAGTGGAGTGACATCTTTAAAGTCCTGAAAGAAAAAACCGTCAAGCTGGAATTCTATAGTTAGCAAACATTTCTCTGAAAAATAAAGGTGAAGGTGCAAACAGTTCAAAGGACAAGAATGAAGTTGCACCTCCCTCTTCCTTAGGCTATACATAAAAATGAATTCAAAAAATCCCAAAAGTGAGAGCTAACACTATAAAACTCTTAGAAGAAAACAGGAGTAAATCTTGGTGACCTTGGGGGCACCTGGTTGGCTCAGCTGGTAAAGCATGTGATTCCTGATCTCCGGGTAGTGACTTCAAGCCCCACATGGGGCATACAGATTATTAAAAAAAAAAAATCTTTGTGACCTTGGATTTCCTAGCTATAACACCAAAAGCACATGCCACACACACACAAAAGAGACAAAGTACACTAAATGTACTTTAAAATGTCCATTTTACATTAAAGTGTACATGAAAATGAAAAATTCCTGTGCTACAAATGATACCATAAAGAAAGTCAAAAGACAATCCATGGAATGGGAGAAAAAAATCTGCAAATGATATACATCATAAAGGCCTGGTACCTAGGATATATAAAGAACTTTTACAACTCAATAATAAAAAAACCCAATTAAAAAATACACAAAGGATTTGAATAAACATTTCTCCAAAGAAGATGCACAAATGGCCAATAAGCACATGTTCAACTTCATTCGTCATTAGGGGAATGCAAATCAAAACCACAATGAGAAACCATTTCACAAATTTTTTTATTATTCCAGTTGATCTCCTTTGCTGACTTATTAGCTATCATTCTCTGTGTTATTGGTTGCTTTATTTTATTTTTTAAATAAGTTCTACATCCAATCTACACCCTGAGATCAAGTCATGTGCTCTACTGACTGAGCCAGACAGGCGCCCCTATTGGTTGCTTTAAAGTTGAACTTATGCATAGTCTACCTTAAAGTGGTGTTATACTACTTCCTATATAGTTTAAGAACCTTATAATTGTGTACTTCTATTTCTTAACTTTCCATTCTGTATGCTATTGTTGCAATGCATTTTGACTTTTTCATATGTTATAAATCCCACAATACATAATTATTTTTGTTTATATAACATATACTAATAAAACAATAGAGAAAAATTAATGAAACTAAAAGTAGTTCTTTGAGAAGACTGATAAAACTGATAAACCTCTAGCCAGATGGATTAGGGGAAAAAAAAAGAGAAGACACACATTACCAACATCAGGAATCAGCTGACATCACTACAGATCCTACAGATATTAAAAGGATAATAAAGGAATATTACAAACAACCTAATGCTCACAAATTCATTACTTTATTTTTTTTATTGCTTATTTATTTTTGAGAGAAAGAGAGTGCGAGAGTGTGAGGGAGGGGCAGAGAGAGAGGGAGACACAGAATCCGAAGCAGGCCCTAGGAACTGAGCTGTCAGCACAGAGCCCAGCATGGGGCTCGAACTCACAAACTGCGAGACCATAACCTGAGCTGAAGTCGGATGCTTAACCAACTGAGCCATCCAGGTGCCCCATAAATTCATTACTCTAGATGAAATGGACAAACTCCTTGAACCTTGAAAGCTCACCCAAGAAAAATCAGATTATATGAATAGTCTTAAATCTATTAATAAAATTGAAACTACAGTTAAAAACCTTCCCACAAAGAAACTCCAGGATTCACTGGTGAATTCTACTAAGCAGTTAGGAAAGAGACAATACCAATTCCACACAAACTCTACCAAAAGACTGAAGGGTTGGGAATACTTCCCAGCTCATTCTATGAGGACAGCATTATCCTGTTATCAAATCTACAAAAAGATATTATAAGAAAGGAAAACTACAGACCAATGTCCTTTGTGACTATAGACGCATACACTTTTTTTTAAGTTTAGTTATTCGTTTTTGAGAGAGAGCAAGAGAGGGGCAAAGAGAGGGAGAGAGGGAGAGAGGGAGAGAGGGAGAGAGGAGAATCCCAAACAGACTCCACACTGTCAGCACAGAACCCAATTCTGGGCTTGAACCCATGAACCATGAGTTCATGACCTGAGCCAAAACCAAGAGTTGGGTGCCTAACTGACTGAGCCACCCAGGCGCCCCTAGATGCAAACATTCTAAACAAACTTAACAAATCAAATGCAACATTATAGTAAAAGGATAATACTGCATGACCAAGTGAGCTCATCCCTAGGAATATAGGAGTGGTTTAACAATAGAAAATCAATAAATGTAATTCAACATGTTAATAAACTGAAAGAGAAAAACTGTAGGATCATTTCAATGGATGCAGTAAAAGCATTTGACAAAATCTAACATCTACTCTTGATAAAGCCTCTCAGCAAATTAGGATTAGAAGTGAAATTTCTCCTTCTGATAAAGCACATCATGAAAAACATGCATATACACTCTTAGCCCTTCTACTCAATATCGTATTGAAGGTATTAGCTAGTATAATATGGCAAGAAAAAGAAATAAAAGGCATCCAGATTGGAAAGGAAGAAGTAAATTGTCTTTGTTCATAGATAACATAATTGTCTACGTAGAAAATTATATGCAATCTGCAAAAAAAGCTACTAGAATAAGTGAGTTTAACAAAGTTGCAGTATACAAGATGAATATACAAAAATCAACTGTATTATATATTAGCAACACACAATCAGAAATTAAACAGAATCAATAACAGTATAATAGATAGCATCAAAATAAAAGAAAAACAAAGATATAAATCAGAAAAAAGATGAAGAAAACCTGCACAATGAAAACTACAAAATATTACTGAGAGAAAATAAAGAAGACCTAAAGAACTACTGAGCTATACCTTGTTAATGTGTTGGGAGGTTCAATATTTTTAGTATGTCATTGTTCCCCATATTGATCTATAGATTCAATACAATCCTAATTCAAATACCTGGCAGGGCTTTTGATATATAACATATACGTATATGTGTGTGTGTGTATATACATACATATATATATATATATATACACACACACACACACACATACATATATATAAAACATATATACAACATATATATATATAACATATATATATATAACATATATATAACATATATATATAAAACAAATATATATATATATATATTTGGTAGAAATGGACAAATTGGTTTATATGGAAATGGGGAGGATCTAGAATAGCCAAAAGGACTTTGAAAAAGAACAAAGCTGGGGGCTAACAGTACTCCATTTTAAGAATTACTATAAAGCTCCATGAATCAAAATATCATGCTTTCAGTGTAAAAGTAGATAAGTAGATCAGTGGAACAGAGTAGATAGTCTAGCAATAAACTCACAGATAATCGATTTTTGATAAAGGTACAAAGGAATGCAATGGAAAAAGGACGGACTTTCCAACAAGTAGTGTTGGAACAATTAGATATTTATATGCAAAAAAAAACCCCCAGAAAACCAAAAGAACTTGGAATCATACCTTGCACCACATACAAAATTAACTCAAAGTGAATAATGAAGCTTAATATAAAACTGAACACTGTAGAACTGCTAAGAGAAAATCTGTGACTTGAACCATAGAGAAATATTTTTTAGACACAACACCAAAAGCACAGTATTGATAAACTGGGCTTCGTTAAATTAGAAACTTGGGCCCTTCAAAAAACACTGTTAAGAGAATGAAAAGACAAGCAACAGAGTGGAAGAAAACACTTGCAAAGCATGTATCTGATAAAGGACTAGTCAGAATATATAAAGAATTCTCTTGTCTTAAAAGTAAAAAAATCCAATTAGAAAATGGCAAAAGACTTCAACAGACACTTCACCAAAGAAGATAAACAGATGCAACCATGTGAAAAGATGTTCAACATCATAAGCCATTAAGGTAATGCAAGGACACTACCACATACCTACTAGAACGGCTAAAATTAAAAGACTGACTGTGTTAAGTGTGGGCAAAGATGTGGAAGAACTTGAGCACTGCTTGTGGGAATGTACGACGGCACAACCACTTTGGAGGATGGCTTGGCAGTTTCTTAGTTAAACATACACGATGGGTACAGGGTTTCAGTTTTGAGAGAGGAAAACAGTTCTAGAGGATAGAAAGTAGTGAGATGGCTGCAAACAATATGAATGTACTTAATGCCTTTAAACTGAATACTTAAAAATAGTTAAAGGTGATAAATTTTATGTTATGTGTACTTTCTCAGAATTAAAAAAAAAATTAAACATATACTTATTGTGAGATTCAGCCATTCTACTCCTAGGTATTTATTTTAAGAGATAAGAAGAAGCCCATATGGCGTGCCTGGGTGGCTCAGTTGGTTAAGCGTCTGACTTCAGTTCAGGTCATGATCTTACGGTTCATGGGTTCAAGCCCTGCGTTGGGGTCTGTGCTGACAGCTCTCAGCTTGGAGCCTGCTTGAGATTCTGCGTCTCCCTCTCTGCCTTTCCCCTGCTCGTGCTCTGTGTCTTTCTTCTTCTTCTCTCTCTCAAAAATAAATATTAAAAAAAAAAAGTCCATACAAAGATGTTCATAGCAGCTTTTTTTCCGCCACTGCCATAACAATTTTATTTGTCATGGCCCCACATTAGAAGCAACCCAAATGTCCATCAGTGGGTGAATGGATAAAGCAATAAAAAGGAGTGAACTACTGATATACAAATGAACATGATGAACATCAAAATAATTATGCTGAGTGGAAGAAGTCAGACAAAAAAAAAGTACATACTTTATATTTCCATTTATATAAAACTCTTAGCAAGGTAAACTAATCTACAGTGACAGAAAGCAGGTAAGTAGTGTTGGAGGAGGGGAGTGGGGAGGAGCGGAAAGAAGGGGTTATTACAAAGGGCATGAGGAATCTTTTTGGGGTGATGAATGTGTTCACTATTTTGACTGTGGTGATGGTTTTACAAGTACAAACATACATCAAAACTAATCAAATTGTGCACTTTAAATATATACAATTTATTACAGGTCAATTATACTTCAAAAAAGCTGCTTAAAAAAATACAGGTTATTTTAGAAACCTTTGAGAGAAATAAGTATTCAGTTCCTCAGACAGATCTCCACATGTCATTGTCATATGGTTCTTTTGTAGTTAATTCTTAATCGTACTTTACTGTATATTGTATTTTATATACAATATATACTGTATTTGATTTACTGTATATTATTATATTTCATTTACCATAGTCTTACATCCAGAGGGAAAAGGAGAAAAATGTCTCCCTTGCCCACTGAATAATTTTATGGGCTACAATTCCTTATAACTTATTTGGAAGACTACCGAATGATACCTAACACAAAGTAGGGTAGGTTTCCAAGTACATACAACCCAGTCAATGGTGAATTCATTCTGTTCTTGGTATGAGGCTTTTTCCTTATACTAAGCACTAACATTTTTTTCCCCAAAACTCCAAAACACAAACGGTGAATTAGGACTATTCTAAAAGCTGTTCTCTTTTTCACAGAAAGTAGCATAAGCAGTATAATGACAGAGAAATTTTGTCTTCATGTTTAGAATTTTATCTTACCCATCAATTTGTTGACATTTTGTTTCTGTAGGTGGCCAATGAAGTGCCATTTGATCTCAGGACACGAAGACAGAATCTGAAGGAAAAAAGGTAACCATGTCTGACTCAGAATTTATGAAGGCCATACCAGCTCAAATACCTTACACACTCCCTTCTGACTTTTCATGTCTATGCAATAAACTGCTATCACCCTCTTCAGCTGGGCTCCTAAGGATACTACTACCTAAGGCTTCTGCTCTTTTCCTCTTCCTTATTCCCCATCAGCTCCCTCCATCTTTTAGATATCATCCATTAAGGACAAACTGAATATGGGGCACCTGGCTGGCTCAGTTGGTAGAGCATGCGACTTGTGATCTCAGGGTCATGAGTTCAAACCCCATGATGGGTGTGGAGACTTCTTTAAAAAACAAAAAATGAAAAAAAACCCAAGAAAGATGAACTGAGTAAAGCTTTCCAATCTCAGAGGATCCAGGATTATAGCAAGCTCCTAAATTACCATATCCAAAAAGCTGCAAAGGAGATAACTATAGTCTTAGTTTTAATAAGAAAATCTAGCTGAGATTTATTTGGAGCTCAAGGTGAATGGAGACATTTCTACTGCCAGTCAACCTTGCTATAAAACCCAACCGCTAACAAGGGTCTAACTTTCAACTGCAGAGCCAAGATTAGATGCAAACTCAAGAATTCAGATATTCACTTACTTTAGGATTTGATGCTTTTTCTAGCAGTTCTTGAACCTGAAGGGTAAAAACAGAACAAGTGAGAAGCCTGGCAATCACAATTCTTCCAAAGGGAGTTTGGAAAAGGGATCTTACGTAGTTCTCCCCGAAAGTGCGCTGGCCATGACTGTAGGCTTCAATCACCATATCTGCAGGTTTGGTTTTGCTGACTGCTACTAGTCGGGGCTGGATGGCTGGGAGATCCTGCCAAGAGAGAAAGAGCCCAATGGGTGAACGTTTAGGAATATTATTCCAGTGAGTTCTATAAGATAGACCCTGTAGGATCAGTTGGCATAGGTCTTAACTTGACATTTGGTAAGCTCCATTATTCTTACACTGGAGGGGGACCAGTATCAAATAATGTTGATCAAATGTCTTTCAAATGCATGGCATCCAAATCTAATATGGTAGCTACTTTAATACCTAGCAAAACACAGTTCTCTCTCAGGAGACCTGGGAAGGTAAATAAAAGCAGTATTTCCTTAAAATGCGGTCTTTGACCAACTGCATCAGCATCATCTGGGTACCACTCCAGACTTACTGACTCTGAATCTCTGGGGCTGGAGTCTAAGAATTTCCTTTTTTTTTAATTAAAAAAAATTTTTTTTTTTTTTTTTTTTTTTTAATTTGAGAGACAGCACAAGTGGGGGAGGAGGGTTAGAAGGACACAGAGAGAATCTTAAGCAGGTCCCATGCCCAGCATGGAGCGTGATGTGGGACTCGATCCTATGACCCTGGGATTATGACTGGAGCTGAAATCAAGAGTCGGACTCTCAACCGACTGAGTCACCCAGGCGCCCCTGAGAATCTCCTTTTTAAACAAACTCTTCAGATGATGCTCTTGCATGCCAATGTTGGAGGTTTAAGAATCAGTTTCTTAAGGGAAGGCATTACTCTCTGACTAGAGGGGATACCACTTCTGGCTTCTGAAACCCCAAGGTTAAATTTTGGAAACTCATTCTGGTCCTGGTATATTCAATAATATTGCCCCCCCCCCCAAAAGTGGCCTGTGTAGGGTAGCTATGTAATTTATTGTTCAATCTAATTAAGAACCAGCAGCAGAACTGAGGCAAGGACACCACAAACTCTGAACTGAGGGTTAGGACCATATGACCCTCTTACGGCCATCATGTAAAGAGCAGGGCTTCCCTGAACTCTGTTGCAACCAAATCTATACAGAGGCAACAAGAGATCCACCTATCCTCACATAGCTCAGTTTTCACACAGCCGATGACCCTCTGCAATTTTTACAGAATCACTGTATTTTCAAAGGCTCTAAAGATTCAGATCCATTAGCAAAAAGTTCCAGCTTCCTTCTGAGGGATGATGCATCACCAGCCTTTTATGAGACCATGTCATAGCTCCTAGGATTACACTGACGAATTGATGACTTCCAGAGAGAAAAGTGGAACAGGCGGCCGGCCCATCCACCTGTGGAGTTATGCTGGGAGAACTTCCCAGAGTGATGTTTATTAGGGAGATCCCTAGCTGTCCTTGGAGAATCGCTAAGAATCATAGAACATTAATGCCAAGGGTGGGCTTAAAAGGCAGTCAGAGCTCATTCCGTTGCCTATGCAGGTGAGGAAACTCCGGGCCAGAGCAGTTGAGTGACTTGGTTCAAGGTAAGCCAAGGAAAGACTACACTGATATAGATCTTCTGTCTCCAGAAGAGCATTCTGAGTTCTGACACCATAAATGCTTGATGGGGGAAACTCTGACCTCTCTGTTCAGTTGTGTCTCACTCCACACCATTGGCTTAAACTTGCAGTGAGGGGGAGCAGACACTGACCCTTGATCTAATGAAATTCCCAGAGAAGACAAAATATATTAGAAGCGGGCGGGGGGGGGGGGGGGAATCTCCCTCTAGACTGCTTGGGATTGGATGTCAGCCCCCCTCGAGTCCAAACGTGCTATGCAGCTCTGGGGTCTCCAGAACCCGGCCCGTCCACCGTCTCTTTCACCTCCGGGTGGAGCTGACTGTTCCTGAGCACCTACTAGCAGTCAGACGCTGCCACACACGTGATCTGGGGATCTGGCCTCCTCTGGGTGCTCCTGTAGTAGACGTCTCCTCTTGTAGCCTCTGGGCACGGGACTGGCGCTGCTCCTGTCCGCTAAGGCTGTTGGCCACGACACGAGGTGGGACGGGCAATGGTCGCGCTGCTGGCGGACTGGTCATCTTCCCGGGTAGTGGATACCTTCTGCTCCAACTAAGCCAACCTCCAGAAAACCTGACAGACTCACGGCGAGGTGGCTGAGGACACCGTTCGCTAAGCGTTTTGGGGGCTCTGCAACCCGAGCCAAAGCCAAGGCGGAAGGACGGCTCCCGCCCCTCCGGGAGACCCCTCTGCGTCACCGTGACGACCCATTCCCACGCAGGTGTTTCCCCCTCCTCAAAGCAGCCGCCCACCGTCCCCACGCTGTCCCCTTCCTCACCCGCGGCCGCCGCGCCACCGCCTGCTGCACGCGCTCGTTCACTGCCCGAAGTGCGAACCCGACTCCCAGCTCCGCCGACATGCTGCCAGCTCTCCACATCCCCCGGGACGAACGCAGAGCCCCAGACCCGAGAGCCCCCCCCAGGCAGAGACCACCTTCCGGTCCCGCCCAGTTCACGTCTGGTGTGACCCAATCGCAGCTCACCACTGAGTCGTCTCACCCAATCGACACCGGGCAGCGCGGGGGCGGGACGGGGGCAGTGTGGCGGGAGGCCCCACCCGGCCGTGGCGGCCATCTTGGGGAGGTCGTCCCCGGCCTTACTGGGGACCGCCTGGCCCCGCTCTGGAGGCGGAGCTCCGGAGGCGGGGGGTGGGTGTGGGGAGGCCGGCCTGACGTGGTTCCGGTGCCCCCTGGCAAGCCTTGCCAGTCCTCCTGCCTGAGCCACGGTCCCCGTCCCCGCGGGAGCTTCCTGACGCAAAAAACGCGGCCTGTTCCGGGGTCCTGGTTCCTTTCTAAAAGACCCACATTTTTGCCGGTCCCTGGCGTTGAGAGAGCTGTGAGCTAAGATTTCTGTGCGCGGGGACCAGGGTTCGAAGCTGCTAGAGCCGGAGACATGGCTGCTGGTGTCTCAGATGAGGCTGGTGAGGAACCCTCAAGAGACAGAAAACAGTTTCTGAAGGAAACGGCACGATTCAATTATATGGTTATTCTTGTCATCCTTGTGACCAGTGCTGTCAAATAGCAATATGATGCGATCCACACATGTATTCAAAGAATTACCAATAGGCGCAGAAAAAGTAAGACATTTTAATGAATACATTAAACACCACGTTAAAACCCAGTACCTCCAAGGTAAGGTTTCGGTATGTAACCAATAGGAAACCTTACTGAGATCTTTTTTAGCGTACGTAATTTACAAAACCCGGTGCAGAGTTTTGACTTACCGCATGCCCCAGTTCGGGCTATCCATTATTTCAAGAGATTGGTGACCACCTGCGGTAGCGCTGCCTTATCAGAGGGCACAGGTGGCCTTGGACCGCCTAGCATGAGCTCCGCACACATTCAGTCCAGTCTTGAGTGTCCTTATGTGTCCAGCTCTGGGCAGTGTGAAGGTCATAAACATGGCGAGGAGCGAAACAATTTAAAGGCTAACACAGTAAAGTACGAAGTTTAATAGATGGTGAAATAGTAGGTGCTGTGGGTAGGTAGAGAGAATTCTGTTACGGAAAGTGCTTTTGGCTGTACTGTTTAGAGATTCTCAAACGTTTCAACTGGATGGAGTGGGACGCTATTATGTTGGAGAAAGGGCCAAAGTGCGTCCCCCAGGTTGTCTTGGGGTGACTGGGCTTACTTCAAATCTTCAGGAAATAAAGGGCAATATTCTTTCTTCTATTACCATCTCCCCAGGCCCCAGGAACTGAGATAAAATTTCATATGTTGTGTTCCGGAAAATCACTTTGAGCAGAACCGAGGGTGCTTGCCATCAAGAACTACTTTGGGGGAAGTTTCTGTTTACAGGTAACTGGGGGTATCTGTAAATTAGGGTTGTCAAAATGGCTCTGGACTTGATAATTTCTACTCCTGACAAAATGATAAAAATTTTAAAAATGACTAGAATAATTATTCATGGTGTGTATATAATAGACCTTTGCTCTAGAGAGATGGAGTTGAAAGGTCTGGGGCTAGGCAGCGGTCACTGGTGAAACAAAAGGGATTACAGTGATGGAGATCATGTTGAAGAGATGTATAGAGGAAGCATTGGGTGAACCTGACATAAAGTGACACGCTATTTGGAAAACATTTAAAAAACCATAAACACCTCATCAGAGCTAAAGGATGTACAATCCAGGTGATAGGTTGTTACGATAACAAGTAGGAGTAACTTCACAGGTCAGGTGTCGTCTTTGAATTCTAAGGTCAACCTCCCCCACCCCGGCCTCCACTGTTGAGTGTGTGCATGGCTCCCAAAAAGGCATCAGGAGAGTGATTTGAACTTTCAAGTTAATACGGATAGTGGTGCCAAGATTGGGTAGTGGTGGCACAGGATTGACACACCGAATTTTGGTTTCATTGTTGAACCGGCATCTTGGATAAGTTACTGAAGTTCTTAGTTTTTCTTTTATAAAATGGAGTCACAATCTCCTTCAGAGCTGCAGGGGGGATCAATCAAGATAACCTGTTAACACCCTTAGTAGAGTGCTCTGCCAAAGCGAGTGCAAAAACGTTCAACACATGTGAGTTCCCCCACCCTTCTTATCTGTTCAGCCAACATTTATTGAGGCATTTCTCTGTAAAGGTACCTTTGGGGAGACCAGGATGAGTAAGACAGGCTTTACTACGAATTCATTTCTAAGATGCTTTTCATCGCTAACCTTCTATAACCCTACGGAAATAAATGGAAGTAAAGGCAAAAAGATCAAGGTGACCCCGGTCTCATCATTTCACATTTTCCAATTTCTTTACTTCTTAGCTATGTTTTTGAATGAATTGTATTCCACTTTTTTCTCCTGGTTTTCCTTTTTAAATTTCTTCTCTTCCTCTTTCTGGAACATCAACCATGTAATTTATTTAACCTTTCATTCTTCCCTACCACCTAATCCTTAAAAAATGGAAGTCCACAATCACATCATCACCAGCAACTGTCTTTACATTGCTCTGACAGTTTGCAAGGATAAAGGGGAGAAGAGAAAGATTAAAAAGCCAAATACCCAGAGGAACAGATTAAATAATTTTATAAAAATCTAGTATACTTATTCATCCTAAAGGCCATCAAGTGTTTAAAACATTCACCTCTATAGTCTGAGGCCCTGAATTATGGGAAATGCATTCGTGGATTTTAAAACTGTTTCCTTCTGCGCATACTGTGATGCTTTCGGGGATAAAAAGAGATAAAATAATAGAAAATTAATGTTGCCTGGCTACTTGGCTCTAAAGAGAAATGGAGAAATAATGTCTGTGCCCCAGTTTAAATGACTTGAGGTAGAGAAACCATGACAACAATCCCTCAGCAAACATACTGTCACATTTGGCTTTTGAAATGTGAATATAGATTCTAGAACCACAGACGTAGGGAGGACCTTTAGAGATCATTTGATCTTTCATACAGAATTAGAATGACATTTAAACCCTCCAAACAGCATAGAATCTCCCCAATTTTTGAAAAGCATCAGAGAAAATGTTATTCATGTTAATCCCTGGATTTATTTCCTATTTGCACACAACTACTTTTCTGGATTTCAAATTTTAGCTGGTCTTATCTCAAGCAGAATCTTTTAAAAAATACTTCATTCTGCAAACTAATTTCCTCTTCTCTGGTCTCTGGGGAGCTAGAGGATACCTAGCCAACCATTATGCAACTTCTATGAATGTGAAGTCGCTAAATTCCCCTTATGCCTTTTATGGGGTCAACCCATGGGCTTTATTTTCTTACTTTTTACATTTTGGTCTTAGCATTTTGCTTTGCTAGCCTCAACTCTTTTTATTTTTTATTAAAATTTTTTTTTAATGTCTTATTTTATTGATGAGAGATACAGAGCTTTTGCTTGGGAAGGGCAGAGAGAGAGGGAGATCGGGAATCCGAAGCAGGCTCCAGGCTCTGAGCTGTCAGCTCAGCGCAGAGACCAAAGCGGGGCTCACATGCACGAACCAAGAGATCATGACATGAGCCAGAGTCAGATGCTCACTACTGACCGAGCCACCCAGGTGCCCCACCTCAACTCTTTTTAAATCAGAGAACTGGGAGTTCTCCACAGGACCAAACCTGCTTACTTTTTACATATGCCATTTCTGTAGAAGCTGTATTCTTAATACTGTTTGCTGCATTCTAATATTGTTCCCCTTTCCCTCTCTGTGCCGGGCAGTCTGTAATCTTATAGTGGTACCCACTTTATAGTTGTATGCTTCCTAGGCCTGTTTTTCCAAATGATTGAAAATGTTATTTCTGAGCACTTACCCACAGTAGGCACAGTGCTAACCCCTTCACATGCGTTATTTCATTTCCTCCACTCACCCCATTTTATAGATGAGGAAACTGAGGCTCAGAGAGGTTAAAGAATTTAAGGCCATACACCTAAGAAATGGTAGAGCAGGGATCCAAATCATGGCAGTCTAACGCCAGTAACTACATCCTTAACTTACCTACTCAATTGTAAGTTCATAGTATTTGCGTAGCAGCTCTCAAACCAATAGAAAAAGTTTGGGAGCATCATTGAAAAAAACAACTCAGAAAGCCTGGGCTAGGGTTGCCAAGTTTGGCAAATAAAAATATAGGATATCCAGTTAAGTGTGCATTTCATATAAATAATATATTTTTTAGTGTGTCTCTTGCAGTGTTTGAGACATCCTTACACTAAAAATTATTAGTTGTTCATGTGAAATTCAGACTGAACGGAGCACCCTGTATTTTGTTTGGCAGCCTTAGGCTGGGCGGCTTTCCGGAGTAGAGTCTGTGACTTTCTCGCTAAATTGATATCAAAATGAGTTTTGGCTCAATTCAAGGTATCTCTGCCCTTTGGGGAAGTGCAGCCGCTATGGATTCTTTAAAATCAGCAACCTCTACAGCACCTACCCGGAATCATGCCAAGTTTACAGGTTAGTTGTTTACGGTTTCTACATTGATGATGGGGGTATTCGTCTGAATATATTTATGTATATATATATTTTTTAAAGTTTACTTTTGAGAGAAAGCACGTACAAGTGAGGGGGTGGGGGGAGGGAGGGAGGGAGGGAGAGAGAAAGAGAGAGAAAGAGAGAGAGAGAGAGAGAGAGAGAGAAATATGAATCCTAAGCAGGATCCATGCTCAGCAGAGCCAGAAGGGCCTTGATCCCATCATGAATCTGGGGTCATGACCTGAGCCCAAATCAAGACTCAGATTCTCAACCTATTGAGCCACCCAGGTGCCCCACTAGTTTTATTTCTTTATATCACCTATCCTAACATTAGCTATTGCTGAATTTCACTTTAACAAAGAAGTAAATACAGGGGCACCTGGGTGGCTCAGTCAGTTAAGCCTCTGACTTCAGCTCAGGTCATGATCTCACTGTTTGTGGGTTTGAGCCCCGCGTCGGGCTCTGTGCTGACAGCTCAGAGCCTGGAGCCTGCCTCGGATTCTGTGTCTCCCTCTCTTCTTCCCCTCCTCTGCTTGTGCTCTGTCTCTCTCAAAAATGAATAAACGTTAAAGAAAATAAAAAGTAAATACAGGGGCGCCTGGGTGGCGCAGTCGGTTAAGCATCCAACTTCAGCCAGGTCACGATCTCGCGGTCCGTGAGTTCGAGCCCCGCGTCAGGCTCTGGGCTGATGGCTCAGAGCCTGGAGCCTGTTTCCGATTCTGTGTCTCCCTCTCTCTCTGCCCCTCCCCCGTTCATGCTCTGTCTCTCTCTGTCCCAAAAATAAATAAACGCTGAAAAAAAAAAAATTTTTTTAAAAAAGTAAATATAAAGACTTGTTTTATTTAGCAAGACTGAAAATAAAACTCAGATATAAATTCACACCTTTAGTGTTGTCTAAAACAATTCCTCCAGCTATCAACCTAAGGCAATTAATCCAGCATATAATTTATAGAGTTATTAATATAACAAGAATCATTTCTCATTTACAAAGGGGGTCATTAAACTGTTGGGGCTCTTTGAAAGCAGAGTTTGTTTGACTATTCAATTACCAGCTTACACAGAAATGGAAATACAAACACAAACTGATTGGCTATTAACTCTTTTCTAAGGAAGCAATAGAAACCGTGGCTAGAATCCTACTGAGCACTAAAGTAGAGGTTAAGTTCATGGACACAGAGCAGCCACTAGCCAAGATACCGGTTTATTTTCAACTGAGGGAGGTTTATCTTCAATCAAACTTAGAGAAGTCAGTAAATATGGTGATCTTACTTTCACTACTCACTCTCTGTAAATGGCAAAGTTATCAATGCTGAAAGATACACATACCCATAGAAATTACAACAGATCATGTATAAAACAACTTTTTTTGGATCAATATAGTGCTACAATTGTCAATTTTTTTCCTCCTTCAACTTAATATGACCACAGTTACCTTCAGATTTATGTTATTTTAGTCTTATAAAAGTTATTAACAAACTTTGGGTTCCTTGCAAATATTCTGTCCTTATATTAAAAAAGTGATTAAAAACAGTACCGAATATGAACCACTTCTGTAAAGTTTAGTGAGAAACATTCAGCCAAGGTGACTTTTCCTTGGAAAATCCTACAAAAACTGAATTTTATAAACAGTTACTTATTTTGATAGAAGTTCCATTTACAAATAGCAGCCATGACTTTGCTGCCTACAAAACTGTAGGCTGTCACATTTTACATGTTTAGAACTCAAATGTTTTAAGATCGGATTTTCTAGTGAGTGTTAAAGAAACAAAGTCACACAGACAGACTGGTTAGTCCCATGCTGAGGAAACCGCTGACCTCCATGATTTCACCATTTAGGCAGGTTATAGATAACCGTTGAATTTGAACCGAGGGCTACTGCAACATTTATACTTTGTGGTTAAAGAGGAAGCAACATTAGCAGTGAGGGGGGCAGGTGCAGCAGACTTTACTGAGGCTCTGTTGTGGTTAAAGTGTATCTAGTGCAAGGGACAAACTATCACAGAATGTTGGTATTAGGGAGACTTTCAAGTTAAGAACCTGAGCAAACGTACTGTTCAGAGGCTGAGACATCCTTGCCTTGGGTTCTGTTAAGGTAGCGTTTTCTGAGGCCGAGGCGGCAAGTCTCAGGGTAGGGGGAGCTCACAAATATGAAAACTGGGGATGTTGGATATCATGTGTCCTGTTGCTCCTAACAAGGGATCAATGGCACCGAAATGGAGGAGGGTGAGTATATCTTAATGACGGTTACCCTGTTGGCCTCGGGAGACTGACTGTCTTCTGCAAGCGCCTGTGAGCACATTAAAACCCATCATTCCCACGAACATGTGGTTGCTTGCACAAAGTGTGACCAGGACCAGTGGTTTGAAAATTCTAAGTCCCAGAGATAAGAACAGAGAAGGGCAGCATTTCAGAGGAGTTCACATTTTGTTTCTACCTAAGCAGGCTGATTGTTCCCAGGACCCTAGACAAGCCTGGTACTACTTGGGAGCAAGCTGGCCCGAATTTTGGGGCCGTTCGATAAACCAGGTCTGGGCATGGGATCAAAAATGAAGTGGGGATCCGTGCCAGAAAGTATCATTCATAGTATCGCTGAGGGGGTACAGTGGTAGTTTCTTTGGTGGTGGTGGGGGGGGGCGGGGGCTAATAACAAGGCTGAATCCTCAGCCAGAGCTTGTCATGGAGAATACCAACGTGTTTGCAAGTTAACTCGAGACAACCTAACAATCTGGTGCACGACTCGTGGGCTACATAAGCTGAACGCCACCCCACCCCCCGTTTCAGGATAGAAGAAAACCTTTCTTTCATGTTTGTTCTCCTCCATCCCAAATCTCCCAGAGTGACTCAAATTTTTCCTACTTAGAAATGGAAAAACAAAAACAAAACTAAAACCAAACTCAAACATTTGAACAGATTTTGATGCAGCCCTTCCAACCCAGGGGCCAGGGCAGGGCCTCGGGCATGTACCCCCATCGCTGTCTCTGGAGATTTAGCACTCAGTCGGACCCCTGTGTGGCTGTCAGTGCCCTAGATTTAAAAACACGTGCTACTTAGAGAATGGGCTCCCTTTTTATCACTGCGTCAGACTAATGCCAGCACAAGCTAGAAGCATTATGACTAGGAGATCTTCCAGGGGACCGTCCTCCTCCCCCACAGGAGCTCTTCAAGGTAGAATCCCCACAATAGAAAAGACACTTGATCTCAAGGAACACACGCAGTTTGCCAAGCAGGTGCCACGGTGGCTGAGAGAGATGACGACCCCACGTCAGCAGCTATTAAGACACTTGGGTTGTTTGCTCCTGTCTTCCTGATGCCGAGTGGAATCAATGAACAGACGTGAGAGGAAAAAACCAAATCACAGAACAGGTGAAAAGTTTTAAAAAGAAGCGTGTGGTGGTGCCCAAAGCCTGACTCTGGAATGTAGTTGGAAACCACCACTCTTTGAGCCCTGGGGCAAGGAGGGCAGTGGATAGAAAGGTCTGCAGAGCCAACAGCTCAGGTTCTTCCTTAAGAGGACTCCAGAAAAGCGTGCCTCCAACGTGACTCACAGATGCCCCGAGAGAAATGCCAGCAAAGCCCAACATCCCCTGCAGCTGTCCCCCCGGAGCTCTGCTGGCAAACTCAAAAGCACACATTTGCTCAGTTGCTGGGCCTCACCCCCAGGTGTCTCCCACCTTGGAGGCAGGGGCGAGAAAACTGGACCCCGTTTTCCCAAATAAGGGAAATCAGATCACCTGGAGGCAACACCCTACGTTTCTCCCACTCTGTAATGACTGAGTCCCTCCTTAAATCTGCTTCAAAGGGCTAAAATTAGTGTCTAGAAGGCAAAGGTCAAAGCCATGGTTTCCCAGTCTTAACAGAAGTCATCTGACCCACTTACCTGAATAAAACCCCAAATCATCAACCCCTTCCCGTCCTTCCCAGGGAGGGGATCTATTTAAATCCATTTCTTCTTTTTTTTCACCACCGAATGTGGGAGAGAGTCAAGGCAGGTAATGTGGGAGGGAGGAGCATCCTGGTTCATCATTCAAAAATAAAGATCTCTTTTAAGTGTCATTTGAGGTCGTATACAAAAATTTCAATTCTCCTCAGGGTCTGCTTCCAAGGGGTCATCATCGAAACTCAGCTTGTCAGCTAGCCCCTCGAACTGCTTGCCCAGACCGCCTGCGGAGTCCATGAACATGTTCGGGATGTCTTTGCCAAAGTAAATCTTGCTGTTGGAAGCAATGGCTTTGTACTTCATCAGCTGCAAATACTCAGGGGTCAGCTTCAGCTGTAAGAAAAAAGGAAAGGCGGCTATGTGGAGGCAGATTCGAGAAAACTCTGGGTGGCACCCTTCACTTTTCATAAGGAGAGGGTCTTTGTCGAAGAAATGTGCCTTCCCTACCCCTTCCTGGTCTCACTGTTCTGTTAGTAACGGGTACTGATTTCCAAGGTCAGAGCTGCAAGGGAGTTTTAGGGAGTTTCTGGGTTTAGCACGACAACTGAGCTTCTATTGAGGCACGGCTAAGGAACAGGGGAGCACCAGGCCCACACAGCACGGCAGCCAGCACGTCTGGCTAGGAGGGGCTTTGGTGGCAGTGGCCATCCAACATCACAAACCCTCAAACCACATCAGCCCAAAGCCGAATATACCCTCTCGTCACCAGGTGCATTGGGCTTTACCTTGTTTGCTTCAGCGATTTTCATAGCGGTGTAGCACTCGGCATCAGCCTTTGCCTTCTCCCGGGCCAGAAAGGCAGCATCTGAGGGCAAGAACGCAGTGAACTGCAGTGTAGACGTTACCAGAACCCTGGGCCCTGTGACGTTCCCCTGGTTGCCTCTGTGACCTTGGGAGACTGCTCTTTTCTCTCTGTGGTTTGGTTTCCTGTTCCGTGAAATGGTGGAAAGAGGCATTTTTTCCTACTTCACAAGTTGTGAAAATCAACCATGGGTGAAAAATGCTTTGAAGGCATCTCCGGGTAGTGGGGACCAATTCTGAGCACGTCTGTTGCTATGCCCAGCGACACTTACGAAGGCAGTCTCAGGAAAAGTGCTGCCAAGGGACACTTCCTGTGTCCACAGGCTGAGTCCTTGTCGCTCTGCGTCTGGGAAGACGGGTGGGGTGCCACTTCACCCCTCTTGTGCTGCACAGCAAGAGCGCGAGGAGCCCAAAGAAGGCTCTAAAGACAGCCAGAAGTGGCTCCCCCTAAACCTGGATGCCACGAACATGAAACAGCTCGGTCCCTCTCCACCTTCATTTCTCTTATTTCCACTGACCATTTCAAAAAGATTCTAGTTAACACTGGTTAAGCTGGCACAACTCCCAACAAGAGAAGTCCATGCCATGGTCCAGACTAACACCTGTTTGGATGAAGACCTATTTAAACTTCCACCATGCAAGCAAAACACTTCCTTAATCTGCTGAGACCAGCTTTCTGTCAAGCTGATGCAAAACTTTTGATGCTTCCTCCCTTGCCTTGGGAATGCGGCCAGCCTCATGTAATATCTGTAGCAAAAAGCCTGGAAGAAAGGTCAGCCTGTGGGTGGGTTCTTACTGCACACCCCCAGCACGGCCCCGGGCAGAAAGAGCGCGCAGTCTGGCAGGGGCGCTGGCTGCATGGGGCCCACTCAAGTGGTCTTAGAACCTGATGACATGTTTTTATAAGAAATAAAAATGCGTTGTTTTGCAGAGAGCTCCCTAACAAGGAACTGCTGGCCTGTAAAATCCCAGCTGGCTCCTCACTGGGCCCCTGCAAAGCCTGAGAGCCCCATGGTGAGTACAAGTTGACATGGCATTTCGAAGCTGGGCCTCGAGGTCCTATTTTTGTCCTAGAATTTGCTTGATACAAGGCACCACGTGAAGGAAAGGGCAGGTGGTGGGGATGAGCTGAGGGCTTAGGGGCAGGGAACTGAAGGTGCATAATATTCAGAAAAGCCAGTCAAGAAAACACTTTTCTCCGGCTCCAGTGTTGTTGGTACCGAAAAGGTGTCTTTTTCAGACCTGCCTCAGTGTCTACCATAGGGATACTGAGAGCAGACTTAGAAGCCACAGCTGTGGGGGGTAGGCACGGCACAAGGAGGGGCTCTTCTGGCCTAGCCTCTGAGTTCACTGCCACTGAGACCCTTGCCAGACAGCAGGGATTTACACAATTTCCCTTTTTCTTACTCCTCACCCGAGAGCACCTAACAGCACTACATGGACATTTGTTGAATGAATGAACGCTCTCTGAAGTGGAAAACGTATGCCAGCCTGGCCCAAATCTCCCTCAAACTTGAGTCAAAGCACAGAGAAAAAGGAATTTTCCAAAGAAATCAGGACATCTTAGAACAAAGGTTAAAGAGCCAAGGAAAGGGCTCTCCCGACCCCACCCCCACCCAGCCACACAGTGGGGCGTGAAGAAAACTCAGGCACTCATTTCAGCTTTGCTCACCTTCAATTTCCGAAATCTTTTTCTCGGTCTCCTTCTCCATCACCTTCTGCCCATAGGTGATTTCTGCCACCTGAGCCACTTTTTCTGCCTCTGTAGTGACAATGTTGAGAAAAGGCTTAGAGCACTATGGATATCTCACAGGCTAGACTAAATCCCACCCTTCCTGTGATCAGAGTCCCTGATGCGGGGATGCGGATGTGTTTAGAGGGAGGGCCCCAGAGGGTGACCTGCATCCGTGAGTGCAGTACCCCGACATCGGCACGAGACAGTCAGCCGGGAGACCTGGGCCCTTCCACAAAAGCGAGGAATGAGTCCCAACCTCTCTCCTAAGTCACAGGGGTATTTCTCCCAAAAGAGTATTTTAAGGAATACGGTAGTGTCTAAAAAGGTTCTTCCTGCCACTTGACTCCGGGAAGCAGTCAGTAGTCGTCGATGATCTAGTGCAGAGGTTAGGAGCTGGGTTCTGGCCAGGGTCTCTGCGGGTGAACCCCATTTCCACCACTTACTTGCCATATGACACTGGGCACGTTAGTTAGTCCCTTCGTGCTTGTGAGGAGACGAGTCACATGTAAGTGCTTAGAAAAGTGCACGGCTCATGGTAGGTGCTTGAGAAGTATTAGCTACTACTATTATCGATTAAGAATGAACTAGGAAGGGATCCTTTCATTTCAGAGATAGGGGGAGACTCAAAGCTCACCGGCCCTGCCCACCATCTGACAATTTCAGCGTCGCTTCCGGGAGTACAAGTGCCGCTCCTGTGCGCGGCCAGGGTTTGCAGGACCGTGTGACCTAACCGCGCCCGAGGCTTCCTCGCCATCTGCCCGCCTTCCCCAGCCCTTCCGCCCTGAGAGGGGATCCCAGAACCACATCCAGACCAATCAGGGCCTTCTTGCGCTCTGTCTCAGCTTCCTTCTCCACCACCTTCTGTTTCTGGGCTGCAATGAGCAGCTTTGTCTTCTCGCTTTCCCTGAAGGGAAGAACAGTATGCAGCCATGAGGCGGCTGCAGAAAACGCTTCCGAGGACCTTCACTGTCCCCTGGAGGAACCAAACTTCTGCTAAGGAGAGGCAAACCTGGCTTTCTCACTCTCGCCTGGAAGGCTGTTCCCTGTCCCAAGTAAGAGCAGATCTGTTGCAGGCAGTAACACGGCTCTCTTTCTCCTCCCAAATAACTCATTTGTGAGAAGTAAAGCATAATTTACTTAGGTAAAATGCACCTGCCTGCCCACTGAACCGCCTCTCCCTCCCATCTTCTTTGGCACGAGCCATGAAGCACAAACAATGCCCCCTGGCCCTTTTCAAAGCATCGCTGCTTGAAAGGGCTTCTCCGGAGCCCAGGTGACTGTTGCGACACACCCGCCCCATCTTACGGTGCAGCGGGCTGTGCCGAATACTCAAGGAGGGGAAGAAACGCATGGCACGGCTTCGGTTAACTCTGGGATGGGATGAGGTGAGGGGTGTGGGACAGAGTGGGGGGTACAGGTTGGACAGAGGGAATACTCACATCAACTCGTAGTTTCTGCGGATCGCCTCGGGTATATTGGGCTTTGTCACCCGCACAGCCTGGGGAAGGATAAAAATAGCACCTGATGGGAAGGTGAGGGTGGTGAGGGACCCGAGCAGCTGCCACTAGCCCTTGATCTGCTTGCATGAGAAGGACATCCCTTGGAAGAGCGGGGGATATACCTTTACCAGGGGGTGTCCCACAGTGGCCATGCTTACTTGGATGACGAGCCCGGGGGCCATGGAGGTCAGGTCCTGTTGCAAAGCCAGCTTGAGATTTTCATCAATCTGATCTGGAATCAAGAAAGACCGAAAACGTTGTTGTTACGTTTTTTAGGCAGGGTGGAGGAAAGTGTGAGGGCAGAGTACAAATTAACACGCCAGCTCAAGAATGCACCTGACAGGCCAAAGGTCTTTCCAAGGCAGAGCCCAGAAATCTAAAGATACCCTGCACGTCTTTCTTGTTTTTAAAAAATTTTTAATGTTTATTTATTTTTGAGAGAGAGACAGAGCACGAGCGGGGGAGGGGCAGAGAGAGAGGGAGACACAGAATCTGAAGCAGGCTCCAGGCTCTGAGCTGTCAGCACAGAGCCAGACATGGAACTTGAACTCATGAACCAGAAGATCGTGACCTGAGCTGAAGTCAGATGCTTAAATGACTAAGCCAGCCAGGCGTCCCCCGCCACCCATCTTTCAAAGTGACATCCCTGTGCGGCCCCTCTACATAAGCTAGATGGGAGAGTGTCCTTTTCCTGTGGCCTCCAGATAAAATCACTGAGGCTGTTGAAAATATCAACCTTGCCCAAAAGGAAACTGAGCTTTCAAAAGAACAAGTACAAACAACAATTCTAGCACATTTCTTGAGTCAGGCAGCAGCCTTCTCCTAGACAACAGCAGCGAAACAGAAAGGCAGGCCCCCATTTTCAAGAGGAAGGAAGGTGGAGTGGCTGTGTTAGGTATTTCGAAGGGAGCCAAGCACATTAAATCTGGTAATTTTAGAAGTTTCTACCAGAAAAACAGACTCTGACGTCAAGGAAAGCCCCAGGGAAGACTATTTCCATTAAGAACTCTAATCAAATAACAAAAGGGGAAAATGAAAATTTACGGTTCTGGAAATGAGCCCAAGTCCTCTGATGTGTCGTTTGCTTTGGCCCTGATTGCTCTATGAGAATTCACATGGGAGTCGTTTCATAGGGAAGTTTAGGAAGAGCTCTAACTGGTTGCCCCTTCTGGCTGTGACCGTGCGGGGCCACAGCTGCCCTCTCTGGCCTGAGGCTTCTCTTCCTGCCCCCCCCCCCCCCCCCGAGGTCTTCTATGAGACCCTGCAAGGCCCTGAGAAGACTCCATGAAACCTCGAAATCTGCCTGGGACATCGGAACTGAATCACCTCTCTTATTACTGTCAGCTGTCACCTGCTTGAAGTAGCCGTTCTTGGTCACCTGTGCCCAAAGAGGAGCCACTGAGGAACAGCAAATGCCTTTAACAGATGCCCAAATGGAGGCCCATGGAGGTTCAGTGATGTGCTCAAGCGAGTTAGCAGTCAAACTAATAAACCTGTTTGGTCACTATGCTTTAATTTTTAGGTCTAAAATGGCATTTTCTTCAACTGTCATATCGGTCAGCAAGGAATTTTAACATTTCTATGGACTGGATATGCTCTCATGAGCCTGTCAGCGTGAGGGAGAAATGCCCCAAAGGCAGCACCTCAGACCTGATATGTGTTTAACAATTTGACAGATGGAGATAAACATCACGTTTCATATTTTCTATTTTAGATAGATCAACCAAATTTGAGATGTTCTGTGTCCTCCCTAGGTTAATAATAACATTGTCATTTATTAGTGGACACCTGTGGTCCTGGGCTAGTAACTTTCTAGGACAATCTGGAAGAAATATTTTGCAAGGTGGTTTATTATCAAAGCAATACCAATAAGTTGTTTACACATTATAGTTCTGCAGATAAATGCTGATTAGGTTATATTACACAAAGAGGTTGAATCAGGTCAACTTCTGAGCAAGTACCAGGTAATGTTTTTACAAAGTGGGCAGACTGGGGTGCCTGGGTGGCTCAGTCGGTTAAGGGTCCGACTTCGGCTCAGGTCATGATCTCATGGTTTGTGAGTTCAAGCCCCGCATTGGGCTCTGTGCGGACAGCTCAGAGACTGGAACCTGCTTCAGATTCTGTCTCTGTCTCTCTGCCCCTCCCCTACTCACTCTCTGTCTCTCTCTCAAATATAAAAAATAAAACATAAAAAAATTTATAAAGTGGGCGAGAGGACGCAGCAGGGTAAGCAGTGATGAGAATTAGGCCGCGAAGCTGAGTCGGGGCTGTGAGTCCTGAGAGGACAGAACCAGGAGAAAACCTCCATGCCTAACGAGTGGGATTTGAGACATGAATTTCTCCTTTACAGATGCAAATAGATTCTAAGCAAGACAGTGATCTCCCAAGACTTAATTTTTTTAATCAATTGATTAATTTTTTGAGAAAGAGAGAGAGCATGAGCAAGGGAGAGGGGCAGAGGGAGACAGAGAGAATCTTAAGAATCTAAGCATGGAGCCTGACGTGGGACTCGATTCTACAACCCTGGGATCATGAGCTGAGCCAAAATCAAAAGTCAGATGCGCAAGCGACTGAGCCACCCAGGCACCCCAAGACTTAACTTTAAAAAGAAAAACAGGGGCGCCTGGGTGGCTCAGTCGGTTAAGTGTCCGACTTCAGCTCAGGTCACGATCTCGCGGTCCACAAGTTTGAGCCCCGCGTCGGGCTCTGGGCTGATGGCTCAGAGCCTGGAGCCTGCTTCCGATTCTGTGTCTCCCTCTCTCTCTGCCCCTCCCCCGTTCATGCTGTGTCTCTCTCTGTCTCAAAAATAAATAAAACGTTAAAAAATAAATAAAAAATAAAAAAAAGAAAAAGAAAAACATTTCAAAGCAAATGTATTTTCTGAGCTTCTCTGAAAAAGAAGCTTCACTAAGCTACTAAGTTTATCTCTACGACAGTAAGTTTTCTTTCTTTCTTTTTACTTTATCTCGAAGATTTTATTTTTAAGTAATCTCTACCCCCAATGTGGGGCCCAAACCCATGACCCTGAGATCAAGAGTCACGTGCTCCACTGACTTAGCCAGCCAGGCGCCTTGACAGTAAGAAGTTTTCTAACGCAAAATGATGTCACATTTTCATTTTCTCTTCATGGAAATTAGACTCCTTTGCCTTTTGTTGTTTCAAATGCTTTAAAATGTTCATTTAATGGCACAAGTTCTAAAACAGTGGCTCTAGAGAAAAGTAATGATATTTTATAAAATGCTAATCAGTTTGAGGTAAAAAAAAAAAAAAAAAAAGAAAAAAATAAGGCAAACTTACTGCATTTTTTGTAAAAGCATGCTGAATCCAAACCCTCTAAAGGGAATTTAGATTCACTTCCTACTGCAGAAAAATTGAAAGTGACTCTGACGATTTCCCAAATCTGGAACACCGTGTGCAGGGGGCTCTGATAGCGGTCTCCCCCAGCACCAGGCGCTCCTCCCCTGTCTACTCTGAAACGTCCTCATGCACGGTCCTTTTTCAGGAAGATTCCTGGGAAAATCACTGTCTAGTCCTCATATCAAGACTAGCTGTACCATCGTTTACTTTCGGCACCGGCTACTAGAACACTTCCGGCAGCAAGCTGAACCAGAATGCTTCTTGCGAAAGAGCTTTAAGGATTACTGAACTGTTTCCCTCCCTTGCTGCTAAAGTCACGCTATGTTTATTTTGGTGGCTAAAGAGGACAAAAGGTATCCACTTAAGTACGTGGATTCTTTTAAGGATTTTCCTATTCATCCCTACAGGTATAGGGTTAAAAAGACCCACCACCACAAAGCTCTGGGAACTTTAAGTAGCTATGGTCCTTGTCCCGCTTCCAGAATTAAATGCGACTCCTGCCGTCCTCCTCACCTTTCCTGGCTTCCCTGCATTCGGCGTGGTGTGGTGGGAAGCAAGGTGAAGCGAGAGTTCTAGCTTCAGCCCTGCCATTTGTCTCTTTGGGCCTCACTCAGTACCCTTATCTGAAAATGAGGCTGCTGGGTTGGATACTCTCTGAGGTTCTTGAGAACTGACCCTGTCTAATTACAGAAGGGTGTTTTAGGGACAGCAGGTGTTTTAGGGACTGCCATTCCAGCCCTGATGTGGACCAGGAGGCCTCCAGTCCACTGTCATCTGTGTGCCCAAACTTCACCTGCCTTCTTGACCTTCTGCTGCTATCAGCACAGACCGGTTCCTGAGCACTGGGCTTGCACTTCCTGTCCACCCGTACCCATCCTGCCCTACGGTGGCTTGGAAGTCGGTGGTGGGGGGAACAGCTGCCAAGGCATGCCATGGCCAGAAGAGGCTTCCTTACCAAAGAGCTCGATGTAGACCTCCTGAAGCGTATGCACGCTGCAGAACTGGTTCAGTTCGTGGTGGATCTTGTTGAAGATGAGGGCCTTGTCGTAGTCAGCAGTGTAGTTCTTCACTATGTCATACACTGGGAGGGAGGGTGGGATTGCAAGGTAAGGAAAGGCAGGCCCCCCCCCCCCCCCCCCCCCACTGCCTGAGGTGCTGCAGCAGACCCTGGTTGGGGGGGTAAGCCGGTGGAGAAGGGAAACTGGAAAAACGTACCTGCATTTGGGACCAAGAAGTTCACCACTTCAATTCTGTCAAAGTAGATCATTACACCACCACTGTTGGAGGAAAAAGGGACAGAGAAGTCACCAGTAGGCTCTGGAACATAGTGCAGTCCCAGGGCGATGGCGTAAGAAGTGTGACTCAGCAGGAAAGAGTTCTCGGGAGGTCAGAAGGCAGGAGGGATCTCCAAGGAGGAATCTTCCAAGTTTGGAGCAAGAACACAGTCTCCCAAGAAACCACACCTCCTAAAAATATCTCCAGATGGAGAAAAATGAAACTTTTGGGGTACCGGTAAGAAAAAGAATAGTCTGTATCTTTTGAATCTGCCATGCCTTTTGACTGAAGCAATCAATTGCAGGGAAAAGTCAAGGTGTTCTCAGAACTTAAAGGTCACAGTGGGATTTTCCGGCCACCATTTCCCATGGTCTCCACCCTCACTTTGGTTCAGCCCTTCCCTTTCCCTGAAAATATTCGTTTTTATAAACAATTTTGGGTATACAGGAACGGTGAAAAGAATAGTACAACTAACGGCCATACACGAACACTAAACTTAACAACTGTTAACATTTTACCTTATCGATTGATCTTTTTTATGCTGAACATTTCAACGTTGCAGTCATGATACTCTTTACCCCTTCATACTTTAGTAAGCAACACTCACCTAGGAGTAATGACATTCTCCTTTGTAGTCCTAACTCCATCCCCAAACCTAAGAAAATTAGCAAGAATTCCTTAACAGCCTCTGATACCTAGTCCTTATTCCAATTTCCTCACTTGATCCTGCTGCGGACTGAAGTGTGTGCCCTCCAAAAAGCCTTAAGTGTAAACTCCAAAACCCCCAGGTGACTGTATTGAGAGATGGCCTTTCAGGTGGTAATTAAGGTTATGAGGGCTTAGGGGTGGGGCGCTCACCCAATTAGAGTGGTAAACGAAAAAAGGCAGCCACCAAACATCTTTCTCCCTGCACGTACAGAGGAAAGGCCGTGTGAGCACACAGCAAAGCCACCACATGCAAACGAGGAAGAGAGGCTTCACCAGCTTCCACCCAGTCTGTGGCGCTGTGTTATAGCAGCCCGAGCTGACGAATCCAGGCCTTCTCTGTCTTTCATAGCTGGTATTTTTGAACCAGGTTCTAATCAAGGCTCACCATCCATCACGTTTATGTCTTTTAAGTCTCCTTTTCAACCCAAAGCTCCTCCTTGTGATGAGATCAGGCCCATTATCCTGTGAGATGCCCTAATTCTGGATTTGCTCCCATGTTTCCTTGTGGTGGTGTTTGTCACCCTGTCCAGTTTAGATCTCCTTTACTTTCCAAGCGGACCACTAGAGCAGTGTTCTGTTTGGATCACCAGACCCTGAGGTCTCCCCCTACCTTTTTATTTATTTTTTATTATTATTTTAGATGTTTATTTATTTTTGACACAGGGAGAGCACAAGCGGAGGAGGAGCAGAGAGAGAGGGAGACACAGAATCCGAAGCAGGCTCCAGGCGCTGAGCTGTCAGCACAGAGCTTGATGTGGGGCTTGAACTCACGAACTGTGAGATCATGACCTGAGTCGAAGCCGGACGCTTAACCGACTGAGCCACCCAGGCGCCCCTCCCCCTACCTTTAAAACATTCTCCATAGCTGGTTATGCGAAACCTATCTTCTTGTATCGGGTCATTTGCCTGCTGAAGGTCTTTAGTGGATCTTCATTTGTAACAGAAAAAGTCCAAACTGATCACAGCATTCCAGGCTCTCCCAAACCTGTCTACCTCCCATGATTTTCCCCGATGCACTGCACCGCCTAGTCAAATTGGAGCCTAGGGAGCTAGGAGGTGGGGAACTTGGTAAAACTACCAAGAAGGAATGCATCCCTTTTTGCTATCTCTTGCTGCAGTCAGCCAGACAGCCCTTCTGTTGCTGCAGGTGTAACTGCTTTACCCCAGGGCCCTTACCTAGTCCCGCAAGGCACGTTCTTCACCTCATCTGTCTGCAGTGTGGTCTAGAAATGGAGGAGACATAAAATGCTGTAAAATGGGCAGTGACAAGCAAAGTAACTTCATTTTAGAATCCCAAATGGCCTGGTCCTTGAAGTTATCTGGGATGAGCTTTGCTCTTGTTAAACATGAATGTTTCACCTAATCCTCCTTACTTATAGGGTGTGACACCCAAACAAAGGTACCTACCCACCCCCCCCCCCTTCACTGTAAGTGAATCACCATATAGATGAGCTTAGTAATGACTTAGTAAAAAAGACCCTGCATTAGGAGTCCTAAGACCTGTGTTTATCTCTGTCTCTTCCTTTACCAGTCTTGAAACAGCGGATTCTTTATTTGGCTCAGCCCATTCTCAGCCTTATTGTGAGACTCGTGAGGTCATGTGCACAAATGCACTCTAGAAACCATCGAGCAGAGGAAATAGCAGAAGTGATGTACAGGAAGAATGCTGAGGAGGTATCCTGGGATATTTTCCTGGGTTAGTTTTAAAGTCATTCTCTAAATCTTATTCCTCTTAGCTGGACATACTTCAAAGATGGCTAGTCTAACTTAGCCAGGCTTTTAGATCTGTCATAACTAATCCTACTTCTACTTAGATGTCATTTCCCTTCACTGAGTCCAACTCCTCCCCCCCCCCCCCACCAAATTATGTTCACATCTATGAATTTCAAATAAGAACCAGCAAATTTACCATGTTTTATTTCTATTTATCTTGGTAGCCTGTGATTTAAAACACACAGACACACGCACCCTACTTTTCCTTCTATACATTCAGAACATATTCTTCTTTGGTTTTCCCTTGAAGTGAAGAAATAATTCCCAGCTGGGGCTGCTGGGCCAAGGCAATGACCCCCTCCAGCTATTTCAACAACCAAATAAAGCTCTAGAGTACATAGTTCATGGAGCCTCATTCTCCATTAGATATATGTACATACACATATACATATATATATGTACACATATACATGCATATATGCATATGTGTATATAAATAGGTGCATATACATACATACACGTGTACGTATGTATGTATACACATATATATGTGTGTGTACGTGTTTGTGTGTACGTTTGTGTGTGTGTGTGTGTGTGTGTGTATGAGATTCCTTGGAAAGGTATTATACTGACCTAATGGTAAGTAATTACAATCATGCGTTTGTCAACACCCCAAATCTGCAGTGGTCCAAACATATCCCATAAGCCAAGTATACCTGCACAGACTTATATGATGTGATGAAAGGGAGCATGAGATGGAAACCAGGGCCACTGGTGGAAGTCAGTAGGGCACCGCCTCTGCAGAGGAAGAAGAGAGAGGCAGTTTAGCAAGAGGTATCTATTACATCAATACTATTTGCACCGGCCCCATAAACGTTTCATATAGAGTGCCACGTGCCTCAGCCATGTCCACAGACCCCTTCCTCTCAACTCGACCCTAATATTCTAGGAAGTCTGATGGTAAAACATAAAACCATTATTTATGCTTTTGTGGCAAGAAAAATAGGCACATGGGCCAAGTGGAATAAAGACGGCAGAATCCCTGGCAATACTTAACGTAAGAGGAACTCTGTCTTTGTCATATCCGTTGAGCTTGTGGCAATCCAGGAGGGCAGTTAAGTCCAGTAACACATTTATCAATTAACTGCACTAATGCTGGATCCCAGTGACATGAACAATCAAAAGAATAATTTTAAGAAATGCTTTAAAAATCATTTACAAACAAGGGGCGCCTGGGTGGCTCTGTCGGTTAAGCATCTGACTTTGGCTCAGGTCATGATGTCACGGTTCGTGAGTTTGAGCCGTGTCGGGTTCTGTGCTGACAGCTCACAGCCTGGAGCCTGCTTTGGATTCTGTGTCTCCCTCTCTCTCTGCCCCTGCCCCACACACCCCCCACCACACTCTGTCTCCATCTCTCAAAAATAAATAAAAATGTTAAAAAAATTTTAAAAAATCATTTACAAATATTTTTCAGGCGGTAGCATTACTTTACAACCAAGTTGTATGTAAAGGGTAACAAAGTTAAAAGCCTTTTTTGGGGGACACATAAGCAGAAGGTGGGGAGAAATAAAGGGGAGAGTGGATCCCAACGAGACTTTTAGAACTTGCTATCAGCAATCCAGGAATAGGCATCTTGAGCATATAGAAGAAGGAGTTCATAAAGACTTAAAGCAAAAAACCTGGTCATGGAGGTTACTGAAAGGAAAGCAACCCAAGATTTGTAAGTGCTTCTTTGCTTTATATTATGAAGGAAAAAAAAATACATTATTATATTTTTTAAAAAGAGCAATAAAACAGCTACCCAATGGAGCTTTCTTGTAAGAACCACTATCCTAGCGCTTGCCTGAATGGTTATGTATCAATCTGCAGGATTTCTCATTTTGCCTGAAACGTTAATTTTAAAGAGTGGGTACAAACTGGCAGATCAGGCGAGCTCAAGTTGCCATCAAGAACTGGTGCTCATCGGAGGTAACCTTGTGGCACCAAGATGCCGGGAGGGGGATATGAGAAAACGAGGTTTCAGAGATAACCTGCAAGCACTGGTTTCCTGTGGATTTTAACTCTAAACCTCTATACACATTTATCATTCACCGTCCACAGCATCAACTTGAGACTACTAAGTTTCATATTTACATTTATGTATGTATATAAGCGTGTGTGTATATGCCCCCCTCCCCTGGTCACTGACACAACAGCTCAGTCTAAAAGATTCCTCTATTCAATGTACACAGATATTCAACAGAATCTGCTAGACAGTGAGTAGGAAAGAAAGTCATTTAACAGGAAGTGGCAAGCTTCTCCCTGTCCCTTCCTTACCTGTAATACACCCCAATATGTCCCTCTTCTATCTTGTGCACAGCTGAGAAAAGAGACGCACAAAAGAAACTGGAAGCCACAGCCACAACTGCTCCCAACTGAGCCATCAGTGAGCCTTTATCCTAGGGAAAAAGATGCAAGAAAATGTGTGTGGTCCGACATGCAGGAGAAAAGCTATGACAAGCAGAGAGAGCACCTTACTAAGCTGGGCTCCCTGCAAGGGCTCCTATCCAGCCTGCTGTAGTATGAACACAAGGCTAGATCTACAACTCTCTTCATCCCTGTTCTCAGGCAACATTCCCACTCCTTCCTTAGCTGTGGAATTATATTCCCCACCTCGCTGGAGAGACAGTGGCTCCAGATACAGCCGGGCCCCAAGAGAGAACCAGTGCCAATTGGGCAGCGTTCAGAACACAGCCTTCTCTTCCTGTGAACACGAATGTGCTGTCACGGGAGCCACTCACGCTAGTAAAAGGGAAGAGAGGCAGCTGCAGTATGTTGCCCAAATTACAGAGGATGTCAAATGACAGGCAGTTGTGGCTATGTAATTCTGGTCAGAGCCTCCCAGTCCTAATTGCCTGCCATTTCAAAAGAAACCATTATTTAGTCCTTCCAGATGCTGGAGCGACAGACACAGCATGTGAGCAGAATTCCACGATGGGATTCTCTGGCTTTTCGTCCACCTTCCCAGTTATTCCTCTGGATCTAAACGGGGGAGGGCTCTACACTCCCTCCCATACACTTGACTGGCACTTTGCACCCGACAGGTCCCCAAGCCCCACGGTTAGAGAAGAAAGAGGGTTCCCAAGGGTGGGAAGATGGGCTCCTGGGTCCAATTGGGTCCAGGTACCAGGATGAGAAAGAGCTGGCATCTAGAGACTCATTTTCTGAACACCGAAGGATCTGGAAAAACGATGGTAACTGACAGCAAAGTTCACAGGCGTGCCCGGGCCCACCCGTGCAGGGCGTGGATTCTGCCTCCCAGGACTAACATAGCTAGGGCTCAGACATCTGCAAGGCGCTTATTTTACCGTAGCGGACTCCAGCTACCGATCTGCAGCTGTGTCCTTTCTGCAGATGCCCTCCTCCCCGCTCCCAAATCGCGCCCCTTCCCTGCCCTCTTCCGAGAGAGGGTCGCGCGTCCCAAGCGCCCTGGGGTTCAGGGGGAAGGGACGAAACAGAAAGGGGTTGCTTTCTAGCTCCTGAGGGAGAGAGGCTGCTGGGGTTCGAGCCCGGGAGAACGGCTGATCAGCTCGGGCCGGGAGCCGCAAAAAGGCCCAGTGCGCACACTAAGGGGCGGGGGCCGCGTACCAGGCTGTCCCTCCAGGCGCTCCGTACTCGTCCGAACCCCCGTGCAACCGTAGAAACCGCCACGCCCCTCCACACGCTACTTCCTTCCGGGTCCGTCGCCTCGATGACGCCTTTAGTTCACGCGAGAAGACTCCCGCCTTCTTAGCTCGTCAGCCCCGCCCCCGCGCTCCCCGAGTTCGGTGTCCGCGCGTGGGCGCCAGGGGGCGCCCTCGGCTTGGTCCGGCCCTTTGGGACCTCTGGTTAGGGTTTCCAGGGCGGGGACCGTGCGGAGCGCCTGGAGAGTAACGCGCGGGAGGACGCTAGTAGCGGCGGGTGCTGAGTGACTGAGCATGTAGCTTTCCGAGGTTTTGACTTTGGAATTTGCCCTGGATTCCCCCCCGCCCTCCTCCCCCCCAGCCCTGCCATTAGGTCAAGTGTATTTTTCGGGGCAGGTACCAGCGAGTTGCAGCCATTCTAGCCCTCTGCTCGCGCTTTCCTGTAGCACCGGTGAATGAAACACGTCTTTTAACGCGTGGATTAGCACCTTTACGTCGTTCATCAACAAACAGTCCCTATTTTGAATTGCTTTCCTAGGAGCCTTGGCCTTTGAGGTCCCCACAGCACCATACAGAAGACAAAAAAAGAGTTATCCCAGTTTTAGTAAATAGGATCCTGAGCTCAATGTGGTGCGGGGGTAACGGTGGATGAAAGCCTCCCTTGCGCTCCGTCAACTTCGGGAGCTTAACTGCTTTTATAACACCTAACTGCGGTACACAGAGGCTGGTGCGCTCTCCTTGGAGGGACTAAGTTCCCTGAGGGCAGCTTAGGTACTCAGCAAATGCAGACTGAAGGCATAATGGCACCAGGATCAGGATCTAGAGCTTGGGTGTTCTCGTCTCAGGGCCTCACGTTGTCCGCAGCTGTGGCTGTTCAACAGCAGCACATCGGGACATTTCTCATTCAGCCACTGAACTTATTTTGTTTGCAGAAGAGAAAAGAGTCCAGTTAATTGCAGCCCCCAGTAAATGAAAAGCTTTTACACAGAGAAGATGGCAAGATGGTGCTGTTAGACAGATTTAGGACACAGGGAAAGAAAAGCGTAGGTTTTCCGGGCATGTCTGCTTGGAATTCATCCTGGGTTTGCCCTGGATGAGTCTGTGCTGGGATGTTTCAGCATTATATGGTTAAGCCCACAAGTGGGCTGCCTGGTGCTGCCTTGGGGGCTCTGTGCCCACCTCCATCAGCGAGGACCTCTTCTCTCCCCATCCTGTCACTGCAAATCCCCCCTCCTCCCAGCTGGTCAGTCTCCTGATGGATCCTATCAGAACTTAAGAGCTTTTTATCTCCACCTTCAGTGAAATAATTCACCAGGGCACACTTAGTAAGTTTATTAAATGGTTGAGTGGATGAATCAGAGAAATAGAAATATTGGGGTTTATCAGCCCAAGGAATGGGGCTTAGCCTGTAGTATAAAGGATTTGAATTTGTTGTAATTTAAGAATATCTTGACTGTTAAGTTTTGGAATGAACTATGAGTGAA